>NC_069660.1:156790862-158106862 GCF_027244095.1 Hemicordylus capensis
CTTGTCTATTTAAGTAAGCTTTCGCTGTACTGTTGTCGGTCTGTACGGTCACTACAGAACAGTGTAGGAGAGGTAAGAAGCCCCTGAGGGCTTTGAAAATTGCTAAAAGTTCTAGATAATTTATGTGGGGCATACGCTCTTCTGTATTCCAGAAGCCTTGAATAGAGAAGTCTCGGATGTGGGGCCCTCAGCTGGTCTCTGAGATGAGGACGCGAAGTTGCTGTGGAGGATGAAATGCGGGGTACCCATGGAGAGGTTTGAGACATCTGTCCAAAGGAGCAACTGATGGACTACAGCAGGTACTCTGAGCCACTCGGATTGCGGGTCTGTGTGGTGGTGGAAGTTGTGCAGAAACCTACTTTGAAGGATTCTGGAATGAAGGAAAGCATGCTGGAGAAAATGTTTCATAGAGGCCATACAGCCTAACAATTGCTGGATGACCCGGGCTCTGTGACAACGGCAGTGGAGTACATGGATCGCCAGAGCTAGAAGTGATTCGATTCTGTGTTCTGGTAGATAGAGCATGACCTGAGTAGTTGAACAGGAGACCTAGGAACTCTATGCACTTGGTGGGTATGAGCTTGGATTTTTTGTAGTTGATTAGCCGGTCTAGGTCATTCAGGAAGGTGGTCGTGCTGGTGAGGGTGTGGAGGATGTATCAGCCACCAAAAGCCAGTCGTCTAGCTATGGGAAGGTCTGGATGCCCTGCCCCTGGAGGAAGCCCACCACTGGTGCCACGTATTTGATATCTACCCTAGGGGCTGATGCTAGGCCAAAGGGGAGAGCTCTGAACTGGTAGGTGTTTTCCTATCTTGAAAAGTAAAAAACAGCAGTGTTGAGGATGGATGGTGACATGGGAGTACGCATCCTTGAGGTCTAGTGAGACAAACCAAGTGTCCTTCTGTAGGAGGGTGAAGATAGTTGCGACAGTGATAATTCGAAAGCATTTGTAGGTGATGAATCGGTTGAGTTGTCGTAGATCTAGAATGGGACGGAGGCCTCCATCGTGTTTGGGAACAATGAACTATGGGCAGTGGAATCCCTCTGATGAGTGATTGTGAACTGGTTCTATGGCTTGTTTGTTGAGCAGTGAAACCACCTCTGCCAGTAGGGTGGGGGTGGCTTTGGTGGTGACTGGTGGATTGAATGGGGGTATAGATGAAAATTCCAGCACGTACCCAATTCTTATGACTGTGAGGACCCACGGGTCTGATGTGATGGCCTTCCATGCCAAGAGGTAGGGAGACAGACAGGTGCCCCACTGGCACCTGTCTGTCACCACTGGCCTGGAGAGTCACTGGGGGGGTGGGGGCAGAAGCGGCAGGTTGCCTGCACTTGTGTGGGATATAAAGATCGCTTTCCATATTGCAAAGGGAGAGATCACCTTGCTGATACTGGGTGGAGGACCTCTGAGTTGGCGTGCGGGTCCATCTGGTTAGCCTTTGCTATCTAGATGTGGATGGCTGGTAGCTCATAGAGTGAGCCGTGTTGTGAAGGCTTTGGACCTTCTGCAGTGTTTTGTCTGTTTTTTCTCCAATAAGGTGTTGCCATCGAACGGGAGGTCCTCAATACAGAATTGAGCCTCATAGGCAATACCAGAATAACGCAACTATGTGTGGCAATGGACTGCTGTTGGAGGTGGCCATGACCTTTGCTGCACATTCTGCCAAATATCTGGCAGAATACAGCTCCTGTTTGACTAATTGTGTTGCTTCTTTGAAAAATGCTTTAGCCGGGTCCTTTTTATCTGGAGATAGGTGATCTAAGAAGTAGTGGTGTGCACAGAACCATGGTGTTCCGATTGGCAGCTGGGCGGGGGTGGGGGGGGGAGAGGGTGCACTTACCCCTCCCGCCGCTTTTCCCCCACCAGTGCTTCTTTTTGGAAAAGCATTTGGGGCAGAAGCGTACCTCTCTGCCACCCTTTCCCCTGTTCCTCAGCAAAAGGCTTCAGAATGTGCAACTGCACATGCACACGGCACATGTACATCGTGCACACATGTCTGATGTATGCACGCACACACGTGATGCACATGGCACACACGTGCAAAATCACACATTCTGAAGCCTTTTGCCGAGGAACGGGGGAAGGGGCAGCAGGGAGGTATGCTGCCACCCCAAATGCTTTTCAAAAAAGGAGCACCGGCGGGGGAAAGCAGCGGGAGGGGTAAGTGCACCCTCCCCTGCCCTTAAAGAGCCACCCCCCAGTGTTGAACCACTAACTGCCCCCACCCCCCATGCTAGCGAACCGGTTTGCAGGCCTTTAGAATGGCCTGCGAACTGGTCCGTGCACACCACTATTAAGAAGGGGGCTAGGCACTCCCTGAGGAAATGATTGCAGAAGGTGTTATAGGCCTGATAGTTGGCTAATTTGAAGTGCGGAGCGAAGATGGAATAGGGGTGTCTGCCAAAAGTGTCCAATTTCCTGCCCTCCCTATCTGGAGAAGAGGAGGTGGAGTGAGTCCTGGTCTTAGATATGGAGGACACCACCACCATTGGATTCGGCATGGGGTGGCGCTGTAGGAAGTTTCCTGCTTGGTCCTCTTCTGTGTGAGAACTGTAGGAGGATTCCAAGCCCTTTGTAGGTTGAGGTACCGAAGAGGGCCGTGCCCAGCAGGCCTTGGCAATATCCATGAAGGCAGCATTCAAAAGGAAGAGAGACAGGAGCTCTTGTATCTGCTTCTATCAGGCCAAATAACTGGTCTGGTTCTGCCTTACCCTGTTGGGTCAAGGGTAAGCCTAAGGAAGTGACCATGCAGGATATATATTCTGCATAGATCTTGGAATCCTCTGAAGGTGAACCTTGCTTTGAGTTGGTTATGAGGTCAATGGGGGAAGAGGTTATGAAGTTGGTTATGAGGTTGATGGGGGAAGAGGCTAAGGATATGGCCTTGGAAATGGAGGACTGGGCATCACCATCTTCATCAGTCTCTTGACCGGAGGTGTCCTCAGCACTTTGAGGGAGTTGAGCATCCAGCGTGTCTGGCTGTGATGGGTTCGGCTTAGTGACCTTACTGGCTTGTTGAGCAGAACAAGGTTGCGGAGGGTCCCTTCTCTGGGTGCTGGAAGACGTGGGTGGTTTTGCGGCCGTGGTTGTAGGCTTGGGTTTCAGCTGGTGCAGGGTCTGCCGAGGGACAGACGTTGGTGGTGGCATAGGTTACTTAGGTAGGTGAGGGGGAGCCAAGATGGTGTGTTGTGGAGAATGGAAGTGATCTCTGTAGGTTTCATGGTAGTCCCACTGGTCCAGCTGGGATCGTGGGGGCCGGTGGGGCCATTTGGTATGGACATAGCGCCACTGAGAGGTACCATAAGGGTTGGGGTCCCTAGGGCAAGAGGTGATGGTGTTATAAGACCTATAAGCCAGGCATTTGTCCCAGCTGGCATAGTAAAGGTCAATATGGTGAGAATCCTTGTGTGGCCTATGGCTAATATAGGCTTGTGAGGAGCTTGGGCAAGGGCACCTAAGAAAAAAGTGTCTCAAATTGTGCCTCCGTTCTCTTCTTCAATTGGAAGGTCCTCATAATCTAGGCCCTCCTGTGGAGCAGTTTCATGGTCTGACTGGCTTTCTGGATGGAAATCCTCCTCCTGATCAAGAAATTGATTGTCGGTACCAAGGTTGATATCAAGCAGCTCCTCAGTATCGAGGCCCAGGTGTTTGAGGGGGCTAACAGCTGGTGCCGAGTGCTGTAGAATAGGTGCTTCCTGGCGATGAGAGAGCTTGCCCTTTTTTTCCTTGGGCTTGTGGAGGGCAGGAGCCGCTGTGGAGGGTGCCAGGCATTTAAGAGGTTTGGAGGGCAGTAGAGGCTCCTCCTTCCTTTTTGCGCTTAGTGGATGCGGTGGAGGCGTTTGAGCCCAAGGACAGCGGGCTGTGGATGGGGCAGCCACCGTAGCGGAGGATACGGACTTGCAGGAGCTGTAGGCCTTGAAGAGGCAGGCGCACTGGCCGAGCCGATAGTAGCCAAGGCAAGGGGTTGTGAGCCTGAGGGAGGCATGGCTGGGGTAGAAGCGGCCTGCATGGTTTGGGCAGAAGCTGCCTCTGAAGATAGAAGGGCTCACTCCCAGAGCTAAGGTCTTAGATGGGAGGCTTGGTTCTTTCAGGCCTGTTTGATAAGTTTGGTGCAGTATGCGCATGTTTTTAACTTGTGGCCTCGCCAAGGCAAAAAAGACAGAGGCTGTGCTGGTCAGTAGATGGGAGCTTGGCCCTACAGCAGGCACAGCACTTGAAAGTGGTCTTGCTGGCCATAAGTAGCCAAAGGAATTGGGGGGGGGAAGCCGACCCCTACACGTGGTGGCTGGAAGGGAAGGAGGGTCCGCAAAATAAATCAAAACACTAACTGAAAGAGTGGGAAAATGAAATAATGAGGAAGAAGAGCAAACTAGAGATTGGGAGATAGGAAGAAAAGGAGTAACAAAGTTTTGTTTTTGTTTTTAGCTTAGTGCAACTCAAAATCGATGTGTCTCTATCAGTGGACAAAAAAGACGGAAGGAAGGAGGCCATGATGTCACCGGAATGGGCAGGAGCTACTGCCTACTGGGAAGGAAATTAGTTTGGAATAACTCTGACAAGGTCTCTGCACAGGAACAAAGCCCATTTGTGTAAAGCACAGAGTCCATGTTGAAGAACCTATTTTTTAACCAGGTTTTGGATAGTACTCTTTCAAGAGAAGAAAAATACATCACATGCTCCTTTTGATTTTCCTATCCCCAGCCATAACATGTAGCATATATGCTGTTGTCCATAAGCCTTGATAGGTTTAGTTCAAAAATTACCTCTAGGAACATTTGGGACTTCACCCCGCACGCCGCTGGCTTAGAGCAGGGATGGGGAACCTTGGCCCTCCTACAATTATTGTGGCTGGGGATGGTGGGAGTTGTCGTTCAAAAACATCTAGAGGGCCAAGGTTCCCCATCCTTGGCTTAGAGAGACTCATTACAAACTGGCTTAAGAACCCCTTGTCTTAAAACTGTACTATTCATAGGAGCTGCCATTTACTGAGACAGACCATTCGTGCATCTAGCTCAGAACTGTTTCTGCACTGACTGGCAGCTCTCCAAGGTTTCAAGCAGGAGTCTCTCTCAGCCCGAACCTGGAGATGCCAGGGATTGGACCTGGAATTTTCTGCATGCAAAGCAGAGGCTCTGCCACTGAGCTACAGCCCCATCCATTATCATCCTCTCACCTTGGAAGGAATGTTTTCTCGGCAGATGAGTGCATGGCCCTCTAATCTCAGTACACTGTGCAAGTAGATGTCTTCATCAGAGCTGGTATCACAGAGGAAGAGATGAAGGACTCCATCTATATATTCATCCACCACTCCCACCAGCAGCTTCAACTCACACCACTTTTGGAATTCAAGTGTGGCACTGACAGTCCAATCACCCTTAGACAGGTGTGGGGGGGGGGGAGAACAGCACAAAACTAAGGAAAATAGAAAAACCAATCCCAGAGCGCACCCAGAAAGAAAATGGAGACTTTGCCTACCCACTTAAATAGTGTAGACCTTTACTGCATGGACAGTTAGCATTCAAATAACTACGTTACAAAAAAGGAATAGACTTGGGGATTATTTCTGCTTGATAACTGACTGGAACATCAAGTGGCGACTAAGATAAAATCACAGGAATATGCCCAAGATAAGAAAATGTAGATGTTAGAACTCTCTGTTCTCCTTTTAGCAAAAGAAAGCAATTTCTGCTTTATACGTCCATGACACACAGAGACAGAAGAAGCCATACACAGACTTAACAGGAAATGACCTTCCGATTATGCCTTCGCATCAACTATATAAAAGAGCATGCTGAAACTGCCTCTGCAAGGGCCTGAACACTACAGGATCCCCCTTCCCAAAGCTTGAGCACCTTCTGGAAGCAGTGTTAAGCCATTATGACTTTGGCTGGATTTGTGTTATATATTAGACTACAAAACCCCAAACAGCAAAAACCCATTGGTTTTTCGGGTGTTATGTCCTAAAAACATCTGGGGTAAGACAAGCTAAAAATGGAAATATACATGTACCTCTGCAGGTTTCGTCCAGGCCAAGGAACAAGGGATAGCCTGGGCAGGAAGCTTTGCATAGCTGTACCTGTTAACAGAAATTACAGAATAGGCTGAACCTAATGCCAAATCATGGTTCAGTGTTGGATTGCTGCCGCCTCCTCCAATTCCCATGTCACGATTCCCTCCCTAAGTTCCTGATTTGAGGCAAATGATGGTTTGCCATTTTGACCAGGCTTGCCTCAAACTGGGGAGAGAAACACGGCACATGAGGAGAGTGGGGAGCTTATGACCCAGGAGATCATTCAAGATTTGAGGCATTATGTCTCAACCAGTCTAAATTAAGACACTAAACTGGGAAGGAATAAAATCTGGAATCCCATGTGACCTATCATGTGGATATTCCAACATCCATCCATCCATCCCATTTATCCATTTAACACATTTCTATACCGCCCCAAACACAAGGATTTTTTGTTAATATTCTTTTAAGGCAATTGTACAAGCATGAGAACTAACAGTCAGCTATCAAGAATAAGTAACCACATAAATCCACCTCTTATCTACTGTCTCATCCCAAGTAGTTTTGTATCTATGCATGCTGGATAATGAATAAAAGGGTTGGCATATGCCATTTGCCATGCAGGGAAGCAAAGAAGACAGAATCCAAGAAAAATAAAAAGGCGCATTTCAGATAATGCTCCTTGCACAGAATGGTCTTCTTTCACTTCAGATTTAGTAGCTACCATAGCCTAACTATAGTTTGCTGCTAAAATGATGAGAAGCAAGTCCAAGAGGAGAAGGGAGTGTGATCACAGGGAATTTTCACATAGAACCTTTCCAGACATGAAGTACAAGCTTCTTAAAGCTTTCACACAAGTTTCTAACAATATCTCACTCACAATCCAGACTTTTGTAAAAAGCCATCAGATATTCTTCTCCCTCAAAGCGTGACTTGACACACAAAACGCGGAACTCCTGGGATTTTTGAAGCACCACCACCTGGTTGGCGCTTACAAACTCTTTTCATTACTACAAAGGAGTCTGGATATGAACAAGGCATCATTGGAAACCTGTGCTTAAATGTTAAAAAGCCTGCACTTCACTCACATCTGGAAAGACTTATAGTAACAAACCCTGGTTGAATCTGAATCAACCCAAGGAGTACAAACAATTGACCATTTTCCTACACATCAGAAGTGTTGCTTCCAATGTGTAAAATAATCCAAGTCACCCATACAATATCAGAAGACTCCATGGAAACTCAGATAGGCTTTAAACACCACGAGTCAGTGTTTTTGAGGAATGAATGGATACTTAACTTACTTGAGAAACCTCAGAGAAGATTTCTGGACTACCGCCATATTTCCAAAGTCTGGATAAAACACTTCTACTTCTTGATCATTGAGGATTCTATGAATGATAACTCGGTACCACCATTTGTTTTCGGAATTTCTTGCACAACAGAGGTGGCCAGGCCAGATTGAGTCTTCAGGCATGATGTAACGATCAGCCACATTTTTACTAGAATAGCATCGTCTGAAATATTATTCAATGAGATAATTAAGATCAGGATCAACAAATTTATTTTTAAAAGAAAAATGCTATTTTATCTATGTCCTACTTAGTTGCCCACTTTTCAAAGGCTAAACCTTGCCTAAAGTACACTTTCAGGAACCTTACTTTAGAAACATCTAGACTAGGTATGGTATGCAGTGGTAACCAAGACAGACACAGGCGACTTTCTTCTTAGCAATACAGTCTTCCTACAACATACATGGCAAGATACTTGAAGTACACAGCTCAATATCAAAACTGACATGTTACCTTATAAAGTTGAACTTTTGATGATATGACCTTAGATAGGAGCAGTGGTTGCGCACTGTGAAGGCTTCTTCTTGCTGTAGGATTGGAGGACATCTCACCTGGGTTATCTTTCTCATGTGCTACAGAGGAGAAGACTATGTAAATTTTGGAATCCTTTAAAAGCCTGGGAAGGAGAACCTCACCCAGTTCATAGTAGCCAAGTCCAAGGCACAGAGAGAAATGTGAGGGGGAAAGGATAGGTACACCAGTAGACATGGACACCCAGATGGGTGGATGTCAGGTATCCTCAAATCCAGTAGCTGTCACCACACTTTGTGGCACAGAATTCCACAAGTTGATTATGCGTTGTGTGAAAAAGTACCTCCTTTTGCTGGTCCTAAATTTCCCAGCAACCAATTTTATGGGATGACCCCTGGTTCTACTGTTATGTGAGAGGGAGAAGAATTTCTCTCTATCCACCTTCACACCATGCATGATTTTATAGACCTCTTTCATGTCTCCCCTCAGTTGTCTTTTTCCTAAACTAAATAGGTGTTGTAGCCTTGCCTGTTAGGAAGGTGCTCTAGGCCCCTGATCTTCTTGGCTGCCCTCTTCTGCACCTTTTCCAGTTCTACAATGTCCTTTTTTAGATGTGGTGACCAGAATTGTATGCAGTACTTCAGGTGTGGCTGCACCATAGTTTTGTATAAGGGCATTATAATGTTAGCAGTTTTATTTTCAATCCCCTTCCTAATGATCATTGATGATTGGTACTTAATCAATGCTCCTTTCTCTGCTGCTAGATGAAGACATCTCATGTGGGACATGCCACAGCAAAGAACCCCGGGTGAGAACATCAGCATCTACTGGGGTGGAAGAACTGTTGAAGGACATGTCTGCTGAAGGCTACTTGCGAAGAGCGATGCAAGTCAAGCGTGGGACAAAGAGGTGGTAGGACTAGGTGCTGAGAGCAGTATTCCCTCTAAGACGTGCATGCGTACGCACACAAGTTTTTTGATGTCTGCTCAATTAATTTTAGATCCTGTTCAGATTGAATCAGGAAGGTCCCACTCTGAATATATGTATGTGTTTGCTCGCACACGCACACAAACCTTGATACTGCCGCCCAGAACGAAACTCATTCCACACAGAGATGAAAAAATTAGAGAGAACACTGGCTGAGAGTGGTGAAAAACAGAAGATACTTTTTTGCCTACAATATCAAATTAACAAGTCCAGTGAAAATGCAAAATTGGGGTTCGCTGACAATGCATGTAATTCTGAGACATGCTTGGCCAATGTGATGGCTGTGAGAAAAACAAGCTTAAAAATGAGAAGGTGGAATGGTATCGAATGTATGGGTTCGAAGGGTGTCTTATCTAGGATGCACAGAACGTAACGCAGAACCCAAGACGGAAGCCTGTGTATGTTTGGTGGTGAAAGTAATGTGGCACCCCCAAAGAAACATTTAAGGTGGGAATGTGAATGTAGATCTTGTGAAGAGGTTGTGGAAAGAAGATTCACAAGGGAGGTTGCTTGATGTCTGAGCATGTTAGCTTTGAGGCCTTTATTGGGACCACCTTGCAAAAAATGAAACAGCTCAGCCAGGCCGCAGTCTTCTCCCTAACCACCTTATGACGTTGGAAAGAGTGAAGCAAGACCCTCCAGGTGGACAGGTATATGCGGTAGGTACAATCTCTCCTGGATGTGAGGATAATGCCCAGAACCTTATATGCATAGCTGTGGTGATTCAAGATGTTCCGCTCAGTCGCCAGGCAGCAAGCTTGAACCATGCTGGGTCATGGTGGAGGATGGGGCCTTCGTGGAGAAGGTCCAAGGAACCAGAGACCCTTGACATCAAGCTGCAATATTTCTGTGATATGTGGTGCCACCAGGATCATCTGAGCCTTGAGATTAGTTCTGTGCAACAGATGGCTGAGGACTAGGATGAGAGGGAAGGCATCCACCTGAGGATGGCCCAAGGCCTCAGGAGCTTGAATGTCTGAGGGAGTGTTAGGAGCTTGAATGTCTGAGGGTTGATGCTCCATTAGGCCAGATGGGTGTCTATATGGAACCAGTTGGCTTGCACATTCAGAGTGCCGTTGACATGGCGGTCTGTCAGAGAGAACAAGTGCGACTCCATCAAGTGGAGTAAGAGAGTTGCTTCTTCATGAAAGGATCTGGAGCTTCCCTAGTGATTTACATGTGCCTTTGCCATGACATTGTCTGTTTGAACTACCACATGTTGGTGAGAAGACGCTGGAAAGTTTTTAGGGCGAAGTAAATGGCCCTGACCTCCAACCAGTTGATATTGAGGGCTTGCTCCTGAAGGGGCCATTTTCCCCTGAAATGAGTATTGTAGGCAATGGGTTCCCCAGCCAGTCAGACTGGCATCCATCAGTATGTATCTGGAATGGTCCACGAAGGTCTTGCCTTGAGAGAGACATGACGGTTGGTTCTACCAGGGAAACGAGTGGATGACTTGCGATGGTAGTTTAACTAAGAAACCACTGGAGTGCGCGTAGGTGGAAGTGGACCCAGGGTACTGCTCCAGGACTGCTACCATAAGACCCAGAAGTCTGGCATTGTGTTGGCTGTAGTTATCTGATGGATCAACTGTAGAATATTCTGCATGAGGTCTAGGGGGAGAACGAGGCAGTCTCAAGAGGCTTCTATTACTACCCTGAGGTGATGGATCTGGTTGGTTGGGAGCAGGTAACTTTTGGGCTTGTTCACCAGGAATCCATGGTCTGAGAGCATCTGTATAGTGGTTTGCACATCCGACACCGCAGTTGTGAGGGAAGGGGACTTGATCAGGATGTTGTCTAAATAGGCAAATACTCAAATTCCCCCAAGTCAAAGGTGGGCTACAAAAGGGGCCAGGATCTTTGTGAAAACTCTGGGTGCCAAGGAGAAGGCGTTATATTGGTAATGATGGCCTGCGTATCTGAAATAGGAGAGGGGAGATTCACTGGGCGAATTGGCACCTGGAGGTACTCCTCTGTCAGTGATGGAGGGATTGAAGGATTCTAGTCTCCATCCAGAATTTTCTGCGTTTGACAAACTTGTTCAAGAACTTTAAGCCCAGTACCGCTCTAAGGGAACTGTCCTTTTTGTGCACGGTGAACAAAATGGAGTAAATGCCCTTGCCTCTTTGTTGGAAATAGGAGGGTGCTTTTGTTTGTTTTTTAAAGAAAGGAGTACATAAAGCAAAAAGAGAGAGAAAGTTGAGGATATAGAAGTAGGAATATGAGAAAATATAAGGGGGGAAAAGAGAAGGCCTGGCTAAGGAAGAGAAGGCTGTCTCTGGAGCAGGATGCAGGACTAAAAGAACTGGGTGGGGTTCTCCTTCCCAGGCTCTTAAAACATTCCAAAATTTACATAGTCCTGCCGCCTGGAGCACATGGGAAGGATAGCCCACGTGAGATGTCCTCATCCAGCAGCAAAGAAGTTAATGTTAGTTTAAAGTGTTGAGGACTCTCCAACAGGTAAAATACAATATGTTAAAAAAACAACAGACCACCACACACAACCTGAAACTGTCAGTTAAAAATAACTCCTCAACAGGCATCCAGAATATAATAATTTGGTTGTTTGGGGGTCTGCATAAATAGTTTCAAGGTTGACCAGGAGTGGAGGGTGGTGTAAGTGTGCTATATAATTTTACCACCTATGAAGCAAATAGTTTCTTTACTTGGAAAGTCAACTTGTGCTATTTTTCAGATATGTAGGATATCCAAGTCTGTTAAGAAGCAACTAATATTTATTTCATTTTTATTCTCTGAGGTGAAGTATTCTGAATAAACTCATTTTGTCTATTTGTTCCATCTGAAGTCACTGTCCATCTTCAAGTTGGTCTCCTCCCACACCCCCCATCAACAAGGAAATCCAATGTTGTTCTGGAAACATCCCATACCTTATCCAACATTCCAGGGGCCTATCTTTATGCAAATGAAACACAAACTTTATTATCCAGAATCTAGGAATCTAAAAGAGCCTGCTGCCACCTTTGAATTATTGTGCCCCTTCTTTGGTGGCTCTGCCTCCATCTCTGCCTTGTGCTGATCACACCTCTGGGGTGGAACTGGCTTGGACATCTTTGTCAGCAAACTCCTCCCTAGTCAACATGCTCTTGCCAAGTGAGTCCACCCCACTCCCTTACTCTCTTGGCTCAGCCCTAGTAAATCTCTGTCTCCCTTCCCACTAACCGGCTAATTTTAGGGAAGGGCTAATCAGCCAGTTAGGGAAAGATAATCAAAACCCAGAAGAAATGCTGAAGAGCACCACAACTACCCGAGTTCATTCTCCTTGAAATCCTAGTTAATATACATACAAAACCTAGACATTTCCACTGCCTTGCAGAATTACCCCAAGTACATCCTTACCTCATCTCAATCATCATGTCTTCCAGCTTCTCAGATGCTTCCATACTGTAGATTCGAACATAGAATTGAGAGGGAGATACAATGTACTCCACAAACAGCCCTATCAGAGCACTGCTGCCCAGCAGTGGGAGACTATAAAGACTTCTGTCCTGGATGACATCTGGTGGAACTTCCTTCTCCATTATTTCCTGCATAATGTGAGGTTCCTTCATATCCATGTGCTGCAAACACAAGAAAAACAAAAACAGAAAAATTCTGTGTTCAGCCTCTAGTGGTCCCAGAGCTTCATTCCTCAGATGCAAAACATATTGCCAGGGTTCAAAATAAGGATGTGCATGGAACCGCGGAGCTGCAGTCCGGCACTGGGGTAGGGATTCCTTGAAAGGTGGGGGGAGGGTGTACTTACTCCTCCTGCTGCATTTCCTGTCGGCGCGCGTTGTTTTGCAAGCATTTGGGGTGGCAGGATACCTCCCTGCCGCCCCTTCCCCCTCTCGGAAGCAAAAGGCTTCAGAAAGTGTCACGTCGTGGAGACGTGACGCGCATGCACAAAAGGTTTTCTGAAGCCTTTTGCGGCTGAGAGGGGGAAGGGGCGGCAGGGAGGTATCCTGCTGCCCAAAATGCTTGCAAAACAACACGCGCCGGCAGGGGAAAAGCGGTGGGAGCGGTAAGTACACTCTCCCCCCACCCTTAAAGGAACACCACCCCACGGCATCAAATCACGAACCGCCCCATGTTCAGACTGGTCCAGAGGCCTGTAGAATGGCCTCTGGACCATTCCGTGCACATTGCTAGTTCAAAACTCCAAGCTGCCTGATCAACCAAAAACTTTTAACATTTTTTCAGCCCTGAAAATCTGTATTCCAATACTACGAACAGAGCACTGAGTTCAACAGCTCCAGGACTTAAGACTGTACAGTGTCACACAACCTACAAAAACTTGTCTTTATCAACTGTACCAGTTTTTCTCAGCCAGAAGGGCTACAGAAGTATCTGAAACTTTCTTTATAATAGGGCTCTGCTGAAACAGCCAACTCAGTCTATCCCTGAATAGACTGAATTTGCTTCAGTTATTTGGATCCACAAGTGGTCAAAAGCAATGCCATGAAGAGCAAGAAAGTGAGTAAGAAAATGCTTTGCATCTCATATGGCAAAACAATTTTGTGCACTGCTTGGTCAAATATATACATAGGTCATTGTCCAACCTGCTCTGTAACAAGTAGATAAGGATGAACTGAGGTGCCATCAGCAAATGCAGTTCCCAAAATATCTATTGGAGGACAAGGCAAGCCATTTTCAGACTACTGGCTTTCAGCACAAACAATACACAGAGACTATCAGAACAGGGTGGCATTATCCTTCCCAGGCCTATTTAAGCTAAGCATGACTTGTCCCCTTGGCTAAGTAGGGTCCACCCTGCCACTCTGGGAAAAGCAGAAGGTTCCAAGTTCTCTCTCTGGCATCTCCAAGATAGGGCTGAGAGAGACTCCTGCCTGCAACCTTGGAGAAGCCGCTGCCAGTCTGTGTAGACAATACTGAGCTAGATGGACCAATGGTCTGACTCAGTATATGGCAGCTTCCTATGTTCCTATGTATAACCCAAGAGATGTCCTCTTTCAGCAGCAGGGAAGAAGTTGCTGCAGTGCTAAGACCAATGCTGTTAGAAATTTTCATTTCTAACATTATGTAACTTCAAGAATACTGGAATGCTATTACCCAGATGCTCTCTAGGTTATACGCCCCTGGGAGCAGAGACCTGTCTCCTCATTCTTTGAGAAATGCTATGTGCACAGATATTATAATAATGTGAAAAATATCTTAAAGAGTGCTTCAGATTTCAAATGGCACATTCAAAATGTTTCAATAAGTACCAACAAGAGCCGTTAGTTGTCAAAGTCCTATGGGGCATTTTGTAGCCACGGCTTCAAAATATTTACTCAATAAGCATGATATAATATTGCAATGTCACCCTACCGGTGTCACCATCTTTGTTACTACATTGAACTTAGTCTCCAGGCTCTTAGACTCTTCCATAGGAAAATCCCAACAAGGCAGCTGACGCCCATCAGAAGCCTCCTTGTTTGATAATGAACCAGGCAAGGTGATCTCATCTGCATGTTCATCTGTAGGAAATCACATGCACTTGTATTAGAAAACACACACACTTCCTGGGCAACAAGTCAGAGCAGTCCATTTCAAGTCCAACTACATTAAGTGTACACCCTAGAACTCTATTAAACTGGAAAGATTTAACATTTGAAGAAAAAGACTTTATAAGGGCGATGAAATACACATTTCCACACTGCAAAGCCTTTTCAATGACTTTCTTTAAAGTGCAGTAAAAGTTAAAAGTTTTAAAACATACAAAGTTTAAAAGTTTACTTTTACTGTGCATTAACGAAGGTTATTGAAAAAGCTTTGCATTTGAAGAAATCCATCTGGAGCTGTTACATGTATATAGTCAGATCAGCAGTACTGTGGGCAATTACATAGAACAGAGAACGATATGGTTTGTAGCACCAAAAAAGTTATTAACTTTTGAAACACTTGATGCAACAACCTAAAATTTCAGTGCTATCTGATCATGAGTAGAAGACCCATAGCAAGAAAGAGTGAATGACCATGTTGGTGAGATAAAGGTGCAGTACAGGTGGACCTCATTGACTGCTGGGGTTCTGTTCCTAGAGATTACTGCAGGTAACAAAACTGCAGACAATGAAGCATTGAAGTCAATGGGATCGTTGGAGTTTGGTTTCCAGAATTTAAAAAATAGAAATGAAAAGCACCCCAAACCCACAAAAATAGACCAAATAAAACACCCTACCATGCTCTGCAGGCCTTTCTCAGTCAAGTGATGCCCACTCCCCATCATTTTATTTTTCAAAAGAACAAGTGAGCCACAAAATGGTAGTTGGAAATGACCTCAGAGATTATTTCTGGCCACCCCCTCCCCATGGATATGTGAGTTTATCCCCTTTCCCCCATGTATGCTAGGATTGGGTGTCTATTACCTGACCGTGGATAAGCGAATGGTGAATCTGTGGATAGAGAAATTCTCCTGTACTACATGCTTGAACTCAAGGAGATTCATTTCCAGAGAAAAGATGGCCGCGTACAACACTGCAATTTCCCTTAGCAAACATAAACAGTGTATTGTGTGCAATACACTATACAGACTAACACATGGGGTTCCTACCACACCTTCTCAGGAGTAAACTAATTTTGTGGCATCAGGGAACTGATCTGCAATATTTTCCTTATAGTAGCAAATATTTATATATGTACATCCACTTCCTTGGCCCCAGGCTGGAAGGTCCATTCCAAAGGGGTGAGTGAGGTTAGCCATATCATGAATCTGGACAAACAGGCATAGGTGTTGCTCAAGTAGTTCTTTATTTGTAGCAGAAAGCACTTACAAATTGCACCACCACCACCCTGCCATCTTGTCGGGGCAAAAAGAGGTTGTCACAACATGTTGACAACACAGCTGTTCCCTTCCATCCCCTAATCACACTGATAAACACCTCCCAGGTGTTGGCAGGCAGACTTTCTAGCCATGGCATTTACCCACATCTCAAACTCACACAGATGCATTCAGTCAAGGTGATGGGCAGTGGGTACACCCCAGCAGGCATCATATAAAAGGTATGTGGGCCTGCACTGTCTTCCTTTACTCTACCCTCTTCTCTACGAGCCAGGTATGCCAGGCCACAGCTCCTTCTGGATCCTATCACAGTCCATGTACAAATGTTTTCAGTCATCCATGGGCCACTACTGGCTTGGGGCTCACACTGCAGTGTAGTCTTATGGTCAGATTTAATAGGGCAGCCTATATTAACACAGTGCAGGGGGAAGACAACAATTTGGGTTTTTGAGCACTCTGCCTTCTTAGAAGAATTTGCACAAGCTGTGTCCCCACTTACCTTCTGTTAAACACAGTGAATCAATGTCAAATATAAGGCAGTCTTGTTCACCCTTCTTGTATTCAATATGAAGAACATCATTAAGGGCACCAACAAACTCCATCAGGTTTAGGAAACCCAGCTTCCTTACTGGCAGTGATTCTTTAAAATGTACCTGGGTGACAAATCTAAGCATGAGACCACAGCTAAATGGTTTTCAGTAAGATTTAGCCCGAGTGGTAAAATATATTCATCCCAAAAATAAAGAAAACAAGCAATATAAACAGGTTGCTCACCTGTAACTCTTGGTCTTGGGCAGACTAACTAGCTTCTTGAGACGCCCACTCCGCCCAGCACGTGCTTTCACTGAAAACGGTGGTTGAGGGCATCACTTCTTCAGTTTCTTGCAAACTGCCGATTACAATCTGATGCAATTCTGGTAAGTGGCGTCTTTTCAAGTTCACCACTTCTTTTTTTACTGTTGCAGGGATGGTTGGGGAGAGTCTTATGAATACAACGGATCACCTCCAGATCAAGAGTTACAGGTGAGCAACCTGTTTATCTGGATCGTGATCCGTTGCATTCATAATGAATTGGGTTATTAACCAGCTTTAGTCTTTGGTGGTGGATCCAGTAATCCCTCAGCTATGACAACACCCTCTTCAATACACTTCTCCCAAACTCTGCCTGTCTTGCCATCCGCAAGTCAATGGCATAATGTTTGATGAATGGCTGCTGAGATGACCAAGTTGCTGCTGAGCAGATATCAGCCATTTAAATCCCTGACAGATGCGCTGCAGACGCCGCATATGCCCTTGTCAAATGTGCCCGAATGGTACGTGGAGGATCAATCCCCCACTGTTTGTAGGCGTATACAATCAGTTCCACCAACCAATGAGCCAGCCTTTGCCATGATATAGGGAGACCCTTGCTCTTCCCTTTGTAGGCCACAAATAGTCTCTTCATCATCCTTATTGTCTTTGTTTTCTTTAGATAGTATAGAAGAGCACGATGGACATATAGGGAATGAAGTGCCTTCTCTAAGGCTTTTTCCATTTTCTGGAAGAAGGTTGGTAAGATAATTTTTTGGTTCAAATGAAAATCCAAAACGATTTTAGGGCACAAGTTTGGTTCTAGCCACATGATCACTTTATGAGGGTAGAACTGAGTGTATGGTACGTCCATCCTCAAAGCCGTCAGTTCATTCACTGATCGCTGTAGCGATTGCTATCAGGAACTTAACTTAAAGTGTGAGCAGTTTCAAACTTGCATACTCCAGCAGCTCAAATTGAGCTTCCGTTAGTGCTGACAGAACTAACGATAAACCCCAAGGCTCTAATGGTTGCTTTACTGGAGGATATAGATTGTTAAGTCCTCTCATGAAACGCTTGCACTCCGGATGAGACAACACAGTTTTTCCATCCCACCTCTTGTGCCTTGAAGAAATGGCTGCCAGATGGACCTTTATTGATACATTTGCTAGTCCCTTCATTTTTAAGGAGATCATTTATAGGAGTACTTGTTTCACCATTGCCCTTAACGGATGGAAATCGTATTTCTTTGAATGGCTAGCAAAATGTCTCCACTTGCTGCCATAATTGCATCGTGTAGACAGATGCCTATTGTTCAACAGTATCTTCTTCAGACGTCGATCTTCCAAGCTGTCATCCGTAGAGTTTTTACATCCAGATGCAGCACCCTTCCATTTTCTTGTACTAGGAGATCCGAGATGAGTGGAAACCTGTAAAAGCTTCCCTTTGCGAGACGAATCAGCGGAGCAAACCACGGTTGTCTCGGCCACCATGGAGTCATCAGCATGCATGTCGCGTTGTCTCTTAGAATTTGCACTAGGACACGACTGATTACAGGTTGTGGTGGGTGAAGTTATAGGAGGTTCTTGTTCCACCTGTGTTGGAACGCATTGCCCAGCGATCATCTGCCTATTCCTGCACATGAGCAGAATTTTACACTTTTTGTTGGCAGCAGTTGCAAATAGGTCCACTGCTGAATGACTCCACATGTCAAAAACCTTCTGGAGACAGGAAACCTTGATCTCCCACTCATGGCGCTGGTCATGCTGCCAAGTTCAACTGAGGATGTCGGCCAGAGCATTGTCCATGCCTCTTATGTGTATGGCCACTGGATATATTGCATGAGCAATACACCACTCCCAAATCCACATGCTCAGGGCGCACAACGAGGCAAACACCATGCTCCCCTGTTGAGGTATGTGATGGCTGTCGTATTGTCCACCTGTATCTGCGTCACTGTGTTCCTGAGCATGGGTTCGAATGCCTGTAGAGCCAGAAGCAGTGCTTGCAGCTCTAAGTAGTTTATATGTTACTGAGCTTGTGGCTTGGACCATTTCCCCTGAATTTGATGATCCCCACAATGTGCTCCCCAACCGAATAGGGAGGCGTTTGATGTCACCCACTGGGTTGGTGTCAAGGGTTTGAACGGAACTCACCGCAAAATATTTTCCTGTCATCTGCCAACGAAGGGAGTTCAACACTGAGCATTGAATCATCAGATGCATCTTCTGATTGTCTACATTTGGCCAGAAATTTCTTAAAAACCACTTTTGCAGAGGTCTCATGTGTAGATGCGTGTATAGCACAGTTAAGCTGAAAGATGCCCTAAGGCCCAGTAATCGTTGTACGTTCTCTGCAGGCTGTCTCGGATTGTATATAAACTGCTGAGCCAGAGTCTTGATCTGCTGACAACTCTCCACAGGTAAGTACACTCTTTTCATTTCCATGTCTAGAATAGCCCCAATGAAACTCAGCCGTTTCTGTGGCTCTAGCTTCGACTTCTTCCAATAGATATTGATTCCTAAGTCCTGCAGCAGAATCACAGATTGGATCTGCAAAACTAACTCTTCCTTGCTGTTGCTGACCAGAAGCCAATTGTTGAGATATGGGTAGACCACAAGAACCTGTGTTCGTAAATAGGCTACCACCACAGAAATGACTTTTATAAAAGCGCGCGGGGCCATTAACAGTCCGAAAGGCAAGACTGCATATTGGTACACCGCATTTCCCACTGTAAATCTGGGGTACTTGTGGTGATTCTCCTGAATTCCCACATGAAAGCAGGCATCCTTCAAATCTAACATTGCTGCCCACTCCTCCCTACTTAGGAAGGGTAGAATTGCCTGCAATGACATCATCCCGAACTTCCGGGCCCAAACAAACCAATTGAGCCCCCAAAGATCTATCCATGATTACTCTGATCCGTCCGTCCCATTTTGGAATTTGAAAGTAGCGTGAGTAGAACCCAGACAACCTGTCTGTCCACTGCACTGGTACAATTGCCTTTTTCTCAAGAAATACCTAAACCTCCTGCTGAAACACTGGTGTGGCCTTGGTGTACATCAAGCCCAAGAATGGGGGCAGAGTCTTGAACTCTATCACATACCCAGTCTATTATTTTGAGTACCCATTGATCTGATATGTTTTGCCACACTTGGGCATGGCTTGCCAACTACAAAGCAGATGTTGAGTGCTTTGGCAATTGGTTGATGTTGATTGTGCAGTGGACTGACCGCTGAATCAAAGATTCTGCTTGGCATTGTCCTTGTTAGAACAGACATTCTGATTTTTATTCCTATGTCCAAACTTCTTAGATCTTTGGAAGGGTCTATACTGCCTCTTAAAGTCTCTTCGGTCTTGATATTTAAAAGGCCTCTGGCGACCATATGTGCGGTTACGTGAGCCTGACACTGATACTGATGCAGAGGCCATGAACGTTTTGGCTGTGTATTTTGTTTTTTTTGAAGATTCCATTGTGGAATCTGTGCCCTCATTGAAGAGTCCCTTGCCATCAAATGCTACGTTTTCCACACGTCCTCTCATGTCCTGCTGTAGCGTCATGGACCTGAGCCAAACATAACGGCGCATGGTAACTGTAGTCACCACAGCTCTGGACTCAATTTCTGCAAGATGTGTGAAGGCACTGAGCTGCTTCCTCGTAACCGAGGTGGTCTTCTCATACAGCTCCGAAAATCTATCTTGAAACTCTTCTGCAGTCATTGACGTAGAATCTTGGAGTAGGGTATCCCACAAAAAGTGGTTATAACGAGCCATGCAGGCTGCATAATTAGCGATCCCAATTGCCAGGCTGAACATGGCATATATCTTCCTGCCCAATAAATCTATCTTTCTGCCCTCCTTATCAGAAGGGGTTGTATGGCGACAACCTCCATTTGAAGAGGACGTGCAGTCGATGACCATTGGGTTCAGTACTGGATGTCACAGTAAGTATTATCTTCCTCCTGCACCCTATATAAATTTTCAAGGCGTTTCGAAGTGGGTGTAGATGTTAGGACATCCCAGGCTGTCTTGGCTGCTTTGGTGATAACCGGTATCATGGGTAGGGCTAAGGGATGCGAAGACTTAGCCATTGCCATCATGTTGTAAACCGGATCTTTCAGCTCCGTCTCTGGCATTCTTAAGTCCATACCCAGGGCCTCAGCGATCTCTCCGCTAAGAGAATGATAAGCTTTTAGCTCTTCAGATGGCGATGTTGACAGCCTCGGAGGTACATCTAAGGGAGGATCTGAACGGTGACTAGCCCTGTCAGATTCCGATTCAGCAGACTCAGAGGATGACTATCCTTCGGCCTCAGCAGATGATGGTGATACTGGAGTCGGAGGGAGGTTGTTTTCCTCCACCACTTACCAGCTATCTTTGCTGGTACTATTGGAGCCTGAAATGACTCGAGGGAAGGTGCACATGGTTGCAGCAGTTCCAGTGGCTGAGTCTGGCAAGCCGCAGAAACCGTTGGTACAGGCGCATCCTCAGCAGCCTGTATTGCCATAGTAACAAGCACAGGGAAATTTTCACCAGCTTGTGTTGCAGTAGCTACTAGAACAGGCCTTTATTGATGAATTGGATCTTGATGAGACAGAATAGGCTGGTGCATTGTTTCTTGCTGTGCCTTCCAACGGAGATAATCTGCATAGTCATCAGGCAGTGCGTGCCTAAATCCGCAGGAGTTCATTATTTCTCTGTGTAATGGCTGAGTCATTGGCAAATGAAGCCCCTGCGAAAGAGTATACTGGCTAGGGGACTTCCATGTCAATGGCACAAATGCCACAGATGTGCTAGAAGTCTTAGCTGGTACAAGAGTTGCTCTAAGTCTTAATAACCCCGACACATCTTGCACTGGCTGTTCAGCCCCATTGTATTTTCATTACTTGTAGAGGAGATAATGAGGGTGTCTTTGTAGGTGGACCTGGGTCATCGTCCACATCCTGGTCTACATCAAGTCCAGTGCTCAGAAATCCCTGGAAGGTCGACCCCAACTGTGTGCTGGACACAGAATCTAACAGCTCCAACAGAGACGTCGCCTTATTCTTATCCAGAGAGAATCCCTCATCCTGGTCAAAATAGTGCTGGTGAGAGAAGGAGATGTCTTCTTGATGTTGAAGGTGGGTTCACCGTCGACACCCTTGGCATCATGTTGAATGTTGTCGACGTAGAAGCTTTCGATGCTGAGCCCATCGATGCAGAGATCATCGGTATAGATGCCGTCACCGAAGTCTTCGGTGCCGAGGTCTTCTGTACCGGACTCAATGTCGACATGGAGTTATCTGACTCCAATGCCGAACTGCATTCCTGCATCAATGTTGGCGGTGGCATTCCGCAAAGTGCAGCACTACAGTGTCTCTTTGCAGGCAGCGCAGCGAAGCACCTTTCTGTACCGACTCTCGCCTCCGCTTCTTTTCCTTGTGTCTCTGGGATTTCATCTACACTTCTTTCGGTTTTTTGAAAATAGGCTCTGACACCACGGTTTTAGCAGCTCCGTGGGCACTCCATATTGAGGTCAGTACCAAGATAGATGCCGCTGTCATAGAGTGACTCGGTCTTGGAGTCGGCAGCCAAAGCACCTTGTCATAAAGTGCCGCCTGTAGACACAGAGCTCTATTTTTTTTAAAGTTTGTTTTGAAAAAGAGCAACAAATTTTACAAGACGTTGTATTGTGCTGTTCTCCGAGATACAACAAGCACGAATCATGATGGTCTGTAGAGGGCAATTTAGTGTGGCACTGTACACATCGTTTCAACATAGCTTTAGTCTCCATAACCAAACACGGACGGGGCCGACAAGCTCCGCATCCAGCCAAACTCACAAATTGTCTCTCAAGTCTGTTTATATTCTTAGTAGTAAAATCGTGTAGCAAAAAGCAGTCAAGGAAGTCCAGTAGGTCAAAGTCCGATAAATCTATAATTTTCTTTTCTGGTTAAACCAAGGAGCTAACACCGAGGTATAAGCGCTTAGGCGGTCAAACAGAAACTGAAGAAGTGACGCCCCCAACTGCCGTTTTCAACGAAAGCACGGAGCATGTGTTGAGTGGAGTGGGCGACTTGAGGAGCCAGTTAGTCTGCCCACGAGGTCCCTGCGCAGGCGCAGAACCCAATTCATTATGAATGCAACGGATCACGATCCAGATCTTCAACTTTCAATAGTCAATCTCTATAAAAATGGCCTGTGCGGGCATGTCCACTTTCACCCAGGAATACAGCTCAATAAAGATGTCCACTCTCACCCAGGAATACAGCTCAATAAAGATTTTCACCCTTGGCAAAAATAATGCAGTTTTAAAAAACCAAACTTTCCTACAATCACAACTCGCACATGATCTTGTCATCACGACAGGCTGGGTTCAGTTACAACATTAAGCCATAGTTTGTTTTAAAGGCCTGAACCCAAGCCTGCCCACAAACTGTGTCTTGTTTGGGTCAAACAAATCAGGATCTGAAAGCACAATTAAAGCTAGTTTGCAAATTACTGTGCAAACTCTGATTTCACAGACTATTGACAAGCCACAGGGGGGACCATTACTGCACCTCAAGAGGCCACTACGTGATGGAGTGAATTATGTCAAGTCCTGAGCAAATAATAAAAGGAGATGATCATCCCTAAAACCATGGATTGCCTGTTGTATAGCTGGAAGCACAAACCATGGTGTGGATCTTACCCATGGTTTTGCATTATACCCAGGGAAAAGGAAGAGCATTGTCACAATTTAGAAATCATGACAAAACATAGCTAAAGTTTAAAATCAGCTTTCCTGCTTCTGTTTGTCTTTTTTATGGTTGGGTTTTTTTTCCTTTTTGGTGTTTTATGGTTTTTACTGTTTAACCGATTTTAAGGTTTTTAATGTGATTTGTATAGTTTTATTATAGTTTAGCATTTTAAAAACTGAAATTGGGATGTCTTATGAAAGGTGGTATAAAAATTGAACAAATAAAAATAATGGTTTGGCATCATTGTCAGCAACCCCTAAATTAGGAACCATGATTTGAAGTGGGTTTGCAAAGTAGCAGTTGGCAATTGACAGGCCACAATTACAGCCATCACTCTAACCTTATTGAGACATTCTGCTGTACATGTGTAAAGGCATCTTTATATATGTACATGTTTGTGTGTGTGTGTGAATGAATGAATGAATGTACATACATTAGTTTTAAAGGCAAACCTGGGTATAGGCCTCCTGAAATGCAGGGTACAGACAGGTGATTTACTACTGTACTTGCACTGAACTTAATGTGAGAACAGGGCTTCTGTCTCCAGAGGCTGCTACATCATGGGGTTGGGAGTAAACTTATGCAAGAGAGTGCAATGAGGAAGAAAACAAAGGCGGAGAAGCAACTCTAAACCATGGTTTGTCTGTAAGGCCATCCTTAGGGCAAGGTGACTGGTGTGATCACACTAGCCAAATGGCCTGCCCCACCTGCTGCACTGCTCCCTCAGTCTGCAGACTTCAGAAGCAGAAGCTCGTCCAGGTGTTCCCCGCCCCGGCCATCCAGCAGCAGGACACGGAGCAGGCAATTGTTGTTTCCCCTTCCCACGCTGCCTCAGCCCAGCCAGCAGGTGACAGCTTCTCAGAGAGGAGGCTTGGGCTCTGCGCTTCCCCAGGCCCCCACTCTCTCACTCTTCCCCACCCACACTCTTTCTCCCAGCTCTGCTGCCTGAGAACTTGCCCCCCACTTCAAATGGGCACCTTTCAATGAATCCAACAAGCTCCAACAGGAGATGCGCTCCCGGGGCTCATCGGTCTAGCCTGCAGCTCCCCTCACCCCCATTATTAGTGGCTTGTCTGGAAGAAGGCAGAGGCTGGGAAGAGGCACTGGATTCCTGGGTTCACCTGAGAGGGAATGCAACTTGAGCTCTGCTGAGTCAAAGCCTCCCTTCAGCCCCATCTCCTGTTTTGGGATGCTCCTGCCAAGGCAAAGTGCTGCCAGCAAAAAAAAAAAAAAAAGCCTGTGAAGTCCAGAGTTGGAGGAAGAAACATCAATAACCTACACTGTTGTGGAATATCCTTAGGAAAATGGCTGTCCCAGAACATCTCATTGTTCTCATGAGAAACCTATACACAGGACAGGAAGCCACAGTCCAGCCTGAACATGGTGAAACAGACTAGTTCCAGATTGGCAACGGAGTAAGTCAAGGCTGTATACTTTCTCCTTCTTTATTCAATTTATATGTTGAACATATACTGGGAGAAGCTGGATTGGAAGATGAGCGTGGTTTTAAAGTTGGAGGAGAAACATCAATAACCACTCAACTCTGATAGCTGAGAATGCAGATGATCTGCAAGCTCTAGTGTTGAAAGTCAAGGAGCACAGTGAAAAAATGGGACTACGACTAAATGTAAAGATGACTAAACTAATGACAATGGGCACAGCAACCAGCCTCAGAATTGATAATGCTGGATAGCTTCTGCCTTTTAGGATTGATCATCAACAGTAAAGGATCCAGCAGTCAAGAAATACGCCGCAGACTAGCACTTGGTAGGGTTGAAATGAAGGCCTCGGAAAGGATATTTAGATACCTACAAAGATTAGAATTGTTCGGACAATGGTTTTTCCCATGACACTCTGTGAATGCGAAAGATGGACTTTAAAGAAGCAGAACAGAAGTATTGATGCTTTTGAACTTTAGTGCTGGAGAAGACTTTTGAGGATATGGGCAGCCAGAAAAACAAACAAATGGATCATAGAACAAATTAATCCAGAATTTTCACTCGAGGCACAAATGACCAGGCTCAAACTATCATACTTTGGACACTTAATAAGAAGACCCAGCTTGCTTGAGAAGTCCATAATGCTGGAAAAAGTTGAAGGAAAGAGAAGAAGAGGACCACCAGCAGCAAGGTGGGTGGACCCGATTACAACAGCAATGAATGCACCACTGAGACCCCTAAAAGCCCAAGTTGAAGACAGATCATCCTGGAGAGAATCTATCTATTATATGGTTGCTAAGAGTTGACACAGACTTGATGGCACTTAATCAATCAATATCCCACGGTAGGTGAAGAGAGTCCTGAGCACCCTTCCCACTCAGATCCTTCTGTGCAAAGCCAGGACACCTGGTTCCTCCTTAGATGCTGCCAGAACCCCTGGTGCAAGACTGCTGGCTGCCACAGGCCCAAATCTATCTGGAGGGCTCCCTAATAGCTTGCAGGGACTTCAGGGTAAATCTGGTCAATATGTGAATGCACACCCTCCATCCAGAGGATAAGTGAGCTAAAAACCCCATCTGGAAATGCTCCTGGAGACCCAGGTGTAGACAGAGGTTGCTCCTTGAGGACCAACCACCCCTTACTACAGGATTTTATTTTGCGGTGGGGGAGGGGGGAGAAGAGGAAAGACACTTTTCGTAGGGTAGGGAAGAGAATAGCATGCTTTAGGGACTAAAAATGAGTGTGATTAGGTTTGGGGGAGAGTTCAGTAAAATGAGGGGTGAGGGATCTGGACCCCTGATCATGACTCCCCCACCCCAATATGTTAAGGAAGCCCCACACATGCTGCTCCGCCGCTAGCCCCATAAACCCCTAGGGATGGCCCTGTTTGCCTATCACAGGTTTAGAAGCTCAAGCCATAGTTTGACACAACATCTATGGAGCCACAGCTTGTGGTCCAATAACGGTTTCATTATAAATACAAACAAAGATGCAATAAGCAAAAGGCATGTTTGTGTGACTCCACTTGCCAAGGGACATCACTTACCTCAAATTCACCAGGTAATTTGGAAACAAGCAAGCCTTCTGGGTGCTGTGCTGCAATCTAAGCAGAACATGAAATAGAAAGTTATCTAGCCACACAAGTTGTATGCTCTGTAGACAGCTCTATGCCAACACTATTTTCAAAAAAGGAAAAGGAAAGAAAAGTAACAAGGCATTGAAGTAGGAAGGCATGGAAGGTGGGTTTAACATTTAGCTTCATTCAAGCATCTCCCCAGCCCAAGGATTCGTAGCTGACCCAAGGAGACAGCAGGGGAGTTAGCCTGCATTTTAAGCTTCTCATAATGACTGGGCTAGATAACTTCAGCCCTCCAACTGTTGGAATACCATTATCCCCAACTATTGGCCATTGTGGCTGGGGATAATGGGAGCTGTGGTCCAAAAACAGCCAGAGGGACAAAGTTGGGCAGCCCTGCATAAAAACATACAAAGGCAGTTTGCCTGGCCCTAATAAGAACTGCTGACAGGCCACAAGAGAGTTTTTGCTAACAACTACAACAAATATTTATATACTGCTTTTCAGCAACAGTTCCCAAAGTGGTTTACATAGAGAAATAATAAATAAACAAAGATGCCTCCCTGTCCCCAAAGGGCTCACAATCTAAAAAAAGAAACTTATGATAGACACCGGCAACAGCCACTGGAGGGATGATGTGCTGGGGATGGATAGGGCCAGATGCTCTCCCCCTGCTAAATATAAGAGACTCACCACTTTATAAAGGTGCCTTTTTGCTCAGTTAGCAGGGAAGAGCAAGTGGAGGAGATCTGGCTTGCTCTGCCTCTCAATACATCAAGAAATGCTGAGAAGGAACATGTATCAGTCAGGTTACTAAAGATTTTTGTGGGATGATTTCTGCGGACTTACTTCAAAGCCAAATTATAAAGAATGTGTCAGACATTACCTTCTGTTATAGGGTAGGTTCAGAAAGAGCAACATGTCTCCCTGGTTTGAGACATGCCATGCCAGTTCAGACAAATTGGAAAAATCGAAGGTACTGCTATGTGCAAGGGGAAGGGGAGAAGAAACATACAAGCCTGAAGGTTCTCAAGATATGAACACTTACCATTCTGATTTTTTCCTTGAGTTCAGCACTAATTGTCCCCCCAGGTCCTTTCTGTACAAGTGCCGCCTTGATCTCTCTCTCTAGCTTTGAGGGTGGAAATCCATAAACAAAAAGTGAGAGGGGATGCCAGAACACACATACATCGGCATTCCTCTTTGCAAGATCATGTATTTGAGGTATTTTATGAAAATATTTATATAACCTTTAGCGTACAAGTTTCATAGCAAAGTGAATTTTAACACAACACATTAATTGTCATTTGTAAAGAAAAAATGCAAAACACAAGAGAATATAAGAGGAGCCCTCTCACGGATTGGGTAGAGTCCACTTAGCGTTGCCTTCAGCTTATAGTTGCAACCAGCCAGATGATTCTGGGAACTTGCATACAGGCCTTTTCACATTGTGTCTTCAGAATCTAATATTCAGAAGTATGCTGCCCTTGTATATGGAGGTCCCACTTGGCTGTAATGGCTAAGAGTCACTGATATACCTATGCTCCATGAAATGGCCACTAGTTTTAAAACAAGATGGAACACCACCATATATTCTGGAAGTGAATTCTACAAGTATGACAATTAATCTTATAAGTACCTCTATTAAAACTAGATGTTACAAGACATCATCATCATTATTATTATTAATTACATTTATATCCCGCTCTTCCTCCAAGGAGCCCAGAGCGGTGTACTACAAACTTGAGTTTCTCTTTCACAACAACCCTGTGAAGTAGGTTAGGCTGAGAGAGAAGTGACTGGCCCAGAGTCACCCAGCTAGAAAGATGCAAGTTCACACTAGATTTTTTTTCCTTCCAGGAGCTTCCATTGCAACAAGTCATAGGCTTGCAAGATTAACATCCTGTAGGGTGCATGATTCACACCTCTATAGCCTTCCCATGACACCCTAGGACACACTCCAACACTGCCACATCTCTCCCCAAACTTATCTTCACAAATGCTGCAAAGTCCCATAAGAAAGTCAGAACACATGATCACAATGACTCCCTAGATCTGCCATGGCTCTATAGAATACTTTAACTTGGTCCACCTTTGACACTGAAATGGGAAGAGGGAGGCAATCGTCATTCCTCAGAAGGAACAAGACAAAGTGAAGTGCTTCTTTCAACAGCAATACCTATCAAACCTCCATGCATATCACACAGTCCCTTCTTTTACTAAAATGGAGATAAAAGCCAATGAGCTGGCCAGGATCTCCTGCACTCGTCCTTTTCAGACACACAGGATTTCATGTGTTTCTAAATTACTACTATAGCAAAGCAATCAAAAGCACAAGCCAAAAGTTTAATTCTGCTCAGTACTGAACTCACTAGGCAGCTATAGAGAAGCCACTCTTCTAGCACTTGCCCAGCTTTGAAAGACATGCCCTTAGTGAGCACCTCTGGTTTCTCTCACTGGAACAAGAGCGTGCATAATATAATGATGAAACCACACACACTCACACTCTACATATTTGACAATAAGAAATTGCTTCCAGATGAGCAGACGGCAACTCAGAGTCCTCAATTCACTGTACATTCTAGCCCTTTAATGGTTTTAAAGAGTCCATTGGACACTTTATTACTGAGTTAACTCTCATCCATTATCAAATCAGTGCTTTCATATCCAGAAGCCTCCCGGAAAAAGCTTTGCTGTCTACGTGCCCTTTACACCAGTCACAGTAAATCAGCAAATCCAAGCCAGAACATTGTTTACCTACTTTGAGCACCCTCTCTGAGAATAGTCCCTCCCCCTTTTATTTACAGAACATAACTTTATTAAGGTCATAGACCAATATATAAAGAAATACAAACAATAAATAAAATGTAAATAAAATTTAAAAAGAGAAGAGAGAAATGAATAAACTACTTATGAAATGCATTGCTAAAGATTAGATCGAGTTTTGCAGATTATAAAACAAAACCTGGCCACTATATTAATAATTTTTTCATCTGGGTTAAGTAATAAAAACTTCAAATAAAAATCATCAGTGTGTCCTAAAAACTTAGACAATAAGGGGGAAATTAGTCTCAACTGGGCTTCCTTTAAAAATTCACAGTGTAAAATTGAATTTGTACTGGTCTCCACTTGGCCAGAACTGCAAGGGCAGGGCGGGCAGGGAAATGGATGTCCTTGAACCTGTCCTCTAAAACAGTAGATGGAAGGGCGTCTATTCAGGCCAGTTTCAATGCACGTCTGAATTGGGGGATAATAATAGAATACAGATAGCCTGCTGGCTTGAGATTAAACAATTGCCCCCCAAGATAGATGGTCTTAGAAATAGAAGCAGCTTCCTCTTGCAATCCTATATCAATAATGTGTTGTTTGATCTCCCCCTTAGCTCAGTCATTGCCCATCTGCAGCAGAACCTCTGGGGAAAACCCATAGGAGGTTAATTTATCAATAATAAGTGAAAAACATTTAAATTTAAATGAATCAGTCTTAATGAGGGAAGCCAAGCCTGAGCTGGAGGACATAAAATTTAACCAAAATAGGAAAATAGTTCTCCAGACTCCGGATTCCATTCGTAGCAGGCCAACCTCTCTTCTTAGTACCACCGATGGAACACAACAAGGGACAGCTAATAAGGATCTCAGGAATTTAGATTGTAAAACTTCTAAATTTGAGAAGTTTCAAAGTGGACCTAATTGGGCACCATAAAACAACTGAGAATACACTTTGGTGGTAAATAGTTTAACTGCTGCGGGGATAAAAGAAGCACCTCTCAAACAGTAAAAGGAAGTTATGGTTTTGTGGTGAGTTGAGCCAACATCAAGGAGGAATTATAATGGGCACTACGAGACCCCCGAGGAATGAAAAACAACTTGAAGGTACTTGAAAGAATTGACTTGGACTATCTTATGGCCATTCAAAGACCAATTATGGAGTCTAGGACATTTAGCAAAGACCATAATCTTGGTTTTTTGATAATTTATCGCGATAGCTTCTTGCGTGCGAAATTTTGATAAGAGAATCAAAGCATGTTTCAAGCCAATTGGAGTATGAGATAGAACTGCCATCTCATCGGCATATAGCAAAACGGAGATATGCCTATTAGCAATTTTAGAAGGGTGGGTGGAAGGGCTAGAAACAGAGGACACTACAAAATCGATATAAAGATTGAACATCATGGGAGCTAATAAACAACCTTGATGGACACCCCTACAAGAGGGTATGGCTGCTGACAAAGCCCCTGATGCAGTATAGCGGACCTTCAGCAGGGCACCATTATAAAGGGAAATTATCAGATGCAGCAGTCTCCTGTCTATTCCTAGATCCCATAATTTCTGCCAAAGCGTCTCCCGTGAAATTAAATCAAAGGCAGATTTAAGGTCAATAAAGACCACGTAAAGCCCATGAGCTGGCTTGGTGAAATATTTCTTGGAAAGGAATTGAAGGATAAGGGCATAAACCAAGGTTGAGCGACCAGTCCAAAAACCAGCCTGCTCCTGGGCTAAAATATTGCCTTCATCAATCCAGTCCATGAGTTTAAGAAGGTGTTTAGCATAAATCTTACTAATGACACTTAATAGACTGATTGGACGATAATTATTTGGATTATCCCTACTGCCTTTTTTTATAAATAGGGACGATTATGGCTATACCCCAGTCATGGGGGATTTTAGCCGTCCGATCTATATATGTAAAGAGAGAGGCGAGAAGGGGAATCCACCAGTCAAGATTAGTTTGGAGTACATCAATAGTAATAAAGTCATGGCCTTGCCACAAGGGAAAGAAGAGATAAGCGTATCAATTTCGGAAAATGATACTGGGTCCCAACTAGGAAGTTCAGAACTATGTAATTCTTTTAAAACATTCAAATTATTGTCGTTGCCCGGAGCCTTTTTATACAGAGAGCGGTAGTGTGTTTCCCGCACATCTGCTGGGATGTAGTGTGGAAGGGTAGACATAGTTTTGCTCAATAGAAAGGACACCAGCCTCCAAAAGTTAGTTTGACTGAAAGATCTAGCTGCCTCAATAAGATGAGCCCATTTCTTTTTGGCAGCTATGAATTTCTTATCTGTTTATAATGGGATTTTTTCATGGCGACTACAGATTTAGATGAAGTCGAGGGATCAGCCACATAGCTTTTAAAGGCCCTAATCAGATCCCTCTTTGTGTTTAGACAATCCCTGTTGAACCATGCCTTGGATATATACTTTTTACTTGTCCCCACACTAATTTAAACTGGCTATTTGCATTTGCTGCAGAAGCTAGAGTTACCTTAAGAGAAGAAGAGGAAGCTGCTCTTGTTTTGAGTTGAGGGTTGTAGTGCAAGACTGTTTTATAGTTATTCAGTGATTTAAAGAGACATCTCACTGATACTCAGACACCATCTTAATTCTCATAATTTTTCAGCTGAGCCCTAGCAGTAAGAAGTTCTGGTGTGAGTGCCTGGCTCAAATTAAGCAAGAGAAGACATATTCCCCTATAAAACCTATCACAATTCTGTACTAAATCAATTTGGACTTCAACCCCCACCAATTTTTTAGTCAGTTAAAATCCAGGATGGACAACCAGCAGTGAAAGATCACTTTGCAACTGTGTCTATGCCATTTCTAACACAAAGATTAAATCCAGGCTTCACACAAATTCTACTAGCTTCATTTTGTACATTTTTGCTAATCCATGGCAAATAGAATTGGAACATAGCATGTATAGTCCTAACCCCAAGGCAAAGAAATATCTGCTCCTGCTTGGCAGTTATAAAAACCAATAAGCAACAGACCTGTCAAAACCTTTTCACAGCCTTAGCAATAATTTCTCATGTATTTACAGGAACAGAGGCTGTATCTCAGTATTTTTACTATTTTGTTGGAACTTGCATGCCACAAAGAAAACTTTCCCACCTGGTTCTCTCAAAATATTATAGGTAGTACCTTGCATCTATATTGGAGAATCTGTGCTATAATTTGTATTTGTGTCTTGTCCTTTAAGTTAATCTACACAAGATGTTTACATGTGAGGAGAGGAGAAGAGTGGGACCTGCTAATTATGGGAGACGTGGTACCTAGGATACTTTTTGTTAAGCTGATCAGTGCCACTTCCAGAGTGAGCCTGGTCAAGCCAAAAGCAGCATGCAAGCGCCTCTTCCAGTGGGATAAGAAACCATCTCATTTCTCCAATGAGAAGCAGCTGCCTTCTACGCCCAGCGTGATGCAAAGTAAAGTAAACAAAATGACTGGGAAAGTAGTAGAAGAGAAGCTACAGCCCATGGGACTGATGCACCCCAGATGCTATTGGACTTTCAGCTCCCATAATCCCCAACCAAAGGGCACTGGGGCTGGGGATTATGGGAGTTGAAGTCCAATAACATCTGGGGACCCAACAATGAGAATCCCTGGGCTAGGAGACAGTTGACCAGTCTGGTCTTAAATCAAGCTAGAATGTCCACAAGAGCCTTGTTCTTTTAGGCTGCTTGGACAAACACATGATTCATCTACTTGTTGGCCTCTTTTGACTTTGCCCACCTTAAAGCAGATCTTTTCTCAACTTCGCTCACAAAGTTTAAGAACAGAGCATTTAAGATCCCTGTACAGCAACAGTCTGTACAGAGTAACACAGCCAACACAACATCTGCAAACACTTTCAAATGCATTCTCTCACAGTAACTATCTAAACAAAACTCCTCCCAATTCAGTCATCTCCAGAATGCAATACTTTGGCTACTTACTTGTTTCATCCTCTCAGCAGCTTTCACCAGTGGGGGTTCCTCCAGTTTTGGCTGCACTATCAAAGTATCAGATCCCGGGTTTGGAGTCAGACTTCGGTTCTCTGTAGGCAAGTCAAGTATTGCAGAAGGTGTCTTCACTGCAGAGGCTGGCACAGGAGTAGGTGAGGTCTGCTGTGTTTTATGTGGTTGGGTCATTACTTTGCCTTATCAAAAAAGAAAAAGGACTTCAACCATGACCTGGGACCAATTTCTATTTCTACTAGGCAGGCAATGTTGGAACATTCATGCATAGCCATGTACATCCTTCTAAGCAAGAATCTTTAAGACCACAGCAGAGCACATAACCATACTCTTATTACTTTTATTTCATTTATCCATTTGCATGATCAGCTACAAGGCATTTATCAACTAAAGTGTATGAAGCCATGCTCCAGCTTTGTCAATCATCAGCCAATAAGCAGAAAGAAGATCAACAAGCATGCTGGTTAGCAACCTGACTTTTTGCTAGTCAACAGCCCTGTACCAATAATCTTTTTGGCAAGTGAACACATGGAAACCCAACTTTCAACAGTACAACCTGCTGATGCATGCAATAAGCTGTTGACTAGGATTGATAGTAAATATTTTAACAGAAATAATAATATCTACCTCAACCTTCCCACGCCCACCCTTATTGCTCTCTTGCTTGGCAACAGAGCTTGCCCAACTGCTACAGGCATTGAGCCAAACAGGCTTTGAGCAACTCCTTTACCTTGCTTATCTCAAAAAGCAAGACATACGCCCAGAAGAAATGGCTTCTCCTACATCATCTGCTCATCTTCCAGCTGTTGCTGTTTACTCCCAAGTCCCTGTCACTTGACACCCCCGACACACAGAGGTATCCTGCAATCCCGCTTTCCAGGAGGCCAACCTGGAGCTTGAAAATGTAGAGTTTAAGTTTTTAATTTAGAAAGGGTAAAAAAAATATCCAAGGCCTTATGCATTCTTCCATATTTTTTTTGAAAAAAATCATATTTGTATCCCACCTCTTGACCATATTGTTTCATGAGGCAGCTAAAAATAAATATTGGCTGATGTAAGGAGGAAAATTAAATTACTCATACTAGTCCCAGTTAAATTAAAAAGTTAGGCATTGCTTAACTTTTAATTTCAATGAGACTACTTTTGAGTAATTTTCCTAATTGTGTCAGCCAGTGCTTGGAGTTGGTAATGCAAATAAAAACACAACATAACCATCCCACTCCACCCCACATTGAATGAAAACAAACTATCTTACACAGGGGCAGATTTCCTGGCTGTTTCTTTAGCAAAGGGCTCTTTTTTAGGGTCATCTGGGAGCCTGCCCTTGTCTGCACAATTGTGATGATATCTGAAGCCGCATGCAGCACCTCAGACATAGAGAAAAACCCATAACGCACAAATTCAAACTTCCGTCCAAATCGCTGAACAAAGGCTTTGTCAAAATCTGACAGCAGAACAGGCGAAGACCTCAGCAGTTCCTTCAGCTCACTTTTTACTACTGCTGGCAGAGTAGGAGGGACCCGGCCCCTTCGAGGCAAGCTTAAAGACGTTCGGAGGGACGTGGAACCAGAGACGGAATTCGGCCCTGATTTGTAAAGATGTGATTTAGACCTTTTCTTCTGTTTGGCAACCAAGCTTGCAATCCTTTTGGTGGACTCATCTGCAATAACTATAAGACAGAAAGCCACATGGCTAAGACTATGCTGGTATAAAACAACCGTTTTCCTTCATCCACTCACCCTCTCTTTTTGTCAGTTTTTGACAACACAGTGTTATTGTTCAAGAAATAAAGCTAGTTATACTAGTAAATATTGCTTGCATTTTGCAAGCACTGACATTCTCCCAGCTGCTCAGACCACAACATCCTCCCTTCTACAATACCAGGATTATTAAAATGCGTGAAGAGGAACTCCCACAGCTCTCAATTTCATCTCCTATATGACTTCTGTTTTCAGACTTAACTCCCTTCCATCCCCCGTTATCTCTAGGGTGTGTGCACATGCAGATGCCTACAACGCCCCAGAAGTGCTGACTGCTAATCATGTCCTTAGTTTCAAGGAAGAGAAAAAGCAATGTACTATAGCCACAAAGTTGAAGCAGTCAGTGTTATAGTCAGCAGTGTTCCCTCTAAAAGGGATTCCCAGATGTTGTTGATGACAACTCCCAGAATCCCCAGCTGCAATAGCTTTTATCTATCTATCTATCAATCAAATTTGTACACCGCCCCAAACTTTCATCTCTGGGTGGTTAATAGCATAAAACCAGTTAAAAATATATACAAAGAACTTTAAAACAATTTAACAATAAGCCAGAGATTAAAACCCAAAATTTTATTTATTATTATTATTATTATTATTATTATTATTATTACTACTACATTTATATCCCACTCTTCCTCCAAGGAGCCCAGAGCGGTGTACTACATAGGTTTCTCCTCACAACAACCCTGTGAAGTAGGTTAGGCTGAGAGAGAAGTGACTGGCCCAGAGTCACCCAGCAAGTATCCTGGCTGAATGGAGATTTGAACTCGGTCAGTCCTAGTCCAGTACTCGGTCAGTCCTAGTCCAGTACCTGGCTGAATGGAGATTTGAACCCCAGTCCTAGTCCAGTACTCTAACCACTACACCACGCTGGCTCTTCTTTTTAGGAAGCTGAGAAAGCTTGGGTGAAAAGATGGGTTTTCAGGTGTTTTTTGAAAATTGCCAGAGATGGGGAAGATCGTATCTCAGCAGGGAGCGCGTTCCACGATCTTGGGGCAGCGACCAAGAAGGCCCGTCTCTGTGTAGCTACCAAACGAGTTGGCAGTAACTGGAGACGGACTTCCTCAGATGACCTCAATGGACGGTGGGCTCATAGTGGAGAAGACGCTCTCTTAAATACCCAGGGCCTAAGCCGTTTAGGGCTTTATAAGTTATAACTAGCACTTTGTATTTTGTCCGGAAACCTATTGGCAGCCAGTGTAACTCCATCAGTAAAGGAGTAACATGGTCTCTCCAAGATGACCCAGAGACCAACCTGGCCGCTGAACCAACTGAAGTTTCTGGACTACGTACAAAGGCAGCCCCATGTAGAGCACGTTACAGAAGTCAAGTCTGGAGGCCACCGCCCTCTCAATGACCTTGCCCAGACATGGGAGGTTGGAAACAAGCCTATAATTGCTCAACTCCGAGGGATCTAATGCAGGCTTCTTTAGAAGAGGTCTAATGATTGCCTCCTTAAGACAAGGAGGCATCCTGCCCTCCCTCAGAAAAGCATTTATGATTTCCACCAGGCTGTCTACAACAACCTCCCTACTAGATCGAACAAGCCATGTTGGAAAAGGGTCAAGAGAGCAAGTTGTAGGCCTCAGTGGTCCAAGCAGCTTGTCCTCATCCTCAGGAGTCACAAACTGAAACCAATCCAGTCGAATCGCATAAAAGGAGTTGTTGGGCACTTCCAGCTCAGACATCAAATTAACTGTGGAGTCTCCATTTAGGTCGGCCCAAATCCAAGAGATTTTATCTGCGAAAAGCTCTTTAAACACATCACAGCGGGTAACTGATGACTCCAAATTCTGGTTCAAGGGAGGGGGAGCAGATACTAGTCCCCTCACAACCCTGAACAACTCCACTGGATATGAACTCACAGAGGCAATACGGGCAGAAAAGAACCACCTCTTTGCCACACGTATTGCCTGAGCATAGATCTTTAGATGTGCTCTATGTTGCAATCTGTTGGATTCAAGTCGAGTCTTTCTCCACTTGTACTCCAGTCGCCTACCTTGCCACTTCAGCCCTCGTAGATCTTCCGTATACCAAGGGGCCAAATATGAAGTGGGTCGGAGAGGACGCTTGGGAGCAATTGTCTCTACTGTTCTGGTGAGCAAGTTGTTCCAATTCTCAACCAGGGCATCAACAGGATCACCAGCAAAGCCAACATTGAATCCCTCCAAGGCTTCTTGGAATCTTACTGAATCCAATAACCTCTTCGGGCGGACCATTTTAATGGGCCCCTCGCCCCTGTGGAGGTGGGAAGTAATTGTAAATCCAACCTTAACCAGATGGTGGTCCGCCCATGACAATGGGGAAATCACAGGAGCCCCCACCCACAGAACACCATCCTGATCAGAGTAAAAGACCAAATCAAGCATGTGACCTGCAATATGTGTCGGTCCAGAGACCGCTTGGGATAGGCCCATAGTTGCCATGGCCGCTATGAACTCCTGAGCTACCCCAGACATATTGGTCCCGAAATGAACATTGAAGTCACCCAGCACCAAGCGTCTGGGAGACTCCAACGCGAGTTCCGCGACCAAGTCCGTGAGCTCAGTAAGGGATTCCGCTGGGCAGCGGGGCGATTGGTACACCAACAGAAGTCCCAATCTATCCCTGGTCCCCAAACTCAAGTATACACATTCAATATGGTCCGATACCCTAACAGGGACCCTGGTAAGGGAAATGTTATCCTTACAGACCACAGCCACTCCACCTCCCCGCCCACGTCCCCTCACCTGCTCCTCTACAGAATATCCTGGCGGGAGAAGCTGGGACCAAACTGGACCACTAGCCTCCCCCAACCAAGTCTCAGTAATACACATCAGGTCGGCCCCTTCATCCATGATCAAATCATGGATGAGTTCTGATTTATTTTGGACTGACCTGGCATTGCAGAGAAGCAAGGTAAGGTTATGTGGGATGTTGGCAGTGCTCCCCGAGATCAAAGAGCTGGCAGGAGAGCCGGAAAGGGGGACAGCTATTAGATTTCTGAACACCCTTCCCCCGGAACAGCCTGCGGACCTGCCAGCGTTTCTTCTTCTATTCCCCACCACCACAGGAATAGCTGCCCCACCTTCAACGAAGGCATTCCCTGGCTCCCCATCTCCAGACAAACCCAAACACATTACAGCAACTTCAACCCAAGTCTAAAACAGCTTAAAACTAATTAAACAGAAGCCCTCTAGCCCTCACCCTCCCCCAAAGTGGCTTCCCCAAAGGGCCGACTCCCTTTGGTGTCGCTTCTTCGGTGGCGGACCCGCCACCACAAGGAGCCTTCCTATAAAGCCCAAAACTGAGCAGGTTACCCAAGGAACAACTGAGTCACTCAGGGGCTGGTCCCAATCCTGCCCACACTCCTCAAAGATGTTAACCTGAGGCTGCAGCTCCACAGGGGAAGCAAAAGCAGCCAGGCAACAGCAGAAGGAACCCCAGCACCCACCTGGTCTCTCACTCCAGGCAGCACTGGGTGGGAAGTAGATGGTCTCTCCCTCCCCTCTCCGCTGAGCTTCTAACTTTTGCTTGGGGATTCTGGAAGCTGTAGTCAACAACATCTGGGAATCCCTATTAGAGGGAACAGTGGTAGTCAGGGTGTCTTATACACACCTCAACTTTAAATCTGTTGTGGCAGTATCTTAATTTTGATCATCATAGCCTCATACACAGGGGTAAACTCAATAATATACAAAATTACATATTAAGTTATTTCATAGCTTGCAAACAAAGATACAGTTCTAAAAACTAGTCCATATTTAACACTATTTAGGGAGTGTGTGTCTCTAGTATTGTACTGCAGAAGAGTCATTGCCACAGTTCATTAAAATACTCAGCTGGGAAATAAAACCATGCCCATAAAATGTGAGAAGCTGCCTTATACCATCTAGCTAAGTACCAAAGAAAGCCACATGGCTCTGTGGTCACCAGAATTTGACACTGACTTGATGGCACAACTTTACCTTTTTAAGTATGGTCTATATTGACTGGCAGCAGCTCTCCAAAGTTTCAGGGACCTTCTGATGCTCTACCACTGAGCTACAGCGCTATCCCCCAAGGGGAATATCTTGTAGCAGATAGTGCTCACATGCAGTGTTCCCTGTAACAGGGATTTCCAGATGCTCTTGAATACAACTCCACAAATCTCCAGCTGCAATGGTCTTTGGCCAAGGATTCTGGGAATTGTAGTCAACATCTGGGAATCCCTGTTACAAGGAAGTGCTCACCTGTAGTCACCCATCCAAATACAAATCAAAGCAAACCCTGCTTAGCAAAAAGCACCAATTCATGCTTGCTACCGCAAGTCCAGTCCTCAACCCCAAATCAAATCAGTGCCCTTGACTGCTTTATGCTCAAATGGTCTATGAAACTTTTTGTCCAAGTAAATGACATAATTACAGACTTTAAGGGCATATTCAGTTTGTTACCACTTTAAAACTACTGGACATCCTCTAGTCAATCCTCCAGCTCTTGCCAAATTACACTGAGACTCACCTTTGAGAACAACCGTGCCATCTCCTCTTGGGCATATCTGAACAACGTCAGGCATATCCACTACTAGTTCCATAACAGATCGGTAACCCAGGGCACGAAATGGAAGTTCACTGCCTATCATGGACCTATATTCCGTTTGTAACTGGTCAAGGAGAAGGCCTTCTTTGATTGGCATCAGCAGTGACCTCAGTTCCTTCCGCAATAAGTTTATTAGATGCTCTTGATCCAACATGTTTATACTGTGAAGGGAGGAAAGAGAGAAAATAACTACTGGTTTCGGTTTAAAAGGCTCTATCCACATTCCACAATTACCAAAGAATGTTGCACAAGTTGAGATGGGGAAAAACACAGCACTGGAACTGAGATGGGGAAAGAAACAAAGTTCGTATTGAAAGCCTGTGGTTCTCACATGTGGGGCAAGCCACCCTTCATTGCATGGGACACTTGCAGGGAGGAGAAGCAGCATTAAGTTCCTGGGCAGGTTAGATCTTGAAGCAGGTGATGGCTTCCAACCCTACTTGCCCGGATCTGACTGGAATGAATGCACTCTGGCAGAGGCTTCTCACTGATCCATATTTGAATCTGTGAGGGCAAATGCACCCTCGCTGGCAAACTGTCCGAGTGCAATTTGGAAAGGTGGGGGCTCAGAAAGGGAATCCTATTTTTAAAAACAACACTGCAGTTCTGTATGTAATTTTAGGAAGGAGTCAAAGAATTTCTGTTCTAATGCTAGTGTTGGGATCAGGAGCCCAATGCATACAGCAATCAGTGAGCACATGACTGTTCGCAGGAATCTCTGCATGCCTCCTGTGGTACAGATTTGTGCAAGACTGGACTCCCACAGAAGAAAGCATAAGTTTTGAAAGTCCATTTCCACTCAAGTTCAAAACATTTGAGGTACACTGTGGTAAAAAACTCACACTTTATCTCTCTGTATCCGCCCCACTTAGATTAAGTTATTTCCCCTCTCAGCTCTTACCCAACACTTGAGAAACCCTAGCACTCAAACCCCTAAAACGCAGTATTAGCAAACATCATAAACACAATCCAGGCAAACTTAAGCACCATTTCAATGGCAGATATTTAAGCATAAATTTACTTATCCCATTGAAGTCAAAAGAACAAACAAATATTTTGCCTGGGTTGGGTCCATATATATTTAAATATATATTTGGGGACCACAAAAACCACCTGTCTTGATATAATTTATTTTTCCTTGACCCATGATGTAGTGAGGCGGGGAGGGGGGGGAGACATTTGTTCCTGCTCTAGCTGAACTGCTTTATATCTTGTTTACATTAATGCTGCAAATCACTTTGGGAATTCCAAAGAAAAAGGCAGGATGCAATGAAATGAAAAGTGGAGAAATATCAGAAAATTCATCCCCCTTGATCACATGGCTGCAGAGTGCAGGCCATAGGCTTGTGGGTTGAGGAAAGCCTTTCACTACCCCTCCAATGGCAACCACGTCATCAGACCCGCAGTTGAGGACTCGCATTAATGATTCTCGGTACAAAGATAACTTTCTAAATAGAGGGCATTTCATTTGTCAAAGAGAACGGTTCGAGGCTAGCTTTCTCTCCGACGTGCGAGTCTATGTGAAAGGAGCATATTGGGGTTGCCAACGCTGCAGGATTCGCATCAGTCTCCAAGCAACTTTTGAATGCAATCCTGGCGATTTTCATGGCTTGATATTGTGACAAGACACTGGAGGAGAAAATCTCGAGGAAAAGCTTCAGCGTTGGCAACCACCGGGCGTGTGGAGGAGCACAGAATCACGTGGCTCTCCCCAAATTGTAAGTCTGAAGTAGAGCAGCAGCCCAGCCACATGTTTTCCACCATTGCGAGAAGAGCAAGACCATCACTGCATGCCTTAGAATCAAAGCTACCCAGCTTCACTGCCCCCCTCAGTCGATTAATGCCAATGCCAATGCCGCCGCCGCCTCCTTAATTTACTTGGATTTCCTCAACTTCCAGCACCCACTGTCACCCCTCCCCACAAGATTTCCACCTGCTCCATATTTCCCCCACCCTTAAAACAAAACCCTCACGGCCCCGCGCACCAGCACCCCTCCTTCTCCATCAAACAGCAATCACGACAAGCCGCTTAGCTGCTGGGTATTCACAGAGCATGCGCACTGATGGGCGACACACGCGCCTCTTCGTTTCCCCGCCTCTGCAAAGCCGAGGAGAACGGCTCCTCCCGCCCCGCCTTCAATTTCAAACTATTCATCAGCTTAAGGCTCATGCTGCCCCCTAGTGGTGAAGAGGATCAATGATGAGGTCACACTATCTCTAAGCAGCAGCATGTGGTACTGCTTGGATCGTATATTTAAAATGTATGCAGATTGCCTCGTCCCTAGAGAAAGATCTCCAGATTTAAAGCTCAGTCAGTCTGGTGGTTCCAGACAAGATGCACAGCTAACAGCCAGAATGCTCAAGGAGTGTCCACAAGGAGCTACCGGACAGGGTTGAGAGGCATTCCTTTTTTTAAAAATCCTCATTTTTTTACATGGTATTTTACAGACTAACCCTAGTAAATAAGACAAATCTCTGCCCCAAGGAATTTCAGATTAATTTTATGTCTAGCTAATTTAGGTTTATTGTCTAGCTCCAGGGTGCCTAAACTAATTCTCAAAGTCAGATCCCAAGCAAATAAGAAAGATTATTAAGTGTCATCAAGGTATCTTGCAGAGGATGAACCGCATCAAAAACAAGGAAGGGAAAAAAAGCTAGATCTCTGTCCCAAGGTGCTTACAAATAAATTAAGGAAAACGACTTGAACCCTTTCCCACCTAGAGATATGTTCCAAATTATCCGGGGCGGGGGGCAAAATTCTTAAGGCAGAGGGTTGGGAAGGAAGAAAGTAGCAGTGAGTTGGTTTCAAGTTAGGGATGCCATCAAAAACCTGGATTTCCCCCTGCAGGAGAGCTGTTGTATCGCTGCTTCCCTCATCATACATACAAATAAAACTTACATAGATTTAACTAAAAGTTTATTCAGCAACAACTCCATTTTCTCCTTTCCCTCCTTTTCCTTTCTGACTCCACCCACCCATACCCATACACACACTTTCTACAGGATCCCCATTAGGGGGAGAGCAGGCAGGCATAGCCCGCCCCCTTACTTATGGGATACTCAGTACTTACGGGGTACTCAGTACGCTGCTTGTGAGTACTGAAAATGCAGCTCCCTAGCACAGGCTCTACCAACAAAGTTTTCCTTGTCTGTGCCCAGCTCTGTTTCTTGCTGAAGACTGTAGGAAGATTCCACTGCATTTGGTTGGCTTAGAGAGGATGCAAACGTCCAAACCAGGTGAAGTGCAATAGCTGATGAAAGAGTAAAAGGTAAGGTAAGAATTGTAAGTTGCATACATAACTGCTACAGAAATGAGGATATCCCATGAGTTGGTAGCATTCCACCATACCTACAGCCAGGGAATAAAACTCAGAATGTGGCTATGCAAATAAAGGGGCAGCTTTGATTCTAATGCCTAGGGGCACAGTAGAAGCATCATACAGCCTCCACTCCTTGGTTTCCTAAAGTACACAGATATTCCTTTCCCCACAATGGTTGCCATTTTATGAGGAAACCTGAAAGCAGCGCTGTCCCTGCAAGCACTGTTGCCGTGCCGACAAAGCCTGCCTTCTACTCCCAGTACTGAGCGGCTGGCCCTGCTCTGACAGGGATCCCACAAAGAGGCTTTGCGGGGCAAGGCGGGAAGGAACCCTTTACGTGGGGCTGCCTTATCCTGCCCTGGGAGTCCGGTGTAGGAGAAGCATGGCAGTTCAACTCCCATTAGCAGAGCAAAGCCAGTTGGGTGAGAATTCAGCCAAGCAAGAGCTCTGGAGGCAGTTCTTTATGTTTGAAGAACAACAAGGATTTATTTAAAGGTTACAAACAAAATAGGAAATCCTGCCGCTTACTCTAGCTGAGCTCACGGCTGGACTGGAGAGAGAGAGAGAGAGAGAGAGAGACTAACCAAACAGCCATCTCTGGAGAGACAAAAATGATGTAAGAACAAAGAGAGGAGGAGACCAGCACTGTCATCCATGACCATGAAGCCCCCAGTGGTCATTGCAGCTGAAAGCAGATGCTGCTACAGCCCCAGTTCCAACATGGGGAGTAGTGGGGAGATCCAGTCTGGGCTGCAGGCCTGTTACTATGAGCAGGCCTGGCCTCAGGTTGCCTACATATACAGAGTTATACTTGTACTAGTATTTTTAAGCCCGTTATAATAACGGGCTCTAGCCTTTCCCCCCTCCCCCTTTAAGTGTTCTTCATCTCTTTTCCCATTTTTGTGTTTGTGTGTGTCCCTGTTTTTGTTTTTTGTTTTGGTCACCTGACTGTCTGTCTTTCTCTCTTTGTCTATTTCTCTCTTTCTGTATGTCTTTGTTTTTCTCCACCCTTTTGTCCCCCCTTTAAGCGTTCTTCATCTCTTTTCCCCTGGTTTTGTGTTTGTGTGTGTGTGTGTGTGTTGTTGTTTTTTACCTGACTGTCTGTCTCTCTCTCTTTGTCTCTTCCTCTCTTTATCTTTCTTTGTTTTCCTCCTCCCTTATTTTTTTTCTTTCCTCCGATTCCCTCCGTGACAGCCGCTGCCGCCGACCGTCCTCCCAACCTCCCAGCTGCCCAATTCCTCCATTCCTGCTCTGGCCTGGGTGTTCTTTAAACATAATCAGAGCAGGAGAGAGGAGCTCACTAGCAGAGCTCCTCTCTCTGCAAAGCCTCTTCCCAAACTGGCGCTTTGGGTGCAAAGGACGCCTATTGCGTCCTTTGCGTCCATAGCGGCAGTATGGGCAGAGGCTTTGCACGGAGAGGAGCTCTGTTTGTGAGCTCCTCTCTCCTTCTCTGAATATGCATTTTTCCAGGTAAGGAGGACTCGGGCATCTGGGTGGGTGGTCGGTGGCGGTGGCAGCCGCGGCGGCGGCAAATTCATGGGCCAATTTGGCCCTTAATAATGTGGGGGGGAGCGGGAATGGAGGAATCAGGCAGCTGGGAGGGTGGGAGGACGGTCGGCCGTGGCGTCCGCGGCGGGAATTGCATGGGCCAATTTGGCCCTTAATCATGTGGGGGGAGCGGGAATGGAGGAATCGGGGCGCTAGGAGGGCGGCGGCGGCTGTCTCGGAGGGTAGTGGCAATTTGGACGATTTTGGGCAACATGGCCACCCGTGTCTGGGTGGCCGTATCTTTCTTGGCGGTTCTGGGCATGCACTCCGCGCATGCCCAGAACTGCCGAGAAAGACACGGGCAGCACGGGCGCACACTCTAGGGAATTATTATAGAGGATGACCCGTTTAGGCAAACAGCTGGGTATTTTGAAGGCCAGGGTAGGGCCCGATGCTGTGATCCCATTCATCTTCATATATTCCTTGTATGCAATTAGGTTGTCTGAAGAATGTTTGCGAGAAGGTTATAATCCCAATATTTCAGGTCAAACCCCGATACCCGTCAGCCTTAGGCATAGTGCCGTGTCTGGCTGTCAGTAGTCGGGCAGCTCAAAGGCAAGGAGCTTAAGCAAAGAACATAAAGGATACCAAAGAATTCTCCAGGTTTTTTGCCAACTTTCCAGTAGGCTTATGAGATCACCTGGCTCTGTGTGTGTGTGTCTGTCTGTCTGTCTGTCGTTCTGTCCGTCCGTGTGTCCCCCCACCCCAACTTTGCAATGCCTAGACCAATATGAACCAAATAGTGTGCAGTTTTAGGGACACATAGGGACACCTCAATGGTGTAGTTTGTGATGATGTCATCCACCCTGATCTAAGATGGTGGATGCATGAACTTTTGAGGTGCAAGTGGGCTAACTTGTGAACCGTCTAACCGATCTGAACCAAATTTGCTACAGCTGTAGAGACACATAGGGATGCCCAAATGGTGTGGTGTGTGATGTCATCCACTCCAATTCAAGATGGTGGCAGCCCTGCTGCTCCCATGAAGTTTACACCTCTGTCTGCTACTGAATCTCTGCATCTATGCTCCCCTGAACACATACTGGTTCACTCCATGAGGGCAGCGGCCATATCTGCTGCTTTCCCCACAAATGCTCCTGTACAGGAGATCTGCAGAGCGGCCACATAGAAGGCACCCCTGACCTTCACAAGGCATTATAAGATTGATTCATATCCTTCCTCCCAAGCAGCATTCAGTTGCAGGGTGCTGCAGCAGGTTCTTCCCCTGGAGTAGGCAAGGGCGCTCCCTCCCAGAGAGTGTTATGGCCAGAGCTGTGGTATGTCCCACTCAGAGATGTCCTCACCTCTAGGCAGCAGAGAAAGGAGCACTGGTTCACTTACCGTGAAGGCTCCTTCTTACTGCTAGAGTTGAGGACATCTTGGTCCTCCCAGGCGGTGTCCTGGCCTACTCCATGGAAAAACTAAGCATACTGGAAATTACACATCTCTACACCAGGTATGTGTTAGTTGGGGGCTGTTTTCTGTATTATATTATTTTTATTTTATTTTATATCCCGCTCTGCCTCCAAGGAGCCCAGAGCGGTGTACTACATACTTAAGTTTCTCCTCACAACAACCCTGTGAAGTAGGTTAGGCTGAGAGAGAAGTGACTGGCCCAGAGTCACCCAGCTAGTCTCATGGCTGAATGGGGATTTGAACTCGGGTCTCCCCGGTCCTAGTCCAGCACTCTAACCACTACACCACACTGGCTCTTACCCTTGCGAACTGGGTAAAGAGGCACCTTTTAACGTGGTGATTCTCTTTATTTAGCAGGGGGAGAGTAACTGGCCCTATCTACCTCCAGCACAGAACCTCCAGTGACTGTTGTTGGTGTCTATCTTATGTTTCTTTTTAGAGTGTGAGCCCTTCAGGGACAAGGAGCCATCTTAATTATTTGTTATTTCTCTATGTAAACTGCTTTGAAAACTTTTGTTGAAAAGCAGTACATAAGTATTTGTTGTTCTATTCCCCCCACCCCCATGCCTTATTCTATGATCTAAGATTGTTATATATTTCACTACTAGTTATTATGTACATTCGGTGCTAATCTCACATTTGGCCTAAAAGAACCAGGTAGGGTTATCTTCCTTGGGCTCTTAATGCTTGTAACATTTTTTTAGTTAGTCTTGCCTGGGAGCATGAGGGAAGGATAACCACTCAGAGATGGCCTTGGCTCCAGCAGCAAGCGCTGCTGGAGGTTGTAACTGTTATCCCCCAGTTAATTAGCAGAGCACTAAAGAAGCTACTCACTCCAGTTACAGAGTAGTTACAGAGTTTAGTTGTTGCAGCTACTGAGACACATGGAGACACATGGAGATTCTTATAGAACTAAATACTAAGTATTTATTGATGAAGTACACTTTGGATAGGAAACACCTAATCCTAATCTATAGAACTACATAATGAATAGGCAGGAAGAGATGTTTCCACCTGCTGTCTAAAAGGAAAGGAAGGGATTCTGACTCTCAACAGGAAATACCTGAAGAGTCATATCAGGGGTCATAGAGTAGAGACAGATAGAAGAGCTAGGGAGACCCTCACTCACCATCTCTACTCCCAATGCCCCTAGTGGACATTAGGATAGTTGGTGCAAAAAGGTTGATGCACTGGAACTCCAACAGCAAGAAGCAGCCTTCACAGAAAGTGAACCAATGCTCCTGTTTGCACAAGCAATGATTTGTATAAGGGGGTTAGCAGCTGAACATGGGAACCAATGCTGGGTTTAATCAATTTTGTTTGTTCGCTGCCATACATGAGAAGGTAGTTCAAGATGCCGCCTCCTGTTATTGAAGCCACCCTAACCCCAAGGGGAACACTCCAGCACATACTTTGCAAATGTGTGCTTTTTCAAAATGTTGAATAGAAGCTGAATTGAGGCCTCCTGTTAATCAAGGTCATTGTAGGAAGGAGGGTTTTTTAAAATCCTACTCTTGTTGTAGCTGCAATCTAGTTCCTCCTACACAGCTGCTATTAAAGGATAAAAATGCCCAGCCACAAGTACAGATGTTTTGCATCTTGGCAATTAGCAGCTGCAGGGCATCCTGTTAAAATATGTATTCTCTTATCATAATTTCATTTAAGGGGTGTGTGTGCGCTTGTGTGATGCACAGGTGAAAGCTTGATCATTTTGCCAACACGTTTATTATTCTAACACTGTAAGAATGAGGGGAAACATGCCATGACATCACAGGAACACAGCTGTTCTCTGTCAGAACCTTCATTACCTTAAATAATCCATTAGTGCATTATTATAGTTTAGTGTAGACAGATGCACTTTGGTTAATTTCAGTGACCTTGGGCTAGAACCAATGCCAGGTGATTTGCCATTTGACATGTTTAATTGCCATTTCCCTGATGCCAGCAAGACATTCATGAAGGTCACATACCCCCAACCACTCCCTATTTACACAAGGCAGTTAAAAGCTGGATCACCTAACCAAACTGTGTCAAAGATTTCCAATTACAAAAGGAACTCAAGAGAAAATAAGAGCTGTCTCCTCCTTTATGCCCACTCATTTCCCCTCCTCACCCACTAGCCTTCAAGGACAAGCAGAACTAACTCAGCACTAAAGGGGCCCAATCCTACAAACACAGACATGCCATCCCATTGAAATAGCCAATGGTGAGGGGTGGGGAGAGGGCGAGCATATTGAAGAGCTACCTCTGCATTTGTAAAGAGAGTGTCCTTCTTATCATGCTAATGATTCTATGTCAGTAAAAGTGTGCCATCATGTCGATTTCGACTCCGGGCGTCCACAGAGCCCTGTGGTTTTCTTTGGTAGAATACAGGAGGGGTTTACCATTGCCTCCTCCCATGCAACTGAGATAATGGCCTTTCAGCATCTTCCTATATCTCTGCTGCCCAATATAGTACCAGTGGGGATTCGAACCAGCAACTTTCTGCTTGTTAGTCAAGCATTTTCCCACTATGCCACTCTACGTCAGTGCTTCTCCCTATTTACTCCAGTATTTTCAGAAAAAGTAGCTTAAAACCAGCATTTTAAAAATCCAGAAATACACCGAGATAAGCTAGAATGTGCAGGACAAAGCCCGACTTGAGTGTGGAGTGGTCCAAAGATCTTGAAGGGATTTCTGGGTAGGTTTGGCTGGTGTGTGAACACACACATTCTCTCCCGAAGGAGATTCTGGGTAGAAGCCCTACGTGTAAAGCCTCCTGGCAGCAGATCCTAGGTCATGTTGCACTGCTGGGGCTTGTGGCACCAGCAGCAATGTGGACTAATTCTTAGGAGCAGATATTTACTTACACCCAGTCCTGTACTCAAATTTATGTATTATAGGAAACCAACTATCTGGTTTTCCTTTCAAAGTGGTGATTCTTTTATATTTAGCAGGGGGAGAGCAACTGGCCCTATCCATCCCCAGCACAGCATTCCTCCAGTGGCTGTTGCTGATATCTGCCTTATGTTTCTTTTTTAAGATTGTGAGCCCTTCGGGAACAGGGGACCATCTTATTTATGTATTATTATTATTGTTGTTGTTATTATTTGTTTACACAGTCAGACAGGTGTTACTGACTGATTTGTTTTATACAGACATTGAGTCCTATTATTATTATTATTATTATTATTATTATTATTAATTATTATTTCTTGTTTACACAGTCAGACAGGTGTTATTGACTGGTTTGTTTTATCCAGACATCGAGTCCTTCCCAAGGACCTGGGATGGCTGAATTTTATCATCAATACTGTTGGTTATTATAGATATCGTCGCAAAATATAGGCTGTTCCCAGTAAAGCTGCTTTTTGTAATTGGCTGATGGTGATTTCTGTGGCCCCTATGGTGTTGAGGTGCTCTTCAAGGTCTTTTGGGACTGCACCCAGGGCGTCAATTACCACTGGGATTATTTTGCTCTTTTTCTGCCACAGCCTTTCAATTTCCATTTGTAGATCTTTGTATTTGGTGATTTTTTCTATTTCTTTTTCTTCTATTCTGCTATCCCCTGGTATTGCTATATCGATTATTTTGACTTGTTTTTCTTTCTTCTCGACTACAGTGATATCTGGTGTATTGTGTGGCAGATGTTTGTCTGTTTGTAGTTGGAAGTCCCATAATATTTTTACATCTTCATTTTCTTCAACTTTTTCAATTTTATGGTCCCACCAATTTTTGGCTACAGGTAGCTTGTATTTTTTGCAGATGTTCCAGTGTATCATCCCTGCTACCTTGTCATGCCTTTGTTTGTAGTCAGTCTGTGCGATCTTCTTACAACAGCTGATTAGGTGGCCCACTGTGGAAGAGGAATGCTGCAAGTCCATCAAACAGTAGAGGAGGAGAAAAGAGGCCTTGAAGAATATATAAAGGAAAGTGAAGAAGATGCACTTAAAATGGTCAAGAACGAGAAACTATTCAACACCAATGAAAGAAAGCAGGCCTACAAGAAAGAACAAGACAAGAACCGAGCAGAAAAAAGGAAAAATAAGCCCCTGCATGGTCAATATTTGCACAATATAAGTGAAAAATCAGACATCACCAAGACCTGGCAATGGCTTAAGAATGGCAACTTGAAGAAAGAAACAGAGGATTTAATACTGGCTGCACAAGAACAGGCACTAAGAACAAATGCAATAAGAGCAAAAGTCAAAAAATCCAAAACAAACAGCAAGTGCCGCCTTTGTAAAGAAGCAGATGAAACAGTGGGCGACGACCGATCCGGTATAGATTTATTAAAGTTACGTCTCACCATATTGTTGATGGGAGAGGCACTCTTTGTCTGGCTCCTCTGCTGAGACCTGTCCAGTATGGTTGGACCTCTGGCATAGCTCTCACCTTCATCAGAGAACACAAGCCCCACAACCACGCCAAGGTAGTGCCTAACTGGTGGTGGTATTATTATTATTATTATTTTATGTAAACCACTTTGGGAACTGTGGTTGAAGACAGGGTGGATTTGATTTAAATCAAACTTATTTAATTCACGATTTAAATCACGATTTAAATCACTAGTCAGTAAGGCTTGATTTAAATCATAGTTTTCTACATAAAGACTAATTCTTGCTGGTATAACTTTAATATGCAAGTAGATGAAGATTTTTAGAATAACAACTTTTCATATTAGTTTTTTTATCCCCAGTTTAATAGGTTAATCATTCATATTTGGACAACTTTTCTGTTGTACTTAGGAAGGAGAAAAATAATCATTACCTTAATAATAATAATTTAAATAGATTTATTCAACTGAAACAATAACATTACAGCATATGTTATTTGCTTAAACAAACATCCATGTTTGTTAACTAATTTGGCTAAACAAAAAATATATATTTTAAGAAACTTAGACTGTCAGCCCAGCCTACACATGAAAAACTTAAATACTGTCCTCTGTAGCTCACTCGTCATCTTCATCTTCTTCTTTGTTCATAATCTGGAAAAGAAAAACAAGCTTTCCTGCTTTATCGGGTCCCAAACGATTTCTCAATTTAGAATGAATGAGTCCAAAGGAAGAGAATATTCTTTCAACGCCTGCAGAAGAAGCTACTGCTGTTAAAAGTGAAATCATTACTTGAACAGTCTCTAAATCCAAGTGCTTAAGAGACTTCCACCAGTTCACTGGTGTGACTTTCTTTAAATATCTTCAGCAAACATATATTTCTTGAATGGTTCCCCCTTAGCTTTGAAGTTTATTATAGTTGGCATTACAGATGGATGATTGCTGGATACCCATGTCATAGCTAACTCCTCTTCCTCAGCACTTAAGTTTTGACCCTGGTACTGGATATTGACAATATTTGCCAAAAAATGAGCTGGAGACAGTACTTGTCCCATTCGTTTTTTTAATGCTTGTAATTTAATTCTGTCCATGTGTAGTTCTGTTTTTAAGTGTTCACTCCGTTCCTTCCAAATTTCAACAGCATCAGCAATAAAACAGCTATTTTTCTGTATTTTGTTTAAAGATTCAGAGATGGGTTTCAGGATGCTCAGCATATGTTCAACATTTCTCTTAAGCCCAATGTTGAGGATTTTGGCCGTGACAGTGCCATCTATTTTATCTCGATTTTGTTCACAAACTGTCATCAGAATAGGCCAGTTCTTGATATACTGCTCAAAACAGTCCACCACAGTGTTCCATCTAACATCTTGTGGGAGCATTAGCTTGGTTCCACCCATCCTTTTCAGAGCTGCTGCAGCAAAGTGATTGTTACGGAAGTATTTAGCAATTTCAACAACATTAGTCTTTATTTCTGGAACACTTAAGTCTTTGGCTAAGAGGTGCAGCAAATGAGCACTGCAACCATATGTTATTAGCTTTGTATTCCCTTCCTGCTCTTCTAAATTTCTTCTCATCTTGGATACATTTGCAGCATTGTCTGTGACCAAACTGCGTACTAGACATTTGAATTTTTGTTCACATGTTGTTATAGCTTTTACTGCCACTTCTTGTAAGTATTCTGCTGTGTGTGCATTTCCTGACGTATCAATTGTTTGTGCAAGGAAGACTTTCCCTTCTTCTGTTGTTATACAAGCACATACAATAGGATCATTGTGGACATTACTCCACCCATCAATACTTAGGTTAACAATTCTACCCTCCAGAGCTGTTGCACATTGCTCCATTTCTCTGTCATACACTTTATCCAGCAGTTTCCCTGCAACATCTGCTCTGCTGGGTGGACTGTATCCTGGTCTCAGTGACTGAACCATATTAATTAAATGTGGGTTCTCAGTCAGACGGAAAGAAGAGTTCGTTGCATAAACAAACTGGCCAATTTTTTCATCAATTAACTCTTTTTCTAATCTGCTAGTTTTTATCACAAACTTATCTATGGTGGTTCCAGGAGGGAAGGATTTTTTCTTTCTTTTAGGTGATAGTGATATGTGGCTGTGGGTGTCTGATGATGATGCTAATGAAGCACTATCCTGGATGGATAACTCTGAAACTGTAGAACAGGAGGATGGTGATCTTGAAGGTGGATAGTTTCCAGAATCCATGAATTCCCCTAAACAAAAAAGTCAATGCTGTTATTTTATTGTTTATACAATTCCTGCTTATTGTACACAGCACTGCCCCAAAAGGAATATTTGCTTTTCTTCATAACTGTACCAAATGACAGTAACATGCAGTAATATTAAGAAATATATTTTTGCTCAAACATGACAGTTCAAGGCAGTCTTTAGAAATATTATATGATTCAATAAAAATGTTTACCAACCTGAAGATCCTGCCTGTTCAAATGTGTTTCTTTGGTCATCTTCATCACAGCACTTCTCATGATGTTGCTTCATTCGGGCCACCAGGCCTTGCATTTCTTTGTTGCAGTGTTTGCATTTTGCACACATGCCTGCCTTACTGATAGGTAAAGGAACTTCATTAAAATATTGCCAAACTGGGTCTCTTTTACGGCCTGCTGCCATTATAGGTTTTTTCCTCCAAGGAAAGAATGTGATAAACCTCAGGTCATACACACAAAAAGATCCAAAGACTTGTCTGTCTGTGGCTATGCAGTATTGTGCTCAGAAAGTTTCACTTTCATTTTGTACTGCTTGTCTGCTTGCCCCTCCCTCCTCACACTTAGTTTCACTTTCTTCTTGTGCAGATCTATTCCACTCCAAACAATCAGAAAAATATTGTTTCTATTCTATTTCACTGAACTTCTTGAAACTTAGCACTGAAGGGGTTGATTCTGTATTCATAGGTTTGTAGAACAATAGGATTAAGATCTTTTTCTCAACTCTGTTCATGTCATAACATTTTTGCTGTGAAGAAGAGGCATGTGATCTCTGCTGAGTCAAATTCAGTTTTGAGAACTGCAAAAGTAAACCAAGCATCTGTGATAATATCTTGTAGGCAGAGAAACTGCCCAATAATCTTACAAAAACCTCTGGAAGAGCATGACATTGTGAATGGATTAATGGAATATATTTACCAAAAAAATTAAACATATACAGCCTTATTCTACATAATTAAAAAACTAATCTTTATTTCATGATGGAATAACCTTTGGATGGTAATATATTTTCCTCAAAAAGCATTTTATTTAAAAAAAATCCGATTTAAATCAAAAAAATCTGATTTTTTTGATTTTTTTAAAAAAATCATTGATTTTTATCCACCCTGGTTGAAGAGCAGTGTATAAATATTTATAGCAGTAGTAGTAACTGTTCCTCAGCCAAGTGTTTACTGTGAAAAAATGAGTCGACTACACCTACTGAATTTCAGTTACTGAATTTGGGCCTGCTGCCCCATAGTCTGTGAAATGCCCCGATGCTGAAGCTAGATATGGAAGTTGCATTGCTACTGCTGAAAGCGACAGCCTCCTACCACCTCCTCCTATCTGTCCCATTGTGTTTAGTAAGCTAAAAAGCATTGTGGGACATCATGACCTTGCCATGTGTCTCCATCCATTCTCAACTTAACTGGCTGCTTCTGATGTGCCATGCATGCCACACACCACAATTTAGTTTACCAAATACTTGATGGTCTTTGATACTTGATGCTATGTCAGCTTCGACATGGGCTGCTGCTTTTGCTGGTAGCTAGTAGTGTGCACGGATCGGTTCGGAGGCCATTCTACTGGCCTCCGAACCGGTCCGGACAAGGGGTGGTTTTAGTTCGGGAGGGTTAGGGTGGGGGGGGGGTCCATTAAGGGCGGGGGGGGGCTTTACTCACCCCTCCCGCGCTTTGCTGCTTCGGCGCCATAATTAGTTTAAAAAATGCGCCGCAGAATCCCTCGCCGCTCCGGGGCTCCTTGACTTCAAAATCGGGCGGCAGGATACTTCCCTGCCGCCCCCCAAAGCCCCCTCAAGCCATTTGAGGTCTTTAAATCTCGCCCCGGACCGAGTGCTAAAGCGCTCGGGTGGGCGGCGGGGAGATGTCCGTCTGTCCGCCCGCCCCCTTCCCTGCCTTCTGCGAAGTGCAGGGAGCCTTCTGCGCGCGCGTGCGCAGAAGGCTCCCTGCACTTCGCAGAAGGCAGGGAAGGGGGCGGACGGAAGGACATCTCCCCGCCGCCCGCCCGAGCGCTTTAGCACTCGGTCCGGGGCGAGATTTAAAGACCTCAAATGGCTTGAGGGGGCTTTGGGGGCGGCAGGGAAGTATCCTGCCGCCCGATTTTGAAGTCAAGGAGCCCCGGAGCGGCGAGGGATTCTGCGGCGCATTTTTAAAACTAATTATGGCACCGAAGCAGCAAAGCGCGGGAGGGGTAAGTAAAGCCCCCCCTCGCCCTTAATGGACCCCCCCACCCCAGTGCCGAGCCGCAGGTCCGCGGTCCGGTGCACACCCCTACTGGTAGCCACACAACCTCATTACCATCTAGTTGAGGGGTGGGCAAACTTGGTCCTCCAGGTGGTGTTGAACTACAACTACGATCATCTCTAGCCACGATGTGACAGGGGATGATGGAAGCTATAGTTCAACAACACCTGGATGGCCAAGTCTGTCTACCCCTGACCTAGGTTCACCTAAGGCAAAGGTGGGTTTTGCTTTCAACATAATTGTGGGAGTACTGAAGGAAGACTGAAAGGGTGATTGTATATGGGAAATAACTGGTTAATGAGTTAGACTTAAGCCTGAAGGGTCATGGCAACACATTAGTAATCTTCAAAGTGCAACAGGATTGTGTTTGTCACAGCATACTAGAATAGCTACTCTCTCTCCTGAAGTGTCCAACTATTTCATTGACACCAACTCCAGCATACATGAATAAGGATCTTCCTCCAAGGCAAGGCCTTTCTTTCCCCTCCCTCTGGCCCTCCCTTTGGAGGAAATAAATTTACAAGTAGCACAGCCTTCTACTTTCTCACAGCAGCTTGCTTCAGCACAGGCTCACCAAATGAGGGCAGAAAAGATGCCTCAGAGCTCTTCCAGGGAGTATCACGGGAGAGGCCGAGAGCAGGCAGCTCCAGATGGCAAGAAGAAGAAGAAAGTGGAGCACCATCAGAAAGCTATCAAGGAGAAGCATGAATCCAACAGGAAGAAAGAAAAGGCAGCGATCAAGAGCACCCTTGGGGCAGACAATCAAGTCCATACCTCCACAGTAGTAGATGTGGATGATGTGGTATCGTTTGAGGAGGAGACAGAGGTGATTGCCCTGCTTGAAAGCGAGAAGCAGGAAGAAGGTAAGGGGACATGTGGAGGCAACACAGGAGCAGGTTAATCTTCTTAGTGTATACTCTCAGGGCAAATCCTAAATGGTAAATCAGGACCATGCAGTGGAGTTTAATCTAGATGGAGAGGGAGTCAGTGTGCAAAGGATTTTATCTTGGAACTGAATTTAAATGATGGACCATCTGATCTCATCTGGCACTTAGTGCAGGGGCTTAATATCAAATAATGCCAAAATATTTCACTCCTCCAGTGAAATATTTCGGGTAGATGTTGTATGCGTATGGAAGTTTGCAAATCCACTGGGAGACATGCTCTCTAACACATGTAGAGGCACTGTGTGTGTGTGTGTGTGTGTGTGTTCCAGAATGGTGCCACAGTGTTATTGCAAAAGTACCTCAGCAGGCTTTAGAACCTAAATGCTGTAAATGTGCCTTTCTTCAACTTTCTCAAGCAGCCACCAATAATCCAATAGGGTTCCCCCCTTCTAAATTTGACTTATTGCATAGAATTTTTAAAGCAATTTATATGCCAAAAAGACCCAAAAAGTCATATTGTGTTCAGGACACGCTATAAACAATATGTCCCTTTCCTTAAACCCCACCCTCACAATCGCAACCACCACCAAATAGTATTAAACAAACTAAAAAAGCTTTCCATTTTGGATGAGTCAAGATGCTTTCAATTCTCACTCATGTTCTAAAAGAACATGATTAAGATTAAATACCTTTCACTGTGCACAGGTATAGTATTTAGGCTCTACAGCCTATTGAGAGGCTTTTACAACAACATTCTGTGGCTATTTTGGAAACCACTCCTTACACGTGTGTGTGTGGGGGGGGGGGGCACCTCCCTATGGATTTGCAAACTTCCATATATATACAACATCTCCCTAAATATGGCACTGTTAGCCAGAAGTGAAATATTTTTGTGCTAAGCCTGTGCTTCTGTGATAAATTAAGAAACAAAACTTGACATGCTTGTCTCACAGTCAACAGATTGATTGTGATCATCTGGAGGTGCACATTTGATTGATCCAGATCTCAAGCCACCCAGTTAACAAGGATCACCCTACATATAAAAGACAGTTGCACACCAGGGCATATTACTGATTAGTCCAATTATGTTGATCCATGTAGAGGCCTAAAAGGCTGGATGCTGGTATGTTAATATTAATTTAGTATATTATATTTACCAGGCTTCATATTCTAAATTACCATAACCAACCTATGATTCTTTTTAGTAGTTTCAAAACTATGCTTCCTGTAAGACGGTCAACTGCAAGGAGTTCCATATCAATTCTGTGCTCAGATTTATATTCAAAGTAATTGCATTAAGTTCCAATTCCATGCTAACGTTTAATCCGTTTACTACCATATCTTCATGCTATCTTTACTTCTGTTGGGTTTTCAGTTTTCTTTTGGAACTTTGAAACCCAGCAAGTTATGTTTCAAGCCTGGAGCTATAAGCTAGAATGGAGGTTGCTGAATTTAAGAATTAATTCTGTTTCAGGGAACAGTAGTAGCTATCCAAATCCAGGAATCCTTCATAGTGCCATTAGCATCAGGCTCTGTGCTATGTTCAGAACTACTGCAGGTTAAGGTTGACTGATCTTGGGGTTAGACTTGACGTTTTAGGTTTTAGCCCTCTCTTCAGAATCTACATTGGTGGGGGGAGTTAGTCTGGCACCTCGCCCTGAGATCTAATTTCTGTCTGGGCTAAGAGGTTTTGCCATTCACCCTGCCCCACCTTGCCATCCGGTACTACAAGAGCAATGGCCCTTTCCCTGCCAGCTGCAGTAGGCAAAGCTCTCAGTATAACCAGGGCCAAGATCCTGATACTGAAAGTACAAAAATGCAATTAAATCTGAATTCCATTCTTTCTTCTGCCACAGACTCCTAGTTTAAACCTTGGCCATATCATTCAGTTCCCAAAATAGTCGGTCAGCTAGCCAACATTTAACCTCTATTTTTGTCCCTAAGCATCTGATTTAAGAACATAACAGCCCTGCTGGATCAGGCCCATGGCCCATCTAGTCCAGCATCCTGTTTCACACAATGGCCTCCCATTTCTCTAGTCACACAAGCAGGTTTAGGTCAATAGGGAAGATACCCATTTAATAACTCACTTTTTTTGGTATAGGTATGAAGTCTCCTGGCTTAGGCATTTGTGAGTGGCTTCTTGTCAGCCTCTCTCTCCTTGTCATCATAATCACATTCCCGATTTCCATCTGGTTCTGCATGAAGGTAAGGCTAGTCCTAGAAACTGAAGGCTAGGAGCTGTGTGAGCACAGCTCTGTATTCGTGTTGATAATTCATAAATGGCCCTAATATGTACATCCTATATAACAGGACATGGAAGGAAGTTTTGGACTCATTAATAGGATGCGTGTACACCAGGTATGTCTTACACAGGTAGGAACACACACACCCATTCTGATATAGGCAAGATCTACTCATGTACTAATTTAGACGTTAGTTCACACACATTCCACTGTGTGCAGTAGAAAGAGGCAACTCTGAGGTCCTAAGCTGCTTACCTTTACAACTCAAATATCAAAGTTTCCATAAAGCAGAGCCGTCCCTCTCACAACAAAGTTGCCTCCTATTATCTCATGTTCTATATAATTTGAATGGTAAATCAGGTTACCATTATGACCCCCATCTTCACTCACTTCTAGGTTCATTTCGGCTAGACTCTTCCCCAGAATAATTAGTTAGTAGTAGTAGTAGTGTTTGTTTTGCTTCCATTTCATTCACATGGCATGTGACATCTTGCTAGAATTATTCACTATATACTATTTCTGCTTCTCTCCACTTCCTAATAGGAAGTGGTGTTCCATACTTACTTGCATAACTGGAATGGCCTCTACATACCAGGTTGACGTAGAAAGCTCACCTTGTGGTAGAAATGTTGTATGTGGTTATATATATATATATATATATATATATATATATATATATATATACACACACACACACACACACACACACACATATATATACAATTCTCCTGGGTGTGCGTTGGAATGTGCATCCCAGCGCCCAGCTGATTGGCTGGGTGGCGGACACACCTGATTGGCTGAGGTGCATCCAGGAGGATAGGTCGTCATGGCGGCAGGCCCGGCCGCAGAGACCAGAGGCGGTGGCGGGTCTGGCATGGCCGTGGAGGCAAGGCCCAGGAGGGGGAAAAGAAAGTGCGAGGGCAGAAGTGGCGGTGGGGAGGAGAGGGGCTGGGCCTGGAAGCGGAGACTGGGGCAGAAGGTGGGGTGGGGGGAGGTAACTGCTAGCCCCAAAGAGCGCACAGATGCTCTGTGCGGAGTCGGCTAGTAAGAGTCTATTCTAGAATGCCTAAAGTTTCTTCAGCTACCTTCGATGTCCTTTTTCTGGGTGAAAATGGGAGAGAGCGACAGACAACTGATTACCATATGATCCTTGCCTCAAGAGGTACAGGAGTCCTGTCCTTTCTAACAGCTGCATAGAAGATGGATTTTTAGTAGGTTGAGAAGTTATGCAGAAGAACTCCATCTGCCAAATGTCTGCCTCCTATGCAAATCAAGTACACAGTTGCCCACTGATCCCCCATGTGACTTGTCAGCCTACATGTAGCAGCTTTAACTGCATAGAAACACATTATCTGGTTGGCAGAGCATCATCACAATCTCAGAACCAATCATGGGCTGATAATGCTTGGTGCCCCATGGTAGTTATTTACACATGCAATGAGAGATTCAGTGCAATATTTTAAAGTATCAGTCACACAGTAAGTCGTTATCTGTCTTCACCCTCCTACAACTGAGAATAAACCCCTAAACATGGATAGCTAGTTGAGAATGACTAGCCTCACAAGCTGATAAACAGAAAAAACTGCCTGAATGATACATCCCGCCAGACAAAGAGGCTATTCACACGAGCATGCAAAACTGGGTTAAGGGAGCCCAGCCCAGTTTTGCACGCTCGTGTGAACCACCGGGATCAGACTGATCCCAGTGGCTAGACAGCAGCAAACCTGCCTAAGTAGCCTCCCAGTTAAAAGAGATTAAGGGAGTGAGCTCTCCCATACCCTCATTTTTCAGATCGTATGTCAGCTATGGCTGCTTGCACTTGGGGGGATCCAAGTAATGCACTGCACATTCACGTGGTGCATTATTGGGGCTCCGGGCAGTTGGGGCGGTGGAGTATCCCAGCACCCCAGCCTTGCGAGCTGCTGCTCACCTGGGCAGGTGATCCGCCCACCCAGGGACTTGAAGGAGATCGTCTGTGGAGAAGGTAAATTTAAACTCTCCTTCCCTGCAGATCTCCCTGGAGCTCTTCTCATGGATCATGAGAAGAGCTTTAAAGGCTCATCCCTTTATACCTGCACCTCAGGGCACCAAGCAATTCCATTTTTGGCCACCTGTTAAAGCAGAAGTTTCCACAGCGTAGCTCCACCTTATCCTTCCCTACAGATTCCATATTCATCCCCATTTCTCATGGCAGATTGTGCAAGAGTATGAGAGAGCTGTTGTGTTCCGATTTGGACGCATTCTACGTGGAAGGCCCAGAGGACCTGGTAAGTATGCAGGAGCTATTGGCACAGCAACAGGTTTCATACCTGCTACTGTATGTACGCTGGATGTTTGTTTGAAGATTGGACTGTTGGTGAGTAGGTTGTCCTATACCAACCGAGGTATTTAGCTCAGCGTTGTCTACACCAGAGATTCTCAACGTTGGGTCCTCAGATGTCATTGGACTTCAGCTCCCATAATCCCCAGCCCCAGTGGCCTTTGGTTGGGGATTATGGGAGCTGAAATCCAATAACATCTGGGGACCCAACAATGAGAATCCCTGGTCTACGCTGACTGGTAGTGGCTTTCCAGAGTTTCAGGCGGGGGCCTTTCCCAGTTGTACCTGGAGATGTCAGGGGTTGAACCTGGGAATTTCTGCATGCTGAACAGTTGCTTTTCACTAAGCTACAGTTCCTCCCCTTGGTGCTGAGAGCACATAATTTTGAAAGAGACTGCCCCCAAGTTGAGAAACACTAGCCCAACAAAGAGTTATTTTTTGGTATGGTGCAAATAAATAATCCAGTCACTAACTGTTCTTTAATTCAACAAACTGGCTTGACCTATCTTTCAAAGAAGGCCAGTAAATAAGATGTCAAAGCCACTTCACATGCAACAAATACACCATTTGGAAACATAGGGACCTATGTTTCCCTGCAATGTACAAAGGATCACTTAAAGGACCTATATAATATAGGCTGTATTCAAATGTCAGTTGTGTGTATGAAGTCCTTAACTAAAGGTAAAGGTGTGTCGTCGAGTCAGTGTCGACTCCTGGCACCCACAGAGCCCTGTGGTTGTCTTTGGTAGAATACAGGAGGGGTTTACCATTGCCATCTCCCGCACAGTATGAGATGATGCCTTTCAGCATCTTCCTATATCGCTGCTGCCCGACTAGTAGTGTGCAAATCACCCTCTTCATATCGTTTCCCAGCTAGAAGAAGCAGGAACAAAAATGATCCTCTTTCAAGATGTTGGGAAAAAAAGGGTTTTTTGTTTATCTGCACTAATCCATCACTGCAGGGTTGCCCACAAATCCAGTCAATCATTTGACTGGCTTCCAGGATCTAACAGTTCTCTGCATTTACGCCATGCTAGTGAAGTGAGATAATGAACAGGTCAGGGTTTCATTTCCATAGAACAGAAGTGGAAATGCTTGCACTGAAAGCCAGGAAATAGGTTTGGCAGGTAAAATACAGCAAAGCTTATGGCTGGACACAAGATTTTCAGAGCATTAAGCTGGTATGCAAGAGGCTATGCAGCACCTCTACATACTATTCTTCTGTTCACAGATTTTGTAGTACTTCAAAAACTGTTTGGTCCTACTGTTGTTTCCCATCTCTTATCAGAGACAGGAAACAATTAAGGATGTGCATTTCATTTCGAATACAAAACGTTTTGTGCACAAAACAGGCCATTTCGGCTGTTTTGTAGCCAAAACAAAACATCCCTGTTTTGGATACAAAACATTTTGTTGTTTCGGCTGTTTCGGAACTCCATTTTGAAATTGCTCGTTATTCCTTTTAAGGAAATTTAAGGGGAAAATTTACCCTCATTGGCCAGTGGGGCAGTGTGCACATTGCATGGGACAGTGTGCATTTCACTGTTGTTGTTTCACACTGTTGTGTGTAGATCAATTGCATTTCTGCGGGGGGTGGGGGGTAGGGATGGGTCCGGACCGGTCCAGTCCGGAGGCCATTGTAAAGGCCTCCGGACCGTCCGGACCGGTTCAGACCTGGATGGTCCGGTCCGGGTGGAGGGGGTTCCTTTAAGGGCAGGGAGGGTTTACTTACCCCTCCCGCCACTTTGCCCCCTCCAGCGCTTGTATTTACTGTAGAAATTGGGGCAGCAGGATACCTCCCTGCCGCCCCTTCTTGCTGCTCAATGCAAAAGGCTCCGACAAGCCTTCTGCGACGGGTAGACCGGGCCTCCGGCGTCGGGGAGATGTGAAGCTCGCGCGCGGTGTGCACAGAAGGCTTGTCGGAGCCTTTTGCATTGAGCAGCAAGAAGGGGCGGCAGGGAGGTATCCTGCCGCCCCAATTTCTACAGTAAATACGAGCGCTGGAGGGGAACAAGTGGCGAGAGGGGTAAGTAAACCCTCCCCGTCCTTAAAGGAACCCCCTCCACAGTGCCGGACCGCAGCTGTGCGGTTCCGTGCACACCCCTAGTGGGGGGTGGGGTGGATGTGCATGACCTTTGGAAATCTGCCTGTTTCTTTGCAAACCTCTGCTGTTGTTGATGTGTGATGTTGATGTTTATTTCGGGTGGATTCCGGGCAGAAAGGGGGCTTTGGGGGCAGAAGAGTGGGTCAGGTGGTAGTGCCCCAATGGGTGCCTCCTGCCACCCAGATTCCAAAGGAATTGGAAAAAGGGCTGATTTTTAAAAGAATTTCTGAAGTTGACATGTCTTTGGGGCAGAAAGGGAGTCTGAGGGGCAAAACAGTGGGTTGGGTTGCCCCAAGGGGTGCCTGCCACAACCCAGATTCCAAAGGAATAGGGCAAAGGGCTGATTTCTTAGGAATTGTTGTAGTTTACGCATCTTTAAGGTTTCCCCCCATAGGGAATAATGGAGGTTTCAGCAGACCCGTAACTCCACCTGGGGGGGCACTGGGGTAGCCGGGAGTGAGTGGTGTTGTAGTGCACATAGGGTGCCAACCACCGCCATGGGTTGCTAACCCATGGGGTGCTGGGTTCTGTTGTTTCTGAGGTGTTCTGAGTGTAGATTCTCTGGTAGCATATGAGATTTTCAACAACAAACCATGAATCCATTCTCATATGCTACCAGAGAATCTACACTCAAAACATCTCAAAAACAACATAACCCAGTTCCCCATGGGTTAGCAACCCATGTGGGTGGTTGGCACCCTCTATGCTCTACACTACCACTCACTCTGAGCCACCCTGGTGCCCCCCAAGTGCAGTTATGGGGCTGCTGAGACCTCCATCATTTCCTATGGGGATGAACCTTAAAGATGTGTAAACGCCATTAAATCTTTACAAATCAGCCCTCTGCCCAATTCCTTTGAAATAATTCTGGCAGCTTCCTTACCCCCACTGGGCACTACCACCCACCCAACTCTGCTCTGGGCCACCCTTTCCACCCAACGTGAAGCTATACTTTTGCTGAAACCTCCATTATTCCCTATGGGAAAAATCTTAAACTTCAAAAACTCACCAAAATTCAGCCCTTTGCCCAGTTCCTCTGAAATGTGGGTGGTAGCTTCCACCCATTGGGCACTACCACCCCCACCCACTAGTTTTGCCCTGAGGCCATTTTTTAAAATCCAAAACGTTTCGGATTTGGATTTTGCAATTTCGAACAAAGAACAAAATTGGGGTGTTTCAGATTGGCTGATTTCGAACAAAGAACAAAATGGGGGTGTTTTGGATTCAGACCAAAAACAAAACAGAAAAAACAAAACAAAATGCAGAACCCTAGAAACAATGCCTCTGTCCTCCATTATAGACTTCAGCTTTTCCAAAAAGACTGCCATCTGTCTCCAGCTAACTCAACAGACCCACTTTTCCATCGAGTCCAAGTCTGCTCACTTTATCACGAGGCCTTCCTTAAAAACATCTAGTTTGGAAAGTGCTGCTGGCTTTCTCTCTCTCTCTCTCTCTCTTAATAGGCTTGTTCTTCTTCCTTCCCTGCCTGGACACCTACTACAAAATAGACCTTCGCCTCAAAACCTTAGAGATTCCTTTCTATGAGGTAAGCCGGCCCAGTGAAGGCCTGCCCCTATCTGCTTCTTTGAATTAATTTGCAGTAGAAAGATAATAGGCAGTTGTCAGCCAGACGCACTATGGAGGAAAGTGACTGCACTTCTTCTTCTTCTTCTTATTATTATTATTACATTTATACCCCACTCTTTCTCCAAGGAGCCCAGAGCGGTGTACTACATACTTGAGTTTCTCTTTCACAACAACCCTGTGAAGTAGGTTAGGCTGAGAGAGAAGTGACTGGCCCAGAGTCACCCAGCTAGTTTCATGGCTGAATGGGGATTTGAACTCGGGTCTCCCCGGTCCTAGTCCAGCACTCTAACCACTACACCACGCTGGCTTAGGCTCTTCATTCATCAGAACTAGGATGTCAAGTCTCACCTTGGGTACAAACGCAGTAGGTAGCTTTAAGCAAGCCACTATAATATGTCCAGCTATGTTTCACCCCCACCTGTAACGTAGAGATAATAATGCCAAGCTACAAAACTGTTATAAGACTGCCTGATATGATGCAAACTGCTTTGAATATCCAGAAGTACAATTAAGCCTTATTATTCTTCAGCTGCCCACCTGTAAGACTGGGTTAACAGCCTTACCAGTTGCCTGCCCCCCGTCTCATCTACACAGAACCAATGGCAGCAATTGAATAATACGTAAAGATTGCCCATCCCAGTCCACAGCTGGTATCTGCTGCACCAGATTCCCTTTTTTAAATGATTGGAACCACGAGCTCCTACTCCATCACTTGCATCCTCTTAGGAACATAGGAAGCTGCCTTATACTGAGTCAGACCATTGGTCTATCTAGCTCAGTATTGTCTTCACAGACTGGCAGCGGCTTCTCCAAAGTTGCAGGCAGGAATCTCTCTCAGCCCTACCTTGGAGAAGCCAGGGAGGGAACTTGAAACCTTCTGCTCTTCCCAGAGCGGCTTCATCCCCTGAGGGGAATATCTTGCAGTGCTCACACATCAAGTCTCCCATTCAGATGCAACCAGGGCAGACCCTGCTTAGCTATGGGGACAAGTCATGCTTGCTACCACAAGACCAGCTCTCCTCCTCCTCATTTCCCCTGCCACGGAATGATCGTCCATAATGCTTTCCGCTTGTCCCAGGTCATTACCAAAGACATGGCAAGCCTAGAAATAGATACCGTCTGCTACTACCGGATGGAGAATGCCGCACTCCTCATGACCACCCTTGCCAACCTCTCTAGCGCAGTCCAGCTGCTAGTAAAGACCATCTCAAAGCGCTTGCTGGCACATCGGTCCCTCACTGACATCCTGATGGAAAGGAAGTGCCTCAGCCAGGAGATAAAGGTAGGTGGGACTGTAACTTTGACAGTCTTATCAGAGGGGCTATGATGGGAAAGCCTATCTCACAGAAAATGGAAGGCTTTCCCAATAGTTGCCAGAAGCAGAACCTGATAAAGCATTACAGCCAATGAAAGGGCGCCCACGAGATGTTGCTGTTGGACAGTTTCTCTTTCCTGAAATATTGAGTGGCTCCATACGATGCAGCCTCGTAAGAACTGGCTTGCTAAACAGTTTGACCTCCTATAATGCAGCTTTCCATTACCAAAAGCAGCCAAGCAGAAACTTTTGGGTTGTTCTTCAGTCCTAACTTGACATAAGGATGGCAGCCTTCCTCCATTTGTCCCGAGCATCTGGTAATTAGGAGCATTCTGCCGTTGAACATAAGGCTGCCAATTGGCTAGAAAAAAATCAGCCTGATCTGCTCCTGTGCTCGTAATAGAAATCAGCTGATGATGCTTTTTGTGTCATGGAGATAAAACACCATCACTGAGCCAATTAAAACTGACAACTATATCTGAACATGGAGGTTCCATATTTTCTCATGGCTTCTACCTGGCTATAGCCCTATCCTCAATTAATTTATGAAATCCCTTTTTGAAAGGGATCCAAAGCATCTCCACAGTGTATGATAGCAGATTCCATTAATTACACAAATAGTACCTGCTTTTGCCTGTCCTGAACTTACTGCCACTGTATTTGACTTATTTGACTCCAACTTCTAGTGTTCTGTAAGAGGGAGCAAAAAGTTACTCCAGCTGCTCTGTCCACTAATGGGGCACAGTACCTAGTTTTAATAGGTTTTTGAATCAGCCCTCCATCTAAAGCAAGTGAGGCAATGTCCAATAAATAAAAATTAGTTTCCTTAAAAAATGAAAACAGTTTAAGGACATCAAAAATATAACACAATTATTATTACCAGTAACAGCAGCCACTAAATTACACATCTCTACACCTGGCCCGTATTAGTTGGTGGCTGTTTTCTGTATTACCCCTGCTAACTGGGCAAAGAGGCACCTTTTTAACATGGTGATGCTCTTTTTGTATTAGGGGGAGAGTAACTGGCCCTATCCACCCCCAGCACAGTACCTCCAGTGATTGTTGCCGGTGTCTGTCTTATGTTTCTTTTTAGATTGTGAGCCCTTTGCGGACAAGAGACCATATTTATTTATTATTTCTGTGTAAACCGCTTTGGAAACTTTTGTTGAAAAGCGGTATATAAATAGTAGTAGTTTTTCTTTTTCTTTTCTCCCAGCCCACCCCACCACACACCAGTGATTGTGCCATGGGCACTACCACCCACTACAACTCACTCTGTGCCCCCCCCCAGTGCCCCCCACATGGAGCTATAAGATTAGATTGAATCAGTTTCAATCTGTGACTCCTGAGGATGTGGACAAGCTGCTTGGAGTGGTGCAGCCAACCACCTGTTCTCTGGATCCTTGCCCAACTTGGCTGCTTCTTTCTAGCAGGGAGATTGTTGGAGGTGGCCTAGTTAATATCATAAATGCATCGCTGAGGGAGGGTAGGGTGCCCCCCTGTTTGAAGGAGGCAATGGTTAGATCACTCTTAAAGAAGCCTTCCATGGACCCCTTAGCGATGGATAGTTACAGGCCAATCTCCAAACTCCCTTGGTTGGTTGGGTTGGGCAAGGTGATTGAGAGGGTGGTGGCCGACCAGCTACAGTCAGTCTTGGAGGAAACTGATTATCTAGACCCATTTCAAACTGGCTTTAGAGCTGGCTATGGGGTTGAGACAGCCTTGGTCGGCCTGATGGATGACCTTTACCAGGGAATCGACAGAGGAAGTGTGACTCTGCTGGTTCTTCTGGATCTCTCAGTGGCGTTCGATACCATTGACCATGGTATCCTTCTGGATCGCCTGGAGGAGTTGGGGATAGGGGGCACTGCCTTGCAGTGGTTCCGTTCCTATCTCTTGGGTAGATTCCAGATGGTGGAGCTTGGTGACAGTTGCTCCTCAAAATGGGAGCTGTTATAAAGAGTCCCTTAGGGCTCCATTCTGTCACCAATGCTTTTTAACATCTACATGAAACCTCTGGGTGAGGTCATCAGGAGGTTTGGTGCTGGATGTTATCAGTATGCTGATGACACCCAAATCTACTTCTCCTTTTCATCTTCAGGAAATGGCACTAATTCTCTAAATGCCTGCCTACAGGCAGTAATGGGGTGGATGAGGGATAACAAATTGAAGCTGAATCCAAGCAAGATGGAGATGCTCATTGTGGGGGCTCAGAATCTGAGTGGTTAGATCTTCTTATGCTGGATGGGGTTACGCTCCCCCAGAAGGAGCAGGTGCACAGCTTGGGAGTACTCCTGGACCCAGGCCTCACCCTGGTATCTCAGGTGGAGGCCATGGCCAGGAGTGCTTTCTATCAGCTTCTGCTGATTCGACAACTGCGCCCATTCCTTGAAGAGAATGAACTCATAACAGTGGTGCATCAGCTGTTAACCTCCCGGCTTGACTATTGCAATGCACTCTACATGGGGCTGCCTTTTTACGTAGTCCGGAAACTTCAGTTAGTTCAGAATGCAGCAGCCAGACTGGTCTCTGGGGCAACCCGGAGAGACCATATTTTTTTCTGTTTTGAAACAGTTACACTGGCTGCCAATATGTTTCCGGCCAAAATACAAAGTGCTGGTTATTACCTTTAAAGCCCTGAACGGCTTGCGTCCGAGATATCTTAGAGAGTGCCTTCTTCTACATGATCCCCACCACACGTTAAGGTTATCTGAGGAGGTCCGTCTCCAGTTACCACCGGTTCATTTCGTGGCGACTCAGAGGTGAGCCTTCTCTGTAGCTGCTCCCGGGCTGTGGAATGCACTCCCAGCAGAAATTCACAATCTTAATTCCTTACTGACCTTCAAGAGAGCCCTTAAAGCCCATCTGTTTGGCCTGGTCTTTCAGGGTTTTTAATTAGTTTTAATTGTTTTAATGCTAATCTGGTTTTCAGGGTTTTAATTGTTCTGATAGTTTAATTGTTTTTTAAGATGTTTTAATTGTTAATTGGTGTTTATATTTATATTGCTGTTTTAATTGTTGTTGGTTTTAATGGTTTCTGTTTTAATTGTAAACCGCCCTGAGCCATTTCGGAAAGGCAGTATAAAAATCACATAAATAAATAAATAAGGCTGCTGAAATCTCCATTATTCCCTCTGGGGAAAAACTTAAAGATACATGAACTTCAAAAAAAAAGTTAAATATCGCCCCTTTGCCCAATTCCTTTGAAATTTGGATAGTAGCTTCCACCCATTGGGCACTACCACCCACCCCACTCTTTTGCTCCCATAACCCCTTTTTTGCCCCAAATCAATCTGTATTCAGATTTAGAACATTTGGGTACAAATCAAAATGGCAAGCGGGGAGGAGATTCAGACTCAAAACAGTGATTCAGTTCAGGTACAAATCAAATCAAAAAAATCAGTTCATGCACATCCCTAATGCTAAGCTGCAATGACTACCTTTTAGTTCAAAGGAAAGAGCAGGAACCAACAAATCTCTGAACAAATTGTCTCTACCTACCATACAGTGGGCTGGAAACTAGCTACCAATGGACCAATTTGTGCAAATGCATAGCTACTGAAAGACACAGGTCATGCTGGATACTACCCACCTTATGAGATCAAGAAATGTCTGCCCAACATCATTCCTGTTGGCTGTGAACTGAAAGCCCTCGCTTTCTTCCAGCTCTGGATGCCCACGATACTCCCAAGCGCAGTGAAACAAGTTGTACTGAGTTAGGTGAAGTCTCATCACAGTCTGGAATAATGTAGATCAGGCCTGCTCAACTTAGGCCCCCAGATGTTTTTGGACTACAACTCCCATAATTCCCAGCCACAGTAGCCAATAGCCAGAGATCATGAGAGTTGTAGGCCAACATCTGCTGGAGGGCCGAAGTTGAGCAGGCCTGGTGTAGATGCATATATTATAGTATTACCATCTTATACCAGTTTGTTTAAGCAGGTACAAATTTCTCTGCTACCAACAATGCCAAGTGGGAGCAAGGGAGGCATTAGAAACTGTGTTCCTTCTTGAACAACTCATCCACTCAGAATACCTTTACATGGAGCTTACAGCAAGGAAGCTTAGGAGAAAACCTCTTCTTGAGCAGTTCCCCCTAAAGGTGTCAGAGAGTGCTGTGTTTTTGTGCTTTTTTGAGTGCTTGGCCCACACCCAAGGTTGCAGTCATTAATAAGCCACCCTTTTTGCAGGTGGCTGTGGATGCCATCACCTGTCAATGGGGGATCAAGGTGGAGCGGACAGAAATGTAGGTATGAGATGTAGAACCAGCCACGTAACCTAATGGTGGTGGGGGTGGGGGAGAAAATGATGCTCTTTTAGCCTTTCATGCAGACTGAATCAATCTCCTTAAGCACTGTTTGCTCCTTCCCTCCTTGTATTTTTCTATTTGGTCCTTGGGAATAGGGCATTCTGGATAAGGCAGAAGTTTTGTGGGGCTATATTTCTTCTTCCATTGCAACCACTGCACACAGGTGTACAGAAACAGCCTTTCCTACCTACTTTGCCATACTCCTCCAGTGTGACAGAAATACCATGTGGGTAAAGGCTACAGCGGGCTAGGTTTTTAAGCAGCCATCGTTTTGTTAAAAACACTCTCTCAAACTGCACAAAGAGTTGAGCGCCGGGGGAGTCTGCGTGGCCTTTCCCAGTGTTCAGGTGTTTGGTCCCAGATCCCCACCGAGAGGGGAATGTGTGTGTTTGGACCAGGCACCCCCATCTTTTCAGCTGCAAGGCAGCTCCAGAACCTTCACATTGCTCGCAGTGTGAACATATCTCCAGACCATGACATGTGGCAGGGTGGTAGTGGCAGCAGAAGTAATCCAGATCTTCCTCTACTGCCTGTTTTAGCTGGGGCAAGAATTTGTTTATTTGCATATGCATTTATACATGTTTATCCTGTCTTCCCTCTGGGGAGTTAAAGGTATGGTGCTTGGGTTCCAGGCAGCCTCCCACCCAGGCAGCACTGCTGGATGTGCAAGAATGTGCATACCTCTTCAAGAATGAGGGACATCTTGATGAGATACAAGACGTCTTGCACACTCACATACAATAATTCAAGGTTGCTCAATGCTGCACGAGCAACATAATTACAGTTCCTAGTGTGGTCGGCAAATCTCAAGGAAGAGTGTGAGAGGAAGAATGTGTTGGATGGATGGAAAATGGATTGTTTGTGGTGCTGGGCACAGAAGCCGCCCCCCTCCTCCTCAGTAGCACCTATAACTTGCCTTTCTTGTTTCTTCTGTCATATTCCATCCTCTGGCAGTGCCACTGGGGAAATGGAGTGGAGAGGAAAAGGCAGAGTGGTTTTGGTGGGAGGATGTGGGGGCAGCAAAAGGAAAAGGAGAATGAATATGCCTGGGGCCACTGCTTCCTGTGAGGAGGGGACACCCATGACAAAGGTGGCAGCTGTCTATGCTCCACCAAACCTTATAGATTGCTGGAAGAGAAAGAGGAGAGGTGCAGGAAGAATTCAAGGTTAGAGTTTATTGCCCCCCACCCTTAAAAACCAGAAAACCAATTGGTTTTCTCACCAAAAACCCAACAATGTTGTGAGAAGCTGAAGTGAGGTTTCTAGGTCGGTCATCTGGCCATACTCTATCCAGGCACTTATGCTGCCAGGGGGGTAGGGGGTGTCAAGATAAGGACTGTGGCAGTGGGGAGGGTTAAAACACCATTTCCCCCAAACCATGACTCCATTCCTGCTCTCTTTCCTCCCTCAGGGTCAAACGACATGTTTAACATGACCTGCAGTTTGGCTTTATGCCTGGCACATAAACAAAGCAGTAGGTCACCTGTTTTGCTGAGGAGAAACAGTAGCAGATCTCCATCTTGGCAATTGCTTTTGTCTGCATCAGATGACTCCCCCTGCCATGTATACACATCACCAACTGTTCAGTGGCGAGGGAGTGGGCTTCAAGAATGCCTTCCCCCAACAGGAAAAGTAGCAATATGAGGAGAGAAATGACTGGAGACTACCAAGTCATCTTTCCTCTTGTCCCAGCTTCTAAAAGCAGCACCACCACCAAGTGTGGTTTAATTGTGGGAAGTATATTTGCACATAATCTGCCCTGAAGTATGCCCTGTAGCATTTAAAACGACTGTGGGAAGCTCCTGATGTGGTTTCAGAAACTTTCTTCTCTGTGGCAGAACAAATAGGAACAAACCTGAAGACGTCTTGTCACATCTCCATCAATACAGTGATGCTCTTACCCCTGGACTTTGGGGCTGAATTCCAGGGCCTCCACATACCCCCCCCCCAATCCTCTTTAGTCTGTCCTGGGTGGTGTGGTCACCACTGGCCCACACTATGGTGATTATGAGCTGTGCCTGGTGCTTAAAAGACAGGGGGGAGTGGGGAAAAGAAAAATGTGGGATGGGACTATGTTAAGGTACATATTGATATGTTTCTGCTACTGCATATTTGTATCAATATACCTGTTTTATAGTCTTACATTCTTGTGGGTTCAGTTGCTGTTTGTGCCCTCAAGAACCCACATGTTAAAAATACTGTGTGTGTGTGTGTGTAGGGGGATAATGCTTAACTTGCACCAGGGAGGGAGGAAGGCCTCCAAAATTACCTAAGTGCACATCTGCATCAATGCCAGTGCAGTGTAGTGTCCAGGAAATGAGAAGGCATGTTCTAAAGATACCCTGGTGGGGATACTAGCAACCAGAAGCCCTGCATGCTGTCACTGTGGACAAATGCTCCATTTGTATTGACAGCTGGCCATGTAGGCACAAACTTAACACTCATTTTGTTGGGGTTTTGTGATTATTTAGCAAAGCACCAAGGTAGCTAGCACTCCGGTTAGAGTGCAGAGTTTAGTTGTTGCAGCTAGTTAAGTAACACTCATGGAGATCACTGTAGAGTCTAAACTAAACTGATTTATGGAAGTACATTTGAGATAGGAAAGAACTATCTCAAAGAGAGCTGAGAGAGAGACTTTGCATCTTCTCTCTAGGAGGAGAGGACTCACTACAGGAAGGAAGGACCTGAGAAGTCAAGACAGGGGGTCACAGAGCAGAGGCAAGGAGGGGCAGGAAAAGGAGACCCTCACTAGCTATCTCTACTCTGTGCCTCTAGTGGTCATTAGGACGGTGCAAAAGGTTGATGCACTGGACCTCCATCTCAAACACATTTCCCTCTTATCTAGCACAAGTTGCTCCTGAACTAAATGTCTGAATTAAATGGAACAAAATAGTTTCATGTTGTTTCCAGTTTGGGACAGCAGGCCTAGTCTCCATGATGCCTAATTGTGTTTCAGCAAAGATGTACGGCTGCCAGCTGAGCTTCAGGAGTCCCTGGCTGCACAAGCAATGGCCCAGAGACAAGCCACAGTGAGGGTAAGCCAGTCGCTCACAAATGCAGTGTAATGTTCATTCCTGGAAAATGGGACATGGGGAGAGAAGCTGCATTTGCTTCCCAGGCTTCTCCAGGACAGAGCCCTGTTGGTTCCAAGCATTGGTACACAAGTTGGTAACAGTTTGTAAAGCTGTGAGGGAACATAAATTACAAGGGATGCCCCTGCCCTTTCTTCCAGCCCCAAGGGGGAAGACAGAGGGTGAACTGGAGGAGCAAGTGAAAGACACTTTGAGGGGGAGAAATTAGTAATATTATTATATTATAAATTTTAGTATAATAAAATGTTTTGGATTGAATATATGGGTTATAACTTATTGGGTTTGGTGTGGGAGCCGGTTTCAGTAAACTTGGGAGGGGAATCCTCAAATGTATTTATTTATTATATTTTTATACCACTGGATATGTAAATCTCTAGGCAGTGTACAAATTTCAGTATTAAAAATCACAAGTTAACACAATAAAAACAATATAAAACAAATTATTAAAATTTATATATATAATTCTCTTAGACGTACACAGTGCTAATCCCATGTGTGGCAGCTCTCGCAAGAATTCATGAGCAAGGCGAGGGGGAGAGGAAAGTGACGGTGGCAGGGAACATCAGGCCAATGAACAGGCCAGTGAATGGGTGGGTGGGGGGAGGAGAGAAGGCAGTGGCGGTGGGAGAAATTGGCAGGGGCGGGGACGTGGCAGCTGGCTGGAAAAAGCGGCTGGCCAGAGAGAAAGAACATTGGAGTGGGGAAGAGGTGGTGGGAGGGCTGAGAACTAGGAGCTGAGAAGGAGGGAGAACTAGAGGCACAGATGCTCTGCACCAGGGCTAGCTAGTTCTAATTAAAATTAGAGGGGAAATCTGCACCTCTAATATCCCCCAGGCCCAAGAACCAACCCGCTTATGGCATCTCAGCCACTGTGGTCTTTGAGAGATGTACAGGACTGTTTAATGCTCTCTTTTCCAGCACAGTGTTTTTTGCAGAGCCCTTGCTCTTACTCTGTATCCCACGACAAAGAGTGTTTGCTCTCACTCGCTCACACAGACTTTGGTAAACTGACAAAAGGAAGAATTCTGCTAGAACCTTAAGATTAAACAGTTGAAGAGCCCTTTGGCTTGTATTTACAAAGCATCGGAGGGTGGCACTGGGCAGAGTTAATGTTGCTGGCTCTTCCATTCTGACTTAATTCAAAATACAGTCTTTGCACACGTGCATTCATTTTTGGTTAATGCAGACTCAGAATTATCCATTGCATACTAAATGCAAATGTAAACTGTCAGGCAATGTTTAAAAAAAAATAAATTGGGAGGGGGAGCAATAAAAGGAAGGCAGTTTGAGAGTGGAGCCTGAAAAGTGAGAAGAGCTACTTCTGTGCAGCAGCCATTTGACAAATGCACTTGCAAATGACCCTGTCTTTTAGGCGATTGCTGCTGAAGGAGAAAAGGTTGCCTCAGAATCCCTGAAGATGGCAGCTGAGAGACTGTCCAGCACACCAGCTGCCATCCAGCTCCGTTACCTACACCTGTTGCAAACCTTGTCTGCAGACAAACCTTCAACCCTAGTTTTACCGTTACCCTTTGACCTCATTAACTTTTCATCTTTAGCCAATCTAAAACCCACAGGCTGTAACCTCTCTGCAGATATTACCAACCAGCCAGAAGTTCGAAAGGACATCAAGGACTCCCCCATGCTATAGGAATTCAACAGAAATCTGAATTGTTATTTCAAACTGTGGCTGCTGTTGATATAGTTAACACAGGAGGATGTGCTTTCTGACCTGCTATTATTTCTCTTACTTACACGTTCAGATTCCTGAATTCAAAGTGGTTGAGGATCATGCTTTATATTAGAAAGTAGTACAGGTGAGTTTTCCCACACAAAGTACACTTAAGGGGGAGTTGCAGCCAATCCTAGCTCTTTGATGAGTGTACCTGTCTACCTGTATAGCAATCATGGATTCAAATGCATGATTAGCCCAATTCAGACATTATGTTGTATAAGTGTACAGATCTGTACACTCACATTTGTGTGAACGTGCTTGTGTTCATTTAAAAAGTGAACCTGGATTCAGCCCCCACCCCCATGCATGGTACAGATAGGACGTGTACTTCTGTACCTGTGTTCTGCATAACATGTGAATGACTGTGCCTGTGTACACTTGTTGTATGAGTGCTGAACATAATGTGGGAATGGGCCTATTGTCTTACTCAGATGATTTCAGTTTACACTTTATAAACCTTGTGTATGTCTAAAATGCAGTGTGGTATAGTGGATAGACCTGTGGAAACCTGGGTTCAAATCCTTATTGGGGCACCAAGCTCATTGGATAACCCTGGTCAGTGATTCTCTCTCCGCCTAACCTATCTCAGAGGGTTGTTGTGAGGATAACATGTGTGTGGTGGGGAAATGACTCTTTAGCCTCAAAACTAGATAATGAAAGAGAGTGTAAATTTGTGCTGTTCAGAAATACTGATTAAAAACCACCACCTTTGCCTAGTCTCCAGCCATTCCATTTCTTGCCTTCTGACTTTAAAGAAAAGAACTCTGCAGGATATATAAAGAAAAACATGAGATGTGTTGGTGGTGAATGGTGAAGAATCATCCCAGCAGTACTCAAGGAGGCCTTTAGGAAACCCCATTTGGCTCTAGCCCTGCACTCACAGCTTTTTGGGCCCTGGTGTGGCATGTCCTGCCAGAACTGGCTGACCCATCTGTAGAGTGAAAGTGAGCAGCACAGCACAAATGAAGCTTAGGAACTTGCTGTGAAAGCGCTTTGCTGTTTGTTGTCTTAAATTGTTAAATAACTCCCTGAGCAACCCTCTTGTTTACTGTTAGTTGTATCTGTGAAAGCCAATCAAGGACAAACACCAGCTGTGCTGACTCCTTCATCAGAGGGTCAAAGAATGTGCCTGACTAGGACTATATAATTGAGTTGGCAGCTCCCTCTGAATCTGAACAATCTTTCTTTTTAAAAATGTGTAGGTTTCCAGTCTGTGTGATTGTGTGGAAGGAACACTTTAAGAGCACATTTTGCCTAATAGCATCAGTCAATATAGAAAATTAAAGTTATTGTCAGGCTAACTGGAAAAGACTCCCTTTGTGAGAAGTTAGTTTTCTGTATAAATCAACATACACCTAAAAACTATTGTGGCTGGAGACAGATATAAAGCTTTGGGAACCATGGGCAGAGAGAACCAAAGACACATTGGTGCCTGAAACAGAAAATTCAAATGGTGGATTTACCATACCCTATAATGGTAAAGAAACAATAAAATACACAAATGTATAGAGCTGACTTACTCTGAGTCAGATTACTATAGTAAATAACTGACAACTTGCTCCCAAACTACTATTTAAATATTTATATACCACCTTTCAACAAAAGTTCTACCAACAAAACTACCCCCTGAAGTGACTCATCCTGCCTAACAGTGTGGGGAAATGTGAAGTTATTGAAGACTCATGCACACTCACATTTTTTTCTATCCTGAAGTGGGCTCTGAACAAACTGACCCTGCATAGGAACACAGGAAGCTGCCATATACAGTGGTCCCTCGACTTACGTAGTTAATCCGTTCCGAACGGACGTTCGTAAGTCGAAATTTTCGTAGGTCGAAAAGCGCACCCACGGAGGTCTGGAAACACTAGTAAGTCGAGGAAACCGCATCTAAAAATTCGTAAGTCGAGGAAGCCAAATCTAAACCGCCAACTACTTCCGGTCTTTTTTGGCGTTCGTAAGTCGAAAACGTTGGTTGTCGAGTAGTTCGTAGGTCGAGGGACTACTGTACTGAGTCAGTCCATTGGTCTATCTAACTGGCAGAGGCTTCTCTAAGGTTTCAGGCAGGAATCTCTCTCAGCCCTATCTTGGAGATGCCAGGGAGCAGGAGGGAACCTAGAACCTTCTACTCTTCCCAGAGCAGCTCCATCCCGAGGGGAATATCTTACAGTGCTCACACTTCTAGTCTCCCTTTCAACCAGGGTGGACCCTGCTTAGCTAAGGGGACAAGTCATGCTTGCTACCACAAGACCAGCTCAGGTTTTTGGTACAGTTCAGACTGAAGTGGAGAAAAATGGAGAAACTATTTCTTCTCTGAAGTCAAATGCCCATTTCTTGAGTTGTGTTTACAGCTGCTGCAGGCTCCGATTGACTAGTGATTGTGATAGTACTGTAATCAATTGTAACCTGCCCTCCCCATCCCCATAGGAGTTTTGCAACTGTTCTTAAATATCTGCATGTTTTAATTTTAGTAAGAAGATGGATGGAAATACACATACACTCATGATCACATATGTCTCTTTAAATAATTCAAAAATTGTGTAAGGCCACCTCCTCACCTCCATAGCATTTCCCCACACTTCAAACATATTTCTTCTTTAACTATTTTTAGTGGGCAAAATACATTCCCCCTGCTGTAGCACTAGAGCCAACACTTCCCGGTATTTAAAATACATTTTTTTAAAAGAGCAAACAAGTTTTGTTTCATATAGTAAAGCTTCTACCACCACCACCACACACACACTTTCATTACCTTTGTGTGGTTATTTAGCTTTTGAGGGCTATTGCAACTAAAGTAATTTAGTGAAAATAGCTCGGAAAACTTTCTGCCTCAGCTCAGCCTGGGGAATGTTGTACTTCCTCAAGCAACTGTATGCATTTCCTTTAAAACAAAGCTTCCACATGACCCCACTTGGAGAATCTATAGCTGACTAGTGCACATTTTGCATGAGTAAGACCCCAGGTTTAATCTCTGACATCTCCCATTAAAAGGTTGTTGGGTGGCAGGGATAGGAATGACCCCTACCTCTGAGAACTTGGAGAGTCACTTCTAGTGAAAGGAGAGAATATTGTGCTAGATGGACCAATGGTATAAGGCAATGGTATAAGTGTCTTGGAGAGTCACTTCTAGTGAAAGGAGAGAATATTGTGCTAGATGGACCAATGGTATAAGGCAGCTTCATGTGCTGATTGTGTAATGGGCTGATGGGTATAATGATGAAAGCTAGCTAGCCAGCCATCTCTCTGTAGGCTAACCACCGACTGATGGGCCAGGAGCAGAGTTCCCTCTAAGGCGTGTATGCTCACACATTTTTTGATGTCCACTCAGTTAATTTTAGATTCCGCTCAGGTTGAATCAGGAAGGTCCCACTCTGAATGCACATGTGCATACACTGCCTTGATATTGCTGCCCAGAACAAAACTCATTCCACAAAGAGATGAAAAAAATTAGATCACTGGCCAGGAGGCCCAGAGGATGTTCCTGAAAGTGCTTTCTATGACTCTGCATCATTTTGCAGGAAGTTGTAATGCAAGTCACGTATCCTTCAGCTGATGGGACAGGCTACCATGAGAGTTTGAAGCTACTCAATTCTCCTTCTCTCCAGCCCACCCCAACAGTTCTAACCCCAACAGGGTAGAAGACAAGTATCAAAGATTTTGGAGACTGAAGTGGCTGGGACTAGACTGAAGTGGCTAAACAGGAAAGCTGAAGTACTTTGGGGTACAAGGGGGGCTCTCTGGGAACTGACTGATGTAACCTGTTATTACACTCTGCTATTGCAATTCCATTTAATGCTCAATTTGTATATTTGTATTTATTTGCAAAGGCACCATAAGCCTCTAGTGATCCTTCTTCCAAAGGAAACCAGAACTCAGGTAGTGCTACACCCCTGGAATTCCTCACCTCTCAGAGAAGTGAGGGCATTTTAACATTATGTTCACTTCAGAGAGAGAAGTGGTACATACTCCAATGAGATAAATCGCTTGTAAATTGGCCATTACTTTACAACACCAAACAAGTGTTCACATTCTCCATTCAAAATGGAAGATACCGTTTCAGCATATGCCATTTTTTAATTTGAAGTACCATACTAGCTCTATCTTTCTCTTGAAGGCACAATAGCAGGGGCAAGGCTAACAGTTCTTGGGTTAGAAAAAATGCTCAGTAGTCCATCAAACAAGACATAGTCAGTCTTCAGACAGCAATGCAGTGCTTGACAGAAAATGAACAGATATGTCATATTTGAAAAGTTATCAAATACACTTCAGCGAGCCAAGCTAGGAATTAACCTGTTTATACAAGGTAAGGGTTTCATAAATGCCACTGGCAGCCAGGAATCTTCCTGCGGACCACGTTTGTGAGCAAACACAATAGGCGAGACCTCTCCTTTCCCCCGAGTTCTCTGCACATTGTAGAGAACTGTGGGTGGTGGTGGGGAGGCAGCTATCTGGCTTCATGTTGGGTGGAATGAACAGATCCTTCACCCCTCATGAGTCCTCTAGCACATGCAGAAGATTTAGCAAAGAGAAGTCAACATCTCACTTTGTCCTGGTGTATGAGATAGCAGTCAAGAGAATCTCTCTTGCTACTTTGGAGTGTCTCCAAAGCATGGCATGAGATGAGTGAATGGCCCACCCTTTCCCCACATTTCAGAGGTGAAAGGATTATTTCCATACTGGGCTTTGGTGGGCAGTCAGAAACAGGAGTTGTCTCTGATTATTTCTACCACCCTGGCATGAAATTAAAGAACTATCCTTTCCTCAAATCTTTTGAAATTGTTCATTCACCTTGTGCCATGCTGCTTTTACTGCCTCTGAGAGTCTCTCAGCTTAATATTAACTGAGACGCTGACCTTTTCTCTTCCCCAATGTACCTGGAGGACTTGAAAGAAGGATGACCTCAAATAACTGCTAGATACCAAGGCCAGCCACAACTTGGGGACCTCTGTACAAGACACTCCAAACCTCTGCTCAAGAATATGAAGAAGCAAAACCCCAAAATCTTTCCTCTAGGTTATGTTTAAGTCTACCTTCCATTTTATATAGGTGGATACAGGGAGATCTCAAGGCAACCCAAACCTGGGCCTTGAAAGTTTTCTAAATAACTAATAAAAACTGGGAAACAGTTCCAAAGTGTTCAGCCAACTGTTGTACTGTACTAATAACTGGGAGAATTCCAAGTAACTCTTGCCCTCCAGGGATGTGTCATCATCACAGTGTGCCCAGTGTCTACTACAAGCAGGAGCCAAAGGCTTTCTTGAGGTCACTCTCTTCTTCAGCGCTTGGGTTTGGTGGATTTCTTAGTACGTGGCGCGGATGATTTACGACTAGGTGGTGGGGGTACATCAGGCTTTTCTCCAGTAGGGACTACTGCAATAAGCAATACACAGAGACATTAAACATCTATGTTTCAATGCACAGCCACAATAAGAGCACCCCCCCCTTTTAAGCCAAATTTTGGGTTACGGCCCATTTGACTCACAAGTATACCCCTCAGGTTCTGGCCACCCAATTAGACCTGGACACGGGATGTCTGGTTCAACATACAGCGTAGGGTGCTTCCTGGGACATGGGGACAATGAAGCAAGCAGGGAGGAGTATCTCTCTACCACCAGGGTCTGGGGTGGGTGCCAAGGCACCCCCTCACCAAGGGCACTCCCCTTGCTCCCTCCCACACCCAGCCAGAAAATGAAGCACTTGCCAGCTGGGAGCGTGAGGTGCACCCCTCTCCACCCCAGCTGGTGTTTCGTTTAAACACTTGCTGAGGTTTCTTGCCCTGCTGCACTCCTAGTGAGGTGGTGGCGGGGGAGTCCAGCCAGTCAGCATTTTAATGAAACACCGCCTGGGGAGGATGGGGAGAGGCAGTGACCATGCCCCTCCTGCACGTCTGACCTCAGATGCGAGGAGGCAGAGAAAGGAACTCTCAGTCAGCAGTTCAAACCACCGCTGGTGGGAAACGCGACAGGGGCTGACTGGCCCCATCTTTGGGCCTGTCTACGCCCCCTGCATTGGCCGCCAGATGCACGGGGCGTGGCCCGGGCACATACACACATAATTCAAAGACACAGGGAAGGGGAACCACAGGCCGGGCTTGGTCCTCTGGCTGCCAGCGAGCTCCCTACGTCCCTGGAGGCTTCATATCTTACTCTGTGGCAAAGCCAGGGTTTGACTCCAACTGTGTACTCTTGACAAGAAGCTCTAGTCAAACCCAGATCCCTGATGAGTGAACCCTGCACGGCATCTGCATTTTCAAACATGTGCTTGTGACATTTACACTTCGTGGAACGATCTCTATCACCTCAGTGGAAACTCGGCTATAATGGTACAATCCAACAACGCATCAAGTGCTAAGCCCCACTCACTCAGTTTAGTGTAAACACAGGCAACTGTGTGGAAATAATAAATCATCATCATCAAGTATGGACCCGCAACAAAAAGTTGTACTATATCTCTGGTATACAAGTGTTAGCAAAGCCTCTGGCTTACCATGGTGACAAAAGTTAGCAGCAAAGACAGAAGTCTCTCCCCTAACTTTGGTTTTACTTCATGTGCAAATTTTATTTTCTCTGTTTCCTAGAATTTGTGGGGGGTGGGCACTGATGCTCAGTCTCAACTTCTTTTCATCCAGCCCAAAAGCTTCAAAAATGAATGTTAAGAAGCAGGGTCCTTCAGTTTTGTAGAAATGCTACAGAATAGGCTAAGGCACATCCCCCCTCCCCCATTACATCTTATATTGTAGTTATCTGATCCTCCAAAGTGTTCCCATAAAGTTGGGGCGTTGTGAGGAAAATCTGTCAAAATTTGCCCACCAGTACCTGGGACGGCTGTACTTCATAACACAAAAAGATGAACTGTGGTCCTTCCCCTTCAGAAACAGAGGCTAGTAGGTAGTCCTAATTTTGGAGCCAAGCAAACCCCTGATTTTTGATAATGTGTTCTATAAAAACAAGGTTGGGGGGCAGGGAACTGGATCATCTGTCAAGCCCCAGCTGGGTCAGACAAGCACAACCTACCCAGATTCCATCCCCAGCTTCTGAATGAGGTAAATGGGGAAATCTTCCTACCCAGCTGGAGTCTGACTAAGTTCCCACTTCCAACCTTGTTTTTCTGTAATGTGTGATTGAAAATTGGGAATGTGCCCAGTTCCCAAATTAGGGCAGGATGCTTCCCCTACCCTCATGCCAATCATGTGAACTGCCCTATTGTGTGAAGAGGCCCACTGACTCCAGGCAGGCTGAAGCGGCATCTCTTAGGGGTCTGCAGTTTCATCCCTGAAATCTTTAGCCATACCTATTTGCAGTTTCGATGCCTCCTCAGACTTCTCTGTTGGTTCTGCACCCTCCAGGTCCTGGATTTTTGTCAGAGCTTCTTCCAACTGCTCATGGAGGCTTTCTGATTTTTCCTCAGCTTGCTGTGCCCGCTTTTCAGCCTCTCTGAAAGACCAGAAGTCAGGGAAGCCATAATCAAAGAAAGACTATTTATATATTTACGTATTTATAAACCACCTGATGTGTATCCCAAGCAGTGTACCTCATTAAAAATACAACCATAAAAACAGAATAAAAACAACAATTAAAAAAGCCTGAGAAAACAAGTGTGTCTTGAGGGTCTTTTTAAAGACAGCCAGAGATTGAGAAATTCTTAGTTTGACACGGAGCACATTCCAAAGACCCAGGGCAGCTGTAGAGAAGGCCCGGTCCTGATTCACCACCAAATGAGCTGGTGGCAACCATAACCAGACCTCCCCAGATGATCTTAATAGGCAGCAGGGTTCATGACAAAGAAGGTGTTCTCTTAAATATCCTGTATTCAAGCTGTTGACAGTTTTATAAGTAATAACCAGCATTTTGTATTTCGCTCAGAAACATATCAGCAGTCTGTACAGTTCTTTTAAAATCACTCATAAGAACAGCCCTGCTGCATCAGGCCCAAGGCCCATCTAATCCAACGCCCTGTTTCACACAGTGGCCCACCAGCTGCTGCCCTCTTTCCTGCTGCTACTCCCCTGCAACCGGTATTCTGCCTCTGCGGCTGAAGGTAGCCTATAGCCCTCTGACTAGTAGCTGTTGATAGACCTCTCCTCCATGAAGTTATCCAAACCCCTCTTAAAGCCATCCAGGTTGTTGGCTGTCACCACATCTTGTGGCAGAGAATTCCACAAGCTGATTATGCATTGTGTGAAAAAGTACTTCCTTTAGTTGGTCCTAAATTTCTTGACAATCAGTTTCATGGGATGACCCCGGGTTCTAGTGTTATGTAAGAGGGAGAAGAATTTCTCTCTATCAACTTTCTCCACATCATGCATGATTTTATAGACCTCTGTCATATCTCCCCTCAGTCATCTTTTTTCTAAAGTAAAAAGCCCTAGGTGTTGTTGCCTTTCTTGACTTGTCCCAGAGACCAGTTTGGCTGCCACATTCTGTACTAATGATAGTTTCCAGACTATGTACAAAGGCAGCCCCACAAAGAGTGCATTACAATAGTCAAGCCTGGAGATTACCAGCATATGTACCAATGTTTTATAGACATTTGCTGCTGCTGCTGCTGCTGCTGCTGCTGCTACTACTACTACTACATAACACTTTTTCAACAAAAGTTTCCAAAGCGGTTTACATAGATAGATAGATAGATAGATAGATAGATAGATAGATAGATAGATAAGATGGTTCCCTGTCCCCAAATGGCTCACAGTCTAAAAAGAAACATAAGGTAGACACCAGCAACAGCCACTAGAGGGATGTTGTCCTAGGGTTAAATAGGGCCAGTTGCTCTCCCCCTGCTAAATATAAGAGAACCACCATAAGAGACCCATTACCTCCAGAAATTGGTGTAGCAGATGCATTGGTCAAAGCTGATAACAAGCATTCCTGGCCACTGCCTCAACCTGAGAAACCAGAGAGATGCTGGATCCAGGAGCACTCCCCAAGCTACATACTTGTTCTTTCTGGGGAAGTGTAACCCCATCCAGAACAGGCAAATCTAAACCATCTCTCGAGTCACTACCCCCTAGTCACAACCCGCAACCATCAATACCTCCATCTTATTTGGATTCAACTTTCAGAGGCACAGGCTGCATCTCCCTCATAAGCTTCTATTTAGTACAGAAAAGTGCAGCATGTTGGTTCTAATGGCCATGTGCTTAAGGTAATATGTAATTTGGCCTTAAGGGTCTCCAAAAGGATGCCTTTGATGATGCTCTTTGGAAGCATCATCAAAAGCAGGGTGATCTAACTTCTGTAACTGAACATGGAAGCTTCAGCGGGTCCAGAATGCTGCTGCTAGGTTGCTCATGAGCACAAGTCGCTTTATGAGTAGTACGCCCTTCTTGCAGCAGTTTCATTGGTTACTGGTCTGCTTCCGGGCTAGATTCAAGGATACCAGGCCATATAAAATCTCTGGGTGGTTTACAAATTAAAACACAACACAATTAAAACCTTAAATCATATTTAAAAATTAAAATAACCATCAATAAAACTTTAGATAAAACAAAAAGCCTGATAGAATTGGAGCGTTTTCAAGAGTCGCTTAAAAACAGTCAGAGATGGGGAGGCGACATTCCAGAGCCCCAGAGCAACCCTAGAGAAGGGCCAGTTTTGGGTCACCACCAAAACAAGCCAGTGGTAACCACAACTGGACCTCCCCTGATGAATGATCTTAATAGGGAATGGGGTTCATTGAGAATGCAGAGCTCTCTTAAACACCCTGGGCCCAAGCCGTTGAGTGCTTTATAGGTAATAACCATCACCCAAGTATTTCGAATACCCAGGCATTACTATCATCTACATAGGAATCCATACCTGCTTTTACATTTCAGACCTTTAAAAATGTGCAGAAGAATATACAGAATACACAGATTGCTAGCACCTCAAATCTATGCAGGAATTCACACATCATGTTTTCTAACAAGGAATGTGTGGCTTCTCAGAACAGAACGGACTGAATCACCTCCCAAAATCCCTTAGACCAGAGGTTCCCAAACTTGGGTCCCAAATGTTGTTTGACTACAACTCCCATCTTCCCTAGCCCTGATGACTGAAGATTGTGGATGATGGGAGTTCTGAGAACCCAAGGTTAGGAACCCCTGAATTAAGCCACCAGTTCAAGACCCCCTGTAGGATCAAGTATGGACAGAAATAGAGGCACAGACATCCCTGCTAGTACTCACAAGAGCCGCTCTTCCAGAATCTCCAATGAAGCCAGCATCTCAAATTCCTTTTTTGAGAATTTAGTGGTCCACTGGCTAGCATATAGCTCCCTCTAGAAAAAGAAGAATGAAGACCTTATGGGCATGAAAAGGGAATACATCCATGCACTACTTCCTGTAAGTTGTAAGATGGCTTATTCCTGGTTCAAATCTTGCCTAGTATGAGTACAACACTATAGTGGCCATAGACAAGCTATACCCTCTAATTCTCAGTCTCATGTCTACAGTATGGAGATACTAATACTGACCTACCTTCCAGGGCTGTTGCACTGATTGTAAAGCGGGATAGGTCTGGAAGCAGATATGTGGCTGCAGTTGCTTCTGCCTCCAAGATGGAAAATATTATTTACACAGAAAAACTGGCCTGGCCCAAGATATGTTGGTGCACAAGGCAGCAATATCCACCTCCTACTCTTATTAATCAACGAAGGGCACAATCTCCTGCACAAGCCCCATTGAAATGAGCAGGAACTGCTCAAGAGCATCACATGTGGAGGTGGCCTCCCAGGGGAATTGTACCTCATTAGTCACATCTGCTTGTCACCCACTCTGCTGCCCCAAACCTTCACAGAACCATAGGATTTAGTGTCAGAAGGCACCTTGGAGATCCTCTAATGTAAGCCTCCGCTCAGTACAGAAAAACTACTACATCACTGAGAGATGGCTGTCCAGCCACGGTCTGAAAACCTTCCACCAAAGGAGAGTCATGAGGCAGACTGTTCCACTGTTGCACAGTTCTTACAGTTAGGAAATTCTTCTTAATGTCTAACCTAAATCTGCTTCCCTATCATTTCAGCTGTAGGGTAGGGCAACGTAGGGCAAAACATGTGTACGCTGCAGGAACCTTACAGCGAGGGCTAATCTGGGCGCAGACATGGTAATGATACAAAGGGGAGACAACAAGCTTCTAATGCAAAATACTAAACATTTATTGTACAACAATCAAAATATACATTTTCATTTGGGGCATCAATAAAATAGGTACCAAACTGTAATGCTAGCAAACCAAATGGTTAACATGGGGAATTTCAATAGACTAAACTCACTTGCGCTCATTGATATGAATAGAATAATCATTCTTTTAATAAAGCTGAACAGTTTTAAAAGTCATTACTCTTAGTGAGTCTCCTTGGTATTAAATTAGGTGCTTAATGTGGCAACACTACATAGGGATGCTTTCTGAGACAGATGGGGAGTTAATTGACCTGGGGAACAACAAATCAGAAAAATAGATGAGTTAGAAAAGGAGGGGAGAGGCAAAATATCTTAATGCAATGCAGCTGTGTTTCAGGTGAATCAGGCAGCTTAAATTGGCTGCGGCTACATGCAATGTGGAAAGCGCGGGGGCAGGCTAGACCTTGCAAGAAGATGAACATGCGGGCTAGGCTCCTGGTTTCACAATAATTTGAATGGAGAGAGTCTGGATGGGGATTTATGGATGGCTTGGGCCAATTCTGCTATGCTTTCATTTGTCAAAGAGAGAAAACACATATAGGTGTTTCCCTTAGGTCAGCACTAATATGTCCGGACGCCCACTGAACACCAATGCGTAGGTCAGAGACAAACAACTTAAGGGGCTCCCAGAGGCTTCACTTTACTGTAAAATATAGAAAAGAAATAGGGGAAAGAAAAGGGGAAAGGAATCCCTGCTTTCATGGGGGCAGTTGTGGGAAGATCTGTCCTGCAGCTTTTTGCCTTGTGCTGCAGCGACAAGATGGGAGAACTGCTTGGCAGAGGTGCACCTAGGTAATTTTGGAGCCTCGACTTAAAGGCCTTTGGAGGCTCCTGCGCTGCAAATTAAGCATCTTTTTTTTAACACATAAGTTCTTAAGGGCACAAACCACACCACCCAGGACAGACTAAAGAGGCTTTGGGGCCCCACAAGGGATGTGGAGGCCCTGGACTTCAGCCCCAAAGTCCAAGGGTAAGAGTGTCTCTGCTGCTTGGCAAGGTGAACTCTGGGTGGCTAGGTTTGCTGTTTGTGAGAAATTGAGGGCCCCCAAAATAGTGATTTTCAGAAGTCATTTAGCTGCCTTACCTCCAGTCTAGTATGTGCATTTGTGTGGTTTATCTCCTATGCCTTTTATGCTGTTCCTAACCCTCTTATTACTTGAAATCAACCTTGCCTTATACTTTATGCTGGTCTATGACCATAGTAAAGATTGATTGATTGACTGAGCTGAATGACTTCTAATCAATCAATCAATCAATCAATCAGAGGTTGTCAGGTTTGGGAATCTCTAGGACTCATCCACAGAATGCGCTCTCTCTCTGGGCTTTCAGTGGGGTGGATGGTCAAGTATCGAGAATTAGGGTCACCTCAATCCCTGGGAACAGTGAGGTAAATCCATATGGAGTTAGTGGGTTGGCAAGGCTAGCCAAATGCTGAAGGCTGGGCAAATGCTGGACACAGTGGCCTAGGAGAATGCCAGCCTGTCCAGTCTGCCGCCTGCAGCCCCTGCCGCTCAAGCCATACCCCCTGTGTCTGATGTCAGATGCACGGGGGCGTGGTCACATTTTCAAATGGGGCCATGGCCCCCATTTGTGAGTAAATAACATCCCTGCTTGTAAAGGCAGGGAGATGCATTCCCAGCCAGGCTGGGAACCCAGTGCTGGCTGATGCTTTTCAAAAATGGAATCACACGGCAAACAGGGTGCTGGATGTTATTTACTCACAGACGGGGCATGTAGCCCCATTTGCAAATGCAACCACACCCCCTAGGTGTCTGACATCAGATGCAGGAGTGTGGCTGAGGTGCCAGGCATGACTCCTGGACACGGCGGCCCAGATTCTTTGACCCACACCCCTGCGCACTGGTGGCTCCGCCCCTGGTTGAACATGTGCTGAACCAGGTGGAATCATGAACGCTGAATCAAGTACTAGTTTCAGGGAGGGGTTTTTACATCCTAAAGGCTAAGCTTTTTGACTGGGCAGGCTGAGCACCTTCCACCGTCTAGAATGGGAATCCTTATCTGGGTACCAATAAAGTCTGGAGACTAAGCTTCGGATTCAAAGAAGCTGAATTGCCTATGGGCAGAGCTCACTATGGGTGTGAGGCTCACCTTCCAAGGTTGATCTAATCATGCGGTTCTAATTTGGGGGGCTAGTTTAATCATTAGTAGGGAATAAGCTTTTATACTTGGATGGGGAGATTGCTCTGAGGAGGAATTTCTTTATTAGTGATCACCTTTAATTTTCTGGGGAAAGCTTCATATGATATTCATACCAATGGTCTGTGTTTGTTCTAGGGTCCTCCCAAGCCATCTGATTTACTCAGAGACATGTTCAGCCCTTTTGTTGTTATCAAGCATGGGGAGAGGGGCATTGATGCCAACCCTTAGAGAACCTCCCATTGTCAAACATGTTGGACTGTTTGGTCTCTGATAGTGCCAGTGTGGACCTGAAAAGTCCTGGCACTACCTGAGAAAACCCACAAACATAGAGTTTGGGCTATGAGAAAGGGGGTTATTCCTAACACAATCCACTGCTCCTAGTCCTGCCCTCAGGAGCAACAGAGAATAAGTATGCTCCTCCTCCTGCGTGACAGCCCTTCAGATATATCATCATATCTCCCCTTAGTCTTCTCTTCTCCAAGCTAAGCATACCCAGCAGTTTTAACCATTTCTCCTAGGACATGGTTTCCAGATCTGTCACCATATTTGCTGCCCCCTTCTGAAACTGCTCCAGTTTATCAATGTCCTCCTTGAAATGCAGTGCCCAGAAATTGACACAGTATTCTAAGTGAGATCTGACCAGTGCCAAAAAGAGTGCTATAATACTACTTCTTGTGATCTGGACACAATGTGTCTCTCATAATGCAGCCTAGGATGGCATTAATATTTTTTAGCAGATGCATCACAATGCTGGCTTCCCTCAGTGCATACATACATACCGTAGAGACTGTAACTTCTTCCATCTGCATAGACCTGACATGTATGTTAGAATCCTCTCCAATGTATCTGACTGGGAAAGTGATCTCGGCACTTACAGCTTGCTGATCAGTGCTGGTACTTGGCTGTTGCTACAAGGAAAAGGGAAGGTGCAGACAGTATAATATTTGTTCCTACCGCTTCAAGGAAACCTCAGTTACTAGCGCCAAGAAAGCTCAGATTTGTACAAAGAATAATGCAGATAAACCCAGCTATGCAAATCTGCACATTCTGCATAAGGCCTAGGTCTTATTGAGAGGATCTTCTGATGAGTGGGGTTCACATGAAAAGCATCAAGCTTGGCCCCAGAGTGGACAGAATAGAATTTGTATGTTTTCATCTGAACCCAATGTTTTTCAGAATTTGACATTTTGGGGCATGGAATAATTTCAGACTAAAGGAGGCTGGGAGGAAAGAAAAGGTAATCATCATGCAGGACACCAAAAAAGTGTTGTTGCCCTATCTCGCCATTACTATTGTGGCTTTTTGCACACAGACATCTTCTTGAAATTTTATAACTTCTCTCCACATCCATATAAGCAACAGAAAATTTGATTAATTTTAAAAATAATGTTGACAGTATTCTTAGGAATCCAATCCTAGAAGGCAGCCGTGTTAGTGTTGCAGCAAACATAAAAATTGACAGGTTTATTGTGGCATAAGCTTTCAAATTTTGTATTTATTTATTTGTTTGTTTGTTTGTTCATTTGTTTATTGTTTATTTATTACATTTATAAACCGCCCCATCCAGAGGCTCTGGGCGCTGTACAATTTTTTTTTAAAAAAACATAAAACCCACAATTGAAACAATGCTAAAAACAATATAAAAACAATTCAAAAATGACTAATACTATTTAAAACCAATTAAAATACATTTAAAAACAACAACACTTTATGTTTTTTAAACTAGTTGTACACCGCCCAGAGCCTCTGGATGGGGCGGTTTATAAATGAATTAAATAAATAAATAAATAAATAAATAAATAGTGTTAGTCTTTAAGATTTATTGTGGCATAAGTATTCAGATTTGTTAGCCACAAGACTCTAATTTCAGAAATGCAAATTTCTCCTATTCAAAAACTGGAGATTCTACACAACATTCAGAGTGTTCAAAATCACAAAAGAGACAAGCAAGCCCAGTAATGCTAGACTGTGGATATGAGGTCTGCATCTGCTTCATGTAATACATAACACTACTTCAATTCTGCATCAGAAATCCAGATTCTGCAGCAAGAATCTACAATTTAACACTTTACCAGATTTTTTAAAAGTCAATTTATCTTTCTTTCTTTTCTTTATAAGGGACAACAGAGAATACCAGACAGCCTCCCTCTCATCTTGAAAATGTTGGCCTCTGACCTAAGCAAAGCTGGGCAGAACCTTATGCATCAACATGTTCTTAATATCAGGATGAAGACCCCAGACATGTCAAACTGCTATATCACACAAATCTGAGACAGTGCAAGGCTACCTAGGAAAAGATGGCACACCCATCCTGAGTACTTAATGAGATCAGAGTTCCAAGCAAAACAAGAGAGGGATCTTAAAGAAAATATTACTTCCTGGAAACTTGAACAGACCCACCCTATCATGCAATGAAGACAAGCTTCCTGGCAGCTAATTTGATCTGCCACAAAAGAGTAGAGATGTGCATGAAATGAATTTTGTGATTCATTTCAAGTTCTAATCAAATTCCAAAAATTTGTTTTGAATTCAAATCACATTCAAATTTATTCAACCCTGTTTTGGTGCCTTTTTTAACCAATCAGGGGGCCAGAATTTTTTTTTGAAAGGTGTGCAACGGCACTCAAATCGAATTCAAATTGAATTTCAAAAATCCAATTCGAATTTGAATCAAAATGCCCTTTTAAGGGATGAATTTTAAGGGGTGAAAATCCAATCTGAATTTGAATCACTCAAATCACCCAGATTTGAGTTGAATCAATTTGAATCAATTTCTACCATCCCTACAAAAGAGTCCTTTAATTCTGGGATCTGCCTAATGACTGTCTCATCCACACATGCTCTAGATCCTGTGCTGGTAAGTTCCTTTCCTTTTGTATTTTTAGCTTTCCCACCACCTTTTCAACCACACAGAGAAGAAAATCCTTAAAAAGCCTTTGCTCAAGAACCTCAGTGCAAAGTCTGTTGGCGTGGGAGATTGGTGGCACAAGCTTCCTTCTACCCTCAAGAGATCTATCTGGCCGAGTGTCCATTATATGCTCCAACCTTTCCCCCTGAATCACTTGGACTGTTGAGTCCTAACCTTGAGTTGGAATAGAGGGCAGTGGAGTCCAGACCCACTGAGCTAAATCACTATCCCTGAATGATCCTTGCATGGGTTTTCTGACAGGAGACCTGCACAAGACTATCCTAGACATGTTTGAAATTAAGAGTCCTTGGGACATTCTCTGTCTGGGCTTGATATGGGCGAATCCTTGTACTTGACTGGATGAGAACCTCCTGGACTGCAAAGCAAAACCCTTGAATCCTGGCACAGAACCAAGGCTAGGCCATTCCCAGTATGGGCTTGTTGTGGCTAACCCCTGCACCTGACTGCCTCAGAAAATCCAGTGCTCCTGTTTTGGACAAACCGAGTGCCACAGCCCTTAGAACAGAACACCTGCAACAAGGACCCTTGAATTGCCCCCCAAGAGAGTCATCCCCTTGGTCTTCACTCACAAAACAGCAAGTTGTGGACAAGTTTTAAAAGTTGCTCTTTATTCTTCTCTTCCTCCCCCCCCCCCACCTATCCACCCATAGTCTGGCAAATGCCAGGCTATTACAGATTCCTCTCCCCCACCCCCACCACCCTCCTTAAACTCTTCCAGGAAGTTGCCTTCACTCCCTGCACAACCAGGATTGCACTAAGGCTGCCAACTACCACATTTACATCGTGCCCCTGCTTTATACCAAATACATTTTGTTTTCAAAAGCCTTGCTTCCAAGACTGTTTGCTCCTCTGAGATACCCTCTGGGGTTCCTTGCCTTGCCTCTGTCTAGACTGCGACCCATTTGTTATTCAGACCTCCAAGTTCACTTTTGAGTAAATTCCCTCCGTTTGGTGAAAAAGCATATATACATATGTGGGTAGCAAACAGAAGTGTTAGCAAGCATGGTAACAAGAAAGGGATAACCAGTTATGTAATCCTTTAGTGAATCACTGAAAGGCTGATAAACCCATTTGTACTGAGGGACCTGCCTTACCATGGTTGCTTGCATAATGCTCCTGATAATGTCTGAAGGAAGCTGATCATACAGAGGGCCCTTTTGGACGTGGCATGAAACAATGGGTTGAAGAACCTGAGGCTAATTCCTGAAGCTGGGAATCATACTGCAGACAATTGTCCGACTGGGGTCCAGCAACCTCTTATTTCTGATCAGAGGAACCGTTCCTTCTTCCTAGTCCACTGAGGCTGAACTGCAGAAAGCTGTGGGCCACTCGCATTGCCAGTCTGCAGGCAAGGCGTCAGGATGTCGTCAAGGCAAGCTGCCATTGGGCATGATCTCTGAGGGGTCATGCCAAGTGTGATTGTGCATTTTCGGCCTTGACGACCACGTTTGGCAAAGCAAAGACATTGTAACCACTTCCTAACTTCACTTGCAGCAATGCCCTTGTGCAAACTTGAAAGCCACACAGTCATGAAAAAGCACAATCATTTATACTCAAGAATGGCATGGGGCACTACCAGATAGCAATGGGGTCTTTGGGGATATGCGCAGAGTGACAGCCTATAATTCTGGGAGGGTAATGCTTGCTGGTGCAGTGTGGGAGTGGGGGTGCGCAAGGTGCGGCACACCAGAAACAGTTATCCCATGACACAACCACACAGCTGCTCCTGTGGCCCCGAGGCGGTTTTCATGCAAATTCTTAGTAATGGTCTTTCTGGGAGATGTTAACTGCCCAGTTACATCACCTCATGAAGGCATGTGGCCCCCACCTTTGCTCAGGAGGGATGCACTGTGTTCTATGCATCCTGAGCTTAAAAGCGGGGGGGGGGGGCGTTCCCACACCAGCTTTGCAATTGCCGCATTGGGAAGGGCTGTGATGGGGATTCCACCCCTTCTCCCTGTGTTGAAGCATACCCTGCCATTTGATGGCAACCTGAAAGCAGCAAGTGGACTCTCCCTAAGGGGAAACTGCTTGCTGTCACCCGACACCCGGCCATGATTGTCAATAAATAACCAGAAAAATTGTTATTGATTGATTGATAAGAGGATCCCTGTGTACCCCTTGCGGGGGTCCTCTTTTACTCTTCCTGGGGAAAGACAATCTGTCTTCACCAGTTGGGGAAGAAAGGACTTGGGCCTCCCTTCCTCCCCACTCCTGGGAAGATAGGATCAGGCTCCTATCTTCCTACTGTTCAAAGGTAGACTAGATGCACCTTGCGATGACACCCATGCCTGCTGACGCCTTTTGCACCCAACAAATCTCCCTTAGTGCTTAAGAATGACAGAGGGTAAAGCGTCTCTTGGCAAGGGGAGATAATAAAGGGGGGATTGGGACCCTTGCCTCCCACTTCAGCTGTGTGATAACAGCTTGCAACAGTTTTCACCACACCTGCCTGCACCTGTGCTCCTGATTATTTCTACTCCTTTTACCAGCACAAGGACATTGGTTGCCCATGGTCCCCAGTAACAGGGCACTGCTCCTGTGGATCTGAAGCTACCCCTTCCACATCCCCCTACCCTCTTCCATTACATGCTCCACGAAGTTACCAACCTCGCCCGCATCCAACGCCAGCTCCCCCGGCCATCTGCCCGGGGGTGGCTTTGCAGCACAATGGCAGCAGAGATCCACAACTGATTCAGGCACTCATCTCATCCCCATTCCCTACGCACATGGCAGGTAACTAACTATAGGGCAGGTAGCATTGACACAGGAACACAACAAATTGCTTTGGCAAAATGTGAACACTTAATACAGGTGTATTCTTTATTGATCCTTTAAGGGGCCACAGCTGCGCCCACTAGTGGCATCCATCCTTCATGTTATTTAAGACCGACATGCCCTTCCAACACCATGCACTTGCCTGCCTTACTAGTGGGCCGGTGCAAAATGCTCCCATACATGTCCTGCGAAAGGTGCTTTTACTGCCTGTGCCTCCCTGCTGCTGCCCTGGATCCTCTTCGGCAGAGCGTTGGTGTCTGCTGGCACTGTGTCCCCATCTTGCCCAGGCATCTGGCCACTACTGCTCTCACTTTCTGGTGGTGCTGGCAATTCCAGGTGGTCTAAAAGCAGGACGTCCCCCTTGGACTTGCTGATGTCGTGCAGGATGCAGCAGGCCATTGTTACTTTTGGGACAAAATCCTCCTCGACATCCAGCAAAGTATATAAGGCGTGCCAGCAGGACTTCAGCCTCACAAAAGCCTGCTGCACCACCATTCGCACGCTGCTGTGTCGGAAGCTGAAGTTCCTTTCAAAGGCACTCCTAGGTGCACAGTAGAACTTCACTAGTGGAGGGGAGAGCTAGTCTTGTGGTAGCAAGCATGACTTGTCCCCTTAGCTAAGCAGGCTCCACCCTGGTTGCATATGACTAGATGTGTGAGCACTGTAAGATATTTCCCTTAGGGGATGGAGCCACTCTGGAAAGAGCAGACGGTTCCAAGTTCCCTCCCTGGCATCTCCAAGATAGGGCTGAGAGAGATTCCTGCCTGCAACCTTGGAGAAGCCACTGCCAGTCTGTGTAGACAATACTGAGCTAGATGGACCTACTGTCCGACTCAGTATATGGCAGCTTCCTATGTTCCTATGCAGATGAAATTCACACATGGTAAGCCCTGTGCAATTCCAAATGCAGACTGCCTGACACCTGTGACTCATTAGATGTTCCTCATAGGACCTTTCCTGCTGAACAGTTGGCTTGCTCCTGAGTAACACACCACACACACATCTCCTCAGCACTAGCCACTTCTGGAGGCTGTATCCCTGCTTGCCAAATATCACTGGCTTCACATGTTGCCCACTGACAAGCACAGATAGTGGACTGACCCAGGTCCCAGCCTGAAGCTTTGACACAAGAAGAGAGGTCCAGAAGATTGCTGTGTTGTGGCTTCTCCCAGACACACTGGCGTAGACGTCCATGAACATGGAGTCTACAAGTGTTTGCAGGATCATGCTGTAGTAGTGCTTGTGGCACTACAATCTCCATGTGTGTCCCATCTATACAGCCAATTATGCTGGGGAAACCCTTCTGGAGGAACCCTGCCATCACCTCCTGTGGGTCACCCACCCAGATCATGTCTTCAAGGAACAGTTCAGAAAGGTTGACCACCTTCCTCAAGACTTCACATTCTGTAGAGGTGCCAACCGCAAACAGGTCTCTGAGTGGAAGGTAGTTGCAGTTGGTGGCCAACTTGTACAGCGTAATGGCAAGGCGTTTATGCACTGGCACCATGAGATGCATGGATGTGTCCTGGTGGTGGATGATAGGCTCCATCTCTCTGGCAAGAAAGTCAAAGGTCTCTCTAGGCATTCTGAAGCTGCCCATGAACCGCTTGTCATCCCACTTCAGGGTATCTTCCATGGACTGCCAGGTGCTGTCATACCTAGGCAGTACCCACCTCCTGTCTGAAGACCAGTCCATCTGAAGGTGGCTCAAGGATGAGAGTGTCCCAGCACTTCTCTGAACACTCACCATGAAAGCTCTGGATCGCACAATAAACCCATTGCATCTCATTGATACATTGTGGAACCTGGCATCTTCCTTATGGTCAGCTGCTGCCCCCACACAACCTAAGCTTCCAAGAGCATGTAGCAACTCCCTCCTCTGCTGAGATTTATATCTGGCTTCCTTCTCCATGCGACACAATGCCACCTTAAAACCTGAGGTTCCAGCAGCAAAACTCACTACAAACTGAGGGTTCAGATTATGGTTTGGTGAGGAAAACCTCAGGTTGCTCTTGTGACGATTCTGCAGTTTCACACATTCAGGCAACCATGAAATTGAACCTTTGCCTCATTCGCCTCCGATTTGGAGTAATGTGCAAAGGTGGCCATTCAATGCTGGTAATGCAATAACTTATCATCCCAGATTTGATATTGTAAGTAACCACATTGCCAGCAGTTTTTTCTCCAGTCATGAGGGCTAAAATCTACTTTTTCCAAGGAATCGAGCCTTTAAAACTTGGGCTCGGGTTCAGCAGTTGTCTTAAACTCTCCAGTTCAATTCCGATACAGACCCTAACTTTAAAAAGTGGTTTAGTAACTGGTTCAGATGTTTTGAACTAGTTGGAATACAAAACCTTTTGCTTGCAATGTAACTCTATAAAATACTGATAAAATATTATAAAGTTATACAATGACAGAATAACTATTTTAAAAACCTGAAAGTGTTTCAAAATTATAAACTGTTCATTTTTGAATCTGTAAAGTTTTTACAAATAAAAATTTATTAAACAGAAAAATAAACCTTAATCATACAATTGAAATCCAAGTGCCCCATTATTGAATTATGTATTTTGCACTTAATAGTATTTTGTGTTTAGGGGTTTTGTTCTGCTTCAGATTCAACGAAACCATGGAACTTTAGGTTGGCTCAGTTCTGGCTCACTGGAAAATCTACCTGAATTGGTTTTTAGGTTCAGATTTATTTCAGCTCCCTGGTTTTTTCTACTGAAAACCCAAAAAGATTCAGTTTTCAAAATATCAGACTTTGTGCCAGATAACCCAATCCAGCATTCGTGTGGTAAACACACAACCATAGCCCTGATTAAAAAACATAAATACTGCAAAGAAGAGTAACAGCTCTATCCATTTCTAGATCTCACCTCTGTTTCCAACACTTGCTTTGTTTCTGCTATCCCCTTTGCACTATCTTCTTCATCTTTTGTATGCTCCTTGAGGGAGTCTACTGGCTGATCAAGGGAAGAATCCATGACATCCTCTGGATGAGGTGGCAGTTCTCGTTTTGGCTGAAGTACCTGTGAAGCAGCACAGAAAGGCTGATCAGGCAAATCCTTATTCTGATGGTTTGCTCCACTCTGTGAGTTTTCAGGAAGTTGATCAGAACTTGAATTTAGTATTTAAAACTTTCAGGGAAGAAGAAAAAAAGGCCAGTATGTTATCTCACTGGTTTATTGGATGTTTTTTAGTTAGATGACTTAAAGGTTTTAAACTGTTTGACTGCATATCATAATACTTATGTAAGCTGCCCTGGGGATACCTCAGGGATCAACTGTTGGGGCAGAAATTAAACGAACAAGTTTACATGAGGCAATTAGTTCTTGCTAGGGCTGAGTCTGAAATTTAAAAAGCTTCCATATTAGGTGACATAGATAGCATACAGTACAGTGAGGATTGGTGACCTTGAGCAACTTTGCTCATGGAGCTATTGTAAGGACGAATTATGAGATCATTTAAATGAAGCCCTTAATGTACTTCAGACTACTATTTAGGTATATTTTATTTCTTTATTATATACTTTATTATATCCACAATTATATACTGCTTTTCTGCCTTGGCACAACTGAAAAATACTAAAAGCAACAACGTTACAAGATACACAAGAGTTATCTCAGGCTACTGAAAGGCCCTTCAGGAGCTCTTGGTATAAGCTCTCTAGTCTCTCTCTACTTCTATCAATATATAACTGCCAATATATTACAATTATGAATATTTATATATTGCTTACGTCGAAAATATAAGAACTAGTTGTCCATCCTGAGTCACACTGTAGCATGACCAAGAAAGAAAATCCAGGAAGGAGCTATGCAGCTAAAGGAAGCTTGATTTTCAAGAGGTAGGATCACTAGGAGCAGGGAGCACTTCAACACAATGATATTTTCCCACATATGTGAATAGTTGTCTATAGAGATGAATAAAGTACTATGGTGAAATACCAGTTCTGTTCCCGAGTACCCACAGGAGGGGTATCACATGATGCAATGCACCTCCCAGGGGTACTCGAAATATGCAAGACCTCCCTACACACACATCCTGCCCAACATATTCTATTTATTTATTTTATTTATTAACATATTTTTATACTGCCCAAAACTTACGTCTCTGGGCAGTTTACAACAAAATAAGAACAAAGTAAAACATTAGTTAAAACAAAAATGAAAAGTTTAAAACATTACAACAATTCAAAATCTTCAAAATAACATTTTAAAACAGCATTAAAACCATTAAAACAATATTAATTAAAACCCTAGGTGAACAGATGCGTCTTTAAAGACTTTTTAAAAGCTGTCAGAGATGGGGAGGCTCTTATTTCAATAGGGAGTGCATTCCAAAGCCTTGGGGCAGCAGCAGAGAAGGTCCATTCCTGAGTGGCCACCAGATGAGCCAAAGGACCTCTCCAGTGGATCTCAGTGGGCGGTGGGGTTCATGACTAAGAAGGCATTCTATTAAATACTAACATTTTGACTAACATTTTGCTGGTATTTAATGAAAGAAGAAAATAGTGCCTAATGGCTAAATGTTTGTTTTAATTGTAAACCGTCCTGAGCCATTTTGGAAGAGCAGTATACAAATCAAATCAAATCAATCAATAAATAATAAATGCTATGCTCATTGGTAACTCAAGATCTGCCTGAATCCACTGTTTGTCACCGTCTTTCAATCTGGGATGGATAGCAGCTTTAGGGAGATCCTGGGTATTGATGAAGGAAAATTCCACTATCCCCTTTCACCTAGTTGTGTCACTTACTTAAGCCCTAAAAGTCACAAGTTTCTGCACCCCGCTGTTACAGGGGCCCTTTTCCTGGAAACAATACTCTTGTACAATACTAGTTGCCTGACTAGAGATAAGCACCTATTGACCATACCTTGCCCTGCCTGACTAGGGATAAGAACAGCTAAAGCTATTGGTGCATTACTGCTGGTTTCTGCCTTGTAATTGCTTCACCTTGTCTACCAATGACTAAGCTTTATTCCGCTTGTAATAGTATGACTGGTGTATATCATGAAACGGTGGCCTCTGATAGGCTTGGTACTCAATCCTATAGCCTGTAAACAGTATAAAAGACTCTTGCCAAAAGCCTGAAGGTGTGCTCTTGGAAGAGAGACATCCAGCATGTTGTGATCAATAAAAGCTTGAACCTGATGGATGGTGGTGGCCTCCGCTCATTAAACGAACCCAGAATTTCCAGAATTTCTCCATCAGCATACACAGGGGAACACTGTATTCAGCTGGGTCAGATGGTACTTTCTATCCAGGAAAAGGGGGCAACGTAGAGTTGTCAGGTCACATTACAGGGAATCAGCATTTGTCTTTAGAGTAATCAATTAAGTGGGAGTTGAGCTTTCTTCATGTTGGAAGTGAAGGACTCTGCGCTGCCTCATGCCTCAATGACAGAGGGGGACAAATTAGTGAGTCAGAGGGCTAGAGGAGTCAAGACATTGGTCATTCCTCCTCTCTACTGCTCTGACACTATCCCTTTGATATATAGATTACTACTCTCAGGGACTTTCTTTCTTCCTGCCTCCCTCCCTTCCTCTCTTCTCCCTATCACACACGCTCGCCTCTCTCTCTCTGCACCATGTATGCAGAGATGCATGCAACATCTCTCTGCATCCAGCTAGCTAGATAAATTAGAGATTCTATCTCTCAACTTTATTTTATTTATTTTATTTTATTTTTACATTTATATCCCGCTCTTCCTCCAAGGAGCCCAGAGCAGTGTACTACACACTTAAGTTTCTCCTCACAACAGCCCTGTGAAGTAGGTTAGGCTGAGAGAGAAGTGACTGGCCCAGAGTCACCCAGCTAGTCTCATGGCTGAATGGGGATTTGAACTCGGGTCTCCCCGGTCCTCCTCCAGCACTCTAACCACTACACCACGCTGGCACTTTCCTATCTAGAATGGAGTTCTCCAATAAAGACTCCTCATATTGATCTGAAACTATGAACTGGCCCCAAGTTTCTTTTACTCTCAACAAACACGCATGCCTGGGCAGACTCCACTGTGTTTTGCCTCTGTGCACTCTGCTGTAACAGAAGGGTATCTCTTACCAGAGAGAATTCCCAACACTTCACACATTTCTCACCCTGGTCCTTCCGTATATCCTCCTCCTCCTCCACTTTGTTAATACACTTGCTTGAACCTGTGTATCCCATACAGATATGTACTGTACCTAGTTTGTGTGCCCAGGAGCAACCCCCTGCAGGAACGCTAAATTCTAGGAGAATTACTCTGAAACTATGTGAGTCGGTCCCATTCTACACCAGGGGGTTCCAACCTGACAGCAGGACTGGTTGCTGTCTGTCTGGTAGAGTTGGCTCAGACTATTAACCACCTACAAATCAGCAAGACTAGCATGAGTAATTTAGGATTAGGCCAGGACTATTACAGAACAACAACAAACATTAAAGAAAAGAATACAATCACCAGCAGTAAGTATTTGGTTATCAGGTAAAATTCAAGAGAAAGGGAGAAACGAAGACTATCCCATTGAAGGAGAAACAGGGGATAGTAGGGGGAAGACGGAAATCTTGTCTCTGGGAACGGATGAGAAATCAAGTGGTGACAGAGAAATCAGAATCTGTACAACTGAAGGAGGAGAGCGATGAACAGAGTTAGCTCTTCTAGTTAGAAAGAACAAACCTTGAAGGGAGGCAGGAATCCAAGCTAGAAATCTGGCATTCCAAACCTTGATAAGGCATTCTAGAGTAGGAATGCAGAGTTCTAAGGTATCTGGTAAGTCCAGATACCTAGACAAGAGTTTCTAGTGTGCCTGATGAGCATTCTGATCATGAGGTTTGGGTGGGGCTTAGGCAGGCCTAGTTTCAAGAGCAGGGGGATATAGGAGGTGCAGTGATGGGCACCTGTCCCAAGAGCGCAAAGAGAAATGGAGGAAACTTTTGTAGCAACAAGCTTCTCCCATACACTGGACTCCAGATTCTAGTATTATTAGGATCTAGTATTATTATTTATATACATAAATAATGCTATTTATATATTATTATTTTTCTATATAAACTGCTTTGAGAACATTGGTTGAATAGCGGTATATATATTTGTAATAATAGTAATTCTAGTTGAAACAAAAAACAACAGAAGACAGGCGCAGCTTCTGAAAAGTGGCTTCCTGAGTGACAAAAGGACAGGGTGCAGCTATGCTAATTTTGGAAGGTGGTCAAAGAGGCTGAATAAGTGGGGCAGCACTAAATAAATAGTAGTAGAAGAGTTTGGTAGGAGCACAAAGGCAGATAGGGCTCTTGATAATCCAAATGATCTGAGACAAGGTTGAATGTGATTCAGTTGGGATGTGGTTGGTGGTATATCATTTGGAAGTCCATTGTCTTAGGTGCTTTAGTGCCTGGCCAGGCAATGTTTCATTCAAACATGAAGTACTGGGAAGAGGAGTGGGCCCTACCATCCTAGGACAGTCATATTCAGTATTAACATTCGCCTATGTGATGATACAAAATGGATCCTTAGAACCCAGATGGGGGTTGCTTGGCAACAACCAGATCCAGGAAAAACATGGAGCCCTGATCCATGGAGTCCTGATCCACATCCCGCAGATGTGTGTGTGTGGGGTGGGGTGGGTGGGCAGGTAGCCAAAATGACTAGGGGAGGGACAGATGGGAGAAAGCATCACCACATCAACTCCCACAATAAATTGGTGGTTTAAAATGTAAACACTTATTCTTCAAGGTTATGAATTGGCAACCCTAGATGTTGGGAAGGAGGACATGGGCAAGTCCAGTGCTTGCTTCTTCTCATGCCTGAGTCAGAATTTAATGTTCAAGCAGGCCCAGAAATCAGCTAAAATAATCCCTATGCTCAGAGATGCTATTTCTTTCCGTTACTGGTTTCTGAGAAGCCTCTATTTAAAAGTGGAGGCTAATATTTCTCCTTCCCACAGAAAACAAATAAAATGACTGTATATCGTCTAAATACCTAAATATGAACTTTCTTCCTACCACTTGCAGCAAATAAATAGACAGACAGACAGACAGACAGATAGTACCTCTGTCCCAAACAGATTGACCAGCTCCTCTGTGCTAATTAAATTGGTGGGAGAGGTCTTCATTCCAGACAGAAGAAGATTGCAGGTGTCAATCCAATCCAGGCATTCTGTCTGGATGGAAAAAGAAGTAACAGTTAACCATCAGAAAGGAAAGGAAAGCAGATTTTATCATGCATACATGTTAAATACAATGCATTAATTCTTCGCACCCTGAACTATTGTCCCCCAGCAAGAGGGCTCAAAGAGATCCTCTTAAATTGAACCATACTTTTGCTGCTGAGTCTGACAGTAGCTATGCAGTGGAAAAGGAAAGCACTTCTTATATTAAGCCTTTATTCACCTCTTTAGTCACTTTGGCAATTGGGTGCCTCTCCTTAAATCTTGACTGGCTTCCCATTCCCGTATGGATCCAACACAAACTCTTCATCCTTACTTTTCAAGCTCTCCGTGGTCTTGTCCCACTGTATCTTTCGGTCCTTGTTCTTGTTAGAGCACTGCCTATGATCTCTGCTTCTTCAATTTTACTATTACCAAAAAGCAAGACCTTTTTAGGCAGCTGACCTAACTCCACCCATTCTCTCTTGCTCTCTTCTATGATTGGAACCTCCCTCCCTGAACTTGTACGTAGTGTCACCGCTTTTTTTTAATATATCCTTAAAACTTATCCTTAAAACCACATCTTTTCCATGAAGCCTTTGCCTTAGCCCCTTATTCCCAACCATAAGCAAGTTTTCAGGAATGCAGCTGCATTTTCCACATCCATCATTTGCGACCTTTGTCTCTCCCTCTCCTCCTTCATTGATTATTTTAGATTGTAAGCTTCCTGGGAGCAGGGATCTATCCCTGTTAGACTATGTAATTAGGCATTATATACCTGAGGGTTCCGTAGTAATAAGAAATAAAAACCCATCTTACTCTACTTGTACCTTGATTAGCCATTCCTAAGAAACTTCCCTTAAGTTTTGAAAGGCTGCAATAGTTTTAAAACAACTCGTATGCACCCAAATAAAGGTAATTAGGGATGTGCAAACCAATTCGGTTCGAGTGGCTTGACCTTGAACCAAACCAGACCCAATTCGGGTCTGAACCAAATTGACTGGGCCTGGTTCAAAGCCCTAGCAGCAAAGGGAAATCTGGCAAGGATTCCCTTTTACTGGTAAAGGGGCAGCAGGAGTGGGGAACAACTGAACATGTGTTTTTTTTTAAATTACGTGAAATGAACAAAACTTACTAAGGGCAGTGGCTCCCACAATCCCCACTGGCCTCCACTCCCCACCCACAGTGTCCATGGCCAACTTGGCCCCGAATCAAGCCTTCTTCAGCCAGTTTTGGGCCTCTGCACATGCGTGGAGGCTATTTCTTTGACCTCTGTGCATCCGAACAGGTCGTTTGTGTGGCCTGCTTCATGCAAATGGCCAGTGTGCATGCACAGAGGCCAAAGAAATGGCCTCCACATACATTCAGAGGCCTGAACTGGGCCCAAGCCAGCCCTGGACACTGTTGGGGAGGCCAACAGGGGTTGAGGTAGCCGCCGCCACCACCACCCGCCCCCCACAGCCACAACAGTTACCACTCTTAGTGAGTAATTTTCATTCATTCTACCTACTTTTAAAAACAAGTTTAGAAGCTCCCCACTCCCGCTGCCCCTTTACTGGTAAAGAGGAATCCTTGCCAGAATCCCCTTTGGTGCCAGGGTTCTGAATCGGGCCAAAACTGGTTCAAATTCAAACTGAACTGGGTCCTGATCTGGAGCGGGGCAAAACTGAACAGGTACGGCCCGGTTCAAATCCAGTTTGGATTCAAATCGAGCCAGGAAAACTGGATTTGTGCACCGGTTTTCCCTAAAGGTACTTTTTCACTAATTCTAGGACTCATTTTCTGTTCAACCTAATTTCAAACCCCACAAACGGGTGGATTTGGATGTCTTGTGGAAAGGCAAGAGAATGCATTCAGTCTTACTTACCTTGATCTTCTCTAATTGTTCCACTTCATATTCTGCATCTGGTTCATAACTAGCCATTTTCCTGAGTGTTACAGATGCAACCATTTCCTTGCAACAGCTGAGGAAACAGATAGTGTCAGTGTCATCCAATCTACAGGGATGTGCCTTTTAACTTAAGTAATTAATATCAGTACTACATTCACACATGAACCAATTCTTCTAGTTGTATCTAGCATGTCTGTTAGCTATTTGCATTGGAACATGTCAACTGTACATGACAAAGATCATACCTTCCATAAGCCAGGAAGTCCCTGGTTCAAATCTCACCTAAGTGATGAAGCCACTAGGTTGCCTTAGACAAGCCACTCTTTCAGTGTCAGCCCTCCCCACCTGCAATACAAAGATAATACTTAACCCTACCTCACAGAATTGCTGTAAGCATTAAAGAGATCCTGTGCAATAATAATGGCTGAAGATGAGAGTGGCTTGCCTAAGGTCCCCTAGTAAGTTCATGGCAGAGGTGAAATTCAAACCAGGGGGTTCTCTTCTTCTATACCACTACAGCTCTCTACTAGTCAACAAGGAACAGGTGGAGCTGAGGCACTAAAACAAACAGAGCCCAGAAAGCCAGCCTGAAGGCTTGATCCTGACAATGTCAACCTAGAATATGAATTAGAATGTGAATCCATCTTCTTAATAGCCCTGTGCAGTAGAGCACTCTTACCCCCATTTATTGGCAGTGCATTTTTTGCACTCTTTCTGCCATCTGACTTCCCTGCTAACTGAGCAAAGAGGCACCTTTTAAAAGTGACGATGCTCTATATTTAGCAGGGGGAGATCAACTGGCCGAACCCATCCCCAGCACAGCATCTCTTCAGTGGCTGTTGCTGGTGTCTATCTTATGTTTCTTTTTTAGATTGTGAGCCATTTGGGGACAGGGAGCCATTTCATTCCTTTATTTATTTATATCTATTTTCTTTCTTTCTTTATATCTATGTCAGGCCTGCTTAACCGGACCTCCTGAGGATGTTGGCCTACAATTCCAATAATCCCTGGTTATTGACCACTAGGGGTGTGCACAAAACCAGCTGGCCTGGTTCAGTTCAAGTCCGAACCAGACCCGTTCGGTCCCCCCCCCCCCGCCATCATCCCCCCCACCCCCAGTTTGGTTCAGGGTGGTGGTGGTTCGTGAGTCATTTTTTAAAAAATGAATTAGTACTTACCCCCTCCCAGGGGCTTCTTCAAGGCTGCGGCAGGGTCTGCAGAAGTTCCCCCTCCCCCAGCCAGCCTTCCTCATGCCAAAAATTACCTGCTTTGGATGTTCTTCAGCCCTTTCCGCCTCGTTGTGGCCATTTTGGAGGCGACTGCACATGTATAATGGACCTCTGTGTGGCTTTGGTCATGACCCCCGGCAGAAGGAAGGGGAACCTCCGTGGACACAGGCCCCCTGCAGCCTTGGAGAAGCTCCCTGGAGGGAGTAAGTACTAAATTTTTTAAAAATGACTCACGAACAGCCAGGTGGGGAGGGGGTGTTTGGACTGAACAGAGAGTGGTTCGGTCTGACCCCAAACTGCCGAACCTAACCAGTTTGACATTGAACCCATTCAATGTCAAACCTGTTCGCAAATCCCTATTGACCACTCCCCCGCCCCCGCACAAGTCCTGCTTATGCTGTCTCATCGTGGTGTGTGTGTTCCTGGGAGGGATGAGCAAAGTACCCAAGGAGCGAAGGTCATCCCAGCTGCCCAGCTAAAGCAAGCAGGCACCTATATTGGGTGGCAGCAATATAGGAAGGACAGTCACTTTAGTGACAATGACAAAAGCATCATTTCATACTGCGTGGAAGGCAGTAATGATAAACCACTCCTGTATTTTACCAAGAAAACCACATGGATAGACAAGACAGAATGATTCTCAATGTAGTGCCAGCTGATGGGCCCCTCAGGTTGGATGGTACTCAACATGCTTTTGAGGAAGAGCTGAGGATCTCTCAGAGTACCAATGATGTTTATGATGCAGTTAAGGCTAAAGCCTTCTGGACGTCTAGCAGCTGATGTTGCCATGCGGGAAAATAAAATAAATAAATAAAAATCCAAAGCTGCAAAGACAGAACTACAATGGGAACGTGGAATGTAAGAAGAATGGATGTGGGAAAGCTCAACACAGTGAAAGATGAAATTAATCGACTACAGATTGACATCTGTAGCATCAATGAATTAAAATGGACTGGAATTGGACACTTTCAGTCAGAAAATCACACCGTTTACTACTCAGGACACAAAACACAAAGAAGGAACGGTGTTGCTTTCATAGTCAGGAAGGATATAGCAATGGCAGTACTTGGGTACAATGCGATCAGTGACCGACTAATATCAATTAGACTTTGTAGACAAGCCTTTAACATGCCCCAACTGATGCAGAAAAAGAAGATGTTGATGAGTTTTATGCTCCATTTCAGTCTGAAATTGACAGAACATGCAAGCAAGACGTACTATGGTGGTTGGATACTGGAATGACAAAGTTGGAAATTGTAAGGAGGAAAACACAGTCAGACTGTATGGCCAATGAAGCAGAATGACTTTAGTTTCTACCTATACAAATAGGAGCCTATACATATGGACATCACCAGATGGAGTACACAGAAATCAAATTGATTACATTTATTGGTGCAAGGAGGTAGAAGAGCTCAGTTATAACAGCAAAGATGTGGCCAGGGACCAATTGTGGAACAGATCACGAACTGCTCATGTGTAAGTTCCAAGTCAAGCTAAAGTGGAAAAAAGCAGGTTGCTTACCTGTAACAGATGATCTGGTAGTGATTCCACAACATTAATAAAGTATTGGTACTGTGCCTGTGCAGATCAACTTCAGGTAGAACTTGTTAGCTCCTCGAGACACCTTTAACTGCCTCCTGCACGTGCCCTGCAGTACCTTAGAGCAGCAGTTAAGTGTCCTCCTTTCAGTTTCTTGAAGGGCGACTAGTGTTCTTTCCCCTCCTTTTTCTTCTTTAAGCGCTCTGCAGTGGGGACGGCCGGGTGGATTTTATGAATGTCGTGGAATCACTACTAGATCCTCTGTTACGGGTAAGCAACCTGTTTATGTGGATAGTGAATTCCACGACAATAATAAAGTATGGGTGAATTACGAGCTTCCCTATAGGAGGTGGGAGTAGCAAGCTATTGTAGCACCCTTTTTAAAACCGCTCGCCCAAACTCAGCTGCTGCAGCAGAGCAAAAGTCTAAAGTGTAATGCTTGACGAATGTCTGGTGAGAAGTCCAGGAAGCAGCCAAACAGATGTCTCTGAATCTTATTCCGGCTAAATGTGCAGCAGACGTTGCATATGCTCTGGTGGAATGGGCCTTTATAGACCCTGGAGGAATCACTTTTTGTAGGCCGTAAGCCATCTTTATGATCTCCACTAACCAGTAAGATAGTCTCTGGCGTGATGGCTGCTGGTCTTTATGGTGGCCAGTCACACAGACAAAAAGATGTTTAGTTTTTCTTATGTCCTGTGTTTTTTGCAGATAGAACAGAATTGCTCTACAAACGTCTAGAGAATGCATAACCCACTCCAAAAGCGAAGACGGATCTCTGAAAAAGGTTGGTAAGACTATATCGTTGTTCAAATGGAAGTCTGAAACTATCTTTGGTCTGAATTCTGGATCCAGGTGCATCACCACCCTGTCTGGATAAAATTTCATATATGGCTCTTCTATGCGGAGAGCAAGAAGCTCACTTACACACTTTGCAGATGTAAAGGAATACAGGCCATAAGGAATAATGTCTTTAATGCCACCAACTTTAAAGGGGCCGTTGCCATAGGCTCAAATGGTATCTCTGTTAATATCGTCAGAACGAGAGACAGGCTCCACTTGTCCATTGGCTGCCGAATCGGCGGATACAAGTTATTTATTCCTCTCATGAATTCCTTACACCTAGGGTGGATGAAGACTGTTTTCCCATCCTACCCACTGTGGCGAGCTGAGATGGCTGCCATATGCACTGTGATAGAGACATTAATGAGCCCGCTTGATTTCAATGATGTAAGATATAGAGGCACTTCTTTTAATGTTGCGTTTTTAAGCAAGAAATGCCTTGAATCCGCATAGACGCAAAACCTTTTCCATTTGGTCCAGTAGTTTCTTCTAGTTGAAATGTTTCTAGTATTAAGTAATATCCTCTTCAATAACCTATCCTCCATGCTGTCACATTCAGTAGGGCTAAGTCAGGATACAGCAGCTGGCCCCCTTCCTGCAGGATCTGGTTTGGTCACTGTGGAAGTCTGAGTAGTTGCGGGAACCATAGCTACCTTGGCCACCAGGGAGTTATCAAGATTCCTCTGGTCCTGTCTTGCAGTGTCTTGGCCACCACTCTGTTCAGTAGAGGGAATGGTGGATACAAGTAGAATGTACTCTGCATCCACTGAAATTGGAACACATCACCCTTGGATCCTTCTCCCAGACCCATCCTTGAGCAGTACTGTTTGCATTTCCAGTTCTGGGTGGTTGTAAACAAGTCAACCATTGGTGTTCCCCAAGAGGTGAATAGGTCTTTCAGAAGTAGTGGATTCAGCTCCCATTAATGTTGCTGGAGTACCGGGCTCCTGCTCAATGCATCCGCTATTGAATTGTCTTCTCCTTTTATGTGAATGGCCATTATATGAATGTTCCTTTTTATACACCAATTCTACACTTGTAAACTGAGTTGACACATTGGCTTCAATACCGTGCCTCCCTGGTTGTTTACATAAGCAATAGCGGTGCTATTGTCCATCTGGAGTTGAATCACCTGGTCCCTGATGATGTTCTGGAACAACTTCAGAGCCTTGAAGGTGTCCAGTAGTTCCAGAAAATTTATGTGTAATTGTTGTTCCCAAGCTGACCAACAGCCCTGAATTCTTAGGTTTGACAGATAAGCACCCCAAGCTTGCATGGAGGCATCTGTTATAAGAGTCAGCCTGGTCACCAGAGATTTGAATGGCACTCCTTCCTGTAGATTCTTGCTGTTGATCCACCAATGTAGTGAGGCCAATACCTTGTTAGGTAGATGCAGGAGTTTCCCTTGAGGATCTAAATTGGGATGGAACTCCGACAAATACCACATCTGCAGATTTCTCATTCTTGGTTTTGCAGAGCAAACTGTAGACGTGCATGAAGCCATCAAGCCCAAAAGCACCTGCACTGTCCTGGCTCTATGTAGTGGAGCATCCTGAAAAAGTTTTATTATTATCTGGATGCATTTTATCCTATACTCTGGTAGATAGACCCTTTGATTGTCCATATCTAGAATTGCTCCGATGTACTGCAGTCACTTGGTGGGTAGCAGATCTGAATTTTTCCAGTTGATTTGCACTCCCAAGATCTGCAACAGTGATGTCACCATCTGGATGTGGGAGTCTAACTGTGTCCTTGTCCTTGCAGTGATGAGCCAATCGTCAAGATACAGGAAGATGGAGAGACCCTGTATCTGAAGGTAGGCTATGATTACTGCCATCACCTTTGTGAAAAATCTCGGGGCCATCACCAGGCCAAAAGGTAGCATGTTGTATTGCTATATTTCTGTGCCTACGATGAAGCATAGATATTTTCTGCGGTTTTCCTGTACGCCGATGTGGAAGTAAGCGTCCTTCAAATCCAGTGTTGCAATCCACCTCTCTTCGTGTAGAAGTGGAAGGATTGTTAGCAGCATTATCATACAGAACTTGCACACATCGATATACAGGTTCAACTAGCGTAGGTCCATTATCGGGCGTATGCCCCCATCCTGCTTCAGGATAAGAACATAAGAACAGTCCTGCTGGATCAGGCCCAAGGCCCATCTAGTCCAGCATCCTGTTTCACACAGTGGCCCACCAGATGCCACTGGAAGCCACGGCAGGAGTTGAGGGCATGCCCTCTCTCCTGCTGTTACTCCCTGCAACTGGTACACAGAGGCATCCTGCCTTTGAGGCTGGAGGTGGCCCACAGCCCTCCACCTAGTAGCCATTGATAGACCTCTCCTCCATGAAGTTATCCAAACCCTTCTTAAAGCCATCCAGGTTGTTGGCTGTCACCACATCTTGTGGCAGAGAATTCCACAAGTGGATTATGCGTTGTGTGAAAAAGTACTTCCGTTTGATGGTCCTAGATTTCCCGGCAATCAATTTCATGGGATGACTCCTGGTTCTAGTGTTATGTGAGAGGGAAAAGAATTTCTTTCTATCCACTTTCTCCACACCATGCATGATTGTATAGACCTCTATCATGTCTTCCCGCAGTTGTCTTTTTTCTAAACTAAAAAGCCCCAGGTGTTGTAGTCTTGCCTCATAAGAAAAGTGCTCTAGGCCCCTGATCATCTTGGTTGCCCTCTTCTGCACTTTTCCAGTTCAACAATGTCCTTTTTTAGATGTGGTGACCAGAATTGTACGCAGTACTCCATGTGTGGTCGCACCATAGTTTTGTATAAGGGCATTATAATATTTGCAGTTTTATTTTCAATCCCCTTCCAAATGATCCCTAGCATGGAATTGGCCTTTTTCACAGCTGCCGCACATTGAGTCGACACTTTCAATGAGCTGTCCACCACAACCCCAAAATCCCTCTCCTGGTCAGTCACTGACAGCTCAGATCCCATCAGCATATACTTGAAGTTGGGGTTTTTCATCCCAATGTGCATCACTTTACACTTGCCAACATTGAACCGCATTTGCCATTTTGTCGCCCACTCCCCCAGTCTGGAGAGATCCTTTTGGAGCTCCTCACAATCAGTTTTGGATTTCACTACCCAAAAGAGTTTCGTATCATTTGCAAATTTGGCCACCTCACTGCTTACCCCTGCTTCTAGATCATTGATGAATAAATTAAAAAGCACCAGTCCCAGTACAAATCCCTGGGAGACCTCACTTCTTACTTCCCTCCATTGTGAAACACTCCATTTATACCTACCCTCCATTTCCTGTCTTTCAGCCAGTTAGCAATCCACACAAGTACTTGTCCCCTTATCCCATGACTGCTAAGTTTCTTCAGGAGACTTTGATGAGGAACTTTGTCGAAAGCTTTTTGGAAGTCCAGGTATACTATGTCAACTGAATTTAGAGGGAATAAAATCCCGCTTGGCTGTGAGCCCACTGCACTGGCATGATTGCCTGTTTCCCCAACAGCTCCTTGACTTCCTCTTTCAGAGTTGGAATCTCGGGAGTATATCTTATTCCCATAAAGACTGGCAGAGTCATGAATTCTATAGCATATCCCATCGTGATGATTCTCAATACCCATTGATCTGATGTTATACGGTGTCATGCTTGAGCATGACTTGCCAGTTTGATAGTGACTATGGCTGGCGTCAAGGTGATGTTTTTCCTTGCGCAGATGGTCACTGATATTGTCTTGCTGCGGGGTGTAGATGTATTGCTGCTGGGTGCAGATGGGCTCTGACTGCAATCAAAGATGCTGCTTAGCCTATTGAGCAGCCTTGTTGTGGTTTTGTTGGTTTGGCCTATTCTTAGGAGTGTAAGTATAGTGGTTAAAACATTGATATGGCCTCCTATAATCTTTTCGTTCACCTTGGCGGTAATTGTATTGCCTTCTTTGGTAAGGTTGGTATCTTGAGCCTGTATATCTTTGGGTCATAAAGAACTTAGCTGCATTCTTTTATTTTTTTCCACTGCTCCATTGTGGCATCTGTTTCCTCAGAAAACAGACCCTTCCCATCAAAATGAAGTGCTTCAATATGCTCTCGCATAACCTGCTGTAAGGTGGTCAAACACAGTCATGTGTGTCTTCTCGTCGTTATTGCTGACATTAAGGTGCAAGATTCAGACTCAGCTAAATGTTTTGCATTAGCTAGTTGTTGACGCATTGCAGTAGTTGTTCTAACAAAGGTCTGCTCAAATTTCTTTTGGAATTCTTTTGGGGTAAAGTTGGCATGTTCGTCAAACGAATTCTCCCAAAAGGAGTGTGTAAATTTTGACAAACATGCAATGTAGTTTGCTATTTTAATAGAAAGGCGTGCAGTTGAATACATTATCCTGCCAAGGACATCCAGTTTCTGACCCTCCTTATTGGATGGGGTCGTATGGCATCTTCCCCCTCCGGATGAAGATGCACAGTCTATGACTAGTGAGTTAGGCGTTGGATGCTTCATAAGGTATTCATTATCTTCTTCTTGAATCCTACAGAGAGTTTCCAAGCATTTTGATGTCAGTGTGGAGGTCTGAATGATCTCCCAGGCTGACTTTGCTGCCTTGGTGATAACTGGAAGCATAGGTAAGTATACCAGCTGTAGACCTGAAGTTCTCTTCATAAAGTTGTACACCGGGTCATCTAAGTCCGATGTCTTCTGCTTGAAGTTTAGACCAAGCACTTCAGCTATTTGCTGATGATAAGATTTCAGTTCTTTCGTCAGAGAAACTGATGGTGCTGTTGATACCTCTGGAGTTGGTTCGGGGACATGGTTCTCGGATTCCTCTGCTGAGGAATCAGAGACGTAACTTTCAACCTTGTCAGAGGAGTCTATCTGCTCATCAGTAGGTAAGTGTGTGGCAGCACGGGTGTCGGTGGCGCTGTTTGCTGAAAAAGGCAGTTGGTTCCTTGAATCTCTTTTTCCAGCAGCCACTACACATTGGGTCTGGGTTGTGGAGTGTTGTACTAGTAGTGTCAGTGCCAATGGCAGAAGAGGGAAACTCGCTTGAATAGAGACTGTCCTGATCTCTGTCCTAGGTTCTTGTAGTGCTAGAGTCTGTACAGAGGTATCTCTGAAGCCCTGACTATCTGGTGAGACTTGTGTCCCAGTGTGCGTCAACAAGTTCTGCTGTTTTTGCCATAGCTTAAAAGCAGAGTATTCATCCAGGGATAAGGTTATAGAATCACCCCAACCACCAAGAGGTAATAGCCCCAATGTTGGGGTGGTCTTGTAAAGAGTCATTCCCAACATTGAAGGGGTTCTCGCTATCGAGATACTGTTTGGATTCGTCGTCATCGTTGACATCTAGGCCATGGCTCAAAAAAAAAACTAAATGTGGAGGTTGATGGTGTGTTTTCTCCTGACTGTAAGAGCTGTATAATGTCAGGTGCTGGAGTAGCATGTAACTCCATCCCCTCTGTCGCTTTGATGCCATGTTCGGCATTGTGGCCCATGTTGAGTCCAGATTCAAGAATGGCTAATGCCTTCTGATTCTTTTCAGACGGGTGCCTGGACATCGATGATGATTTCGGAGGGTAAGTGTATAGAGCCCCTGGTGGCGCAGTGGTAAAACTGCTGCCCTGTAACCAGAAGGTTACAAGTTCGATCCTGACCAGGGGCTCAAGGTTGACTCAGCCTTCCATCCTTCCGAGGTCGGTAAAATAAGTACCCAGAATGTTGGGGGGGCAATATGCTAAATCATTGTAAACCGCTTAGAGAGCTTCCAGCTATAGAGCGGTATATAAATATAAGTGCTATTGCTATTGCTAGTGGTCGATGTCAACAGCATAGCTGGTTGAACCTTCAACATCGATGTCTTCTCGGAGGCTCTACAAGGGGGCGCTGAAAAGTTCTCAGCCTGACCCACTTCCCAAAGTCTTAGTGTAATTTTGTCACTGTAGCTGGAAAGAGTGTTCTTTTATATTGTAAAGTGCCAATTTGCAGGGTCGTAGTACTAAGTTTTGAATCCTTTTCAGATCACTGAAAGAACCATGTCAACAAAAAGTGTGGAATTTTCAAGTGTTGAACTCCGAGCTGTCATGAAGTCCCTGTTCCTGCAGAAGAAAACTCCAAAAGAAATCCTTGAGTGTATGATGCAAACATTGAGTGACAAGTGCCCATCATACACAACTGTGAAGAAGTGGTGTGCCAACTTTCATCATGAAGATTTTGAGACCAAAGATGTGGCAAGATCTGGGAGGCCTTCAACAGAGTCAACTCCTGAAATTGTTAATCATGTAAATGACCTGATTTTGGCAGATCGGCAAATCTCAGCTAAAACAATTGCTGAGACACTTGAGATATCCAGGGAACGTGTTGGGTTTATAATTCATGAGCAGTTGGGTATGTAGAAGCTGTCAGCCAAGTAGGTGCCGAAATGTTTGAATGCAGACTAGAAATGATATTGAGTGGACATCTCCAAACTGATTTTGCAGCATTTTGAGCGATCTAGTGATAATTATTTTGAACGACTCGTCATTGTTGATGAAATATGGTTACATCACTATGATCCGGAGACCAAACGTCAGTCCTTGTAGTGGCAAATATCGGGAATAGAAACCCATCTGACTCTGAGCCCACTGCACTGGCAATATGGCCTCCTTCATTAACAACTGCTACACTTTGTCCCATAGCACTGGAGCCTCGGGGGTAAATTTCATACTGGTAAAGAGTGGGATCTCATTGAACTCTAGCGCATAACCCGTCAGAATTATGCAGAGCACCCACTAGTCCGATGTTATATGGTGCCATGTTAGAGCGTAGCATGCCAGTTTGATGGTTATTCTGTGTGGTAGCAAGGAGATGTTCTTCCTTGTGAAGGTGCTCAGTAACAGCCTGTTGTTGCTGCTGCTTGTCTTGCTGTGTGCGGAAGGGCTCAGGTCGCGGTGTGCAGGAGGGCTCAGGTCCAGATCAAAGCTGCTGCTTGTTTGGCTGTGCACCCTTATTACGTCCAGGTTGGTTATTCTTGTTCCTGGGGTAAAACGGTTTCTTATTGTACCGCTGGTACTGCCGCCTATAATCCTTGTGATCAGTCTGGCGATAGAACTGCTGTTTCCTCTGGTACTGCTGGTACGGTTGGTATTTGGGGGCAGTGTTCCTTTGTGTTAAAAAGGAGCACACTGTTATCCTTGATTTTTTCCACTGCTCCATTGTCTCATCATTTTTATCCAAAAACAGGTCCTTCCCATCAAAAGGCAGATTTTCAATACGGTCTCTCATCTCCTGTCGCAGGCCTGTGGCCCTTAGCCATGCATGTCTCCTCAGTACAAAGGAAGACGTCAATGTCCGTGACTCTGACTCTGTAAGATGTTTGGCGTTTGCCAATTGCTGCCTCGTTGCCGTGGTCGTCTTTGCAAAGGTAGCCTCAAAGCATTTCACAAAGTCCGCTGGGTCAAGTGAGGCTCGTAGGTCATAAAGGTTCTCCCAAAGGGAGTGAGTATACTTCGCCTGACACGCAATATAATCTGAGATTTTAATTGAAAGACAGGCCGTGGAATAGGTGCGGTGGCCCAGCACATCTAATTTCCTGCCCTCCGTATCTGCCGGCGTGGTGTGCCAACGGCCACCCTTGGCCGTAGTTGCGCAATCTACCACTATGGAATTCGGTGTTGGGTGGTGTATCAGGTACTCATTTTCGTCCTCCTGGACATGGTACAGTGCCTCCAAGCGTTTAGAGGTAGGTGCTGAAGTCTGAATTACTTCCCACTCCGATCTGGCAGATATGTGGCAAAATATGTGGCAACATGTAAATGTAGACTGGGTATAACCCGGCAGCGGTCTTCGTCATATTGTAGACCAGATTGTCTAAATCCGTTGTCTTTTGTTTCCGTTGCAATCCCAAGACCTGCGCCATCTCCGCTACTTGCTGGTGATAACCCTTCATTTCCTCATTGGGCGAAGTGGAAGGGATCACAGCCACATTAGTCCCAGGATCTGACAGATTCGGATCCTCCGGTTCAGCCTCAGTGGAATCTGAAACGTAGCTGTCCTCATCGTCCACATCGTCATCAAAAGTGGCTCCAGGCGAGACATCAACTGGTGAGTTACCCACCACAATAGAGGTTACTTGAACAGATGGCTGTGTGCAGGTTGTCTGGGTGGCTGTTTGGCAGCAATTGTGCTGGCCTTGGTTTTGAGGGGAAGTCAGCCTGCAGTGACACTGTGCGTTGCTGTGCTATGTAATGGTCTGGATAGCAGATTCTGTCTGATGCACTGGAATTGCGGTCGTTTGAACCACAGTTCTTGATCTTTGGTGTCTGAAGCACAGGATGCGCAGTCATTTGAACCGCAGAATCTTGTCTCTGCAGCATTACTTGCGGTTGGCTCCATTCCTTCAGCCACTGCGTAAAAAGAGAGTATTCCTCTTGAGTGACCAAGTAGGAAGTACCCCAATCCCCGTGGGGTAAGAGTCTGGCGACCGGTGTGCCCTTAGCTGAGAAAGATGGGGTCTTGGGCACTGCGACTTGGCCGTTGCTGTCTAGAAAACCTGTGAAAGTGCCTGTCGAACGAGTACTCTACGTTGAGTCTAACAAAAATGCGAGTCTCCCTGAAGCAAGATCCCGTACCCCAAGGGGGGTTGTTGGGAGTATCTCCACTCTTTCTTCATGGTCTCCCTGTTCTATATCGTCACAGCACTGTCCCACTTCGATGTCGGCGTTGAGTTCGGTGTCCAAAATCACAGCAACTGTCTGTATTTCAGATGCTGTTGCCACCGGACGCTTCGATGTCGATGTCACCTTCGCAGCCTCTGATGTCGACATCAACGTCAATAGAACAGACTTCAGCCTAGACTTCAGACTTCAATGTTGAATGATCTCGATCCCGAGCTTTTGCACGATGTTTCTCCTTCGACATCATACACTCTCGATCTCAAGAGCTCACCCTTCAAAGCAGAACGATCCCGATCTTGAGTGCCTGTGTGTGGCATCGAGGGTGACTGACACGGCGTTGATGCCGGGGACAATGAGATCGCCCAGTGTCGGGGTGTCTCAAAAGATTGTAGGTCCGAAGGCGAGGGGGTGTAGTCCGAGCCGCGGCTATGGTGCTCCTTGTGCTTGAACTTCTTTGTCGACGGCTCTGGTGCCTGAGCCCTTGCCCTCCTTTTGGGGCTGGACTGAGGGCCTGCTGACCTCTTAAACTCAACAGCACCCTACGACGTCGAGGGGGCCGATGCCGAGGCTCTCGACACTGTGGCCGGCATCGGTTCTGCTGGGGCTCGAGTCTGTGATTTCAAAGCAGGCTCCAGCAACGAAAGCGTCGAGGAAATCTTTTTTGACAATAGCGCTTCCTCCATTAAGTATACTTTAAACCTTGCCTCACGGTTCTTTAATGTCTGTTTATTAAAGGTTACACAGACAGAGCAATCCACGGTATCATGAACCTCTCCCAAAAAACAAACAGAGGTCGAGGCCATCTGTTGAGGAGAGTTTACCCCAGCAGTTGCAGCACCTTTTAAACATAGTTTTCTCCTTACCCAGCCTCTGCGTAGTACTCATCTTAGAGAAAAAGAATCGTAGTACGTTTGTTCCGAAGTAAAAAAAGGAGGAGGCCAAGATTGTCGCCAAATCCATGGGAAAACCAAAGTAGAATTGTTGTCTGTTCCGAGTCAAAAGTGGTGGTGTCTGAGATTTCATCAAGATTGAGGGGATATCCAAAAGAAGAGTTAAGATTCCGTTCCAGTAGTTGATTTTACTAATAAGAACAAAGTTCCGAGGAGCAAACTGTTTCTGAGGACTGATCTGTATGGCGGTCAGAAAGAAACTGAGTAAGAGGATGCCTAACCGCCACTAGAGGTTGCTGCAGTCATGTGCAGAGGGAAGTTGTTGGCATCGCGAGGAGCTAATGAATTCTAACCGAAGCTGATCTGCGCAGGTGCAGAACCCACTATTATGGATGTCTAGAATCACTAACCAGATCCTCTAGTATGGGAAGATGAAGTTAGATCAGCACTCTGGTTATTAAAAAGTCAGAAGGCTACAGGAATTGATGGAATAGCTGCATAAATATGGCAGGCAACAGAAGAAGAATCAGTCAAGGCTCTAACCAAACTATGCCAGCAAATTTGGAGAACAATACAGTGGCCAACAGATTGGAAGAGGTGAGTCGCACAATATCCTTAATTTCACATGCTAGCAAAATAATGCTCAGGATCATCCAATGCAGATTAGAGCCCTACGTGGAAAGGGAAATGCCGGATGATCAAGCTGGTTTCAGAAAAGGCCAAGGAACAAGAGACATTATTACTGGTGCAAGCTGGATAATTGAGAAAGCCAAAGAATACCAAAAAGAAGTCAATATGTGCTTCATTGACTACAGAAAAGCCTTTGATAGCGTCTACCATGTCAAGTTGTGGAATATCCTTAGGAAAATAGGTGTCCCAGAAAATCTCATTGTTCTCATGAGAAACCTATACACAGGACAGGAAGCCACAGTCCAGACAGAACATGGTGAAACAGACTGGTACCAGATTGGTAAAGGAGTAAGACAAGTCTGTATACTTTCTCCTTATTTATTCAACTTATATGTATACTTTCTCCTTATTTATTCAACTTATATGCTGAACATATACTGAGAGAAGCTGGATTGGAAGAAGATGAGCGTGGTTTTAAAACTGGAGGAAGAAACATCAACAACCTGTGCTACTCAGATGACACCACTCTGGTAGCTGAGAATGTGGATGATCTGAAAGCTCTAGTAATGAAAGTCAAGGAGCACAGTGAAAAAATGGGATTACAGTACAACCAAATGTAAAGAAGACTAAATTAATGACAAAAGGTACAGCAAACAGCCTCAGAATTGATAATGAAGACAGTGAAGTGGTGGATAGCTTCTGCCTTTTAGAATCGACCATCAACAGTAAAGGATCCAGCAGTCAAGAAATACGCTGCAGACTAGCACTTGGCAGGGCTGCAATGAAGTCCTCGGAAAAGATATTTAGATGCCATGACGTGTCTATACCTACAAATATTAGAATTGTTCAGGCAATGCTTTTTCCTGTGACACTCTATGGATGTGAAAGCTGCATAGAAGCAGGACAGAAAAAGTATTTATGCTTTTGAACTTTGGTGCTGGAGAAGACTTTTGAGAATACCATGGACAGCCAGGAAAACAAACAAATGGATCATAGAACAAACCAATCCAGAATTTTCACTTGAGGCACAAATGACCAGGCTCAAACTATCATACTTTGGACACATTATGTGAAGACCCAACTCCCTTGAGAAGTCCATAATGCTGGGAAAAGTTGAAGGAAAGAGAAGAGGACGACGAGCAACAAGGTGGATGACTACGACAGCAATGAATGCACCACTGAGAGACCTTAAAGGCCAAGCTGAAGACGGATCATCCTGGAGAGAATCTATCTATGTGGTCACTAAGAGCTGACACTGACTTGGCAGCACTTAATCAATTGCCCGCTGTGGCTAGGGATTATGGGAGTTCAAAAACAGCTGGGGCGCCTAAGCTGAGCAGACCTGATCTATGTATACCACTTTGGGAACCTTTGTTGGAAAACGGTATATAAATATCCATCGTATTTGTATTGTGTGGGTAGCTGGCAACTAGATATGATAGATGTACCAATCACACTCACCTCTCCTGTGCTTAGCTGAGGTCATTGTTACACAGTTATTCTATCACAGACTTCTTTGATGCCTGACAAGAAGTTCTTACAAAGCAAATCAGATTCAGAGTTTTATGGCAGTACCTGACTAAATAACTGGAGAATTTAGTCAGCTTTGCAGCCAGGCCTATGGCTTCTCCTTCCAGCCTGAAAATGTTCAGCAGCTTGTGCTCTGCCTGCCTTGCAACCTGTGCATCAGTCAAAGGGAGACTCTCCGGAGTGATGTGGTCTGGCACCATGTGGATCAGCAGATTCACCATCCACTTGTTCAGAACATTGTGGAAATCAGTCAGCTGTAAAAAGCATCAAAGAAGGGAGACACAGCATGAACACTAGGGCTATAATCCTAACTTTATAGTAAATTGCTATATTCTGAGTAAATATGCATAAGGGCAGGAAACATATGGTCACATGTACAAGAGAGAATCTCATCATGTTCCAAAATTATGGAGCCTTTTATCATCACCACCACCATCACATATGGGGCATCATCTAGGATGAAGAGAAGGGGGACCACTTGCCTTAAAGCAGGGTCCTTCAGCTTTTCCAGACCTGCCTTTATCCCTATCCTGCACCAAGACATCATCTTCAAATGTTATCTTACTTATTGCGTTTGCCTTTACCATATTTAGATCTGTCCTTCCTCACCATCCCCCTCTACCTACCTTGCTTCTGTTTTCCCTTCTTCCCCCCCACCCCTGTTTTTTCTCTCAAAAAAACAGTTGTAGTATGGCTGGTATGACAACCCCTAGGCCAGGTTCTGACTCAGCTGCGGGTCATAAGCCACCAGTTGAAGCCCAAAGCCTTAAGCAGTTGAAAGTCTAAGATCTTATTCACATATGACTTGCCTCCATGTATGACACTCAGTCTTGGCACATGCAAATGCAGTCATTCAAGTGGCCTTGAAACTTACTCATACAAATGTTCCATGAATCCAAGCAGAACACACAGACACGACAGGTGGTTGGCCACTGACTAATTCAAGTAGGAACTGAACCACTTGTCAGGGTGGAGATGTTCTCAACAAAGAACATCTCCATGTAGGAAACATGTCACAAGTGAAGAAATGTTGAATACTAGGCAGAGAAGCAATCAAATGTGCCTTCCAGCCTCAACCTGACCAGGGCTACAGTTCCCATTCTATATTCCAGAGTGCATTAGTGTGCTATGAGCTCCTGGGTTCCCAAAGAAAAGCCATCCCCAGAGGAGGCTGCTGTTAGGGATGTGCACGGAACCACATGGGGGGAGGCTCGAAAGCGGCGGGGGTGCTGCTTTAAGAGCGGGGGAGGGTGCACTTACCCCTCCCGCCGCTTTCCCCCCACCCAGCGTCCATTTTAGTCAAATCCCATCGGGGCAGCAGCATACCTCCCTGCTGCCCTGTTGCCCGGATATGACTGGAAGTATCCAACGCATCAGTTCCATGCACATCCTTAGCTGCTGTCACTGTATCTCTGCATGATTTGCCTCCCAGGCTTGTCTCCTTCCAATCAACCTCTGGCAGGGGAGCAGAATTCTGGTCCCACTCTGCATCAACTTGACTGGCACATTTTGATTACTCCTGACAAAGAGATGCAGAATTGCTGGCTTGTTGTGTCTCTGCCTGAATCCCTGTATGGGGATGGAGCCACTGTTCTGTGATAGAGCACAGGCTTTACATGCACAGGTTTCCTGCGTTTAATCCTTGGCAAATCCAGATAGGGCAAAGTAAAACCCCTGTCTGAAACCCTGGAAAGTCACTGCCAGTCGGTAGAGAAAATACTGACCAAGAAGGACCAATGGTCTGACTCACTATAAGGCACCTTCATGTGTTCTACTGCTTTGGAACCGACTGCTTCCACTTAAAACAAATGCTGAGAACTCATATAGAAACATGGGGGGAATCTCCCCTTGAGGACAGATAGGTTTTATGTTGGGGGTTGTTAATTTTTACCCCCAGCAGATAATCAGCAGAGTACTAAGGAAGGCACCCACTCCAGTTACAGAGTAGTTGCAGAGTTTAGGTATTGCAGCTATTTAGAGAAGACAAGTGGAGATTCTTGTAGAATAAATATGAAGTATTTACTGGTGAAGTACACTTTGGATAGGAAAGACCTAATCCTAATCTAAAAAACTACATAATGAATAGGTAGGGGGAGAGAGAGATGTTTCCATCCACTCTCTAAGAGGAAAGGAAGGGATTCTGACTCTCAACAGGAAATACCTGAAGAGCAACATCAGGGGTCATAGAGTAGAGACTGGTAGAACAGTTAGGGAGACTCTTATTCACTATCTCTACTCCCAATGCCCCTAGTGGTCATTAGGATAGTTGGTGCAAAAGGTCAATGCACTGGAAGTCCATCTCCAACATTTTACACCTGATGAGGTTACATTTAGCATCAGTAAGAGTGAAGTGTGCTTCTAGTTTTAATTCAAAAACAAATGTGTCTGTACTATCAGGAGCCTGAGAAACTCTCGCATACGTACTTCCTGGGAAAGTTGAATGTTTTCTTTCTCAGCACCACTAGTGGTGGTCAGGATCCACTGCTGAATCTTCTTGAACACATCCTCAGGTATCACCCTTCAGAAAAATAAGCCAGCCAACAAAATAAACCACTCGATATCAAGCCTGAGTTTCTACCTGAAACACTACTACCTTCCAAAATCATTGTTAAAATATGCACAAAAGAACCCTCCAATATTCTGTGCTAAGAACATTCTGTATTGGGAGGGGGTGGGGTGGAGGTGAGTTTTCATGGACCCCTTTAAAAATGTTACCTTAGCAGCACTGGAGCTGCTGTTTTGCATGTACAAACTCCTCTTGGATTGAAAACCATCCTTCTCTTTCCTGGAAAATGCTTGGAACAAGACAATCACCAATGAGAAGCTCTGCCCACACCCACTAAATAGATAAAGCACATGCCCAACACTTATTCTAGTCCCACCCCGCACCCATTCCCAAAGCCAAAACAACATCTCTGTGTGTGTGTGTGTGTGTGTGTGTGTGTGTGTGTGTGTGTGTGAGAGAGAGAGAGAGAGAGAGAGAGAAACCCATAACGGAGAGAACTTAGGGTGCCCCCCCAGCACCCTAAGCCATGCCCCCTGCATCTAGCATCAGATGCAAGGGGCGGGACAACCAGCTTCTCCCTGCCAACGTCCCTGCCCGCCAGCATCTCCTCCGCTGCCACTTAACTGTTGGCTTCTGGTGGGGGGATGAGCCGGGCAGCGGGCACTGTGACAGTGCCTCTTGGGCCAGCCGAACTACGTGCCTGAACAGTTCGAATATGGATGTTGCATGCCCGTGACATCATGGCAGTGGGGCAGGACAGGGGCAGCGGGGTGGCCTGCCTGCTGGCCCTTTGGGGCCCCCCAACCCTCTGGGCCCAGGGACATTTGTCCATTTGTCCAATGGGCGCTAAACCCATGGGACTTGCTATGGACCTTTCTGTTCTCTCTTAAGCTGTAAATTATGCTCCTAGGAATGATTAAAAACTGCTTTTCCTATTGAAGCACATGGGATTTGTAGCTTCGGACTTAATCTGGAGTCAAATAAAAATCTATTGTCATCCCTAAGAGCATCACTTGAGCAGAAAGTCCTGTCCTGTTGAACTCTCTGCACTTTCAGTCATTCCTACTCTTTCTCAAAGTAAAGTATGTTTGGGAGTGGGAACTGGCAGGAACATTGGCTAGAAATGGGGGATGAAACCCATTTTGACCGGCTAACAATAGGGACAAACCACACAGAATGAGGTGGGAATGAGGCAGAAAGCTGAGGTGGTGGCAAAATATATTGCACTACTTCAGGCTTTAAGCGGGGGTTTACACTTCTGAGGACCCCCACTAAAACACACACAAGAAGTTCTGGAAGAACTAATCTACCTACTTTCCTTTCACTATAACTTTAATGGAAAATTTAATGGAAACCTTTCACAGGTTTGCCCACCACCTTTAATTGGGCTGGATGACATCATCAGATACTATGCCATTGAGATGTCCCTATGTGTCACTACAATTGTACCATATTTGATCCAGTTCAGTTAGGTGGTTCACAAGCTAGTCCCTCAAACATTCATGTGTCCACCATCATGGATGACATCATCACAAACTATGCCGCTGAGGTGTCCCTATGTGTCCCTATAGCTGTTCCAAATGTGGTTCAAATCAGTTAGGCAGCTCACAAGTTAGCCCATTTGTGCCTAAAATGTTCATGTGTCTGCCATCTTGGTGGATGACATCATCACATATGACGCCACTGAGGTGTCCCTCTTTATGTGTCCCTATAATTGTACCAAATTTGGTTCAAATTGGTCCAGGCATTGCGAAGTTGATAGAGGGACACACACACACACACACACACACACACACACACACACACAGAGAGAGAGAGAGAGAGAGAGAGAGAGAGAGAGAGAGAGAGAGAGAGAGAGAGAGAGAGAGAGCTGGGTGGTCTCATAAGCTTCCTTTCCTAAAGGAAAGTAGGCTAAAAAACCTTCTACAAAGAGAAAACTAGCACACCAAGAAGAGAGATTTTAGCTCAGTCATTTGCCTGCTGTGCTCTTTTTGTATTTGCAGGTTGTTTTTCAGTTAGGGGAGCATTCAAAAATATGACCTGCCCCATTAGCAGTCCAAAACGGTGCACCATACTTGTGATATTGGCAAAGGGCTGTTTAACTCTCACTGCTTCATTGTGATCAGTAACAGAGGCTCTGCCAAACAGCTTAACAACAAAGGGAGAGATCTGCTAAAGCCTCTGTGGTTCACAGTAAGAGAATAAGGGGGTTAAGAGAGCCTTTGCCTGCATTTTAATTTGGGCAGGGAAGAAAGATTATGGAGTAGAGCCAAGGGTGTTAGACATTCAGTCACTGGTCAATTGAAAATAATATTTAAAATTATTACTTAGCAGCCATCTAACTTTTTTGACATCTAGAATGTAGGCAGTGGGGAAGCTTGGATAAACCCCTCACTAAATTTTAGTGATAAACATGCCTAAATTTTAGGGATGAGGGAAAAATGTTTTTGGAGGGTTCCGAAAAACGAGAGGGGGAACTCCTCAAATGTTTGTGAGGGACCTGCCACTATGCATGCATCAGTTTTCAACTGATGTTCTAGAAGGGGAAGGCTCTGATCATCTGAAGACTTCACAAAAGTATATTTTTTTCAGTAAGAGAAAGCGCTCTAGAGCAGAAAAAACGAACATATCTGAAAATAATATTGACTTACTGGATATTAATCACTTTAAGCCTTCGATCTTCTGGAGTCTCCGTAGTACCAATGAATTTCAACAGATCATCCATCTGGGCCAGCCAATCAGTAACCGTTTGGAAAAATTTTATCCAGTCAGTTTCATGCATACCAGACCTTTGCTTGCTGGCTAGCATTTTGAATGTCCAGTCTTCCAAACTATTGACCAATCCTGTTAAAATCCTAGCAGACCCTGGAGAGAACATAATAACTTAAATCAATAATGACAAAAACACAATTTACCAAGACAAAGTGAATGACCACATAAACACATGACTGCATTAAACATATTCTGTCTCCAACAGTAGCCACATTTTGACACTTCATGAGTTAATGGAAGTAACATTCTCTGCTACCTACTTTGGCAATCTTAATACCTTAGATTAAAAGACACACCAAATATTATTAAAATATTTATAGACTGCTTTTCATAGAAGTTCTCAAAGTGCATTTACACAGCAAAATTTATTAGAAAATTGTTCCTTCTCCCAAAAGGGCTCACATGCGCTCGCGCGCTCTCTCTCTCTCTCTCTCACATACACACACACACACACACACACACACACACACACACCAACAGCAGCTACCAGAACATGCTGTGCTGGGGTAATCAGACACAATTACTCTTTTCCTGCTAAATATAAGAGAATCACCACTTCAAAAAGTGCCTCTCTGCCCAGTTACCAAAAAGGTAACTCCGCCCACTTCAAAAAGTGCCTCTCCGCCCAGTTACCCAGTTAATAATAATAATAATAATAATAATAATAAAAGTTACACCACCATCAATGAACAGCTTTTCTGAAATGCTACTTTGAAAAGACAGTAATAGCTTGTGGGCCATCACTCCAAACCTTAATTCTCCATGTTTCCCTTGCCACAGGTGCCACTTAACCATACTGCCTTTTCGGTTGACAACTGAGGACATTTCTGCCAGTTCATATTACTGCCAGTTGCTGACTTTAAATATTAGGATAGATTTCTTCAAGCTCATTGTAGTAGGGATGCATAATACTCTAAAGCACAGTGTCTCACCATGCCCCATTTTTGTATAGATAAAGCCAACACTATTTTTAATTCCTATTCTGTTCTAAGAATTTAAGACTTTCTTTTAGAAGCAATCAGAAATCTGTAGTAACCTGACAATGCCATCTTATCTCCACCTGTAGTTAGAAGTGGTACAGTCCAAGAAAAGTTGGACCATTTGATTCTTCTCAAACATATAGACTGGTTCTAATACCCACTGTGGGAAACAGTGGCCTCTCTTCAGAGTAAACTGAGCTGTATCGGAAGGGCGGTATATAAATCTAATAAACAAACAAACAAACAAATAAATAAAATAAACATGCTTAGGACTATACTGCTAATAAACCACAGTAAGCAATGTTTCTTTCTTTCTTTTTCTAGATACCCAAGAAAGACTCTCAGGACAAGCCTGATTATTTCTCACCATTCTCCCCACCAATTCTTATACTGTACTGCTGCCAAAGATAGTTGGAAGATTTGTCGATTTCTTCTAGTGTTTTCAATTCAGGGGGCATCATGCCATTGAGATCCTTGTGGCGACTGAGTACAGCAATTCCGAGCTCCATCCACTGCTTCTGCAGGCTGGCCGCTGTCTTGAGGGGTTCTTGTCTCATTAACAGCATATCTCCGCCAAGCTGCTCCAACTCCTCATTCAACATCTGAAAGGAAAAGCAACAAGCACCACCATCTCCTGAAACAGCTGCCAAGAACTGGACACTACAACCCTCTCCCTCACTCACAGTCTGCCCATTTTAGGGCCAAACAATGTGATGCTCTGGATAATGTCTCCACTTTAAAAATATTATAGTTGCTGAGGGTTCTCTGAGCTTGATTGAAGCAGTGATGGAGGGAGACACGCTTAACCCTTTTCCAGTGGGGCATGTGCCCACTACAGGTCACCCTCCCCAAACTGCTTTTTTCCACACAGGGGAAATGATACATAGACCTGGTGTCTTTTCAGACAAATGGGAAAGGAGCAGGAGGGAGCACTAGAAAAACAGCTTACGGGATAAGGCCTTTCCTCCACAGCCACTGTTCTCATCAAATCCGAAGTCCTACCATGGCTGCAGAAAAGTGAGAGGGGTGGGCGGTAATAAGAAGGCATTTCATATGTCTCCCACATGTCACACCGGGTTTGACTATTATTGTATGCAGTAAATGGTGCGGGAGCACCTGATGGGACAAGCACAGTTAAAGCCAAGCAGATATGGGCTAGATCAGTGACTTAGTAGGAGACCACTGGGAACCCCAGCCCTCATAAGTACACCTGCTAACTGGACAAAGAGGCACCTTCTGAAGTGGTGCTCTCTTATATTTAGCAGAAGGAGAGCAACTGTCCCCATCTAACCCCTACATGTCATCTTTCTAGTGGCCATTAGTGTCTATCTTGTGTTTCTTTTTAGGCTGTGAGTCCTCAGGGGACAGGGAACCATCTTACTATTCTTTTTCTATGTAAACAACTTTGAAAACTTTTTGCATTAAAAAGAAGTATTAAAATAAAATAATAACAATAGCCCAATCTCAGCTTTCTAAAGGAAGAGCAGCATTTAAGCATATTAAATAGAATTAATACATAATTACAATATGACACTCTGCGTAGGGGAAGCCCACCCACCAGACCCACTGCCTATGAGCAGGCTCACAAAGAAAGTTTCCTGCAAACAAGAGGAACAAGGTGAGACATATGCACTGAAATAAGTTGTTATTAATATAGTGTCTACTGTGACTGATACTGAAAAACTTGTACCTTTTCCCAAATCTTGAGATCCACCAGGACTTCATCCAAAAATGAGGATCCCTTTGTATAAGTGTAACTTCCTTTTCCACTGGAAGGTCAAAGAGAGAAAGTGGAATGATACAGCAAAGAATACACACCCTTCGCTGGGTAGTCTCTAAAATGATGCTGAGTGAACGTCTACTACATGAACATCTTGCCTGAAAGACAATATAAGAAACTGAAACATTTTAGGAGACTATTTTTAGGCATTTGCGCTATCTTGATTACTGATCGAGTATCACTGGGGTCAAAGCCGGTCCTGCCACAAAGTCAACTGATGTAGTCTGCTTCAAGCATGGATCTGTGGCACCTTTTAGAGGTAGCAGTTTCTAAGCCCCATCCATCTCCAGTCTGCCCAATAACCATGGCCCTTGCCCTGCTCCTCTCCTTGTACCACCTGGCCTTCTCCTGTTTCCTCTCTCCTCTTTAATACTGAGCTTATATTGTTGCCATATGGCTCTGCCTCTCCACTCCATCCAGCTGACTTGGAAGGAGAGAGGAGAAAAGCTTAAGCTACACAGCACCAGCACAAGCTCCTTGACTCCTGTCACCAAGTGGGAAAGGAAGAAGAGAGGCAGCGGAGCCACTTGTCTGTGGGCTGGTTAGCCAAACAGCCACCACCAAGAAGGCGGCTTTAATTCCACACAACAAGGTAGCCAAACATTTGGAGGGTAGCAGTTACCAGCAGAGAGCTGTTGAGCCAAACAAGAGAAGAGGCAGCAGGAAAGCCATATGTGAATGAGAGAAGGGGTATGTGTGTGAGAGAGAGAGACAAATTGGAACGCAGGTTGCAAGTGGTAGAAAGAAAGGAGAGATTCGGGGTGGGGAGGGAGGAAGAGGTAAAGATGGTGGGATGCAGATCAGGAGAGGTAAAAAGAGGAGAGAAAAACAGGTTGCTTACCTGTAACTGATGATCTGGTAGAGATCCGTCGATATCCATAAGAATGGGTTCTGCGCCTGCGCAGGAGTCACGCAGTAGCCATGCCTGAGCTAGTCGAAGCGCCGAAGCCACGCCCCTACGCTGGGCGTTCTATATAAGGCGTGCCTTTGGCGCCAAGTCCCTCAGTTCTTGGACGACCGCCATGGAGGACGACCATCCAGATGACGAAGGTGAGTTCATCCCAGGTAAATGTTTGAAAAAGGACTATGCAAAGGGCTGCACACCTAAATGCACATAAAGGCAGTCCTACTGCAGAGGGGAGGCCGGGAGGGTCTTATGGATATCGACGGATCTCTACCAGATCATCAGTTACAGGTAAGCAACCTGTTTATCTGGGTCGAGATCCGTCGATACCCATAAGAATGGGTGTCTAGCAAGCTCCAAAAAGGAGGAGGGAAGCAGTAGAAATCAAGGCAGCACCCTTTTAAAGACGCTCCTCCCGAAGGAAGCCTCTGCAGCAGAACGTACATCTATGGCATAGTGTTTGACAAAGGGGGACTCAGAGGACCATGTAGCTGCTTTGCAGATGTCCGCGAAAGAAACCCCTGCCAGGTGTGTAGCTGAGGAAGCGTGGGACCTAATGGAGTGGGCCCTTATAGCTTCGGGAGGTGTTTTGTTCTGCAGTTTGTACGTGAACAATATCACCTGCACCAACCATCTTGATAATCGCTGTCTGGAGATTGGGGATCCCTTGGAAGAGCCCTGGTAGGACACGAAGAGACGGTTGGAATCTCTAAAGTCTTGTGTACGGGACATATAGAAAAGTAGAGCTCGTCGCACATCCATAGTGTGTAATGATCTCTCTAAGGCAGTAGAAGGAAGCCTGAAAAAGGTAGGCAGAATGATATCTTGGTTGAGGTGGAAGGAAGACACTACTTTAGGCAAAAAGGAAGGGTCCAGGCGCATCCAGACCTTGTCAGGATAAAAGATAGTGTAAGGCGAGTCTACCCTGAGTGCTGTGAGCTCACTGACACGTCTAGCTGTAGTCATTGCTATCAAAAAGGCAGTCTTCCAAGAGACCAGTTTCAATGAGCATGTGGCCATGGGTTCAAAAGGAGGTTGCGTGAGGGATGAGAGCACCAGAGATAAGCTCCAGGGTTCTACCGGAGGTCTAACTGGTGGGTACACATTCGAGAGTCCTTTTAGAAAAGCCTTACTCAAAGGATGGGAGAATAAAGTATTTCCATCACTGCCCAGGTGTTCTGCAGAGAGGGCAGCCAGATGGACTCTAAGGGAGATATTCACGAGACCTTGTGTTTTCAGTGTTGTTAGGTAACGCAAGACTTCTTGGACTGAAGCCTGTCTTGGAAGAAAACCCCTTGACCTCGCATATATCCTAAAACGGCGCCACTTGCTCTGATAGTTCTTGCGTGTGGATGCCTTTCGTTGGTTAAGTAGAATACGCTTTAGGAGACTATCTGCCAGGCGGTCAGACGTAGAGTGAGTACGTCTGGGTGTAGGACCTGGCCGCTGTCCTGCGTCAGGAGATCCTGGCGTCGAGGTAGGTGGTGGTAACAGTTCTTGGACAGTCTGCGTAGCTGTGGAAACCAAGCTTGCCTTGGCCACCACGGTGTTATTAGGATCCTGCTGGCTGGTTGCGACAGAAGGCGCGCCACCACTCTGGGTACCAGGGGGAGTGGGGGAAACATGTACGGGGTTTCCCTGGACCAGTCCAGTTGAAAAGCATCCCCCAGCGAGCGAGCATCGTGGCCCGCTCTCGAACAGTAACGGGAACATTTTGTATTCGTGGAGCAAGCAAAGAGATCTATGGAGGGCGACATCCACCAGTTGAAAAGCGGGGTTAGGACCTCTGAATGTAGCTCCCATTCGTGCTGGCGATCCTTCAAGAAGACTCGACTGAGGTCGTCCGCCAACACGTTTTCCAGGCCCTTGATGTGTACCGCTACCGGGGCAACATTGTGTTGAATGCACCAGTACCATAGTTGGATGCTGAGGGCACACAGGCTCCGAGACACAGTCCCGCCTTGACGGTTGATGTAAGCTTGTGCAGTTGTGTTGTCGAGTTGGATTTGGACAATCTGGTTCTGCAACATTGGAAGAAAAGCCCTCAGCGCCAGAAAAACTGCTAGTAGTTCTAAGAAATTTATATGCAGAAGGGCTCGTTGAGGGGACCATCTGCCCTGGATCTTGTGGCCGTTGCAATGGGCACCCCAACTTTGTTGTCAACCAGATAGTGGGTGAGGGATTTTGAAAAGGGACCCCACTGAGTAGATTGTCTCTTCGAGTCCACCATGTCAGTGAACGAAGTACTTGTGGAGGCACCATCAAGTGTCTCTCCTGGCTGTCCCTGTATGGGCGAAAGACAGAGAGGAACCATAGTTGAAGCTTCCGCATTTTTAGGTGTGCATAGTGCATGACCGCATTGCATGACGCCATCAGTCCTAACAGGCGTTGGATGGCACGGGCTGGTTGGGTGGGTTGCTGTTGGAAAAGCTGCACCAAGTCCCGAATACACCTGAATCTGTCTTCTGGCTGGAAAGCTTTCTGTATTCTGGTATCCAGAATCGCCCCTATATAGGAGATCACTGGGACTGGTTGTAGATGTGACTTTTCCCAATTGATTTGAATACCTAGATCGTGGAGAAGATCTATCACATAACGGACTTGTAAAAGTAACTCTTCTTTGGTCTTTGCTGCCATAAGCCAGTTGTCCAGGTATGGATAGATAGCGATCCCTTTGGTATGCAGGTGCGCAATCACGACAGCCATGCATTTCGTAAAAACTCTCGGTGCGGTGGACAGTCCGAAGGGCAATACATTGTATTGGTACACTGCCTGCCCGACGGTGAAACGTAGATACTTTCGATGACATGGCCGAATACTTATATGAAAATAAGCGTCCTTGAGGTCCAGCGTTGCAAGCCACTGTTCTCCTTGGAGGAGAGGTAGGATGTGCTGCAACGCCATCATACGGAATTTGCGGACGCGAATGAATTTGTTTAGGCGACGGAGATCCATGATGGGCCGGATACCCCCATCCCGTTTGGGAATTTGGAAGTAACGGGAGTAGAAACCGTCTTGCCTGTTTGCCCACGACACCGGGGCTATAGCCCCCTTGTGAAGAAGATCCCTCACCTCTTCCTGCAGGAGGTCCGACGAAGGAGTGAGCCTTATCCCCATAAACCGAGGAATGGTCTTGAATTCGAGTGCATAGCCGGAGCTCACAATTTTCAGGACCCATCTGTCTGATGTTATATGGTGCCATGTGGGGGCATGGCTGGCCAGCCTGATGGATGGCTGGGACAGAATGGTTGATGGTGAGGAACCTACCCCCGCTGGCTGGGAAGGGGAGAGAAGAGGAGGTGTCAGTGGGCGATCCCAGATCTCAAAGACGCTTCTGGTTGTCTTGCGCCTTGGAACGCTGGGGATGTGTTGTCTTATGTCTTTGCTGGTAGGCCCGTTTTTGATACGGGGTATACGGTCTCCGAAAGTCCCGGCGTTCTTGGCCTCGATAGGGAGGCCGGTATTTTCCATAATTGGGCCAGAATCTCGATGTCTGCCCGGAAGATGAAGGGGCAGTGGTGAAAGTCTTTGCCGTGAATTTGGATTTTTTCAATTGTTCCATAGTGGCGTCGGTGGTGGTGCTAAAAAGGCCCGAGCCATCAAAAGGTAGGCCTTCGATTTTCTCTTTCACGTCCATTTGGAGATGAGTGGACCGCAACCAAGCGTGTCTACGTAGAGTGATAGCTGCCGTCATGGCCCTGGATTCACTCTCCGCTAGGTGTTTAGCGATGCTCAACTGGCGGCAAGTCAAATCCCCAGTGTTCTCTAAGGTCTGGTGGAACTTTGCTCGAAACTCGTGAACAGGTAAGGTTTCTATGTCCTTTTCTAAGAGTTCCCAGAGGCCATGTGTGTATTTGGCCATGCAGGCTGCATAGTTGGCCACCTTTATTGAGAGGCAAGAAGTCGAGTATACTTTTCTGCCTAGAAGGTCTAGTTTTCTGCCCTCTTTATCAGGAGGAACCGTATGACGTCTCCCTGTCTTGGAAGAAGCTGCGCAGTCAATAACTAGCGAATTGGGCGCTGGGTGTTTCAACAAATATTCATTGTCCTTATCCTGCACCCAGTAGAGGCTTTCAAGCTTTTTAGAAGTTGGCGTGGAGGTGTGGAGCACCTCCCAAGCACATTTAGCGGCTCTGGTTATTACTGGCAACATAGGAAGTGCCAAAGGAGCAGTAGATTGAGATTGGAGCATAAAGTTATAAACTGGATCATCTATTGTTGCTAGATGGGAACGAATGTCTAGTCCCAGGGCGTCAGCCATCACACGAATGTGTTTATGGTAAGCCTTCAGCTCATCGTTTGGGGACACATATGTGGGGGGAGCCACATCTACAGGTGGGTCCACAATATTACTGTCCTCATCAGAATCTGACTCAAAATCGGACGACCCATAGTGCTTAGAAGGGGAGCAAGGTGGTGGCTCATTCTCATTAGGTGGAGCAGTGGTCTGTGTCCCTTCAGTATTGACCGGCATTTGTTGAAGGGGATCCGTTTGAGTAGAGGCAGATCTGGTACTTACAGAAGATGTCTGTGAAGCATGGTGAGACAGTTCTGGGCAGTACGTCTGAGTAGACGTAGTCGTAAGAGAACGTAGCAGCAGTCGTTGCGTCCTGTTATCATCAGAGGCATACGGTTCTCCAGGTGATGTTACACCCATGGGATCCTGGGGGTATACACAGATGTGCCATGCTAGTGGGGAGCGTACTTGGCTTGTAGATTGAGGTCTGGGAGACTGCGCTGCAGAGTCCAAAGGCACGGGTTGAGATGACCCTGCATCTGTTGACAAGAAGCCTTTGAAAGTCGAGGTGGTACGCCTACTCGATGTTGAGTCTAATAGTGAGAGCAGCGAGCGGGTTGCTGATGGAAGAGCATCCTCTGCATCGACGTCGATGACCTCGAAAGCAGGAGGTGGACAACGTGGTGTCACATGTGAAGTAAGGACCGGGGTGTTTAACATCGTGGCGAGGAGACCCATAGTCGGCGTTGATGGCGAAGCCGAGGCCAGCGGGGTTGGAGCTGGTGATAGAGCTCGAGCGCCCGGCATCGAGATCGACATCGAGGCTGGTAGATGAGGTGGCATAGCCTGAACCGCAAGTGTCAACACGGATGCGGCTGTCGACATCAAAGGAGCGGTCGACGTCAAAGGAGCGGTTGACATCGGTGGTGCCGTAGACATCGATGGTACTGTAGACATCGGTGGTGCTGTCGATGTCAATGGCGCTGTCGACATTGGTGGTGCTGTCAAATTCGATGGCGCTGTCGACATCGATGGAGCAGATGTTGTTGATGGAGCCCTCGACGCTGAGGAAGGTTGCAAAGATGATGGCTTCGATGAATGCGCAGACTGTTCCCTCGGCGGTGAAGGAGTACGGGTAGCCAAACTGGGGGATTTTCGGCGTTTGCGAGGCGGAGATCTATGCCGATCCGTCTTTCGACGGTCGGAGGGAGAGCGGGTACGCTCTCGCGAACAAAGTTCAGGCCCCGACGAGGAAGACGGCAAGGAGCTACACAGCGTTGATACCGATTTCGCCAGCTTTGTCGCCGAAGCTGACGATGTAGACTCACGTGGGCATGTAGGAGATTCCCTCGACTTCTAATGTTTTTTCGACTTCGAAGTAGACTTCGAAGAACCATCCTTCTCGGTATGAGAGGAAGACTTTTGGTGGTGGCTCGATGTTACTGGAGGTGCCGACCCAGATCTCGGGGGCAATTTTGAAGCCGATGCCGATGTCAAGGGACGAGGAGTGCCCGGAATGGAAGGGCTTAAAACCTCGTCATAAATAGCCGCCCGGAGGCGTAGCGCTCGGTTTTTTCTCGTTTGTTTCGAGAAGGAAAGGCAGATCTTGCAAGAGGAAACATTGTGCTCCTCACCAAGGCATAATAAGCAAAGGTCATGAAGGTCCTTGGATGGGAGTTTCGCCCTGCAGCCTTCACACCATTTAAAGGATTTTTTCTCCTCCGCCATCTTCAATCTGTCGTCGAGTCCGTGCTTAGGTCGAAGTTTGGGGATCGTCGTAAGCCAGTCCGCGTCAAGAGCCAAGAAATATTAAGCAGCCGGTCCGAGTCAAATCCAAACAAGGTCGCTTTCCAATCCGTAGTCAAATCCAAGAGATCAGTCAATAAAGGATGAACTTTTTGAGAAGAAGAGAGGAACTTTCCGACAACTGAGGCGGCAGACCGAGGTCCAAACGCAAAGGCGGTCGGAAAAGAACTGAGGGACTTCACGCCAAAGGCACGCCTTATATCGAACGCCCAGCGTAGGGGTGTGGCTTCAGCGCTTCGACTAGCTCAGGCATGGCTACCGCGTGACTCCTGCGCAGGCGCAGAACCCATTCTTATGGGTATGGACAGATCTCGACCCAGATAAGTGGGATACAAGTAGGTGGGGAAGATGGGCTTAGTGCCCTGGAATAAATGAACCTTTTTTTTGGCCATTTTATGAATTGATCAAAGACATATATCTGAGTTGGAATCATGAAAACTTATCCTTTTATTGGTTAAGAAACTTTGACGCTTCATTAGCTCTCTGAACAATTGAAAATTCAGAACTGAATGCACATATGTAATTATTGGTTTTCTAATTAAAACTGTGGAATAATTAAATACAATTATCTCTAAGTGGATTTTTATCATGTGATCATTTCTTGCAGTCAAGTTAATATACAAGAGAAAAATAATAAATGAAGTGTGTTGAGTTGAGATACTATATTCTGAAATATTTATTTATCAGAATTAGTTGGTACACTGATAAGATTTATGTTGAGCACATTCACTCATTATAGACAATTCTATGTACCTTTAGTTTTTGTTTTAGCGGAGTGGTTGGTGTTGACCTTGTATAGTGGCTAAAACAAACAGACCAATGCATTTCTGTGGCCATTTTCTGTAAGTTTCATTATGTGCCCTGCTGTAGCTTGCTGATAGGAGACTTGTAGAAGTGGTTGGAGTAATACAGTGTTTAGCCTGGGCTTTACCTCTTTATTTCAAGGCTCTGTAATATCACCTGTGATTAAATTATGCAACTCCTATACACTGTGAAAACAAGTGTATTGTGCAATATTTATAGATGCTAATTGAGCTCCTACAGCCACCTAAACTCAATGAAATTTTATATTAAACTATTTTAAGCTTTCCAAAAGGTGAGCGAAAGTACCATAACCAGAGATACATAAATTGGGGAGAATGAGCCACATTCAGTGGGACTTGCTTATGAGTAAACACAGGAGAAGACTGTGTGGCAGCTGTCAAGATCTGCCAACAGCTAACCCCTGGCTCTGTTTCCTAGCTGCCTCTACAAAATGGCTATTGTGTTGGTGTACATGGTATGACTGAATTCTGAATGTAGTACTATTGGTTTGCTTGTACAGCTGATCAATGATCACAACAAAGCTATTCATTCATTGGAGAAGACTGAAATAGTAGAGAAAATCTGGGTGTGTAAAATCCAACAATGCAAAATATTCCAGTATTGAAGAAAACAGGAAATGGGGAAGGGGGGATCACTTGGTGCTTTGCTTCAGGCAGCAAAATGTCTTGGGTGGAGTCTGATTATAGTTTTGCCTAAAGCACCACCTGATGTGGATCAGGCCCCAAAGAATTTGTCAAAGAAACCTTTAAAGGCCTTAAGAACCCATCAGAGAAAGTGGGAGGGACAAAGAAACAGTTTGGAACTAGGTGTTGCAGTTAGAATTTAGTGAAAATCAGACAAAGTTTGGAGCTGTGAGCTGGTTGATAGGGAAGGAACCTAGGTGAAGGGGCTCTCTCTGGAATCTATTCTGCTTGCTACAGGAATATCTGTTTCCCAGAAGGCTCTGCTTTTGTATTTGTAATATCAGTCTCTAGTGCTCTTTCATCCAAAGGAAACAAAACCCTGTAGTGCTACCCATGGAACTTCATACTGTTTGGGGAACAGCAGAAGTTATGCTATTGCATTGTGGTCTGGCAGCTGAGCATAGCACAGAAACTAAGAGACTGAGCTGTAAATCTGGAGGCTCTGAAATAAAACAATACTGCAGGTTTTTTTGTGTGGTTCAGGTTCAGCTGTGGAAAATACAGGAGTGATTAGCATGTTTGGTTAAACCCTGTGCCATCACCAACTCCCCCTCAACCCAATCTCTGAAGCAGTTCCAACATGTTTAACAAGCTATACTTGTTTTTGTAAGACGGAGGATGAACACTCTTGCTTTGGATTATACTTTTTCAGACTATTATGATACTATTATTGTAAACTTTGTTTTATTATACCATTGATTATCTTTTGCTAGAAGTTGGCTCAAGTGTTGGAAAAGTGGGATAAAATGTTTAAGATAAATACAACTTTGAATACAGATGTGGCTGTTAAAAAAAAAGTTAGACAGCATTGTTGATACCGGGCAGGAGGCAGGGGGAGAGGCAACAAAGGGGGCAGGCACATCACTTGGCACAGAAATTAACTCACTGATTGGCTGGTACAGAATGCTTAATTCTAGAGTGGGGTGGGTGCTAGAGCTCAAATCTGACCAGAAACAAACAGTTTTTCACCTGAAAAGCCTTTCCCCTAATCCTCAATGTGGGAACTTCCTGTATCAAGCTCAATGTGATAGCAGCTGCCACATTTATTTACTACTTATGTATCTGCCTCATTGAGATATAAACCACTGTATGTCTCTGATTTTAACATCTAAATGAGTCACATCCTCCTCCAGCTTACCTCCTCATGCTGTGTCAAGTTAGACCCCATCAAGTTTTCTCCCATCCCAACTCATTTCCAATATCAAAGCAAATACTTATAATACAGGATACTTTCTGGGTGAATGTTGCAGGGTGGCTATATGTGACATAATTTAGTGCCCATGGTACATATAATATGGATAAGGCCTACATTTCATTACTCTGCATCAACTGTTATATACAGTGGTCCCTCGACTTACGAACTACTCGACATAAGTATTTTTCGAGTTACAAACGGCAGTTTTAGATCCGGTTTTAGATGCGGTTTTTTCGACTTACAAATTTTTAGATGGGGTTTCTTCGACTTACGAATTTTACATGCAGTTTCCTTGACTTGCCTGCCTGTTTACTGCCTGTTTATTCTTGAAAAGAAATGTTCCTGTGCAGTTTGCAAGCCTTACTGGGGGTCTGGGTCTTTTTTCTAGGCTCCGGAACGCATTAATCTGTTCCCAATGCATTCCTATGGGAAACCGCTTTTCGACTTACGAACTTTTCGACTTACAAATGTGCATTCGGAATGGATTAATTTCGTAAGTAGAGGGACCACTGTATGTAGTGGCACCATCAAAATTGTTGATCTTATGCTAAGGCAATTGTGGTAGGCAGTACACAGCCACACAGCAATAAAGGATCACTTTCAGGACTCACAGAATGTGATTCTGGAAGTAGTTGAGCCATCCAGTCAAGCCATTTTGAATACTCTTCACCCTCTGTCTACTATTGTCTTCAAGTTGCTCCACTTCTATGCCAATGCGAACCAAGAGTTCCCGGAATTCCTGTGTCAGCTCCTGCAGTGTGGAAAGATCTTTGGCATCCTGAATGTATCACAAGAGGAAAATGGGGGGTGGGGAGGGAGATTATAAAATACAGATAAATAAAAAATGATGGATCCCTGTCCCCAAAGGGCTCATAATCGAAAAACAAATACAAGATAGACACCAGCAACAGGCACTGGAGAGATGTGTGTTGGGGTTAGATAGGGCCAGTTGCTCTCCCCCTGCTCTGTAAAGAGAATCACCACCTTTAAAAAGGTGCCTCTTTGCTCAGTTAGCACATTCAACTTCACTGGAACAAACACCACTATCTAGCTCATCAGGTTCACACCACCTTCTTCCACCACTCAAATGAGTTATCCCAGGAATCCCTACCTCTGATTCCAAAAGAATTACGAAGTGCTTCACGGCTTTGGTCCAAGCTTTTTCACTAGCATACATTCTGCGAGCCAAGATCAGCTTGTTCTTTTCAATTACCTGAAAAGATACATTACAGGATGAATAAAGGGACTGGAAAAGATTAATGAGATGGACAGAGATGAATGTTCAAGATTTGCAACCAATGCTATACATTTTTACTTATAAGTTCCATTGAGTTCAACAGGATATGCCCAAGTGTATACACCTTAACCACAGATGTAAGGCTGCAAAATTTATTTAAATTAGTAAGATTACTGAATAAAAACATTTGATCAATTAAAAAGTGCACCTCAACTAATTGGGGCAGTAGATTTTATCATTAAGTACTTAACAAAAACCAGATGGCAAATGCGCTCTCAGAAGCATTCTCCCTTCTCTCACACACAGGAAAAGGTGACTCTCCAGCTGAGTTCAGACATAAAATGAAACCATAATTTGTTTTGCTAAAACATGGTTTTGTGCTATGACCAAAACCAAGCCTGCCCATACACCATGGTCTGTATGGACAACAAACCAGGATCTGAAACTATGACTAGAAGTTGGTTTGCAAACTACAGTTTAGAAGCCTTACTGTTAACTGAGGCATTGTGTTTTGTCTGAACTCACAAACCACTGATAAGCCACAGTGACAGAGCAAACTGCTGCACTTCAAGAGGCTGCTGTACCATGGCAACAGAAGTGAACTTATGAAGCTGAGTTTTAAGCAGATGAGAAACAAATAGAGCTGGTTCAGACGTCATGTGGAACCTCAGTTTATTTTCAGTAACCTATTCAAATTTGATTGAACCCATGCTATGGCGGCAAACAAGGCTTATTTCTGAGTGTCAAACCCTAGAAGGGAACCCAAGGACTGAAGTTGGCTTGTCAATATTAGTTATACTTAACTGTTGTTTCACATGACATCTGAACACACACATAGACTGCATTTGTATGTAATGTGAAGGAGGTTGCCAAACCCATAGTTAATTTTTCTAATCATTAATTGCATCACAGATGTTCATCCAACCGCAGCCTGGCAACTTCTGTTATTAGGGCAGGGGAGCCCCTCCCTCTTCCTGGTTTGAATCCCAGCAAACTCCATAGCACTCACATCACCAGACTGTGGGCAGGGCATCAGAATGCCTCCAGGCTGGCAGCCATTGCCCACTATTTTCAAGGGGGGGTGCCCAGTGCAATTGTGACTTTTCAGGATGGACAGCTCACCCTCGGCAGGGAAAGAGCATTTAAATCCCTTTAAATGCCATACAGGCCCTTCTAGCATTGCATCACTGCCCGCGTAAGAGCCCCGCAACAAAACAGTCTCGCACAAGCACAATTTCTGGTGTTGGGGATGCTTAGGGTCACTATTTTTCTATTAATCAGGAAAGGGAAGGGAACATTATGACTTCCTAGGAGGAAATATATGTATATGAGTGAGGGCAAAGGAGCCTGGGGTCTGGCCTGCTGTGACCAAAGATGATCTTGTGATTGCTCATCCCAGCAAAGCAGTCCATGGAGACCAAACCACACTTCTGTCCCTGTGATTTGGTTTGCCACCAGGGGATTAGCCCTTTCATGAGAGGGCCAGTCTACTGGGGAGGACCTTAGGCTCACCAACCTTTAGTCTTCCGTTGGATTGCATGCTCATGAGTTGAGCCATCCAAAGAAAGGGGGCACTGCATTCATGGAGCCCCTGTTCTCTCTGGTTAATGATAGAACTTTTGCATAGCAACCCCTTGGTGTCCAGGGAAGACTCTGATGCATCCAAAGGAGATTTTGACACTCCATATGACCAGGCATTGCTGGGTGGGCAGACTGGGGAAACACTGGGACCAGGGACAGTTCTTAACTCTCAAATTTCCCACGTGCAGACTGGAGTTGCAGCATATGAAGATCTGTGCTGCGGGGAGAGGAGACCCCTGGTTGTCTGTAGCTCCAGGAGAGTGGGGTTGCCATTCTGGGCAAAAATAAAGATGGAAATGTTCAAAATGGACGGATGGGCTGGCAGAGGGCCTACTTTGCTTCTTTACAGCAGTCGCCAAGACAGGGAGAGCGATCTGGAGTACCCAACCCTGCGGCTTGCTTGTGTGAAACAACCAGTCTTGGTGGCATCTGTTGTTCAGGCCACATACATGTCTCCATGGCCTGACACTCTCATGAGATCGCATCCATAGGAGAAGGGCTGTCATCGCACACTATTCACGATTCTGCCTAACACTCCTGTCCCCCCAGATAGTTCTTCTCATGAGTTGTAAAGCAGTATCCATCCTTGCCCCATGGCCTTCCACTCTCATGAGAGGATGGTCCACTCAGGAGCAGCATCCATCCTCATTTCATGTGAGGAATCTCTGCTTTCATTGGAGCCAATGCTGATCCTGCTCCCTGGTCCTTCTCATGAGTAAGCCTAGGGACCATACACATTCACCCAAGGGGAAGGGATTTGGGCCCTCCTTCCCCAACATTATTGTGCAAAAAACAGACCTGAGCCATTCAAGAAATGACTTTCCCATTTGACAGGCTGATAAGCTTGGGATGGGAAGTGGTGGCGTCCCTGTTGATGGGCAACTGCTTTATTGGATCAGAAACAGGGCCAGAGCAAGTGCTCAGAGAGGCGGCCAGCGAGAAGTGCTGCAGGTATGGAGCGGGCATGATCACGGGCAGATCCTGGCCATCCTCTCTATGATTATGGTTCCAGAAACAGCATGAAATTGTGGTTATGGTGGTGTCTGCGTTCAGATGTAACACTGCTGCCGCAAAACCTCAGGTTGGGGCAGCAAGGTTCAAACTGGAGTTTGGCGAGGGAAACCGAAGGTTGCCTTTGCTGCGAAACCACAGTTTTACGTATTTGGATGTACACAAATTCCAACATCTGCCCCATTTACATGAGGTTTTGCATTACACGCAAATGCAACCACAGTTCATCTGTTGTAAGACTAGATACTCAAACTATGGTTTGGGTTAACGATGGGTAACAGAAATCATGGATTCACATTATATCTGAATCCAGCCTTTGTCTCTCATCTGTACAATGGTGGAAATATTCATAATTTACCTCAATTGTTTGGAGGATCACAATGATAAAAATTTCTAGACTTTTAATACTAAAATGGTTATCGGAAATGACAAATTATTAAATAAAAATAAAAGCAGCCCAAATAATGATTTCAAAAGGCATCAGCAAAAGCAGAAGGGATTGCATTAACCAAAGCAAGAGCACTCCATGACTCTTTTGGCAACTACCTTGAGGGCTAACTCATATGTAGCACTGCTCCAGAGCTCTTTTTCTTGAGTTAACTGGTGAATCTGGGCTTCAAGCCTTGCTCTCTGCAATTCATATAGTTTGCGGTATTCATCCAAAAGGCTAAAAGAGCAAGACACGAGCTGTTAATATAAATCATTTAATGAAATGGTTTAATTTGACCACTATTCTCCTTGCCAGAGTACCATCCAACACCTAGATGGTGGCCAATACAGATCACTCCCATCACCCATCCAATTCAAAGCTAGCTGATTGACTAAATCTACGATGAATGTAATGGGAATGGTTTTTTTAAAAATAATCCAAAAGCCACATTCCAGTAATACCTTTATTAAGACAAAACAAAATGACAAATTCTTAAGAAGCTAGTTTTCAGGTACTTAAGAATACTTTAACAGGTTGAATGGTGTGAAAACCAAAAGTGGGAGCAAGGGAGAGGGAAAGAGCCTGGCGCATTTCCAGACAGCAGGCTTTATCAAGAGTTTACTGTGAGGCTTTACTGCAAGTTCTAATTTGCCCCAAAAAACTGATGTAAAGAGTGGGTTTTTAACCCGACATAAATCGGGCTACGATGCGTAATGAAAACCCCGAATCATGTCTGGTGTGTTCCCTGATAACTTGCAGGGACTTTAGGGTAAATCTGGCTAAAATGTGAACGTGTACCCTCCAGTCCGGAGGAGAAGCAAGCTAAAAGCCCTGTCTGGAAATGTTCCTGGTAAAATGACCCCCAAAGCCCTGCGTTTTATAAAAGTCCTAAGATGAAGTCAAGAGAAGTTATTCAGATTCATGTTGATCAGCCTCAATAGATACTAGACATGATCTCAGGCTGCATCCAGAGCTTCTGGGATGAAGAATTATTTTATCAAGCCACTTGCAAGCATGGGGTGAGGAAATATTCTTCCTGCCACTGGAATTCTATATTGTTTAACAATCCTGCCCTCCAGCCAAATCTTGAACTCACTTGGAATTCATCTCAGATTCCCGTACTGCTGCAGCCAGCTCCTGATAGGCCTTCTCTGCTTCAACAGTTGCTTTGTGGTCATGTTCTCTGATGGTACGCAACTCCCTGAGGTGGAAGAGAACAATAACTTCAGTTGCCTTGTACAATCACACCTTCAATTTACAAAGTTCAATAGAAACTCCAGTCAGGATTCTAGACCTTGTCAGCTGTCCTACAGCTTCCTTGAAATTGAACAGCTCATCTGTGATATGTTTGTCCATCACTCTCTGTGCCATTATTTCTTTGTAAAGATTCCTCATCTGTTTGGGAATCCGGTTCAGAAGCTCAACATACCTTTGTCTGAAAAAGAAGGGATGTCAAAAGGAAGAAAACAAAAAAGCTGTTTCTCCAAAACATATTCGATAAGCCATAACTTAAAGGGAGAATCTTGCTAAATATGGTTAGGTAGCAATCAGTATAGATATAGATGAAACCTTTGTACCTAGGATATTAGAAATGTAACACATTCAGCAAAGTCAAGGCAGTTATACACTACACATTACTATGGAGACCCTCTTTAACACTCTCTAACAAAGTCAGTGCTTATAGAATTATTTGGCTAAATCATAGAGTTAAACTGGCTTGTAACTGGTCTCTGTTTGTAGATCAGATGTATCCTCAGCAGTCCTCAACAACGATATAGAAAAAATGACAGAAAGATAATGATGGACAAGCCTTAGCTCTGGGGGAACCAACCCACTAACTCTTTCCATGAAACCTACTTTCACGAATGGCAAGGCTGGATTATATGGCTGCTGAGTAAACTACATACGTAAGATCTCAGTAAAACTGAAATCCCTGTTACAGTGTACTTCTTGGAAAGTGTCTCTGTGCAAGGAGTGGCCCTGCTTTTTCCCTCCAAAATTCTTCAAAGCTAAATACAGGGAGAGGAAGAAAAAACAGGTTGCTTACCTGTAGCAGATGATCTGGATGTGATCCGTTGAATCCATAAGGAAATGGGTTCTGAGCCTGCGCAGGCACCTCGTGGGCCGACTAAGTAGCTCCTCGCGACGCCCAGCCGTCCCCTCGTGGTCTCAGCATCTGTTATATTGAACGGTTGGGCTTCTCCCTGTCATATTCTGTGCAGACCGCCAGTAATTTACGATCTGCCGTAGTTTACAGACATACTTCTGCGAATCATACTTCTGCAGTGGGAATGGTTTGGGAGGGTCTTATGGATTCAACGGATCACATCCAGATCTGTTACAGGTAAGCAATCTGTTTATCTGGATAGTGATCCATTGAGCCCATAAGGAAATGGGTGATTAGTTAGCTACCCACCAGAGGTGGCCACCACGGGGCTAAAAGTATGCAGGTCACTCTGTCTCTCAAGATTTGGGCTAACACCTGATTTAGCAGTGGCAGTGGTGGAAACAGGTAGAGAAGCCCCCTGCTCCAATCGTACTGAAAAGCATCGCCTAGCGACCCTACACCCACGCCTGCTTGAGAGCAATATCTCTTGTATTTCTTGTTGGCTTTCTATTTGTATTTCTGTGGCAAAAACATCCACTGACGGGATGCCCCAAAGATTGAAGGAAACGCTCGATACAACCCGTCTTGATCTCCCACTCGTGCTTGTGATTGACTTGGTTGGTCCGACTGAGTGCATCGGCCAGATAATTGTCCACACCTCATATGTGGATTGCAACTGGATAAATGGTGTGCTCGATGCACCGGTCCCACAACCTCATGGACAAGGCGCAAAGCATGGGGGAGACCGTGCCCCCGTTTGTTAATGTATGTGATTGCCGTTGTATTGTCCATGTGAATTTGTGTTACTGTCCCTTTGAGTTGTTGCTTGAAGGCTTTTAGCGCCAGAAAGGCTGCCATCAACTCTAGGTAATTTATATGCAGTTGTGTCTGTTGGAGCGTCCACTGCCCTTGAATGCAGTGCAGTCCGCAATGTGCCCCCCATCCAAGTAGGGAAACATCCGTTGTGACCCAAGTTGATGGCACCAATGGTTTGAACGGAACTCCCTGTTGTAGGTTCCGCTCCGTCATCCAACAACGCAGAGATCTCAATATACCTTGAGGGAGGTGTAATCGTAACCTCTGGCTGCCCACATTGGGCTGGAAGTGTCTCAGGTACCATCTTTGTAGGGGACGCATTCAAAGCCATGTGTATTTGATGGTCGTGTTGCAGGATGACATCAAACCTAACAACCTTTGAACTTCCCTTGCAGTTTGACAGGGGTTGGCACAGAACAGCTGCGCCAGCGCGTTGATCTGGAGATAACGCTCCTTTGGCAAGTATGCTCTTTTCTGTTCCATGTTGAGGGCGGCTCTTATGAAATTCAACTGTTTCCTTGGAGCTAGGTTTGACTTTTTCCAATTGACGTTGATTCCTAACTCCTGAAGGAGGTGTAACAACAACTAAATTTGACTGCAGAACTGCTCCTTGTCTCTGTTCACCAGGAGCCAGTCGTCTAAATAAGAGTAAACAACCAAGCCCTGTGTTCGTAGATACACCACAACCACAGCAACCACACCTTGGTAAATACCCTTGGAGCTGTCGACAGGCCAAAAGGCAACACTGCATACTGGTATATTGTTTCCCCTACTGTGAATCTGAGGTATTTCCGGTGATTCTCCTGGATGCCCACATGAAAATACGAATCTTTCAGATCTAACATCGCCGCCCACTCCTCCTGCTGTAAGAAGGGGGGGATTTCCTGCAACATTGTCATTCTGAATTTCTGAGCCAAGACAAAATCGTTGAGTCCTCTCAAGTCCATGCTTGCCGTGATCCCGCTTGGGTATCTGGAAATAGCAAGAGTAGAATCCTGACAACCTCCTTGCCCACTGCACTGGAACAATAGCCTTCTTCTCCAATAACACTTGTACCTCCTCCTCCAGAACCGCTGTAGTCCTGGTAAACTTCAGGCCTGAGAATGGGGGAAGAGTTCTGAACTCAATTGCATACCCTGTCTGGACTATTCTCAGCACCCATTGGTCTGATGTTATATTGTGCCATGCTTGGGCATGGCTTGCCAGTCTGATGGTTGAGCTGGCAACTACAGGGCCATTGACATTGGTCCTGGCTATTGCTTGCATATGCAGTGGGCTATCACAACAATCAAAACGACTGTTTGGAATTGTCCTTATTAGGGTGGTTGTTCTGGTTCTTGTTCTTGTTGTTATTGAACCCCTTTGACCACTGGTAAGGTCTATTTTGCCTCCTGAAATATCTCCTTTCCTGGTATCGGTATGGACGTTGATGGGCATAATTGCAGTTTTGAGTATACGATGTAGACGTAGTCACCATGAAGGTCTTTGCTGTAAACTTAGATTTTTTTAACATCTCCATCGTCGTATCGGTGTCTTCATGGAACAAGCCTTTCCCGTCAAAAGGCAGGTTCTCTACTCGATCTTTCATATCTTGTTGCAGTGTTGTTGCACGGAGCCAAGTGTAGCGGCGCATGGAGACAGCGGTAACCATGGCCCTCAACTCTGTCTTGGCTAGATGCTTGAAAGCACTAAGCTGCTGCCTTGTAATTGATGTGGTTTTGTCATAAATCTCATTGAACCTATCCTGCAACTCCTGTGGAGTGATAGAGGTGGAATCTTGTAGCAAGTTGTCCCAAAGCAGGTGAGTATAGCGGGCCATACAGGCTGCATAATTAGCTATGTGTATAGCTAGGCTCGAAGTGGTATACACTTTCAACCTAGGACATCAATCTTCCTGCCTTCCTTGTCTGCAGGTGTCGTATGGCGGCGACCACCCTTAGATGTAGTAGCGCAATCCACAACCATGGAGTTTGGATCTGGAGAACGGAGAAGGTAGGCATTTACCCCCTCCTGAACCCTGTATAGATTTTTGAGAGGTTTAGATGTCGAGTTAGAGGTCTGTAAGGCCTCCCATGCTGTTTTGGCTGCCTTTGCAATTGCAGGGATCATAGGCAGCGATACTGGGTGAGACGCCTTGGCATCCAGCAGCATATTGTACACTGGGTCCGAGACCTCCGTCTCAGGCTGTTTCAAGTCCATCCCTAATGCCTCTGCAATCTCTCTTATCAAGGAATGGTATTATTATTATTATTATTATTATTATTATTATTATTATTATTATTATTATTATTATTATTATTTCTTGTTTACACAGTCAGACAGGTGTTATTGACTGGTTTGTTTTATCCAGACATCGAGTCCTTCCCAAGGACCTGGGATGGCTGAATTTCATTGTCAATGTTGTTGCTGTTGTTATAGATATCGTCGCAGAATGTAGGCTGTTCCCAGTAAAGTTGCTTTTTGTAATTGGCTGGTGGTGATTTCTGTGGGCCCTATGGTGTTGAGGTGCTCTTCAAGGTCTTTTGGAACTACACCCAGGGTGCCAATTACCACTGGGATTATTTTGGTCTTTTTCTGCCACAGCCTTTCAATTTCAATTTGTAGATCTTTGTATTTGGTGATTTTTTCTATTTCTTTTTCTCCTATTCTGCTATCCCCTGGTATTGCTATGTCGATTATTTTGACTTGTTTTTCTTTCTTCTCAACTGCACTTATATCTGGTGTATTGTGTGGCAGATGTTTGTCTGTTTGTAGTCGGAAGTCCCATAATATTTTTACATCTTCATTTTCAACCACTATTTCAATTTGATGGTCCCACCAATGTTTGGCTACAGGTAGCTTGTATTTTTTGCAGATGTCCCAGTGTGTCATCCCTGCTACCTTGTCATGCCTTTGTTTGTAGTCAGTCTGTGTGATCTTCTTACAACAGCTGATTAGGTGGTCCACTGTTTCATCTGCTTCTTTACAAAGGCGGCACTTGCTGGTTGTTGTGGATTTTTTGACTTTTGCTCTTATTGCATTTGTTCTTAGTGCCTGTTCTTGTGCAGCCAGTATTAAACTTTCTTCAAGTTGCCATTCTTAAGCCATTGCCAGGTCTTGGTGATGTCTGATTTTCCAGTTATATTGTGCAAATATGGACCATGCAGGGGCTTATTTCTCCATTTTTCTGCTCGGTTCTTGACTTGTTCTTTCTTGTAGGCCTGCTTTGTTTCATTGGTGTTGAATAGTTTTGCATTATTGACCATTTGAAGTGCATCTTCTTCACTGTTCTTGATATATTCTTCAAGGCCTCTTTTCTCCTCCTCTACTGTTTGATGGACTTGCAGCATTCCTCTTCCACCTGAGCTGCGAGGGAGGTATAGCCTATCTACATCACTGCGGGGGTGCAGAGCATGATTGATGGTCATTATTTTCCTGGTCTTACGATCCAGCGTCTCTAGCTCTGCCTGGGTCCAGTCTATTATTCCTGCAGTGTATCTGATAACAGGTATAGCCCAGGTGTTTATGGCTTGTATGGTGTTCCCGCCATTGAGTTTGGACTTGAGGATTTTTCTAACTCTCCTGATGTATTCACTTCCCATTTTTCTTTTAACTTCAGTGTGTGCGATGTTATCAGTCTGGAGAATGCCCAAGTATTTGTAATATTCTTTCTCTTCCAGGTTCTTGATCTTGCTTCCATTGGGCAGTTCTATTCCTTCTGTTTTTGTTATTTTTCCTCTGTTCATTATTAATGCAGCACACTTGTCTAGTCCAAACTCCATTGCTATACCGCTACTGAATATACGGACAGTGTTTAGCAGTGATTCGATTTCTGACTGGGACTTTCCATACAACTTCAGATCGTCCATGTACAGCAGATGGTTGATTTTACTGGATGTTTTAGATGTTTGGTAACCGAGGCCTGTTTTGTTTAGTATTTGTGAAAGTGGGGTCATGGCGATTACAAACAACAGAGGGGATAGTAAGTCCCCTTGGAAAATGCCTCTTCTAATGCTAACCTGGCCAAGTGTCTTGCCATTGATTGTTAACTGTGTACTCCACATGCTCATTGCTTTTTTTATAAATATCTGAATGTTTTTGCTGACACCAGTTGTTTCTAAACATTTTAGTATCCATGTGTGAGGCAATGAATCAAAGGCTTTCTTGTAGTCAATCCATGCAACACTTAGATTAGTTTTTTCTTCTCTTGCAATTTTCTAAAATCATTTTGTCAATCAGCAGCTGGTCTTTTGTGCCTCTGGTGTTCAGGCAATTTCCTTTCTGTTCAACGGGAAGCTGTTTGTTAGTTAATAAGTGTTGCATCACTTCATCTGCTATTATTCCAGTTAATAATTTGAACATGGTTGGCAGGCAGGTTATGGGTCTATAATTACTTGGAACTGCACCTTTTGCTGGGTCTTTCATGATCAGTTGAGTTTTCCCAGTTGTTAGCCATTGTTCAATATCACCTTCTTGCAAAATGTGATTGAACTGTTTTGATAGTTATTTATGAAGGCTCATTAGGTGTTTAAGCCAAAAGCCATGCAGTTCATCGCCGCCTGGTGCAGTCCAATTTTTAATTTTCTTTGCTCTTTCACTTATTAATTCTGGTGTTATTATTAGATCTTGCATTTGTTGGCTACATTTTTCGACCTCTTTCATCCAGTCTGCTTTTTTATTATAATCTATTGGATTGTCCCATAATTTCCCCCAGAATTGCACTGTTTCTTCTTTATTTGGTGTTTCTACGTTTTTCGCAGTTTCTCCTTCTATGCTTTGGTAGGAACGTCTCTGATTCAACTGGAATTGGAGATTCTTCCTGTGTTGTGTAATTCTGGCTACATATCTGCTAATCTTCTTTGACACTGCTGTTATTTGCTGCTTTATTATTTCCAGGACTTCTCTAATTTTCCTTGAATCTAGGTGGTATTTTTGGATCAGATACTGTTTGGTGTTTTCATTCTTCAGCTTCTTGTCTTTCATATCTTTCAATTTACTAGCATCTGATCTGAGCCTAGATATTTTATTTTCTAATCCATTTAGGTGATGTACTACTTTCTTTTATTACAGGTCCATTGATCTTATATCCGAGCTCTTGTGTTGTTATTGTTGCTGCACTGTACATTAGTTGGTTTGTTTCTTGCAAATTATTGGTTGTTATTTCTGCAAGTGCAGCATTGACATCTTTTAATGCCTGAGCAAGTTGTTTTTTGGCAACTGTTTTTAGAGCTGGAAGTCGAACCCTGGTGGTTGTTTAGTTCATGTGCTCAGTTATTTTTTGCTTTAATTCTTGTTGCTTTTCTGTTAAACGGCATTCCGGTTTTTGAGGTGAAGGCAAAGGGGAGGTTGCCTGGTTTTGATTTTGAAACAGTTCAGCAACAGTAGCATCCTCTATTTCCAACACCTCCTCCACCTGCACCTGAGCAACTTCTTCAATTGGTGGTAATTCTTCTTCCATATCTTGAGCCTGTGTTGCTCTTTGCAGTTCTTCCAGCTCAACTCCTGTGAATACTTTATTTCTGATTATGAATCTTCTCTGGTCTGCTAGCCTTTGTTCTGTTATTTCTGTATCTGGATGCTTCTCTTTCCAGATTTGGTACATTCTTTTTAAATAACCTCTTCTAGTTGGACTAGATTTGTAATAGCAGATCATTATTTCCTTGTTGGCATTTTTCGTATATTTTTTCTGGTTAAGCGACGTTTCTTCCAGTAACCTTGCAGTCTCCAGCCCTGGTTGCTCAACTGAAGATCCTGAGTCCTGTTGCCCACTTGCCACCAGATGTCCAGGGACTCCAGCACCTGGCGCGGTCCTTGTTGACCCGGGCGACGACCGATCCGGTATAGATTTATTAAAGTTACGTCTCGCCATATTGTTGATGGGAGAGGCACTCTTTGTCTGGCTCCTCTGGTGAGACCTGTCCAGTATGGTTGGACCTCTGGCATAGCTCTCACCTTCCTCAGAGCACACAAGCCCCACAACCACACCAAGGTAGTGCCTCACTGGGGGTTGTTGTTGTTATATGGTATGCCTTAAGTTCCTACGTAGGAGACCTTGAAAGGCGAAGAGGAACATCAGAAGGTGGATCTGAGTGACGACTAGCCTGGTCCGAGTCCGAGTACCCCATATCAGAATATTCCTACCCTGGGTACGGAGATGGGGATGAATGCTGTGTTGGAGAAGGGCTTGGTGGAGGGCTAGACTTCTTTTTCCCTTCCCTCCTGGCTTCTCCTGTGCCAGCACCTGTGTTTGAGTCTGGCATGACATGGAGACTAGTAGTTTGGGTTCCGGCTGCCGGCACGCAGGCTGTTGGCGAAGATCAGCTGGGGGCTGTTGGAGTGGGATTGCCAAATGTCCAGAACGTAGTTCCAAGTAGCTGATGGCATGTTGTCGTAGCAGTGCCTGGTTCTGAAGTGGAGACCCTTGCTGTGCCTTCCATTTCAAATAATCACCGTAATCATGTGGAAGCGAATGTCGGAATCCACATGAATGAGTTGGCTGAGTTGAAGGTGGACGTATACCCTGCTCGGGGTTAGGCTGGCCAGTTCTTGGAGGCACTACCAAAAATGGTGATTGGAGTAAATTCCCTACCACAGCCCTAGGTGAGATTGATGGTGTTTTGGGTGGAGGGATCAGAAGATCCTCCTCCACTTAAGAAGCTTAATCCTCCTCGTGTTTAAGAAGCCCTGGAAGGTGGAGCCCGAAGGGGTACTAGATGCAGAGTCCAATAAACCTTTAAGAGTTGTAGTTGTACCGTGTCCTGATAGCTGTTGCCTTCCTCTACCCTCCAGTGATGGAGTAGAGGGTGATTGTTGAGGAGTACGCGATAATGATCGGCGCCTTAGAACTAAATGTCTCTCAATTCGCTCATCCTGAGCAATCAAAGCCGGCTGTTCTGTTGATATTGAGGAACGCACTGGTCCTCCGCTGGAATGCTCCTCTATCGATGCCGATACGGCCTCCAGCCTCAAGGATCTCGGTGGTGCTGGCAATGTCGACACCAAGCCTGCCCCTCGTACATCTGCATCCAAATCAGCGTCAGATCCTTGTGCTGAGGAAGGAGAGGGTGTCCCGTGGCTCTTTCCTTCTATACTGGAACCACTATCCATCTTTATAGATTCTTTTCTCAGCCCATTTGTCCCACACATTGCCTCGTATATAAAAGACACCAAGGATCTTATCCATCAGCTGGAAGGTATGCAGGTACCTGAAGACTGTACATTGGTCACTTTGGATGTGACTTCCCTCTACTCTAACATACCTTTGGATGAGGCGAGGATTACCATATGTAATTTCTTGGATAAAAGGGTTGACAAGTCTATTCCCTCTTACTTTATCATGGAATTGGCAGATATTGTTTTGGAGAAAAGTTTTTTTAGGTTCAAGGAGCAATTCTATTTTCAACACAAGGGGGTTGCCATGGGCAACACCATGGCTCCAAGTCTTGCATGCTTATTCATGTCGGAGTTGGAAGAGGGTAAGATCTTGTCTCAAGAACAACATCCATTTTTCAGACATATCATAACATATAAACGGTTTATTGATGATATTTTCATAATTTTCCAAGATCACACAAAACTTTTTGAATTTGATCTTTGGATTAACTCTATCCATTCTTCTATTAAATGGTCTCCAATTTACATAAAATAGCATTTCTGGATACACACATTAACATAGGAAAAGACAGGTCTATTTTCTTTCAACTTCATCGAAAACCTACAGACAAGAACATGCTTCTCCACTTTGATTCATGGCATCCAGATCATTTACGGAAAGGACTTCCTTACAGCCAATTACAGCCAAAACTAAAAAGGAATGCCACTCATCATTTGGACTTTGAAAAAGAGGCACACACTCTCACGAATCAATTGCTAGATAGGGGCTATCCGAAACAGATCATTAACGCAGCCAAGATAAAGGCAGATCGAATAAACAGAAGCTGGCTTTTGGAGGAGAGACCGCAAAATAATAAAATGTCTAACCGATTAATATGGTCCTCACACTTTATGCCACTGAGCTTTAAAATCAAGAACATCATCCGACAGGAATGGCGTATTGTAAAGGACATTCCAGGGTGCACATTACCACCGATTTTTGCCTTTAAAAAAACTAAAAGCATCAGAGACCATTTGACAAAAGCAGACATATATGTGAATCCAACTACAAATGAACCCCTAATGCGATTCTATCGATGCGGCCATTGTGCTGCTTGTAAATTAGCTGTGGAGATAAAGGAACTATATATCACTTGGGAGAAACGCAATGTTAAATTGTCTTTCTTCGCTAATTGCAGCAGCAAGAACATTATCTATATGATTATATGCCCCTGTGGTCTAAAATATATAGGCAAAAGCACTAGGGCGGTCAGGACCAGGATTCTAGAACACCGGTCTAGAATCAAACACAATATTTTGGAGGCTCCCCTGATGGAACATTTTCGATCTTGTTTACACTCTCCTGATGATATTAGGTTCAGCGTTATCTTCAGATATCAGCCTCGAAGATTTGAGCATGAGGATACTGATTCTTTTCTTCTCAAAATGGAATCCTCTTTTATATATAAACTCAATACAGTTGTTCCCCATGGTTTGAATTCATCATGCGATTTGGCAGTGTTTCTTTAAGATGTTTCATTGATGAGTATACATGTAGGATTATACTGTGGCATTTTCCCTGCCTTTGACACTCAACTTATGTTTTGGAAAACAATTTTTGCAAAGGATATGATAACACTTCCCTAATGGAATTGGTATTTTGAGCAGAGTTATTAACAATTTGCAGGATGACAATATCACACATTTTCTAGGAGCTTTGTGGCAATAATTTTGTGACAATATTTTTGTGATATATATCAAACTGATTATTACAGTCTGTAACAATTAGAATCATGTTACTATTTACTGGCAAATTTCATGGTTTTTGTGAGCTAAGCATTATGTTTAAGGTCATTGCTGATGACTGATAAAGTAGATATACTATAACATACGTAAAATGAGAGCGTTATACTCCATTTTGTTTTATTAAAGTGGGCACACTTTATTCTGATATATGAATTTGGGAACTATAGTCTGTATGCCAGTATAATCTGTTGATTATTGAATTTTTTTGGGAATGTCAACAAATGCGTTTATAGATGGCTGTTTTTAAAGTGTGAACTAACAGTAGATTATTGCAGATTGACTATAGCATGCTACTGGTCAATGTATTTTGTTAGGAATGTCAACAATCAGTAATCATAGCTGTTCTTTTTAAAGAAAGAATCAACAGCAATGCTGTCTCGATACTACATTCCGTTGACAAGGTCAACAACTACTGTTATATGTACTTATTTTTTAAAATAAGAGTTACCAGCAGATCAATAATTATTGCTATCGGCATTTGTTCTCCCAAAGTAAGAGCTAACAACAGATTGGTGTATTGTGCTGACAATAGTATCAACGTAAGTGTGCCGACAATGTGAATGATTTACTTTATGAATAACAGACCGCAGCTGTTTTGTTTATGTAATTAATCACTCAGTACGATTAACGTGTTACTCCCTGTGAATCACCACGCCTTCAATTAGCGGGCTATATAACGCAGAGCCCCATGAACTAACTAGTCATTGAATGATTTGTTTTCCCGGAGTGAGATGTAGGAGGATAGAGCTCTCCAAAAAATACTTTCGGAGGAAATGGGTATGTGTTAATGGGCGTATAGAGGGGAGGTTTTGGATAACATTATGATGTTTGTTGGATGAGCTCTGCTTTAGACAGCTCTGCTTTAGACAGACATTTGTGTACAGATTTGCTGACTAGCTATTGCACTTGCAACTTCTGCAATTGGAACTTTTGCAGTTTTTTTCTCATGAAGAACAAGACAGCTCTGCTTCAGATAGACAATTGTGTACAGATTTGCTGACCAGCTATTGCACTTGCAACTTCTGCAATTGGAACTTTTGCAGTTTTTTTCATTGAGAACAAGACTCTCCTGTACCAATTGATTATTTGGATGTTCAGGACCTACGTTCATTATGTACTACTCACACTCATTGTATTTATGCAGTGAAAGTTTAAGTGATTTGTATATCAAAAACCCTTTGAGGTCTTTTTTTTGTATATACTCAAAAAATAATAATGGATATTTTCACAACATTGAAAGTGTTTGGATTTTGTCACAATAATGCATAGGTTGGATTCTTCTTATGAACAAGAGTTTTGATAGTGCTGTATGTTTTGGGAGTGTTATCAATTCCTATTGCTATCATTACCATTATTTTTGCACGGTCTCACGCATTTTGCTGATGTCGACACCAAGCCTGCCCCTCGTACATCTGCATCCAAATCAGTGTCAGATCCTTGTGCTGAGGAAGGAGAGGGTGTCCCGTGGCTCTTTCCTTTTTGATGGTCTTTTCCTGAGTCACAACGACGCTTTTTGTCCTTGTGATGCATTTCTTTCGAGGAGACCTCCAGTGGCCTCTTGAAAGTCTCGCCTGCAGACACGGTTTTAGACTGCTTATGCACAGTTCCGTGCTGCTTCGACTTTGATGTTGGCGTCAATCTTGATGGTGGTGTCAAAGCCGAGGCTTCCCCCCTTGACGTCGATGGCAGACCCGGGCGAGGTGTAGGGGGATGGAGTTCTTCATTATAAAATACAGCACGGAGGCGCAAGGCTCTATTTGTCCCCGTCTGCTTCGAAAACGCGCAGCAGATCTTGCACGCTGCCGTACTGTGTTCTTCATCGAGGCACAGTAGGCAGGCCTTATGGTGGTCGGTAGAAGGTAGTTTCGTGCGGCACTTCACGCAGTGCTTAAAAGTCATCTTAGACTCCATTCTAACGGAGTCTTTTTGCGTCTTCCGTTCAACGATCCGAAGTCAAGTAAACCAAAAGAAACCGTCCGATCCATCAACAAAGTTAATCCGTAGTACAATCTCAATCCAGTAACACAGTCCAATGGTCAAATTCTCCATTAGGTAAGCAAATCCGTCAACAAAACTAGTCCAACATCCAAAAGGCAGTCCTACAAACAGTCCGTGGTAATAACGATTGTTCTCAAAAATATTCTCTAAATTCTCAGCTACCGAGAAGCCCAAACGTGGTCTGAACACTATGGCGGTCAAACAGAAACTGACAGGGAGACGCCCAACTGTTCAATATAACAGATGCTGAGAGCACGAGGGGACGGTTGGGCATCACGAGGAGCTACTTAGTCGGCCCATGAGGTCCCTGCACAGGCGCAGAACCCATTTCCTTATGGGCTTAATGGATCACTATCCAGACTTACCATATTCTCAACTGAATTACTGCTAACTTGTCAAGAACAAGCAGCAGCATGGCAGCTCCACTATTACTAAATGTTCATTTAACACTAATGATAGACTACCATACCCTGCCCAGAAGAGCTGAGAGGGGCAAGAGTCTTCTGAATACCAAATTCTGTATTTTTCCATGCAGAATTGCAAAACACATACAACCCTGGGTTATTGTAACCAAGTTCTTGCACTCACTGAGGCTATTCACATGAACAAGTAAATCCGGACTGAGGGAGCACAGCCTGGTTTTGCTCACTCATGTGAACCACCAGGATCGCGCCTGATCCTGGTGGGTACATGGCGGCAAACTCGCCAATGTAGCCTCTGGCTTAAATGAGGTTAAGGGAGCAAGCACTTGGGTGCCTCACAGCAGCACTTCCCTGTGCCCAGAGCTGCCAGGTGAGCTGCAGGCAGAGCACAGGAGAGCCACCACTCATTTGGGCAGGCAGGCTGCCCGCCCACGGAAAGGTAAGCAATAGTCTGTGGAGAGGGTCAGGAAAACCCGCTCTCCCCACAGAACTCCTTTCGGCTTTTCACACTGCTAGTGTGAAGTGCCTCACTGAGTTCTAGCTCAGAGGTGAACAAACTAAAGCCTGTGGGCCAGATACAGCTCTTGGGACCTTTTTCCCAAGCCACATAACCTGGCCACCATCTGGCCTGCATCACCTGCCCCCATTGCCTGGCCGCTTCACCGCCCCTCTCCTCTTTCACTGTTGCCTAGCAACAGTAGACGCTGCCACCACCTCTTCTGCCGCTGCTGGCCTGTGTGGCTGTTTCTCCAGCAGCCAGCTAGATGCTGCAGCGTACTACAATGACACCACCCACATGGTGGTGCATTACAATGTGCCCCGGCAGTTTGCTGCTTGCGGCAGGAGCAATAGTGTTGGCGGCAGCAGTGCGGCTGCCAGGGGATGGGGGTGGCCTGCCCAGTAGCCACACAGGCAGAAGGCAGCAGCAGAAGAGAAGCAGCAGCAGCAACAAGGGCATCGTGGCAGTCAGAGGAGGAAAATGGGGAGCAGTGGTGAGCCACCATTCAGTTTCTTATATGTATGTGGCCCTCCAGCCCAAAAGTTCACTCATCCCTGCTCTAGCTCCAATGTTTTGCAACTCCCTTCAGTTTGTGTTCAGCAAAAAGTTACAAGCAAAGCCTTGGATGCCTTGCACAGCTTTGCCGTGATCAGCTGGGCCCTGCCTCCAGGATTCCCTGTGTCCCATGGAAGTCTAAATCAAAGGAGTCGTCAGTCTGCCTGGTGGAACTTGGAGACTTGGCATGCAATCTACCTTGACTCCTGAAGTAAAGACTCTGGTAGTCCAGGCTAGTTAGCTTTCTTATTATATTTTGGTTTAATGTATGGTGTTGTGACTTCTCTCTCCACCCAGGCCCTTTCCTGTTTCTAAAATAAATCACCTTTTGATTTTGTAACTGCTGATCTGTGTCCAGTGTGTCCAATCCTAAAACTCCCCACAGCCTAGTTGTTTGGAGCATGTTAGTGTAGAACAGGGGTAGCTCTGGGGCTAGCCATCCTAACCTGTCAGGAGAGCCATTACAGTTGTGCCCAAAATAGTCAGATAATCTTCCTGACCTGAGCTTGGAAAGGAGTTCTCCTCGTTCTGCACAGTCCACACTGACTTGTCGGATGATTTCATGAAATACTATGTCATAGATGTTCTGTTCCACCTTCAGCAACTCCAGGACATTGTGCATCTTGGAAAAGTTGCAGGAAAAGTCAAGATCTTTACAAAGCAAGGCAAGAAAATGTTACTTATCCTTTGGATAGATCGGGGGTGAGGAAGAACACTTTGATCCACATTTACCCTCACTGATAGTTTTCTCTTGGTAGATGCTGTTCAAACCATTTGGAGGAAGTCTCTGAGGAAGAACTGCTGACATATGGGTTTACTTCTCAATATCTAATTTCTCTGGGTTACCAAAAAGCAAAAATGGACTATACCGTATTTTATGGACTATAAGACACACTTTTTTCCTCGAAAAATATCCACCAAAATTCAGGTGCGTCTTATACTCGTAACTGCTGTCTTATGCTCGTAAGCCTGCCCAACAGGTTCGAGGGGGGGGATTATCCCCCAGCAAAGCCTGTACCGATGCTAAAGGAGGGGGTTGGGGACAACCCTCTATTAACCCCATGCCGCCTGGGGACTGCCGCTCCAGATCACCCTCTGCCGCTTGGGCCGTGGACTACTCCTCCTCCCCGATCGTGCAAGTTTTACATCACCACCAGCAACACCATCGTTATCAGCTCTCCCTCCCGTTTTACTTTCTGCAAACATGTTCAGCTGACTTTCTGCAAACATGTTCAGCTGAAGAAAGTGCAAAGAAGTAGGAGAGCCGAAGTGGTGGCCGCTCCCTCCTCTGTCTGGAAGTTCATATGACCCCTGCCTGCCCACCAAGTATGTGCATTCTGGTGAGGAGAAGGAAAGCTCAAAAAAGAAAGAGGATGTTTTTTTTATAGGGTCAGAAGCGAGGTTGAAGAGCAAACAAGGAGTGGAGTAGGAGCAATTGAAAGAGGACTTATCTGAGGCAAGAAGAAAGGAGAACAAACTGAAGCAAGGCTGAGAGTCCTTTCCTGGAGCTAGCAGGACTTTTCGGTACAGTTTTGATAACAGTTTAATATGTTAAAACTCTGAAAAACTGGATTAAAATTAAGGTGCGTCTTATAGTCCGTAGTTTCTTATAGTCCATAAAATACGGTAATACACTGTATTTATACCAAGCTGCAAAGGGATTTGAGGTTGGTCCTCACATACTATAGTATTGAGAGTTCTAAGCAGAGATTCACTCCAACTAGATACATTTTCAGTCTCACAGTTCTCAACTGTTGGAGGGCATCACATTGGCCCTCTTCAATGCCCTTCCATCAGTCCTCCTTGAGAGAAGAATACTGGAATATAGTCATGGAAACTGTGGCCAATATATCGTTGTATTGTCCCTATTATTGAGATATTTGTTCTATTTTTATTTAGCCTATTCTAGTTAAAATGCCAGGCAGGTCTGATGAGGTTTATTTATTTCCCCGCCATCAGATCAGAATCCATCTATTTCTGAAAGGAGTTGTCAAGTTAATTTTAGTCACCTGTAGTATCTGTCATAAACGGATTAAGATGATATAAACGGAATAGTTGCTTATTGTTTTTGTATGGCTGATTGTTCTTAATGATCATACAAAATCGCTTCTGTAATTATGAATTAATGATCATATTTGTCTGGATCGTGATCTGTTGCCATTCATTAACCTGGGTTCTATGCCTGCATAGGACCTCACAGGTGCCTCTATGAGTTCCTTGGGGCACCTATGTTCCACCTCTCATGCTCAGTGCAGCCGTTTATTTTGGTGGTTTGGGTGCCATTCCCTCAGTCCCTTTCCGACCACCTTAGCATTAACTTCCTTTGGTTTCTGCTCTTCGGTTTTCTTGGTTAGATTCTGCAAGTACCTAACCAAGAAAAGGACTGTTCTTTTCTGGCTTTGTGACTTTGGACGCTTTATCGATACTCTTTTGCTGGACACCGGTTTTTATCTGTTTTTACCTTCTTTTCTGCACCTGGCTTTCCAAATGCACGTTAAGAAAACTTTCCAGAAATGTGCTGATTGTGGTGGCAAGTTACTAGAATACCACTTCAGTGTATAAAATCTGCACTTCATTCTCTCGCCAAACTTTGAAGAATCATGCTCTGCACCCTCAATTATTATATGAACAAGTATTTTGACTACCAACACTGATGCCTCAGTCCCCATCTCCTTTGACATCAGTGTCGACATCAAGATCTACAGGTGAAACTCGGAAAATTAGAATATCGTGCAAAAGTCCATTAATTTCAGCAATGCAAATTAAAAGGTGAAACTGATATATGAGACAGACGCATTACATGCAAAGCGAGATAAGTCAAGCCTTAATTGGTTATAATTGTGATGATCATGGCGTACAGCTCATGAAAACCCCAAATCCACAATCTCAGAAAATTAGAATATTACATGGAACCAAGAAGACAAGGATTGAAGAATAGAACAATATCGCACCTCTGAAAAGTATACAGTGTACTGTGCTTGATTGGCCAGCAAACTCGCCTGACCCGACCCCATAGAGAATCTATGGGGCATTGCCAAGAGAAGGATGAGAGACATGAGACCAAACAATGCAGAATTGCTGAAGGCCGCTAATGAAGCATCCTGGTCTTCCATAATACCTCATCAGTGCCACAGGCTGATAGCATCCATGCCACGCCGCACTGAGGCAGTAATTGCTGCAAAAGGGGCCCAAACCAAGTACTGAATACATATGCATGCTTATACTTTTCAGAGGTCCGATATTGTTCTATTCTTCAATCCTTGTCTTATTGGTTCCATGTAATATTCTAATTTTCTGGGATTGTGGATTTGGGGTTTTCATGAGCTGTACGCCATGATCATCACAATTATAATAAATTAAGGCTTGACTTATCTCGCTTTGCATGTAATGCGTCTGTCTCATATATCAGTTTCACCTTTTAATTTGCATTACTGAAATTAATGGACTTTTGCACAATATTCTAATTTTCCGAGTTTCACCTGTATGTCAGGGACTGTAGCGGCTGCAAAGCCTAAACCCTCAACATTGGGCGCAGCCTTGACAGACATAGTGTTTAAACGTCCCGACTGATGAACCAAAGAGCTCTTCTTTGACTCATAGTCATAGGAAGCACAAGAAGAAATGCAAGGCACTGGACAATGACCAACCTTCATCTCTGTTGCTGAAGAAGCAGGAGGAGAAGAGCACTGTTCTGACCTCAAGATCGACAGTCAGTACTCTGTCTCTGACTGACATAGATGCAGGGAGGGTCAATGGCCCCAGTGTCGGCTACCATACCCTTTTTGGTATAGAGATCTACTGGCAGCACTCCATCTCCAACTGCTGTACAGTTTTCTATGTCGAGATTGACACTGACACCAGGATTATTAGATCTGGGGCTTCCACCGTGCTTATGCAGGTGGATATTAGACTTTTTATTAGATCGTTCTCAACAGGTTAGGATGGGTTCTCATGTCTCGGTGGACCTCAGTATAAAAACGGGGATGCCGCAGGGGTGCGTGTTGAGCCCACTTTTGTACACGCTTTACCCATATGACTGTGTTCCCAACTACCCCAGCAATAAGATCATTAAGTTTGCAGACGACACAACTGTGATTGGTCTGATTACTGCTGGAGAAGGGGAGTCGGCCTACAGGAAGGAAGTGGAGTGGCTGACAGAGTGGTGTGGGGAGAATAACTTATTTCTCAATTTAAAAAAAACAAAGGAGATCATTGTGGATTTTAGGAAATGTAAATCGGATATTCAGCCACTCATTATTGAAGGGATTTGTGTGGAATGGGTTTCGGTGTTCAGATTTCTGGGAATGGAGTTGAGAGATGATCTGACATGGGGAGCAAACACCAAGGATCTGGTGAAGAGAGCACAGCAGAGACTATACTTCTTGAGAATTCTCAGGAGGAATAATCTTTCAAATAATCTACTGTTGATGTTCTACCGCTGTACCATAGAGAGTGTGTTAACCTATGGAATCTGTGTGTGGTTTGGAAGTTGCACAGTTAGGGAAAGAGCATTGTTGTCCAAGGTTGTTAAGACCGCGGAGAGAATAATTGGGTGTACTCTTCCCACTTTAGATCAAATTTATGCCACCAGGAGTTTTAACAAAGCAGTAGAGATAGTGCAGGATCCCACGCACCCTGGAAATGATCTCTTTCAGCTTCTGCCTTCGAGAAGGAGGTATGGGGTCATAAAGGCCAGGACCAGCCGCTTGAGAAATAGCTTCTATCCAAAAGCGGTTTTAGCTTTGAATGCAGCAAAATACAGTTTCTGATGGGGTTTTTGTTTTTCAGTTCTCAGAGTTCTTTAGTGTTTCTTTTAGAGTTTTTAGAGTAATGGGTATATGCCGGGGGGGTATATTGGGATATATTCAGCTATTCTTTGTTAGGTCCTGTAGAGGTTGTTGTAGAGTCTTTCAATCTCGTTGTTCTGTACAGGACAATGACAATAAAGATTTATCGTATCGTATCGTATCGAAAGTCTTCTACACAGCCATTGACACCATGCAAAGATTTCACGTTGGTATCGACAGACGAGCAACATAGAGACACTCCACTTCAATTCAAGCACCTCAAAGTCTTTATTGATGTCTATGGCTGAGACTCCTTGACACTCTCTGTCAACATCAAGGGAGGGTATCCCTCGACACCATGGGTTGATGTCCCCAAAGGGGGCCATCATCAATGTTGACATCACAGTGAGGAGGAAGCGTTGATCCACCAAGACGTTATTTTCTCTCTTATATTCGACAGAGAGTATCCCTTCAGCTTTAACATTTAAGGGATTCCTGAGCCAAGGCTTGGATGTTGACCCTGATTTGGATGAGGGGGACATGTCGGTCTCTAACACACATCCCATGTCTGTGGCATGTTTTATGCCTTCTAGTCGTGTCACTCATCCTGCAGCTGTCCTGCAGAGTGCTGATGCTGGCCAATCCTTCATTCAACCTAAACCTCAGTGCAAGTGTACCTACCCATCAACTGGGTTCTTCATTGGGTCATGACTACTCAGCTGCACCAGAGTTTCCTAGCTGCTGGGAAGGCGTAATGAAAGGTATGACACTACTTCCCCAGGACTTCCTTATGATTATGAATATCATTGTGGAAGGGACAACAGATTTCTACAATGGAAATATTTCATCACGTGCAGTTTCATTCTGGGGATCCAGGAGCCTGTGCTGCTCAACCGAGTTCCTCTCTCTTTAGAGCCCCAGCTCCGATGACTGGCCGTACTTCTACTCTGCCTCTGACTCAAACTTATCTTCCTCCATTTTCAAATCCTACTGCTTCGATGCCACACGTGCCTACTCGTGACTCAACACATGAGCTTGCAACTGCTACTACACAGCCACATCAGCTGCAGGACAACTCAGCAACTCCTGCTTCACCTGTCCCTACCCCTAACATACAAGTGGAGAGTGAACCTTTGTCTAAGGGCGACTATGACTCTTCCTCTAACTCCGAAGTGGAGTCAGGCATGGAAAATTGATCTGATCCATCACCAGAGGAAAATGTTCAGCCTATGCCTTCAATTTCCCCAGATGAGGAATTGAAGGTGTTACCACCTGCAGATTTCTGAAATAGTAAAGCCAAAGGCTTCAGCCATCAAGCAACTGACAAGTGAAGTGAAGGATCTTGTATATGACTTTATAGCTTCCTCTCAATCTGCTCAAATAGCGGCTTTAAAGATGCTGCCTGTTATATCTAAGGTGGTGCAATCTGCTTGGGAGGTGCTCCAGATATCTACCCCCACTTCTAAGTAGCTGGAGAGCCTGTATTGTGTACAGGAGGAGGATTGCTAGATTCCAGTGAAGCACCCAACTCCAAACTCGTTAGTAATTGACTGTGCTACCTTTTCTAAATCTGGACTTTGTCATACTACTCTGGCTGATAAAGAGGGCTGTAAAATCGATGTTATGGACCACAAGGTTTATTCCACCAATTGCCTTTCCATAGGCATAGCTAATTATATTGCCTACATGACCAAATATTACCACTCTTTGTGGGAGCATTTATACCAAGATGAAAATAATTTGGCACCTGAGGAATTCAAAAAGTGTTTTGCGGAGACCTTTATTAAATCCCCCAGTATTACATGTCAAAAGCTGAGCACTGCTAAATGTTTGGCAGAAACTGAGTCAAGAGCCATGTTGACTGCTGTCTCTGTTAGATGCCATGCTTGGCTTCATTCAGCTAACCTGCAGAATGAGATGAAGGAAAAGCCTGAAGGATTGCCTTTTGATGACAAACGTCTTTTTAGCAAAGATACTGATAGCACCATGAAAAAGAAATCTAAATATACAGCAAAATCCTTCACATCCTCTACTACCCAATCTTACTCATCTTCTCAATTTTGGCCTTATGGCCATCAGAAGCAAAGCTACAAGCCAAAAGAAAGGAGATGTTTTAGGGAACCCTTCCGCCCTTACCAACATAGGCCTTATAACCAGAAGGTAAAACAATAACAAGGGTCCCACAGTAAGAGCAGGTTGCTTACCTGTAACAGAGGATCTGGAAGTGGTTCTAGACATTCATAACATTGGGTTTCTGCGCCTGCGCAGACCAGCTTCAGTTGGAATTCTTCAGCTCCTCGCGACGCCTATAACTGCCATGTGCACGTGACTACAGCACCCTCTAGAGGTGGTTAGGCGTCCTCTTACTCAGTTTCTTGATGACCACCTACCTCATAAGTCATTACGTCCATAAGTAGGCCTGGAGTAGTCTGCTTGTGGTGTAGTCCGCTTGTGCTGTAGCAGGGATGGACGGGCGGGATTTATGAATGTTAGAACCACTACCAGATCCTCCGTTACAGGTAAGCAACCTGCTCATCTGGATAGTGGTTCCAGACATCCATAACATTGGGTGAATCACAAGCTTCCCTGATGGCGGCGGGTGGCACAAGCTATTGGAGAACTCGTTTCAAAACTGCCCGTCCAAATTCCGCTGCTGCTGCTGTGCAGAGGTCCAGTGCATAGTGCTTGACAAAGGAGTGGTGTGATACCCAGGTTGCAGCAGTGCATATATCTTTAAAACTAATGCCCGCGAGATGCGCTGCAGAGGTGGCATATGCCCTGGTGGAATGTGCCCGTATGGTCCGAGGCGGAGCCACACATTATAGGCCATAAGCTAGCTTAATCAGCTCCACCAGCCAATAAGAGAGCTTTTGTCTACTCGGCGAAAGCCCCTTATGTTTGCCTTGTTCACATATAAAGAGGTGTTTCGTCTTGAGGAAGTGTTGAGTAGCCTTTAGGTAAAACAGCAGAGCTCTACGTACATCCAGTGAATGCATCGAGCGTTCAAGGTGAGTGGAAGGGTTCCTGGAAAAGGTTGGCAGCACAATATCTGCATTCAAGTGAGAGTCCGTCAATATCTTTGGCCGGAAGTCTGGATCCAAACGCATAACTACACGGTCAGGGTAGAACTTAGTATAGGGATCATATGGGAGAGCCTTAAGCCCACTGACACATTTTGCAGTAGTAATGGCCACCAGAAACAGGGTTTTCAGGGTCGTTAGCTTTACAGTTGCCTTTGCCAGTGGCTCAAATGGAGACTCAGTAAGAGCCGCAAGGACTAGTGACAAACTCCATTTCAATGTTGGTGGCCTGACTGGTGGATACAGGTTATTGATACCCTTAAGGAAATCTTTACATCTCGGGTGAGTGAACACAATCTTGTCATCCCACCCACTATGTCGGGCAGAAATGGCAGCCATGTGAACTCTTATGGAGACATTAGCTAGTCCACTCTTCTTCAAGCTGGTGAGGTAGAGTAGGACATCCTTGAGGCTTGCCTGCCTAGGTTGGAAATCGTGGGTGGCAGCATAACTGCAAAATCTACACCACTTAGCCCTGTAGCTGCGCCTGGTGGATGACTTTCTAGTGTTGAGCAGGATCTTCTTCAGAAACCTATCCTCCATGCCGTCAGACCCAGTGTTGACAAGTCTGGGTGCAGCTTGTGGCCCTGGTCCTGCGTAATCAGATCTGGCCACCAAGGGAGCCTTCTGTAGATCCCTTGGGACATTTTGAGTAGTGGCGTGAACCAAGGATGCCTTGGCCACCAAGGAGCAACTACAATTGCCTGTGTATGTTCTTGAAGCAATTTGGCGACCACCTTGTTTAGAAGCGGGATCGGAGAATAAATATAAAACACACCTTGGGTCCACTGATGTTGAAAGGCATCTCCTATGGATAATGCCCCCTGTCCCAATCCCGAGCAATACTGGTTGCAATTCCTGTTTTGTGTCATCGCAAACAGATCCACTTGGGCTGTTCCCCACGACCGGAAGAGCTGCTTTAAGATTGTGGGATTCAACTCTTATGCGTGCTGTAGGAGCACTCCGTCTCCCATCATGTCCCTGCTCAGAGAATCCGCCAAGCAATTTTGCGTCCCCTTGATGTGTATTGTTATGAGATGGATGGCCTTGGGAATATACCAGTTCCAGATCCATAGACTGAGGTTGCATAGCGATCTGGACACTGTGCCCCCTTGCTTGTTCACATAGGTGGTCGTATTGTCCATCTGAAATTGGACAATTTGACCCATTATGAGGTTTTCGAATGCCTGAAGTGCCTTGTGTGCCTCTAGGCACTCCAGATAGTTGATATGATATCAATTCTCTAGTGGAGACCACAAGCCTTGTGCCTTGTGTTCATTCAGATGGGTCCCCCAGCCCGTCAGTGAGGTATCCGTCGTGATCGTTATTTAAGGTTGCGGTGTCTCGAAGGGCACCCCCCTCAATAAGTTCTCTTGTTTCATCCACCAGTGTAGGGAAGACAGTACCTTTCTTGGAATCACTATCTGCTTGAACTGCAGTTCGCTCCTTGGATGGTAAGCTCAGAGGAACCACTGCTGTAGTATGCGTAACCTCAGTCTTGCGTAAGGGACTGTCATGGTACAAGACGCCATGAGGCTGAGTAGCACCTGTACTTTCCGAGCTGCCTGCAATGGTGACAACAGAAAAGACTTGATTAGGGCCCGTATCTTCTGGAAGCGATCTTCTGGAAGATACGCCATTTGTTTCTCCATATTCAGCTGAGCCCCGATGTATTGCAGGCAAGTGGAAGGAGTTAGAAAGGACTTATTCCAATTGATTTGGACTCCCAGTTCTTCCAGCAATGATGTCACCTCTGCTATGTGGGTCACAAGTTTGGGTTTGGATCTGGCTGTCAGAAGCCAATCGTCCAGGAATGGGTACAAAGACAGACCCTGGATCCTCAAATGGGCCACTATGACTCCCACACATTTGGTGAACACCAGCGGCGCTGAGACCAGTCCAAAAGGGCAGGATGTTGTACTGATAGATCTCCACCCCAAGCGTGAAGCAGAGATATTTGCGGTGGCTTTCCTGTATCCCCACATGGAAGTACGCGTCCTTGAGATCGAGTGTCGCAATCCAGCACTCCACATGGAGGATGGCTTGCAACGTTGTCATGCAGAATTTTTGTACTTCCATGTAGAGATTCAGCCAACACAGGTCCATTATGGGGCGTATGCCCCCATCTCGTTTTGGGATTTGAAAATATTGGGAATAGAATCTGGCTCTGAGCCCACTACATAGGTCAGTGTTTCTCAACCTTTTTGGAGTCAAGGACCGCTAAATTATTCGTGCAGAGTGTCAAGGACCGCTACATTCTTTGTGTGCAGTTTCCCGGACCAGCAGTTAGTAAAGGGGTTTCAAGTTTAAGTTTATTTTATATATTTAACAAACTTCTATACCTGCCCAAAACTTGCATCTCTGGGTAGTTTACAATTAAAATAATATCATAAAATAAAATTTGTTAAACAAACTGTATTTATTGCACTTGCCCCACCTCCAGTTGACACAAGACATAATGGCTTGTGGGCAGGTAGCCAAATGTCCTATCAACACAGCTATTCAGAAACATTTCAAGTACTAAAACTGAACTTAGATGCTGAAAAATAAAATCACCCCTAAAGTGAATCAAGAAGTGCTACCAAAACTGTTTTTATGTGAGTTACAAGTGAGCCTCTGAACAGAACCACCAGATTTTGTTTGCCCTTCCCCTGCTCTCCATAGGGCAAGAAGATGCTGAACAGCGCACAGGATATAGGTACACTACAAGTTGTTTTGTCTCTCTCCACCCCACAAAGCATTCTGAGAATCATAACTGGGTGAAGTACTGAAAATGGTTCGCTAGCGATTCCTGCCCCCATCACACAAACCCACACTAGTACAGTTCCCAGTGTCCGCTGGGAAGAACTGAATACTGAAACAGTTTAAGTCTGTCGTGTGTAGACATGCTCTCAATTTTTTGCGTGGAGGCAGCATTCTTCACACTGCTGGAAGTGGAAAGGGAAAGCGGTATTTTAACTTGGGGCGTGAGGGGAGAGCGCAAGCAGTCTTGACCCATCCACCTTTCAATGGCTTGCGAGGCGCCGGGAGCCGCCCCAAGCGGTGGGGGGGGCTCCCCAGAAAGATCTGACTCGCGCGACGTGTGCTGGCCCCGGGGCAGCAGCAGCAACGCAGCTGGCGGAGAAGCCCCTGCCTGCTTGCCGGGCTCCTCCAGGCAGGACTGACTCGACCCCCTCTGCCAGCCCTGTCTGGCGCTCCGCGATGACCCTCGGGGAGCAGCACGGCACGTGGCCTCCTCCTCCTGGGAAACAAAGCAGTGCGCGGCCTGGAGGTCGGGCGCTGCTGGGAGCCCGGTGGGTCGGGGGCGCGGTTGGCGGGGCTGAACAGCAGGAAGGGGGCACGGTCGCATCGCAGCAGCTCGCCCGAGCTGGCCGGGATGGCTGAGGAGGTGGAGAGTGCCCGAGCGGACAGGAGAAGGAGAAAGCGTGTGCGTCGCCAGCCACAGCCTGCCTGTCCCTTGCCCGTCTGTGTCCGCTCGATCGAGGCTTGGCTCAGACAGTGGCACTGCCTCCAGCTCGTGCACCCCCAATATTGCCGCGTCACCATTCCCACCCGATAACGCAAGCAGAGGCAACAAGGTTCCGGGTAGAAATGGTCTGGCTCCGATTGCGGTGGTTCCTCCCCTCCTGGCACCGCCTACTCTTCAGAGCCCTGCCTTCCTAGCAGCTAGGTCACGGACCGGCACTCAACCCTCTGCGGACCGGCAGCGGTCCGTGGACCGGGGGTTGAGAAACACTGACATAGGTGATATGGCTTCTTTTATCAACAGCTGCTGAACTTCCTTCCACAGTATAGGAGTTTCGGGTGTGTATCTTATACCCGTAAAGGGTGGGATCTCCGCGAACTCCAACGCATAACCTGTTTGAATTATGTGGAGCACCCAATGGTCCCTTGTTATGAGATGCCACGCAGGGGCGTAGCATGCTAGTTTGATTGTTATTCTTTGTGGAAGTAAGGAGATGTTCATCCCAGTGGGAGTGCTCAGTAGCAGTCTGTTGTCATCCTTGTTTGTCTTGGTGTGTGCAGTTGGGCTCAAGGCCAGGTCAAAGCTGTTTGTTCGATTGTGCCGGCTTATTACGTCCAGATTGGCTGGTTTTGTTTCTGGGGTAAAACGGCTTCTTATTATACCGCTGGTACTGTCGACTATAGTCCCTGCGATCACTTTGGCGACAATACGGTTGCTTCCTCTGATACTGCTGGTATGTAGAGGCAGTGTTCTTTTGTGACAAGAAGGAGCGGGCAGTTATTCTTGACTTCGTCCACTGCTCCATCGTCTCATCCGTTTTGTCCGAAAATAGACCTTTCCCATCAAAAGGGAGATTCTCAATGCGGTCTTTCATCTCCAGCTGTAAGCCTGTGGCTCACAGCCATGCATGCCGTCTCAGGACAATGGAAGACGCCAAGGTTCGTGACTCGGACTCTGCAAGGTGTTTTGCATTTGCCAATTGCTGTCTGGTGGCCGTGGTTGTCTTTGCAAACATCGCCTTAAACTGTTGCACGAAATCAGTGGGGTCCAGTGATGAACCCTGTTCAAACAGGTTCTCCCAAAGGGAGTGAGTATACTTAGCCTGGCATGCGATATAGTTTGAGATCTTTATTGAGAGACAGGCTGTGGAATAGGTGCGGCGCCCTAGCACATCTAACTTTCTGCCCTCCTTATCAGCCGGAGTGGTATGTCGGCACCCTCCTTTGGTAGTAGTTGCACAATCCACTATTATGGAGTTAGGTGTTGGGTGGTGTACCAGGCATTCATTTTCACCCTCTTGGACACGGTACAGTGCCTCTAGGCATTTTGAGGTAGGTGCCGAAGTTTGAATTACCTCCCACTTGGACTTAGCTGCTCTTGAAATGTGCGGCAACATAGGTATGTAGACTGGGTGCAATCCGGTAGTGGTCTTCATCATATTGTAGAGTGGATCATCCAGATCTGTTGTCTTTTGCTTCAGTTGCAGTCCCAAGACCTGTGCCATCTCAGCCACTTGCTGGTGGTAGCCCTTCATCTCCTCATTTGGCGAAACAGAAGGGACGGCCGCTACGTTAGCCCCTGGATCTGGCAAAACTGGACCCTCTGGGTCCCCTGGTTCAGGTTCTGTGGAATCAGAAACATAACTGTCCTCATCATCCACATCCTCATCCTCAGAAGTGGCTGCTGGTGAAAAATCAATTGGTGAGGCCCTCTGAGCAGACGCTGGGGTGTGGGTAGTCTGGATCATCTGTACTGAGGCTTGTGGAAAATTAGCTTGCAGGGACACCGAACGTTGTTGAGGCAAGGCAGTAGCAGTCTGGACAGCCAATTCGGTCTGATGAACCGGGGTTGAGAATGTTTGAACCGCAGAGTCCATAATCTTAGGAACCTGAGGCACAGGAGGTGCAAATGTTTGAACCCCAGCCTCCTGCCTTTGCGGCATTTCCTGTGGAAGGTTACGTTCACATAGCCATCGTGTAAAAAGAGAGTACTCTTCTTGAGTCACCACAAAGGAACCATCCCAAGCTCTATGGGGCAAAGGTTTGGGGATTGGGGTGCCTTTTGCCGACATAGATGGGCTTTTGGGGATTGCGAGCTGGCTGTCACTATCCCTGGAACCCCTGAAAGTGCCTGTGGAAGGGGTACTTTCTGAGGAGTCCAACAGACATGCAAGTCTTCCTGAAGGGAGATCACGCATCCCAAGGGGCGTTGTCGGTAGCATCCGTTCTCCCTCTACATGGGTAATGACTTCCGTATCGTCAAAGTACTCTCCCTCTTCAATGTCGAGTTCAGTGTTTGCAGTCACTGCCACTGTATGCGTGTCAGAGGCTATGCCAGAGACTAATAGCTCCGATTCTACCAACGTCAATGCAAATTGCGTAGTCTTCGACGTCGTCATCTGCTTAGCCTTCGGTGCCAGGCGAGATTTCAGCAACACTGACTTCGATGCTGTATTCGATGTTGAGTGGCTTCGGTGTCCTTCCTTCAATGCCGAGCGAACTCGATGTCGAGGGCTTTCCCTCAAAGCTAGGCGAGCTCAGTTCTTGGGCGTCGATGGGGACTGACAAGGTGTTGATGCTGGGGACAAAGAAATCGCCCGGTGTCGTGGCGGCTCAAAGGACTGGAGGGCGAGAGCATGCAATCTGAGCTGCGGCCACGGCGCTCAATGTGTTTTGACTTCTTTGCTGGTGGCTCCAGTGTCTGAGCCCTCCCCTTCCTCTTGGGGCTAGCTGGTGGGCATACAGGCTTTTTAAAGAACCCTGCGCCCTTTGATGTCGAGGGGGCCGACGTCGAGGGGGTCGACATAGAGGCGGGCATCGGTGGAGCCAAGGAGGCCTTTTTCGGTAATAGCGCCTCCTCCATCAAGTATACTTTAAGCCTGGCCTCACGGCCTCATTTTTTAGGGTACATAGGAACATAGGAAGCTGCCATATATTAAGTCAGACCATTGGTCTATCTAGCTCAGTATTCTCTTCCCAGACTGGCAGCGGCTTCTCCAAGGTTGCAGGCAGGAATCTCTATCAGCCCTATCTTGAAGAAAACAGAGAGGGAACGAAACCTTCTGCTCTTCCCAGAGCGGCTTCATCCCGAGGGGAATATCTTGCAGTGCTCACATCAAGTCTCCCATTCATATGCAACCAGGGCCGACCCTGCTTAGCTAAGGGGACAAGTCATGCTTGCTACCACAAGACCAGCTCTCCTCTCTGTTTGTTAAAGGTTACGCAGACCGAGCAACGCGGAGTATCATGCTCTTCCCCTAAACAAAATAAACAGTAGTCGTGGATGTCAGTTGAGGGGAGTTTGCCATGGCAGTTGGAGCACTGCTTAAATGTGGTCTTTTCCTTAACCGACTTCTGTTTCATACTCATTTGTAGTGGAAAGAAGCGTTGTCAGTATATCCGTTCCGTGGTTGAAAAAGGGGGAAAGTCGAGATTGACACCAAAGCCAAGAGAAAACGAAAGTAGAGTAGTTGTTCGTTCCGGTCAAAAGGAAGTGTTCAAATTTCATCAGTTTGAGGGATATCCGAGAGAGGTCAAGAGTCCGTTCCAAGTAAAGAGTCCATTTAGTAGTCAATTTGAGTAAGATAAAATTTCTGAGGAGCACACAGTTCCAAAGTCTGATCTGTATGGCGGTCAGAAAGAAACTGAGTAAGAGGACGCCTAACCGCCACTAGAGGGTGCTGCAGTCACGTGAACACGGCGGTTATAGGCGTCGCGAGGAGCTTAAGAATTCCAACTGGAGCTGGTCTGCACAGGAGCAGAAACCCAATGTTATGGATGTCTGGAACCACTATCCAGATATCGCAGGATCCGTCTAAGCCACATCTTAAATGCTTGCCATCAAACTGGCAAGCTATACACCTGCATGGCACCACATAACATCAGACATATGGCTTTTGCACATTGTCCATATGGATTATGTGAGAGAGTTCAAGTCCCTGCCAGTTTATACATGCCTGCAACAAATATTGATGGAGGAGGTGAGAGTTTTGTTGGGAAAGGGTGTAACTGCCCCTGTATGGTAGACATGTCAGAGAGAGGGTTTCTACTCTCACAATTTCCAGATTCCAAAATGGGATGATGGGATCTGACCCATTATGGATTTGAGATCGCTCGCCAAATATGTCCATGCCAGGAAGTTCCATATGATAATGTTGCAAGAAATTCTACCACTCCTCTTCAAAGAGGAGTGGCCTGCAACGTTGGATCTAAAAGATGCATACTGAGACTTCATATGTGTGGAGTCTCCTAGAGACTTTGGGGATTCAGGCTTTCGGCGAAGACTTGGGTGAAGTTCCACTTGGATCCTGTTCAGAGGATAAATTACATCTGCGCTGTTCTAGACACAAAACAAAAAGGGCATACTTACCAGAAGACTGCTGTTGTCTTATACGGGAATTATTTCACAGTTTCTGGACAAAGTCGACTCAGAGGGCACATCTCATTCAAAGAATGCTAGGGCTAATGGCCTCTTGTAGCTCCACAGTTCTTCATGCCCATTTGCGGATGTGCCCCCTCCAGAAGTGGTTCCTTTTGGTGTTCAGACCAAACATAGACAGTCAAAACAAGAATCTTCAGATTCCGGACTAGATCCGGAGATCCCTAACTTGATGGGAAACTGACAGAAACCTATGGGAGGGTGTGCCATTCCAACAGTCACCATCGACGCTTCCCTCTCTGGTTGGGGGGCATACTGTGGCCGATATCAGGCACAAGGTCAATGGACTGCATGACAGAGACTGCTACAAATAAACTTATTAGAGCTTTTGGTTGTGCTGCAGACCCTGAAGTTGTTCCTACCACTGCTGCACAGACAGGTTGTCCAGCTAGAACTTAATACAGCTATTGCTTACTTGAACAGGCAGAGAGGAACTGTCTCCTGTTCCCTCTGTGCCCTCAGCATCCAATTATAGAACTGGTGCTTTGCTGATTGGATTCATCCAATTGCTTTGCATATGAAAGGCACAGAGAATGCCCTACTAGACTATTTCAGCAGGTTAACACTGAGTTCTCTGCAACACGAGTGGGAGGTCAATCCAAAATATTTGTCCAAGATCTTCGACTCATGGGGGAGTCCTTCAATTGATATGTTTGCAACATCACACAACAAAAAGTGTCTCCAGTATTGCTCCAAAGCAGGGCTAGTAGCTCTCTCCTTGGGAGATGCTTTTCAGCGAAGTTGAGCAAAGGTTCTTCTATACATGTTTCCATCATATGTTCCCAATACTGGGCAGGAGGATAGCCAAAATTCTGAGAAATCTACATGCATTCTGCTCACCCTATGGTGGCCCTGCCCATCATGGTTTCTGCTGCTATTCATGGCTTCGGATCATGGGTTCTGGCATCTACCACATTGTTGGTGTGGAGAGTAAGCTTCTAGACAACATACTTTTAAACGAACACAAGTCTTCTATGAGACATAATTATTCTTATAATTGCAAGCGTTTCAAATCCTATACTAGACTTCAGGGCTTCTGGTCTACTGAGGCTACAATCATGACTAGTTTGAAGAACACGAGTTTCGCTAATGTTTCAGTGAAGGTTCATTTGGCTGCTATTTCCTCAGAGAAACTGTTTGAACCAATGGCAACTGCCTCTTTGAAACTAGTCACTTTGAAAGCGGTTTTTCTTGTGGCCATTACCACAGCCACAAGGGTTAGTGAGTTAACTACATTGTGAATAGATAAACCTTTCCCTAGATTTTTCCCTCAACAAGCTGTTGATGAGACTGGACCCATCATTTTGTCTGAAAATGGTTTCTTACTTTCACCTGAATCAGGATATTGTTCTACCAACTTTCTTCAGAAACCCTACTTCACCTCTGGAAATCGCTACATGCTCTAGATATATGCTGGTTACTCCTATTTTATTTGGACAGGACTAAGCAACTTCGTAAGAACAGGTTGCTCTTTGTGGCTTATAAGGGCAGGACTAAAAGCCAATCTATTTCAAGACAGTGTTTATCTCATTGGCTAGCTGATTTAATTCCATTGGCTTATAAAGTACAGAAAGTAGACCACCCCCCTAGGACTATACGGGCCTATAGGCCATATGCCATCTCAGCTGCTCATTTATTGGGCATACAGACTTAGGACATTTGTAAAGTGGCCACCTGGTCATCTGAACAGCTGTTTGTGAAACATTATGCCATTGATCTTAGCTCTGCTGCAGAGGTCAATTTTGGGAGGAGTGTCCTAAAGAGGGTGTTACAATAGCTGCCTGCTCCCTCTGCCTGGGAAAGTTCACTAAATACCGAGGTTTTTGAATGGCAACAGATCACAATTCAGATAAACAGGTTTCTCACCTGTAACTAATAATCTGATAGAGATCCATTGATATTTTTAAGACCCTCCTATCCTCCCCGCAGCAGTCAAAGAATGATGCTTCATATTAGAAGAAAAGAAAAGAGAATTCCAATAATATTTGTCACAACAAATATTACCTCTGACAAGAACTTCTAACGTGATCATCTCATACATCGGTCATCTAGGAACCGAGGGAATGGCACCCAAACCGCCAAAAAAAACCCAGCTGCACCGAGCACGAGAAATTGGAGCATGGGCACCATGAGGCACTTGTAGAATCCACCTGCGAGGTCTTGTGCAGGTGCAGAACCCAGGTTTATGAATGCCAATGGATGACTACCAAATCATCAGAAACAGATGAGCAACATGTTTGTATGGGTATTTTCTGCTGGTCTGTGACCACAGCGAACAAACAAAACAAAACAAACGTGTTCCCTTACATTCTCAGTTTCTGAAAGAGCTTTTGGGATAACCAAATGCTATATTTGGGGAATTAATGATGGACTCTGCCAGCAGGCTCCATATACTACCTTACTCACTTTCAGGAATTTTGAACAGTTGTTCAGAACATAGGATACAGGAAAAAAGGAAATGAAGCAAATTGGAGTAATTGTATCAGACAGCATTATATGTATGAATGCATTAGAAAGAAAAACTGTCAGTACAGAGATAACTAACGATAGTTCACTGTTCCCCTCTCTTATTTTCTTTGCCTATCAACATTTGAACTATAAGCCTTTGGGGGCAGAAACCTCTTTTTTGTTTAAAAAACTTCTTTAAAGCTTTCGTGCAATGATAGTGGTGTATAAATAATGGGCCAATTCTAGCATCATGCAAAATCTTGGTTTATTTCAAGAAACCTAGGTTACTCTTACCATCTGAACTCATGCCATGGTACTAGCTGTAGTTTATTTATGGTGTCTAATAAAGATCTGAACTCTAGGTTTGAAATTGGCTTGTGTATCTAGCTTAAGGTCAACCTTAGTTTTACATAACATCGAAACACAGCCTCAGATTAAACTGTAGTGGCTAGCCCAGAGCAGTCATAAAACACAGCCACCCTAGGCTACAAGCATCTCTTACTGGTGCCAAGTGAAAACCTCCCCTAGTCTGTCTAGCAACATCTTAGGTCATCCCTCAATTCTTTGCCTAGCAACAAAGTCACTAAAATGATTCACCAGTCCTTTTAAATGCAGAGGCTTTTAGCTGAGCCAAATACTTCTGCCCAACCAGCACATGCAAACAAATACGGATGGGTCGAATGTATCTTGTTGTGATTTTTACCCTGAAGCAAAACATCACAGAAGAAAGGTTTGTCAAATCAAGTATTTTGCTGATTTGTGTTAAACTCACCCCCAATATCAGTCCATCTCCCTACAGAAAGAGATCCAATGCCACTTCTGTAAAACCCACTGTCACCTTTTTTGTCCTCCTTCTACTCTCATCCTGCTCCCCACTAGAGCTGAAGTCCAGTAGCAGTCTGCTGTCATCGTTACAATAAAGACAGTATAAGATGCACTGAAATCACTTTCTTAACCTAACCTTTCTCTCCATTGTGTCTCATATTTTATCCTTTATTTAGAAAGATCAGACACACACACAAAGCTGGCTAGCCCAATGGTGCCTCACCACTTCCCATTATAAATGGAGATTTATGCAAGGTTCTTGTAGAGAAAGTGGCTCTATAGACCTTTTGGACAGCCCCATGGCATCACAGCCAAAGGAGACAAAGGAACATTAAAAATTCACATTCATGAATGAGTGTTCTTCATATTTACAGGTCACCATTTAGCCCCACTCTCCAAATTTTTTCACCTCTCTCCCTCTAACACTCCACAGTAGTCCTCTCCTAACATCTCCCCTACCCCGGTAATGTTGCATCCATAGGAATTTCCCCTTCATTTCGCCTTCCACCCCCACCCATCTCCACACCCAATTCTCCCTATTCTGTGTGTTCTGTCAGTTCATTTCCCCTTTGCTCAAGTATGCTATTACTGTTGGGTTGCCTTTCTTCCACCTTCTAAAAAGGCTTTCGCCTATTCCTTCTTGCCAGATCACCAATTTGTAGTTAATCCTGTTCTTCCAATACTTCTCCCCCTTCTGGCTCCTTTCTTCAGGCTCTGCTCCACCCTCAAATCACCCATTCTAGGATCCCTCTCACTTCCTAGTCTGTCTCTCACCTTCCTGAATAGGCATTTACATTGTTTTCTGCGAATCTTTGGGTGGGCGAGAAATGGTTAACTGTGCTTGGTCAGTGTTTGTGGAGTGGGGAGAGAATTGATAGTAGCACCTGTGTTTCCAAAGGAGCTTGTACTTGGAGTCCACACATCCTTCCTAATTGGACCAATAGTGAGAGAACAGCTGATGAGGCAATGCCTTATCAACAGCAGGGAGGAAGGGCAAATAATCTGGGCACTTCATAGGAAAGCAGGAGATGGGGCGGGACCCAACAAACCAAGATACAGCTAAACAAGCCAAGTTTTGGCGATTGTGATATCAATCCAGGTTTGTTTAATAAACTTAAGTTAAAAGAAATTTTGGCTCTTTGTGATGTCTGAACCAGCCCAATAGCAACAACAACAAATTTCATCAGCCTGAAACAATCCTGAAATCTCATTCCAGGAAAAAGAAGTGAATATACATTGCAAGATGCTCTTTTAAATACAGCCATTCCTGAAGGTATTGTTCCTATCTTACAGTATATTGCCTACCTAAACAGGTGAAGACAGTAACAGAATGGAACATTGGTTCACTTACTGTGAAGGCTTCTTCTTGCTGCTGCATCCAAGGATGTCTCTTGTGTGGGTTCTGCTTATCCACGTGGCTCACTAAAGGCAGGACTATGTTTAATAGCCAGATGAGTATAGCCCCACCCAGTTCTTTTAGGCCAAGATAGCCAAGAGTACTTTGAAGAATAAAAAACACGTATCTAACAAAGGTAAAAACACACTCAAAAATTCCAACACTCCTTAAAAAAAATCCAACTAACTATTCCGCAGGTAGAGACTAGTAAAAAATAAAAGTGTGTCCAGAGAACAAACAAAAATGAGAAATGAGTGGCGCAGAACCCACTAATTATGAATGTTGGAACCACTATCCAGATCCAATATGTTTCTTATACTGCAGCCAGCTAATTTAGCAATACTCACCTGAGGTCCCTGCTGAGTAGGCACAGGTGCTGAAGGGTGGGTCGAGACGCCCTTGCAGCAAAAAGAAGCCTTCACCATAAGTTAACCAATGCTCTAGTCTCTGTTGCTGCAATCCAAGGGTGTCTCAAGTGGGGACATACCACAGACCTCAGCCCAACTGCGGGGGAGCACCCCAGCCTACTCTGAAGGAAGGATCTGCTAGAGTACCCACCTCCCAAATGCTGCTTGAGCGGAGACGAAGGAATCCTATTTATAGTGCCTGGTAAAAGTAGATGGAGATCTCCAGGTAGCCACCCTGCAGATGTCATGGAGAATTTCATGGAGAATGCAGCTGAAGGGCGATGGCCCTGGTCGAATGGGCAAATCCTTTAGTGGTGTTGGAAGTTAAAGGACTTTGCGCTGTCTCGTCTCAGACAGTGGAGGACAGACTAGTGAGTCAGAGGGCTAGAGGGTCAAGACATTGGTCATCCCTTCTCCACTGCTCTGATACTATCCATTTGATATGTAGATTGCTAATCTCAGGGACTAACTTCCTTCCTCTCTCTCTCTTCCCTACCTGTCCTTCTACCTTGCAACATGGCAAGCCTCTTTCCCTGCACCATGTGTGCAGAGAAGATGCAGAATCCATCTGCATCCAGCTAGATAGATAGATTAGAGATCCTAACTCCTCACTTTCCTATCTAGAATGGAGTTCTTTAATAAATGCCTTATATATTGATTTGAAACTATGAATTGGCTCCAAGTTACTTTACTCTCAGCATACACGCATGCCTAACTAAATCCGCTGTGTTGTGCCTCTGTGCACTCTGTTATAATGAGAAAGGGATTCCCTCACCACAGAGAATTTCCAACAAGTGGGGGCCCTAAGTTTCTGTGTTTCATATACCAGGGTTATGCATGCCACTGAGCTATCATGGCAGGCCCCAGGTTCAAGGGTATGAACAAAGGACTCAGTAGACCAAATGTGCTTTCTGCGTTTTATGTATACCTTCAGGCACCTACGGACATCCAATTTGTGCCAAGCCTTTTCCATCGGATGTACTGGCTTTGGGCAAAAGGAAGGCAAGATTACGTCCTGTGACAAGTGAAAAGGAGAGGCCACTTTGGGGAGGAAAAAAGGGTCAAGGATGAGCCTCACAGTTTTCAGAAAATATGCAAAGGTTCTTATGGACTGAAAGTGCCTGAAGTTCAGACACCCTGCGTGTCGAAGTTACGCTATCAAGAAGGAAGTTTTAGGGTCAGAAGATGTAAAGTGATAGGTTGAATTGGATCAAATGGGGAACCCTGGAGGGCCTTTAGGAACGTATATAAATTCCAGGTAGGGAATCGGTACACTACTGGGGTGAGGATCATTATTGCCCCCCTGAGGAAGTGCTTCAAGTGTGGGTGATGCAGCCTGGAACGTTTTGATCCCCCTGAGATAAGTCCCACCAGGAAGGCGGCCTGCCTTTTCAAGGTGTGTGTGGAGAGACCGCGGTCCAGACTGTCCTGAAGGAATTGAAGATGTTTCATGGTAGCCACCCTGTTAGGAACCCTGTGCTTTGTATAACATCTGAGGAATGCCCTCCAAGTGTATTAATAGATCCTGTTCGTGAAGGGGCATCTGGAGGCCAGCATCATGTCAAGCACTTTGGAAGAGTAGCCATATTGTTTCAGGAGACGCCATTCAGTCTCCAGACAGCTAGCTGTAACCAGCTGGGATCTGGGTGATGCACTCGGCCCTGCTGCAGAAGATCTGCTGTGACCAGTAATATCAGGTGTTCTGTTGCTGCCAGGTTTTGGATCTCTCAAAACCAGGGTGTTCAAGGCCAGAACAGTGCCACCAGGATGACCTGTACCCTGAGGACCTTCACCTATTGCAGAAACCTGGCGAGGAGCAGTGTTGGTGGGAATGTGTATAGAAGATCCACCAGCCAAGGAGCTGACAGAGCATTCACTGCTTCTGCTTGTGGTCAGGGGAACCTGGTAAAGAAATGTTGTACCTGGGCTCTGGCTGGAGTCGCAAACAGGTCCACAGATGGCTTTCCGAAATGATCTGATAACAACTGGAAGGTCTCCAGGTTCAGTCTCCATTCTCCTGGGATAATTTCCCTCCTGGTGAGCCAGTCCGCCACCATGTTCAGATCGTCTTGTATGTGGTGGGGAGTTATGGACACCAGCTACTGACACCAGCTACTGTTTGGCCCACAGGAACACAAGAACCACTCCCGCCTGGAGAGACTTCGACCTGGTTTCCCCCTGACGGTTTACATGCACTTTAATCATGGTGTTGTCCATGTGGATCAGCACATATTGATTGTGGGCTATGTGTTGGAATGCCAAAATGCCATCCACATCGCCCTGAGTTCCAGCCAATTGATGCTATCTTGTTTTTCAGTGGCTGACCACATTCCTTGAACCGATGCATGTAGGCCATAGGCACCGCACCTGTGCTCGCATCTGTGGTGATGATGACATGAGGAGGGTCCAGCAACTCCTTTCCCACAGAGAGGTGTGGAGGTGTAGTCCACCATCTCAGGAAGTGCAGTATTAGGGATGGAAGGATCACCCGTCTGCTGGATTTCACGGCAATTTCCGGGTGATAGGGAAGCAGAAACTACTCCAATGGACTTAGATGGAAACGTGCCCACAGAACGGATTCCAAGGTTGCCACCATCAGTCCCAGGATCCTGGATAAGGAAATCAATGGCAGGGATTTCCTCATCAGGGCCTGATGGAGTTCGGTCTCCAAAGTAGTCCTGCACTCTGGCGGTAGGAAGAGCTTTTCCCTTCATGTGTCTATTACGACACCCAGATGCAGCAGTTGGTGTGATGGATGCAACTGGCTTTTCTCTCTTGACTAGGAATCCATGGTTCTGGAGCATGGTGTTGAGGTCCTTTTGGGCAGACTGTAGGGAAGGAAATTGGACCAAAAAGTCTTCCAGGTAAGTAAATATCCTGACTGCCATGAGTCAGAAATGTGCTACAACTGGTGCCAGGGTCTTTGTGAATATGCAAGCGGCTGAGGATAGGCCGAAAGGTAGCACCCTGTATTGGTAGTGCGTTCCTGTGTAGAGGAAGCAGAGCAGAGGGCGACTGTCACGGTCCATGCAAGAACGGAAAGAAAAATGCAGAAAACGGCCCAGCTGGGCTAGAGAGGGAGGGAAAGAACAAACAACTAAGCAAAGATGAGGGGTGTGTGTGTGTTACATATAAAAGGGGAGAACAAACAAAGCACGCAAGACTGGAGAACAAAAAGAAAAACCAGGAGAAGAGGAGACTGGAAAAGTGAAAGAGAGAGGGAGGATTAGTCAGCGAGGAAGAGTGGAAAAAAGATCTGCCTTGGAGCCATGCAGAAATAAAAGAACTGGGTGGGGCTATACTCATCTGGCTATTAAACAATAACTCATTTACATAGTCCTGCCTTTAGTGAGCCATGTGGACGGGCATAACCCACTGAAGAGTGGGTTATGCACTTGGACTGCAGCAGCAGAGAACGTTAAAAACAGTCACAGAGGGTTCTTCACGCACGCTGTAAGCATGGCTCGACAATTTGCAATGGATATGCGTACTAGCAAGCTGAATGCTGGATACACCCATAATTTTACTCCTCTGTCCAGGGGCTTAGCCACTATTGTGCAAACGGGTTCAAAGAACCCGGGCCGCCAATGGTAGAAGCCGCCGAAGCCCCCGGGCAGGCGTGGCTCGGGCTCTAGAAGAGCCCCGAACGAACGCCACACCACCCCCACCCGGGCTACCAGGAGCCCCGAGAGAGCACTTCTCCTTTTCAGGCAGCATTTGCTGCCTGAAAGCATCTATTCACCTTTTTCTCCCTCCAGCACTGCCTGAAATGATATGGAAGCACTCACTCGGGCTCTTCGGAGCTCGAGGCCATGCCCCCTTTGCGCGTGTTAGGATTGCGAGTCCTTTATGGGCAATGAACCATTTCTGCCTCCTACGTAAACCATTTTGCAACCTCTTTTGTTGAAAAGTGGAATAATAATAATGTTCATCATCTGCCTAACCAGAAAGAAAGAAAAGCACAAACTTTTTTTTTTAAGTTGCCCAATGATTCTGGGAATTAAAGGAGTAGTGTGTTCGTGATAAAGTTGCCAGTCAATAGACACCTGCTTCAGCCAGCTTGTCTTCATTCAATTAAAACAGAAACAAACAGCTGCAGATCCCCACTACCACCACCCCCAAATTCATCCCATTAGGAAAAAGACTGTCATTTGCAGAGCAGTAGAGATGCTATTAACTTTCAGTTTGTTAAGTCCACTAACAGCAGCATAACAGTTGATATGCATGGAAATATTTGAACAAAAAAAGTTGTAATTGTCTGCGAATCCAGCAAAATCACAAGACTGCGTTTGCAACACAAGAAGCTTTACAACTAAGAAAAGCAAGATGGGGAGTACATTTAGTAAGAGCCTTGAAAAATCAGTTCCTGGGAAACACCTTAAACCAGGGATATCACCAGTATCCTCCAGAATGAGGGCAGCATTCAGACCAAGTTAGTTATGACTAAGCCCCAATGAAATTATGTTAGTCATGATTAACTGGTCTCATTTATTTCAAAGGTGTTCAGTAATGTCTAACTAGTCTGGATGCTGCCCAGGGATTTCAGGCATTAACCCATTAGTGGTTCCTACTTCCCAAGACCTTGAAAAAAATGCTGCTAGGTGAAGTTCATTATTTATTTATTTATTTAGCACATTTTTATACCGCCCTAACCCAAGGTCTCAGGGCAGTTCACAACAAATAAATACTAAAAACAATTTAAAACAAATAATAACAATCAAAAGTTAAAAAAATTAAAAAGTTAAAAAGCTAAAAAGCTAAAAGTTAACAAGTTGCCTTGAGCTAGTCAACCTTTTTCTCTATATGCCACAAGCCAAGTATGAAGTAAGAGATAGTGTCATGCTACTATGTTCTGCTAATTTTTATCTAGTATTCGCAAACGTCCATAGTAAACATACACAGTTTAACCGGAAACCTGCCATAGTGGGGGAAACTATTTATTTGTGTAATTATTACCTGAGAAAGGCCCGCTACTCCAACCTCCTCGTTATCTACACCAGCTTTTTCCAGCATGGTGTCCATCACCTTCATCAGTTGAAGAACCTCTAACCTCCCAGATGGCTTCCTAACACAGCAGAACAGAGGGGATATTTATATATTAAAGGATTTAATATACCCCCCAATCCCCCAATCCACAGACTCAGGGCGGTGTACAAAAGAATAGCATCCAAAATTTATTTTTATTTATATTTATATATATTTAAAGGGCAAATGCCTGGCAGAAAATAAATGTCTTCAATAAGGTTTTAAAGGCTGAAAGGGAGGAAAGTTGCTGGTATGTTTCTTTTTTGGATTGTGAGTCCTTCACGGACAATGACCCATTTCCGCCCCCTACATAAACTACTTTGCAACCTCTTTTATTGAAAAAGGGATGATGATATTAATCATCATCATCATCATCATCAACTACAATTTGATTTATACACCACCCTTCCAAAAATGGCTCAGGGTGGATATGACACTTATATATGATATATTCTGAATAAGCATTCTGATTCAGGGAGCTACTCACATGGATGGGAAAATCCGCAACCTGTTTTCATGGTCTTCAAGCAGAGTTGTGTATTCACTGAAATAAAAAGTAAACTAGTTTAAAAAGCTATTTAGGCAGCTGTATTCATGAACTTTTTTTTAAAATTTAAAATTCTGTCATTTCGGAAGTATATTAGACCAATAGATGTGAGCAATTCTTAAAATCTTGATTTCAACACTCCCATGTTGTGAGCCAAGCCTGATTCACACTCTGTATGTGCCCCGGAGCTGGCAATGAGAATAAGGCTTGTTCACACAAGTAGGAGGAAGAACAGACACACTTATAAAGTTTCAATGGGCTTTATTTATTTATTTATTGCATTTTTATACTGCCCCTCCCAATTTGACACAGGGCGGTTTACAAACTTTGCCTTTATTAAGGCAATGGTGCTTATTAGGTAGGTCAGACAGGTCAATAAGATCACTCAGGTTTCCCAATAGTGCAATCAAGCAAATCATTTAAATCAATAATGTTTCCCAGTGTAGTGTAATGTAGTATTTCTAACTCATGAATGTGTTGGTTGCACGTGGTTTCAGTGTTAAACTAACTGGTAAAACCTAACAAAGGATAGAGAAAATGGAAAGAAGAGAGGGGGGCGTTGCTTAGGAGTGGGGTGGAAGAATGCCAGAGTTTTAGTAGGGAGAATGGGGTAAGGGGGCAAAGGCTGAGTTGTCTTCCAGGGCAGCATATGACCGAGTCTCAACGTGGCACATGGAAGGGAGTGTTGCTTGGGTCCGAGGCTAGAGTGCGGAACAGTCAGGCTTCAAAAAGGCATGTTGGTTTGCAGATAGAAACAGACAGAAGCAGTCCCAGCCGTCTCGTCCCACACAGTCTCTTGTCTATCAGAGGGAAGCTTTGCCTATTTGACTATGCAGAAAAGCAGCAAACCCTTAGGATGAGCAAAGGGTTTTTTTGCCGAAGCCATGTTCAAAAAGGTTAGGTTCTTATAGTCATTTTTCCTTAGATCTGGACATAAAGTTCTTTCAAAATAGCAATGTCTGTCAGGAACCTAAGAAGTGTCAGTTAACTTGTGTCAGAAAAACCTGCTTACTCATGACAATTGTTTGACTGTCAGAGCTAGGTTTTAGGACATGGAGCGCCATCTCCTCTGTGCTGCAATCTGTTATCAGGAATGAATGGTTCTTTTTTGTGTTCTCAAGACAATCTACATTTCTGAGCTCTGCATATTTGTCTCTGCCTGTGAACAAAACTTGAGTTTGAACTCTCTGCCCCAAAGAGGTGTTAGGAAGTAAAAAACATGCCAAGGAAAAACATTAATCCTATATGTGAGAAATACCAATCTAAATAGTGTGTGTGTGTGTGTGTGTGTGTGTGTGTGTGTGTGTGTGTGTGTAAATATACTTAGTATGCATTTCTAAAATCATTCCAAAGCGACTGCATGTAAATATTTGTGAAACAAGCAAACAATGGTGACAACTGTGGCAAAATATAGCAAGCTGCATGAAAGGCAGGATTACTCCTACTTTTCCCAAGGCAATTCACAGTTGTAACACAGGACAGGTAATCTTGCCTGTTTCCCAAGAATTAACTAGTTCACTCAGAGCTCACCTGATGCCCAGCATCAGGGACTCTCTCAACAGAAAGCCGATTTCGGGCACAGCCTGGGCCTGGCCTTTTGGGGCCCTCAACTCCTGTCCAATTGGGGTGGCCTTGGCCATAACACCCACTGCACTAAACATGTTACATCTACTTATTTATCATATTTTTATATTGCCTGATATGTACATCTCTAGGTGGTATACAAAATTTAAAACTAAATAAAACAGAGTAAAAAAAAGTAAAACTTTCACGAAATACCATAAAAACTCATCTCATAAAACAAAAACAAATTAAACAATTTAAAATTAATTTCCATTAAAAACCTGAGAAAACAAGTGTGTTTTGAGGGTCTTCCTAAAATCAAAAAGAGAAGGTGAGGCTCTTATTTCAACCGGGAGCATATTCCAGAGACCCAGGGCAGCCACAGAGAAGGCCTGGTCCCGAGTCGCTACCAAACGAGCCAGCAGCAACCATAACCAGACCTCTCCAGAAGATTGTAATAGGCAACGGGGTTCACGACAGAGAAGGCGCTCTCGTAAATACCCTGGGCCCAAGCTGTTAAGGGCTTTATTGGTAATAACCAGCACTTTGTATTTTGCCTGAGAACATAGCAGCAGCCGGTGCAGTTCTCTTAAAATTGGTGTTAAATGGTCCCTTTGGGTTGTCCCTGATACCAGTCTGGTTGCCACATTCTGTATCAATTGTCGTTTCTGGACTACATACAAAGGAAGCCCCATGTAGAGTGCATTACAGTAGTCAAACCTGGAGATTACCAGTATATGCACCACTGTTTTAAGGCCATTTACCTCCAGAAATAGACACAGCTGACTTATCAGCTGAAGCTGATACAAAGCGCTCCTGGCCACTGCCTCAACCTGAGAAACCAGAGATAGTTTTGGATCCAGGAGCACTCTAAACCCTTCCAAGGATTATTGGATTCCTAATGGATCCAATAACCTTCTCGGGTGGACCAACCAAATAGGTCCTTCATTTCTGCAGAGGTGGGTTGTGGTTGCAAGTCCTATCTTAACAAGATGATGATCCGTCCATGACAATGGAGAGATGACAGGAGTCATCAAAGCGTGGGGTCCTACATTTTAATGTCAAAAGGGGCATGTGAGTGAGCGAAATTGAACCTCCTCTGCCTTACTTCCTCATAATCCTTTTCCAAAAGGATTTCCCCTGACCACCACAACTCCAATACCAGAAGTGAGCTGAGTGATACAAAATTATTATTATTATTATTATTACATTTATATCCCGCTCTTCCTCCAAGGAGCCCAGGGCAGTGTACTACATACTTGAGTTTCTCTTTCACAAAAACCCTGTGAAGTAGGTTAGGCTGAGAGAGAAGTGACTGGCCCAGAGTCACCCAGCAAGTATCCTGTCTGAATGGGGATTTGAACTCGGGTCTCCCCGGTCCTAGTCCAGCACTCTAACCACTACAAATTGGTAGTCTGTGGGCTGGATTCAGTCCTAAAACAGGGGTTTCTGTTAAACTGTGGTTAAAAAGTGGCTCACAATTTCAGCCATCCACTTTAGCAATAGCAATAGCAATAGCACTTACATTTATATACTGCTTTATAGCTGGAAGCTCTCTAAGCGGTTTACAATGATTTAGCATATTGCCCCCCAACATTCTGGGTACTCATTTTACCGACCTCGGAAGGATGGAAGGCTGAGTCAACCTTGAGCCCCTGGTCAGGATCGAACTTGCAACCTTCTGGTTACAGGGCGGCAGTTTTACCACTGCGCCACCAGGGGCTCATCATTTACTGTCTAAAGAACAGAAGAGACCTTTAGAATATGGACCATGGCCGTTCCTGAGCTAGATTATCGCTAAGGTACTTCCATAGGAAAGGGTGTTGCTTGACCTTTCATTTGGAGACTTCATTGGCTATTAATATGCTCAGCAAAAACATTTAGAAAGATTGTTTATAACTTTCCTGCCTAGATTAGGATGTTCTTTGCTTTGACTCTTCACATGACTTAAGTGAGATAATCCAGGACATTAACAATTAAGAGAAGTAAGTGGTACTCACTCATCATAGTACTCTAAGCCCAGGACACCCCGGTTTTTTACAAGATGAAATTCTTCCGGAACAAGACTGTCTGCAATAGCTGCAGGCTATAAACAGAACAGAAAGTCACGAGATCTTAGCATAAGATGGAGGTAAAGCATCCACAGGATCCTAAAGAGGAAACTTGCCATCTGGGTGTTTATACAAAACACATTCCATATAAAACCTTGTTTGGTGCTACTTCTTAACTATGGTGAGTGTTAATCCCAGTTAAAATCCCCCAGAGAACACAAATAGGGGACGTGCTAGCAAGACTGCTTGTTTATGCATATCACTTTGCAAGGAGAGAGGCTGGAAATGCACAGAAACTACCTTAACCATATCCTATTTAGTCAAGAATTATGTTTAACTGTCATTAAATGCAAATTGTAGTTCACACACCCACTTCAAAACACGGTTTCACATTCTAAATTGTAAACCAACCAATCTTTAATCATTCAGACTGAATGCTTAACTATGTTCAAGAAAAACAAGCCATGGTTAAATGTTGCAACAACTATGTGTGGTCTGGATATGAGCTTTGGGAGACAGAGTGACTCACACTAGAAAGCTATTTTGGTACTCAAAAATGATGTAAGGTAAGGTAAGGTAAGGTAAGGTAAGGTAAGGTAAGGTGTCCCCCCCCCCAGTTCTTTATACAATTCTTAATGCATTTTGGATGAAGAAAAATTTAGAAAGATCTAGTCAACGTTCAGCTCAAACTCTGTCTTGCCTCTCAGTAATCTGAGAGAATCGGTAAAAGCTTGCTCACTGTTATCAGTGCCTCAAAAGAGAGAGAAATTAAAACTCACAAGTTTATCATCTTGCTGCTTCAAACTCCTCCCAGATGAAGTCTTATGAGGTTCTGGAGTTGGGGGAGGATTCTTTGTCCCTTTTGCAGCAATGACATCATACAGAAAAGAGACATCCCTTAACAAACAGAAAGCAAACAATCAATCAGGAAGGTGCAACAGTGGCATTTAAACTGGCCCCAGCCCCACTGTGCAGCTACCCCTCATCAGGTATCCAATGTTGCTCTAAACAGCTGATGGCCAATGGCAATTTGTGTGTCCTCAGCTTGAATGTGTCTGCTAGTTTCTACTTGAGTGGTCTGCCTCAATCCCTTTTCTTCAGCTTTAACCTTCATATCCTCTCTGGGAATGGTCGTTGTTACATCCCGACAGACCTACCCATGTAACCTGTATCCCCTATACTCCAGTCAATTGGTTGTCACATATTCTCCTCTCTGCATTCCCCTTCTTGGCAGAGAAGCACATGGCCAAGGCCTCAGACTTTCTGGGTTCTACTAGTCATGCATCAAGGGGGTAAGGGCAAGCAAATCTGGACAAAAGAGGGATGGAGTATAGAAACCAGGCAATGTACAACAAGTGGGGGGGGGAGGAGGAGAAGAATTAAAAATGGTTTTGAAATGACAACTTCTTTGGCAACTTTGTCACAAGCCAAACACACAGGATGAGACAAGGCCACTGCACTATGTACTGCAGTACATAAGCAGCCTCCCATCCCTTAGGGTGGTGTTGCCCCTGTGGGGCAGGCAGGAGTGCAGGTCCTGCTCTGTGTCATAGCCAGGACCATGGATGCTCCTGCCCCTTTCCAGACATACTACCACAACCATCCTTGCTTAAAGTGTAACACAATTTACAGATGGTCCCCTAGCATTCTCCATCATCCCTGGATTTAGCCCAAGATCTTACACCTATCACTGATAAGGAGATATACGTGGGTTGCTAATTCTTTCAACTGGGGACTCCATTATTTCTATGCAGTAACCTTCCAGCTCCGGTCAGACAGATAGGATTCTGTATCAGGTACTTAAACTTGTTTCTGCGAACAGCATGCTGCCAGACTCCATCAACAGTACGGATGCAGCCCTGAAGAGCAAACAGAAAAGATCAATTCACACTAGAAGGCTCTCTGGAATCAGGTCATAAGAAAGGACTATTTGAGGTACTATACAAAACTAAATATCCAGTACGAATTGCCTAACTAAATATTACATGCAAATGCATAAAATGAAACTTTAACAGCTGCTGCTTCACAGAGAAGCACAAGCAGGAGGGAGCTACATAAGGCAGCAGGCAGTAGAAAGGGGTGCCTAACCCTTTCCCCAACCACCACTTCTCTGCTATAGATAATCTCCTCACAAAGTGCTGCCAAGGTATTGTTATATATGTGTGGGGGGCATGGGGTTCAGGACTGAAGGAGATCTCTTTCCTGGTTCTGCTATGCAAGTTTATTTAACTGGAAATGTGAAGGAATGAGCCTAGGACCTTCTACATGCAAAGCATATAATCACATTGTGCACTTGAAACCTTGCAACTTCCTGTGCTCAGCAGCTCATTACTTATTCTGCATTCGCCCCTGCCCAAGACCAGGTCCCAATGATTTATTGGATTTATATACCACTTTTTCAGGGAGCCCAAAGCAGTATACAGGTCAGTGGCCCTTGTTATCTGCAGTTTCAACAACTGCAGTTTCGCATATCCATGGATGGGCCTTAGAGACCTGGTTTCTTTATCCACAGCCGCCACCACCACCACCCCCGCAAAAAAGGCAAAATTTGGCTATCCATAGTTTTGCGTGGCTGGAAATGACTTCTGATGTCATTTCCAGCCACCATTATACAATGCAGAGCCATTTTGTAAACAAACAAACAAATAAATAAAAATCAAAAATCAGAGGAATTGGGGAGGCATTGCTGGTAGGGTTGCCAGCTGTCCCACATTGAGTGCAATGTCCCTATTTCCTGGGGAGAAATGCTCATCCTGTATGGGACTCAGTTTCTCCCGCTTTTTGACTTGGGTTTTTTGTTTTACATTTAAAGCTACCACTGCATGTAGGCAGCATGGCAGGACGGCGGCAAGAGCTCCACCTGCCTCCCAAACCATGACAGCCAGCTGAGGTCAGGGCAGGGGGAGGTGGCAGGCAGGCAAGCGTGCTGGAGGCAGGCGGAGAGACAGTGGCGAAGGAGCTCCTCACTCAGGCCCACCTTCCTCCCAAATGAGGCAGATCAGGCTGATTTCAAGCCTGAAATTGACCTGATCTGCCTTGTTTGGAAGGAAGTCAGGCCTGAGTGAGGAGCTCCTTCGCTGCTGTCTCTCTGCCTTCCTCCAGCGGACGCTCGCCCACCCGCCCCGACCTCACCTGGCTGTCACGGAGCTCTCGCCATCATCCTCACTGCGCCGCCACCACACAGCGGAACATAGGAAGCTGCTGTATACCGAGTCAGATCATAGGTATTGCCTACACAGTATTGTTTACACAGACTGGCAGCAGCTTTTCCAAGGCTGCAATAAATTACAATGCAAAAGGGGAACATGTAAATTCAAGAAATCTCAATAAGAAAAACCGTGTTGATAGAATGAACCAATGCAGTGGACAAAACTAATGCACATATTCAATGAACGACATAGTCAATCCATATATTGGTGTATCAATATCACTTAGTTAAGGCTGATTAGAACAATCATATATTAATATTAATTTCACAAAGCCACAAATAATCATAAAGTATCACAGAGTATACAGTAAGTACAAGAATAGGGTAGGAGAATTACATATAATGTGGAAAAATAGTGGTCAATATAACTCATCATACATAAGCCATATATAGGCTGGAAAAAGCAGATGTTTAAGGAGGAGAAACTAAGCTCCTATATGGACCCAATGGGTAAAGTTTCTGATGTTTCCTCAGTAGGTCGTTCCCATTCACGTCGGAGATAAGATGATCCTCATGGGTCAGTGAAGTAACAAAGAGTTGCAATACACTTAATTCCAGATCCAAAGACTTAAACAGCTGGCTGAGATGTGTGTATTCAAGTTTCCAGAATGTATAAGAATAGTCCTTGAAAACTGCCTAGGTATCAGTTTTTTTCGCCACTGCTTCCTCACAAAGGAGTCGGACTATGGAAATAGAAATACATCGCTGTCTGCTACAGTATAAATAAATTTAACACCATACCACAGTATCTTTAAAATATAAGACAACATGGTGTCTAATTAACAGCAAGTTCCATACTCCCATGGTATAATACTGAATCTTACGTAAAGGTAATTCTTCAAAGCTTTCCTCAAGGTTGAAACCTTATCTTTACTGAATTCCAGCTGTATGACCTTGTTATATACAGCTGCCCATAAAGGTTTGACCAGCTAACTCTTAATGCATGCCAGATGGGGATACAGTGGATTCTGTGGTACCAGATTAAGAATATTATACGCTGTCACTGGCACCTGGTTGCAGATATTCCAGGATGTCATTTACCATCTCGTATAGCTTTCCGTAATGCAAAAAATAGGAGCTTAGTTTCTCCTCCTTAAACATCTGATTTTCCCAACCTATATATGGCTTATGTATGATGGGTTATATTGACCACTATTTTTCCACATTATATGTAATTTTCCAAGGCTGCAGGCAGGAATCTCTCTCAGTCCTATCTTGGAGATGCCAGGAAGAGAACTTGGAACCTAGATACTCTTCCCAGAGCGGCTCCATCCCCTAAGGGGAATATCTTACAGTGCTCACACATCTAGTCTCCCATTCATATGCAACCAAGTTGGACCTTGCTTAGCTAAGGGGACAAGTCATGCTTGCTACCACAAGACCAGCTATCCAAGCAGCAGCCACGACCACTGGTAAGCGTGCGCCCTTGCCACCTGGGGCAATGCCCTGCCCCTAGGTGGCCCCACCCCCAAGACACCCTGCCCCCCTCCCCCGACTCTCCCCCCTTACATCCCAATTTTGGCCAACGTAATGTTGGCAACCCTAATTGTGGGAGACCTGGGGAGCACAGTACAGTACTTGATGTCTGCCTCCTCCCCACTTGTTTTAGCTTGTGTGTGTGTATGTGTAGGAACCATGGGTTTTGTTATTCGCGCCTATAGGCGAGAAGAGAACCCCCATGAATAACGAGAGCCACCTGTACAGAGTTTCCAAGTGATCTCCATTCATAAACAACTAGACTCAGATCTGCTTCGCGTCAGCAAGGTTGCTGCAACTTGCCCCTACATCATTCCAGCATCTTCTTGGTCATTTGTCCTGTACTTTCTTGATGAGATCTCTTGCCTTTTCCACTTACCAATGAATTTCAAATTCTGAGGAATTTTGCATCCTCTCATGCTTCAGATAATGCTGCCTCTCGCAAAGTGCAGTCCTAGAGTAAGTCTAGGTGTACCTAGCATAATTCATAGCTACTAGGAAATACCTAACTACTGGGCTTTGTGACAGATTTACGGGGGAGGGCGGGATATATATATATATCACCATATATATACACACACACACTTCATGTTCATGAGCATACACACCTGAAAATCTTTCACTGTTTTGGTTTTCTTGGGGGGTCTTAAATGAGATGGAAATGGGACTGGGCTGGCAGCATTGGTCAGAGCAACCAAGACCTCTTCTGGGATGAAGTCTTTCTGTAAGGATGTGGGAAGAGGCTTTGAGCGGTCTACCATGTCTGACTTGTTTCTTAACTCAGGGAGTTCTGGAAAAGAACAGGAAAGATGTACAGACAGTAACTGTCCATAATTTGATAACCGCAGATGTATTTCCCCCCCACAACTAAGGCATAATTACAATTGACTACTCACACGGGGGTGTAGCTATTATTGAGTGGATGGGTTCCAAGAACCCAGGCCCCCCAGCTCCTGAGGGGCCCCCAGCTCCACCCCTCCCTATTCTCTTCATTATCTCCCTCACTCTAAGGGGCCCCCACTCCCCTAGCTATACCCCTGCACTCACATACAACCCCTTCCTTAATATTGGTGCTCCAAAATGATTGCCTTACACCAATATAAACTGTCCACCTAGAAATAACTTTCTTACCCAAGGGTCTTGCTTTAAGTCCTTTGGTAGTATTATAGCTAAAAACAAAATACCATCAGTATCAACAAAACAGAAAACCGTGTCCCAGAAGCACTACCCACAGTACTAGAGATGAGATCTAGACAGCTATTCACTGACTGAAAAGGCAAAAGCAGATGATTTCTTCCTCCATATCAATTATTTGAAAAGCATTTCTTTAAATGATAAGTGTATGTAAACCTTCTAAAAGAGGACATATTTAAGTATTCTTAGTTATTGGGAGTGGGGAGAGGTGGAAGGCAGTCAGCATTCCTGCTATGAGCAGCGATGAATGAGACATAAGGAATTCAACCAGCCACAGGATCTGGACAGCTCTTAACTGAAACAATGTATGCCTCAATCCCTCATTTCCCAAGATGACCTAGGGATCTACCTTTCTCATGTCCTCAGTCAACACCTGCATATCTTATTCTGCTAACACAAACCAAAACACTAACTGTCCTGTGTCCTACAAATGAACAGCAGTGCCAGCAGGAATGCAAACAGTGCAGACAGGGCAGTCAGCAAAACACATCAGCAGCCTCAATTTCTAGCTACAGCTGTAGAGCATCAATCAAAATCCTGAGAGAGTTACCTTTATTTTCTTTGCTGACAGGTACAATGGAAGAGGTATCTCTTGTTTTTCGGTGCTCTTGTTTTGAAGTAGATGGCAGCACTAGTTCCTTGTTAGCAGACATGCTGAAATGTTGATTTGGAGTAGTTTGCTCATTGAGAGATGTTTCCAGCAGCAAGTCTATATAGAAAGTATAATCCACATGGGCAGATCTGCAACAACTAACAAGGAGGCAGAGCGTATGGCACACCCATACTGTGTGTATTTGTACATTACAAGCTTGCAGTGCAAACTTGTTAACAGCCACTGGTAAGAATTACTTTCAGGAAAAGAAGCTTTAATGTAGTAGTTTCTTTTTCATGCCCCAAGTAACTAACATGTTTATGAGCATACAGGCTAGTTGTAGACATGTGCAGCATTGACTAGTATAAGCCTGCAAAGCAGGCCTTCTTACCCCTCATTCTCCATCTGTGGCAGTTAACCAGTTGCAGCAAAAAAGCCACACCCCTGCAGAGGACACTTATCTGCTGTCCAGACTATTCTACTGCACTTGGGACTAGCTCTCCCCGTGGGTAGCACAGTAATTGCGTCTACATCTTTTGAAGACTAGCAGGTAAAAACATCAGCTACTGAGCAGGAGAGAAATACTGCCAAGAAATGTGTATGTTTGGAGGAAATTTATTTCAAGTTTGGAAAAAGAATGGGGTAAGAAAAGAAGGGTTGAATAAAAGTAGTGGAAGGTCATTTAAATAGATTTTTTTTTAAAAAAAATCAGATTGGCTTTTATCTGCCAATTATATTGGTTTCAAATTCCATGTTATTTATTTAGTGTGCAACCTGAGAATTAGCTACTTGATTATATTCTTAAGAGCTTGCATATTGTTATGCTAATAGAAGTAGAATTCGTATCAATGTCACTGAAGAGTGCAGACTATTGCTGCAATAAGCCAGGGTCGTTCAAGCCACTCTCTTATTTAGAAATAATATTTGTTTTGGTTGTCGGGAATTTCTTAAAGGCATAGCATAAACTTCGTTTATGCCTCCCATATATACCTTTAAACACAATTACCCAACCCCCACCATCCCTCCCGCCCCAGTCCATAATTACTCCTCGATGAGGACTAGACACCAAGAGTGTCCAAGTACAGGCTGTAACACAATACAGAAGAGAAACTGTCAAGGGAAATCCTTTGGTGAAGAACTTGTTGGTCACTCAACGATGTCTTTACTTTTTTTAGGAGAAGAAGATAGAGGGAGGAGTGAAAGCTCTATTGACTTACCTCTTGTGCTTTCTGTAGGTAGCCGTTGCTATGGGAACACAACACGCCTCTTGTAATTGCCCATTGCAACGCCTAACTTCCCCCGCCCCGAACGTCCTTCCTGATATTGCTCTCTTCCAGTCTTTTACTTTTAATCCGCGGCGACTGTCCACGTCTATTGCGCCGCATACCTTAAACGAGCATGCCTTTAACTCTTTGTTTTTAATAGGCATTCATCTTGCCGCCTTAACAACGGTGCTTGGGGTCTTTCAGCGCCACGTCTCTATGAGAAACCGAGCGCGTGCGCTCTTGAGAGAGGGTCCTGGGCTGGCTTCTGCTTTGCAACGGGGGCAGGGTGGGTGTGCGTCCTGTTTTGCGCCTTATGTGCGGACGCAGGCACACCACTTTGGCACATCTGTGCATTTCTCTTGTGCCTGCGCATGCTATTTTGCATGCCGCAACGTGCTTTCTCTCTCTCATTCTGAATATCTATTAAACAACATGGTTGTAAAGGTGTTCATTAGGAGAAGCCTGGTTTCATTATAGCTGAAAACGTCAGCCATTTCTGATCAATGGGGCCATCTGTGTAAACTTAAAAAGCTTGCATAATACAGCACAGCAGGAACCGCTCCAATAGGAAACTGCCATATACTGAGTCAGATCATTGATCTATCTAGAGATAGCCCTATCTTTTGTAGAAGCCAGGGAGGGAACTTGAAGCCTTCTGCTCTTCCCAGAGCGGCTCCATCCCCCGAGGGAAATATCTTACAGTCTCCCATTCTTATGCAACTAGAACAGAACCTTCTTAGCTAAGGGGACAGGTCATGCTTGCTACCACGAGACCAGTTCTCCTCTCCAATAATCTTCTATATGCGGTTTCTGAGAGTGCTGAAAATTTGGGGCTAAAACCAAAGCACCCATAGGCAAGTGGCAGGTACTTGCAGACTTGGGATGACCCACAGATATGTTGGTGTTCAAAACATACAAAGAACCCTAAGGGAGTTAAACAAAAACCACTCCAAACTCTCCCTGTATTAGTCAATGGGACAAAATGGTCATGAGCTCTGTCACAGTTGACAGACAAGCAATGGTGGGAGGAGGGCTTGAACAAAAAGAATGGGAAATTATCAGCTTGAACACTCCCTGAGGACAGTCACAAACCCTTCTGCTTCTCAGAGGAAAAGATGTGTAACTCTTGCTTTCTCACCAGTCATTTCACAGGTTTGTGTTTTCAAGGGGGAAGGACTTTGAAAAAGAGCAGAGACTGAGGACCAGTGCCCCAGCCCCATTTCATAAAATAAAAGCTGCATATGTAGACAGACCAAAGTTAGGCTAACTTGGTTAGGTTATCTTTGTTGCCAAATTTTGTTTTTCTACCATGCTCAGCCACAGGCTCAGGTAAAACTTGCACAACAGGGACATGCAACATTTTGTTGCATTCTTGTTAAATACATACATAAATAAAGCAAGCAATATTGTTACAGACAGATGCATCAACCTAACCACTACAGAAGAATTCCCAAGGGATAGACTAGTTAGGAATACCAGTGATGCAGTGCAAGCCAAAGTCAGAAGCTCTCCCCAACACCAGAAACAAGACAGACACTTCCCATTTTGTGTTCAAAGCCTCTTCACAACCATCAGCACATACATAAATGCAATACACACACCAAAACTGGCACAGACATCAATCACGCTGGGCAGAACACTGTTTTGAAAAGACGACACCACACATTTCTAGTCGATGAGCAGCTTGAATGACAAATGAATGGAGGCAGACACATTTCATAGATAGCAAAATATATTTCAATTTCTGTAGTACAGGAGAGATCATATAAACTTTTGCACGTGACTGAACAGGTCACAACAGTTCAATTCATACAGTTCAATTCATTTTGGAACCAATATCAGAATTACATGATTCCCCACAATGACCAACCTTCCATGACCTCATATGTCCCCCATCTTGTAGAATATTACAAAGGCTGCAAGGCACATGAAGCCTGAAGTAGTTGAATGTCCCCTTTTCACTGGCATCTGCAAGTCTTTCTAATACAGAGAAGCTACAGCCTCTGTCCACCAAACATGTCCAGGAGCTATTCAGGATAATACGATGCCTTGCAGCCAATGAAGCTATCTAGATCTTTTCAAGCAAAACAGTTGCATTTTTTTAACACTACACCAGGCCTGCTCAACTTTGCCCCCCCCAGCTGTTTTTGGACTACAACTCCCATAATCCCCAGCCATGATGGTCAATAGTCAGGGATTATGGGAGTTGTAGACCAACATCTGCAGGAGGGCCAAAGCTGAGCAGCCCTGCACTACACCCATGTTCTGCCCCTTCCAGGAAACTTACATTTAGAAATTCAAACTCAATAATATTGATTACAATAAGTAAGTTGATGTTTGCTCCCTTCTCCCTACTTTAAAAAAAAAAAAGAGTACAGGTTTTTCTCCCAATGAAAATGAGGATTTATTTTATAATTTATCAAGTTCTATTCTAAAGTCAAAGGTTGAGGTGGTTCTCTTTATACAAGCAGCAGAAAAGACACAATGTATGAAAATTCATTGGCTGGACCCAAGACAGTCCTATAAAGACAAATACCATACCTTCATAGACAACTAGCCCAAATGAACAAAATGCTTCACCATGTTAATACTGGTTTATCTATTTTGTAGTCAGCATGTATGCAGTTTGTGGTGTTCCAGGAAGGTAACTCTTCTTCATGGTTAATGGACATTGCCAGATAAGATTCACATCTGTATACAGAAACTGCAAATACTAGTGAGCAGGCATTGAAAGCAATGTATGGTAGACAATGTATGCCTTATCAGACTAAATCTGGAGATTATGCAGGATACGGGCCAAAGCCCAGATAGCCACATTTTGTCCTCTTCCAAAGCTGGATGTTTCAGCAAACTTTTAAGTCCCCCCAAGTTAGATATTGTATTTTCTAGCTACTTGTCACAATATTTAATCCAAGCTGTAAGTTTTCCATTGCCCACAAACATTAACCAAGTAACATCAGTTAATGACACATCCACATTAGCCAAATAAACCTGGGGACATTGCACAAGTATTAACAAGCAACTGGTTTCAGTTTGCCAAACACTACTCAGGCACATCAGCTATGTGCCTTCTTCAAATATCCTGTCTGGTAGGTAGTGAATGCAGAAGTGCACAGTAACTTTGCAAAGAGTTAAGGCCACAATCTTCAATGCTGTAACAAAGAAATCAAACCTTTCAAGCTAATGGATTAATGAGGAAGAGAAAAGGCACGAACACACACAACCATAGCACTACCAGTACTTGAATAGCTAAGAGAGTACTTTAATAGCTAATAGCTGAATATGTCTGGCACTGACTGTGCAATCTGGGGGCAAGGACTGGCCTTGCTAGCTGCAGAATTAACCACTGTAAGCCAGAAGTAAGGAACCCTTTAAACATTATACTAGAGCTCTGATAGGTGATTTTCCATGAGCTCATCCCATGATCCTAATGTAACACTTAAGACCTGCAACCATTTGGGCAGGGCCCATCACGTGGGTCTTTCCCTGATGTGATTGGCCTTGCCTACATGGTTACAATAAAGGCCATATGGTCATTAAGCTTCACAAGAGTGCTATGAGATGAACCCATAGGAAGAACATCTCTCACAGTGCTCCCGTAACATTTCAAAAGGCAGACAAATGTAAAAGTGGCCAGCCTGAGACCTGAACGCACAACCATTCATGAATAAAGAAGAGACCCAGACAGGCTGACAGAGACAGCCAACCTCAAGAGAATGCTATCATTCTCTGGTCAGCAAGAGGGTCTTTCTGAAGAGGGGATGGAGGGCAGTGGGCCTCCGCTTCCTGCAGCCTCCATTCTGCAAAGTGGGCTCCCAGCAAGTCTTCTCACTTACTCACTCAGCCACCACTTTCTCTTGCCTCTGGTACTCAGACTTGGCCCTGAGGTCTCCAGTTGCTGATTGTGTGCATGTGCTTTATGTGCGTACTGGAATTTGAGTGATCCTGCTTGGAAGCCAAAAAATTAGGAACTACTGTCTTTAAAAATAGGCAAAAATGATATATTGTAATGATCTCATTTGCAACTTTCTCCTTTGAATTTTAAATTGAAACACTGACTTTATTGCAGATTGCCATCTTCTAACAATACAATATTTGCATGGTTTGAAATTCTAGAAAAAAATTGGTCCTTAAAATAACCAAATGCCTCATATGAAAGAACTTGTCTTGGCTGTTGTTTCCACTGTTCCCAAACTGTTTCTGTCTGGATCTTCCAGCTTGTTGCACTGTATAATTCACATAATTGTGGTAACCAATTAAAAGTTAGTACACTTAGCACTTGTCTTCCCACAGTAGAAGTCAGAATTAAAATTTAATTCCCTGATGAAACATAAGCTTTCATCACAGTTTTCCCTTGACTGTGAACTGAATTTCACATGAGGTCATTTACAACACAAGGCCAACTTATCTACATGAAGGGGGCAGCAGACAAGAGGCAGGGAGAATGTAGCAGCTGGATCTCTAATCTTAAATATTTACTGCAATTAGGCAATATGAGAGGCAGTTGTCAGCATTTGCTGACAACTTTTGCTCTTGTCATATCAAGAGCAAAGGAGGGGCAACACAGAAAGCATACATTCTTCCCAAATGTTTTCCCTAGTCTCTTCCTTTTTGCCCTTCAACGGATCCCAGATGAGCTTGGGATGGCTGAAGGAAGGCTTCAAATTAAAAGGCTGAAGATTGATTATGTGTTTCAGGCTTCATTGAGAATGGATGGTCAGAGAATACTCATTGGCAGGTCAGAATGGTACAATAGGCTACCAATTGCCAGCTACCAATACAAGGATGTTGTTTGGCACAGTAGTATAGTCACTTCCTATGGAGATCCAAGCACACCACCAACCATATCCATATTTTTGATGCAAAATTCCAAGGCGACCCTAATGAGCAAAGTGGCATTTTAAATGAAGCAGCAGTATCAATTTCAAGTCAGTCAATATAATTGCTTAATCCTTCAGCATAAATTGCATTCTGTGTCCCTAAGTAACTAAAGTACACTTCATTAAATAATGCCAAAATTGGACATGTAACACAGGACAGCACTCTAGATGTCTATAGCAGTTTATAAAAAATCAATGCCGACAACAATTAAATACAAATTCAACAGATCTGGGATGGCCAGATGGCAATTCGTGGACTAGATTTCAGCTAGATAGCAACTGCTATCATTAATATATTAATAATAATTACTATCATTAATAGCTTCCAAAATTCTTAGCAAGGTGTGATAAAACTCTTCTGCCAGATTTTGACTCTTTGTTTTCAAGAGCTGTAAACAAAGATACAGTATTACACACTTCAGTGTTAAGACTTTCTTGGTAACACCCTATCTTTCCACTGTTTATCCTCCATGAAGGTGTCTTATCCTTTTTGAAAGCCAACTAAGCTAAAGAGAAGAGCTAGATCCCTAGGAAGGCCTGAACACACATCCTCCATTAAATGGAAAGGCTGCAGCCCTCACTGACAGGTTAACACCAACAAACTGGGCCCATGGATGTATAACTAAACAGCTTCCAGCCCCCAGGCACTGTCCAGATTACAGCGTAGCCTACAAGAATAAACTAGCCATCCCTGGAATAGAAAATGCAAACTATTCCATAGAATAAACAAGTCTGCATTTTGATATGTCACATAATGCTGATGGTTTTATCCATTCAAAAGTTAAAGACAATGGCAAAGAAAGGCCAGCCCCTACTGCCAGTATGTTTAAGAGTAAGGCTAAAAATTAAAAGGAAGGTTCTAAGAGGTACATTAAACCATAAAGCTAGGTTTTCTTTATTTAAAAAGAACACTAAAGCTTAAGAACATCAACCAAAGAGTTAGGTATACTTCTCACAATGTATCATTTATAATGTCATCAACAATATCCTACAAAGCAACAGATGGAGGGGGAAAGTAGTATTCGGCATTAGAAGCTGGCCGATTCCACTTATTCTAGGGCAAATTTAGATTTCTATTAAAACCTGCTTGCGGTCAAAATACGGTAATTAAGTTATGGATGGATTATTCCGAGGTGCTTACACGATGGCTGGTTCCATAGAAATGGATGCAAAATGTGTTCTGTCGCTCAATCCAAGCATCTACAAATCTGAGTGGCCCTGGTGGTCCAGCAAGAAGGGTGCCTGGCAGCGCATATGTCCTTACCCGCAAGCTCTCAGTTGTGTTGTGACTGGAAAAGGTAAGATGCTGCTGCAGTTTCTTAACTCCTCCACAACCCAACGCAAATGAGAAATCTCTGCCTCTCTCTCTCAAGTCTTCTGCATATGCTTGGGGTAGGACAGAGGATTGGTGGTAAGCACTGACAGAGGCTGCCTGGTCATCCAGGCCCTGGTTCCATCATTTATCAATACTGAAGCAAGGAGCAAAGGAACACACACCACTACTGTGCCAATGTCCCATTACTTTAAAAAACAACACTGAAGGAATGTTAAGTTCAGAGAGGCAAAAGTGACCTGGATCACACAATACTGCCCTTTGAGGATGACAGGAAGAACAGGCACCACAGAGATCATTGTTGGTAAAAAGCAACCTTTGCACTGGAAATTCCTTCACCAATCTTTCAGTGTGTTTCATGACCAGCATGAAAATGGCTCCAGTTGGAGCTGCTTATGGAATGAGAACCACCTGCCCAGTCATAGCTGCCTTAAAAGGCAAAATGCAATCATTTGCCATAACTAAAAGGACAGTTTTCCTTTTCTTTCTTTTTTTAAATGGTTCAAATCATTTATATTACTGGTCCTTTTTTTTTTTTTAAAGAACATCTTCTGGCTTTAACCGGAGACCATCCAGAGGACTTCACATCTTAATGTGGCAAGCCCAGGAACGTGGCTTTATGTAGTCCAGGAACGTAGGCTACAAGACATAAGAGGAACAACAAACAATGTGAGGCAGAACACACTAGCAGCCTTGACTTGCTAGAAACATCCAACTGTGGTACTGAAAAATAGTGTTCTCATTTGGCAGCCACATGAAGCTCTGCCTGGTGAAGGCAAGAGTGTTTGGGGAGACATTTGGGATTTACCATCTCTTCAGCCAGCAAGGCTTTCTTCCCTGTTTCTAACAGTCCATACAGTGAGACCAGAAGTGAAGGCAGGAGACTTGTCTACCAACAGCACTTAAACTGTCCAAGGCTCTGTCCAAGGCTTTAGACTAAGCTAAAGACTAAGACTACAGTTTTTTTAAAGACTAAAGACATTCTGCAGAGCACTATGAATTTAATCTCTTCTGCAGAGTGTACCAGCACCCAGAATTTTAATAGTATTGGAAGCACATCTGCAAGGACTTGGGTGCATCATATACATGCTTGCAGGCATGTGTGCATGCAGAAAGTATGCACATGCCTCTGAATCGGAATGTGGAACACAGCCACTGTTTTGTTGCAGTGTCTCATGGCCTACTTAAAAGTGTGCACAGTGAGCCTCCCACATATATTAACAAAAAATTCAAACAGATTTGACACCTTTGTCTGGGGAGAGTGCTAAGTTACTACTAAAATACAAAGGATTGAAACCCACAGATGTAAGTTCACATAAACACACAAATTTATACCTGTGGATTTCAATCTTTTGTGTACACACACACACACACACACACACACACACACACACACACACACAACATGCTTGTAAAATTATTTATCTTATTTGTATAAATCTCTAAATGTCAGAGAATTTTGCTTCTTGACTAAGTTTTCTCCAAAAATTGTAAGGTCACCAAAACATACTCAAAAAGTACCAAAGATCTGGTAGTAGGGTGTTTGATCAAATATACAGCACAGAGAGAAGCTGTTTCCTAGTAAACCAGAATCACCAATGTTTTGAATGCTGTCCTCTCCAGTCTTCTAATCACTATGATTTTGCTGATCCACTGCTCATTATTCTGGTTAGAAAAATACCTAGCCCATGGCCATTCTGTACTCATGACTCAAAGACAGACAGACATGAGAGACAGGCTCAGAAAGAAAATGACATCCAACTCCAAATGATCAACACTCTAAATTCAAAACTGTCAACCCTGACATTTGTTTAGGAAAACTACTTTGTGCTGGAAATTCAAGTTTTTCAAATTTTAACTCTGCCTGACAATTACTGCTATACAGATGTTTGTAATCAAAATCAGTAAACCACTCATGTTTGCTCAAAATGATATATTCTAAGTAAGAATTTCAAGATTCAAATGACCAAAATAGAACACAACTTTTAAAATCTGAATGAATTTTTCACATTTTGCATTCAAATTTCAGGCTTCAAATTCCTCTTTGAACACATTGGCTGAATTTGTATCCCCCTCACATATGACGTTGGTTACTCACATTTTTCAAAGGGCAATACTGATGGGCATACCATTCCTGGCTATAAAGAGAAAGGATTATACCCTGGCCGAGGAAGAGAGATGTCCACATGATCACATTCCAAATGGGGCCTTTCCGACGGTCATTGAGAATGAAGTTGAAAACCACTGAACAAGGCAAATAAAATGTATTCAGAATGCATCCATTCAGGGCACCATCAACCACCTTGGCTTGTTCCCTGCTAGCAGAGTGCCACTTAGTATGACAGGTAGTACTGTCTTCCATAAAAATGAATGGCTCCCACTAGAGTACAGCTGAAGAGTAAATAGACGGCTGCCAGACACACCACTGAAGAAGGATAAAAATTGCCTCCACCCTTCTTGCTGTGATTATCCCAGTATATGGGGTGGGAAGGCCAGATTCTTCATCTGCCTCAGTGGCAACACAGTTTGTAGCTCCTTTACATTTTCTCAAAGAAAATCAGTGGAAGCCATTCACTCCTATGGGAAAAGGTAAAGTTGGGTATATGGAAAAATTCTTGCCCCAGGACCCCATATGCTGCTGATGCCAGCTCGAGACAGAAGATAGGAGCCCACTGCAGAGCAAAGCCAGAGCGACCAAGCCACAAACTGGATTGTATATTATACTGGAGGCAGTTGCTTATTACATGTCACACAGAGAGCAGAAGACTATTTGGGAAGGAAGGGACAATCTCTTACCTTGCTCCTCCTCGCCCTCTCATTATGCTCTTAAGCAAACCTGGGGGAAGTACTCCAACCCTGGGTTGTGCTTAGACTGGAGTGGTGCTTTACACCAAGTAGGAATTCCCATCCAGGCAATTCTCCTAGCAACCCATGAACTAGCTACAGGAAAATGGGAAGTTGTCTGTGAAGCAGTCTTGAACCCTCTCATTTTAGAAGTTAAGCTTTAGAAGCGGCTAGACAAGATGAAAGTGGAGTCTCAACATTTCTCCAACACTGGAAAATATATTTGTAACTTACTTCCAAAACACATGAAGATGCAGAACAGGACTGGATAGAAGTAACCAAAGCAGACAGCAAGGGCGTATTCATGTACAGCAGCAGAAATAGTGAAGACTAATAACATTGCAGCTGCTTTAAAATGTTTTCCAAAGAACTGGAGGCGACCAAAAAAAAAAAAAAAAAAAGACAAAAGTTAATCCATCAGAGATCCAACATAAATTTTATTCTGTGAAAGCTTGTGGTAGTTACCATTAAACTGCCTGTTAATTTTATGACACCATGTCTCATACTATGTCACTTAGGAAAGGCTCTCCATTAAGTTTTATTGTATTTTCTTTAGCAGAGAGTTGGAAGTGACTGTCTAGAGCTATTCAGCTGCTGCAGAAATGCTACAACTGGGGCTTAACTGTCATAACAAAAACAGGTACCAGCCAACTTTATTTGCTTATAGTCCAGTCCAATACCTGGACATCCATACCTCGCTAAACAATCTTTGCGAGTGACCAGTCAGTCCTCTAGAAGTAAGACTTCTGAAGTTAGATATTGTTGATAGAGGAAGGTGCTCTAGGCCACTGAACATCTTCTGCACCTTTTCCAGTTCTACAATGTCCTTCTTAAGGTATGGTGCCCAGAACTGTACACAGTACTCCAAAGGAGGCCGCACCAAAGTTTTGTATTAGGGCATTACAATATTCGCAGTTTTATTGACTATAAAACTGCTAATATTATAATGTCCTTATACAAATCTTTGGTTGGGCCACATTTGGAGTACTGCATTGGTCACCATTCCCTTCCTTATGGAATTCTCTGCCACAAGATGTGGTGACAGCCAACAACCTGGATGGCTTTAAGAGGGGTCTGGATAAATTCACAGAGGAGAGGTCTATCAATGGCTACTAGTCTGAGGGCTATAGGCCACCTCCAACCCAAGAGACAAGATGCCTCTAAATACCATTGTGGGGAGCAACAGCAGGAGAGAGAGTATGCCCTCAGATGCCCAGAGGAATCTGGTGGGCCACTGTGTGAAACAAGATGCTGGACTAGATGGGCTGTTCTTATGTAGTACTGTTTTTTATTCAACTCCCAGACTACACTCATCTATTTAAAATTAGCCATTATGACTTGCTCATGTGGCATCATCTTTGTCAGTCCCAAAAGAGGAGTTCTTGTTACTCTGTAGAGGCTAGACTGCAGCATCTTAGAGACCAACTAATTTATTGTGATGCGTGTGATCATGGGCAATATACCCAAACACAAGGCACAAAACTAGCCTGCACTCCCTCTTTGAACCTCCCTCGATAAAAAGAAGTTTACCACAAGATCCCCTCCCATCCACCCAAGGATATATTTTCCAATAAATTAAAATAAATTAAGAGAAAGCACTTGAATAGATGGTTACACACCCAGAGGAAGTCTCTGTATACATAGTAATACAGCCAGTCATGTACCACCACATTCCAGGTTCGGTAATAGTTTGCAAAAGAGGTGGAGTTCCACCAATCCTGGAGAGAAAGCAGCATGGAGTCAAAAGAGCACAGTTCTGCAAGTCAGTATCAAACTGAGAATCACAATGCCAAGTACACTCCTGCTACTCAAATATTTCTGCAGCAATTGGCAACACAGCTTGCATTCTCTCTACATGGTCACATCTTCCAAGTTGGAAAAAGCCTGCAGAGCACACATATAACATTAAAGTTTACAAGAGAGCTGCATTTTGGAAGATATTTTTATGATTGTCCTATGATGGCTGCACAAGCTGGCCAGAGCAGAAGCAGCAGGTTCAATACCACTCTTTCTGGGATCACCTGGAACTCAGACTTAGAGGCTCCTGTACTTGCCAACACTAACCAAGTGCAGCGCTGCAGTTCTGTCACTTCACCTAATGCTGTTTCCATTTAAAAAAAAAAAAGTCACAGGAACAAAACAGTCTGAAACACTACAATAAAAAGTTGAGGAGTAAACAAAATAATTTAAGTCATAGCAAGCTCGGCAACAGCATACAGAGATGAAGGCGCATAGGCCCCATGGGCATCCACTTTACTATTTTGTGTGTGTGTGGGGGGGGGGGTTGGCTACAATCCTATACCCATGTACCTGGGAGGAAGCTCCACTGAATCCAATGGGCATGACTCAATCCAGGCAGGGGCAACTACCCCTTTTTGTCCCCCTTTTCTGGATGCCAATGATAGGCCCTCAATTCACCAAAGACCAAATGGTGAAGGACCATCTCTATAAGCTGCCCAAAGGTACAAGAGGAAGGTGCCTGGTGGGCCTCCCCACTCCTCCTTGTTATTTCTGTTCAGCGGGTAGCTCTTGGGGTTCCCCGCCCCCCTCTAACCACATCTTCCGCAATAACCCTGTAAGGAAATATACCAGACGTGCGAGTAAGCCTATGAGCCTTACACATCGGTTACCTTATAGAACATTCTGTCACCAAAGCGCAGCATCTCAGCAAAGGCATTAAGCCAGCAGTGAAGGAATGCAAAAAACATCAGGAATAGAATCAATACACCTGGGAAGTAGTTTTTAAAAAAGGTTAGGTTAACTACATTCCTTACAACAACTTGCTGCACTGATTGGAAGGTGAAAATATCTTCTCACATCTGCAACTCTAGGCTAAAAGCAACAATGCTACAGGACCCACCCCCCAATGCTACAGGACCCACCCACCGCTGTCTCTGGAATAAGAAAATGTTTGTGAGAGTTGCTATTAGAAAACTCTTAAGACCAAATATTATGAAGGAAAATACAACAGAATGTGTTCTCTTAAAATGCTATCATGCATCCTCTGTTTTAACTACAGGTGGAACTTGAAAAATTAGAATATCGTGCAAAAGTCCATTAATTTCAGTAATGCAAATTAAAAGGTGAAACTGATATATGAGATAGACGCATTACATGCAAAGCGAGATAAGTCAAGCCTTAATCGGTTATAATTGTGATGATCATGGCGTACAGCTCATGAAAACCCCAAATCCACAATCCCAGAAAATTAGAATATTACATGGAACCAAGAAGACAAGGATTGTAGAATAGAACAATATCGGACCTCTGAAAAGTATACAGTGTACTGTGCTTGATTGGCCAGCAAACTCGCCTGACCTGACCCCATAGAGTATCTATGGGGCATTGCCAAGAGAAGGATGAGAGACATGAGACCAAACAATGCAGAAGAGCTGAAGGCCGCTAATGAAGCATCCTGGTCTTCCATAACACCTCATCAGTGCCACAGGCTGATAGCATCCATGCCACGCCGCATTGAGGCAGTAATTGCTGCAAAAGGGGCCCAAACCAAATACTGAATACATATGCATGCTTATACTTTTCAGAGGTCCGATATTGTTCTATTCTACAATCCTTGTCTTATTGGTTCCATGTAATATTCTAATTTTCTGGGATTGTGGATTTGGGGTTTTCATGAGCTGTACGCCATGATCATCACAATTATAACAAATTAAGGCTTGACTTATCTCGCTTTGCATGTAATGCGTCTGTCTCATATATCAGTTTCACCTTTTAATTTGCATTACTGAAATTAATGGACTTTTGCACAATATTCTAATTTTCCGAGTTTCACCTGGATTCTCCCAGTGAGAAAGATTGAGGAAGCCTATAGATTAAACCCCAATGCAGACATTTGTGTACAGATGCCTGTATACAGGTACACATTTTTGTGTGAATTACTGTACCTGTGTTCATTTTAAAAGCGAACCTGGGTACAGGGCCCTCAAATGCAGGGTACCAACAGGAGGTGTACTGCTGTACCTGCATTCAACACCATATATAACTGCACCTTGTCCAGATCTGTGTGTACACTGTACACTCATATGAGTATTGAACATATAGTGTGTGTAGTCAGTCAGTCATCTTTATTCGGTCAATTGACCAGCAAATCAGATAAATAAAACAGCAGCACAATCAAGAAATACATTCAAACAATCCCACCAGCCCCACCACATACCAGAGTGATCCGAATTCTACCAGCAATGTAGCAGGATTTCACCACTGAATAAGAGACACTAGAGTCTTTATCTTCAAGTAAGAAGTTCACTAACAGATCGTTAGAGATTAAAAAACACCCAGGACCATCAGAAAACCGAGACAGCAAGGGCGCAATTAAACAATTCCTGACATGTTGAAAAAATTAACAGTAAAGTAACACATGGGCAACTGTTTCAATCTCATTAGCATTGCGGGGACATAATCGCGCCTCTATCGGCCACTGATGAAACCTACCATAAAGTAAGGCAGATGGCGAGGCATTAAAACGAGCTCTAGAAAAGGCCCAACGAAACTTAGAAAAGGTGATAGTGGACAAGTATTGGGCAGTAGAGAATCCTGCCCATGATTTTAAAGGCCTATATAGGATTGGAAGGAGAGCTGTCTCATTCTGTAGCTCGATGTCAGAAAGACATTGAGATACCAGAGCCTTTGCTCTCTGAAATCCCAGCTCCAAGAGTTGTTCAGGGTGTAACCCTATCAAAAGCAATTTGTTAATTATCCGCTCAGACCAAGTAGGTCTGGGGGAAACAGTAAGGAAGAAGAGTATTAGACCTACCAGCTGCAAATGGATCTTCAGCCAGTAGTTAATCATAATCCTCCAGGCCCTAGTTTCCACCTTTGGAAGCCCTGCCTCTTGCTAACTGTGCTAACTCCAAATGCATTTGGGGGTGTTAAATAGCGCTCTGAGAAAACCAGATTGAATACTTTCTAACAGGGTAAAATTGTTGTAAGGGCCCAATTGGGCTCCATAGGTGAACTGTGACAGGGATTTAGCTATAAACAGCCTAACGGCCTCTGGGATAAAACCACCACCTTTAGTTCTAAAAAATCTGAGTATGGCAGCAGAGCTCCTTCGAGCAGAATCAGCTACTGATGGAATATGGGCAGACAGCTTCCCGTTACATTGAAAAACCACCCCCAAATACTTAAAGCCTGTTTGATTTTATGACCTGCCAAGCTGAGCTTTTAAATCTGTTATTAAAACACATTATTTTAGTTTTGGCATAATTGATGATGAGGTGGTCTTTGTGACAATGGTGGGCCAACATATAGTGTGAATGGAACCCATATCTATTGAAATAAAATAATTACCGAACACTTATTCACAGGGCCATACTCTGATTGTTGTTGGTATTACAATTCTTATTGTTTTTTAAAAAATCTTACTGATAAAAAACATTTTCTGGATCTTTTGCAAAGGGGGCAGACAGAGGTCAATAATGGAGAAGTACTCACCTGGAAGAATGGAATTGAAGATGCAAAGGACCAGCCCCCGTAAGTTGAAAGGTTCCCGAATATAGTTTCGATATACAGGGATACAGAGTCGCACAAAGATGTAGTAAACATAGAAGAGCGAACAAAGTACCTGGGTAGAATGGAAGAAACCAGAAACAATTGGTCTTGGGAGAGCCAGCATGCATAGTCCATGTGTTTGTGCGTGACGGGGACCACATGGAATGCTTGCAAGTTCTTCACCCAGGACCACTCAGGGTTGATGAAAATGTGTGTGTGTGTTTTAATGAAAAATCCAATTTTTAAAATTTACATCGGATTTAAAAAATAATAATAATAAACAACCTAGTCAAAGATATCATTGTGAATATTATATTATATTATATTATATGAACATATTAAGAGCAGTTTATGGGAATGAGAGATAACAGACCTGATCAGTCCTATTCTACAGATGGTATTCATGCAGTGTGCATGCACACACTCTTGCTTCCCCCGTCCCAAAAAAGTACAAAAGCAAAGAAAGTCAATGAATGAATAAAGGATGGGTGGGAGTGGGGGTGGAATAGATCTAAGCAAGAAGGAGGAGTCTGGATCTAAATGCACGGGATGGGCAGGGGAGAACAGAAAGTGAAACCAAAAGTTAAACAGAACATATTCATGCAGTCCTGAGGAAGTGTTTTCCGGGTGTATTCTGCATTGTAGAAGGGAAACACCTATTACAGCAGTAAGCCGTAAAAAGAGACCCCATTTGGGAATATTTTATTGAAGTTTTTGTACCTGCGGGTAAGAAAGGCATGCGTGCAAAATGCAAAATGTGCAACAATGAAATGCAGAGCCTGGTTGCTCAAATGAAACAGCATTATGAGGTGTGTACCTATTATAGTGTGTACCTACATTCTAAAAATGAAACCTACATCTATCTCTAAATAAGATTATATTAGACAACAAGAATGCACTTTTATAGAAAATGAAGATTACATAGAATCTTCTTGACTAGCGATTTAAATTGTGATTTAAACCATTAAAATGGAGTCCTTCTGTGAAGCTATTTAAATTGATTTTATATAAATCAAATCAATCCTGGAACCACCATCATGTCCATTTCAGCCCAGAAAGCTGAGCTTACATGTGGCTACTTCTGATGTGCTAAGTGTAATTGTGTAGCTCTAAGATCAGATCCATCTGGTGGTATCACTATTGGACTAACAACAAACAGAAACACAGGACCCCTGCAGTAGCTTTATAAGGGTATAACTATTTTTAGAAGCTATAAAATATTAGAGAAACTTGAAGACAGGCTTAGCAGCTAGGTTAATACAGTAATGATTCAGTGACTTATCAGCAAGGAGGCTATGAAATCTATTCTCTGCTCTTCACTTCCAAACCGTGATAAGAATGGCTTAATAAGATGTTTTGAACCAAGGCAGGACACATCTGCTCAGCTGTGTGTGTGTGTGTGTGTGTGTGTGTGTGTGTGTGTGTGTGTGTGTGTGTGTGCTGGAATCCATGACGTACAAAACCGTGTTCATAGTAGCTGCCATTCAACATTCAAAAATATTTGTGGACTTTGAACTAGAAGACTCCAATGCAGAAATTGCTTAAAAATATGAGTAGGAAGGCTTATTCTATCTCCTGTCTCTAGGAAGGTGTGCCCGTTTAATTTACTATTGTGCATGCATGTATTTTGAGAGTTTTGGGGGCTAAAGACAATAAATATCTGTTCACTGAAGTACTGATTAAAATCTAAGACACAAGAATGCTTCAGGCACAAGAATATATAGGAACATAGGAAGCTGCCCTATACTGAGTCAGACCATTGGTCTATCTAGCTCAGTATTGTCTTCACTGACTGGCGGCAGCTTCACCAAGGTTGCAGGCAGAAATCTCTCTCAGCCCTATCTTGGAGAAACCAGAGAGGGAACCTCCTGGAACCTAGATGCTCTTCTCATAGCGGCTCCATCCCTTAAGGGGAATATCTTGCAGTGCTCACACTTCTAGTCTCCCATTCATGTGTAACCAGGGCAGACCCTGCTTAGCTAAGGGGACAAGTCATGCTTGCTACCACAAGACCAGCGCTCCTCTGCTTCTATATTCAAGAACTGGCAAACACTGCACATTCCTTCCATTTCAGAGGACATTCATGATACACACTGAAAAGCCAGTGTTGGAAATGGACTTGAAACTCTCAGATGAGTGAATTTAACCATTTGTATGTTGCCATTGCCAATCCCACTACAATCAAACTTCTTACATCAGGCTTGCAAAAAGCTACTCACTTAGGGAGAATAAGTATGCCAGGCATGGAATCTTAGAACTTCTTTTATTTCTTCCAGCCAAAAATAAAGTAAAATGACTGATAAAGGTATGTGTGGGCATGTGAACGAACCAACACTGTTATGGGCTAGTAACCTTCTGTAGGTTTATTTGCAAGACTGTCTTAAATAGCCACATTTTCTACAAGAACATTTGGGAATTATTTGGAGAAATTCAGGATTTTCAATAGAGGAGGGAACCCATAACACTTACCTGGGCAAACCTGGTCACAACATAGCTCCACCTTCTAGTGGGAGTCCTGCAAGAAATACGAGACCACAGCATTATACACCAGGCTAACAGCTTCCTTGGTGGCAAGAGGCCTAATTTTATGCAGTGTTTTGAAGGAACTCCTCGACAGGACTGCCACAAGCTTGCAGGAAGAGTGATCCAAATTCTGTTTCAAAGACTTAGCAAGCTATTAAACAAATATTTAATGTAAGTTGGTTTGTTTAACAGAATGTGTTTTGAACCAAGGTTGTGTATATCTGTAGAAGGCTTATGGTCAAGGACCCACCTCCCTACATTCACTGGATTTTAAATTTTGGTTTTAACCAAAATTTGTTTTTAGTTAGTTTCTATTTTATTAGTTTTATATTGTTAAATAGTGTACAGGAGGACCTCGATATTCACGGGGGTTCCATTCTCAGCTGCAACTGCAGATACGGAAACCGTGAATATCGAGTCATTGGGGGCTATGGGATCGTGGGGGTTAGGTTCCCGGTCGTCAGGAAAATAATCAAAGATTACCAAAATTGGCCAAATTTTGCACACACAGGCACACTCTCTATTTCTTCCAGCTTTTTCTGCCTGTTGGCGGAGGAGCTTTTAGAACTCTCAACAGGCAGAGTTGTCACATGGCAGGACTACTTTCCTGTGGTAAGCAGAGCATGTAGCCAGGTTCTTAGATAGGAGGTGTCCATTATGCAGGTCAAAATAGAGTCCTGGTTCTAACCTTCTTGAAACATTAACTATATTCCTCCAAATGATTTAGTAAAATTAAATTAAGTATAGCTAACTCCTCAGGGAAAGAGTAAAGGCTACTTATGTTGACATTACCTGGGATAGTCATCTCTGTAAATAAGGGTGGGAGCAAAGAGGAAATACAAATACTGGGAAATCTGAGGAAGTCGAACAGAGTCTAAAAAAAGCAAGAGAAAAAAAACACACACACACATTTAGTACCAGATTACACCACATACTAAAAGGTAACCCTGTAACTTCTGTCTATTTTCTGTGACTAACAGATTGTTTATCAGAAGGCCCATGCTAAGCAATAGAAACTTTTCATTCTTGATCAACAGTGAATAAGATGGTTTTTACGATTCATGTCTTCTTTTTTAAGGGATCAAGACCATCTGAGTCATCCTTGACCCTTCTTCTGGACCACAATGCATTTTAAAAAGTTAGATTTTTAAAAAACCACTAGTATCAGAGTATTTTCCTCCACCAAGATGTGTGTGGACTCTGAATCCAGGGTTTTCTTATATCCAGTGGAAGAAGCACACTCCTCATCAAGCAAGCCTTAGGAGGTTAAAGAGTCCCATGACCCACCTTGCAAAACAAGGAAAAGCCCTACTCTAGTTGTGTGAAATTCTACCCCCAGAACACAAAGAGGGTAGGAAGGAAGTCTTCATCCACACAGTTACAGAATTCTAGCAGCACACATTTTACTCACTTGTCTTCTGTGAGGCAGAGGAGATTATTTGCGGAACGTTCTCCCTGATGAAAGAGTGGGCCTTCATAACCAGTCGTACCTGTAGTAAAGAAGTGGAAACACAGCTAAACTCCCAGTAATCCAGAGATTAGCTTTGTTCGCTTTAGTTGCTTCTAAATATGCAATTCCCGCCACCCCTTATAGATTTCTTTGGCAATTCTTTAAACTAAGCTACATTTTATGATTATGATTATTATTTTGTATCTCTATTCTATTCTATTCAACATGAATCTCGCATGTTGTGTTATTTGGCCTTTTGTTTTTGAGGCAAACAACACTGACACTGTCCTTTTCAACCACCTTTAGCTAAACAGTAAGCCATTTGATTATCATTTTACAAATAATAGTTAACAAAGAAGAAACAGTTTCTGAAACAGCTTCACCTTTGTGGTTACAGGTGAAGGAGGAAAAGTTAAATGTTTGGGAACAGTTATACATGAGAAGATTCACAAGGCAGCTGATTTTGCTCCTGGTTAAGCGGTGGAGCACACACTGGGAAATGCAGAAAGCTTGCCTGGCAAAGATAAGTATCCTTTCTCTCAGGACATCCTCACTCCAGTAGCAGAAAACCAGCTAAACACTGGCTCTGCTGACACCATTAGTTGCCACGTCGCATGGAGGGAAGGAACAAAACAATCTGATCTGGCTGCAGTGCCTGGAGCACAGTCAACAAGGACCCGATATCATCTGATCAGTGATGCATCAGATAGCAGAAGTATCTTCCATGCCACATTTTCACAACTGAGGTGGGTTTTGTTTTGTTTTGTTTTTTTATTGCATTTGATCATTCCCAACACCCTCACCCTCAGCACAGGGAGGAGGGACATTCCCACTACCCTGAATATTTCCATAAGTTGGGCAGAAGCAGAAGTCCAAAGTAACAAATCCAGGTATTGAGGAACATTTTGTTAATTAAAGCTTCCAAGAATGGTTTCAAAAAGGAATCAACAATCTGCCTCACATACACAATTAATTGGCTTTCAGGATTAATTGTTGCTCCCTCAAATATCCTGTGCAACTCAAAAAAGATTAGCTTATTTCCCAGAAGCGCCCACCACCACCGCCCACCACCACTACCATATTGTGAATTTCAGGGACTGAGACCCACCTGCTCAAGTATGACTATGAACCCAGAAGCTGGCGGCAATTCATAGGACAATGCGATGTAAGTCGGCCCAAATCCCAGCCCAACTAATTGGAAGATCATGAAGAGTCCCCCAAAGACGAGGGAACGAATAGTCTTGTGGGAGGATTCACGATAGCCCTGGGCCCACTGGAGGAAGAGGCCATAGGGCACAACCAGCGTGGACAGGAACATGCAGAACCAAGTAGGAGCGACAACAGAAAATTTGCCAAAAGAGAAGACCACGAGGTCAAACTCTAGCACCAGCCTTCAAAGAGATTGACATAAAACACAGATGTTAAAGGATTCTAATTCAACTCAGTTAAAAATGAACACTTCCAGGCTAAGTCATTAAGAGCTACTGAATTCCATAATGATACCACACATTGTACTTTTCAAGTATATACCCCAAGATTTTTTTCTTTTAAAGTGTACACCTAAAAATATGTGTAAAAGAAACAGAAACACACAAACACACACTATGCAGAAACACTCAGAGAGTCGGAATTGGTTGCAGTTTCTTGTCAAGTGCACACTTGTTGGTTTGCTACCACATAATATGAGAAGCAGTCCACAGTCATTGGGTGTTCCATGGGTTTCTGGTTAGTTCTGGCAAGACTAAGGGTTGCTTCAGATGTCACTTGGACCAATGGCTAAAACTTGGTTCCACATGGTATCTCCAGGCCTTGAGAGCCTGTGCTCCCCACTCCCATGCCTGTGGGAGCCTTTAAAGAATTCTACCTCTGATTGTGATTAAACAGAAATCAAGGTGAGTCGTGACATTTGAACTGCCCAACCTTGAGTTATTCTAGCCAAATGGCTTGAAAGAAACAGAGATCAGAAAATCAATTCAAACCTTGGGTTCATACTTGGTTTATTTTAAGCAAGTTGGTAAGAATAAACCACGACTGGTTGGTTTAGATATCATAACCTATCTTGTTTCATTTCTAACCAGACAGAAGTAGAATTCTTCCAACGCACATGCAGGCAAGCAGATTAGGGAGCATGTGCTTCCAAGGCTTGGAGTATCAAATGGAACCAAGATTTAACCATGGCTTCATGTGCATCTAAATTGGTCCTATATATCTTGCAAGATTTTGCATGAATAACCTGGATTTTCACGGGCCAAATCACAGCTTAGTCTGGGTGCCCATGGCTGCTTCAAAACAACATGAGATGTACGTTTTGGGTGATATACAAATATGTCAAACAAATCAACACTTGTAGCCCAGTTCCAAGCATGTTTACTCAGAAATACGTCTCACTGGGCTCCATATAGCTTGCTCACAAGTCAGTGTGCACAGGATTAGTTTTAGAGGCGGGAAAATTAAGATTAACTCTCAACGAGGAACCCATATCAAAATTTAAGTAAGGGGGGGGGAGGTTGAAATGTAAATGTAAACCGCCCTGAGCCTTTTGGAAGGGCGGTATAAAAGTTCTAAAAATAAATAAATAAATATCTGACTGACAGGGATGTTATTTCTTGTGGTCTGTGATCTTCAAGCTGTCCAACTCACAGGCAGAAGGTTCCTTCCTTATGGAAAGGTACACAGAGAGAGAGAGAGAGGCTATTGGTGGTTCAAATAAAGCTTGGATGGCTTTATTCAGAACACGCTGCAGAGAATTCTAGAATGATGAACTTCCTGAAGGGGGACTGATGAAAATACAGACTAAAAGAGCAAATCTACCTTAAAAACATTCAGGTTTGCTTAGTTTCACCTGTAGATGCTGGGTTGGAGCCAGATGTATGCTTGTGCAACAGGATCTTCGCTGCCCCTTCCTCCCCACTGTACACTCCTGAAAAGCTACAGAGGGTCAAAGCGAATGGCATGATGGGCTGCAGGAAGGGACCATCCCCAGAAACCAGGTGCAACCCTCTCTACCACATCTTAACCTGTTTGAGGGTACCTTGACCCTGCAGGGCCCCCCACCACCACTCTCCATGCAAGTCTAAGTCAAATCCACCCTCTGCGTGTTTTTGTTCTGTAAGACCAACACAGCTGCTTTGATATGGCAGGGTGCCCTAGTTCAACTAGAACAAAAGAAGACATCTCTCTTTAGCATCACTGGCATTCCAGAGAAGAGTATTTGCCACTGCCTTCTCTTAAGGCAGCACTGCCAAAAGACCATTCCTTCTGTAAATCCCATTCTCTTCATCAGACACAGTATAAACAGAAACCTATTTGCAGGCTGGCACACTTTAGGTTCTCTTAAGAGAGCTGAGGACCAGCAAGAACTTTGAAATACAACGTTTGTTCTGTGTGCAGAATGCACTGTGGTTACTAATTTACAATGCACAATCTACACATTCCCCATGCTGGTACTCCCACTACAAGGAGGTCTTCACACTCGTATGACATTTCAAGTTGGTAGATAAATGAAGCCACTGACACAGTTGTTGTAAGTGTAAAAAAATGTGGTGGCTGCACTGCTTTCCAAGTATCCATTTGATGGTGCCTATGTCTTTACTAGAATGTAAAAGTGGTAATAAGTTGGTCATAGCCCCAAATAAAGTTATTGACTCACATCACTAGAACAAGCAAGTCTCACCCACTCCTCTCTTGCCAGCCATTTTGTCACTGGGTGGGGGGGGGAGGGGTGGCAGCTAGGTATGGGCACTCCTTTGGAGGCTGCATGGCCAGAGCTAGGAAAGCAGCAGGCCCAGGGGACTGGCACTCTTTTCCTGCCACCAACCTCCCTCAACTCATCTTTTTAATTAGCAAGAAGAAAATATCATGCTGGTTCTTTTGAGTCAGAGGTGAGAATGTCCAAGTTCAGCACTACAAACCCAGCCATCTCCTTCAAAGATCAACTCACCTTCCTTCATCAATAAAGTCTACCACAAGAGTACTGAGAATGAAGAGGATGAGGAGGGCAATGAACATGTGATAGATGGTCCGGATGTGCTCCACTTCAAACAGCTCACTGAGAACAGAAGAGTTCAAGGGAGTAAGATGTACATTAGGACATTTCTGGAAATATGTTATATTTGCAACACTGTAATATTATAAGTGCCACTGCAAGTCCGGAAATGCCAACAGTTGCAGCTTAAGAGTTATAGCAACACTACTATGTTGGGCAAATTTGGACCACCACTGCAGGTCATGCTAAGACTTGCTCTTTCAGATTCAAATGTAATATCAGAATGTCCTCTTTTGATGCACAGTTCCCAGGCACTTTCTCCAAGAGAATCTGACAGCAACAGTTTAGGATTTTAGCCTCACACTTTTTTATCTACTGTGGAAAAGCAATGCTGCACTATGCTCTTCAGGAAGAGAAGGGTTCTTTGGACCACACATATCTCAACAATTTGCAGTAAGTGATGCCTGCCTTGTTCCTGATTAAATTACAAAACATGAATTTGGGCAACTGGTGAATATACCATTATTCATGTCTGAACTGTGCCACTGTGGGTTTTGTCAGGAAGTATACAAAAGCATCAAGAAGCCTATAATGCTGGTTGATTGATTCTAGTGATTTCTTGGAAGTCACTATGATTGGAAGCCTAATGGCTTGTGTTCCATGGGTCTGATAAAGCGGTCTCCCACTCTGCTGTCATTACAGGCATCAAAATCTGCAACCTCATCTTGCTGCATGGTAGGGCAGGCTCTGAAGCTTGGTCAACATCTACTCATCCAATTATCTTCCCTATTTAACATATAACGACTCTGGGAATCAAGGTTAAGCGATTTATATAAGAAAGCTCAAAATAACATACACATTTCTTGAAGGCTGCATATTGAACACTTGCAGTATGTTGGGAAAACATAAAGCTCCGTGCTAACTTGATATCATATAAGGAACATTACAATCATGGAAAAACTGTTGTACCAAATTAAGCTTGCTAAGAGTCTGGCTAAACCATAGCATTTTATACCAAGATTGGCAAATAGTGCAATCTCATCTTAAACTATGATGCTACAGGGATTTTATTAAAGTAGTGGAGAGTATAAAACTGTATTGTCTTGAGGAACATCTGCCCAAGGAACAGATTTGGGCCAAGAAACTCCAAACAGACCACCACTATAAACAGAAAGTTTGGATGCTTTAGTTCCAAACCATTATAAGATGCTGACCGGAATCCTACAGAATAATCATTCACTCCCAGCATATCAATTTCTCTATCATCTGTGCGCTAATACTTGATGGCTCCCCTCACCCCCTGCCACAGCCCTGCTGACCTCAGAGATCTCTCAACCCTCACCTGAACTGCACTCCTGCTCCTTCTCCTCCTCCTCCATCCTGTTGCTTCCATCTCCCTCACCCCTCTTGGTCACGCCTTCATCCCTTTACTCCACCCCCCTCACCCCTCTTGGTCGCAGCTGCAGCACGGCTGGCGCCTATTGGGCCTGTCAGTGGCCTGAACCGAGCCCTGAAGGGAATGAGTGGCCATGGCAGCGGCAGCGGCAGCAAGGAAGGGCCCAGTCAACCACTGCTGCTGTTTAGGGCTACCAAGGCCATTGGCGGAGGGAGGCAGGCAGGCAGGCAAGGGACGGGCCCGGGCCTGTCAGTGGCCTGAGGGGAATAAGCGGCCATGGCAGTGGCGGCAGTGAAGAAGGGCCTGGTCAACCACTGCTGCTCCTGTGGGGAGGAGCAGGGCTCAGGTGAGGGTGGGGAGGTCTCTGGGGATAGGGGGCTGCAGCTTGGCGAATAGGCGCCAGCAACGCTGCAGCTGTGACCAAAAGGAGTGAGGGGGATGGAAGCAACCTGATGGAGGAGGAGGAACAGGAGTGTGGCTCAGGTGAGGGTGGAGAAATCTCTGAGGTGAGGGGGGCTGTGGCAGGGGGTGAGGGGACCAATCAAGTACTAACGTGCAGATGCTCTGAGCGGGTTAAGCTAGTAATAATGATTTGACGGGACCTTCAACTGAAGCAACAGCACTGTTATCTACCAAATTAACAACAGAACTTATCTGAATCCTCATCTAAACCTTGACAGCAGGCATGTGTCCCTGAAACATTACATTTCTCAAAGTCAAGAAGGAAAACAGAAACCCTGCTATCAGTGAAAAGTACGTAGCTGCATTGCTTTCCAACTACAGTTCAAGAAGTGGCCAGGCAGAAATTGTTCCAATTAAAAAGAACAGCATGCTTACTGTTGAAGCTCTAAATACAGGATAGATTTGGACACTTCTAGCTAGTATAGGGATGGGCAATTAGTGGCTTCACAGGCCAGATCAGGCCCCCAAAGCAAGTTTATCCAATGTCCTGAGTGTGCTACCAAAATTTAATTTAAATGTGGTAAAGTTTATCCACCATTTATTTTGTTTGGGTGGTGGAGGAGGAGATACTTCTACACTTTAGTTTTATGTTTTGCATTAAAACCTCTTGCTATGACTCAGGGCTTATGTATACATCCAACCCTTCAGTGTTACCATTTCCAGGGTGGTTTACAGTAGCACTAAAACAAGATTAAAAAATAAAAGGCTACCCTTTCACCAAAAAGGCCCACATGAGATGAAAACAAACTGAAAAATCAGCAGGCAAATTTTAAAAAAACCCAGCAGCATAATTAAACCAATTCAAAAAATATTTTTAAAGGCATAAGGAAACAAAAAGATCTTTGCCTGGTGCTGAAAGACCTAGGAGTGGGCAGGTGAGCCTCCTGGGGAAGAAGGGTCTCTGAAGATAACACTCAACAGGTGGGCAGATTCATGCGGGAGGAGGCAGTCCTTCAGATACAAAGTCCTGAATGGCTTGGGCATTTTGCTTAGAAATGGACTGGCAGCTAGTGAAGTCATACAAGAACAGGCAAGTTACCTTTGGCCAGTTCTAGCAGCAGTATTTTTGACCAACTCATGTTCCTGAGAAATCTTCAAAGGCAATCTCACATACAATACATCACAGTAATTCAATCTGGATGCTACTAGAATGTGGATAACAGCAGCTAGACGACGTTTGTCCAAGAGAGGTTGCAGCTGGCAAACCAGCTGGAGCTAGTGGAAGGTGCCACTTGGGCATTCAAAATCAAGGTGGGACCTAATAGCACCCCAAACTGTGAACCTGACCTTTTAGGAGGAGTGCAACCCATATAAAACAGGTTGCTTGCAACCTTCTCAGTGGGAGCGCATGTACCTCCTATGAAGACTCTACTGCTAAACAGTGCAAACTTTCATAGAGCACCTGACAACTTATGAGAAGTCTGGATGGTTCTCCAAGAATACTAAGAACAGTCCCTGAGAAAACAGAAGTTGGCACCCCTCATGCTAGAACCTGGAGATACAGTGGTCAATTGATTCGAGCATTTGACCGCACTTCCAATCCATTGGATGGGAGAAGTGAAACATGGAAGTAACAAGGAACACAGGAAGCTTCCAAGTCAGACCACTAGTCCATCTAGCTCACACAGACTGGCAGCAGCTTCTCCAAGGTTGCAGGCAGGAGTCTTTCTCAGCCCTATCTTGGAGATGCCAGGGAGGGAGGGAACTTGGAACCTTTTGCCAGCAGATGCTCTTCCTAGAGCAGCCCTATCCCCTCAGGGGAATATTTTACAGTGCTCACATGTAGTCTCCCATCCAAATTCAAAGCAGGGCAAACCCTGCTTAGCAAATGAGACAATGCATGCTTGCTACCACAAGGCCAGCTCTCCTCCCACTACTTCAAAACTTCTTGTACTGCATGTGACAGGAACTGCTGGGCTTTAGCCATGCCCATCCAATGGACCACCTAGGCGATACTAACTTAAGCAATAGTCCAAATGCTCACTAACATACTCACTCCAAGAGAGACTTCCTAGCAATAAACACTTTTCCATGTTCAGGCTGTGCTCTTGATCCTCTGTGAAAAGGAAGGAGAACATTCAGCACTTTAAACACACACAGCAAAAAATAAATACATTCTGCCATATGCTCAACTGAGGACTTACTTGATTTTGTGGCCATCTTTCTCAGCACAATTCTCTGGAAAGGCAGATGACGAAGACTCCAGCAGTACTGACTTCTCAATCAAGCCATTTACAAACTCTGTAAAGTGTCCGTCGACCCCTTTCATGAAAGCTGGCTTCAACTGCTGGTAAAATTTAAGAAAGGAATGGAAGAGACAGGACAGCTTAAGTATGTTCTAGCTGAGAATTTGCCTACTTAAGTGACACATCACCCTTCACCTTCAGGTGCCAACAACCCTAAAACATGTTCATGAGCACACTTCATTTACTGCCAATTTGCCACCTAGGTTTTTTTAAAAAAACTATAGTCAAAGGTAGTGCGCCCAGCTCAGTGGTAAAACACATGCTTTGTAAACCTAACATTTCCTGACCTCCCCAATTGAAGAACTTGCTGCATAAGAAGCAGATGTTTTTCCATGAACTATACTCGAGTCAGAGCACACAACAGTGAACTCCATGGAACCAAAGAACTATTTGGAATAAGGCAGCTTCAAATGTTCTATGTTTTGAATTATACAAGAGCATTCTTGACTTCATGGAATAAGTGGCATCCTTCATTTTTAAAATTACTACAATTAAGACTATTCAAAAGTAACAGCAGGAATGTGTGCTCTTTTATTTCAGCCCAACAAGGGTCAGGGTCATGTACCCCTAATTTAAGAACAGGAAACCCCAGCAATACACACTTTCCAAGAGCCCTGCCTCTCTCCTCTCAACTAGCAGTGTTACCCAAGTTTGTAATTCTATGGCTCAGAATACAAATTTGTCCAGCTCATAATTTTCATTTGTATTACAACTTGAACAATGTTTCTCCCAGACATTCCTCTACCGTTCAGAATATAAAATAAGATTCTGTACATGCAGCATCAGCAGAGCAGGCAAACAAAGTTCCTTAATACTAAACCCCTCGGAACGTCAGTTGCTGTGAATTATGTGACCAGAATTTCCAAGCAAGTATTTTATTTGGCAAGTATCTCCTCTATGTGGGGCAATTCTCTTGATTGTTTTTAGCAAACATTTTATATGGCTGTTGTTTCCCATCTGGATCAAAAACCCTCTTTGTCCTGGATATATTAGGGGCTGGGAAGAATTACAAAGCTCATGCACATGACAGCATCAGCACACGTGTTCCAACATTACAGAAGAGAACAAACCTCTCAGAAATAGATGTTTCCCCCCAACCCCAATGCTCGCCATTATTCATTCTGAAACAAATTGAGGGGAGTTAACTTAATACTCTTTCCAATTAAGTGGCATGTCTAACTTCTCATGAATGTATTAAACCATTTTTATACTGCCAGACAATTTGGTCCCTCAGCCCAGTGTGGTCTACTCTGACAGGCAAAAGCTCTCCATGGTCTCAGGTAGAGGTCTTTCCTAGCTCTGCTACCTGAGAATTTTCTTTTCTTTTTAAGTTCTTAACTTGAGACATCAGGGACTGAATCTGGGATCTTATGTGAGCCAATCACATATTCTACCACTGGGCTATAACCCCATTTCCAAACCCAAGCACTGATTATGGAAAGTCATGGAGTCTTCCGTAACCTTCTATACTGAAGACAATCAGCACAGTTCTCTCCCGTCTTTGCTATTCTAAATACTTTACATACTTACCATTAACATTCATATTATTATTATATTCATATTTAAATCCCGCTGTTCAGTAAAGACACTCTCAAAAGCAGTCAACTCAGTTATAAGAAAATGGTTCCCTGTTCCAAAAGGACTCACAATCTAAAAACAATCCCACTGTAGACATCAGCACCAGCCACTGGAGGGACACCATGCTGGAGGTAAATGGGCAGCTGCTCTTGCCCCAAGCATAGGAGAACCACCACATAAAAGGTGCTTCTTTGCCTAATTAGAAGGGATTTAGCAAAAATTGACAATGTTTGACCAGACAAATGTCTAGGTTTTGTTTTTAAAAAACCATTCAAATACTAAGCCTATGTTTAACAGACGGTTCCTCTTTTTTAGCTTTTGGAAATTAGAGAAGTGAAAAGTCCCACATAAAGTAGCAGGAGAGAGGAGAAACAAAACAGTATTACTTCTAGCCTCCCCCTCCCACAAAATTCTCAAGTGAGGAATCTTCATAATTTCCAAAAGATTCCATTAAAATGAGCAGACAAAGCTTGACCATTTTTGTTTAAGTTGTCCCCAAGGGGGAAAAGCCAGTTCCAATAAAATGTTCTTCAGGAATTTCCAAAAAGGTACCATACTTTCAATGGAAGGGAGCATATGCACCTAAATAAATCCAATCTAAAACATTGACCATTTGGGATTTCCCAGCATTCTGGAAAGCATAGCATTACTATTGCTGTGAGGTGCCATTATATTGGAGCCAGGAAAAACACTGTGTACCCTTCCAGTGATATTCAAAAACAAAGGCCATCGTGGCTAATGTTTAACTTTGTGCTTGCAAACCCACAGTGAATAAACAAGTGTGACAGGAACTTCAAGTTTCCTGGCTGTCCCATTTCACGCTATGTCTACTAAAGTAAGTTCTCTGAAACAGAGCTGCTCGATCTGCTATTTCGGCTCAACACTGAATTACGCCAAAAGGAAAAAAATGTAAGATAGAACTAGAGGAAGGGGTGGTAACGTATGGCAACAGAGTTTCTCTTGTTCGGGTCACACAGATGACTAGTGAACAATAGATTCCGGCTGTCATATTAGCTTTGGCCCTTCCACTTCCTTAGAACCTTGCAGGAGATGGAAGCCCATTGTTGGTCTAAAAAGAGCGTTAGAATGCTTGAGTTTGTTCTGCAATGGGGAATTTTTGGAAATCAACTACACCAAAACTAAAATCGTGAGATTTGCAAAGAAGCAACGGGTTTTTAGATGGTCCATAGGTGGTGCCAGAGTAGAGCAGGTGAAGTCTTACAGATACCTGGGGGTGGTGTTTCAGTTTAATGGCGGTACCTCTATGCACACCAGTGCCGCTAAATTGAATGCCACTCGATCTTCCATGGCAATCAGGAAATTTTTCTGGGCACAAGGTGGTGGCTATATTCCAGCAGCTAATAAAGCCTTTCAGGCTAAAGTGATACCTCAGCTGCTATATGGGATTCAGGTAAGACCGCCAAAAGACTTACAAGCTTTAGAAAAAGTACAATCGGGCTTTCTGAGATCACTATTGGGGGTACCAAAATGCGTCCTGAACTCCTTAATACGGCTGGAGACTGGGCTATGGAAATTGGAGACCAGGGCCTGGCTGCTCATTATCCTGTATTGGATTAAGACTTATCTTTACCCGGCAGGACTTATACCTCATCTCCTTGCCGCTACCCCAAAACCCCGTTGGTGTATGACAGTTGAGGAAAGACTCCGGAAGATGGGCTTCTGCCCAGCACAATTGTTAGAACAGGGTGAGTCAACAGCAAGATCCCTAGTTAAACAAAGGCTTAGGGACATAAATTTCCAGGAGGAAAGGGCCTCTGTAAATAGGCCGCTACAATTCCTAAGCACTAAGAAAGACTGGGTCACAGCCTCCTATTTCTATACAATCTATTCACCAAAGCTGCGCTGGGCGTTTACAAGAGCTCGCTTGAATGCTTTACCCTCAGCGATGCTAGTAGGGAAATTTGAGAGAAAACCCTATGAGGAGAGACTATGCCTTTGCAGAGCTGCTCCCGAAACACTGACGCATTCACTGTTACATTGTCCACTTTATACTGATTAAAGAGATTTATTTTTATCTCAGTATCTGAAAGATCACCAAAGCCACTCAGTGGAGACAAATCTTATATGCTTATTAGAAGACAGGGACCCAACAATATCCCTGGCGGTTGCTAAATTTTGTTATACATTGACCAAACTAAGAGAAGCTAGAGCACAGCAATCGGTTACTGTCAAAGATTCCTGATTTTATATATTTGATGACATTTTAGACTTTGTTTCCATTATTGTTTCTCTTTTTACTGTGTATATTGATGTTTGATCTAAGATCGTAAATAAACAACAACAGCCCATTGTTAATGGTGTAGGTATTTCCCACATGCAACAGAATTAGCCTTACAGAAAGGATCTTGTTGCAGTCGATACTCATTCGCTCTCCCTGAGACTAGGTACAGGCAACAACATTTCTTTGCCTCAGTGTTTTATTTTTTCTCCCCAAACCTGCTGCCTGACTTGTCTACCCTCAGACTTCCACACAGTGGTGAAGATGTTGAGCATGTTCTAGAGTTCACAAGGAGTTCATGTGTGTGCCAGGCTCATAGAACTTCGTCGTTGCCTTGCAAAATCCAGGAACACACTTCAGAACATGCTTAATACTCTCCCATGTTTCTCCAACGCTAACTGGGCAAGGAGGCACCTTTTAGAGTGGTGGTTATCATGTTTAGCAGAGAAAAAACAACTGTCCGCATTTCTCCCAGCACAGCCTCTGTCCCAGTGTTGGGTCCTGGTGTCTCCCTTGTGCTTTCTTCTATACTAGCTGAACCTGCACAGATCATCCGTGCGCTAGGACTTTGTTGCCTCCCGCCACAACCCCTGCTTTATTGCTCAGTGTCAGCCACCCACTCTCACTCGCCCCCAACCTGCTCCTCTTCCCTATCTGCATATGGAATCCCCTCTGCCCAATCACCATGGAGCTTCGGTTCTGTTACCAGCGATTGGTAAAGCACTGTGTGGGCAGTGCTTGCCACCTATGATCTTAGTGTATTATATATATACTAGCTGACCCCGCACAGAGCATCTGTGCACTCTTTGGGGCCGGAGGTTACCTCTTCCCCCCCCCCCCCGCCACCTTCTGACCCAGTCTCCACTTCCAGGCCCAGCTGCCTCTCCTCCCCACCACCACTTCTGCCCCCCCACTTTCTCCCCCCTCCCCCCGGGCCTTGCCTCCGCAGCTGGGCTGGGTCCGCTGCTGCCTCTGGCCCCTGCAGCTAGGCCTGCCACTGCCGCGGTGGCCAATCCTCCTGGGTGCGCCTCAGCCAATCAGGCCCGTCCACCGCCTAGCCAATCAGCTGGGTGCTGAGACGCACATTCCAAGGCACACCCAGGATAATTATATAGATAGATAGATTGGGAGTCTTTTGTGAAGGGAAACTATATTCTCATTCCATTTGCTACATAAATCACTTTGAGAACCTGTTTGTTTAAAGTGCAATTAATGATGATGATAATAATAATAATAGCAGCAGCAGCCACCACTTAGGAAAAGGGTGCGCCAGCCGCTTTTCCGGGAAGCTTGACTGCCATCCACTGACCTACCACGCTAAGAAATCTCTAATCAGTTTTCAAAGAGCTCTAGGGTTCCCCTATACACACTTTGAAAACCACATGCAAATCACCACTATCACTAGCAGTATGACATGGCAGAGTCCAGGAATAGTTTCACCATATGATCGGCTATTTTTGTGGAACAGCCCCAGTGCACTATAACACTGATATCAGCCCTCACAGTTTCAACAGCATTAAATACCAGCAATGAAGCTTCGACTAGGATCACCAACCGATGGGGGTGGGGTGGGGGGGATCCAAACAGTTTAGCCTGCTTCTGTCCTATCAACATGAGCTTGATCAGCAAGTGAAGGTTTTCACAGAAGGAAAGAGGGAGACACTAGCTCAGCTTTCATATAGCATGGATGCTGTACGATACAAGCCCCACACCCATGCTGTCCATGAGTACAGCATTTATTGGACGAGACAAACACCATATTTGGGAAGAAATCCTCCTTGCGATTGGAAATCACAAGAATCTATCCTTGTGAACAGCATGGGAATGGAGGCTATTGAGCACATTGGTGTGGGCCTTGGGTTCTTCAGAATGCTGTATCTGGGCACAGCATCCATCTATGCTATCTGAACTCCTGAACAGGGCTACTAACACCTTCTAATATCTGTATATCAGGAGGAAATGAAAGGTGCTATTTAAAATTAAAGTTGGCAGTTCTAATGCAAAGCACCATTTGTGTTTTTTCAATAGCAAATAAACCAATTTCTCCCATACACAGGCCCAGGTACATTCTGCCCCTCTATCTCCAGTCTGCCAATACTTGAGATTTCACCTCCCTGTGAAAGTCATGTCACCCAGCAGAGCATATCCACTTGCAGCCACTGGGCAAAAAACCTATAGCTAGGCTTAGGCTAAGCTCCAAACTGGAGAGGAGGGCCTGAAGTTTGGTTTTTTTTAGTTATGCTTCCACAGTATTTGGAGGGTCTCAGAATCACAGTGCAGCTGCCAGGATACTCCTCCACCCCCTCTCCAGCGCCAAGTCTTGAGCTGAGATGGAGAGCAAGGGATTGTCCCCGATTTTGTGCTGAGTTTGGGAAGTTCAGAAGGGCAAGGGCAAGGGCAAGAACATGTCATTTGAGGGAGGAGATTGTCCTGGTGACCACAAACATTTGGTCTGCCTTCAAGGCTGTCCAAAATTTATGGGTCTCTAATGAAGAAGTTTCTTTTTCTTACTGATTTCTGTTTCCCACAGTATCATAGGAATCTCCCAAATCAGCTTTCCAACTATTTAACATTTCTCTTTGAAGGTAATACAATTCCTAGCTATGCCTGCTCACGTGAGGCAAACCTGAAGCAACCTTGACCACAAGTCAGTGCTGGAGTCCAGAATTCCTAACAAGCAGCTGCTTTTCACTGACTTGAAAGTCAGCTGCACATTATCAACATAAGGTCACTTTATTATGCAAAACAGATATTATTATTTATTATTTTTATTTTTTAACATTTATATCCTGCTCTTCCTCCAAGGAGCCCAGAGCGGTGTACTACATACTTAAGTTTCTCTTTCACAACAACCCTGTGAAGTAGGTTAGGCTGAGAGAGAAGTGACTGGCCCAGAGTCACCCAGCTAGTATCATGGCTGAATGGGGATTTGAACTCGGGTCTCCCCGGTCCTAGTCCAGCACTCTAACCACTACACCATCCATATTAAGCGTGGATTAATACACAACCAAAGGAAGCTTCATATTATCTAGAGACTCTTCCTTGCCAATTTGTATCCAAATATTTACCTCAGCCTCTGCTAAAAGTTGCATCTTCCGTGTCATGGCATGGTCAAAATCAATCTGACCTAAGAGAAAAGCAAACCATTATTACATTATCCCCAAAGCATACTGGGTAGAAGTCATTTGCAAGTATGGAGACAGAACAGGTGGGAGGGGGACCCTGATTTTGTTATTTATTTACTTAGGACAGAGAAGGATTCAAAGCAAGCACCTTCCTGTAATGCTTGCAAGAGAGCACAGCCCAAACCCATCCAGTGGGAACAAGGCCTAAGAAAGAGAGTGCAATAGGAATTCAATAATAGGGGGGAAACAAAGTGACAGTAGGCACAGAAAGTTCACTTTTAACACACAGGTATTTTTTATAATTGCTCATTAGACACAGATGTACAAAAGTAGCAACGTGCTCTAGACGACACTGTACAGTACTACTACAAGATTTATATACGGACAAAATTGCAATCCGATGAATTGTCTTGAAAGCTTTCATGTTAACATACATTCACCACGCTATGCTCCATCTTCTTCCCCAGTCCTGATACCTGCCAGCAAGAAAGGCAAAAAAAGGGAGGAGGCAAGCTTTCAAGTGCCAGAACAACACACTTCAATACAAACCTCAATGGTACCGCTCCAGTGTATGGTGCAACATAGCCTAGATCTTGTTGCACCATAAAGTTCTTCTTCTTCTTCCCTCCCACTGAACTGAGGATAAATGGCTAGGACTAGGCTGTGGGACCACACACATTCCTCCCTCTCCTGCCTTAAGCCCAAGTGTTCATTTTAAAATAAGATTACATTATTTAGTAACATGTGAAAAAAGTGTTCTAGCTACAGCATTTGGCTTTTCCAGCTTACAAAATTGTTATTTTTCCCATACACAAAATTCTAGACCTGTCATGTGGCCTTCTGCAAACTTCTCAAGACACAAGATTGCATTGCTGTCTCAGCATTTATCAGTCAGCCAGAAAGAAGAACTACTAACTTCTCTTGGAATTTATTCACAGGACCTTGGATGTTGCAACAGGAACAAGTGATAACATATCAACTCTGGGGAAGTTTTGCTTCATCCACAACTCTTTTGGGCTGCTCAAGGTCTCCTTGTTTGGCCAATCCTGAAGTAGGTCCAGAAGGTTATCTACAGCACTGTTGACCTTCTTTACTGCCACCCTGAACTAGTACCTCTAATTTGTGCTGACAAGTTGAATCAATACTATTCTAGCAGCAGCATACCCTTTGAGTGCAGATCCCTAGTAAGAAGTTCTCAAAAAGCAGATTTAGGCTATTTTTATATGAATTGCTGTTTTCCTCTGGCATAATATCAGGAGGCCTGATGATGCGCCCTTCCAGTCTTCAGAGCTTTTAGAACAGCAACATAAAGGTGCCACCTTAAGAGTTTAGGAGCAGAATTTCATGCTCTCTCCCAATTTTACTGTAGTTAAGGTAAGACTGGATGCAGAACTCACTTTGCTTAGAATCTCTCCTATGATGCTTGCATGTGTTTGATTCTTACAAAGCAAGCTGCCTTCCCATGTGGCACAGAGGAAATTGAAACTGACACATGTGCTTTTATATTGTCCATTCTATCGGGTTATTCACATCATTTTAATTGCCCCTCTTTTACCAAATATGCCAGGCAGTTTTATACCTCCTTTCTTCTTGCAGATCAGAATCCATCAACAACATTTAGTGTGGCCAAATTTTGTGCCGCAGCCTGCAAGGTCAGGCAAGAGTTGTTGCAAGATATTAATTATAACTAAAATTTTGAGTATAGCATTTCTACTTTAATTATTCTGATGATTAGTACGTAATATATAGATTTTTAAGATGATGAGTAGCATATATTAGGTGTACAGAACCGACTGGCCTGATTTGGTTTGAGGCTGGACTGGCCTCGAACTCAACCAGGCCAGTTTGGTCCAGCACCCCCTCGAAACCCCCCTGCCCCGGTTTGGGGGGTTCGCAATGTTTAAATTATTATTATTTAATTATTTTTATTTACCTTTTACTCCCATCGGGGGAGTTCCTGGAGGTGGCGTGGGGGACCGTGGAAGTTCCCCCTCCCGCTGCCGGCCTTCTAAATCACCCCGTTGCCTGCTTCGGGCACTCTTCGGCTGGGTTTCAGCCTTCACCCGGTGGCCATGTTGGGGGCTGGGCACCTGCGCAACATGGCCTCTGTGTGGCCTGGCCACGCAGAGGCCATGTGCACAGGCACTCAGCCCCCAACATGGCCACCAGGTGAAGGCTGAAAACTGCTCATACCAGGCAAGGGGGTAATTCAGAAGGCTGGCGGGGGAGGGGGAACCTCTGCAGACCTCACCACTACCTCCAGGAACTCCCCTAAGGGGAGTAAAAGGTTAAAAATAATAAAGAATTTTTAAAAAGAATTTAAGGATTGCAAAACACACACCCCAACTTGGGGGGGGGGGTTTCAGTCTGAGTCTGGACTGAACCGGGGCGGGGTTCAGTATGACCCCAAATCATTGAACCCCTGAACTGGTTCACACATCCCTAGTATATATATTCTGCCTTAACTTGTTAAAATGTTAATTTTACTATTGATGGCTATTTGCTTGTTCGTTCTGGTCAGTTACCGTAACTGCATAGGAAGCTGCCTTATATGGAGTTAGACCATTTGGTCCATCTAGTTCAGTATCGTCTACACTGACTGGCAACAGCTTTCCCAAGGTTTCATGCAGCAATCTCCCTTATCCCGACCTGGAGACACCAGGGACTTCCTGTATGTAAAATGGATGCTCTTTCACTGAGCTACAGCCCCATTCCCCATAGAGAGGTATGTGTGTGCACGCGTGCATGTTTCTTTAAAAAACACACACACAAAGCCACTTTCTAGCCTTTATGGCTGCAAAGATATGCTTGAAACAGTAGTGTGTCCAAAGTCTACTGAGATCTCTGGGGATCGCATTTAACTGGGACTGGAAACCACCTTTAGACCCCGATTTCTAATTTTGGTTAAAGAAATAGCTTAATTATTAACTCCTGCTAACTGGGCAAAGAGGCACCTTTTCAAGTGGAGGCACTCTCATATTTAGCAGGGGGAGAGCAACTTTCCCTGTTCAACACAACATCCCTCCAGTAGTCGTTGCTGGTGTCTGCCTTGTGTTTCTTCTCAGACAGTGGGTCCCTTAGGGACAGGGAATCATTTCCTCCTGATTACTCTTTTTCTATTGAAAAGCTATACATACATACTAGATATTTATCCAAATAAGCATTTACTTCACTTGCCCTTTCATATGGCATTTTAAACTGTTGCTTTCTATTGGTTTTGGCGATTTCTATCAATAAGTTGCATGTGTGATGTATAGTTCTAGTTTTACTGTGAGATGCCTTGAGCATAGTCAGTGTGGAAAAATGGGACAGAAATTAGTTCCATCAAATTAAACAAATGTCTTTATTTAAGCCTTTATACTTTGACTTAAAGCAAGAGGGAGAAATTCACTTCAGAGAATAGACTGGTTGGGGAAGAGAGAGAGTGATCTCACAGCCTCATGCTGATCACTTAACCTCATTCAATGAGGAGGAAAGTAGAACAGAGATTTTAAGATACAGCATCTAGCTAGAATTGCACCATAAACTGGGGGACAGATCAAGCGGCTGCATCTCAGCCAAACCTCAACTTCGCCTGATTAATACCTCCAGGTTCATCAGAAATTAATCACTATACAAGATTACACAGTGAAGAAGCCCTATATATATTTTATTTCACAACTCGTCATAAGAAGTGTGTAACCTTCATAACAGACTAATGGGCACATGATGAACAAAAGTCTTCCTGAACTGGGGCACTAAACTCGAATAGCATGAACTTTTCAAAAGGAAGGATGTTTGAGTCATAAAGGTTGCAACATCTCTAATGAAAGCTTAAGGCTCCTTGAGACTAAGTCGTGTGGGCAACTTGCAGGCAGCTCAACATGAGAAGCCAGTGTGCTGGAATGAAGAGAGGCCTGGGCCTGTGTTCAAAATGGAGAGATCTGGGCCTGGGTCCAAAGTCCACTCCAGCCATGGAATCACCAGTTCTGCTGCCCTTGGGTGACACATCTATTGAATGGGAAAGAACAAGCTTCTCCAAAAAGAGCAGAGAAGATCAAGACTGGAAGACGAGGACAGTATAATCTTGGCACCCAGGAACCACTGGCACCTCACACAGTAGGCCTAGTAGCTGCTGCTTACATGAATGAGAAAGGCAAGAAGCAGCTTATTCTTCCTACCGAGTGTGCCCCTATTTGTAGGTCCTGGCTGCTGTCACCTCTTTCTCCCTTGGCTCCCCCTTTGTCCCCTCCCCAGTGTAGTTAGTTCCACGCTTAGTGCCATTTGACTTAATATATTCTCAGGTGAAAGGGGGAGAACATTGGGCTCAACAACCATTCCCAGGCATCAGCTTGCTGTGGCACCTGGAAACTGAAGTGTGGCACCTGAGTCAGGTGATGGACAGATGCGACCAGGAGGAAGAGTGAGCAAGCAAGAAGGCAAGTGTCCCCCTCCCCACCCCACCGGCAACGATGGAGCAGAGGGCATTGCTGGTGGCAAGCAGTCTGCACCCCACCCAGTGGTCTCTCTAATTTTTTTCAACTTTGTGCAGAATGAGTTTTTTCAGGGCAGCAGTATCAAGGCAGTGTGTGCACATGTATATTCAGAGTGGGACCTTCCCGATTAAACCTGAGCAGGATCCTAAATCAACTGAGTGGCTATCAATAAATCTGTGAGTGCACACGCACACACCTTAGAGGGAACACTGACCCCACCCTCACCCCGCCTGAGCAGAAGGCAGTCTGGTGCCTACATTTGGGGGCTTTCTCCTACAGCCAAAGAAAACTTGTTGAGGCCTGAGCTAGCAGCAAAGACAAGGATCTAGCCACCACCAGCTCTGTTTCTGTTCCAAGTAAGTTACTTGTAAATGAGATGAAAAGAAGCCCGCTTACCTTCTCTCCCACTCCAAAGTCCATCTAGCAATTTTGCCAAGTGCCCATTGTCTGACTCCTAAACTTTTGGACTGGCTTATAGATCCAAAGAAGATTTGTCAAGGCCTGCCCAGCTCTCTGTACTGTCTGGGAGAGCTCCTTTCCTTCCCTCCTGTTGAAGGGAAGTAAGGACACTGCTTTTGTCAAGTAGCAGGAATACTGTCTTCTGTGGAGTAGTTGTGGCATGTGTATGCACCTCCAGTCCACGACACACCGGGGAGGCAAGGAGGTACGCTGCCACCCTGCAGGACCAATTCTGCACACAGCAGAATGGGGGGGGGGTTAAGAGCACCCTCGCCAGTCCTTAAAGCTATCCCACCCCCTGTACCTTCAAACTGGCTGTCAACGGTTCTGTGCACATCCCTACTGTGGAATCAATTTTCCCCTCACTTATCCCCCTCATTTTTGTCACTGCTCTAACAGCGTGTAAGTAGCCTTCACTGGAAAGGTGTTTGGGGTTTTTTGTTTTTTAGAAATGCAAATAAACCACTCCTAACAACCCTACTTGTGCGTCTTTGGAGTCCTACAATGCCCTAGTCCTGGAATTACAGCAGCTCCTCTCTCGTAAGATTTCCAAGCCACACGTACAGCGTCAACAGGCCTCCAAGCAGTGGTTTGATAAGGACTGTGTTAAGGCCAAAAAAGCCCATGCCACTACCTATCAAGTCTATAAATCTAGTTCTGGACTCTTGGCCGTGCCTTCAGCAGAAAAGACCATACAAACTTTAGCAGAAAAGACCGTACAAACTTCTGCTGACTTGTAAGAAAAGAGACACCATGAAAGATACCTGGACGGGTCTCATTCAGGCCATTAGATCCAAAGATTCTGCCCTGTTTTGGCATCTTACAAAGCACTCTCTCATCTATGGTCCAAACCACTTGAATGGTCACATTCACCCAGGGATCTGGGAGAAACACTTTCATGACTTATACAGAGACCCTGCTGCTGTTTTGCAGAAGCTCTGCCCATGTCATTGAGGACACTCCAGCATGGGCTCCAGTGTCAACTTCAGAGATTCACAGTCTAGTTGCCCAATTAAGACCAGAGAAGGCTCCAGAGGACCACCTTATTTCACTGGAGGCTGTTAAAAATAATCTGGACCGGTGGGCCCCTATCCTGGCATCACTCTTCACCTATATTAGCAATAGCAATAGCACTTACATTTATATACCGCTCTATAGCTGGAAGCTCTCTAAGCGGTTTACAATGATTTAGCATATTGCCCCCCAACGTTCTGGGTACTCATTTTACCGACCTCGGAAGGTTGGAAGGCTGAGTCAACCTTGAGCCCCTGGTCAGGATCGAACTTGTAACCTTCTGGTTACAGGGCAGCAGTTACTGCGCCACCAGGGGCTCTACAGGTGAAACTCGGAAAATTAGAATATCGTGCAAAAGTCCATTAATTTCAGTAATGCAAATTAAAAGGTGAAACTGATATATGAGACAGACGCATTACATGCAAAGCGAGATAAGTCAAGCCTTAATTTGTTATAATTGTGATGATCATGGCGTACAGCTCATGAAAACCCCAAATCCACAATCTCAGAAAATTAGAATATTACATGGAACCAATAAGACAAGGATTGAAGAATAGAACACTATCGGACCTCTGAAAAGTATAAGCATGCATATGTATTCAGTACTTGGTTTGGGCCCCTTCTGCAGCAATTACTGCCTCAATGCGGCGTGGCATGGATGCTATCAGCCTGTGGCACTGATGAGGTATTATGGAAGACCAGGATGCTTCATTAGCGGCCTTCAGCAATTCTGCATTGTTTGGTCTCATGTCTCTCATCCTTCTCTTGGCAATGCCCCATAGATTCTCTATGGGGTCAGGTCAGGCAAGTTTGCTGGCCAATCAAGCACAGTACACTGTATACTTTTCAGAGGTCCGATATTGTTCTATTCTTCAATCCTTGTCTTCTTGGTTCCATGTAATATTCTAATTTTCTGAGATTGTGGATTTGGGGTTTTCATGAGCTGTACGCCATGATCATCACAATTATAACCAATTAAGGCTTGACTTATCTCGCTTTGCATGTAATGCGTCTGTCTCATATATCAGTTTCACCTTTTAATTTGCATTGCTGAAATTAATGGACTTTTGCACGATATTCTAATTTTCCGAGTTTCACCTGTAGATCTTGATGTCGACACTGATGTCAAAGGAGATGGGGACTGAGGCATCAGTGTTGGTAGTCAAAATACTGGACACCGGTTGCTGGACACCGGTTTTTATCTGTTTTTACCTTCTTTTCTGCACCTGGCTTTCCAAATGCACGTTAAGAAAACTTTCCAGAATGCTGATTGTGGTGGCAAGTTACTAGAATACCACTTCAGTGTATAAAATCTGCACTTCATTCTCTCGCCAAACTTTGAAGAATCATGCTCTGCACCCTCAATTATCATTATATGAACAAGTATTTTGACTACCAACACTGATGCCTCAGTCCCCATCTCCTTTGACATCAGTGTCGACATCAAGATCTACAGGTGAAACTCGGAAAATTAGAATATCGTGCAAAAGTCCATTAATTTCAGCAATGCAAATTAAAAGGTGAAACTGATATATGAGACAGACGCATTACATGCAAAGCGAGATAAGTCAAGCCTTAATTGGTTATAATTGTGATGATCATGGCGTACAGCTCATGAAAACCCCAAATCCACAATCTCAGAAAATTAGAATATTACATGGAACCAAGAAGACAAGGATTGAAGAATAGAACAATATCGGACCTCTGAAAAGTATACAGTGTACTGTGCTTGATTGGCCAGCAAACTCGCCTGACCTGACCCCATAGAGAATCTATGGGGCATTGCCAAGAGAAGGATGAGAGACATGAGACCAAACAATGCAGAATTGCTGAAGGCCGCTAATGAAGCATCCTGGTCTTCCATAATACCTCATCAGTGCCACAGGCTGATAGCATCCATGCCACGCCGCATTGAGGCAGTAATTGCTGCAGAAGGGGCCCAAACCAAGTACTGAATACATATGCATGCTTATACTTTTCAGAGGTCCGATAGTGTTCTATTCTTCAATCCTTGTCTTATTGGTTCCATGTAATATTCTAATTTTCTGAGATTGTGGATTTGGGGTTTTCATGAGCTGTATGCCATGATCATCACAATTATAATAAATTAAGGCTTGACTTATCTCGCTTTGCATGTAATGCGTCTGTCTCATATATCAGTTTCACCTTTTAATTTGCATTACTGAAATTAATGGACTTTTGCACGATATTCTAATTTTCCGAGTTTCACCTGTATATTGACACGAATTGCCAAATTCCCAAGGACTGGGGGGGAAGGTAGCAATTATTGTTCGTATATTTGAAAAGGGCAAGAAGGATGTCCCCGCCAATTAGAGACCCATCAGTTTGCTCAATACCATTAGTAAACTTTATGCGAGACACGTATACAGGAAACTTAGGGATTGGCTAAAACAGAAAAATCTTCTTGTTGAGGAACAAGCGGGCTTCAGGGAAGGACGCTCCACTATCGATCAGTGCCTAGTTCTATAGCACCTCATCGGGAAATACTCCTCCTGCAGGGTGATCTCTCTTTATGCCACCTTCATTGATCTCAAGGCAGCATTTGATTTCATCTCACGTGTGAAATTATGGGAGAAGTTGGAAGCCTCCTCCACTGACCAGTGCCTGCTATATCATCTTCACACCCTGCATGCTGACATCACTCAAGGTGAGATGTAGCCCCCAAAGCCATCTCACAAGAGCAGTTTATAGCTCAGAAGGGCATCAAACAAGGATGCATTCTGGCCCCACTCCTCTTCAATTTCTACATTAACTCTATGGTGGGCCAGCTCAGCAACCCAGATTTCCACTCTCCAAAGCTCACTGGGGAACACACTGCCATCCTGTTATATGTGGATGATGCAGCCATCCTCTCAAGGACCCCTACTGGCCTTAGAAGAACACTGAGGGCCCTGATGCTGCACTTTAGGGAGGGCTGCCTGGAAATCAATGATCACAAAACTAAAATTATGGCCTTCTCCAGAAGGCCCAAGATTCACTCTTGGCAGATTGAGGGGCATAAAATCGAGAAAGTTGCATATTTCAAATATTTGGGAGTTGTTTTTCATTCTGGCAGCCGTAAGAAAGCTCATGGAGAACACGTGGCTTTAAATGCCCAGAGAAGCTCCTCTGCCATTCTCAAATTTGTGCGGACAAGAGGAGGCCATTATGTACCCATGGCTCTTGAACTGTTCACAGCCAAGTCACTAGCTCAGCTCCTCTATGGTGCTCAATTGGGCCCCTTCCCCAGCAATGCAACTCTGGAACTTGTATAGTCTAAATTCCTGCCAGCAGTGCTCCAAGTATCAAGATGTGTCCCCAATGCCTGGAGACAGGCCTGATCAAGCTGGAGGCTAGGGTGTGGATGGCCATCCTGTTATTGGCTCAGACTGTCCTTTTGCCCAATTGGTCTCCCCCCCCCACCCTGCCCCAACCCTACGTGTTGAATACCAATCTAGCTGCATTCGGACAACTGAAACAAAAATAGCTACTCTGGGCCTTTACCCCTTGACCTTGCTCTGTATGGGCTACGACCAGGCAAAAGCAACCATCAAATAGCGCACTGTAGACACTGAGCACCAAACCGATCTCAGCAAGGTCCCAAAATTTTGTTATCAGTGATGGGCTGCTTCTCCAACAGAATACCTCACCCACCTGGAGGTTCCAAAGCACAGAAGGGTCACTGTCATGGCCTCCCTTCAGCAGTGCTAGAAGGCCGTTATAGAAGGACCCCATTTACAGAGCGACTATGCCCCTGTGGCCTAGAACAGATCTAAACTACTAAGCATGTTTTCCTCTACTGTTTGTTCTATAGAGACATTTGCGCCTCCCTCATCCTTCCATTGCTAAGCAAGTATCCAGGTCATCTGAGCCAATTCTACTGCTCCTTGCTACTCTGACTCTGCCATCACATATAGCGTTGCCAGGTACTGTGCAGCTGCAATCGGCATCCGTCAGCAAATGACAGGCAGTGAGTCCTATCAGTCTTAATCTGACCCTCGGTGTCTCCGAGGCGCTACAATTGCTCACGCGCCTCCCTTTTTTATTGTTCCTTATAACCTTAAATCTGGCTGTTTTCCAGTTTTATTACTCGGGCTTTTATGTACTTCTGTCTTTTAACTTTTTAACATCCATTTTATGCCCCCCCCCTTTATGCCTTTCATGCATTTTAATGGCTTTTATTACTTCTCAGGCTTTTAGGCCCTCATGCTTTTCATGTACTATCTACTATTTTTAGTACTTTTAGTATTAATATATGTACAGTTTTCTATGTAATCACTTTTTATCTACTCTCACTTTTAACATGCACACCCTTATATTTTATGCTGGTCTATGACCATAATAAAGACTGACTGAACAAATCACTGTTTCAAGTAATTGCAGCACATGGATATGAACCCTTTAGTCAGAAATGTGCAGGCTAAGTTCAAAGTTATTTCGTCCTGTGCTAAAATCAGGATCCACCATACATTTTAGCTGGCCTTAATAATCAGGCAAAGTTTCTGGCTGTCAGGACCCCTTTCCCTCCATCCTGGAAGAATAGAAGATCATGTGGTCTCATCTGTGGGACCTCTGAAGTACAACTACAGAATGCCCCTGAAGAGCACTACAAGGGGAGGGACAATTCCCTTCTCCACTCCCCACACAGCTACAAGCTCAGGAAACAGGTAGATAGAGAGGAGATAGTACAGCATGGTAGCATTGAGGCCAAATTTAGATTTAAGCAACCAACTCTAGGTTTCTATTCATACCCTGTGGAAATCTTGTCTTCTGTGAGCAGCCAGGTCCCATAAGTTCCCAAGGTAGGGGGAGAGAGAGAGAGAGAGAGAACGAGAATGAACATGAACATGAACAAACCAACACCAGCCGGTGGCCTTTATACGGGCATAGCTTCCTTTGTGAGTGAAGAAAGCATGGCAGAATCAGGTAGTTGGGTTCTCAGAAAACTTTGATGAACATTTAGAAAGTGTGGACACTCAGACATACATTTATAATAGGGAAAGGAACATTGCAATGTGCACACAATGATGAGGCCTCCCCCGCTTGAATGGATGCTGATGAGTATGGATCCAAGCTTATGAGAAGAGCTAGAAGAGTTGATGTCTTGGTGCATTTCCAAAATGCTCTAAGCACCTCCAAAGTGCTGTGCAATGGCGAGAACAATTCTCACCCTCCACCCCAAGCTTAGAACTCGAGGAAGGCCGAGTAACAGATGCACACCATGGTAAACAAATTAATCTGGTTTCGACACCCAATTAAAATTACACAAACACATGCACTTTTGCCCTGCAGGGGTACAAGATGATTTTAAAAAACAAATGAATGTGTCGGGATTTCCTACTTTCCTCCGTGAGACAGGGTTGTTTACCCAGTCAAAAGGCACGGGCATGGGTCTCCAGACACAAGGACAACCCCAGTAGTTATCTTTAAGAAGTCAGGAAGGGCTCAGAGAGGCGGGCAACAGCTGCTATCAGCTCCACAGCTGCAGACATGTGTAGAAATGCTAGTGAAGGGGGTGGAGTTGGAGAACAAGTCCCCTTTGGAGGCAAGGGATTGGGTGGTCAATCCACTTGCCTGGCTAGGGAAGAAGGAGCAAGCTGGAAGTGGGGAGGAGTATCCTAAATGTAGGGCTTTATTTAAAGTAGGGGCTGCTGCTGATGAGACCATCAGCAGGGATGGGGCTTGTTGGTCTGGTGGACTCCCAGAGAGGAGCTCAGACTTTTGCTCCCACTGATAGGCGAAGGAGTGGAGCGACTATACTTCCCTCTTCCCCCAACTCTGAGGCAATGTCCATGCCTATAATTTAGTGCGAGAGAGTGGGAAGGTTAATTAGAGAATTTCTCCTCCCTAAACATGGACAGAATGACTGAAGCAATTGTGTACTATTGCTGAGACACACCTAGAGACGATTTCATTCCCCAGTACCTAAATGAGAAGCATACTCCCCTTGCTGTCCCACTTAGGATCTGTACAGATGAACGAGAGCCAGATGACAAGAATTCACAGAAAACCAAGTTTAGTCTGGCTCACTAGTGAATGCCATAGCAGAGGCCTACCATGAATATCTTGTCAAAATCCAGGCAAAAGAACATGCTGGTTATAACCTATAATAAAGCACTAAATGGCTTAGGCCCAGGATATTTAAGAGAACCTCTTCTTTGCCACTAGCCCCACCGCTGGTTGAGATAATCCAGAGAGGCTCATCTGCAGTTGACACCGGCTCATCTGGTGGCCACACAGAGACGAGCCTTCTCTGTTGCTGACCCGAAACTCTGGAATGCTCTCCCGGCTGAAATAAGAGCCCCTCAACTTTTTAAAAATACTTAAAGACTTATCTTTATATTTATATTGTTGTAAACTGCCTAGAGACGGAAGCTTGGGGTGGTGAAAAAATTAATTAATTAATTAAATCTGAGTTAAAACTAAACTCAGTTAAAGCCAGATTTACAAGTGAGAAATCCACTAGACCAGACAAGAATAAAAACTGAATAGATCTTTAAGCACAAGCACCCTTCTCTCTTCTGGCACAGGCCTCTGATGGCACGACAGGGCTGACATGTATCTTTCTTATACTATTTGATTAGCTGGCTATGATCATTTTTAAAAGGTATTTTAATGGTGCTTATCACTTTTAAGAGTGCCATTTAGAAAAGCCACTTTGGCAGCCTCCTGTCTCTTTAGGGGAGAGCTGGCTGGTCACTACACTTACTCTTACCCTGATTTTCAGTGTAATGACCAGCCAGCCTTCCACTAAAGAGTTAACCTGAGGTGAACCCTGTCCTAAATGACAGGCTGGTGAACTCCAGAGCTCAGCCAATCAGTAGAACAGCTGGGTTGGACCTAGAGAGTCAGGAGGAAGAGAAGAGTTCTTTATCAGAAGAAGCAGGCTGGGGGGTGAGAGCAGGAGTTTGGCTGCAGATCTTAGAAGATAAGACTTACCTGTAATGTAACTAAACTAAGGAACACTAGCCTTCGCCCATCCAGCCAGGGCGTTGCAAAAGGCTCTGTAAGCTTTTAATTGTGTTTTTGTATTTTCCTACATACCAGTTCCTTGCAACTGAATAACCACAATTTTTAAAGTGTGCCGCCCCAACATCATTCAGGGTGCTTTTTGTAACTTACTGAGTATTTTTACCTGTAACTAAAAGCTGAGAAAGCCACAGAAGGAAGCAGTCTGTAGCATTTGAATAAACTAGTTTTTCCTTTTGTTCTTTTCTTTTACAAGCCTCTCTGAGTGGATTTTTAACTCAGGAGAAAGGGGAGCTGAAAGGGGGCTCCCCCCTCTGGTGCAAACACACCTCAATCGGTCAACAGCTATCAGTTTTCTCCCCACGTGTAGGCTTGCACATGGAAGGGTTTTTTGTAATTTTCCAATAGCAAAAGAAAGAGTTTTCCCTGGGAATCCCACCCCAAGCACAGGGAGGTTCAAGCTCTGTAACAGAGAGGGGTGGTGGTGGTGGCAGCGGTTTTTGAACCTACCAGAAATACAGAAGAGTTTTAGGAGTGGCCTTTGCCAGAAAGCTCAGCAGGGATGATTCAGCATTTCTTTCCCTCTTATGAGCTTGCTCTGAAACAAAGGCTATAATTCACTACATTAAGATAAAAATTAAACAAAATAGAACCACTTGCAGGACTACCTGCACCAACATTAACCTACTTGGACATTAAAATCTGCCTCACAGGCTCTGCTCTCTGGTCCGCCACTTACTCTTATGCTACTGATGGGTACGAGATACAGGGCCTTTTCAGCAGCAGCACTGCAATTCAGGAATTCACTCTACAGGGAGATACATCAAGTTCTCACACTGGCTTATGAACACATATTTTTCCACCAAGCTTTTTACTGACAACAGTGGTGATCTTAATGGTTTTATTTTGATTATCAATGTTTCACCCATGTTTGTCATTTTTTTCTCCTCCATTTTAGGAGTTCTTGTTTTATTTGCCTCACAGCACTTTCTGGTATTTTTTTTAATCTTAAAAGGCAGTATATAAATATGTTGAAAACAAACAAAGTGTGTCTACAGTAGTAATGGCAAGTCACTGAATAGCTGGGAATGACAGGGAGTCGAGAGAGAAAGCAGAAAGAAAGAAATCACATTCAGAAAAGAAAAAGGTCTCATGTAGCCAATGCTTCTTGGCCCTAATTCTTCCTTAAACAAAGAGATAAAGAATAAGTTGCTCATACACATGGCTCTTGTGTATGCAACACTGTAGAATGACTGCGGGTAACCTCCACCTCAGAGATTTACAACTTAGTCTTGGAACTTTAAGACAGAAAGATCCCATGTGCTCTCTTCATAGCAGATTAGTCATCCTGTCGAAATCCAAGGCTATTTGAGGGGAGGACAAAAAGTATCGTCAAGGCCCTTCCAGAGAACACACCCTGATCGCAACCCCAATGACATAGTTAATCTCCATGGAATGCACATAGGTTTCTTTCCACACACTCTGAGCAATTAGCTTTCTCCAAGATGCGCCAAGGACAAAGCCAAGGCTGATACTTCATACAACATTTAACCAATTGGTTAAAACAGGGCTGCTCAACTTCAGCCCTCCTGCAGATGTTGGCCTACAACTCCCATAATTCCTGGCTATTGGCCACTATGGCAAAGGCTTATGGGAGTTGAAGTTCAAAAACAGTTGGAGGGCCGAAGTTCAGCAGCCTTGGGTTAAATTAAAAATGTTTTGATCAATTGGGCAGCATATTTTAAAACCAGTTTTAAAACTTCAGTATAGGCACTCAAAAAGATTGCAGGCATTGCCTCAGAAGAGGTATTTCTACTTCTCTCACACCCAAGAGGGAATGCCTCCTTTCAGTTTTTGGCTCAATTCAGATATCCAAACTGGTAAAGGACACTTGATGTCAAACTGACAAACCACAGTTTGCAATCCGTTGGCAAATCAGAATGAGAAGCCAAGATTTGAAATCAGTTTGCAAACCACATTGTGTCAACTTGAGTTTGGTGCAAGGTCTTAATTGACAAGCTATAGCTATGGCTATTTCTTTGCCTCCAGAGGCTGCTGTAGAGGCAGAATTGAACTTATGACGCCAAGGGCTGAGACCACATAAAACAAAATCAAAGAACTCTATCATGGTTAGCTTGTTGTACATCTGCAAGTTCAAAGCCACGATCTGGGTTCTAAACTATGGTTTGGTGCAAATAACTCCTTGGTCTGATATCTTAATTGAGAATGCCTGCTGAGATATATGCATAATCTAAACACTGAGAAATAATGTGATATTTTTTCAACAGAATTTTTATTCATATGCAGAAACTACTAACTTAACAATCTCTTAAAAACAGAATCACCTAAGATTTCTTTACTCCCTATTTCACAATAATTAGTGACAAGATCTCACCATTGCTTGATTTTGAAAATGACCAATCTCCTTCAAGCCTGCTTGACAAGTCATCCTTCTCTTCGGAGGTGCCATATTTAGCTCGGCGATTCCTTATAAAGATGTTGTCTTCACCCACCATGGTCTCTGGCCAAACACTATTGTGGGAGGGAGAAAAATTAATTAGTCAAAGTACCTCACATGTTTGTGTCCATGCAGTAATTATCTTGTTATACCCAGAACAATGCATCAAAAACTGTTCTGAAAACCTCAGATTTCTCTTCTTCCACCCACTTTAAAAAGAAAGAAAGATTTTAACCTCATGGCTGTCAGAAAATATTTTTGAATGCACATCTTGAAATTGCTGAAAGCTATCAAACCAAGTACAGGACTAGAGTATGGGACTTGTGTGTTGTGAACAACTCTTCGCAAATCCCCCCAAGCTCTTAAGAACATAAGAACAGCCCTGCTGGATAAGGCCCAAAGCCTATCTAGTAAAGCACCCTGTTTCACATAGTTGCCCAACATATGCCTCTGAGAAGTCCACATGCAAGAGGTGAGGGCATACCCTCTCTCTTGCTGTTGCTCCCCTGAAACTGGTATTTAGAGGCATTTTGAAATCTTGCCTTTGGGGCTGCAGTGGCCTATAGTCACCAGACTAGTAGCCATTGACAGATCTGCCCTCCATGAATTTGTCCAAGCCCTTTTTAAAGACATTCAAGCTAATGGCCATCACCACATCTTGTGGCAAATAATTCAACAGATTAATTGTGTGTGCTGTGTAAAAAAGAACTTCGATTTGTCAGCCCTAAATTTCCTGGCCTTCAGTTTCATGGGATGACCCCTGGTTCTAGTGTTGTGAGAGAGGGAGAAAAATTTTCTCTGTCTACTCTCTCTTAAAGTTGCGCCGTCGAGTCGGTGTCGACTCCTGGCGACCACAGAGCCATGTGGTTTCCTTTGGTAGAATACAGAAGGGGTTTACCATTGCCCTCTTCCACGCAGTATAACATGATGCCTTTCAGCATCATTTTATATTGCTGCGGCCAGATATAGGTGTTCCCCATAGTCTGGGAAACATACTAGTGGGGATTCGAACCAGCAACCTCTTGCTCCGTACACAAGTTATGTCCCTGCTGCGCCATTAGGTGGCTCCTACTCTCTCTACTCCATGCATGATTTTATAGACCTCTATCATGTCTCCCCGTAGTCGCCTCTTTTCCAAACTGAAAAGCCCCAGGTATTGTAGCCTTGCCTCATAAGGTGCTCCAGACCCCTGATCATCTTGCCCTCTTCTGCACCTTTTCCAGTTCTACAATGTCCTTAAGATATGGTGACCAGAATTGTATGCACTACCCCAAATGTGGCCGCACCATAGATTTGTATAAGGGCATAATAATATTAGCATTTTTATTTTCAATCCCCTTCCTAATGATCCCTAGCATGGAATTTGCCTTGTTCACAGTGGCTGCACACTGAGTAGGCACTTTCAATAAGCAGGATCTCTCTCCTTGTCAGTCACTGACACCTCAGACCCCATCAGCATATAAATGAAGTTGGGGTTTTTTTTGCCCCATTATGAATCACTTTACACTTGCTTACACTGAACCACATTTGCCATTTTGTCGCCCCTTCTCCCAGTTTGGAGAGATCCTTATGGAGCTCCTCACAATCTGTTTTGGATTTCACTGTTCTAAATAAGAACATAACAGCCCTACTGGATCAGGCCTAAGGTCTATCTAGTCCAGCATCCTGTCTCACACAGTGACCCACCAGATGGCTCTGGGAAGCCCACAGTCAAGAGGTGAGGACATGCCCTCTCTCCTGCTGTTGCTCCCCTGCAACCGGTATTAAGAGGCATCTTGGTATTCGGTTTGGTGCCATCTGCAAATTTGGCCACTTCGCTGCTTACCCAAACTTCTAGATCATTTATGAACAAGTTAAAGAGCACTGGTCCCAGTACAGATCCCAGGAGGACCCCACTTCTTACTTCCCTCCATTGTGAAAACTGCCCATTTATTTATTGTCAAATTTATATACTGTCTTTTATTAAAACAATCCCAAGGCGGTTCACACAAAAGTTAAGACTATAAAAATTACTCCAAGAAAATATAAGCAAAGATATAAAAACAGATCTGACTAAAAAGATTTAAAATACAAGCATAAAATAACCATACAAAATACAAAGAAGCAACAGTAGACACAATAATATAAGAACCTGGGTAAAAAGCCAAGATTTCAAACACTTTCTAAAAACTGTGATGGAGACCAAGGAGCGAATAGCCACCGGGAGAGCATTCTGGAGTCTAGGGGCAGCAACAGAGAAGGCCCTGTCCCGCGTGCACGACAACTGAGCCTCCCTCATGGTTGGAACCCAGAGCAGAGCCCCCTCAGATGACCTCGTCAAGCGGGCAGCAACCCTTGGGAGCAGGTGGGAACATTTATTCACATTCATCCATCCATCTGCCCACTTATTAACTGTCCAGTTGCCACTTTCAGCTCTTGCATTTAAGGGGCTATTTCAGTTTAGGAAGGAATAGTTAGGCACATGCACAGAGCTTTCTCTCTGCAGTCAGAAGGGCTCATCAAGTCTCCTGAAGCTGTTGCAGTGGCAGCTGGTGAGGGTGGTGGCAAGAGGTACCTTTAGAAGTCCTTACCGGCAATACCGCTGGCACCTGGAAGCCACAGGGAGCAGCGGCATCCCACATAGCGGCTGCCTTGCCTACGGCACTCACCTGGCTACTGTCCATGCATGGTGGCCATTTGCATGGGCAGCAGCCAGGTGAGTGCCGTAGGCAAGGCAGCCGCCATGTGGGATGCCACGGCTCCCTGCGGCTTCCAGGTGCCAGCGGTATTGCCGGTAAGGACTTCTAAAGGTACCTCTTGCCTGCCCCACCCTGTGCCACCCTCCCAGTTGCCACTGAGCTGAAGGCCATTTTTACTCACCACAGGTTGACTAGGCAAGGGGACTAACTGCAGACCTTCATTAACACCCGACAGATATTACACTCAATTTAGTGGATATTTCACACTTATTCTGTAGTGTTCTTATTCAAAAATCATCATCCACAGATGTGGAAAGTTTTATTTAAGGAACTGTAAGTTCTGGGAGTTGAAATGACACACTCAAACTTCTCTTGACTTGCCATCTTGTTTCCTAGAGATAAGCTTGTTTGTCATCATCCTTTAAAGAACTCTCCCCTCAATTATGATGCCTGCATTTTAAAAAAAGAATTACGCAAACGTGCAATAGGAGTTGCATGTTGCTCACCTCTCGTTTCATCACAGCTACTGACGTGATTATTGCACATTTCATAAATGTCACCAGGCAGCCCAAGTCAGCAAATGCTGCTCCCAGAGACCAGGAAAAGGGGATGTGGAAAAGGCTAAGACATCTGCACCCTAGTGCTGCTACTCCAGTCACCGTTGAGATTCCTGGGTCTGTTTTAATTTTTATTTTATTTTTTTAAGCCAAGCGATCCTATCACAGATCTCTCATGCAGTGTTCCCTCTAAGGCGTGTGCATGTGCTCACAATTTCTGGATGTCTGCTCAATTAATTTTAGATCTCTCTCAGGCTGAATCAGGAAGGCCCCAATCTGAATGCACATGCGCGCACACTGCCTTGATATTGCCGTCCAGGACAAAACTCATTCTGCACACAGGTGATAAGAATTAGAGGGACCACCACTCTCATGTCACATGCGATTTGGCCCTTTGCATCACTTCTGAAAATGCACTAAGCTCAAGGTTGGCTTAGTCTGGGTGGACTGGATCTAATCAAAGCAATTGTAATAATAATTATCATACTTACCATTTAAAACACATTTACTGTGTGTTTTAAGAGTGCTCCAAACACCCCACCACCACACACAGTGATCCTTACAACAATCCTGCAAGGTAGATTAACATTGTCCCCCATATGACTGCAGAGGAAGAGCCGAGTCTGAGAGACTACAGCCTGCCTCTAAGTCTAAGATTTGAACTGTGCATGTCCCGATCTGTAGCTCATTCTCTAAGTCTCTATGCTACACCAACTCCGTTATGAACAAACAGTTATCAAAACACTGATTTAAATAAAGCTTCTCATTTGTACTTTGAATGTTTCCTAAACCAAAGGAGATTATTCGTGTAGGCATGTGTTTAGGTAGGCAAATTTCATTCAAGTCCATTTATTTTTAAGGATCTTTTAAAAATCTGATTTTAAGTCATTTTTATCCACTCTGGGCTCAGATTTAGGATACCCCAAGTTTGCATGTAGCTGGTCACTCTGACGATTTGGCTCCAGTTTATCCTAAGCTATTACCTCTCCATGGCAGTGGTCTCCATAGATCACTCCATAGATCAAGTCCAACGTGTTTGGGCTTCTTTTAATCACAAGAATCAATAAGCTAACACCTCATATCCTTTAACACTCAACTGCAACAAGATTTTGCAGAAAAAGAGCGGAGACCAAACATCCTGCAAACACCATATTCAAAATAATAGAGAAACTGTGTCTGCAGGGAGCCTAAACAGGTGAAGAAAGCATAAGGTGCATTAAAAGTCACAAAGTACCATGTGATCAAACCACTAAAAGGAAGTGAGAATGTTTAATTTAGGAACATGACAACCAAGAGAAACGGCAGCAGTTTTCAAATCACTAAAATAAAGCCAGTAAGTTGCTTATTACAGGACCACTAAAGACAAACAGGGATTGGAAAATTATGAGGGGTGGGGTGGGGGAAGCATCTGAAGACCCTTTGCTAGCTGGAAAACAGACCCTCAGAAATGGAGGTGGGGTGCAAGAGTGAGGTCCATGGATCCTTAATCACAGTTGAAGAAAGCATTTGAGCTGCATGAAAGAAAAGCTAGACTGGATCTAAGGAAAACAGCTCTTAAATGCTACCACTACTATATTACTTTTCAACAAAAGTTGTCAAAGTGGATTACATGGAAAAATAAATAAGATGGCCCTGTACCCGCAAATAATCTAAAAGAAACATAAGGGAGACACCAGCAACAGCCACTGAGAGGATGCTGGGCTGGACAGGACCAGTTGCTCTCTCCCTGGTAAATATAAGAGAACCACCACTTTAAAAGGTGCCCGTTTATTCAATATCCCCTGCTAACTGGGCAAAGAGGCACCTTTTACCATGGTGAATCTCTTTATTTAGCTGGGGGAGAGTAACTGGCCCTATCCATCCCCGGCACAGTACCTCCAGTGACTGTTGCTGGCGTTTGTCTTATGTTTCTTTTTAGATTGTGAGCCCTTTGGGGACAGGGAGCCATCTTATTTATTTATTATTTCTCTGTGTAAACCACCCTGAGCCATTTTTGGAAGGGCGGTATAGAAATCGAATCAATAATAATAATAATAATAATAATAATAATAATAATAATAATAAGGGAACACAAAATGACTATTCCTTAAACGAAGTAGAAGTTAGCCAGCAAGTTGTAGAATCACTTTCCCCCATTCAGATGCTTCTGATGCGATGACTAAGACAGGTATCTCTTAAAGCCGAAGACACTCGCATGTCAGGTCTTAGGATCTCGCTCTCTCTTTGAAAAGTGCTCTGTAAAGCGCCACGATACTAGTAAGTAACAATACAGAGAAAATCAAGCCAAAGCACTCCCCGCCCCCCGCTCCTGTTCCTCCCTCCTCACGCTTTCCTCGGCTTCTATGCGCCTCTCGGAGGAGGTAGTCTACCATTCGGGTTCAGAGAGCATTGTGAGGCAGCCGCCCGATGCTCTTTGCCTGCCATCAACCGCTCGTGTGGAAGACACACAGAGGCCCAAGCGAGCCTCTCGAACGCTTCCACTAGTACAAGCTCGGGAAATACATTTGCCTGACACAAAGATTCGGAGGCTGCCATCCTTCCTCGGCACATTTTTTCCGGAGGAAAATCCCACTGAATTTAATGGGGCTGACTCGGGAGTAAACGTGCACATTTATTTTTAGACGACATGCGTCCGAGATCTTCCCAAACTCCTCTCATTTTCAGTGGGGCGAGTGGCCTCAACCCTGTACGCAGAAGAGGAGGGGGCGGGCGGCCTTCATCCGCTCCTCTTCCCATTCCCCCCGGCGTCGTAGCCTGTGCTGATGGGGAATGTCTGCCTGCCCGCCCGCCCGCCCGCCCGCCCCACATCGCCCCGTTCCTTACCCTCGCCTCAGTCCAGACGGAGGATGCCCGAGCGCCTGCTTCTCTGGCTGCGTCTCTTTCCGCGCTGCTTTGCCTCGGGCTTCAGAGGTTTTGCGGCTTCCGCCAGGATGCAAAACGAACACGAGTCACCGTAAGACTTTCCTCCTCTGACTTCGTCACTGCAGGGAGGGGAAGAAGGAAGCAAGGAGGGGGGAGAGAAAAGGACAGGACCGGGAAGGGGGACGTCGCTGCCCATTGGCTGAGAGCATTTCAGCCTCCAGTCCAGAAGCGGCTGAGCTTTGATCGAGGGAGCAGCAGCACGTGGAAGCCTCTGGCCCAGAGGCGGGGAGATGCAGGCTGAATGTTTTTAGCGGCTGCCCTGGCCTGCCCTGTCCTGCATACACCGTTGAGCAAGACCAGAGTGGAATTGTACCACCACTTCAGACTCAAGATGGAGGAGCGGGTGACATTTCTAATGCCCTCCCACATGGCTTAACTTTTTTCCTTTAAATCCCTGCAAGTGGAAAACTAATACAGCAGAGGGAAAGGGTCGGCTGGCTTGGGCCTCAAGTTCTCACACAGTGCATAATTAACCTATGGGATTCTCTGCCACAGGATGCGGTGATGGCTACAAGCTTGGCTGGCTTTAAAAGGGGCTTAGGCAAAGTCATGGAGGGTGCTACTCGTCTGGTGGCTATAGGCAGAGGCACCCCTGGACTTCAGGGCCAAAGTCCAGGCCCTCCACAGTCCCTGGGGACCCCCAGATCCTCTTTAGTCTGTCCTGGGTGGTGTGGTCACCCGGTGGCGCATAGTAATGTTTAATATGCAGGGGAGGGGGCCTCCAAAGGCCTTTAGGCCCAGGCTCCAAGATTACCTAGGTGCACCTCTGGCTATAGGCTACCCAGGGGCATAGCTAGGGGAGAGAGGCCGTGTTCTCCCCTCTCCCTGGCGGCCTCTTGAAGTGAGGGAGATAATGAAGAAAGGGGGAGGGGTCCTTGAACCCATCAGCTCAATTATAGTGGCACCCCTGAGGCCACCTCCTGCCTGAGATGCCACTAAATACCAATTTTAGGGGAACAACAGCAGGAGAGAGGGCAAGCCCTCATGCCCTGTCTGTGGGCTTCTCGGAGGCATCTGGTGGGACACTGTCTGAAACAGGAAGCTGGACTAGACAGGGCTTGGGCCTGTCCCAGCAGGGCTGTTCTTATTTACTGCTTTATGCACATTTCGCAGGGAGAATTTTTAGGTAAAGGAGCAATTACTAATGTGATCCTCCACTGATGAGCTGAACTACTGCAGTTCATTCCACCACCTCAATCATTCTGCTACACTCTGTGTAGCTCATTCCAGCTTCTTATACCACTGGACATTATGCTAGGAAGAGGTAAAAAGAATATCTTGCAGTGGTGTCGTTGCAAATTTGGAAGTGTAGGTGCTCTCCATGATAGCCCCCCAAACCACACCGACCCCAACAGCCATACCTCCATTTAAACAGATGCAGTAATGGTGGGGTGTGTGTCTGAGGCAAAACAAGGATAGTTTCCTAATCCTACAGGGCTTGAATCTCACATGGTTATTTATACCCAGAAGAGCAGGTCTGGATTGTCAGCCACAGAGGGTGGAGGATACTCCTTGTAACAAAAGACAAAAAGAAGGGTAATTAAATCAACAGTAATCCGTAATTCCGTTTTGTAGCAAACCGTCGGAATAGCAAGAGCGGCATATCCTTTCGATTTAGAAAGCAAAGGGCTTTGCATCCCTGCTGAGACCCTGAGGAAAAATAGAACTAGGGACGTGCACGAACTGGTTCAGAGGCCCTTTTACAAGCCCCTGAACCGGTTCGAATATCTGGTGGTTTGGCTGGTTCACAGGGAGGAGGATATCTTTAAGGATGGGGAGGGGTGCGCTTACCCCTTCCGCTGCGTTTCCCCCACCAGTGCTGTCTTTTAAAATGGTCCAGTGAGGCGGCAGCGTACCTTCTTGCCACCCCAGTGCCTCCTCGGAGTGGAAGTGCCTGGTGTGCTTGTGCACACACTTCTGGCCACTTCCAGTCCAAGGAGGCGGCAAGGAGGTACGCTACTACTCCACCAGACAGACCATTTTAAAAGGCAGTGCTGGCTGGGGAAACAAAATGGGAGTGGGGTAAGAGCACTGTTGTGCAGACATGCACCAAGCACTTCCCATCCGATGTGCACCAGGGTGGCAAGGAGGTACACTGTTGCCCCGCGGGACTGTTTTTAAACAGCACCGGCGGGGGAAACGCGGTGGGTGGTTGGAGCACCCTCACTGCTCCTTAAAGGTAAATCCCTGGCTGTTGCTGGTTCCGTACACATCCCCACCTGCTGTTAATTCCAAGCATACCTGTATTCTTCTTAGTGACTGATTTGGTATTTTCTCTTGGCATTTATATGGAGTTTTGCATATAATTAATTGTTTAATCATTTTCCCCATAGGAGGTAATTATTGTTGATAGTAAGCAACAGTCGTTACCTAGCAACAGAAGTAGTTTTAACTACTGTGAACTGTGTTCTTTGAACTACCTTTCCTACAGTAGTTGCGATTACAGTTCAACTGCAGGAAAATACTTGTTGTTTTCTGCCATCAGCTCAAGTCCCTGTAGTGATTAGTGTTGGACTAGGACCAGGGAGACCTGAGTTCAAATCCCTATTCAACCATGAAACTCACTGGGTGACTCTGGGCCAGTCACTTCTCCCTCAGCCTAACCTACTTCATAGGGTTGTTGCGAGGATAAAAAAATAACCATATATATTGTTCTGGGTGCCTTGAGGAAGAGTGGGATATAAATGTAGTAAATAAAATAAACAAACTATTGGGCACAAGTGCCCACCCCTCTGTTACATCTGGTCACACTACTTTGCTGCTAGAGCATTCAGGTATTTTGCTATTTGCATATTGCCCTAATAATGTGCCTTTTCATTTTGATTCCCAGTTAAGAAACTTAACTGGCTCCTGTATTCCAGGAGAAGAACTAAATACCGCAGAAGCAAGGAGCTTGGTTTTATAAATGCCCCATTTATAAAGAGTCAGCGTGGTGTAGTGGTTAGAGTATGGGACTAGGACTAGGGAGACCCAAGTTCAAATCCCCATTCAGCCATGATACTTGCTGAGGGTGACTCTGGGCCAGGCACTTCTCTCTCAGCCTAACCTACTTCACAGGGTTGTTGAGAGGAGAAACTTAAGTATGTAGTACTTAAGTATGTAGTACTCTGGGCTCCTTGGAAGGAGAGCAGGATATAAAAAATGATTAAAACAAAAATGAAAAATAAAATAAAATAAACATTTTCCAGCCCTATCAGAACGTTCTCCATTGTCAGAGGTTTACTTTATTATTTATTATTGATTTCTATACCGCTCATCCAAAAATGGCTCAGGGTAGTTTACACAGATAAATAATAAATAAATAAGATGGATTCCTGTCCCCAAAGGGCTCAATCTAAAAAGAAACATAAGACAGACACCAGCAACAGTCACTGGAAGTAATATGCTGGGGTGGATAGGGCCAGTTGCTTCCCCCCTGCTAAATAAAGAAAATCACAACGTTGAAAATCACAACGTTGAAAAGGTACCTCTTTTGCCAAGTTAGCAGAATTTGTAATATTAAAATATAGATGTGTTTGCATGTTAAGAAATCACTTTAGCCACAGGCTCCAGCTGTCCCTTTTTTCTGGAATCTAGCCAGGTAAATCACTGTGCCCATTTTGTCCCTGTTCTTGTGTATATCCTGCTCATTTCCACCACCAACACCCAATGTGAATTGCTAGAGTTGCCATTCTTCAGGATTCAGCTCCCTCCCTAGAGTTCCAAAAAATCTCCAAGGGGGAGGATGGGTGAGTGAATGCATCATGTTTCTAGTTCATCTGCATGCAATGGGTGCATCACACTAAGACACTATGTAGTGCACTTGTGGGAGGAAGAATCCAGTCTTCAGCAATATATAATACTAGTGGGCCTGGGCACAGAGCATCTGTGCTTCTAGTGCGGCCGGGCCCGCCGCCTTACCTCTGCGGCCGCCGGGCCCGAGGGTGCCGCCGCCGCGGCCGCCGGGCCCGAGGGTGCCGCCGCCGCGGCCGCCGGGCCCGAGGGTGCCGCCGCCGCGGCCGCCGGGCCCGAGGGTGCCGCCGCCGCGGCCGCCGGGCCCGAGGGTGCCGCCGCCGCGGCCGCCGGGCCCGAGGGTGCCGCCGCCGCGGCCGCCGGGCCCGAGGGTGCCGCCGCCGCGGCCGCCGGGCCCGAGGGTGCCGCCGCCGCGGCCGCCGGGCCCGAGGGTGCCGCGGCCGCCGGGCCCGAGGGTGCCGCGGCCGCCGGGCCCGAGGGTGCCGCCGCCGCGGCCGCCGGGCCCGAGGGTGCCGCCGCCGCGGCCGCCGGGCCCGAGGGTGCCGCCGCCGCGGCCGCCGGGCCCGAGGGTGCCGCCGCCGCGGCCGCCGGGCCCGAGGGTGCCGCGGCTGCTGGGCCCGAGGGTGCTGCTGCCGCCGCCGGGCCCATCATCATGGCCGGGCCCAGGAGTGCCGCCGCCGCCGCCGGGCCCTGCCAGGCCCGCCGCCTCAACTCCGCGACCGGGCCCGTCTGGCTCCCCGGCCATGGCCGCCGCCGCCATTGTCCTGGGTGCGCCAGGACCAATCAGGCGCCCCAGCAGCCCAGCCAATCAGCTGGGCTGCCGGGACGCATTTCTCCTGGGCACACCCAGGAGAAATATATATATAGATTGGGTAGTGGCCTTATGCAATAGGCCTTGGTATAATAATTGGTTGTTACAAATATACCCCTATCTGCAAAATGTTGAAAGGTATAGGTTTGGCTCATCTGCTTTTGCAGTTTGAAATAATGTGCTCTGCATGTACTTTATCTAACTTCTATTTGTGGCATGCTTGTAATCAGAATTCTAGCCTGTGCCTTTGTTGCTTGTTCACGCCCCCTATACATTCATATGCATGTTCCTATTTTCATTGGTGAAATGGTGGAGGGTATGCTCTAGCTATAATAAAACTAGCCAGGTACGTCAATCAGAACACCAAATCCCACATCATATTTTAAACTAGTTAATGAAAACAGTCTTCTTTCCAAGGTTTATAAAGAACACTTCCTGGGTGAGGAAAAGAGCTGACAGCTTCTTTAGTGGCAGGGCTCCTGGACCTTCAACAGCTGCTTCCTGCATCTTCAACTCCAAGCCAGGAAAAAGCTTAACCTGCTACATTTCTGCTTGTTAAAAAGCTTAAGATTAAAGGGTAGGGTGGGGAGAGTCCTGACAAACAGGAGCTCTGTGTAATCTGAAAGCCTGCATGCATACAGAAAGTGGTCTGATAAGGGGGGAGACACAAGCTACCAAGGGCAATACATTTTGGCAGGTGCAACTTCTCACATCCTTGCATGACTTCTCACATCCTTGCTAAAATTCCTCCTTCCACACAAGTATTAAAAGGCATAGCAGGAGAATAAGTAGTTCCCCACTTATTTCTGTGCCAGGAAAAGCTTCATCTTTGGTTCATGATGCTATTGAAGGCCCAGGAAAGGGGCTAGTAAACAACTGGAAGCCATAATGGTGAAAGCACTTAATGCTTGAATGTGACAGCAATTTCATCACAAGTAACTTGCAAATGTTTTTGATGTTCTTTGAAACGTGCAAATACATGAAGGGAGATTAGCTTAGGTGTTACCTGATACATTTGAATTATTCATTAGATATTATACACTAACAAAACAGCATGTGTTCATGGTACAACAATATGAAATGTTATCATTAACATATATTCCTGGAAATTTCCAGTTAGAAATGCCTTTGAGTAAACTTTGTACATCTACAGGTGAAACTCGGAAAATTAGAATATCGTGCAAAAGTCCATTAATTTCAGTAATGCAAATTAAAAGGTGAAACTGATATATGAGACAGACGCATTACATGCAAAGTGAGATAAGTCAAGCCTTAATTGGTTATAATTGTGATGATCATGGCGTACAGCTCATGAAAACCCCAAATCCACAATCTCAGAAAATTAGAATATTACATGGAACCAAGAAGACAAGGATTGAAGAATAGAACAATATCACACCTCTGAAAAGTATACAGTGTACTGTGCTTGATTGGCCAACAAACTCGCCTGACCTGACCCCATAGAGAATCTATGGGGCATTGCCAAGAGAAGGATGAGAGACATGAGACCAAACAATGCAGAATTGCTGAAGGCCGCTAATGAAGCATCCTGGTCTTCCATAATACCTCATCAGTGCCACAGGCTGATAGCATTCATGCCACGCCGCATTGAGGCAGTAATTGCTGCAAAAGGGGCCCAAACCAAGTACTGAATACATATGCATGCTTATACTTTTCAGAGGTCCGATATTGTTCTTTCTACAACCCTTGTCTTCTTGGTTCCATGTAATATTCTAATTTTCTGGGATTGTGGATTTGGGGTTTTCATGAGCTGTACAATTATAACAAATTAAGGCTTGACTTATCTCGCTTTGCATGTAATGCGTCTGTCTCATATATCAGTTTCACCTTTTAATTTGCATTACTGAAATTAATGGACTTTTGCACGATATTCTAATTTTCCGAGTTTCACCTGTATATCTCACTCCTTAGAAACAGATCTCCAGCCAAGAACTGATCCTTTTTCTTTTATCTGTGAAACTTTATGCAGACATGTATGGATGTCTAGCAATTAAAGCATTGTAATTGAATAATTGGCTAAGAGATTTGTAATAATTGGCAAAGAGATTTGTAATCAGCCAGCAGAGATAGCAAACAGGATGTAGGAGTTTTGCAGGAGTTTAGCGGGAAGTGGGCAGGGGAGCCTGGAACAAGCCCCTGCGATCACAAGGAGCCTGGTGGAGAAGAGAACGTAAGTACATATCCCTCCCTCGTATCCCTCATATTCTTGGGAAAGACTGTTTGGACAGTTAAATAGTTGACCATTACAGCTGAGACCTATCCTAATAAACTATCTAATAAATGGACAGTAACCTCCCTAAATACTGTAAACAGCCAACTAAAACAGTATGAAGATAGAAGGTCAGCAGAGGAAGGGGCACTTCCCAGTGTATTGCACAGAGTGCCACATGTATGACTATTTGCTCCATGGGCAGAAGTCATGGGTGTGTCCTCGGTGCAAGGAGCTCCTGGCTCTCAGGGAACAAATCCGTTCCCTCGAGACCAAAGTGGCGGATCTGGAGAAGCTCAGAGAGACAGAGAGGCATGTGGACGAGACCTTCAGGGATGTGATAGAGGCATCCCACTCCAGGGCTGGTAGCTCCTCTGCTGTCAGGGAGAATGAAGGTCTTGGGCAAGGAGGACATCGGTCTGAGGAAGAGGGAAATGCTCCTTTAGAAGAGACCTCTTCCATGGATGATGAGCCCATATCCTCTCGCACAGGGGATACTCCTTTCGGGGGTGGGGGCCTCCTTGTAGTTGGTGATTCGATCATTAGAGGGATAGAGAGATGGGTTTGTGACCCGCGTGTTGACCGCACAGTGACTTGCCTGCCTGGTGTGAAGGTTGGGGACATTACGCAGCGTCTAGACAGGCTCCTAGGCAGTGCTGGGGATGAGACAGCTGTCGTGGTGCACGTCGGCACCAACGATGTGGGGAAATGCAGTCAGGAGGTCCTGGAAGCCAAATTTAGGCTGATAGGTAGCATTTTGAAGTCCAGGACCCCCAAGGTAGCATTCTCAGAAATGCTACCTGTTCCACGCGCAAGTATCCCGTTTGGCAAAAGCCATCCTTTAAAGTGTGAGGCTGCAAAGAATTCAAATAAAACAGAAGGGGACACAGCAGAACTGCATAAAGAGCAGACGGGAGCCTGTCCCAGCAGGTCAAAGAGTCAAAAGAATAGCATACATCAGGGGAGAGATTCAGTGTATAGGTGCTTGTATGCCAATGCCAGAAGCCTCCGAGCCAAGATGGGTGAGCTGGAGTGCTTGGTTGCTAATGCAGAAATAGATATAGTGGGCATAACAGAAACATGGTGGAACAGTGAGAACCGGTGGGACACTGTTATCCCTGGGTATAAACTCTATAGAAAGGACAGGGAGGGGCGCCTTGGAGGAGGGGTAGCACTGTATGTTAAAGAAGGGATAGAATCTAACAAGCTAGAAAACCTAGGTGGACTGGAGTCCTCCACAGAAACCCTGTGGGTGACTATACAAGGCCGGAAAGGGAACGTGCTACTGGGGACGTGCTATCGCCCTCTAGATCAAAATGCTGACAGTGACTGGGAGTTGCAGGAGGAAATCAGGGAGGCGTCAAGGAGAGGCAGGGCTGTAATTGTGGGTGATTTCAACTACCAACACATAGACTGGGTAAATTCACATTCAAGTCAGGACAAAGAGGTCAAATTTCTAGATACGCTAAATGACTGTGCCCTAGAACAGTTGGTCATGGAACCGACCAGAGAAAAGGCGACCTTGGATCTAATTCTGAGTGACACCCAGGACCTGGTGCATGATGTCAGTGTCATTGACCCTTTAGCGAACAGTGACCACAGTGCCATCAAATTCAGCATACATGCGGGGAAAGAATCACCAAGGATGTCTAACACAGACATTTTGAATTTCAGAAGAGGAAACTTCTCCAAAATGAGGAGTATGGTGAAAAGAAAGCTGAGGGGGGAAATCAGGAGAGTCACTTCGCTCCAGAGTGCATGGAGTTTACTCAAAACCACAATACTAGAAGCCCAGTTAGATTGCATACCCAAAAGGAGGAAAGGTACCACTAAGTCCAGGAGGATGCCAGCATGGCTAACGGGTACCATCAAGGAAGCCATAAAAGGGAAGACGACTTCCTTCCGAAATTGGAAGGCCTGTCCAAACGAAGAGAACAGAAAGGAACACAAACTCTGGCAAAAGAAATGCAAGGTGACAATAAGGGAGGCAAAAAGAGAGTTTGAGGAACATTTAGCCAAAAGTATCAAGGGGAATAACAAAAACTTGATTAAGTACATCAGAAGCAGGAAACCTGCCAGGGAGGCAGTTGCCATTAGACAATGAGGGAGTGAAAGGGATTATTAAGGAGGATATGGAGGTTGCAGAGAAGCTGAATGAGTTCTTTGCATCTGTCTTCACGGCAGAGGATACTGAGCATATACCTGTTCCTGAACCAGGCTTTTTAGGGATGGAGGCTAGAGAGCTGAGTCAGATAGAAGTGACAAGAGATGATGTTCTAAACTGTCTGGAAAAACTGAAAGCTAACAAATCACCAAAGCCGGTTGGTATCCATCCAAGAGTCCTCAAAGAACTCAAATGTGAAATTGCCGACCTCCTTGCTAAAATATTTAACTTCTCCCTGAAATCAGGCTCTGTACCAGAGGACTGGAGAGTAGCAAATGTAACACCGATTTTCAAAAAGGGATACAGGGGCGATCTGGGAAATTACAGGCCAGTTAGCCTAACGTCCGTTCCAGGCAAATTGATGGAAAGCATCCTTAAGGATAAAATTGTAAAGCACCTAGAAGAACAGGCCCTGCTGGGACTCAGCCAGCAAGGTAAATCTTGCCTCACCAACCTTTTGGACTTCTTTGAGAGTGTCATCAAGTATGTGGATAAAGGTGATCCAGTTGACATAGTCTACCTGGACTTCCAAAAAGCTTTTGACAAAGTTCCTCATCAAAGACTCCTGAGGAAACTTAGCAGCCATGGGATAAAGGGACAAGCACATGTGTGAATTGCTAACTGGTTGAAAGAAAGGAAACAGAGGGTAGGTATAAATGGAGAGTTTTCATAATGGAGGGAAGTAAGAAGTGGGGTCCCCCAGGGATCTGTACTGGGACCGGTGCTTTTTCATTTATTCATTAATGATCTAGAAGCGGGGTAAGCAGTGATGTGGCCAAATTTGCAGATGATACCAAACTCTTCCGGGTAGTGAAATCCAAAACAGATTGTGAGCAGCTCCAAAAGGATTTCTCCAAACTGGGGGAGTGGGTGACAAAATGGCAAATGCGGTTCAATATTAGCAAGTGTAAAGTGATGCACATTGGGACGAAAAACCCCAACTTCAAGTATATGCTGATGGGATCTGAGCTGTTGGTGACGGACCAGGAGAGGGATCTTGGGGTTGTGGTGGACAGCTCGTTGAAAGTGTCGACTCAATGTGCAGCAGCTGTGAAAAAGGCCAATTCCATGCTAGGGATCATTAGAAAGGGGATTGAAAATAAAACGGCTAACATTATAATGCCATACAAAACTATGCGACCACACTTGGAGTACTGTGTACAATTCTGGTCACCACATCTTAAAAAGGACATTGTTGAACTGGAGAAGGTACAGAAGAGGGCAACCAAGATGATCAGGGGCCTAGAGCACCTTTCTTATGAGGCAAGACTACAACACCTGGGGCTTTTTAGTTTAGAAAAAAGACGACTGCGGGGAGACATGATAGAGGTCTATAAGGTCATGCATGGCGTGGAGAAAGTGGAGAGAGAGAGATTCTTTTCCCTCTCACACAACACTAGAACCAGGGGTCACTCCATGAAATTGATTGCCAGGAGGTCTAGGACCAACAAACGGAAGTACTTTTTCACACAACGTGTGATCCACTTGTGGAACTCTCTGCCACAGGATGTGGTGACAGCCAACAACCTGGATGGCTTTAAGAGGGGTTTGGATGACTTCATGGAGGAGAGGTCTATCAATGGCTACTAGTCGGAGGGCTGTGGGCCACCTCCAGCCTCAAGGGCAGGGTGCCTCTGAGTACCAGTTGCAGGGAAGTAATGGCAGGAGAGAGGGCACGCCCTCACCTCCTGTCTGTGGCTTCCAACGGCATCTGGTGGGCCGCTGTGCAAAACAAGATGCTGGACTAGATGGGCCTTGGGCCTGATCCAGCAGGGCTGTTCTTATGTTCTTATAATTCATTAACTTTAAATGTGCATTTTACCAAAGCTTCAGGAGAAATACTTTTCCTATGACACTGAAGAAAGTGAGAACCTACAGTGCAACAAAAGGCAGCGCTCCTTATTACCAGTAAAAGCTATCTTTCATATTTTAATTTTAATTCCTTGTTGTGACATAAAGGAAAGGTTGTACTGTGAGTCGGTGTCAACTCCTGGTGACCACAGAGCCATGTGGTTTTCTTGGTAGGATTCAGGAGGGGTTCTCCATTGCCATCTCCCATGCAGTATGAGATGATGCCTTGCAGCACCTTCAGTTTCTGATATTCTGGGAAACACACCAGCGGGGATTCGAACCAACAGCCGCCTCTTCTCTAGACAGGTTGCTTCTCCGCTGAGCCATTAGGTGGCTCTGTTATAACATACCAGAACCAAAATAGCCCATAAAAATCAATGCATTGTGTTCTTAAATCTCAGCTTCACCAATGACATTTGCCCTCACCAGAAACAGTTGCCACCCACAGAGTAGTCAATTAAGACTGAAAGCCAGGTATACTTGGGGCCTAACTGGATATCACATAGGAGACATATAAACAGTATCCCATCCATCCTCTTCCCACCCTGCTGCTTTAAAATGGAAAAGCAGCTTTGGAGAATGCAGTTGGGAGCAGAAAAGCTGAAGGGAGGAGCTGTTTAGCCCTTTCCCTTCCTGCTGTTCAAAAATGGCCCCTCCCAAGCTGTTTCCCGCTCTGTGGGGAAGACAGATATGAGGGTCCCCATGTCCTTTCTCCTTCAGGGGAAAAACAGCCTGGGGAGGACAATTTTGAGCAGACAAATGGAAAAGGGATTAAACAGCTCCTCTCTTACTATTCCTCTGTTCAACCTGCAGCCTCTTCCTAAGTTGCTTTTCGGAAAAGAACAAGACACAGGAGAGTGTTCACATATCCCTCGTGTAACATTTAGTTTGATTGTTACTTAGGAATGTCCTATTGAACAGGGTGATCATGCGGGTGATGGCTGTTAGCTCTAGGCATTCTGAGATTAATCTGATTACCTCGATGAATCACCTAGATGATTTTGATAAAGTGAATCTTGGTAAAGCTGCAACTGCTTAATTTCTTCAAGTCAGACTGCTGTTAGGAGCACATGAGTCAGGCGGGGGTTGGAGGTCGGGGAAGCAACTCTTTATATCTCCAGCAGAGGGCAAGAATAGAATAGAATAAACTTTATTACGATCATAGATCAGACAGTAAAACAAAAAACATTACATAAGACTAGAACGTGTAATACAAACAATGTAGCAAAACCTAGCCACATTGAAAGTGGTCTCTTTGCAAAAGTTAGATAACAAAAACTCTAAATAAAATGCATCAGAGTGACCTGGAAACTTCCCCCATAAAGGAGAAATTAGTTTTAACCGAGCATCGCTATAAAATGTACCGTATAAAATAACATGAGGGGTAGTTTCTACAGCACCCATTCCACAGGGGCAAATCCTTAAGTTAAATGGAATCTCTTTATATCTACCGTCCTTAACAGCCATCGGAAGGGCATTTAATAATAATAATAATAAATAATTCGATTTCTATACCGCCCTTCCAAAAATGGCTCAGGGCGGTTTACATAGAGAAATAATAAATAAATAAGATGGATCCCTGTCCCCAAAGGGCTCACAATCCAAAAGAAACATAAGATACACACTAACAACAGTCACTGGAAGTACTGTGCTGGGGGTGGATAGGGCCAGTTACTCTCCCCCTGCTAAATAAAGAGAATCACCACGGTAAAAGGTGCCTCTTTGCCAAGTTAGCAGGGTTTAGGCGGGCAAAAGTAAATGGACGCCTAAATTTAGGGATAAGAATATTATCTAAATATGCTGCCAGTTTGGAATTAAAAAGTTGTTTCCCTAGGTAGATACCACTCCTTAGACAGGCTGTATCCACTTGTAATTCTGTATCGGCAATACGCTGCTTAATAACCTGCCAGGCCTGATCATGTCGTAATCTAAGAATTTCCTCATGCTGGACTGTCAGCTTTGTACTACAAATCATTTAAAGATCAAATTTCACAGCCTTTGCAATGGACTATGAATGACATTTTGCAAAAAGGGATTATGCCGGACTCTTGGAAGTATGCAAATATTGCAGTATTCCCAAAACCGGATCAGGATTTAACGCAAGTTAAAAATTACAGGCCAATCTCACTTTTAAATAATGATTATAAACTTTTTGCCGCCATTTTGGCAAGAAGAATGAAGGTTATATTAAGACTTTTTATTCATGAGGATCAGGCTGGCTTCTTGCCAAAGAGACAATTGAGAGATAATGTGAGAACAGTTCTGAATGTATTGGAGTATTATGAAAAACATAATGATAAACAGATGGCGATGATTTTTTTGGACGCAGAGAAAGCTTTTGATACCATTTCCTGGAAATTTATGTGGAGATTACTGGATGCAATGGGAGTTGGCAACAATTTTATTAGGGCAATTAAGACAATTTATTTGGAGCAATATGCTAAGATTATTGTAAATGGGGAATTATCAGATAATTGTAAAATACAAAAAGGGACTAGACAAGAATGTCTACTTTCCCCATTGCTTTTTATATTAGTCTTAGAAGTGCTTTGTAGAAATATTAGAGAAGATGATCAATTACAAGGCCCCAAAATTGGGAAACAAGACTATAAATTAAGAGCCTTTGCGGATGGTGTTGTGTTCTTTTTAGACAATCCAATGGACAAGATTAGAAGGCTCTTGGAAAAAATACAGCAATTTGGCCAATTGGCTGGGTTCTACATAAATAAGGCTAAAACGAAGGTTTTGACTAAAAATATGGATCAGAAATCTAAGGATAGATTCTTTGAAATAAGTGAGCTGAAAGTGGAGAAGAAAATTAAATATCTGGGGGTTTGGCTGACAAATAATAATTCTTTGTTGTTTTCAAATAATTATATTAAAATATGGAATACAGTGAAAACTGATTTACAAAGATGGTCCAATATGAATTTGTCTTTAATGGGAAGAATTCCAGTGGTGAAAATGAATGTCTTGCCTAAAATGTTGTTTCTTTTTCAGACTATTCCTATAATTAACACTTTAACTTGTTTTAAGCAATGGCAGAAGGACATAACTAAGTTTGTTTGGCAAGGGAAAAGACCAAGAATTAATTTTAAGAATTTAACAGATGCAAAGGAAAGAGTTGGTCTTACCCTACCAGACTTAAGGTTGTATTTTGATGCTGTTTGTTTGACGTGGTTAAAAGAATGGATAACATTAAGAAATCCTAGAATACTTGATTTGGAAGGATTTGATCGAAGGTTTGGATGGCACTCATATTTGTGGTATGAAAAAAGTAAAATACATAAAGATTTTCTGAATCACTATGTAAGAAGGAGTCTAATGAGGGTGTGGCTAAAATATAAAAAATGGCTGGAACCTAAAACTCCGTTATGGGTATCTCCAATCGAAGCTTTAACACGTAAAGAAGTAAATATGCAATTGCAATGGGGTACTTATAGGGATCTGTTATATTTTCAAGAAAAGGACTGTAAGCTAAAAAGTTTAACTGAAGTACAAAATTTGGTTAGAGATTGGTTTCAGTACCATCAGTTAAATGAAGTATATAAGAAGGATCTTAAAGTTGGATTTGAGGATCAGATGACGAGATTTGAGAAGGAGCTATGTGAAAATGATGAAAAAATAGTTTCTAAAATGTATAAGCTCTTGCTTTTAGAGGAAACAAGAGACGAAGTGGTTAAAACGACTATGGTAAAGTGGGCTCAGGATGTGGGGTGCAATATAGAAATGGCAGCCTGGGAAAAATTATGGAAAACTGATTTGAAGTTTACTGCATGTTATTCTTTAAAAGAAAATTACTATAAAATGATGTATAGATGGCATTTGACACCAAAAAAACTGGCACTAAAGTATAAAAATGTTTCAAACAAATGTTGGAAATGTGGACACTCCAAAGGAACCTTTTTTCATATGTGGTGGACCTGTAGGAAGGCTAAGGCCTATTGGGACATGATATATAATGAGTTAAAGAAAATATTTAAAATGACATTTCCTAAGAAGCCAGAATCCTTCCTGCTGGGCATAACACAGGGAGTATTTTATACAGCTAATTTAACATTTTTAATGTATGCTTCCACGGCGTCCAGAATAATATATGCACAGAAATGGAAGAGTAATGAACTGCCCTCAAAAGAAGATTAGCTGATAAAAATTTTGGAATATGTGGAGATGACAAAACTTACAATATTGATAAGAGATCAAAATTTAGAATGTTTTAAAGAAGATTGGAAACCATTCTTGTTGTATCTAAAGAACTATTTTCCTACTATTGACTTTACAACAGGGTTTGAAATTTAGTAATAATTGCAGGTGGGGTAGATTAAAATCGTGTTTGTAAGGTTTAAATTTATGTTTTGAATTATTATTATAGCAAGGGTTAATTCTATAGTTGATGATTCACGAGGAGGTGTGAGCGGGAAGTCCATATTTGTTTATTTGTTGTGAATGTTAATGTTATTATTGTTAAAATTAATAAAAATTTAATTAGAAAAATAGAATTTCCTCATGGGAGAACCCAGATTGAAGAAGTTTATTGTTAACCAAGGTCTTTCACTTATGATTAAAGTCATCAGTCATTACCAAGGAAGCCAGGCCTACACTGGCAAAAACCAGTTTTAACCAAAACTTTATAATACAGGTCCAGTAACCCGATTCAACCCTAGCGAGACCTACCTCTCATCTGATAAGATAATTGGGAACGCAAGGGGGAACTTGAAGAATAGTTCTAATAAATTTAGACTGTACAGATTCCAGCGGGCCAAAATTACTAAGAGGCCCCAATTGAGCACCATAAAAAAATAAGGGATAAACTTTAGCAACAAATAACTTAATTGCCACTGGGATAAATGAGGCCCCTCTTGTAAAATGGAATGATTTTATTTTATTTGTAGAAATTTAAGCATTTTCTATGGACAAATTTAAGTGGGCATTTCGCGAGAAATGAGCCTAGATCAATCACTCCTGATTTTGATAAAGTGAATCTTGGTAAAGCTGCAACTGCTTAATTTCTTCAAGTCAGACTGCTGTTAGGAGCACATGAGTCGGGCAGGGGTTGGAGGTTGGGGAAGCAACTCTTTATATCTCCAGCAGAGGGCAATGAAGATCCTTCAGAAAGCATGTCTCCCATGCTAAATGATTTCAAATCACTACAGTTTAAAAGAACAGCAGGAGGAGTGCTGCTTACAGGGCTCCAGCAAGCCTTCGGCCTCGACTCAAAGCTGAGAGGGATTGTAGTGGAAAGACAAAGAGTCAGAAATACTGGATTGCCTGATGTTGCCATACAGGAAAATATTGAGTGGGTCTTGCGGAAGAGAGCATTAATTGTTCCCTTTGCTAAGCAAGGTATACCCTGATTTGTATTTGGATGGGCAAATACATGTGAGCACTCTCTGCTGTAAGGTATTCCCCTTAAGGGATGTGGCCCGCAGCTGGATGGAGCATTTGCTTTGTATGCAGAAGGTCCCAGGTTTATTCCTTGACATCTCCAAGTAGGGCTGGGAAAGATGACTCCTAGCAGAAACCTTGGAAAGCTGCTGCCAGTGGGTGTAGACAGTACTGAGCTAGATGGGCCAATGGTCTAACTCAGTATAAGGCAGCTTCCTATGTTGCATGCACAAGAGAGAGGAGATTCTCAAGGTATGCAGGAAAATGTTGCAAGGGGAGGGGGCATCCCTTCCTAAGACTTTAAAACTGGCAGGAGCCACAGGCTGAGCATGCTCCATGAAGCTCGCATCACACGCTGGCCCCCAGAGCCATCATAGGAGCTGCATAGCTACAACTGTAGCCTCTTTGTTCCAGCTGGGATGCACCTGCTCCAACAGAGGAGCTACAGTATGGGTCTCCAGACTGAGTTGCTCCCTAGAGCCTATCCCAGGAGCAAGCAGCTGCTATTGCTGTAGTGCAGCTTCTCTGCCTGAGCCAGGTGCAAATTTTGATGTGGTAGGGAAATGTAGAAATTCACTGTGGATTACTAGAAACAAACAATAAAATGTGATTTTATATGAAGCATTACACAGTCATACTTACATATGAAAACATTAAAAAAATTGTACAAAAGATTGAACATTTCCATTTACCTTCTCTAACCTGTACAACATTAGCCATTTATATATCTATATCTATACCTATCTATCTATCTATCTATACACACACACACACACACACACACACACACAATGAGTTTTCAAACTATTTATCTGTCTTCATATTTGATAGATACATACACCACCCCAAACTTGCATCTCTGGGCAATTTACAGCAACTTAAAACAGAAATTAAAACTTTAAAACAATTTAAAACCCAAAGTCTAGTTAAAAAGCTTGGGTGAATAAAGCAGACTATTCACACACATGTGCAAAACTGTGCTAAGGGAGCCCAGCCTGGTTTTGCATGCGCATGTGAACCGCCAGGATCAGACCGATCCCAGTGGCGCCACGACAGCAACCCCGCCTAAGAAGCAAGTGCTCTCCTCACCTCATTTTCCTGACCGTCTGTCAGCCGCGGCTGCTTGCATGGCCATGGCTGCCAGACTGTGGGGAGCCCAAGGAGGGAGGATTCCCATAATGTACCGAACACCTGCATGGTGCATTACGCTATTGCCAGGGGCTGGGGTGACCTATCCCAGCCCCTGACCCTCCCCACTGGAGCACGCCCAGCACTGGAAGAGCAGTCGTCTGTAGGGTAGGTAAGTCTAACCTACCTGCCCCACAGCCTGCTCTGGAGCCCTTCTCACTGGTCATGAGAAAGGGCCCAACGTGTCTTTAAAGACTCTTTAAAACAAGTATACCCCTTCTGTTGCAATCTTTCAACTCACGTACTCCAGGGAGAAGGAGAGAGAGCGCAAGCGCACATACTCACAAATATAAGTGTTGCCGTTAGGGAGAAAGGCTACTACAGTCACATCCAGACTAAGTTACTCATAAGCACTCTTACTGAAATCAATGGGACGAGTTACTTGTCCCATTGATTTCAGTGGGAGCTGTGCCGTCGAGTTGATGTCGACTCCTGGTGACCACAGAGCCATGTGGTTTTCTTGGTAGAATTCAGGAGGGGGTTATTATTGCCTTCTGCGCATTATGAGATGGTGCCTTTCAACACCTTCCTATATCGCTGCTGCCCGATATAGGAGTTCCTTATATTCTGGGAAACACACCAGTGGGGATTCGAACCAACAGCTTCCTGCTCTCTAGGCAGGTTGCTTCCTTGCTGCGCCATTAGGTGGCTTATTTAGTGCTAATTTTCTGAAATCTGTCAGGCTGAGGGAAGGGGTGTGTTGAGCTTCAGCATGTAGCCAGCCAATCAGGAGCAGAGGAGGAGGATCTTCACCCTCCTCCCTCCCCTCCTGCAGTGGACACATTGCTTAGGATGGGTCAGCTTCAAGCCTGTGATCCTCAGATGGGGAACAATTAGTGTGGCTTCAGTGCAGGGAGGCTCTGAGTACCGCCAGGGAGCCCTTTAAATACCCCCTAGGGGTTCTAGTACCCACTTCTGAGAATCCCAAATATATACTATGTCACACACTCTAGATAGCAATTTAGGTGCTATTTAGGGAACCCCTGTTAACTTGGCAGAGAGGTACTTTTTGAAAGTAATGAGCCTCTCATATTTAGTAAGGCCCAGGACATAGCAGTTGTCCCTGTCCAACCTAGCACAGCATCTCTCAGTAGTCGCTTCTGGCGCTTCTCTTTAGACTGTAGATTCCTTTGGGACAAGGACCTATCTACTTGTTCCTTTTGCTATTTTTATTTTATTTCATTTATTGTTTGTTTTATATGCCACTTTTCATTAAAATCTCAAAGTGATTTACAGTATAATTAAAACAATGCACAATTGAAATACAAAAGTACAGATAATATAAATATAAAAAATCTCTGTTTAAAGATCTATAAAAACAGTAATACATAAAACACAAAGCAGCAGCAGTAAAAAAACAACAACAACAACACACACACACACACACACACTCCAAAACCCAATACTTTCATTTAAAAGCCTGGGTGAAGAGCCATGTCTTTATCCCCCCTCCCACCCAAAAAAAAACTGTCATGGATGGAGGCTGAGGCGTGGATACCAGCCAGGAGAGCATTCCAAAGCTTGAGGGCAATGACTGAGAAGGACCTGTCCCACGTGCTTGACAGCCTAGCCTCTGTCACCATCATCAAAGGAGCAGAGCCACCTCCAATGATCTTATCAAGTGGGCACAAACGTAAGAACAGCCCTGCAGGATCAGGCCCAAGGCCCATCTAGTCCAGCATCTAGTTTCACACAGTGGCCCACCAGATGCCACTGGGAGCCTACAGGCAGGAGTTGAGGGCATGCCCTCTCTCCTGCTGTTACTCCCCTGCAACTGGTACTCTGAGGCATCCTGCCTTTGAGGCTGGAGATGGCCTATAGACCCCCAACTAGTAGCCGTTGATAGACCTCCTCCATGAAGTTATCCAAACCCCTCTTAAAGCCATCCAGGTTGTTTGCTGTCACCACATCTTGTGGCAGAGAATTCCACAAGTTGATTATGCGTTGTGTGAAAAAGTACTTCCGTTTGCTGGTCCTAAATTTCCTGGCAATCAATTTCATGGGATGATCCCTGGTTCTAGTATGTGAGAGGGAGAAGAATTTCTCTCTCTCAACTTTCTCCACTCCATGCATGATTTTATAGACCTCTATCATGTCTCCCTACAGTTGTCTTTTTTCTAAACTAAAAAGCTCCAGATGTTGTAGCCTTGCCTTATAAGAAAGGTGCTCTAGGCCCCTGGTCATCTTGGTTGCCCTCTTCTGCACCTTTTCCAGTTCTACAATGTCTTTTTTTTAGATGTGGTGACCAGAATTGTACGCAGTACTCCAAGTGTGGTCGCACCATAGTTTCATGTAAGGGCATTATAATAGCAGTTTGATTTCCAATCCCCTTCCTAATGATCCTTAGCATAGAATTGGCCTTTTTCACAGCTGCTGCACATTGAGTCAACACTTTCAATGAGCTGTCCATCCACCACCCAAGATCCCTCTCCTGGTCAGTCACTGACAGCTCAGATCCCATCAGCGTATAATTTAAGCTGGGGGTTTCTTCCCAATGTGCATCACTTTACACTTGCCAACACTGAAGTGCATTTGCCATTTTGTAGCCCACTCACCCAGTTTGGAGAAATCCTTTTGGAGCTCCTCACAATCAGTTTTGGATTTCACTACTCGAAAGAGTTTGGTATCATCTGCAAATTTTGCCACCTTGCTGCTTACCCCAAGTTCTAGATCAGGGATGGGGAACCTTGGCACTCCTGCAGATGTTGGCCTACAATTCCCATAATCCCTAGCTATTGGCCTCTGTGGCTGGGGATTATGGGAGTTGTAGTCCAAAAACAGCTGGAGTGCCAAGGTTTCCCATCCCTGTTCTAGATCATTTATGAATAAATTAAACCCTTGGGAGTAGTTGGTCCTTCAGATATCCAGGGCCCAAACCATTAAGGGCTTTAAAGGTCAAAACCAGCACCTTGAATTGGACCCGGAAACAAATTGGTAGCCAGTGCAGCTCTTTCAGAATGGGTGTAATACTATCTCAACTGGCAGCTCCGGATAAAATCGTAGCTACTGCATTTTGCACTTGCTGCAGTTTCTGAATATTCTTCAAGGGCAGCCCCACATAGATTGCATTACAGTAATCCAGCCGTAATGTGACTAGGGAGTGGGTAAATGTAACTTTGTAAAGTATGCAAACTGTTTTAAGAACTTTTTGTTGTTAAAAACCATACGTTCTAATTATATATTCTAAATAATAAGAATCTGTAGTTTCTCCATCTTTGGATGGTGGTTGCTATCAAAAGATGTACTTAAAAATGTACACTGTCAATAAAATTTATAATTTCTAGCTTATCAGAAGTAATTTAATATTGGAGAGTTGTAGGTGAGGCCCATTGTTGACTGGGCAAAGTCTTTTTGCGTAGATTATACTGCTAGGGAATTTCAAGAAATGAAATCCAGGAGGCCCTCTAATATCACGAGGGTAAACTTTTGAGGAAACTGATATTGGAGTGCTTGACCTAACCCAAAAAATGAGGTTGGGTTCCTTAGCTAACAATCCACTCTCGCAGCAAGAGTGGAAGGAGCAGCCTGAGCCTGCACAGGATAAGTGGCAATTTAAACATTAAACTTCCATTTGTGTCAACTGAGGAGTTTAAAGTTTAAAGAACTACTCTCCCCACTTCTCAGTTGACGCATGGGTAGGTTTTAAAAAAGCAGCACAAGAGGTGAGAGTGGATGGAGCAGCATGTGCCTCTTACTCTGCTTCTTTAAATCTCCCCACACACCAGCTGAGAAGCGGAGAGAGGCGCTATTTCTATATACCAATTTAGTTAGAGGGATAGAAAGTTGCAAATAACCAATACCCTAGCAATAACTAAATCGGTATACAGGGAGATGGCCCACAAGTGGGTGAAATCACTCTTCAAGGGCCACCTGTATATGCAGGCATGGAGCCAGCCAAATGGCAGCTTGTGTCCGGCCCCGCCCAGCGGCCCCTCTAGTGTCACCCCATGTGTGTGATGTCACGTGCATGGGAGCATGGCTCAGGCTCTGGAGAGCCCCAAGCGAGCTCTCCTCTGGAGCATTTGCTGCCTGACAGCCTTTATTTCCCTTTATCTGAGCCCCTGGTGGCGCAGTGGTAAAACTGCCGCCCTGTAACCAGAAGGTTACAAGTTCGATCCTGACCAGGGGCTCAAGGTTGACTCAGCCTTCCATCCTTCCGAGGTCGGTAAAATGAGTACCCAGAATGTTGGGGGGCAATATGCTAAATCATTGTAAACCGCTTAGAGAGCTTCCAGCTATAGAGCGGTATATAAATGTAAGTGCTATTGCTAAATACAGGTTATGCCCGCATTTACTTGAAAGGAATGAGACTCTGAATTTAAGAAGACCTCCTGTTTTTTAATTTCAAAAAACTTTGAAAAAACCCTAGTCTTGGATTCAGGTAAATACAGTGAAGCACTCCAGACAGACAAGAATTCCAGTCTAGCCCAAGGTCAGGAGTGCTCCAAGGGGACGAAAGCTGGTCTTGTAGTAGCAAGAATGAATTGTCCCCTTTGCTAAGCAGGCTTCACCCTGGTTTCCCATTTGAATGGGAAACTACATATGGCACTTTAAGATATCCCCTTCCCCCTTAGGGAATGGGGCCACTCTAGGAAGAGCACATGCATGCAGAGGGTTCCAAGTTCCCTCCCTGCCATCTCCAGATAGAGCTGTGAGATAGATTCCCGCCTGCAGCCTTAGAGAAGCTGCTGCTAATCTGTGTAGACAATACTGAGTTAGATGGCGCAATGGTCTGACTCGGTATAAGGCAGCTTCCTATTCATCCATCACCTGTGTCATCCGTGATGGCTGGATTGCGTTTCTACTCCATTCCTCAAGAAACCTCCCTCCTCTTGTGCCCTCCACAATGGGGTTCCCCCTTGGATTCCGCACACAAGTTTACTTCCCGAAGGCGAACTCGAGGCAGCTTGGTGAGTGAAATGGTAGGACTGAGGCAGCCGCCTTGTGTCTCTCGGTGTCAGTCACCCTGTTGGGCGGGGCAAGGGTGTTTGCGGTGCCGGTGCTGTGCAGAGGCGGCACCATTAGAAATGGGGGAGGGGGCACAGAAGGAGCAAAGAGCATTTATCGGTGGGCGAGCGATGATATAGATTTCTGAAGCAGACCTGGGGGCGGGGGCGGGGGCGGGGGCGGGGCGGGACAAGCCATCCCCGCCTCCTTCTGGAGCCTTCTGATCAGGGATTACAAAGCGACGGAGTGTTCGCCACCGCCCTAACATGATCTGAATGGGTAGAAGCTGCCTCGCCTTCTGTCCTGGCCCTCCCCCATGTCCTCGGTGCATTTGCAGCCCTAATTCCGCTCTGCAAAAGAAGCGCCGCCTCCCGCCCCTTGCCGTCCTGCCTCCACGTCTGTGCGCGTCAGGAGGGCAGTCCCCGAGGCGGCAACCCCACGTTGTTGCAGGCCGTTGGGAAGTGAGATCAGTTTCCCGGACACAGCCCGATTAGGAATTGAACTCATTAGCTACTGTTGTTGCAGCAGCAGGGCAAGCGCTGGGTTGGGACGCGGCAGCAGCCGAGTGCCGCGACTTCGCGCAAGGCTCTGGGACTGTCTGGCCAGCCTCGCTTGGCCGACGCCATGGTGGGCACGAGGAGCGTGTATTCTTCCCTCCTGCCGGGTCTCTGCCTCTGCTTCGCATTGATGGGCGCGCAGGGGCAAGCCAGGCAAGGGAGGCCGTGGGAGCGCAGGGAGGAGGGTCAGGGGAGCTCGACCCTGCTGGGCAACGCACACTACGAGAGGCTGCAGAAGCAGCTGGGGACCGTGAGCGCCCTCTCCAAGAGGTATTGGCAGTTCCTGGCCTGCAGGCTGTGGCAGGAGGAGGAGGAGGAGTGCCAGGAGCAGGAGGAGGAGGAGGGGCAAGAGATGCTGAGCGTGGACCAGGAGGCAGGCGGCCGCGAGGTCATCCTGGAACAGCAAGGTAAGGGCCTGGCACCCATCACGTTTAGGGCCTGGTCTTGTGGGAGCAAGCATGAATGGCCCCCCCTTTGCTAAGCAGGGGCCACCCTGGTTTGCATTTGAATGGGAGAAGTGTGAGCACTGTAAGATATTCCCCTCAGGGGATGGAGCCACTCTGGGAAGAGCATCTAGGTTCTAAGTTCCCTCCCTGGCTTCTCCAAGATAGGGCTGAGAGAGATTCCTGCCTGCAACCTTGGAGAAGCCACTGCCAGTCTGTGCAGACAAGACTGAGCTACCTGGACCAATGGTCTGACTCAGTAGAAGGCAGCTTCCTAAGTTCCTGCTAGGGACCGCTCTTCCCCCTCCAGCGCTGTAGTTTTTGTAAAAGTTTCTGGGGCAGCAGCATTCCTCCCTGCCACTCCTGGCCCCGTCGTTAGCCCTCCAGTGCTCCAGTAGGCTAAACGCATGCGCCCGTTCTGGCATGCGTGCACACTCGCGGCCCCGCGCGCGCTCTGTACGCGTCACGTGTCGATGTGTGACGTATACGGAGCACGCGCACGGCAGCAGTGAGTGTGTGCATGCACTCCATACACATCACACGTCGATGTGTGATGCGTACGGAGCGCGCGGTGGTGGCGAGTGCGCGCGCGTGCCAGAACGGGCGCATGCGTGTAGCCTACTGGAGCACTGGAGGGCTAACGACGGGGCCAGGGGCGGCAGGGAGGAATGCTGCCGCCCCAGAAACTTTTACAAAAACTACAGCACCGGAGGGGGAAGAGCGGTGGGGGGGGGTTAAGTACTACCCCGCCGCCCTTAAAGCTACAACCCCCCCTCCCGTGCCGAGCCGCCGGACCGGCTCGGAACCGGACCGGTTCAGAGGCCTCCAGCATGGCCTCCGAACCAGTCTGGGCACACTCCTAGTTCCTGCTCCAAGAGGCAACTGCTGCCAGAGGGGAGGAAAAGGTCAGGACTGCTTTAGTGAACTTGGAAACGTTCACTAAGGAATGTGTGCACTGCGGGCTGAAATGTTCTCATCCTAGTTTGGGGCTTTGGACTAAGCTCCTGTAACATTTGTGTGTCTGAGTCTTATTTTGCAGCTTGTGGTGACAGGGGTTGTTTCTCTTTTTGTTGATTTATTATTTTTGTCCCTATGGTGGACTGTATGTTATGGTATGTGCCATATTTTGAAATGACTGTCGTATTTTAATATTTATAGTTGGTATATAAACAAATAAATCATGTGGCCTGTCACAGCATTATACCTGCCTCCAGGAAGTAGTCAGCAGAAACTGACTAAAGGAGAAAGTGAAACTGTTCCTAGGTTTCAGCTAGTGAAACTTGTCTCAGTTCTTTTTAGTCTGTACTAAAAGGAGTTATGCTGGTTTGTCACGGTGGGTTATACATTGCCATGAGTGTAATTGTTACAGAAAGGTGACTAAGACATTTTATAAATAGATTGATGCCTGAATCTGTGAAGCTGATACACCCTCCCTGACCTGGTCTATTCATGCAGCAGAACAAGGCAAAAAGGTGGACTGTGCCATTTCAGACTGCAGGAGGTGCCATTTCTAATGCTCGCCTGTTGAAAATAAAATTTTAAAATCCTGCAAAAATGGCACATCAGGGAGAAAGGATCTAGCCCACTGTTCCCTGCTGTGCTTATCTACTTTCATAAAAATTTTCCTTACAGGAAAGACACATTAAACATGTGTCCCTTCAGTGTAGTCTGGAATGGTATATTATATTCTACCACCTTAGGATCACCTCATTGTGCTGTATGTGTAGAACAGGCCGTATCCATTGTTAATTCTCCATGTCCTTTTATATTTTGTCCACATTCTTGAAAGGACTGGGTGGGAGGAAATTGGATGGAAAGAATGAGAGACCATCCAGAAAAAGACTAGAATTTTTTTTTTGCTGAACAAAGCTGGGGTGGGAGGGGGATTGCTGTATCCAAGCAGCTTGTCTGTCTTCAACAGGCAACTTTATTTTGAAAATGTATAAGCTGGGCTTCAGAAAGAGCTCATAGGGCAGCATACCATTGTAAGGACAACAAAATGCAGCAGAAGTGAGTCCAACAAAATAAAAACACAGAGATGGCTACATCATTATACCAGCAGAATCATAAAACAAAAAGTAAAACCAGCTATTGAGTGTGCTGGAATGCCTAAGCAAATAAAGTCTTTGCCTGTTGCTGGAAATACCCCAGAGTGTAAACCAAGTGAGCTTCTCTGGGGACCGCGTCCCACACGTGAGGTGCCACGACTGAGAAGACCCTATCTCAGTTCACCATCTGCCTAATCGCAGATGGTGAGGGGGCTCAGAAGAGCACCTCCAGTGAAAATGGTAATGTTAAATCAAGCTCATGTGTAGGAGCGGGATCCTTCAGGTAGCCAGCTCCCATGCCATTTAAGACTTTTTAAGTGACAGTCAGGACTGTGAATTGTGTCTAGAAATGAAGCTTTAAGTAGGAGTTTAAGTATTGGTTAGATATTCTCTCTGTAGCTGCTCCTAGTTAGTAACATCACAGCTGTATACTAACAGAATTGGCAGTCTGAACAATCCAGACAAGGTGGAGGTCTTGTCAATCCAAACTCAGTTCAGATAAGACTTTCCCCAAGAAGTCTTCAAAGACAATCCCATATACACCACATTGCAACAATCCAGATTAGAGGTTGCCAACCCAGGGCATGGATAACAGCAGCCAGGCTCTCATTGTTCATTCGGAGTCTCATCTGACACAGTAGACTTAACTAGAGAAAGACACAGCACACCACAGATACCACTTAGGCCTCTTATTGAAAGTACCAATAAGAACTGTAGCAGGCCTGAAGCACCTTGGGACAGAAAGACAAGAGTGGGCCAGCCTCTCTCTTTTCCCCCTCCCCCAACCCTCCTAGCTATTTTTGGGAGCACAAAGGAAGGGGAGATGAGGGCAGCTTGAAGCACCAGAGGAGCATTGATTGCTTGGGGCAGGCAATTCTCCACCTTAGTCCCCCTATCTGTGCAAGGGAAGCAACAGTAGCCACCTATCTTGGGAGGGGTGTTGCACTGATGAATGAGAGAGGCATCTCTCTTCTTCCTTTCCCCAAATTGGCTTGATTTCCTTCTAGGGTGGAGCTTGCCCCTCATGAGCGAAATTGTCTCCAAGTGGTACTGCAGCTTTGGAAAGTGCTGTGCGACAGGAGACTGCAGAGTGACCAACAACATCACAGGTAAAGACTTTGTCTGAGAGCCACTGTGTCACAGCCCCCACCTGCTTCCTCAGATGGTGCTGTCCTAGAAGCATAGCAAGGGTTCTAGAAAGCCAAGAAACTGTAGGTGATGTGGGGTTTTGTGTTCGTTTCTAAGAGAGTTTATATTTTACACACACACCCTCCTTTGCCAAGCACCTCACAGGGCTTCCCTGGCCCTACCCAAACTGGTGGTGGCAGCAATAGCATCACCACCCCTCCTCCTTGAGGTGGTCTTCCAATTCATCCCACTCCCCTGCCTTTTCTCTCTCACACACACGGCGGGGAATGGAGCAGCAGCATGGGCTCTGATTTTTGAAAAGGCAGGAACACGCTCAGCAGAAGGGCAGCTCCTGCTGCCATTGCCACCCCACCACCATCAGGTAAGGAAAGATAGGGGCTGGTTGGATGTATGGGGAGAGCTTGGTGTGAGATGGCTCACCACAGTGCCTCAGGCACTGGTGGGACATGGGCAGGTCTGCCTATAGGCATAAAGTAAGTGTTCCCTTCTTACCTCCCATGCTTGGGACTTTCTATGCAACCCTGTTCTTAGAGGAAGAATGCCTTCTCCCCGTTCAGTTTGTTTCTCTCAACCCTCAAATGAAATGCAACTCTCTCTCTCTCCTATTTCTATCTCACCCCACCCCGGCCCGGCCAACCTTTTTTTTTTTTTTTTAATAGGGTTGGAGCTGGACTTGAGCAAGCGACTCCATGGACAACACCTGGCAAAAGATGTAGTTCTGAAAGCAGTTCAGGGCTTCCTGGAGACCCCACAGCCAGAGAAAGCACTGGCCCTTTCATTTCATGGCTGGTCTGGGACAGGCAAAAACTTTGTCACTCGGATAATGGCAGAACACCTTTACCGGGATGGTCTGAAGAGTGAATGTGTCAAAGTCTTTATCTCACTGTTTCACTTCCCCCACCCCAAGTATGTGGACATGTATAAGGTGAGAGGAATTTTCCCCAGAGGATTAACTAGTATGCCCAGTAAGCTATAGAAGGGGATGCTAGTGCAGGTATTGTTTGGTGTTTCCTGATGTTGGGTGAGTGCCCATCTCTGCAAACTGTGTACCAGATAGCAATTGTAATCCTAGGACTGTGGCAGAATTCTAGCCTTCCTGGACAAGATACAATGCAGCCTGAGTTTTCCAATCTATATTTGTTTTTAGTCTGCATCATTTATTTCTACCTGAAACCGTGAAGCAAGGGCAACTTAAATTAAAATAAACAGCAGAAGTATTAACCTGTCCATTCTTTTATCTGCTGCTCCCTACATTGTGTTTACCGTTTTATGCATAGTTTTCTACCTTGTGACTCACCTATTTCTCTTGGACTACTCAGGTCCAGCTAGCGAAGCAGATCAGCGAGACGGTGCAGCTGTGCAAGCAGTCACTTTTCATCTTTGATGAGGCAGAGAAGCTTCATGTTGGTCTCCTAGATGTCATCAAGCCCTATATGGATCACTATGACAGTGTTGATATGATTGATTACCGGCGGTCCATCTTCTTATTCCTTAGGTGAGGGTGGTTGGCAGGTTTTTTTGGTCAAAGACTAAGGTTATAGAAAAGGATCACCTTTCCCGGATGCTCTTGAAATTGTTAAAATCCTGTGAGTTTAGGAAGGAATAGCTTTTACTTGGGAATGTCACTAGTTCTGAGCAATATGACACCTGCTACAAGTTGTTGAATGGCTCGGCCCTAGACATGCAAGCTGAAAAGCACAAGTCACTCTGTTTCAGAAGAGTTCCAACCCTCTGAAAGTATACTGTTTTTCTGCAGTGTTGTCTTGAATACATCCAATACCAAGTCTTTGAATATTGCCAAGAACCTTACCTGCTTCCTATTGACAGGTGAATTGCTCATGAAAGTCATTCCTGTGTATGAAAAAGAATTATAATATTGGTCAGTTTTGGAGTCTCAGTTTTCTGGTAGGAATAGAGCCCCTTGCTACTAGGCTCTCTGGCCCCTTGATACTAGTAGGGTTCATGCCAATTTTCTTAGCCTTTTGCTGACTTTCTGTGGGTGGGTTGAAGCAGGGCCAAGAATTAGTTCAGGCTAGCATTTCCTGCATACATGGGCTGAACCGTACCTTAATGCACATCCTTTTCAGAGTGCAGGGCAGAGTTCTTCCGGCCTTCTGTCTGGGGCAATGGAACCTGCCACTCTGTCATGTGCTTTGCCCACATGAATAGCATCTCATTTTCTCCATTCTGCAATGGCTTGCTACATGCAGAGAGGCAACATTTAAAAGCTGCAATCAGTGCATCTCTGGTTCATCTCTTACTGCAAGCTGAAATTCACTAGGTATACAAGCTGCTGTTTTCTCAACCTCAGTCCAGCCACCTGCAATATGCGGGTAATAATACAGACCTACTTCATGGGGTTCTTGTAACGACTATTGACTTAGGTAAAGTTTTTTGAACATTTGAAATATGCTGAGTTTGCTAGAATTCTCTCAGCCAGCTAGTTGCAGCTTTTTGATCTCTAGGAGTTTTGTTCCTATTATATTGCAATAAAATCAGGAGGACACAATCTTGTTGGCCAGCCACCACAAATAATCTTTTCTCCTCTCTCTCCCCCCCCAGCAATACTGGTGGCAACGTAATTAATGAGGTGGCCTTGGCTTTCTGGCGTGCTGGTAGAGCCAGAGAGGAAATCACCATGGAATATTTGGAACAATATTTGCGGACAGAATTGCTGGGGTCCACAGGTGAGAGACTGCTTGTTCCTAACATACTAGGCAGTACTGCAGCCCTGGTTCTTTGAGACCCAAAAGGTCTGGAATACTTGCAGAAATGATGTGAAGGCCACTTCTCACATTGCCCAGCAAATATGCACATTTCCCCGTACACACTGCAGTGTATACCTCTACACTTCCTTTTAATAATGTGTTTAGATTCCACTTCACACATTGGTGATTTTTAAGTGGATTTAAAAAGAGAATTTCAATTGAATGTAATGAATACCCACAGCACTGGATGGGGTTCCCTTTCAAGCACATACTCTGCGGCAAATGCGGCACTGCAGCCGCATTATGCATGAAATGGCTCTTTTCACACATGGGATAACAGGCACTTGCTGAAACATATATGGAGTTCTAGATTTTGCAGCAAATTTAATTGCATTTGCTGACATTCATTTCTTGTTACCATCATCTCTTTCCCTCATCTTTTCCTTCCATTTAGATTGTAAGCTTTTGGGGACAGAAGTCTGTCTGTCCTCCCTGATATTACTCTCTAATGTGCCATATTTGCATAACACAGGACTGCAAAACTTTGGCTCCTGCAGAGGACTATAACTCTCATAATCCCTATTGACCACTGAAGTTGGGGATGATAGGCGTTGTAGTCCAAAAACAGCTGGAGGGCTGAAGTTCCGCATGAAAACTGTAAACAAATACTAACCTATTTCCTGGTTGATGTCTGTGGGAAGTGAGAGGCACAATGTTTTTGGAAGAAACATTTTCAAGCATTCATACCTGATGTTGTTTTCAGATGAGGGTTATGCCCAGAACTGGCTTCTGGAAGAGAACCTCATCGACTTCCTGGTACCTTTTCTACCCCTGGAGTATCGCCACGTGAAGCTGTGTGCTCAAGACGCTTTCTTGGCCCGGGGCCTTCCATTCACTGAAGAAGCATTGGATGAAGTTGCAAGGATGATGGTGTTTGTCCCCAAGGAGGAGAAACTTTTCTCTGCACAGGGCTGCAAGTCAGTTTCCCAGCGTATAAACTACTTCATATCCTGATGTTAGGGTTTGGCTGCACAAGAGAACTGCAGTGCAACCAACTCTATTACTTATCCAAGGGCCAGATATCTTGTAACATTTGTTGTACTGTGACGGGACATTAAAATTCCCTACAATGTGGGGGCTGCTGGGCCTGAAAAAAATGGCAACGCTGAAACCTGCTGCAGGAGCTTACTAAAGAACTTGCATCAGAAAAGTAGAGGTGTTGTCAAGGAGGAAACATCATGTAGCTGGAATCTACATTAAGAGTGCTGCTGAAGAGGCACTTGCAGTTTAGGGCACTCACTCGTCCATTGCACTGTGTGTCTAGGCTGGTCTTGGAGAAAAAAATAGGAACGGAACTCCAAGATGAGCAAAAGTTCTTCATTTTGTTTTCATGCCTGGAGCTTCTTTGGGCCACTTTACAAAAGCAGAAACAACTTCCTGCTTTGCTCTTTTAAGAACTTGACTGAACAAAGAACCAGAAAATTTGCTTGCCATGCAATAGGCTACTTCCTCTTCCAGTGTCCTTGAACGAAGATTGTGAGGTAGGAATGAGGTAGACTGCTGTTACTTGAAGACTGGATACTTTTCTTTATCCAGCTTTCAACACACATGAGTTGTTTGTGGTATGTTGGAAAGCTATGGCCAATTGCTATTTCCTTAAGTACGCATAGACAATCAAGAACTCACACATGCAAAATCTGATTAAGTTTACCCATGAAGGCATTTAAAGCTGGAAGGCCATGCTGGTATGATCAAAGTGTGCATGTGCATAGAAGTCATGGTTGGTGTCAAGTCAGAACTGCATGTTCCAGCACGATGCACTTCCAACCCAGCGCTTAAGTGTGCCAAGCATGTTGAGCAATAAGTGTACAGTCTGTGTGAGATAAGGCAACCACTGTTTGCACAAGCCGGTCAGCATTTGCTAGCATTGCACATCCACATCTTTGTAAACGAAAACTTGGCACTGTTACAGACTTCTGTTATAGCACAAAATACAAAGGGTGGTTAAACTAAGTGTTCATAACCTGTATCAAGGGGTGCTTACTTCAGCCCTGTTTGGACCAGACACATCCAAGCTGCACCCTGGATTACCTATGGAGCTTCTTAGCCCACTAGACACCTAGAGACGGATCTAGTATTTGCTGAAAGCCTATGGGGTAATCTATGCACTAGTTGCTAGTTTGTTTCCAGCTGTGATGCAAGATGCTGCTGGTTACCTTTAAAGCCCTAGATACATGTGGGGCAGGGCAGTCCTTAAGGGATTTGCCTAGCCCATAAGACCTTCTAGAGAGGCCCTCTTGTGCCTCCCACCAGCTACTGAGACTCAAGTGGCGGAGACTTACAAGTGGGCCTTTCCAATGGTAGCCCCTTCATCATGGAAGTCCCTTCCTGTGGAAATATGGCTGGATCTGTCCCAGCTTCTTTTTAGACATAAGCTTAAGTCTTGTTTTAGCAAGCCTTTGAGACCACGTGAGGAACTTCTCCATTGTGCTGCTCTATCATTAGCTGATTTTAATGTTCACTTTTATGTCGGTAATAATTATGCTGCTTATATAGATTGTGTGAATTTTGAGTGTTTTTGTTATTGAAGATTGTTTTAAATCCTATTTGTAAGCTGCTCTGACTCTTTCAGAGAAAGGCAGTGTAGAAAACTTTAAAAATAAATGTGCATAGGCCTGAATCATGCAGTTGTTCGCATGATTTTATGTGTGGTAATGACAACAGTGGGTAGAGGTTTGAACTGAGGTTCTGGGCAAGTTCATGCATGATTGCCTGTTGGGATTAGATATGGCAGAGGGTACCCAATGTGTGGGGCTGCTGCAATCCCATACCCTCAACACTAGAGGTGCAGCTAGGTAATGTTGGACCCTAGACCTAATGGGCTGGGGGGGTTGGTTCAGAATAAGCATCCTCTCTCTTCCTCCCTCAATAAATAAATACAAGCTAGGATGACTCTGGGGGCACGAGCAAGGCCAAGGTGGCAAGCTTAGGCAACAGCAGTAGGCACACAGTGTGCAGCACTCATGGGCACCACTCTGCCTCTTTGGGCTTTATGTACCTGCTGTCCAAAAGAGCTAGGGATTGCTGGTTGGGCAGGAAAGCAAGCAGAGAGGCGGTAGTGCACAGTGCACTAGGCTGACTGCCTCAGCCAGCCCCTACCCATTGAACAGCTGATCACTGGGTGGGGGAAGGAGCAGCAGCCTGCCCACACATGCAGATACTACCATTGGTGAGCACCAGGCTGCTATTGTGGAGGAATCTGTTGATGCTGGTACAAGGAAGAGATTCCTAGGGGGGCAGCAGGAGTGCTGATGGATTTGGGCCCCAAGGTCCAAGGGGATGGGTGCCACTGCTCAGTACACACAACTGCTATCTATCCATCCAAATTAGGCCTTTTCAAAAGGAGGCATAATCTATGGAAAGCATGTCGGCAACTGGGATTTTCTGCACACTCGCATTCTAAAAGTGACACTTTACTCAGCTCGAAATGTAACATAGTAGGTGGTAACACACAACCAGCATAGAAGTTATTGGGCAGGTTTTGTGTGGCAAAGTCAAGCCCAGTTGATTTTCTGTGCTTGTCTATGCTGCAAAGCTATGTCCAGTTGCTACTTCTCTGTTCCTTTATAGTCAATGAAGTACATACATGTTCAGTTGTGGGTTAATTTCTTATGAGAGTTACAAATTATTTCCTACACAGAATGGTTGCGCAGAGGGCACAGACCACAGCCCCTAAGGATTACACAAAACTGCAGAGGTTCTATTTGCTTATTACACTTTATGACTGCTGGCTAGAAAAAATACTATAAGCTTGTATTTGCTGTCTATGTTTGCCTGCCAAATGACAAAGCATGTATGACCAAAGCAAAAATGTCCAAATGTTTACTTTCTCGTCTGGAGGTCAATAATACCTTCCAACGTAGTCATTGTTGTGAAAAAGAGATGCAATACTACAGAGATGTGTGATCCGCTGTTTGGCCATTGGACTTGTGGCCCTGTCGTAGTTTTGGGGTTGAAAGCCATAAGTGAAATATTAAGCACATGGCTTCCACAGGGTTCAGCGAACTTGGCAAAGTTCTCCCAAGGCAGTCTATAGCCCAAGGGAGAACACTGGGTAGACTTCCAGCAATGCAATGATGTGGAGAGATTTGAACTATAGAAACTTTTATTCAAAACTCACAGGAGTGAGTGTGTGTATGCACTTTGGTTTCAGTCTAACATTGCAAGGATAAAGGCTGCATTTGTTTTAGCGGTTTTACTTTGTTTCACGGTTGTTTTTTTAACCATCTGAAAAACACCCAGAGGTGGTATAGTAATGAAATAAGTGAATAAAATGGCAAAATGCCATTTATGCTACCCTGAGCTAGCTGGAGGGGCAGCAATGTGTGTGTGATAGATGCAAGTTAGTTCCAATACTTCTGCTTCAAGAGAAGCTCCTCTCTATAAAAGACAATACCGTTAGGTGTGCACAGCAGAGGATTTTGGTGACAATGGTACATATATCATCAATTAACTACAACCCTAATACAAGTTTGGAGCTTACCAAGGCACTGCTCCTCGCCATTTTGTTTGAGTGATGTGGTACCATACAACATGCTTCCTGAAAGCATACTAGTTTTGCTCAAACTCAGCATGTGGCCTACACAGGATTCAGCAGCCCATGTTTAGGTCCATATCTTTAAAACCGGGTTAACAGTACAATGTGCCTGGCCACTCTCTAAGCTCTTTTCTCAAATATTGCACATTTGTATACTGCTTACATATATTGCCTTGTGAGTGAAGATTACAATTTTGTAAAGTGGGTCAGTGTTATGCCCATCTGCAATATGGGGGACTGAGGCCCTAAGATCACTTAGGGCCTCAGTTGGGGCCTCAATTGCAGTTTGACTCAGCCATTAAGTGACACCAGATTTACCTTCTAGAGCATGAAATGCTGCTGAACCTACTTCAGTTTTTCAATAGCTGTGGATTCAGTCAACCCAAAGAGTTAAGTAGTTCCCATTGACAAGTATTATGTCTGAATCCTATCAAAGTTCTGCCTAAAGAGATTAATCCAGGATGACCGATTCACAAACACAAGCCACAACTTGATGTTACAGGCAATCAGTGATGAACATGGATATGTGAACCAGCCGTTGAGCTTCTGGCATGCAACACAGACTGAAACACAATATGCTGAGAAATGTTGTACTATTACTTCCTCGAATACTTCAGTTAATGCAATTGTATTGCCCTTGTAACACAATTTTTCAAATTTGTCATGCATCCACTAAGTTTTTGTAGTGTTTTTTACATTTGTCCTTGAATGTTATTGTATTAACCAGCTTTAGTCTCAAATGTTGCACCCTAAAAAAAAGAGTCCCCCATTTATTTGCCAATAAAATATTGCAACTTTTATTTAAAACAAAATGCACATTGGCAAAAATCTTTGTGGAACAACAGGCAGAGGCACCCCTCAAAGGGCCCTTATTTACATCAAGTTAACACTGTTTGCAGTTCACAGTCAGGCAATAGTGAGAATTTTAAATTAGAAAAATCCCAAATATATTACAACAAATAAAAAAAACAAAAGAACAATCAACAACACTGGTAGTGTGGGGTGTGTGTCTGTGTGCGAGTGAGAGACATCAGCATGGTTCTGGTTTAACCCAATTTCTCTCCTCAGTGACTTCAACTATTAACTAAGTGCTGGGTTGATCAGATCCCTTGGCCACCTCTTTCTCCTCCCACCCCAGAAGAAAGCCCTGCCTCCACTGCCTTGCACCACACACTCTTGGGCCCCTTTTGTCTTAGGCAACTGCAGAGAGATTAGGCATTTGCAATATGCTACCCTTCTGGAATATGGAGAAAGGCCACATTTTCATAGTAGGCGAATCAAAACTAAACTAGCTGTGCAGAGCCAATTGCACACTGAGTTGGGGACAGGTGGCGGAAGAAGGTGGTCCTTCATACAAAGGAACAGAAGGAGAATTGCTAGTCTAGTCAGGAAATTTGTGCTCCAAGGTGACACCATTGAGGTGATTTAGTCAGTACATCCAATTAGTGCTTATGGCCAGTTTATACTATCAGCAAAATCAAATGGTAAAGCATTTTCTGGACTGGAGTAACTGAGGCTGTGTATGTGTGGGATGGGGGCAAGGTTTGCACGTTTGAACATCCTTGCAAAAAATGTTAGGCTGAAGTTATTTATCCAAACTGCTAGTTTTGATGGTTAAAGAGTTTAAGATGCCACATTATTAGGATGCCATCCTCCACATGGATTCTTAAGTAGTTCAGTCCAAGAGAAGCTAGTTTACCATTTGTTTCGGCTATATGTATGAAATGGTCCCAGTTACTGCAGTACAAATACTTACTGCAACTTATTTTTTCACATTGGGTGAAGAGCTCAAGGCAGGGCTGCACAACACTGGCCCTCCTGCTGCTGCTGGACCAGAACTCTCAGCATTTCTACCTATAGGCCACTGTGGCCCACAGGCAGGGATGATAGGAGTTATAGTCCAACAGCAGCAGGAGGGCCAACGTTGTGCAGCCCTGCCTTAAGGGAAGAGTTAAGGCCTGTGTTGTGGTTTTTGGCAAACAGACAACAAGAATTGTGAATAAGGGAGAAAGAATTTGATGCCATCATGTAATCATCATCAGAGACTGTGTAAACCCTGCTGCTTTCCAGGAAATACACCTGTTTGGAATGCTTTCAAAGTTTACTGCTTTGACAATCTACTACCGACAGTAGCTTTCAGAAACCTCTGAATTCAAAAGTCACAATTACGGTCCACAGGCAAAGCACGTGTCACAGCATGCCAACGCACATGGAAACCTTCCTAGAGAACATGTACATTATCACAACCTTGCTATAAAACCAGCTGCATCAGGGACAGTAGTTCTACAAACTCCAGTCCAGTCCATAGCAGAAGAGGAGCAAGATGGTGCCTCTTACTCTGCAGTCCACAGGCTCAAGGATTTTCCCCATATGCTAAAGCCTCCTGTGGACTTTGCTTAGATGATGTTGGCTTCTCAGACAAGTTACTGTTTTTCAAAGGAACTTTTGTGGTAAAGGAGTAGTTTGATTTAAAGGACCGAAGCGGAGTGCCTCAATGCAAAAAATGCAAGGGGGCATGGGTGCAGCAGCCTCCCTCTCCAGTTAAGTGTCAAAAAGTGCACCAAAGTCCAGTTTGAATGAGACACAAGATGTGCAAGAAACTGCTTGAGAATGGGTGTTGGGGCTGATTCACACCTTACAGTTCTGAGGGAATCTGGCCACAAGGACCATGCAAGCACAGTAATTTTGAAAAGCACGTGAATGCTATGCTGAGAGATCGTTCCTACACCAGCATGTAAACTCAGATCAGTAGGGAAGCAATCAAATGTGCAAGACATTCACATAATGTGTTGTTACAGCGGTCCAAGGGCAGGGGTGTCTCACAAGAGGGATCCCATAAATGGACTATGTCAGCTGTCAGGTGGTCCATTTCACATACTCCCCCGCCAATGGATTGTGGAAAGTTCCAGAAAGGGTCAGACAAATAGAAGAGGGAATGGGGTCCAGCTGCAGTTTCCTTTACGACAGAGGTTTTCAGCTTTGAGTCCCCAGATGTTGTTGGACTACAACTCTCATAAACCCCCAGCTACAATGGCATTTTGGTGGTTGTTCAAAAACATATGGGGACCCGAGACTGGAAACCCCTACTCTACAATGACCTCATCTTTCTTTACAGCTAGTAGTGTTGCTGCCATTCATGATCTCTCCTCTCCACCAACCCCAACAGTTCCTATGCATTTGAGTATTTAAGCCATGTGCACAACTACCAAGGCTGTAACTAGAGGCTAAACAAGAACCAAAGAAAACCAAGAGGGAGGGAAGAGAAGACACAGCTGGTTCCTGAAAAAGGCCAGAGGTTAAGTTTTCTTTCTTCTAGACTTAACAACCCTGATGTAGATTATCCAGAGAATTTCAATACCACTACATAATGCCCCCAAAATGTTTGAAGCTGGGAGGGAAAATAACGGTGATTTCTAATACGTCAAAGTAGGGATGTGAGCGTTTTAGTCTTTCCACTTGAAAAAAGCAAGTCACTGAGTTCCAAAAGTTCTCAAAGTGTGCAGAATGGCACAGATCTACAATCCTGTCTCTCATCCCACTGTAGCAGCAGCACAAAACTGACAAAGGAGCAAGGAATCAAAGTATAAATCTTAGCATCAAGTATTTAAAACAACCACCCAAACCCAGTACAGGTTAAGACAAGGTTTAAGGCTCTGTGCTTTTATCTGTAGATAAATCAGAGCAGCCTCTAGCACTGCATCTTCCAGCTGGTGACAGAAGATGTATCCTTGGGAAATCCATGCTGAAAAGTATGAAAACTGGGATTCACATGGCAAGACATGCATAATGGTGCACTGCTATGCTATACCTTTCATGACAATTACAGAACAAGGACATGAACTCTGGTTTTCTCTTGCATTGCTGTAGAACCTCTCAAGAAAGCTCAAAGATGACAACCTTCACCCTTATGCAAAATTATAAAACATAAGAAGTTCTCCCTTCTCCTGAGAGCATTAGTGTTCAGTAGATTTAAGCAACTCAAAAGACATTTCCTTCAAGATGACCTCATTTCATAAATCTCCTTAGGTAGGGGACACATATTTATTCCTGGAAATGAATAGGTCGGACAAAGAGAATGCAGACATAAAAGGAAATGCAGAGGTGGTGGCTGTTTGATTCTCTTTGCTCTGAAATGGGCCTTGCAAATCAGGAGAAACAGTTGTGCTGGAGCAGTGCACCTAATTTCTATTACTGGATTAGTTAAGGGTTAGCAGAGAGGGTCTTCTCCACCAAAAAGTAGGACCTGACTTCAGAATGATTGCAGATGACATCCAGAACAAAGATTTACCCTGTTTAAAAGAAGCCATGCCTATACTTTCCCTACTTTAAGAGCGATATCAACAACAGAGAGACAATGGCAGTCAATAGTGTGAATTTGCATACCAGTCTACAGTAGAAGCTGCCTTTAAAATCCTTCACAGTCAGAGCCTGGCTTACACGTGGCTACTCTGATGGGATGAAAGTAATGTGTAGCTAGGCCTGTTGCCCCCTCTGCATTCACTCAGTGAATACTATGAAACAAACTGGCCGCCCTTCGCTTTCCCACCCTCATGCACCAATTAGAGCAGCAAGAATAATTGCCAGTTAATGTCATTTTGGTTCTCCAATGAATCCTAGGAGAAGACACTTCTTGTTTTTAATAAAAAGAAAGCCCCAAAGTCTCTTGGCACAACAAATTCACATCCTTCCACCGCTGAGGACTAAAATATAAGAACAGTACAGCATTAAAAATTTTATCATAACATTTTAAAAGTATAATCCCCAAGTTTTAAAAAGTTTAAGGTGCATAGCAAACTAGACCCTGAAAAATGTCATGCCACCAATGCTGCTAGCAAAGGATTAAAAAAATGACTGACAACTGTGCAAGGATTTGGACTGTTCTTCCTAGTCTGGGGCAAAGAGACTACAACTCCCAAACAGGAAATACATACCTCCCCACCAAGTATATCCTGAGGAGATGCACATCATGGCAGCACAAATGAGATAATCTGGTGGGTTTCTGAGAGCAGGAATTCCCTTATCACACATGAGAAGGAGAGAGATTACTTGTCAGAGCAATTTCAATTTCTTTCAACCATTCACTACAGTGACATCAGCTATGACAAAATTTTAGGTGTGGGAAGGACGGACTTCTACATATTGTATCAGGCAAAAATGAGGTTTCATGTTTTTGCATTTGTTAAAGAAAGATCTCATGAATAGCAGCACACTGTGGACTTAACCTATAGAATACAGTACGTGTTAAATGCAATTCGTAGATAATAATATGTATTTATTATCTAGAAATCTTGGGAATTTCCTGCAGGAGGCAGAAAAACAGCTGAAGCCAGAATGGACAACCAAGACCCAGTTCACACACTTACTTGGCATCAGTCTTTGTGAGATGGAAGAGTTCTGACCACCCAGCAAGTGCTACGTATATCATGCAAGTGCTCCATATGGATGCCAGATTCTCTCACTTCAAAGGGGAGGGAGGGGAGACGCTGCAAATTGGGTATCTGCAGCATTTGACATTAGCCTAATGTAAGGAGGGGGACACAGCCATTCCATCACCATGGAAAAACTGTCACTGTTCCTTTCTGCACCAGGCCCAAAAGCAGCTAAGTGCTATCACACTTTATTTAGCTGTAAATGATGAGGTGGAGACCATTCGTCCTTAGCCCCCAATGAACAGTGATGTCATCACCCATCCCACTGGATTCCACCCCACAACCATGCTACACATTCAGTGCATTTCGTGGAAAACAAAACAGTGTCTTGAAATTGAGAATAGGGCAAAACCTCTAGCACTGGGTAATCCCAGGAAACCATTTCTAAGCCTAATAGTAGACATTATAACCTCTGGTGTGACACAGCTATGTTTCTCTGGTTCCATCAAAAACAGATGGATTCGTCAGCACTTCTCATACACAAAAAAATGGAAAAGAAAAAAGGAATGTAGAGAGCAGCAGCAGCAGCATTCTGCAATGCCTTTAACAGGGTGGCCCCTCAAGTCAAGGAAGCCAGCGTGGTACCAAAGTTTAAAAACAGGTATCATTGAACAGCTTGTGGACACATGCTGGTAAGTTTGTGCTACAGCCCCCAACTACTCAAGTGATTGCCAGCTTAGATACCCATGCTACACTACCCAATGGCGATCTGGTCTGAGTGCTTCAGTCTGAGTGCTTCAGTTTCTGTCTGAGTGCTTCAGTGGGGGTGTGTGAGGGGAGGTGAAATCCAGTGGCAAGTCTGCCCAGCATCACCCAAGAAGCAGTGAAGGAGTGGAAGTGTGGCCATGAGGAGGAGGGCAAAAAAGGACATGTTTCATATATTAGCTCACTTTTTGCAACTCTTATTAACAGCAGCAAAATGCACTATGGAAGTTATGGGCTAGTGCATCCACTTCCAGCAGCTCCAAATGTCATTTAATAGGACAGACCTTCCCCACAACTAATCCTCTCCCTCTTGGCAAGGTCAGCCAACTCCAGTTCCAAACAAAGCCTCTGAGCCTTTCTGCCATGATCTCTGGAGGCCGAAACATGCAGTAGTGCAGAAAAGGAAGCGCCCCCCCTCCCCGCTTTCCATAATTCAACCTCAAAGAGAACAGCAAGCCCTTCCCAAACCAAGCACCCCACTGTGGATTCGCCTGCCTTCTGGAAGAGGAATGAGAGAATAAGCCCTTCTATTGCAGACGCAAGGAGATTGCATTTTCTGGCTAGGACACATTCTGCTCCTGTCAGCTGCAATCTTCGGACCCTCACGAAGCCTGGCTTCCCTCCCATCTGCCCCATGTACTGAGATGAAACTGTAAACATGAGAGCTCAGTGATCTGAGGTACTTCACATAAAACTCACTCAAGTATCAGTCTTTCCTTTTGAAAGCATCGACATAGGAAAAAACCCCAGAAGAAGTCATCCTGACTCGTCTCCTCCCCCAAGTTGGTGTACATATGCTTCCTCCTAACCAAATGATTTGACAGTAGCTACCTCTGGACAACATCACTGATTTCTTGGACACAAGACAATAAGTTATTAAGTACAGGATTTCCTCCAGGCACACTAGCAGCCGCTGAGGACACCTGCAGCTCCTGCAGGCTGAGTTCCAGTTTGCTCACCGCTTCTCGGAAGGCAAACTTGTTGCGTGTTTGGGGGATGCAGTCCACATAGCCTGAGCAGTAGTCCAGCAGCTGGTGCCCTGTGTCCACCAGTTGGCTGTTTGTGGTGGGCTCTGCGATGGCACTCGAGAGGAGGTCTGCACACTCCAGCAGAGCCTCTTTGCTGATTTTGTCTGCTGAGATTCTCTCGGCTGTCTGTTTGGTCTTTCGCAGCGCTACTTTGGCTCCTGCTGTGCCATTTGCCATTTTGGCAGGTGAGGTGGAAGACAGTTGCAGAGGCACTTGAGGTGGAGGCATTATAGGCCTTCCAGTTTTCCCACTGGCGGGTGCCACCACTGCCTTTTTGCTGCCCTCACTGGCTTCTTGCCCATGCTGCACCAGTGCTCCATTATTCAACTCGTCCATTGCATCTGAGCAAGCAGGAGGCTGCTGTAGGAGCCTCATGACTGGTGGTGGAGGTGGGGCACACTTTGGTTTTATCCGCCTGGGCCTGTCCCTTTCACTGGAAGCTGTGACCTGATGCTCAGATAAGAGCTTGAACCTGTTCCCCTGAGAGTCTGTGCCAATGAGTTGCACATCTGCTGGAGTATGCTTTAGAGTGGGTGAGATGAGGACTGGCACTTTGTGGTTATGAGTGGTTGGAAGTACTGCTGCAGCCTTGGCTGGAGAAGACCAGCCCGACTTTTCTTCGCCTTCTACTGACCCTTGCCGCGTACCACTGTTCTTCTCCTTACTTCTCAGGCTTGCTGTTGCTGTCTGCCCCTGAGAGTCCTTCTCTGAAACAGCTGTATCTACAGAAGGGGTCCTGAGAGGAACAGCCGTAGCACCTCTTGGCAGAAGTTTGGCTTTTGGTCTGTCTCTGGTCACAGGAGGGACTTCTTCACACCTTTTAGGGAGCAGGTCATTTGACTTGCTGGTGCTCTCCTCTGGCTGAGAGGAGGTGGACACTGTCCTTTCCAGCTGAACTTTTGACCTGTGGCAATTTCTTGGAAGGGTCATTGTCATTCTCTCCTGCTCAGGAAGCCCTGAAGACATGGAAGATGTTGAGTTGGAACGAGGGAAAGGCTTTGAAGCTTCTTCGCCGCCAGCTGGCCTCCCAGATCGCAAACCTAGTGTCTTTTTAATCAGGCGTGGGGTAAAGAAGCCTGTGATGCCTGACCATCCACTACTAGTACTTGTGCCTCCACCACTACTGGTGCTGCTGCCACCACCACAGCCATCCTCACCACCATAGAAGTTCCGCTGTGCAAAGCCCCCAACATAGCACTTGGATGAGGAAAGGCTTCCATCCTGCTGGGAGGGGGTGAAAGAAAACCCATCAATATGCTGCAAAGGACCAAGTGCTGAAAAATTACCCGTCAACTCATACTTCTTGTGTGGCTGATTTTCCATCTCACGGAAGGAGCTGCTGCGTTTTGGAGGTGTGGGGGCATTTTTCTTCTTCATGAAGGAACTGAAGAAGCCACCTTTCCTGTCTCTGGTAAAAGTTGTCTCTCTGGTGTCTTCTAAGAGGCCACTGGGTGACTTGTCTCTCTGCTTGCGAGGTAGTGCTGGGGATCCACTTGTCTGTTGTGTGCTTCTGATAAAACCTAGAAAGGGAGAGAGAATATATATAGTCCACATTGCTGTCAGATATTCATAAAGCTTAGAAGTGCGGCTTTACAAAGCTACATAATGCAACCTGTCTACCTATACAGGCTTGTTACAGACAATTGATAAAACACAACTCAACATGAAATGGGAGATCTAAGAGTCAGATCACACAGTTTTAAAAGAATTAACTGCAGCTGCAGGACTCCCGAATCAAACTGATATTGCAGTAATGGGGGAGGTGCCCCCCCCAACTATTCTTCTGATTAATATTGCCATCACCCTCCCACTCACAGCTGCTATTAGAAAAGAGAAAATGTATGGTTTCAAAGAATTTTCCTATGGGGCAAGGGGGAAAGTGTTACTCTGCCTCCCCACATACAGAGCACTATGGACCCAATCCAGTTTCCCCCATCTGCAGCTATTAAACTTAAAAAGAGACAAGGGTAATCTTAAGAATTTTCATCATCACATCCAGTTTGTACTGGTAAAAGAGGGACCGAGGCTCATTTATTCTAGTGAAATATCTATCAATATGATGGGAGGGTACGTGCATTCATATTGTATAAACCCATAGGAGTGCACTACTCTGTAGGCCAGGAGACCCACAGTGCAGTGCAGATTTGATCTCCAATGTGACACTGCCCCCACCCCACCAATGCAGTGTTGTGCTTTCCCCCATACAAGTCCATAGCTACAGAAAACATAAGGAGAATCCTGCAGATTGAGGCCAAAAGGCCCATCTAGCCCAACCCAAAGGAAGCCCACAAGCAGGGCACGAAGGCAACAGCCCTCCCCTGTTGCTTGTTCCACTCTTCCCCTCCGCACCAGATATTCAGAGGTGGCCCTGCATGTGGATGGCTCCATTTAACAAGTGGATGGCTCCATGATGCCTCCATTTAGCAATCATGGCTCATAGCCACCAATAGACCTATTATCTATGAATCTGTCTAACCCCCTTTTAAAGGCATCTTAGCTGACGGCCACATTTTGTGTAGGCAAGTTTCAGAAGATAACCATCAATGGTTTGAACTAATACTGTGTGTCTGTCCTTACTCTATGGCCACTGGGTTAACTGCAGATTCTAATATTATGGGAGAGTGAGAAAAATATCTACCTATTTTCTCCACAGAGTTGTATACACTTTTTTCATGCTCCTGCCCTGCAACCAAAAGCTTTACGGATGTACCCAAACTGGCTTGGGACTGGTTTCTTTAAAAAGCAGGAAAGCAGGTCCTTACCTGCTCCGCCACTGCCCCACCGCTGTGTGCGGCCTTTTGGAAAGCGGGTGCTGTGCCAGAAAAGTGGTGGGGTGGCGGAGGAGCCATTAAGGACCTGTTTTTTTAAAAAAGAAACTAATCCTCGCCCTGCTGAACCGAAGGAGGCACCAAACTGATTTGGGCACATCCCTAAAAAGCTGTGCTGGTGGCCTCAACATTTTGAACAAGGGGCAGCTTGGCTCCTTTTCAACTGCATTCAGAATTGTGGAACATTTATTTTGCCTACATAACTCAATAGAGTCCACTGAGACAGGCTCTTTTTGCACAGCACTTCCTTAGTCTGCAATCCTTATGCTGGACCTACTGATACACATTCATTTTGCCCATGTGAGCTGGACAATAAATAAGACTACTTTTCTACTTGCACTTACACTCCTCAAATGATATTCAATATTCAATTCAATTCAATTTATTGTGGCCGTAGGCCATACAGAAAACATACAAAATAAGAAAGATTAAAAACAAAACATACCAACAATAGTATAGTATATAGTAGTAAACATTGGCTCCTAAAATTTGGATCTTAAGCAGGATCTTAATCTAATAGCAACATAGAAGAATTTAGCCACCACCTTAGTAATCTTATCATCTCGATCCTCGAGACAGAAATTCAGATAAAAGGGGTCAGCTCTTCCTGGGAGATGCTCTAATAGGGGGAATGTGAGCTCTTTCCTGGTGTCAGAGTACAGGGAACAATAAAGCAGCACGTGCAGAACTGTTTCAGGGAGGCCTGCACCACAGGGGCATAGGCCATGATCTGACGATCCCTTGTTAAATCTTTTTTCCAGAAGGGCTGAAGGCAAAACATTCATGCGAGCCCTAGTGAAAGCTATCCTAAACTTTGGGAAGTGTAGGAGAGCTAAATATTTAGCACCGCTATTCCCCAAAGGGGGCATGATACCAAAAAATAAGGGGGAACAGATCCTATTTCCCCTAGAAACTAGATTCTGGTGATCAATGTCATGAAGGCGTTGTATGAGTGTAACCTTCACCTTCTCATTTCCCATGAGTAGGATTTCAGAGGGAAATAAACCCATTTGCATTATTTTGTTGTTAACACATGACAGCCAAGGACTGGGAAAGGAGTCTCTCCGTAGATACAGAAAATAGGAGGGTTCCTGAATATCCAAGCAGAGTTTGATCCATCTGGTAAAAGTAAGTTCCCATGCTTTAGAGAGAATAGTAAAAAGTCCAGATTCCAAACATAATGCAGAGTAGGAAACACACCTGGGTACCCCAAAGATAGCCCTAAGAAATAGTGACTGAACCATTTCCATCTCTGGTGTTACTCCCTGGATCCAAAGTGGGACACCATAGAGTAACTGGGCTACAATCTTTGCTTGGAAAACTTGGAGGGCCATAGGCACATACTGGCCTCCTTCAGAATAGTAAAATCGCAAAAAAGCATTAAGGGTTTTACAGGCAATAGAGATAGAATACAATCTTTGGGATTTCCAGTTTAGATTATGTTGGAAATGTATACCAAGATATTTAAATTTGTAAACCTGCTCAATATTTTCCTTATTTATCGCCCACTTGTAAAATTTCCTAGCTTTAGTAAAGACCAGGACCTTAGATTTCTCAAAGTTAATAGATAAATTGTTATCGTTGCAGTATTGGGCAAAAGCTGTCAGCAATCTAAGCAGACCGAGTCGAGTCTGGGACAATAGCACCGCATCATCCGCGTACAGCAACACTGGCACACGAATGTCAGCCAATTTTGGGGCGTGTGAATTTATCTTTTCTAGGCACTGCGCTAAATCATTGATAAAAAGATTAAACAAGGTAGGGGCCAGAACACAACCCTGCCTGACCCCGCACTCCTCAAATGTAGTTATGGGTTACACACACCTCCAGAGTGACAATTAATATTTGTCCTCTTCTTTGGGCAAGTTATTTAAAACCAGGTGTTACAATAATCTGACTTCTGAATAGCAGTAAAAATTAAGAGCTTCTACCTAAGTCACACTTGCAATTTATGTAGGAAAAAAGTTACTTGCAAAAACCACGCCTATTTTATCTGTAGTAGGTCCATGTATACTTTCTGACGAATCTAAGAGTAATCAATATAGAATACTAATAACTTATTTTTCTTCTTTGGCCTTTTGTTCTCTCTGGTGGAAAGGGGAGCGGAGGGAGAGACTGCTACCAAGCCGGCTAAAATAAACCACTTCTATGCCCTCACTGCAACTGAAAAGGAAACATTGGACTTACTGTGAAGGATTCCTTTTCACAGTGCATGGAGGTCATCCTTAGGAAAGGGTTGTGGACCTGAGCATGCTCTGAAGACAGGGTTTGATTCGAACAACAGTAAACATCAGACTTCCTTCCTGTCAGAGAAGGTGCCAAAACTCCAGTTCTGGGACTTTTGTCACTTTGAAATTAGGTGGGAGAAAGAGAACTAGATTCCAGAAATAACAGAGTACAGTTAGTGAGAGCAAAAAACAGGAGGGGAAATATCCCATCTAATAATAATGTACCCCTGAGGTCATGGGTACTCAAAAGAAGGAAAACATTGTAGTGAGAAATAAGATCCACGGGAGGGTCAGCTGACCTCTGTACACTGTGAAAAAGAACCCTTAACAGTAAGTCTAATTCCACAGTGTAGAAGGTTATCCTTCAGAATGGGACGTACCACAGCTGAGGCCTATTGGGAGGGAGTGGATCAATGATGGACTTCGGAACAGTAGAGAGAGAGAGAGACCCGTATGGCTCAAAAATAACAAGATATAGTGGCTGTATAGACTTTTGACCCCAAGGACAACAGGTGCAAGGAAACAAAAAGGGAATCTGAATGTCTGAATCCATTAGCTCAGCAAATGTGGATGCACAGAACCCTGCGGACATCCAGAGTGTGCCACTTTTTCTTTCTTCTCTTCTCCTTGGGTGAAATGGCAGAAGACAAAAAGAGGTTAGAATGATATCCTATGAAAGGCAGAAAGTAGAAAGGTAGGGTCAGTTTTGAGGACTACCAAATCTGGTTAGAAGAGGCAGAGCTCTTTGTGGACCAAGAGAGGTCAGAGTTTGGAACCTCTACGAGCAGAGTTCATAGACACAAGGAAGAACAGTTTATAGGAAAGAATCTTTCCTATAAATAGGAAAGAGTTGCTGAGGGGTTCAAAAGGAACTAGGGTGAGTGCATTAAGAAGCTTGTGAAGGTTCCAGAAAGGGATCCTACACAGGTGAGGTGGAGCAATATTTGATGCGCCCAGAGGAATAGTCTAATGTGAGGATGAAGTGCTAGTGAACAACAAGAAGAGAGCTTTTATAACAGAAGAGATGTTTTAAGGTATTGGGTATGAGGCCTTGGTCAAGTCCTGCCTGTGGGAAGGCTAAGACTTCTGTCACGCCTGCAGAGGAATCATCAACATGTCTTCTCTGGCCCCAGCATAAAAATGCCACTCAGGCAGTCTGATAGAAGCAGTCGGTAGAAGGACGTAGAGATGCCAGAAAGGTATTTTGGCAGTATTAGCATAGCTGCAGTTAGATAATGTTGAGCACTCAACTTCAAATGAGTTGAAGTCGATCTTGATCTGAGTGAAGAACTTGTCCTTGTCGGAGTAGGTCTGATCAGCAAGGTAGACACAGTGGTGGCTGGTGTTTCCTGGGATGGGGGCGGCAGCTAGCAGGGCAAGTGATGGTTGGAGCCACAAGTAGTGAGAGGTGGAGTTAATTGTGGGTAGCTACGGAAGTGGAGCCAGGACTAGGCAGGTGCCTTAGCAATAAATGGTGAAGTATACATTTGTAGTTAATGTGTGGGATCAAAATACAAACAGAGGATTATTGCCCCTCAGAATGTTGGGGGGCAATATGCTAAATCATTGTAAACCGCTTAGAGAGCTTCCAGCTATAGAGCGGTATATAAATGTAAGTGCTATTGCTATTGCTATTGCTATAGTCATGTGCAGATTTGTATCTGACAAAGCAAGATCAAAACACAAGTGCGTGCGCACACAGACACCTGTATAAGCCACAAGTAAAGCACAGACCAGCTACAAAAGGCTGCTTCTGTGGAGAGTAAATGCATTCTGAAGTCAACAGGGCAGCTCTGTCTGCCTGGTTGTTTTTTTTTAAAGTATACTTCTACTACTACTACTACTCAAGAACAAATAGCCAGAGAGGTGCGGTGGTTAGCGTGCTGGACTAGACTGGGGAAATCCAAGTTCAAATCCCCATTCAGCCAGGAAACTCACTGAGTGACTCCAGGACAGTCACTTATCTCTCAGCATAACCTTCCTTATAGGGCTGTTGGGAGGATAAATGTAACCATGTGTACTTCTCTTGGCTTTTTGGAGGAAGCACAGGCTACATATGTAAAAGTCAAAGTCAATAAATCTATATAAGCCATAAGCAAAGCAGGGACCAGCTATAGAAGTGGAGAACAAAAGCTTTCTGAAGTTACAAGGGCAGCTCTGCATGCCTATTTCAAAAATGCATACATAAATAATAGAAAAATCAAAGTTTTTCCAATGACGCTTGCTACAGCTAGGAACCATCTCCTGTAACATAGAGGACACCATGGGGACATCCTCTCCTACTACATGCCTGCTGAACAGCTGGGTGTCACTCTCTACCCACCTTGAGTGCCCACCAGTTAGCCTAGGTGTCCATGCTAGCAAGCAACAAGTGTTTTTATCACTTCCTTAATCCTTGCTCAATGTTCCATAGCCTTCAGTGGACATATTAATGTGACAGATACTGGACACAATCCAGAGAAAAAGCTGGTTAGCTCTCTGCATAGCAAATGGATTTTTAAAATTATTTTCCTCCAACAGAATCAAATCCTTCTCTACACCACAACCACATGGAAAGCTACTTCTGCAATTATTTGAAAAGCAGTTCGGACTCAGAAATCCATGTATATGCCCTAAAAGAACTTTCTGGCTACTTATGCCGGTTTCTAATCTAATTAGTCCAGTCTTACAGTTTGCTGTTACTTCCAATATTTTATGGTATATCATAATACTTTGCATACAGATCAGAGAGCAAGGGAAAGAAGAGGTTGCATTAGAGTGGTGATACTCTTTAATTTAGCAGCGGGAGAGCAACTGGCCCTATCCATCCCCAGCACAGCATCTCTCCAGTGGCTGTTGCTGGTGCCTATCTTAGGTTTCTTTTTTAGATTGTCAGCCCTTTGGAGACAGGGAGCCACTTTATTTATTTATATCTATGTAAAGCACTTTGGGAAGTTTTTGTTGAAAAGCAGTATATAAACATTTGTCGTATTCTTATTCCTCCCCTCCAAACACAAACAAAGGAGCCAGCAAAAGATCAGACTTACCAACACCCAGCCAGCCTGCTCGCTCTCTAACCAAAATGGTGGCTGAGTTCTTCTGAGTAGCTAAAAGAAAAAGGACTTCCTTACCTTCTGGGCATTCTGATTGGCTGCCCAAGGAGTCAGTCAGCCTAGTCCCTCTCCTATTGGTTTATAGGATGGTCCTAGGACCACCTACTTTGCAAAAACAAAAGTGTGCGTGCTTATTGGCTCCTGCCTTAATATTAATATTTTTAAAGATCTGGAGATTTTCACTGGTTCTTTGGAGGTTGGTGCTACTGTCACCTACCTCACAACTCTTAAAGCAGCTGCAAGCAAGAGCAGAAGGAACAACAGAGGGAGGCAGTATGCAGACAAAATGGAGGCAGACACAACATGGCCGACTGAGAAATTTAAGGTAAGCACTGCCTACTTTGCCCATAGATAAGATCTGCCCCTGGGTAGATACCATGGAGGAAGAATGGAGAGGGTGACAGGTCTGAGAACCACAGCCTCCAGGGCCAGTGAGGGGCAACTGGAATGAGATCAATTTGCTCTAGGTGTAACTTTCTGGTCAGGAAAGCATAAAGGAAACCTGTAGGCTGGATGACTCTCAAGGCATCTGCGCCTTCCACTTGGGTAGACAGGCACCTGGTGAAGAAGCATGGTAACAGGTGGTTTGATGGAGATGCGAAGAGATCTACCATGGGGAGACCTAGGGGTCGAGTGATGTCATGGAAGACTTCCAGGTGAAGGCTCCATTCAGTTGGTTCTACTGTTTGCTGGCTGAGTCAGTCGGTTTGGAGGTTGGTACTACCACATAGATGTTCTGTGGTAGGGGTGTGCACCGGACCGCGGACCTGCGGCTCGGCACTGGGGTGGGGGGGTCCATTAAGGGCGGGGGGGGGCTTTACTCACCCCTCCCGCGCTTTGCTGCTTCGGCGCCATAATTACTTTAAAAAATGCGCCGCAGAATCATTTGCCGCTCCGGGGCTCCTTGACTTCAAAATCGGGCGGCATGATACTTCCCTGCCGCCCCCAAAGCCCCCTCAAGCCATTTGAGCTCTTTAAATCTCGCCCCGGACCGAGTGCTAAAGCGCTCGGGCGGGCGGCGGGGAGATGTCCGTCCGTCCGCCCGCCCCCTTCCCTGCCTTCTGCGAAGTGCAGGGAGCCTTCTGCGGAAGTATCCTGCCGCCCGATTTTGAAGTCAAGGAGCCCCGGAGCGGCAAATGATTCTGCGGCGCATTTTTTAAAGTAATTATGGCGCCGAAGCAGCAAAGCGCGGGAGGGGTGAGTAAAGCCCCCCCCCGCCCTTAATGGACCCCCCCACCCTAACCCTCCCGAACTAAAACCACCCCTTGTCCGGACCGGTTCGGAGGCCAGTAGAATGGCCTCCGAACCGATCCGTGCACACTACTATTCTGTGGTGATGGAGGCTAGGTGAAGCTTGGCCCAACTGAAGAGGTGATCGAATGCTGTCATCAGGAAGAAGGATCTGATGCTTCCCTGATGACAGGTGCCTCCCTGATGACAGATGTGCATGTGAACTAGTACATGGCAGTAAAGGATGAGAAGAAGGAACTGTAGTAGTGCTAGATGCACCACTCAGATCTCAAGTCAGTTGATGCTCATTCTAGTGAGGATCACCTGCCCTACATGAATTGAGTGCTGCAGTGTGTTCCCCAGACAAGAGGACTGGCATCCATAGTGATGACTATCATGATTGGGTCCTTAAGGGAGAGGCCCTTGAACAGTGTGGAGGAGAGCCACCATGCAAGAGATTAGAGAAGGAATGAGGATACGTGGACTAGCTTGTGTGAGCTGGTCATGATGAGGACTCTGAAAGGGAAAAGTAAGCCTTGCAGAGGCTGAGAATGCCACCTAGTCCAAGGAGTGCACTCCAGACAGGAAATCATATAGTGCAGGATCTGTGATAGAAACATGAGATCCACAGTGGGTCCGTGAAGTAGGGGTCTGATGAGCTGATGTGGTTTCTCCTGTTGACCCAGAGAGAGGAGTTGGTTGCACTGGCAGTGCTGAAATAAGCTCTCAGTTGTAGAAGAGTTAGGGATGGTATGAGGCGGGTTCTTCACTCGGCTGACAAAGTTTTGGTTGTCTAATAGTATCAGGCATACATCCAGTGTCCCTTGATGAAAAGAGGGAGAGCGAAGGAGTCATCCAAGAAAGGATGGATATGGAGAACTTGGATTTTCAGATGTGCCACAAGTGCCACAATGACTTTGGTGAATACTTGTGAGGCTGAGGAAGAGCTGAAGAGTAGAGGCCTGTGCTGAAAATGTTTTCACTTTTAACAGAACCATAGGAATTGCCCATGGTCTGGAAGATAGGAATACGGAGGTAGGCCACTGTGAGGTCCAGAGAAGCTAGGAAGCTGTCTGGTTTGATTGCCTCTTTGATCGTCTTGAGAGATTCCATCCTCAACTTTCTCTTCCTGATGAACTGTTTGAGGCACTTAGGTCAAGGATTGCTCTCCATGAACTGTCATCCTTTGGGATCAAAAATACACACCTTGACATGTTTCAATTGAGGGTACTGATTCTATGGCATGAATCTGTAGGAGGTGAAGAATGGCCTGAGTCATCCTGAGATGTGTGTCTGGATTTCTGGATACTAGGAACACCATGAAATGGTTGGAAGAAAAGCATTTTAAGTCTAGGGAGTATCTGTGAGTAATAGTGTTTAGCACCTATTGGTCTTGGGTGGAATAGGTCCAAATGTGTTGGAGGCTGACCCCTACTAATTGATAGTCATAGCTTTTGGGAGGATTGGTTAGCAGGGGTAGAGAGTTGGCATGAGATCCAAAGTCTCACAGGCCTCTGTTTCTGAAATACCACTGGCTACATCACATTGGTTTTGAGGAGTTATTATTTCTAGATTTGGCAAAGGTTCTAGCAGAATGAAAGGAACGCTATAGAAGTCTCTGCTGTTTGTGTAGGTCCTTGCAAGTAGAAGGCATGGCCTTCTTTTTGTAACAGGTTTATATAAGAACAGGGTCAAGGGATTCTACAAAGAGCTTTGGTCTTGTGAAAGGGGTAGAGATGACCCCTTTCACTTAGAATCCACATTACAGTGTTTTAGCCATAAAGCTCTATGAACTGTCACGCCAGATGCCTGGGCTCTGGAGAGGTAGTGAATGTATTCCAGACTGGAATCAGCTATGAAGGTCACAGCTTTGGCTATTTTATTAAGACCCAGTCTTAATTTGGGGTGTCCTGGGGGGAACTTCCTTCAGAAGTTCCTTGGTCCAAAGTAGAGAACCCCTGGGAAAAATATAATTCACTGTGGCTGCTTTGAGCACCATGACTGATGCATCATGGGATTTTCCCAATAAGGTGTCACCCTTTCTTTCCTTAGGAGCTTTGAGTTGTCAATTCCCATCTTTATTCATGAGCACTACAGAGCAATTGTGCCACAGGGGCATCAACAAGAGACACTGCCAATTGGGTCGTAACATTCTTTGATAAGCTATAGAACTTTTTGGAGTGAGTGCAGGAGCAGAGGGAGAGGGGTTGGGGCAGCCACGCCTTTAATAACGCTCTTGATTTTAGCTAGCAGGACTTCAGAGTCTTCTGGTGCAAAGAGAGGGTGGAGAGAGAAGCTTGCTGTGCTGTGTTTTTCTCTGACTTCCCCCTGTCCTTTATGGTGGTGGTGTGGACTTCATTGAACAAAAAAAAAGTTAGAAAAGCACCTCTGGGTATTGGCCTGGAGAGAAAAGGGAGAGATCTCTTGTGCTCAGGAGAGCCACTCAGAGAAGCAGTAGCTTCTCTCTCCCCCGTCCCGGTTCTCTCTCACTCTTTTGAATAGCCAGGGAGAGAGGAACAAAGCAGCCCTTTTTATCCAGAGGGAATATAATCTTTCTTAGGGCCATCCAGGTATGTTGCAAGTATTGCCCCTGGGTGGGGCAGATGGCCCAGGAGTTTCAGAAGGAGCCGGTTGTCGAGGAGGGTTTGCCAACAGTTGAGACAAGCTCTCTGGCCAGTTAGATAAATATCGTTGGGCAGACCTCCATCCCTGGGAAGATGGTTGGGAGGTGCAATGGGAAGAGATGACAAGGAAAGGGGGGTATAGTCCCTGGTAAGGGGACTTTACTCACAATTTGTGATGGAAAAGTGTTGGGCGCAGGGCGATCCGGTTGGTTTCAATGTTCCAACAAGCAAAGGAAAAAAGGCCTAATTTGCCAAATTAACAAACTGAAAAAAACATTTTTCTCTTTTAGAAAAAGAAGCAAAATGACTTCTATCCCATCTGAGTGATCTAAGGGAGGGAAGTAGGTGGAAAACCTTTCAGAAGTGGAGGAAAAGACAGCTCTTTTGGAAACCTGTAGTCAGAGCAAAGGCAGGACCAGAACTGGGGTTCAGAAAAAAAGTGTGATCTTAACTGCAATTCAAATAAAGTCCCGTCTTCAGAGCATGCTCAAGTCCACAACCCTTTCCTAAGGATGACCTCCTATACTGTGGAAAATGAGCTCTTAGCTCTCCCTGGAGTTTATCTCCTGTTCTTGCATAATCTTCACTTGCTTAAAATGGTCCAACTAATAGCCAAATGACAGACCAGGTACAAGGCTGCTTCCTTCCCCTGCAAAGGCAGATAGAGAACTGACCCTCAGAGGGAAATGCCCCCTGCCAAAAGCCAGTCTTCAAAAATTTGCCTTTTGGGTCAGAGCCTGGATCCCCGACTACTGACGAGGGAAAATTTCTTTATGAAGTTGCAGCCCCCACAAGGCCTTCAATCTTTGCTGATGCTACATACCTGGTGCAGAGCTGGAAGCAGAATGCTCTACTGTCTCTTGGGTTCCTTCGATGTTCTCTTTGTTCTCTGCTTGTTTCTTCAAGGTCCTGGTCTTGGAAGGAAGCATGGGTAATCGGGGCAAATACGGGACTATGGATGAAGAAGATGCTGTCCTTCCAAGTTCTTCTGCCACTTCTGTAAGAAACATCAGGGGAATAGTTGGAACAGAAAGCAGCATGGGAAAAGGAAAGCAGATCTGGGTGCTAACAAGAGGCACTGGACAAGGGTAGGGGGGAAGAAACATCACTGAGAGATTCAGTGAAACTATGAAACTATATTTAAAAAAATGACACTATATTTAAAGGACCAGCTTTTTCCAGCAATCTGGAGAAAAGCATCCCAACATATTTCCACATACTAGAAAGTTCATTGAGAGAATCTGCTTATTTCAGATTAAGAGTATTTCATAAGTAAGCGTCTCTATTTTGGCAACAAGGAAACAAGAATATTTGTTACCTTCAGAGATGCTGGAATCATGGAACATCGTTTCAAAGGCTTGGTGAGTCTCTGCAAATGAAGGCCTGTCTAGGGGATTCCACTTCCAGCCTACAGCATCGCAGAAACAGAAGAGTGATTATCCCCACATTGTTTGAAGGCAGAACCCTGTATGTACCACCATTAAGTATTTAAACTAATTATTAGAGAGGAAGAAATGCTTCCGCCATAACTTTTCATTGGCAATATTGTAAACATGTCATCCTTTGCATTCTTAACAGGCCATGGGATAAACAAATATAGAAGAGCATGGGAATTGTCTTGCTAGGTGAGACCAAGGGTCTATCTAGTCCAGCATCCAATGTCCTACAGTAGGCAGCCAGAAGCCTACAAGCAGGGCGTGAGGGCAACAGCCCTCCCCTCCTACTTGCCCTGAGCAATTAGTATTCAGAGTAATACTAATTAATGTGAATACGAATTGCTCAAGTTAGGTGCCATTTGGCCATCATGGCAAACAAGTGCTGATAGACGTCTCCTCCATTTGTTTATTCCATTTTTAAAGTCATCTCAGCTGGCGTTCAGCACAACACCTTGGGGCAATAAATGCCCCCAGTATACTGTAAAGCAAATGTGTCAAGTATCTTGAACCTACTATCAACTTCATTACTTTTTTATGCAGAGTATTAGAACAGAGGGAGGAAACATTCCTTTCCCACTATTATTCATTCATAATTCCGTTGGTCATCTGAACTAAAGAGTCCAAATGATTTAGCTTTTTCTTGTAAGGAAGGTTATCCTACCCCAGCTATTTTATACATTCACATGACTCTGAACAGAATTCAGTGTCTATGAACCATTCAGTCCATGTTGTTAACTCCTAACAAATATATCAATGGGTAATCAGTTTTCTGGATAGAAACTGGTTGCCTGTCAACAGGCTTATCACCACCTACATGGCAGAAGAAAAAGCACTATATATCAGGGAAATTATAAATGCTACCAATTCAATATAACAAACTAGCAGGGGCTTGTGTCTCTTATTGCAAGTTCTCTTGTTATTTGTGCTGTAAACTGCCCAGACATGCAAGTTTGGGGTGGTGTACAAATTTAATCAATTTAAATTTAATAACCTGCAATTTGATTTCACTTCCAAAAGTAAAAATGAGAACACAATACTCACATGCTCTCATGAGTTCATAGACTTTTGGGGGGCAACCTTCAGGCTGTTCCATCCGATAACCTTTCTCCAACAGATCATAAACCTGAGACAGATCAATGCCAGGATAGGGCGACATCCCATAGGTGGCAATTTCCCACAACAACACTCCAAAGGCTGCAAGTGAAAGGACATGATTTTAAGACTGGCCCTTTGTCATTGTCTGCACACCATTATTTCCTAAATTGTGGCTGGACACAGCTTGATGGAAATATTTGACTACCAGTTATAAAGGAAAAGAAAAACAGGAAGTTAAGAAAAGTCTGAAGGTTCAGGCTTGTTTTTTATTTTGATTGGTAAACAAACTCAATAGGAATATATGTTCTTAAGTTTGCTTTCTAATAGAACCAAAGGCAAAAGATCATAACAGGCATGGCCAAGTAGTGGCCTGCAATCTGTCTCACAAAGCAACTGCCCCCCAGTGGCTTTACCAAACTTTAATCAAGATGGAACAAAAGGTCTTCCCACTCCAAAGAAAAAACAAATTGTTTTCAAAAGTCGTAAGGGACGAGAGGCACTCCGCACTGCAAGATTATACTTCTTGGGTTTTATATGCAATACTCCAACTATATCTGAGTGCCTGTGCTTCATAACTGTGAAGCTCTTACCTCTAGATGGCGCTAGCTGCATTGTGCAGTCTAAACACCTACCAGATGCTCAGTTTGTGAGGCAAAATACATTCCTAGTCTCAAGCTGCCTTCTGGAGACTAGAAAGGAAAGGAAAGATTCTGTATGGAGTCAATGTTGACTCCTGGCAACCACAGAGCCATGTGGTTTCTTTGGTAGAATACAGGAGTGGTTTGCCATTGCCTTCCTCCTGCGCGATATGAGATGATGCTTTTTGCTGTTGTCACTGAAGTGAGCATCCGCTGCCAGCATTTTCCTATATTGCTGCTGCCCGATATATAAAGGTAAAGTTGTGCCGTTGAGTCAGTGTTGACTCCTGGCAACCACAGAGCCATGTGGTTCTCTTTGGTAGAATACAGAAGGGATTTACCATTGACATCCCCCACGCAGTATGAGATGATGCCTCTGAGCTGATGCCTGATATAGACATATAGTATGTCTGGGAAACATACCAGCAGAGATTCGAACCAGCAACCTCTTGCTCTCAAGGCAAGTTACTTCCCTGCTGCACCATTAGGTGGCTTGCTGCCCGATATAGGTGACTACAAATATATATATATTTACTAGGCACAGTCTGGGAAGCACACCCGTGGGGATTCAAACTAACAGCCTCTTGCTCCCTAGACAAGCTTCCCTGCTGTGCCACTGCAGCTGATTCTGGAGATTAGAGCTTTCCCCTAAAATATAGAAGTTGGCCAATCCTGCTTCATAGCCCAGGAGGACAACATATAAACAGGAACTCTGAACTTAAGAAAGTTTCTCCCTTCTTACCCCAAACATCCGATTTGATTGAGAATGTGTTGTAGGCCAGACTTTCAGGTGCTGTCCATTTGATAGGAAACTTTGCTCCAGCATGAGCTGTGTATGTGTCTCCAGTCATCAGTCTACTTAAGCCAAAATCAGCCACCTTCACCACATGATTTTCTCCAACCAAACAATTGCGAGCTGCAAGATCCCTGCATGGACAAATATATTTGTAGCATTACAACCAATGGTGCCATCAAGATTCACCTTAAACAACTCATCCCTGATAATTACATGGAATCTTTTGCTGATATTATAATTCAACATTGGCTGCCAATAGGTGTGTTGGCAAGTCTTTATGCTCTGTGGCTGCATAGATATATTTGGGGACATGCAGTGCTTCAGAGTTTAGAAGACACAGCTATGATGCCAGACATGGTCTATTCAAAACTGGAAGGATGTTTGACTTTGTGGCAAGTCATCAAAATTTGTATATGAATTATATTAATTTATTTTGGGTCAGAATCCAGGTGGTACAGAATGTGGTGCTGTGCCTATATTTATACAATATTGTTTTATAATCCTTTCCCCCCGTTTGGCCTATGGCTGCAATAAAATAACTATAATCTTTTTTGCCTCTTGTCCATCATTATCTCTAAAGCAGCTTAACAAAACTGTACCTTTAAGAAGCAACATTTTATGCTTATAGCAAACCTTGTGTCAACAAAGAACATTGTCACCTTTCACACAGAAAGTCGCATTGTAACCATGATAAGCAAGGATGCTGAGGTTTATTACCTCCTAGTTTCTACAGCCAGAAACACAGCCTCCACTGACCACAGTAAATATTTTAACTACACTATTTTCTTGAGCAGACATATTGTTTGATCAAAGAGACCAGCCCTTGGAGCTTAGCTGCCACAGTTCTTGTCTCTGGCACAAGCCGAGCGGAGCAATTTTAATGAGACATAAGAGTCCATCACAATACAAGAACATAGCTATCTAAAAGAGGATACATTCATTCAGAATACATTTATCTTCTCTAAAGGAGTCTCTCAAAACTTAAATTGCCAAATATAGCCAGGAGAGAACTGCACTAAAAAAAAACCCCACAAACACACAACATCTGGTCACAAACACATACAAGTCCATTCATGAGGGGAGGAGGGAGAGGAGGATAACAGGGCCATGTCTTATTTCCAATAGAAAATAATATACATCATGGATGTTGCCCCCAAGCAAATGCAGTTGCTGCACTCTGCGTAAGTTGAGGTGAATTTGATTGATTTTACTTTAGTATACCACCAATAGCAATAGCACTTACATTTATATACCGCTTTATAGCTGGAGCTCTCTAAGCAGTTTACAATGATTTAGCATATTGCCCCCAACATTCTGGGTACTCATTTTACCGACCTCGGAAGGATGGAAGGCTGAGTCAACCTTGAGCCTGGTCAGGATCGAACTTGTAACCTTCTGGTTACAGGGCGGCAGTTTTACCACTGCGCCACCAGGGGCTCTCCAGTGAGGGAAAGGCATGGCATGGAGATTGAAGAGTGTGTGATCACAATGGACACTAACGAAACAGGTGGCTGTGCCGGTGTGTGTGTGTGTGTGTGTGTGTGTGTGTGTGTGTGTGTTACTCTGCAGCATTGCTTTCCTGACTTTTCTTTATACACATTTTCAAGCTTCTCTCTCAGAAACCAAACTTGCTTCCCCCCTCAACTAAGACACTAAGCTAAGAGCTCAAGATGTCAAATTCTAAATTTAAGGATTGTGCAGAAAATCCATAGAATATATTTTGCTTTGTCTAGAGAGAAGTGTTGGTGCAAGCCTGCTCAGCTAAGGAGGCAATAGCACTGAGATTTAATCAAATGCAGAAACCTTGCAATCGCTCTAGTTAAAAATTTATTTGTAAACCCCATTTAAGTTTTTCACTTTAAGGGTAATGAACCCACCCCCCTACTGACCCTCCCTTCTACAGACGTCGTTGTATTCTGCTAACCTGTGGATGAAATTCTTCTTCTCCAAATACTCCATAGCAGAAGATATCTGAGTGGCCATGTACAGCAGGACAACAGCAGTCACCTCTTCCCGATTGCACTCCCGCAGGTAGTCCAACAGATTCCCGTATGGCATGTATTCTGTCACTATGTAAAAGGGAGGCTCCAGAGTGCACACACCTGGCAAGAGGAAAGCAGTGCCTGGTAAGATTTAAGCCTCCCCACCCCAAATACAATCCCCAACCTGAGGTTCCTCAAAATGCTGACATTGCAAGCATCATTAAGGTCAAGTGGGGGAAATGCTCACGTTCCCGAGAAGATAAGAGTCCCATTGGTTCCCTTCTCCTATTTCCACAGTGTCACAGGGAAGGATTCTCATACAGGCACCATTCACACTGAGATGTGCACAAGCACCACAATGTCAGGACAACGAAGGGAAATGGGAAAAGAATATTACATAAGTGGCTCTAGGCTTGATAGGTGGGTAGACACAAGAGGTTTTGTCTGGAAACAAAACCTTCAGTCAAAGAAGTGGAAAGGATAGTATGCCAGTCACAGCTTTCCTCCTCAGAGGCCCTGAAATGATCCCAGCTCAGGAATGGGTGGGTGGGAAAGAAGCTTCTGCCAGTTCCTTCCTTCCCTTTACAGCAGTGGTTCTTAACATGGGGTCTGCCAGATGCCGCTAAGCTACAACTCCCAGTATCCCCAGCCATAATAAATTGTGGCTGGGGATGCTGGGTATTGTAGTTCAGCAACATCTGGCGGGGCCCGCATTAAGAATGCTGCTTTAGAAGCATGCTCATCATTTTTGTCCACAATACCTGTGGTACTCCTGGCTGTGACAAGGTTAGGCCCAATGCGATTCACTAAATCCCAACATCATGCAACTACAGAATTTCATGAAACAGATGTATCTTTTGCTACAGAAATAAAACTGATATCCAGCTCAACAACTAGTTCAGTTTATAAGAAAAGGCCCAGATTAAGAGCAACACTTACTTAATATAAAAATATATATTTTAGAATATTTCAAAAGGTTTCAGATATATTCTCAATCGTAACAGCCCTGCAAGGGAGGCCAGCTCTCTCTCCATACTGAGAGAGAATAGAGGCTTGCCCTAGATTGTTCTGGACAGAGTTAATGGCAAGTGAGAATTCAATGGAAGTGTCCTGGTTCACAACTCATTCCCTTAGCCACCATACAACAGTAGTTTCCACATTCATGTAACAGAGGAAAAAAACTGAGCTTGAGGCAAACAGGGAAAAGGTCACACAAAGAGGCAGATCATTGCTCACTGGCAGAACACATGCCCCAAGTTTCAATCCCTGGCAGCTCCAATTAAGATTTCAAGCAGTAGAACTAGGAAAGAGCCACTGTCAAATCAGAAGACACAAGATTGGACAATCAGGACCACTGGTCTGACTCAGGCAGCTTCCAGTATTCAGAAGATTTTGTACTTCCCTGGATCTTTACTCTGCAAGGAACTGCATGATATTTCTGAACTGGGAAAGCCACTATGGTCATGTGGACAGTACTGGACTTTGGCTGGAAAGAGATGAGCACTTGGCTGCCCCAGATCACCCACAATAGCTTGGCTCAAATTCTCCATCCATAAAGCAGGAGCACTGGTGACCTGTCTTGTGGCTCGATCATGGCATGCTAGAGCATAAAGTGCTTTGCAAATGTAACAACTATACAAACAATTTAAAAACTGCAGCTCCAGAATGGACCATTGTGTCTCAATGGAGACAAAATGCCTTTGCCCAGCAATGGAATGCATCATACAAGCTGTGCCCTTAGTGTCCATTTCATGAGGGGTGCAGTATTGGTTGAAGTCACTGAAGTTCTTTGCATTCCCAACATTTTTTGTCCTTTTGCTCTACTCTGACCTAACAGTACAAATTCCGAGGACAGTGACAGACATTAACATACACTAATGAAGGCGTAGAACTTAATGTATCAAAACACCAAGAAGCATTCTGACTATGTAGCAGCAATCACATGATGCATGCCAACATTAAAAAGAACAGAACAGAACAAGAAAAAAACAAAGCTGCCAAGCTCATTCCATTTGTGCCTTGTTTCAATAAGGCTTTGTGCTTCACTCAAAACAGCCTCTTTCAGTGATTAAATGCTATTGCTATACTTTGTTGGAATTAGGGCAGGTTTGCTCAAAAAAGGTCTTGGGAAAGCTCCCAGAAACATCCAGAACACTCTGAACTTCTCCATGAAAATCAAGAACATTCACTCCTCTGACTCTAAGCTCTCAACGCAACCCAGGAAAATAAGAGTTCTCCCTATTGGTTCCCAACGCAGCCCATGTGGCCACCACCCAGGCACTTGTTGGTGCACATATGCACAAAGATTAGACTGCACTTCTGTCCTCCATAGCAACTACTTGACCTTCCTTAGGAGGCCTAAGTTGACAAACCAGACTTGTAATAGTTTGATAGCGGTCCTCCGGCAAGAAGGTCCGTCCCACATTGGTGTCCAACACTGCCCCTAAGTAAGATATGGAGGACACTGGGGTCAGATGAGATTTTTTCCAGTTTATCTGGATCCTCAAGTCCTTGAGGAGGTATAACATATACTTTATCTGTGAAAGTAACTCTTCTTTGTCTCGCGATGTTAGGAGCCAGTCGTTGAGAGTTGGGTATATCTTCTGGCCTTTCGTTCTGAGATGTGCCACTACCACCGCCATGCATTTGGTGAATACACGAGGGGCCGTGCAGAGTCCGAAGGGCAGGACTTGGTATTGGTAGACTGAGGTGCCTACAGTAAATCTTAGGTACTTCTAGTAGGAAGGGTGGATTCCTATACGAAAATAAGCATCTTTTAGATCTAACATCACAAGCCAGCGCTCCTGAAAGAGAAGTGGTAGGTTGTCTTGTACCGTTGTCATCCGATACTTTTTCACTTGTACAAACTTGTTGAGACGTCTCAGGTCCATTACTGGCCGGAGTCCACCATCCTTCTTCGGGACTTGGAAGTAGCGGGAGTAGAACCCCTCCCACCGGTGGGCCCATCGCACCCGGGCTATTGCTTTCTTTTGTAGGAGTTCTTGTGCTTCTTGCAGCAAGGCAGGAGTTGCCTTGGTGAAACGTAGGCCCCGAAATTGTGGTCGAGTCTTGAACTCTATCGCATAGCCTGACGTGACAATCTTCAAGACCCAGCGATCTGATGTTATGTGGCGCCATGCTTGCGCATGACTTGCCAATCTGGTGGTGGTGTTGGCTATTGGAGTCAGCACATGGATGTTGTAGGCCGACAATGTCTCCTCCCAGCTGATGTGTGGGGTCAGAAGAAACAGCTGAACAGATGTTTGGGTGTGCGATGGGCTGTCCTGAATCTCAAAGACGCTGTTTGTTGCCCTCTCCCTGTTTGTTGCGTTGGGCAGAGGGGTATTTGTTCTTTTGTTGTGTGGTCCACTTTGAAAAGGGTTGACAGGTTTTACGGTAGTCCTTTCTTTCCTGTGGTCTATAGCTCGTACGGAGACGATAGAAATTTCTCTGTTTCACCATATATGATGTAGAGGCAGAGGAAGTTGAGGTGAAAGTTTTCGTGGTGAACTTGGATTTTTTCATCTTTTTCATAGTTGCATCGGTCTCTTCAGATAATAAACCTTTGCCATCAAAAGGCAAACCTTCAATCTTATCCTTCATATCTTGTTGTAAAGAGGCCGAGTGTAGCCAAGCGTGACGTCTTAAAGTGATTGCTGCTGTAATTGATCAAGATTCTGACTCAGCCAGGTGTTTAGCTGTGCTTGGCTGTTGACAGGTCAGATCCCCTGCCCTTTGCAGAGTCTTCCTGAACTGGGCCTTCAGTTGGTCGAGTGAGAGCGTGCCCAGGTCCTTTTCTAGGTTTTCCCAAAGGCAGTAACTATATTTTGCCATACAGGCCGAATAATTGGCCACTTTAACCGTGAGGCAAGAAGTTGAATACAATTTTCTGCCTAATATGTCCAGTTTCCTGCCTTATTTGTCAGCGGGTGTAGTATGTCGTCTTCCAGAACGCAAAGTGGTAGCTTAGTCAATAACTAAAGAGCTGGGTATTGGGTGCTTAAAAAGGTATGTGTTGTTCTGCTCTTGTACTCAGTATAAACCTTCTAGTCTTTTAGATGTCGGAGTGGAAGTGTGAGGAACTGCCCATGCACTTTGAGCAGCATTTGAAATAATTAGCAGGAGAGGCAGGGCGACTGGTTGGGCCGATTGTTGGGCCATGAAATTATATACTGGGTCATCAATTGTTTTAACTTGAGAGGCCAAGTCCAGGCCTAGGACTGCAGCCATGTTTTTGGCATGGAGATGATAAGCTTTCAGCTCTTCCATTGGGGAGACATGTGAAGGTGTAGCCACATCCAGCGAGTGATCTGCCTCCACGGTTTCGACGTCAGATTCAAAATCTGAGGACCCATGGTGACTGTCCTCTGTCTCATGCAGCGATGGAGAGTGTGGCTCTGGCGGTATGGGTGTTACCAGCTGATACTGCTTTGGAAGACAGCTGTAGCACAGAAGTTTGTGTATGTGTCGTAGACAATGGCACTCGAGTCTGCGTCGCGATGGACAAATGCTGTAATGCCACTCCAGTCTGCGTAGCAATGGAAGAATGTTGTTTCAGGTTCGGGGCAGAAGGTGCATCACCTGCTGAGAGATTACGAATTAGTAATGCATTTACGTGCCAAACCTTGCTTTCACCAAAATCATGGTCCAAGCCGGGAGATGATGTGCCAGGCAAAGCCCTTTCATTTGATGGAGAAACCGCATGGCTAAATCCACAGGTGTGTCATGGTGTAGGAGTAGTAAGCTGGGTTGCAGTTAGTACTTGTGACCACGGGTTCGGGAGGAGCTTCCTCTTCTGAGCGTGGAAAACCTTTAAAGGTAGATGGTGAGGTAGTATTGGATTCCAGCATGTTCAGAAGAGACTGAGCTGTGCCTGGATCCAATTGTGCTCCCTCATTATCGGATAGATCCTCATGTTCAAGGGCGAATGTCATAGGAGCCCTAAAGCAAGGGGTGACCGTAGATATAAAGGCCGGTGTGTTCAAGGTCAATGCCTGCTGAATATCTCCGAATGTTGAAGGGGACTTGATCGGCTTCGGTGCCGGCATCAAATCCCTTCCTGCTGGTATTGAGAATGTCGATGTCGATGGTAGCGCGTCAGGTATCACTGGTTCAGCCAACCGCATTGTATTGGAAAGTTCTCTCGATGCCGTCCCAATCGATATCGAAGTCAACGTCTTCGGTCTCGATTCCATGTCGGTCGGTGTCGAAGGCTTTGACATGGAGGGTGATTGTATCAATGCCAACTATGTCGGTGTCGAACGTTTCGATACAGAAGATCTCTTCTTCTTCGATGCTGGGCGCAACAGTGTTGACGGCTTCAATCCAGAGGATAATTGTTACGACGTCGGACGTGCTGGCGTCGATGGCTTCGATGCAGAGACAAACAGTACATCTTGGGCCGAGCTGGGTGAGGGGGTAGAGCCCAATGTCGACAGCTTTCTGGCCCTTTTGGCGGGATCAGCCGCGGCGGCCATTTTATCCCCCTGCCTTTTCAAGGCGTGTGGGGGTCTTTCGGTGGGCTTTGAGGTTTCAGACTGGGTAGCAACCAGGTCCCTCGAGCCATGAGAACAATGAGGTGACTTAGAAGTTGAAGGGGCAGTCAAAACATCATCGTACAGTGAAGCCCTTAAGCACAGTTAAAGGGCAGTCCATAGTTAGATATCCGTAGAAAGACAGTAGAATTTGAATAGAATAGCTAAGGAACCAGAACGAGAAGCCATAGAAATCGGTGTACCAATCTCCATGGGGGTCGCAAAAGAACTGAGGTGCCTGCACTTCCTCCTGCCTTAAACAGCCACATGGTCACGTGGGGCGGGGCGCAGGCGCCTTAAAGGAGCTGTGGAACTCGACACCGAGAGGCTTCCGCACAGGCGCAGAACCCATTCTAATGGATTCAACAGATCACACCCCAGATATAAGAGTTCCCCCTATTGGTTCCCAACGCAGCCCATGTGGCCACCACCCAGGCACTTGTTGGTGCACATATGCACAAAGATTAGACTGCACTTCTGTTCTCCATAGCAACTACTTGACCTTCCTTAGGAGGCCTGTCTTACACTGACAACAACACTTTGAATACACTTTTTCCAGCATATAACGAAGTATGTTTCTGGATAGAGGAAGCCAGCTTTGTCCCACGTTACATTTCTGAAAAAGAAATCTGTATATTTCTGCATTAATATTCCTATCCTAAGCATATTTTTCTCTGAAGCAAGTCCCATGGTTTGGCTACTAGTCTAGTGGCTATTGGCCACCTCTAGCCTCAGTGGCAAGATACCCGTTGCAGGGGAGCAAAACCAGGAGAGAGAATACCAATTGCAGGGGAGCAAAACCAGGAGAGAAGGCCTCTTGCCTCATCTCTTGCCAGAGGCATCTGTGTGAAACAGGGTGCTTAACTAGATAGGCCTTCGGCCTGATCCAGCAGGGCTGTTCATATGTTCTTATGATGAAGATAACTTTCAAAGAAGAATGTTTAAAACTGTAGCCTTATTTAAAATTCCAATTTATGATTCAACAACTGGGAAGTGGGCAGAGAAAAGAAACTACTGACACCAATCTTTAGTATAACCAAGGCACTCCAGTTGTCTAAAGGGGGGAAAGCCACATTTACCAAAGAACCTGTGTGGATAGTGCAAATCAAAATTCCCAGCATAAAATTAAAATTCACCACAGTCTAGTCACAAGTTCCTAGCTTCCATAAATACTTAAAATTACATTGTGTGCTAGAGAGGCTAGTTTAATCAGGGAACCCAGGCACTTGCCTCAGCACAGCTGTGTTGTGGTGTAGGAACTCTGGCAATTTTTTTTCATAAGCAAGATGAACATCAAATTCAGAGCTGCAGAGCAAGTGGAAGTATCAAACTTCAGGGACATATTTTTGGGAAGCACAAGCAATTATGGGGCAAGAGAGTATTCAGAAATAATCCCTCCTCTTCTTGCACACATGGAAGCATTCCCAGTACAACCCTTAGTTTGGATGTAGATCACTGTGGCAGGTCAGGATACTCACCTAATAACTGCACCAAATTTGGATGCTTGATTTCCTTCATAACAGAAGCTTCTTTCAAGAATTCCTCCACCTCCATGGTATCTTCCTGAAAGTATAACACGAGACTCTTAATAACCAAGAACAATTTAAGACCGGGGAGACCTGAGTTCAAATCCCCATTCAGCCATGATTCTTGCTGGGTGACTGTGGGCCAGTCACTTCTCTCTCAGCCTAACCTACTTCACAGGGTTGTTGTGAGGAGGAACTTCAGTATGTAGTACACCGCTCTAGGTTCCTTGCAGGAAGAGCGGGATATAAAATGTATAATAATAATAATAATAATAATAATAATAAAATAAATTAGCAGAACTTAATAGGAACTTGTTACAGGACTGGGAACCAACAGCATACTGAACACAAGAATTCTGGGAAATGTAGAAGGGAGCTTATCCCAGTTGCATCCAGGCAGAGAACCTCAAACAATTACAATCTGTCCTTCGCAAGCTGCCAATACGAAGAATCCAAGAGTGGTTTTTTTGCAGTCACAATTTTTGAGGTTCATGACATCAGTAGGGAGCATGCGTTTCAGAACTAACAGCATACTGGAAGCCACTACTATTAAACTGTTACATTTCACCAAGACTGCACTAGGTACAATACATAGGTGACCTAGTAAAGAGTAACAACATGCCTTTACAACACACCTTGAGTGTTTTCACAGCAACTGTGAGGTTGTATTTCTTCCACACCCCAACATACACTTCACCATACTGTCCTCCTCCAAGCTTGTGCTTCATGGTGATGTCCGTTCGTTCCATCTCCCACTTGTCATGGATGGGGGATACGCCATAGACTGTGGGTTTATTGCACTTTGGTGCTGGGTAGTGCAAGGTTGTCACCAGGCCATCAGCTACTGTCGAGTGATGGTGAACTAGCTCTGCCAATGTGCTGAAGCGGCTTTCTGCTGTCACATACACCTGTGAAGGAGGGACCAAGAGCCTGTGTAAGCTTGGCAAAAGCAGAGGCGTGAAAGCGCGCCGGGGGAGGGGGGACAGGGACTGAGGAAAATATTTGTTTCGGAGGACTAAAATGGAAACATTTGGAGTTCTGAGTAACACAAGAGAAAGAGCTACAAAATATTCTTTCAGACTAGTGAGTACAATATTATAGAAGTAATATCTTAATCTAAGGTTGTTACAAGCAATTTCTGTAATTTCCAGGTCAATAAAATCATGCATGGTGTGAAGAGAGAGAAGTTTTTCTCCTCCTCTCATAACACTAGAGCTCATAACACTAAGGCGGGGGGTGGGGGATCCCATGAAAATGATGGCCAGGAAATTTAGGACCAACAAAAGGAAGTACTTTTTCCACACAGCACATAATTAACCTTTGAAATTCTCTGCCTGGGGATGTGGTATAAGGCCACTAGCTTGGATAGCTTTAAAAGAGGTTTAGACAAATTCATGGAGAACAGATCTATCAATAGCTACTAGTCTGAGGGCTACAGACTACCTCCAGCCTCAGAGGCAAGATGCCTAAATACCAGTTGCAGCGGTGCAACAGCAGGAGAGAGGGCATGCCCTCAGCTCTTGCCTGTAGGCCTCCCAGAGGCATCTGGTGGGCCGCTGTGCGAAACAGGATGCTGGACTAGATGGGCCTTGAGCCTGATCCAACAGGGCTGTTCTTAATTTGCATTGCTGCACAATTCTTAGATTTATTTATTTATTATGTATTTGTTATTAAAACTTTTATAGATCTAAGATGGATACTACATTTGTCTGGATTACCAAACAAACCAAAATTCTTAGGATCTTAATGTTGGAAAATTACTTTCAAATGTTGAACACAGCATCCCAAAAAATGAGAAAATTCATGACAAGGTGTACAATCTGGGAGTCTGCCAAGCATATCACTTCTGAAATATGGCAGCAAGGCCTTTGTATAACACAGTCTCAGACTCTTACTTCTCACTTGCCTCAGATTCCACCATCAGCTCCATCAAGTGAAAAACTGATGACTGACTGACTGACTGTGTGTGTGTGTATGGAGTGGTGCTGTCAAGGACAGACAATGGTAGACAGTGTTAAGGCAGGACCTTATATCCTTATATTCAATGTAGTAGTAATAATAATAAATAATACACTGTTAGCCACCCCATAACAAATTGTTCTCTGGGTGGCTCACAACTCAGCCTTAAAACATCAAGTAAAAACACATAACACCAAAAAATGGTGCTTGGGGGGTGGGGGGTGGAATACAAAATACAATACAAAATTTAAAAACTTTTTAAAAATAAAATTTAAAAATCAAAAATTTAAAGGCCTGAATGAACAAAAAGATCTTTATAGCAACTAAAAAACAAAGTAATGAAGCCAGGCAAACCTCACTGGGGAGGCTATTGTATAAATGGGGTGCAACCACTGAAAAGGCCCTCTCCCTAGTAGTCACCTGCCTCACCTTGTTTGGCAGGGGCACCCGAAGGAGGGCCTCCAAAAAAGATCTTAAGGTCCAGGTTGGGACATATGGGGCAAGGTGCTCTCTCAGGTAACCTGGCCCCAAGCCATTTAGGGTTTTAAAGGTTAAAACCAGCACTCTGAATTGGGCCCAGAAATGGAGTGGGAGCCAGTGCAGCTGACAAAGCACTGGCATAATATGATCAGAACATTCAGTCCCAGTTAATAAACTTGCACCCCTATTTTGTACCAGCTGCAGTTTCCAGACCATTTTCAAAGGCAGCCCCACATACAATGCAGTGCAGTAATCTAAGTGAGAGGTTACCAGAGCATGAGTAACTCTGGTCAAGCTATCTCTATCCAGGTGAGTTGCAGTTGATGTATCAACCGAAGCTGATAAAAGGCGCTCTGAGCCATCTAGCTTGGTGCCATAGCAGCTGACTAAAAAGGCCCTGCATCTGTTACGAAAACAGGCATAGAAGTAATTGAATAGGACACAAATGTACCATTCCTCATCATCATTTGCAGGAAGCTGAAAAGCCTACTTGCTAGAGCGGGAAGAATTTTATCATCATTTATCAATATAAAAAATTACATACAAAGAAGAGGACCACACCAGAGGCCCATCATCTCCTCAATCACTACACAACTGGTCATGAAATTTATGTGAGGAAATGCTTCTCATCTAGGTAGAGTAGGAATGGCAAATTGGTGGCCCATGGGTTGATGCAGCCTGCAGAAGGTCATCAGGTTTGCTGCACGGGGATGTTGAGGGTGCAGGCCATACTCTCAGTATTGTTTCCACCACTTTCAAGCAACTTTCCATCCAAGTTCAGCTGAGTAATGGTTACATTGGAAAGAAGAAATAATGTATGGGTGCTGGGCAACTGCATAATATCCCCTATTATTTCCTGGATAACAGGAGGCATTAGGAGATTCCTGACAGCTTTCCAAACAGCAACACATAGTATTTTCACTTCTCCTATCAACTTAAAACCATACTGATCTTAGCTGGCATTAATGTCTGGAAAAGCTTATATATATGGCTGCCACTTCCATGACTTAACAGGAACATCACCTCCAACCCCTACATCCTTAGCCTTGGTGGTGCTGTCACATGGAGAGGAGGGTCAGGGGAGAAGGCCCATCAACTCAGCACTGCTAGATGACAGTCTGGAATTCAACAGCCAATCTAGCTGGCTATTGACCAGAACGTCAGCTTTTGGTTAGGAGCAGATTAGTCGGTTATCAACAAGGGCAGAGGGGAGTTACAAAACAGTGCTGTAAGAGTGCAGCACTGTACAAAACCGTGCATTTGCTCAACACAAAATGATACTAGCATTTTCAGAATCCCCTTCATCCTAAACAACACATGGTATGACAGTTGGGTAATGCAACTAGAACATTTGCATGCTTCACTTGGATTTACCTTGCCATCCGCGGTGGTATTGATCCTGTAGTGGTAAACACGTCCCTCGTACCTGAGTGAGATAGACAGTTGCCCTGGGCTGCTCTCACTTTCCCGAACAAGGAAGCTGCCATTAATGAGGCTGCTCAGCAGATACTCCGCTGCACTGCGTGACACTGGTCCGTGATACCAGGAATGCTTCTCCAGGCTGTTCACTGGGGTGATGTAGTTACTCGGCACCCATCCCTGCCCATTCTTAGAACGTACCTCACTCCATTCACCATTCTGATTGTAACCCAGTACTCGTAGCTTCTCACCTAAAGCAGGTGGGGACAATTCCAAATAGGTAAAGTGAGATTTATTTAATACTTTTAACCTGTCCTATTCAAAATGGCTCAGAGAAGGCAATCATATTGTTAAAAACAAATGGTTCTAGTAAGAACTAATCAGCCTACTTCTTTCACTGTCTCTACAACTAGACTAAATTTGGTTCAAATTGCAGTCCATAAGTTAGATCTCTTGTACCTCAAATGTTCATGCATCTGCCATCTTGGATCAGAGTGGATGACATAATTACAAACACCACCATTGAGGTGTCCCTGTGTGTCACTCACTACAACTGTACCAAATTTGGTTCAAATCGGTTAGACAGTACTCAAGTTAGCCTGCTTGCGCCTCAGATGTTCATGTGGCCGCCAACTTCAATTGGAGTGGATGACATCATCACACACCATGCCATTAGGGCATTCCTATGTGTCCCTACAGCTGTAGTAAATTTGGTTCAAATCAGTTAGGCAGTTCACAAATTAGCCTACTTGCGCCTCAAACGTTAATGCATCTGTCATCTTGGATCGGGGTAGATGACATCATCACAAACTACGTTGTTGAAGTGTTCCTATTTGCTCCTACAACTGTACCTGATTTGGTTCATATTGGTCCAGGCGTTGCGAAGTTGATGGGGACAGGGGGACGGACACATGGACTGACACATACACAGAATGCCGGGTGATCTTAGAAGCCTACTGGAAAATAGGCTAATAAAAATACTGTACTGCACAATTAAAACACTGAAGTCACATTTTAAAATATAATCACTGAATGTCCCTTACTTAGCCCAGCCTAAATGACTTGCCCAAATAAGCAGAGCTTAAAAATGTTGAGGCTCAGGTACAACTCGGGGGAGATAAAATTTCCCCATATGCTCCTAGTGTTCGAACATGTCACACACAAGAGATGCCCGATGGATTAGTCTCAACTGACATGAGGAACCACAGCAGAACATTGACAGTTATACATAGACAATCGCTGCAGCATTTTTGTTTTCTCTTGCCACTTCCATTAAGAGACACAACACATGTTGTGCACCAACAGCCCAGTAGCAAAATAGACAGGAAGCCTGTCATAGCAGAGTGTCTCTGCTGTAATAAAAAGAAGGTAGTGGTGGTGGAGGTAGAAACAGTTGACACATCAAAAGTCACATGTTCTCCCTGTCTCTGCCTGCTTGAAGCACCTGGCATTCTCTGAAAACCAGACACCTGTGCTGACAAAGCAGTGGGAAAGAATCCTTAAGAGCAACTCTGTCAATGGCTAAGGCCATCCAATTGCCCAAAGCAAACAGCAGTCAAGATAGGTGACGAAATGCTCTATGGAGGACTTCTGGAATCCAGTAACTTCCCTAAGTCTCTGAGAGGTGACCAACCCAACTAGTTCTCCACCCTGACAATGGCACCTAAGCACATAGCCTTGTGCCTTCATGGAGCAATGACAGGAACATGACAATAAACATTTTCTCGGCAGCCCTATAACTGTCATCTGTTTCTCCTTAGGAAAGCCATATTGGAGTAATTATTTCAGCAGTTAAAAAGAAAGCTTTATTTCATAGAACTATGAATATACTATGAGACTACTCAATAATTTAAAGCATTATTCAAACTGAATGCAGTTAATTTGGTTTCACCCAGTTTAAAGAAACGGAAAAAATCCAAGGCTCAAGAATTCCAAAGTAACTAAACACAAAAGACCCACCCACCCACAAAGTCTTCATACAATCAAGATGTGCACAGTCCATATTGTGCTATGGGACTTTCCTCTTGGACTATCCCACACATAGCCTTCATGCACACAACAGCCACTGTGCAGCACCTTGCTTCCTCAATCTCCACAATAGCCATGCTGTACTACTGCCGCCTCCGCCAAGCCCCTCAGTCCCCAGAACAAGACCTCCCCTCTACTATTCACATGCAGACACAAAACAGAGAGCACAGTCAGGTTTACCTTTGGTGATGCTGAGTGTGTTGTCACCACTTGCTACAAAATCGTAAAGTGCAACAAAAAGATTGGGATCACTCTCAGTGGCTCCAAGCAGGTTCTCCTTAGAGCTCCACCTGATGGCTTCATTCAGTGCCTGGGGTTCAGTGTCACAACCATAGGGGCGGTGCAGAGCCTCTGGGGAGAAAGAAAAAAAGGGGGAAGATACTGTTTAGCTTCTGTATAATTTAAAATTCCAAACCTGATGCCACACTGAATCTGGTCCTCCTGAACAACAGGGGCAACTGTTGAGCTGTGCAAAAGAAAACAAAAACTGTAAGTATCTGTTGATAACCAATAGCAGGGAGAGCCCTCAGACCCTTTTTGGTCTTTGAGACAAGAGAACACAAGCGACATCACCCCCTCACTAATTAACACTGAGCACATGTCACCAGAAAGTTATCCTGCACAAGTTTCATTGAAATGAACAAGAATTGTGCAGGGGCACAATGCACTTTTGCAAAGCTATTGTTCATTTCAAAAGAGCTTGTGTATGAGAACCTCCCAATGGAATGTGTCCCATGGATCAGATCTGTCTGCCACTCTTACTGATATCCATAATCTGCTGCCCAAATTGCCCACCTTGCCTTGCCAGCTGGTAGAGCCGCTACTGCCAAGTGCTAAAGTAAATGCCACAAAGCTAGTTGAGCAACCAGAGCATCACGCTGTTGGGAAATTAGCAACCATGTTATCCAAAAGATTAATTCCATCTCCTGTGATCATGATGATCAGGATGACGACTCCAAGTAAGATCATGTATGTGCTCATGCGCACGTGCAAACACACACACAGTCATACATACCATGAAGAAAGGCATGCAATACAAAGGAGAAAATGTAGTGTAATGCCTTAGAAGTTGAAGACCAAAGATATTCGCAAAATAACAGTCAATCAAGGAGAGACAGCTCTGTGCTTCAGGGTGTGTATGCCTTGTTCTCTCTGTCTTTGGCATTGCAATAGGAAGCAAAGGGGCTTTGGTCAGAATAACTCTGCTGGATGAATGCTGCATCTAATTTGCAATCTCAAAGCTTTCATTGTGAAAAGGTTTCTAGTCCATATTTATCTATTAATTCAATTTATATACCGCTCTTCCTAAAGTGGCTCAGGGTGGTTTACGTTAAAATAAAAAGCACATAAAAACAATTAAAATTAAAAAAACATTTAAACCAGATTAAAATTAAAAACTAGATATCATTAAAAGCCAGGTTTAAAAGATGCATCTTTAAGGCTTTTCTGAAGGCCTCCAAGGAAGATAATCCTCTTATATCCACAGGGAGTGTGTTCCATAACCCAGGGGCAACAAGTGAGAAGGCCCGATCCCAGGTCACTACCAAATGAACCATGGGGGGTGGGGAGATATGAAGATATGGCCTTTCTGTTTTGGCCAGAACTAGAAGAGAATGCAGTGGTCAGGAGCTGAGATCGATTTCATTTCTAATTTCCCTGCCTTTAAATCCAAAGGGATTGGCAAGGATTCATCTTGGAGAGACCATATAACTCCTGTATTGAAAGAGCTACACTGGCTGCCGATATGTTTCCAGGCAAAATACAAGGTGTTGGTTATAACCTATAAAGCCCTAAGCACCCTAATATCCTAGATACCCTAAATATTAAATACTCTAAAGCCCTGGGTATTTAAGAGAACGTCTTCTTCGTCCTGAACCCCACCGCCCACTGAGATCATCTGGAGAAGTCTGTCTGCATTTGCCACCAGCTGGTCTGGTGGCCACTCAAGGATGGGCCTTCTTCATTGCTGCCTCGAGGCTTTGGAATGCACTCTCTAGTGAAATAAGAGCCTCCCCATCTCTGACAGCTTTTAAAAAGACTTTAAAGATGCATCTGTTCATCCAGGCTTTTAATTAATATTGTATTAATGGTTTTAATGTTGTTTTAAAATATTGTTTAAAATTTTTTAAATTGTTGTAATGTTTTAAACTTTTTTTTTAACTAATGTTTTACTTTCTGTTTTTATTTTGTTGTAAACCGCCCAAAGACGTAAGTTTTGGGCAGTATAAATATTAATTAATTAATTAATTAAAACCAACGGCCAACCTGTGCCACAAGCAGGAGAGAGTTTGGGCATTCCTGAAAAGGAGCAGGATTCCCAGCACACCTGGCTATGAACAGGTCTGGACTACTGCTTGTCTCTCCCACACTAAACTGCTGCTTGCACCATGGTGTGATAGATTAGAGGCAAACCCACAGCAAAATAGTGGGGTGCAGCATATATACTATAGCACACACTAAAGGAGCACCAAGGACATAGCAAGATTGGAGTGGGCCCTGGGGCAAAAAGTGAAGATGCGTGCCCCACCTTCTCCAGAGAGGTGCAAGAGGAGAGTAAAGAGTGAACAATACCCAATTGGGGGGGGGGCTCATTCAGGAGCCCAGAGATATTTGTTCCCTGACTCCTTATTCCATTGTGGCTCCTAAAGGGCCAAGAAGGTTGACCATCACGGATTCAGCACAATCATCAACCACACCTCATGGCCTCAGCTCTGGACTCTGAGTTCCCATCAGTCAATTTCTTCTTCTCCCCAATGATATCTAGTTCATCTTTCTCGAGCACAATAAGGGATTTCTCCCCACACATGTTTAAGCATCGGGGGAGAGAACTGCCACACTATTCAAGTGTTAAAGACGTGCAGTTTGCACAATTTTTTCCAACTGCAAAATCTGGATTTTGTGTTTTCAAAAATTTAGCACATTGGAGAGGTGGTTGATTATTAGTACCCTTAGCTATCGTACACTTTAAACACAGTTGTCAAAGCCAGTATAAGGATTGGACAGAATGACAATATTATCTCTGTAATGTGATGTTCCTGCTATGCCAAACTTTCCAGATCTGCTTTTGAAGACTGGACAAAACACTTTTAACAGTGCCTTTGTCTTAATGCTTGCAACTTTTTAAATGTCAAGCAGAATTTCAAATTAATGCAAGGACAGCTTTAACCAGCACAGATACACAATTTCTTAATAACAGCTGCTAGTAATCCAAGCACCCAGGTCCTATTTGATAGATCGATAAAATCAGGTATCACTAATGAAACATTCGTCTGCCATGTAATTGAACACACTTTGAAGTAACTGCAGAACATTAGAACAAGCATGCTAGACCAAGGCCAGGCAGTTTATTGACTGGATGGACATGACATTTGTTAGAGATCGCTTTCCTGAAAGGACTGTCCAGCAAGCAGCTGCTCTTCATTCTTACTGGGGCGGCAGGAAGACACAGGAGGCTGTGGCAAGGGTTGGGAGAAGCATAAGCACAATGCAGGAAAGCAAAAAAAAAAAAAAAGGAGGGGCACAGAGCCTTTCCTTATCCAAGGTGTTCAGCAGCCAGAAGTACTATGCTAAAGCAAACGAAAGACCCTTACAGTATAGTCTAGCTACAGATAACTCAGCCACAGAAGAACACACAATGTAAAACTCAGACCAAAAGCAATAGCACCAGTATGCCAGCTGCTGCTGCCCATTTCACAGCCTGGAGCAGTTCTGCCCACCTAAAGCCATTTCTGGCCCTGTGTTATGTAGTTTTATGACCACACATTAGAGGCAGATGTGCAGAGCTTCAAGCTGCATTTTGGATTTATTTTAAGAGCTGCATTGCAGTACCCAAGGAACCAGTCCTACTTAAAGCTGACAGTTAAGTATCTGCTGTTAACTTTGCTCCAAAGGGAGAAAAATTGTGAGAAAATTGTACAATCCAAAATCTGCAAGATATTAATTATGCAGCTTTCAGGTCTGTATCTTTATGCATTAACATGCAAGAACTAAAAGATCATTTGAATAACCTCTTCTGCATCTAAAGACAGACCACTAAAGTCACATCCGACAGCCTAACTGACCAAAATAGTAAGGAAGGACTCTGAATCATCACCTTCTCTTTGGTAAATTTGTTCCAACCTTTATCCCAATACCAAGCATGTTTTGTTTTTTAAAAAACTCTGCCTTTTGCAATACCTTGCTCAGCTAAAGCTCCCCATCACCATGTTTTATAGTACATATTTGAAAGGATTCTCACAGCCAACAGGAAATGATAGGAGGTTTAAAAAGAATTTGTGAAAGGCAAAGACCCAGTTGGAGCTTTCTGTTATAAGAATCTCAAGCCAAGTCCCCACTATCACAGCATTAATTAGATATGCTACCTAACCTAGGGTTCTTGCATTATTTTTAGAGTTGTTCACACCACTCACATATGGGAGGTAAATTGTCCCCCTTTACCAGCGAGACTGTTAGCAACAGAGCATGTGAACAGCCTTGATGTTAGAGAGCTTTCTGTGCATCTCATCTTAATCATGCGTATGGAAATGAAGACACACAATCACTAAGCTCACTGTAGTCTAGAAAGAGGCAAAGTTAACCACCTATCCATCACATCAGTCCCACACAATGGAAAAACTTAACAAATGAGACTGGCAGCACTGTCAAGCTACAGTGAAAAGGCTGTGCCTTATCACACCCTCTTTCCTCTCTCATGCGTCTTCCAATGTGATGTACTCTGCGTATGAGTCACTGAATCCACATTGCACAGCTCCACTGAAGACTATTTCCCAGTTCTCATTGAAACACAAAATGAAGCAGGAAAAAAACCCCAACCACGACCCAAAACCTAGCATTCTAAAACTCGTCCTACACACAGTTAACCACCTCAAGGATTTGAATAAATAAATCCTCTGTTCTAACAGAGCAGATAAAGTGCACGGTACATAACAAAAAGAATAAGAGTAACATGCAGTATGCCTTTGAAACAGACCTGTCAAATTGGATAGACTGGATGCAGGAGTCTCCTCGCAGAAGGAGCACAGTTGCTCATCATTCTCTTTGCCAAAACTCCTTGACTGAAGAAAGACTGTCCCCAAGATCATGTTGCTTCCTATTGAAAGCCAATGCAACTGCCCAGCACAAGTCGGAATGCTACTCCCTTGAGCATGGCATGTGATTACTATTACGCATAGGAGCCAACAGGAAAGGCAGGACTGCAGGCGTGGGAGGAGAAGCGAATGAAGCAGGCATTCCTGCATTTAGCAACTGCAAGTTTCTTTGGAAAGCTGGGGCTTTTCTGATAGCTATGATCAAGGGCATGGAGTGGAAGTTGAAACCTTTTTGGGACTGACATGATGTAACAAAACCCTGTTCATTCATGATAGGAAATTAAGATTGCTTGAGGGAAAGGAAATGATACAACTGAGTGCACACTTTCCAATATGTGTACAACCAAATACTTGAAGAATGGAGTAAGATTTATAGTAAGCAGTGTTCTCTCTAATTTTTTCATCTGTGTGCAGAACGAGTTTTGTTCTGGGCGGCAGTATCAAGGCAGTGTGTGCATACGTGCATTCAGAGTGGGGCCTTGCTGATTCAACCTGAGCGCGATCTAAAATTAACTGAGCGGACATCCAAAAAATTGTGTGTGCGCGTGCATGTGCGCACACCTTAGAGGGAACACTGATAGTAAGTAGTGTTCCAATTATGTTCCTAAATCCTATTGCAAGAATTTTGCTTCTTTAGCAAAGACAGTTAACCCACACAAGCAATCATGGGGGATTTTTGTCTTTTGTACCAGAATGCTGGCCCCAACTCTCCCAATCCCTTGACCCTCATACCAGAAATACAGAGTTCAATGATAGTGGGGTAGGGAGATGAGCACGTTTGCTTGGTAGTGCCCCCACCCACCCCAAAATTCGGGCAGTGCATGGAAGTCCCTTGCCAACAATCCGAATCAGGGCAGAGTTGGCAAGAGAAACAAACAGCTGTGGGAAAGGAGTTGGCACACCAAACTTTGCTCACTGCTTGTTTGCCCCCCTCCAGGCCCCAGAAGCTAACATATTCCCATACACTAGTGCTTCCTTAGGTTCAGAATCCACACTTCTACTGCCAAAAATTTTGGAAAGGATGAGCTTCGGAGATTCAGTTATCCCAAGGAAAGATTATTAGCCAAGTAAATTTATTTTTCCTTACTCAGATCTTTGGTTAGCATGATATTTTCAATCCAATGACAAGGAAGGCAGTACGATCTTGTTCATTTATCAATATTTACGGATGATCTCCCCAGCAGGCATAATATTGTGTCCCGTCTGTAACAGTGCCACAATGCCTGTAACAAAACTGACAGAGTAAGGCACAAGCTATCCACCAGCCAGTGTCCTGCTTATTTGCCTAGTTTTTAGTCTTTACCCCTCTGGTTGAAAAAAATTAGAGTGAGGGAAGTGCCTTCCCCTCACTGTTATTTCCCCTGCATCCTAAATAGCAAAAGAACAAAGAAGTTTAAGAAGATATCATCTTTTGTGCCCAGAAAAAGGAATGTTAATATTTAAAGGAACGTTTCTGTAGGAGCAAAGCAAAAGAACGAAGAACTTCTCTTTAACTCAGTCAGACTTGACAAACATCACCTATAATTCAAATTCAGACAGTGGATTCTGCTGGTAAAGAGCGCAAGTGTGAAAACTCAGAAGTGTGCACATGATGCTAAGGGAGCGGCTGCTGCTGAGCTGGTGGACTTTGGTTTCTCAGCCAACCTACTTGGCTCAGTCAAAGACAAGGGACTCTATTCACAAGTATGATACCAGCAGCTGCCAAGCATGTAAGGGAATAGAAAACCTTCACAGACTGTAAGAAGGGGGAGGGATGTGGAGGCTATTTATTACCCTCCCCCCCACCCGCCCATCCTTTCACAATCTACTCTGGTAATAGAGATGACATTCATGCACCAGTCCTTGAATCAGATTACGGGTGTGGCAGCAATTAAGTCAGAAAGATTCAAGAAAAAGCCCTCCTCCACAGTCAGTCCTTCAGGGGTCCTAGGAATCTGCTGGACAACAAGTTGCAAGCATGCAATAAGTATACCCATTTATTCAATGTAGACTTAGAGATGTGAGAATTTTCATTCACTTGAGCGATTCCAAGTATAAAGTGTGGCAGATTCCAAGTATAATGTGTAGCAGTATAAAGTGTGGAATTCCAACACACTTGCTCCAGTTTTAGAACCCCATCAGCAGCTAGACAATATGTCAATCTTTTTATTGGTTGTTTTTATTGTTTTGTAAACCGCCCAGAGAACTTGTGTTTTGGGCGGCATAAGTATGTATGTATGTATGTATGTATGTATGTATAAATTGACACCTAGAAGCCATGGAGGCTGTGTAGCCAAAGATTATGCTACAAGACTGTAAAAAAGCTTCTAGACTGAATAACCCCCCAGCACAGTACCTCCAGTGACTGTTGCTGGTGTCTATCTTATGTTTCTTTTAGATTGTGAGCCCTTTGGAGACAGGGATCCATCTTATTTATTTATTATTTCTCTGTGTAAACCACCCTGAGCCATTTTTGGAAGGGCGGTAAAGAAATCAAATTATTTATTATTATTATTATTATTATTAGGTTAAAAGCCAATCTGTTTTGTTATAACAACCCATTCGTATGGATGCTTGGTCAGGAAATACATGAATTTCAAAATGGAAAATGGTATTCAAAATCCATCTTTTCTTCTGGTGACTTAAAAATAATTTCTAACTTTAAAGCAATCTACCTTAATTTCCAAAAGTTGGTATTAAAGGCTCAGGGCAAGGGGTAGAGAGCTGGATTTGAAATAATGATTTACTATTTTACAAGCTAGGGCTCACCAACCATCCACAAGCCACATGGAAGTAGTAATTCATGATGATACTAAGTGAAGCAATAGGGCCTGCTTAACATTATTTTAAGAACCTTCCTCCCACACAGGGATGAACTTAGCTGTTATTACATCATTCCTTCCTGCTGTCACAGTGGTGGCGTGAGTTGAATTCCATAAAAGATTGGTTAGGACAGGATCAGCCATGTGTACTGGGAGGCCCCACTAACATTTGTCTCCACTACACCTGTCTGTTGGCTGCCACTTTTAAGATTCAGTTTTCTATATATTCCTGGTTGAGTAGAAAGGAAGAAACCACAACATTGTGAGTAATATTGTATTAATACACAGCAAAGGCATATATTATTTGATTTCTAAATAAAAGTCAAGTTAGTCTCCACTTAAAGTCGGACACTGAAATCATACCCTTCATAGCTTCACAGTGAAGAAGTCTCTGTGAGAAGTATGCTTGCCAACACATTCAGAAGCATCACGGCAGATCTATTTCTAGTAGAAAATAATTAAGTAGCAGTGTCTTACACATTTGCACTCCAGGTCGGTGCCACACACAGAGCAATTGCATGGAAAAGGAGAAGAGAGGAATCACATCCATTGGTCCCTTCCCCCACCTGTAAGACCAAAGGTGAAAATGGGATTCTATACTCACAGATCCTTCCATGTGATCAGGAACCCTAACTATACAGAGTTCTCAATAACATGCAGAGGTCTATGTGTGCACCACTATATACAGAAAGCCAATTCTCAGAGATCTCCCTCTCCACATATTCATTTTCCTCTCACTTGTGTGGCAAGAGTCATGAAAAGAGGGATTAAGCAGCAGCCTACTTTTTTTTTAAATTGCTTCATGGTGCCATCTGATATCAATGGCAGGAATATGGGCCCCTTATTTTCAAACCCGAGAGGAGCCAGGATTGCACCACCTATTCTCCATTTAAGAAGCACCCCACTCCTTGCAACTCTCTCCCATGAACTCTGTCTTCTCCTTGCCACCCAATTTAGCCAAGTTCCCCATGGAAGAGGGGTTTAATTACTGGCATCCTCGAATTCATTTTCTCTTTTTTATTATTGTGAAGTAGAGCTGCTTCCCCACAGGGAGGAGTAAGCAACTGACTCAGCAACTGACTGAGTAAGGCATAAACAATCAGTGCAATGAACAAGAATCAAATTATGAGACTGAGGCAGAAACCACAAGAAGGAGGTTTCAAATTGAAGGCAGAGTAGCCCTGAAACACCTCAATTACGCTTTACCAGTGCACACTGGATAGGCTGGCTTTGCAATTGTTTTAAGTGGAGGAAAGCCACCACCACAAATCAGGTCCAGAAAATATGAATGGACAAAATAAAAGACACTAGAATTAACATGGTGGCAATGCTGGCCTTTGGATTCTCCATAAAAAGGTAAATGATTTTAATTATAAACCACTCAGAGATGCAGGTTTTGGGTGGTTTTAAATTGATTTAAAGTTTTAACTTTGTTTTTAATCTGTATTTTATTGTAAACTGCCCAGAGATGTGAGTTTTGGATGGTATACAAATACACTAAATAAAATAATAAGCAGGTAAATCTGTTTAGAAGGCTGGATTTCTTCCTAGCTGCAGCTAGTATTTCCTAGATCAAGTCCAGAACTAGATTTTTTTTAAATTATTATTAACGTTTATATCCCACTCTTCCTCCAAGGAGCCCAGAGCGGTACACGACATACTTAGGTTTCTCCTCACAACAACCCTGTGAAGTAGGTTAGGCTGAGAGAGAAGTGACTGGCCCAGAACCACCCAGCTTGTATCATGGCTGAATGGGGATTTGAAATTGGGTCTCCCTGGTCCTAGTCCAGCACTCTAACCAATACTGAATGCTATGGACTCCAGTTACCGTATTTTATGGACTTTAAGACTCACTTTTTTCCTCGAAAAATATCCGCCAAAATTCAGGCACGTCTTATATGTTTTAACAGTTTAATATGTTAAAACTCTGAAAAACTGGATTAAAATTAAGGTGCGTCTTATAGTCCGTAGCATCTTATAGTCCCTAAAATACGGTATTTTTCCTCTCTAAATACTAATAAGTGGATGTGTCTTGTAGCAGAATCCTGCAGTTCTGCTGCTTGAACTTTTCTGTTGAGTATTTCTGAAAGCTAGGTAACACATGCCAAAGACTGATGGAAAAGACAGATACGTATATCACAGTTATATGCTTGTTATAATTCCTTCAGCAATTATAACCTCGAGATCTCCCAGGAGTACAGAATTCCAGAGTAATTCCATACAAACTAAACAAGATGGTTAGTTTTAAACATCTGGATAAAAAAATCAAATGCATATTTTCATTTTTTGTTAAAATACTTCTCTATACTTAAGCTGCTTCAGTGAGGCTGCACACACTTCAGCTTCAGAATTTCCTCAAAAATCCAAATCACTGCACAGAACTGGCCTTTAAGAGGTCATTCTGGATTCTAAAACTGCCAGAGTTGAGTTACGGTGCAGACCAATTTGTTCAAAGTGAAAAATTAACCAAGCACAGTATTGTTTTGTATAATAAAGAGGGGCTTGTTTCTAAATATGCCAAAAGCCTTTTCTGCTGAACTCTGATAAAAGGCCATTTCCACAGCAGTCTTTAAAAGCACGCAAAAGCCAGGGGTTTTGGTGGATGTTTTCCTGCCTGACAACTGAAAAGACACTCTTTGATCCACTCTATTTGCCCTCCCATACCAATATCTGCACCTGTATAAAGATTGAGTACCTCCCTGGAATCTTAACTACACCAGTTCTCATAACTTTTCTAGGCACATGTTAGCAGAACTTCTATCGCTGCCTGCTACATCTGTTCATCACTTAAGGTCTGCGGTGTCCCCTAGTGGAAAACTGGAGTAATACTCTCCATTTACTCTCAAAATTAACCATATATAAATTCTTCTTCTTTTCTTGTTTTAGCAATAGCACTTACATTTATATACCGCTCTATAGCTGGAAGCTCTCTAAGCGGTTTACAATGATTTAGCATTGCCCCCCAACATTCTGGGTACTCATTTTACCGACCTCGGAAGGATGGAAGGCTGAGTCAACCTTATTATTATTTTATCAACCGTTTTATTATTTCTTGTTTATACCGTCAGACAGGTGTTATTGACTGGTTTGTTTTATCCAGACATCGAGTCCTTCCCAAGTACCTGGGATGGCTGAATTTTATCATCAATGCTGTTATTATAGATATTGTCGCAGAATATAGGCTGTTCCCAGTAAAGTTGCTTTTTGTAATTGGCTGATGGTGATTTCTGTGGCCCCTATGGTGTTGAGGTGCTCTTCAAGTTGTTTTGGAATTGCACCTAGGGCGTCAGTTACCACTGGGATTATTTTGGTCTTTTTCTGCCACAGCCTTTCAATTTCAATTTGTAGATCTTTGGTGATTTTTTCTATTTCTTTTTCTTCTATTCTGCTATCCCCTGCTATTGCTATGTCAATTATTTTGACTTATTTTTCTTTCTTCTCGACTAGTTATATCTGGTGTATTGTGTAGCAGATGTTTGTCTGTTTGTAGTCAGAAGTCCCATAATATTTTTGCATCTTCATTTTCTACAACTTTTTCAATTTTATGGTCCCACCAATTTTTGGCTACAGGTAGCTTGTATTTTTTGCAGATGTCCCAGTGTATCATCCCTGCTACCTTGTCATGCCTTTGTTTGTAGCCAGTCTGTGCGATCTTCTTACAACAGCTGATTAGGTGGTCCACTGTTTCATCTGCTTCTTTACAAAGGCAGCACTTGCTGTTTGTTGTGGATTTTTCTACTTTTGCTCTTATTGCATTTGTTCTTAGTGCCTGTTCTTGTGCAGCCAGTATTAAACCCTCTGTTTCTTTCTTCAAGTTGCCATTCTTAAGCCATTGCCAGGTCTTGGTGATGTCTGATTTTCCACTTATATTGTGCAAAGATTGACCATGCAGTGGTTTATTTCTCCATTTTTCTGCTCGGTTCTTGACTTGTTCTTTCTTGTAGGCCTGCTTTGTTTCATTGGTGTTGAATAGTTTCTCATTATTGACCATTTTAAGGGCATCTTCTTCACTGTCCTTTATATATTCTTCAAGGCCTCTTTTCTCCTCCTCTACTGTTTGATGATGATGATGATGATGCTTATTATTATTATTATTAACATTTATATCCCGCTCTTCCTCCAAGGAGCCCAGGGCGGTGTACTACATACTTGAGTTTCTCCTCACAACAACCCTGTGAAGTAGGTTAGGCTGGGAGAGAAGTGACTGGCCCAGAGTCACCCAGCTAGTATCATGGCTGAATGGGATTTGAACTCGGGTCTCCCCGGTCCTAGTCCAGCACTCTAACCACTATAACACGCTGGCTCTTTTGATTTTATTATTTATTTATTTATTTATTTGATTTATATACCGCCCTTCCAAAATGGCTCAGGGCGGTTCACAATTAAAACAACTTATAAAACAGTAAAAAGCTAAAACAAATTAAAACAATAAAACAGCTAACAATTTAAAACATTTTAAAACAAAAATAAAACATTATCCCCAGACCCCAGCTCAAGAAAACGTAGACTCAGTATAGAGGAAAAGGGCCACAACTTTGTTAACTATTACACACAGCATGGCAGACTGGAACACCAGGTGATTAATCACCCTTAAAGAACAGTGCGGGCCAATAGAAGCAGGTCAGAACTCTGAAATCCTACCCAGCACCCTACTGGGGGGGAGACACCCTGGCTCGGGAATGGGCAGGTACATCCCACCCAATTCCTTCAAAGCCAACCCCCCCCCTTCTATAAGAGAGGGTCTGGATACTTCTAGGCATTCGTCCACCCCGGACCGCACAGCCCAAAGGTTAGAGAAGTCCTGAAGCAGGGTTCATGGCAATCATTCTCCCCGTGCCGCACAGGCTACAAAGGAGCGATTAACCAATCACCCCTTTTACATATCCAAGGGTGCTCACCGATGTTCTAACCCTCAAATTGCCACCCCGCCCGCACTGTTCCTGCCATTGTGGTTGACCTAACTCTAAATACGCACCCAGGACACAGAACGGAGTAGGCGAAAAAAACCCCAACAGTGGCCAATGCGTTGGGAGCAAAAAATTCCTACTCGGCCCCCTCAGGCGGCCAGTCGCTAGACCCGCTCTGCACCGGGGAGGGAGGGAGGGGAAAGCCACTTCTCCTGTGATTGCCTGACCCCAACTGAGGAGAGAATGGAAAATGGAGGATGGGGCCGGGATCGGTCAATCCTGGCCGAAGCCCCGCCCCTTGACCAAAGAGGTCAAACGGAACCCTTCCTGGGCTTCGCGCAGGACAGGCTGTGACAAACTCCCTCCCATCTGCACAAGGCGGGGGGGGGGTTATTAAGTCATTAAAAACACTAAATCAAGTTAAAAATTAAAAAATTAAAAGATTAAAATATATATATATATATATATATATATATATATATATATATATATATATACACACACACACACATATACATACATATACATACATACACACAAACACACATACACATATATATACATATACATATACACACACACGTATATATATATATACATACATACACATACACACATATACATTTTAAAAGCCCTGAAAGGCCAGGCCAAACAAATATGTTTTAAGGGCCCTCCTGAAGGCCAACAGAGAACTCGAATTACGGATTTCCGCAGGGAGCGCATTCCACAGCTCCGGAGCAGCCACAGAGAAGGCCCGCCTCCGAGTCGCCACCAGACGAGCCGGTGGCAACTGGAGACGAACCTCCCCAGATGACCTTAATGTGCGGTGGGAATCGTGCAGAAGAAGGCGCTCTCCAAGGTAACTTGGACCTAAGCCGTTCAGAGCTTTAAAGGTAATCACCAGCACTTTGTATTTTGCCCGGAAACATATCGGCAGCCAGTGTAATTGTTTCAAAATAGGCGTAATATGGTCTCTCCGGGTTACCCCAGAGACCAATCTGGCTGCCGCATTCTGAACTAACTGAAGTTTCCGAACAACGTACAAAGGCAGCCCCACGTAGAGCGCATTGCAATAGTCAAGCCGGGAGGTTACCAGCTGGTGCACCACTGTTTTGAGGTCATCCTCCTCAAGGAATGGACGCAGCTGTCGAATCAGCCGAAGCTGATAGAAAGCACTCCTGGCCACGGCCTCCACCTGAGAGACCAGGGTGAGGCCTGGGTCCAGGAGTACTCCCAAGCTGCGCACCTGCTCCCTTCGGGGGAGTGTAACCCCATCCAGCACAGGGAGATCTAACTCACTCCTCAGATTCTGAGCCCCCACAATGAGCACCTCCGTCTTGCTTGGATTCAGCTTCAATTTGTTCTCCCTCATCCAGCCCATTACTGCCTGTAGGCAGGCATTTAAAGACTGAGTGCCATTTCCTGAAGATGAAAAGGAGAAGTAGATTTGGGTGTCATCAGCATACTGATAACACCCAGCACCAAATCCCCTGATGACTTCACCCAGCGGTTTCATGTAGATATTAAAAAGCATTGGTGACAGAATGGAGCCCTGAGGGACTCCATATAACAGCTCCTGCTTTGAGGAGCGACTGTCACCAAGCTCCACCATCTGGGATCTGCCCGAGAGATAGGAACGGAACCACCGCAAAGCGGTGCCCCCTATTCCCAACCCCTCCAGGCGACCCAGAAGGATACCATGGTCGATGGTATCGAACGCCGCCGAAAGATCCAGGAGGACCAACAGAGTCACACTCCCTCTGTCGATTCCCCGGTAAAGGTCATCCATCAGGCCGACCAAGGCTGACTCAACCCCATAGCCCGTTCTAAAGCCAGTTTGAAATGGGTCCAGATAATCAGATTCCTCCAAAACCGCCTGGAGCTGGTTAGCCACCACCCTCTCGATTACCTTGCCCAGCCAGGGGAGATTGGAGATTGGCCTATAACTATCCATCACTGAGGGATCCAGGGTAGGCTTCTTAAGAAGAGGTCTAACTATTGCCTCCTTCAAACAAGAAGGCACCCTCCCCTCCCCCAGAGATGCATTTATGATATTAACCAGGCCATCTCCAACAATCTCTCCGCTAGATCGAATTTTGATTTCTATACCGCCATTCCAAAAATGGCGCAAGGCCATTAAAACTAAAATCAATTAACTATTAAAATCAAAAACTGTAAAAACAACATAAAACCATTATTAGTTAAAACAGTTTTTAAAACCCTGGAAAACCAGGCCAAACCTTAATGGTTTAAACACAATTTTAAAACTCTGGAAGGCCAGGCCAAACAGAAAGATCTTAATGGCTCTACTGAAGGCCAATAATGAACTCAGATTATGGATTTCTGCTGGGAGTGCATTCCACAGCCCAGGGGCAGCTACAGCCCAGGAACAGCTACAGAGAAGGCCCGCCTCTAAGTTGCCACTAGACGTGTTGGTAGTAACTGAAAATGGACCTCCTCTCAAAGATAACTTGGACCTAAGCCATTCAGGGCTTTAAAAAGGTAATAACCAGGGCTTTGTATTTTGCCCGGAAACACATCGGCAGCCAGTGCAACTGTTTCAAAAGAGGCATAATATGGTCTCTCCAGGTTGCCCCAATCTGGCTGCCACATTTTGAACTAACTGAAGTTTCTGAACTACGTACAAAGGCAGCCCCACATAGAGCGCACTGCAATAGTCAAGCCTGGAGATTACCAGCAAATGCACCACTGTTTTGAGGTCATCCTCTTCAATGAATGGACGCAGCTGTCAAATCAGCCGAAGCTGATAGAAAGCACTCCTGGCCATAGCCTCCACCTGAGATACTAGGGTGAGGCCTGGGTCCAGGAGTACTTCCAAGCTGCGTACCTGCTCCTTCCAGGGGAGTGCAACCAGTGTTCCCTCTAACAGAGATTCCCAGATGTTGTTGACTACAATTCCCATAATCCCCAAGCAAAAGCCATTGCAGCTGGGGATTCTGGGAGTTGTAGTCAACAACATCTGGGAATCCGTTAGAGCGAACACTGAGTGTAACCCTATCCAGCTTAGGAAGATCTAACTCATCCCTCAAATTCTGAGCCCCTGCAATGAGCACCTCTGTCTTGCTTGGATTCAATTCCAACTTGTTATCCTTCACCCAGCCCATTACTGCCTGTAGGCAGGCATTTAGGGAATGAATGCCATTTTCTGATGATAAAGATGAAAAGGAGAAGTAGATTTGGGTGTCATCAGCATACTGAGAACACCTTGCACCAAATCTCCTGATGAACTCACCCAGTGATTTCATGTAGATATTAAAAAGCATTGGTGACAGAATGAAGCCTTGAGGGACTCCATATAATAGCTCCCATTTCGAGGAGCAACTGTCAGCAATGCATTTATGATATTAACCCCTGCTAACTTGGCAAAGAGGCACCTTTTAACGTGATGGTTCTCTTTATTAAGCAGGGGGAGAGTAACTGGCCCTATCCATCCCCAACACAGACCCTCCAGTGACAGTTGCTGGTGTGTATCTCATGTTTCTTGTTAGATTGTGAGCCCTTTGGGGACAGGGATCCATCTTATTTATTATTTCTCTGTGTAAACTGCCCTGAGCCATTTTTTGGAATGGCAATATAGAAATCAAACTAACAACAACCACCACCACCACCAGGCCACCTCCAACAATCTCCCTGCTAGATAGAAGCAGCCAAGTCGGGCAAGAATCCAGAGAACAAGTGGTAGGCCATACCGTCCCAAGCAGCTTGTCCACATCCTCATGAGTCTCAGATTGAAATGGATCAAATCTAATAATGCAAGAGGGATTACTGGATACCTCCTTCACAGACCCTGCAAAAGTAGTGGAGTCCAAGTAGGCCCAAATACAGGAGATTTTATATGCAAAGAATCCATTAAAAACATCACAGCAGAATGTTTCCAGGGATTGGTTTAAAGCAGAAGGAGCAGAAATCAAACTCCTCACAACCCAGGATAGCTCTGATGAACGCGAACCTGTTGATACAATGCATGCAGACCAAATTTTTTTTTGCTGCATAATGCTGCTACCGCATAAGCCTTCAAATGGGTCCTATACGGCATCTTGTCAGATTTGAGCCGAGTTCTCCTCCACTTGTGTTCCAGTCGCCTACCCAGCTGCTTCAACCCCCGCAACTCCTCAGAATATCAAGGGCCCATTTTAGAAGCACGTTGGAAGGGGAGCAATCATGTCTACTGCCCTGGTGAGTTCCCTATTCCAGGTTCCCTCCAGGGCATCGACAGAATCACTGGTCACACCAACTTTGAAACCCTCGAAGGCTTTTTGGAATCCTACTGCATCCAGCAGCCTTTTTGGACGGACCATCCTAATAGGTCCACCACTCCTGCAGGCGTGAATTGTGGCTGTGAAACCAACCTTAACTAGGTAGTAGCCTGTCCACAACAATGGGGAAGCCACCGGATCCCACACTCACGAAACACCCCCCTGATCCGAACAAAAGACTAAAATGAGTGTATGGACAGCAACATGAGTTGGTTCAGAAACTAAATGGGATAGGCCCATAGTTGTCATGGCTGCTATGAACTCCTGAGCCGCACCAGACAAGCCATCCCCAAAGTGGATATTGACGTCCACCAGCACCAAAAGTCTAGGAGATTCCAACTCCGCAACCAGCTCCATCAGCTCAGTTAGGGAGTCAGTTGGGCAGCGGGATGGATGCTACATCAACAGAATCCCCAATCACCACTAATTAGTGTATCACTAATGAGATCACAAATTTGATACGAATTAGTGTATCACTAATGAGATCATATATATGGGATTCTGCAGATTTTATTAACAAATTATCCCATAATTGTCCATGACAACAATAGGACATTCTGGTTCCTTAAGATCTAATATAGTTATATATGAGGATCCCACAATATGAGAATATATGAGTATCCCAAAATGGCACTTGTGACCATTTAAAGTATGCTTAATATTATAACAGATAAAATATATCAATTGTATTATGTCCTTGGCAGAGATTGTTATTTTTCTTTTAATGGGAAGTAATATTTGCAAACCAAAGGAATATCTATGGGGTCCACCACGGCACCAGAAGTGGTGAATTTATATATGGATGATTTTGAGAGTAAATACTTTTTCTCACAGAATCCATATCAAGATATTTTGGTTCTTTGGTGGTGTTATATAGATGACATATGTGTCTTATGGCAAGGCAATGTGGAACAATTAAGATATTTCAATAGATGGCTTAGAGCAGGCCTGCTCAACTTAGGCCCCCCAGCTGTTTTTGGACTACAACTCCCATAATCCCCAGCCACTGTAGCCAATAGCCAGGGATTATGGGAGTTGTAGGCCAACATCTGCAGGAGGGCCGAAGTTGAGCAGGCCTGGCTTAGAGATACCAATTTGACATTTGAGATGCAACATTATTCAAAATGTATGAATTATTTGGATGTTCTTGTATATAAGGAGGAAGAAAGCTTGAATACCACCATTTGTAAACAACCCACAAACAGAAATATATATTTACAATAGTTCTCATCTTAAGCACATAAGGAACAACTTACCCTATGGCCAGTTTTTATGTTTGAGAAGGAATTGCTCTGAGAGTTCCCTCTTTTTGCCAGGGGCAGACAAGTGACAGCAATTCAGCTATCCATGAAGCTATCCAGTGGAGACAGTAAACGCTACCAAGTTTTTGTCATCAATAGGAAAGAGCTACATAAGGTTAAGAATCAGAAGTCTACACCCAAATCTGTGGTTTGTAATCTGACTTTTGACTCTGTAAGTATAGCTTTAAGAAAACACATTTATGAACTCTGGCACCTTTTACAGGATACTAGCTGAAGCCGCACAGAGCATCTGTGCAGTAGTTTACTTACTTTGGGGGCTCTTGCTGACCCCGCACAGAGCATCTGTGCAGTAGTGCTCTGAGCCTGTGGCATCCCCCCTCTCCCCCCAACACTCTTGCTTGCTCCCTCCCACCACTCTCTCCTCTCCTCCCCACCACCACTCTCTATTTCTATCTCTTCCCTACCACTCTCTCTCTCCCGACTCTGGCTGTTCTCCTTTCTTTCTCCTCCCCCACACTCTGCCGTTCCTCCTTTCTTCCTCCCACCCACTCTTTCCTCCTTTCTTCCTCCCACCCACCCACTCTTTTCTCCTCCTTCCCTCCTTGCTGTGGCTGGGACTGCCAGTGCCTCCGCCTCCACCTCCTAACAGCCCACCCAGAGGTTTCCCTTGGCCGCTTTCCCTCTCTCCTCTGCCCAAGCAACAGCCTCTCTCACAGGCTCCCGCAGGCCTCGACCTCCAGAACAAACTACCACCTCCCTCTCTCTCTCCATCGTTTCACCACCCCCTCTGTCTGGTTTCTCCTTTCCAATCTGCCTTTCCTTTTTTCTACCTCCATCCTCCGCCCTCTGACTCTGCTGATTTCTGCCTTCCTCCCTTGCTGCCACTCCCTCCCCAGGCAATGGTTCCAGGCATCCAGACGCTCCAGAAGTAGTTCTCTTTAGGGTCAGCCGTAAGAGAATTATAGACAGATAGATAGACCGACAGGTGCTTGCAATGAAAAGCCACTTATTACATACAAAAGGACAAGGAATCTAAAGGAATATCTGGTATGCAGTGATACATATCTGAAAGCCACATGGACATTTTCCATGTGGGAATTGTATATAATGCAAACAGACATGTACAACAAAATTATTTTATGATCCTATTGACTCTCTCTCTCTCTCTCTCTCTCTCTCTCTCTCTCTCTCTCTCTCTCTCTCTCTCTCTCTATATATATATATATATATATATAAATAAAAAGGCACTTTACCACATATGGTATATGCCATAGAGTGCCCCTAAAAAAACTATTATACATAGGAAAAACTTCTAGAAATCTCAAGAAACGTATTGGAGAACACAAATGAAATATTCAAAACAAGCGAAGAGGGGAACCATTGGTAGTAAACTCCTAGAATATAAGCATGAACCTACAGATTTTATCTTCTAGCCAATCAGAGTGAGAAGTTGTTGACAAAAGAGATGCAACGGATTTTGAAGGTACAGACCATTAAACCTAGAAGATTTGTTTGTTTGTTTTTATTGTTAAATTCATATACCGCCTTTCATTAAAAACAATCCCAAGGCGGTTTGCCTTAACAAATGGAGGTTAAATGGAGGTTTTAAGACTATACCCCCCTTTTAAGACAATGAGGTCCAATATCCTTCCTGATGAATTAGTTATTCAATTAGAGTATTCTAGAACAGCACCTCAACAACAGCTGCTTGCTTTAAAGCAGGTTTCTCTTTTTGAGGACAAGACATAAATACTTCTAGTGGTATGGAGTGTTATCCCCAGAGATACAAGTATGGAGTGTTATCCCCAGAGATACAAGTAAGCATAAGAGACTTTGATTAATGTTATTTACTTAAGGTATGTTTTATGTCTTTGTTTTGTTTTTAATCTTTCCCTTTGGTCTTTTAGAAAGAGGGCTGTTTTGCTAGTTAACATACTTATTCAGAAACCCAGCTTAGTGACTCACATCAGATGGTTGGTTGTATTGACACTTTATATGGTTAACTTTTGACAATTTCCTGGCTTTATATGGTTTTTATATGCAAGAAATATTTTTATGAGAGAGATTATTATGGTATAGCATTATGAATTTTACAGATATAAGCACTGATTATTTAATATTTGGATAGATAATATATTGTGCTATGATTGGTTATATTTTAATTCACATAGTAGGATACATCTATATTTCAAAAGTTTTAACATGTATTTCAAAAGTTTTAACATTTTTATCTCCATATAAATACAAAATTTTGTAATATTTTATACATTGTTTTTATAGTTGCCTTTGTAGAAGAGTATCTCACGCTTGAAACGCATCAGGCAATATAAATTAAGTTATTTTAAGAAAACTCATCAGTACCTTTGGGAATTCCCACGCCCCCTGCTTTCTTTGGCACCTGCTCAATTCCCCTCTCTACACAATTATTACAGGTAAAATGCCTCTGCCCTCTTTTGTATCTTGACAGACTTCTTCATCCCCTTTTTTCATATATATCTATATCTATATCTATATCTATATCTATTCCCCACGAATAATGTGAAGCCACTGGCACAATCTGTCTTAAACCAGGCTGTGAATCACTTGTGGTCTCAGCTCACCAGCTGGAGATCAATGCTCTAGAGCAGCGGTGAACAACTCAAATACCCCAATGAGCCAGAACCCACCGTGATTTGGTGTACAGGGGCCAAGGTTAATTTCAGTATACAAGAAACCTCATTATCTGCAGATTAATTACCTGCGGATTCACGTATCTATGGTTGGGGGAAAAGGCACCCGACCTCGGCATACACGGGGGTGCGTGTGTCAATCTCATATCTGCAGGTTGGGGGTGGCCGAAAATGACTGCAGAGGTCATTTCTGGCCTCTATTTTGTTTCTTGGATTCTCAAAAAGGCTCATTTTAAGGGGGGGGGGGGGAGACCAGCGATTTTCAGCCAATTTGAGTGCATCTGAGGGCACAGTGTGAGGGGGAAGCAGCAAAGCATGGTAAGAGGCCCTGCCCCCCACCCAAAATTTGGCCGATTTTCAGCAACATTTAGCAATTTTCAAGCTGACCAAGAACCTAGCCCCTGTGATCCCATAGCCCCCAATGCCTCAATATTCGTGGTTTCGGCACCTGCAGTAGGGAACAGAACCCTCATGAGTATCGCAGTCTGTCTGTATTAATTCTAACATTAAAATTATTTAAAATATTAATGAAAGTGAGGAGGCAGAAGGATGAATTGAAGGGGGGGGATGGGGAAAGGAGGATGGTGTCAGTAGGTTCTGACAAAGGGAGGGGAGACATCTGGTCACAAGCAGCCAAATGCAATGAACCTGTTGCCTGTCAGCAGGACAGGCCAAGAGCTTTTCATGGCTCCTGCTGTTGCTACAGGATATTCCTGCCTATGGGCCAGCAAAAAAAGTCATAGGCAGGTCAGACCCAGCCCCCAAACATTATGTTGTACCGGTCTGCTCTAAAGGATATGGGTTGCGATTAGCAGAATTAATGCCTGAAGACCTTTGAGTTCCATAAAACATGTCTCTAAATGAAGGAGTTTAACAGTCAAGGGTTTTACAATGGCATTAATATATATTACATGCTTATATTGGCTTTCTTCCATGGAACTCAAGTCACCACTCTGATCAGACCCAGGCCTGGATAGTTTCGGCATAGTTGTTGCATCCTGGTTCTCTAACCCATGCCCCGAGACATTTGAATCCTGCTCTTCCCCCAAGGAACTCTGAGAAGATCACATGAGGGCTATCTACATTCTTGTCACTACAGCTCTATGAAGGAGATTAAGCTGAGAGGCAGTGACTGGTCCAGTGCTTCAGGGCTCAACAGGGATTTGACCCCCCAGGGCCAAATGCAATACTTTGTCTGCATGTGTATATTTCATCTGTAATATTAAAAATAAATACTGTATTAAGCAACAAAATGTAAAATATATATTAATATATATTTTAATTTACTATTACAGATGGTGAACTCCATATACATCAATACTACCCACAAAACAAGTCACCTTTGTAAGGCACATGTGATAATAGTCTCATGATGTTTCCAGAAAAGATTCTACTAAGTTTCAGGCAGTATTATACCTTGTTACAATAAAGGTAAATGTGAGAAGTTGAGGTAAGAAAAAACACCCACAAAAGCCCAACACACATACAACCAATCAGAAATACCAAGGCAATTAAAAAAGAAACCCAATTTACAATTTCTCCCAATAAAATTTTAAAGTGCTGATCCAAGGTTTTCACAAAGATGATTTCTGAACAATATTTTATAATATCTTCAACAGATTACACCTTCTATGCGTATAATATTATTTTAAGTTCCTGACTGCCTCATCCTCTCTGCAAAAGAGAAACATGAACAGGACTCTACCTATTCAAAACACCTGAGACTTCCTGTCTACCTGGAGCAAGGAGTGGAAGACTACCCATTGTAAGCTGTGACCTCCTACTTCGAGGGAGAAACATGAACAGCAAAGCTCCTATCCTGCGCTGTCTTTAATAAGGTGGGATCAACACAGTCGCCCTTCATCCTCTCCAGTAAAGAAGGGTGGAGGAGGCTTTGCTTAAGGAGAAACATACACATTTAGGGTCACCACTCCACACCGAGTTCAACCAAGATTTTGACTATGGGATATTCATGGACATACAGAACCAATATACTGTAATGGAGAACTTTTATACATGTCTGTACAGGCTTCTGTGCTTTGCCTTCATTAAAACATCATGAAGTAGGATAAAGGAGAAAGACTGATGGAGAAAGGGGAAAGAGGACCATAAATTGCCCCCACAATATTATAATGCTTCTGCTCAGGTAGTTTCTGCAATTGTTAAGATTAGTTACTAGAACCATTCTAATCTTAGACCAGGGCTGCTCAGTCTTGGCCCTCCCGCAGATGCTGCCCTACAGCTCCCATAATCCCTGGCTATTGGCCACTGTGGCTGGGGATTATGGTAGTCCAAAAATAGCTAGCGGGCCAAGTTTAGCAGGCCAGCCTTAGACTTGCATATCAACAAGTTTGACAATAAATGTTGCTTAACAACGGATGATCCTTATCAACAAGCCTAAAAACACAAAAAACTAGACCATTTGAAATCCATCCTCATTTATTAAAAAGCTAAACAAAAAAGATAACATACATCACTTGATACAACTGACGATGACTGTTTTGACAACTTTGTTCTTTTAAAATTGTGAAAATACTATAATAACTAGTATTTTTTTAAAAACACGACGTTTCCTAAAAGGCGATTAGGGCTGATGGTTCCAGACAGTAAAGAATGTAATATGCATGCCAGCATTACAGCTCAAGAGTGAGTAGCTCCAAAGGACTATGGAAAAACAGAACCATTGTTCTACCCTACTTTGCAAATCAGCATCATAGTCTGTGCAATGTATTTAGACTTTCCCCCAGGTAAACTGAATCCAAACCAGTTTGAGATTTATAAGAAATGGGTTATCAAACCCTTGTAGCAGCCCTCAACAAATTTTCATCAACTCAAGGAGCCAGCCCAAAAATTTAGGAGCCAGACTGCTCCCTGCTCTATGAGGGAACAACAACTCACTGCTCACCCCCAGCAATGCCCTCCATTCCTCACAGGGAGGTAAACTCACCACCTTGCTTGCTCACTCTTAGCTGTATTCCAAGAATCCTTGGGCTTCCTTGGAAGCTAGCCAGAGTTTTCAGAGAGGATGGCAGAAAGGTTTCCTTGCAAGACAGTTTATCCTCCATTAAAGCTGGGAGTATTAAGTGCACTCTAGTTTCAGTTAATGTGGAGTAGCAATGAGGCCCAATAGGTTTGGCCAATGTCCTGCACATATGCCCAGAACTTCCTGCAATGTGCTGAAGGTCCATGGCAGACATGCATGAATCAGTGTGGAAACGGATCCCTTTAGGTTTTGACAAGCAATGTTCTAGCAATTTGGGCCTCCAGATCAAGCCTGTCACACTGTTGCCCTCCAGTTCTTGGCCTACAACTCCTATTATACCTGGCTACTGAGCCTGGGATGATAGGCGTTGCAGTCCAACAACAGCTGAGGTTTGACACCCCTGCTCTAGATGTTTGATGTTCAGACTTCATTTTCAACTGTGTAGTAGTTTAGGAATATATAACCATCCCAAGACAATTTTTGTCAACACAAACTATAGTGCCTATATAGTGCCATCTCCAGCTAGTGAACTAAAAACTTCAACACAAGGACAGCTTTCACAAAGTCTATGTTCTTAGAAACAAGGAAGTGACAAGGCACTTATGCTGTAAACAAAGCTGTGTGAAAAGGTACTTCCTTTTGTCAGTCCTAAATTTCCCGACCTTCAGTTTCATGGGATGACCCCTGAAATAAAGGCTTATGTTCATGATTTTTGCTTTGTCACTGGAACAAACCCAGTTTAGATTCTCACATTTTAGTTTGACCCTACAGATATGCACTTGTTTGCAGCATGAGTGTCTTTTCATTTCCTTGTTGCTAAGAACATAGACTTTGTGAAGCTTTCCTTGTGTTGCAGCTTTTAGTCCCAAGAGTCCTTAAAAGACTCAAATATAAGATTGCTGACCTCCTTGCTAAAATATATAACTTATCCCTACAATCAGGCTCTGTACCGGAGGACTGGAAAGTTGCCAATGTAACACCAATTTTCAAAAAGGGATATGGGAAATAACAGGCTGGTTGGCTTAACATATGTTGTAGGCAAATTGAAGTAAAGCATTTTCAAGGATAAAATTGTTAAGCAAATAGAAGAACAGGCCCTGCTGGAGGAGAACCAGCATGGCTTCTGCAAAGGTAAATCTTCACTAGCTTCACTAACCTTTTGGAGTTCTTTGAGAGTGTCAACAGGTGTGTGGATAAGGTGATACATTATACCTGGATTTTCAAAAAGCTTTCAACAAAGTTCCTCATCAAAGACTCCTGAAAAAACTTAGCAGTCATGGGATAATGGGACAGGGTCATGTGTAAATAACTGGTTGAAGGACAGGAAACAGAGAGTATGAATAAATTAACAGTTCTCTAAATGGAGGGAAGTAAGAAGTGAGGTCCCCCAGGGATCTGTACTGGGAGTGGTGCTCTTTAACCTGTTCATAAATGATCTAGAAGTTGGGGTAAGCAGCAAGGTGGGCCAATTTGCAGATGATACCAAACTCTTTCGGGAAGTGAAATCCAAAACAGATTGCAAGGAGCTCAAAAAGGATCTCTCCAAACTGGGTTGGGGGTGGGTAACAAGATAGCAAAAATGGTTCAGTGTTAACAAGTATAAAGTGATGCGTATTGGGGCAAAAAACCAACTTCACATATATGCTGATCGAGTCTGAGCTGTCAGTGACTGACCAGAAAAGGGAACTTGGGGTCGTGGTGGACAGCTTGTTGAAAGTGTCGACTCAATGTGTGGCAGCTGTGAAAAAGGCCAATCTCATGCTAGAAATCATTAGAAAGAGGACTGAAAATAAAATTGCTAATATTATAATGCCCTTATACAAAACTATGGTGCAGTCACATTTGGAGTACTGCGTGCAGTTCTGGTCACCTTATCTTAAGGAGGAAATTGTAGAACTGGAAAAGGTGCCAAAGAGGGCAACCAAGATGATTACAGGCCTAGAGCACCTTCTCTACAAGGCAAGGCTACAACACCTGGGGATTTTTAGTTTAGAAAAAAAGAAAACTGAGTGGAGACATGATAGCAGTCTATAAAATCATGCATGGTGTGGAGAAAGTTGATAGAGAGAGAAAGTTATGATGGATTAGATGGGCCTTGGGCCTCATCCAGCAGGGCTTTTCTTACGTAACTACCCTATCTATTGTTCATGATCTGGGGGTCCTTCTGGACTCGCGGCTCCTGTTTGAACAGCAGGTGGAGGCCATGGACATGGGTGCTTCTGCCCAGCTTTGGCTGGTTCACCAGTTACGGCCTTTTCTCGACTGGCAGGCCCTGGCAACAGTCACTTTGTTACCTCTCGTTTGGATTACTGTAATATGCTATACCTAGGAAAACAATTCAGAAGCTTCAACTAGTCCCGAATGCAGCGGCCCGCCTCCTTATGGGTGGCCGTAGATTTGATAGTGTCACACCTCTTTTATGGTTGCTGTTCACTTCTGGGTCCAATTCAAAGTGCTGGTTCTCACCTACAAAACCCTTAAGGGCTTAGCACCTGTATATAGCCAGGATTGCCTCTCTCAGTAGGTTGTATCCTGGCCTGTGAGGTCTTCTCAGCTGGTCCTCCTTAGTGTCCCAGGTCCTGGTGTAGTGCATGGTGTCTGGGCCCATAGGAGGGCCTTCTCTGTGGCCACCCCTCTTCTTTGGAACACTCTTCCCCGCCACACACAATTCGTTCAGCCCCCTCCCTCCCTGGCTGCTTTTAAGGTCCTTCTTAAAACCCACATGTTTCGCCTATTATTTTTAAATTAATTGTTATTAGTATTATTGTTGTTCACCACCTTGAGTCTTTGGAGGCAGCATACAAGAAAAATTTAATAAATAAATATTGTTAGTGCTGTTCACAGGTTTATCAAGCAAGGTAATATATGAGAGAACTGATGTTTCTGAAAGTTCCACTATTGCCTGAAATTGTCTTTAGAGTTCAACGAAGCAATGAAGAAACAATCCAACTATTCTGATAAACACGACTAAACACGATAAAGACGACTAAAGAGACCTTCGAAGAGCAGAGTTTCCGAAGCCATTTCTCAAAAGCAATACTATGGGACTCACCTATTACATTTTTATCCTCCCTTTCATCCAAAGAAGGGGACATTAGCTTCAAGGCGGCAGACATAGTTCTCCTCCTCCTCTTTTATCCCAACTTTCTGTGAGGCAAGTTAGACCGAGAGTGACTGACCCAAGGTCACCCAGTGAGCTTCATGGCTGAGTGGGGATTTGAGCCTAAGTATTCCTAGCCCTTGTTCAACACACTAACCAGTTTCACCTCTAACAGGGATTCCCAGATGTTGTTGACTACAAATCCCATAATCCCCAAGAAAAAGCCATTGCAGCTGGGGATTCTGGGAGTTGTAGTCAACAACATCTGGGAATCCCTGTTAGAGAAAACACTGATGCTAACCACTCACCTATAACCTTGGCATCTCTCAGTCCTACGTGACAGTTTGGCCTGGAATACACAAAAGCAGAATCCAGTGGCACAGGAAAATAGTTGCCCGAGTTACTGTAAGTACAGAAATAGGTACTGGATATTTGTCTGCATAACTGAAAACAGAAAGAAGGGATGAGGGGGCAAGGCTGCATTTTTATGCAAATAGGGGACTAGAGGTTAAATAGGGCAAAGAGGGGCTAACAGTAGAACACATAAATAAAAACAGGAGATGTACATTAGATTTGATGTTTGGTCATGCAGTGACTTGGCTTCCAGCTGTCATCAAAAACAACTCTATTAGAGTGGAGTTCAGCCTTTCCCATATTTTCACAAGTGGAAGACACGGGTTTCAAAAGCTAGTTTCGCCTTACACTGACTTTACCAATTAACTGTTAGAAATGCCATCTCACCATTATAGCTGTTGGCTGACCGCCAGACTAAGTTACTCATGAGTAGTCCCACTGGAATTAATGGGACAAGTTAGGTATAACTAACTTAACCATTCATTTCAGTGGGACTACTCATAAGTAACTTAGTATGGATGTCATCTATTTCCTGTTCCACACATTTACAAGGACCCCATCTTTCAGAACAGCTATTTATGTGTGTATATAAAAACCCACAAACCATGAGATTTTCAAGGGAGACATTGCTAATGCAACAAAGCTTTGTGTTGTGGTTTACTAGGACTGCCAAAAAGAAACCTCAAGGGCTTCATAATGCAGTTGACTGCCCATTTATTCTATAGAAAGTACCTTCACAGACCATAACGACATTAGCTTTTTAAATGAAGAGAGCGATTTCACAACCACAAAGCCAGACACAGACATTGCTGAACTGAGAAGCATACACTGGAAGTCTGAGGAAACTCCTTGCTGACCTCAGAAGTATCTTTTACCGGGATAACACGGGTTAGCCTCCCTTGCATATTCCCAGTTTTAAATATCATAATTTACATATGTTTCACCCAGACACACACAGACACACAGACACACTCTACTGGTTCTAAACAATACTAATTGTAATCTGATAAGCCTATGTAACAAAGTTGTTGATATGCATCAAGATAATAACTGGTGGCCTGCTAATGACAGATACAACATCAGGCCTTGGGCCTGATCCAGCAGGGCTGTTCTTCTGTTCTTAACATACATGACATCCCAAAAGGAGACCACCATTCATCAGATATAAGCAACTGCCAAGTATTTTGCACCAAATGCAGAAGCTGACTAGGAAAGTTAGAACTTTGAGGAAGTTATTCATAAAGGACATACATGTGGTTTGAACAGTAACTTTCCTGACTGCAATGCAGTTATGAGGAGTGCCCAACAAAATGCTTTTTATAAGCTTTATAATACACCATTCATCATCTGACATACTGGACTTTAGACTGATAAACTGATACAGTAAGCCAACTGACTGCCAACACTATTTAAAGGTCTAGTAGGAAGATAGGAAAAGGAGATGACCAAGAGTTGAAATATTCCGAAGGTGCATGACAAACAAATTCAAAGTATTCAATTTTCCTTGGAAGTTGGAGTAAGCAGTGAAGTGTAGGGATGTGCATGAACCTGTTCTCAGGCCCTTTTATGGGCCTCCAAACAGGTTCGAACACTGGCCAGTTCAAATGTTCAGCAGTGGGGGGAGTAGGACTTTAAGGGGGTAGGACTAGACAGGGATGGTTCGAATGGGCAGAGAGGTAGGACTTTAAAAGTGGGGGAGGGTGCACTTACTCTTCCCCCTGCTTCCCCCCCGCCAGTGCTAGATTCCTGTAAAACCTTTCGGGCGGCAGCATACCTCCATGCCTCCCCTCCCCCTCTTTGGCAGGAAGTTCCGGGTGCGCAGGAGAGCTCACGCACTTCAGACAAGCGCACACGCAATCGCAACGTGCCCAACATGCGCACGCATGCCCAGTACTTCCGACCCAAGAGGGGAAGGGGCAGCAGGGAGGTACGCTGCCGCTCCAAAAGCTTTTACAAGAATCTAGTGCCAGTGGGGGGAAAGCAGGGGAAGGGGTAAGTGCACTCTCCCCCACCTTTAAAGTCCTATCCCCCACCCCTTCAAACCATCCCCACCCAGTTCCATGCACATCCCTAGCGAGGTGGCCAAATTTGCAGATGACACCAAACGCTTTCGGGTAGTAAAATCCAAAATGGATTGTGAGGAGCTCCAAAGAGATCTCTCCAAACTGGGTGAGTGGGGTGACAAAATGGCAAATGTGGTTCAGTATTAGCAGGTGTAAAGTGATGCACATTAGGATGAAAAAACCCAACTTCACATATACACGGATGGAATCTGAGCTGTCAGAGTGACCAGGAAAGGGATCTTGGGGTCATGGTGCACAGCTTGTTGAAAGTGTCGACTCAATGGTTGACTCAGCCTTCCATCCTTCCGAGGTCGGTAAAATGAGTACTCAGAATGTTGGGGGCAATATGCTAAATCATTGTAAACCGCATAGAGAGCTCCGGCTATAGAGTGGTATATAAATGTTATTGCTATTGCTAATGTGCGGCAGCTGTGAAAAAGGCCAATTCCATGCTAGGGATCACTAAGAATGGGATTGAAAATAAAAATGCTAATATTATACTGCCCTTATACAAAACTATGGTGCGACCACATTTGGAGTACTTGTACAATTCTGGTCACCATACCTAAGCAAAGAACTGGAAAAGGTGCAGAAGAGGGCAACCAAGATGATCAGGGGCCTAGAGCACCTTCCTTACGAGGCAAGACTACAACACCTGGGGGCTTTTTAGTTTAGAAAAAAGATGAATGAGGAGAGACATGCTGATTGATTGATTGATTGATTAGGTGTTATCCAGTTAGTGTCGACTCCTAGCAACTGCATAGACAGACTCTCTCCAGGATGATCCATTTTCAACTTGGCTTTAAGGTCTCTCAGTGGTGCATTCATTGCTGTCATAATCAAGTCCATCCACCTTGCTGCTGGTCTTCTTTTTCCTTAAACTTTTCCCCACAACACCTGGGGCTTTATAGTTTAGAAAGAAGACGACTGAGGAGAGACAAGATAGAGGTCAATAAAATCATGAATGGTGTGGAGAAAGTGGATTGAGATAATTTTTTCTCCCTTTCACATAACACTAGAACCAGGGGTCATCCCATGAAATTGATTGCCAGGAAATTTAGGACCAACAAAATGAAGTATCTTTTCACACAACTCATAATCAGCTTGTGGAATTACCTGCCACAAGATGTGTTGACAGCCAACAACATGGATGGCTTTAAGAGGGGTTTGTATAACTTCATGGAGGTCTATTAACGGCTACTAGTCTGAGGACTATAGGCCACCTCCAGCCTCAGAGGCAGGATGCCTCTGAATACCAGCTGCAGGTGAGTAACAGCAGAAGAGAGGACATGCCCTCAACTCCTGTCTGTAGGCTTCCTGTGGCATCTGGTGGGCCACTGTGTGAAACAGGATGCTGGATTAAATGGGCCTGTTCTTATGTTGTTAAAGAATGTTCATCTTAAGAATGATAATGGAGATAATGTTATTTAAAGGAGGTCAGGCTAGGTAGTCACAACAACTACTTCTGAGATTTAGAAGTGGTTTGCTCTATGGAGTCTAGCATTCCAGAAGATCCTTTTGCTCATAGAAGCACATTCTTAATCAAATCAAGCACATTTTTGTTAAATGGCCTTATTTTGTATGTTGTATGTGTTAATTCATGTTGCATCTCATTAGAAAATTACAAGATGTCATTTTACTATAAATAAAAGAACATGAAATACTGATTTTACAGTTGGAGAGTAGGACACTGTTGTAAAATTTCAAGAAAATTCTTGAACGGCATCTGGGGTTCTTGAAAAACAATCATGGAACAGGGCTTTGAAAAACAATAGGTGGGAACTAGCTACAATTTGAAGTCAAGTTGGTATACAATCAAAAAGCCAGTATTACAAATATAGTCTGTCTGTATGTATTTGTTTATTTCAGCCCGAGGCCAGCATACAAATATAGTCTTACTTGTATAAAAACTAATAGTTTTGTGCAGTAATGTTTATTATAATTTACTTGAAACTATTTTAAAGAGAAGCAAGCACAAATAAGTTGAGCAGGAAGTTTTGCCTTCTGTGGGATATGGCAGGAATTTCAGGACTTTGGTTGAATTCCCCCTCCTACTATACATTTTCTAACATAACCTTGGTAGATTAGGAAGAGACAAACTCTAAATCAGAATTAGAGTTGATTACGGTCAACAACCAGACAAAGATCTTACAACCACCACAGAATATATTATCTCATACAATAAGACCAGCACATTATACTGTAACACCAAAAGCCAATAACCCAATAATCTACAACATGGTCATTTTATCAACTGCTTTAGATCAAGCTTCAATACTTCAAACACTGAAAAGTAAATGCCCAAATTGTATCTGTAAAACCTTGTAACAATGGTGACTGCTTATCAGTCTGCTTCCTGACTAGTGTTGCTGTCACCAGAAGTACAGGAATGTGAAGTCTCCTCCTTCCCCATCAGTTGGTTCATTAGATGGTATGAACAGGATTTCCATGACCTTCAATCTCCAAGTACAGAGACGAGTAGTATCAGATGACGAATGGAGGAATCAACACCACCATATTCAAGAGTCATGAAACAGCAAAGGTTATGTTGGAATTTACTCCCAAGTTTAATCCAAAATAGTAGTTTGCTATTTTACAGGTCTTCATTACTGCAAGCTGCAGAATGGACTGAGCAAATGCTTTGAGAGAGTACAAAGCGCTCTGCTTTTTTAGTTTGAAGCAGTGGTTCGACTGCTGTTGACAAAACGTTTCAGCTGTTTTGCATTTTGTTTTGAGCTTGAAACAAAATGCAAAATCCATTTCATGCCCATCTCTACCTCCTTGTTCAGAGACAATAAGTCACTGAACACAACAGCACATATGAAGCTGCTTTAAACAAAGTCAAATAATTGATTTATCTTGCCCAGTACTGTCTACATTGGCTGGATGCAGCTCTTGGGGGTGGGGAAGACGGTTATTTGAAATCCTCCTCTGGAGATGCCAGGGATTTATCCCAGGACTTCCTGCATGCAAAGTATGTGCTCTACCACTGCCCATCCCCAACTACTGCTCATCATGTCTTTCTGAGAAGGTTCCTGTAAGCATGTAGCTGGCCACTGTGGGAAACAGGGTTCTGGATTGCCTGGACCTCTGGTGTGCTCCAGCAGAGCTCTTTTTATGCACTACAGACACTGTAGGGTTGTTACTGACAAGTCAGATAATCCTAACTTAAAAGCGTAGCAGGAGCTAGAGTGAAGGGTCGAGAGACTATGCTATGAAACAGAAAATTCTCAGTTCAAATCTCACTTCAGCCATGAAGCCCCGGATAGCCTTAAGCTAGCCACTCTCTCTCAGTCTCAACCTCCAATAGTACTCACCTACCTTTCATGGTTGTCATAACAACAAATTAATGAATGCGAAGCACTTAACTCCCAAAGCCTCCATAAAATGCTAACATTCTATCTTAGTGGTGCTTGAGGCTTATAGCTCAAAACAGGACACTAAACTTAAGCTTGCTGCACTTTTCCTAAGAGAAAAGCCACTTGTTGGAAAGTGAATTTCCAGATGATGTGATTACTTGCTTTCTCTATAATCAAAGCCTTACCCTGACAATCTCATCAGTATGCCCTACTGCCAACTAAACTGATATGCTACCCTATCAAGAAGCTGGCAACTCCAAAGCCTATTCTTAGAATAATCTGCACCATGTTATTTGCCCAGGCAAGAAAGAGAGAAAGGGAATCATGGGAATCTGGAAGTTTCTTAGAATATACACACTTGCTTCTGTTTGTTTTCAAGTACTTCAGTTTCATGTAAACTTAGAAAGAGTGGCTTTAATGATGCCTTTCTGTACACAGGCACTGCTTTTCATGGCCTTAATGACAAGCCTGCTCCTCAGTTGTCCCTCTGCCAGGGGCGCGAGGGAGGGGGAAGTTGGCAACCTCCTGTCCTGCTGCTGCATGGAGCCCTGAGTGATTGCTGAGTGTTTCCATCTGCTCCACCCCCTCTACAGGTACCATCAGTCCCTCCTTAAAGAGGACAGCCTGGGCTAGGGGTGCGAGCCCTTGAAGCAAGCCTAAGGGCAGAAGCACAAGGGCTCTCGTGGCTCTCAGCCATGTGAGGAACCGCACTTCCAAGGAATGAAGAGCACTCCCCATACCTGCATGGGGTTTTGGCAACCACATAATCCCTACCAGATTAGTTGATTAGCCTTGCCCCTGGAACACAACTGCTGGTATTGGTTGTGACCAGTGGCCAAAGCACTAGAAGGGGTGGGGTTTATCTAGAATATTGTCTCTGTTCCAATAGGAGGGAGTTCTAATGCATTTTCACTATTATGGTGTTGCTCTTTATAACGTGTGTTGGGTAGGGGGCATGTGACTTTGGAGGAAGCCCTGCCAACTGAGGTGGTCCTTGGCAGAGGGCAATATGGCGGTGGGTTTTCAGAACTATGTTCCCTGAGGAGGTGGAGAGGCTGCTTGGAAAGCTGAGGCTTACTACGTGCGTGCTCGACCCTTGCCCTTCGTGGCTAGTAAAGGCTGTTAGGGAGGGACTGGGTCTATGTGTGGTGGCGGGTAGTGAATGCCTCTCTGAAGCAGGGGGTAGTGCCCCCTCAGCTGAAGGAGGCAGTCATTAGGCCCCCGCGAAAAAAGCTCTCATTGGACCCAGATGATTTAAATACATTTTGACCAGTTTCTCACTTGGGCAAGGTGATGAAGAGTGTGGTGGTGTCTCAACTCCAGGCAACCCTGGATGAATCTGATTACTTAGATCCTTTCCAGTCTGGCTTCCGACCTAGATACAGGATAGAAACTACTTTGGTGGATGAGCTATGCCGGGAGATAGACAAAGGGAGTGTGACTGTTGATTTTCCTGAACCTCTGGAAAAATCTCTGGCAGCAAAGGGACTAGGAGGTAGTCGTGTGCTTTCTCTGCACAAGAGCTCAAGCAGCAGGAAGAAGCAGAGGCGGAGGGAGTGGGTGGGAAGGGAACTGGAAGCAAGGGAAGCAAATGTGAGCCAGCTGAGGAGCAATACCACCGGACACTGGACTGAGTCTGACAGGCAATGGGGAAAGGCTGAGGGCGGGTGGGAGCAGCAGCCAGGGGAATACAAAATGGAGTCTCAGACAATGGAGGAACGGCGGCAGGGAAGAGAAATCAGATGAAAATCAGGACTCAGAGCTGAGGGAATACCAGCGGGAGGGAGTCTGGGAACAAGCACTGGAGTACAGCACACCTTGGAGTTGGAAGTTGGAACATAAAGAACAACACTATGCATGGTGGCCATTTTTTAGGCCGTCACATATGCACATGTGTCATTTGCATGGCTGGGTCACGACCCAGCCACACAAATGCCCCTCACACATACGTACCTCAAAAATGGCTGCCACATGCTCACAGAGGGCTGAAACAGACGGGGGGGGAGGGGGAACCGCCAGAGACACACATACTTCCCGTGGCCGAAGCAGCCCTCAAGGCTACCGAAGCCCTCAGTGGCAGCAAGTCCATCTTTTTAAAAGAACAAAATTTAACTTCAATAGCACCCTCGAACCTGGCCCCAAGCAGTTTGAATTCGAACCAAACCAGGCCCCTTACTCAGGGGTGCCAATACCGAACATGCCCAGTCCAGTTTGGACTCAAACCAAAGCAGGCAAACTGGTTTTGTGCACATCCCTAGACCAGAGATATTGCCTTTTTGGTTGTGGCCCCTCGGTTTTCAAACACCCTCCCTGAAGAACTCCACCATGCTCTCTCCCTCCGTGTTTTTAACACACAATTAAACACACTTCTTTTTAAACAAGCATTTTAACGTTTTATCTGTTGCTTATATCTGGTAGGTTATTTAGTTTTTATATTTCTCAGTTTTTAAAATAATTTTTAATTTGAATTTTTAAAAAAAAAAAACACAGTAATCTTAAATGTAGCTTTAGACTGGTATTTAACTTAACTTGTTTAACATTATTAGTCTTATTTTACATTGTATCTTCTGTTTTATTAATGTTGTGTGCTGTCCCAAGCAGTGGTGTACTGGAGGGGCGGGCACAAATATTTTAAATAATAAATAAATACATAAATCTTGCTTGACCTTATCATTGCACTGTGAAATGTTCCCTCCTGGAAAGACGCATGGGATGTTAATTCCTGCTGCATCAGAAGTCTGTAGAAGCACAAGGCACCAGCAGAATCAGAAATGAAAACAAAAGGTACAGACAGTATCACTGCAAACAACTGCTGCAAAAGGAGCTATATTACAGCATCAGCTTCGTGGCTCCATCCTACCTAGTATGTTACAGTAAGTACCACACACTTCATCTTCCAAGTGGTTTACAAGTGTCAAGTCCACAACACCCACAGCAAAGTACTTTTATTACAGAGGTGAGGAAAAGGTCACACAAAATGCTCATTCATTGCCAGCATTTATAAACCAGCAGGCCCTGATTGTATTAATACCACAGACTCCATTTTGAAAAGAATATACCTGAATATTTGCATGCACTCATTGGGCTGTGAAATATATAATACAATGTCTGGGAGAGCCACTTTTAAGAAAAACAAGAATTAAAGTTTCTCCATTTGCTATTTAAAAAGAAACTGACAGAAATATCCTTAAGTTTTGAAAATACCCCCTATTGTGCCAATGCTCCATAGGTTCTGGGATGTGCTTATACTTGGACCCAACTGCTTCCCTACAAAATAGCTTACCTTTGGGCAGAAAGGGAATACTGTGGCACAGTTGCAGAGGAGAGCTGGTCCTGTGGGTAGCAAGCATGATTTGTCCCCTTGGCTAAGCAGGGTCCACCCTGGCTGCATATGAGACTAGAAGTGTGAGCACTGCAAGATATTCCCCTCAGGGGATGGAGGCTCTCTGGGAAGAGCTGAAGGTTTCAAGTTCCTTGAAAATTGGTGGGATCATAAAATTGAAAAAGTTGAAGAAAATGAAGATGTAAAAAATATTATGGGACTTCCGACTACAAACAGACAAACATCTGCCACACAGTACACCAGATATAACTGTAGTCGAGAAGAAAGAAAAACAAGTTAAAATAATTGACACAGCAATACCAGGGGATAGCAGAATAGAAGAAAAAGAAATAGAAAAAATCACCAAATACAAAGATCTACAAATTGAAATTGAAAGGCTGTGGCAGAAAAAGACCAAAGTAATCCCAGTGGTAATTGGCGCCCTGGGTGCAGTTCCAAAAGACCTTGAAGAGCACCTCAACACCATAGGGGCCACAGAAATCACCATCAGCCAATTACAAAAAGCAGCTTTACTGGGAACAGCCTATATTCTGCGACGATATCTATAACAATTGACAATAAAATTCTGGCATCCCAGGTCCTTGGGAAGGACTTGATGTCTGGATAAAACAAACCAGTCAATAACACCTGTCTGACTGTGTAAACAAGAAATAAATAGGAGCCCATCCAAATATACAGGGTTGTATACCCAGCATGCCTCAGGCACAGAGAGGAAGATTCCACTGCATAATTTCTGGCCAGGAGTAGGTGGAGCCCCAAGATCACAGTTCTGGACTGTCACACTGAAGGATGATATGGTTACTAGAGAGAGCTAAAAACATACTTGGTATAGATAAGTCAAAACAGAAATGAAATCTACAAAAGATAGCTAAGGACGGACTAGAACCCTGAAAGTTGCCCGCCACCCATACTGGCACTGCCCAGGAAAGTACTGTAGGGAAGAACACTTTCTCCCTTACAGAGTAGAGTAGAGTTTGTAATAAAGGAAAAAGAACTTAGAAGGGAGAGCCGGATGGTCTCCAATTACAGTGAAAAAGAACACTTCACAGGTAAGACCAATGTCTCTTTTTCTACCATAATCAGAGCCCATCCTCGTATATAGGGATTTACCCAAGCAGGAATTAAACAGCAGAAATAAGACTGAAAGCAGAAGACTACACTTGTTGGAAGACCAGAGATGCTTGTTCCGTATGAAAAGATGCAATTTTGTAATGCCTGACAAATGGAGTAACTGACGACGAGGTCGCTGCCTGGCAGATGGCTTGTAGCGAAGCATTTGCCGAGAATGTAGCAGCACTTCTTGTGGAGCGGGCAGTAATGCACGGAGGTACAGGCAGGTGTAAACACTCATAGGCCAAAGAGATAGAGGACCTAATCCATTTGGATAGGGTAGACCTGGAGACCTTATTTCCCAAGGTGGATGGACTGGAAGGAAACAAAAAGAGTCTCGGACTTCCTGAAGGTTTTGGTCCTGCGGATTTAGATGCATAAAGCTCTGTGTATGTCAAAGGTGTGCCAGGTCTTTTCTGTGGGGTGGACTGGGAACGGGCAGAAGGAAGGTTGGTAGAATGACAGGTTGGGAACAATGAAAAGAATTGATTCTGGGGATAAAGGTCGGGTCAAGCTTGAGGATGACTGCATCCTATTGGAAGATGCAGAGTTCCTTACATACCAATAAAGCAGCCAACTCTGAGACTCTCCTGGAGGATGTGATAGCTACCAGGAAGAACACCTTGAACGAGAGCTTCTTAAGAGAGGTTTCCTGTAATGGCTCAAAAGGCATCTGAGTGAGGGCATTGAGCACTTTATTTAAATCCCAAGATGGAAATCTGTAGATAGGAGGCGGCGCTAGATTGTTTGCCCCTTTTAGGAAGCATCTGATGGATGGGTGAAGCAGAGTGGAGCCAAGTGCCGTGAGCTCGAGGATGGAAACTAAAACAGAAGATTGTCAGCAGAGTGTGCTAGGACCAAGACCCTGATCTAAGCCCTTTTGTAAGCAAGACCAGACCTCAGGAACGCCCGCCATGGTGGGGAGAAGATTCTGCCTTCTAGCCCATCTAGAAAAAGCAATCCAGGTAGTTTGATAAATTTGGGTAGTCGAAAGATGTTGTGAGGCTACGATAGTTACTTGGACCTTAGAATCATACCCCTGGTCCGTTAGTGCCATGCACTCAATGTCCACACGTGGAGCTGGAGCCAGTCTGGATCTGAATGGAGGAGTGGTTCTTGTGACAGGAGGTCCGGGCGTCTTGGGAGCAGCTAGGGAGGTTGGATGGACAGCAAGAGCAGGTCAGAGAACCACTGTCTCCTTGGCCACTAGGGGGCTAGTAGGATGAGTAAGGCCCTTTCTTGGAGAAGCTCCTGGAGCACCTTGGTGATTATTGCCATGGGAAAGAAAGCATACAGAAGACCCCTTGGCCATGGGGACAAAAACGCATCTATGGACTCTGCCCGTGGATGATAGAAGCAGGATAAGAATCTGGGGAGCTGACTGTTGGTGTGAGTCGTGAAGAGGTCCAGTACAGAATAACCTAGAGACTTTGACAGTGTTTGGAATACTTCCAGGTGGAGAGACCATTCCGTTGGATTGATGTTCTGGCTCTGAGCCAATGATTGGAGGATCCTCTCCGGTGTTCAGCAGTTACAGAGAGGAGATTCCTCTCTGCCCAAATGAAGAGTCTGGCGGATTCTGTCATTAGGGATTTGGAACTTGTGTCCCCGATTGTTTATGTGGGACTTCGCTGCTAGAGGGGATGAGATAGGCGGGAAAACCGCAAGCATAGAGGGGAGAAGAGAACAAAATTTTGGGGGAATAAACTCTCTAAACCACTGAGAAGTGTCATCAGAAATGAGAGAGGTAGCTGGAACTAAGGGCCCCGTGCCGATATTACTCACATGCACTGGGACGACTGGATGTTCTCTGGGTTGCTGCCCCTCCTTTGGTGCCTCTAATGTTGCTGCCTGGGCTGCGGGGGGAAGCGGGATACCCGGATCCCTCTCCCCCAAGTTAAGAGTCAGATAGTGAGATCGTGGGTGGTAAAATGAAGCCCATCTTAGCTGCTTCTGTTTTTGCGCCTTCATGAGGTTCAGTAGGAGAGTTTGCGAGGAGGCGTGGAGATGGAATCCTCCGCAGCTGCCTTTGCTGGCAGGTCGCTTGTAAAAGAAGCCGTTTGCTCAGCCGAGCGATTGGAGGTTTGTTGTTCTTCTTTCGCGGCTTTGTAGACAGCAGTGGGACGGTTGGTAGGGCGTGTTTGCTTTTCTTTTTAGCATTTTTAGGCAGCTTCCAAGCTTCCGTGTTTGCCGATGGAGCAGTCGAAGGTTGAGCAGAGGCATTCTTAGTGCCCAGGGAAGCAGTCAGAGACTGCTTTCGCTTGGGGTGCAAATGAGGCAGGGGGGCTATTGAGGCTTCCGTGTGAGGACCTTCAGATATCTAGCCCAGCAGGGCTTCTGCCACTTGTGAAAGATCCATCTAGGAAGTCTTAAAAGCCAAAATGGAATGAAAAAAACAAATCGTGCCGAGTCGAAATGAAAATGAAAAAAGATTGTTGGGAATTTGAAAAGTTTATGCAGACTCCCTTTTCACCTTCACACACAGGAAAATGAGGTGGGGGGAGGAAAGGGATACTATATCTGCAAAGAACTGAAGCGTTCTCTCTCTCTATGCTGTTGCCTGAAGACAGACAGGAAAGGAACTGGGGTCTTGGGACTCCACCTATTCCTGGCCGGAAGTTGTGGGTTCTTCCTGTCTGTGCCTGAGGCATGCTGAGTATATAACCCTATATATGAGGATGGGCTCCAATTGCAGTGGAAAAAATCCCTTTGGAAGGCAGGGCTTAAACTGGAAATTTCAGGGTGCCTAGCAAGCTACCATGGGTTGTATGTACTCAGGCCTTAGAGACCTCTTTGCATGTACAAGGGATCACTGTAACATCAGCGATGGGCAAGCAGTGCAAAACTTCTGTATTAGTCAGATCGGGTATAAAATCCAAAGTACCTGGTTTTTTGCCTTACCTCATCAACAGAGCAGTACCTTCAAAGTGTCACTTTCAATGCCCTCCACAGCCTTGCTCATCCCTACCTTTCAGTTTGCATATCTTCCCCACTCCTTAACCCTCACTCTTTCAGCTCCTGTTCCCTCAAAAAACTCTGCCCTTTTCCCTTGCTGCCCCTTATCTCAGAACTGCCTTCTGAAAAACCTGAGACACCTCCTTTCTTTCAAATTCCTTCTTAAATACCAATTTGTCTATGAACTTAATTCATATTCCCTAGTGTAGCTAAACTGAAACACATTTTCCTGCTCTTTACTTCTTATCTCCATGTTCCTCCCCTTACTCTGTTGTCTCCCTTGTGCTAATATCTAGATTATAAGATCTAGATTGTAACCCCTACTAACTGAGCAAAGAGGCTCCTTTTTTAAAGTGGTGATTCTCTTTATTGAACAGAAGGAGAGCAACTGGCCCTATCCAACTCCAGCACAGCATTCCTTGAGTGGCTGTTGCTTGTGTCTACCTTCTGTTTCTTTTTAGATTATGAGCTCTTTGGGGTCAGAGATCCATCTTTTTTTTTTAAAAAAAAAAATCTCTTTATGTAAATCACTTTGGGAACTTTGGTTGAAGAACAGTATATAAATATTTGTAGTTGTTGTCTAGTAGTATGTTGCTTGGGGAAGAGCCCTGCCCTCTCATTCTAATAAAGCACCATATAGGTGTTTGCTGCTGCTATATAAATACTAGAAATATTTTCAGCTTCTTGAACATCAGGTTCAAGTTTCCCCAGCTCAAGTCACTATCTTCAAGGCCTCTGTGCTAGAAGGGCACACTAGCCAACTCTAGATTTAAGTACGACTGCCAACAGCCCACTCCTGACCCCAATACCCAGGTTCTTCCCCTTCCAAGGTAGGAAGCAATAGAGAGAAGAAACTTCACCATTTGTGTAACACAACTACAGACATGTATTTCAGTTATACACATTTCATCACTGGGTTATCTAGTAAATGAAAAAAGGTTCATCTTAAATTGCCGTTAAAAAAACCCCCACAAGAACAATCTGTGATATACAACCAACTAGAATGTTCCTACACCAATGTAAAAGATGAAACATGTTCTTCTTAACATGCTCAGAGAGCATTAAGTGTATTGGCGCCATTGAAGACAGAAATCTTCTTGAGTAGAAGGGAACAAGATACTGGAGACACAGGCAATTCTGAGAACAGCACCCGAGAGGCAAGCCAAGATAAACAGAGAAAGAGAAATTCTCTTGTCATGGCAAGCAATTTCTGGTTCCCTAGTTGTACCCAAGATTGGACTGCTGCCCAGCACAATTAAAATTGTTTAAATACAAGAGCACAGCATGGACAGTGTTCATTATAATAGGTTCTCTCTCAACCAACAAAGTTCTCATCTCTAAGGCATTAATTAGCTTTAGCTAAGATGTAACCATGCTCAAGGGCCAATTCCAGCAGAGCCAGGATAGCTCTAAAGTGATGGTATAAGCCTATTCCTGCAGCTGTAGCCCACTTACAATAAGCTTTTTTTTTTAAAGTATTACCCAACTTCTAGCTAAAATGATTAACCAGATACATCAAAATGTTCACTATCATTACCAATATCTTTCAAGTGAAAGTAGTTACCGGTTTTCACTATTTATTATGTATTTCTTACATTTTTGTACTGCCCCATACAAAAGAGTCCCTGGGCAATTAAGTGAGATAAAGCAATGAAGAAAGATTGCAAGTTACAGAAAACACTTTGCTTAAACTGAACCATATTATTGCTTGTGTAAAGAACTGCTTTAATAGCTAGGCAGCAATTCCAGATGAATTCGGGGGGGGGGGGGGGGAGATAGGCAAAATAGTATGCTCTAACTTGTGGTCAATAGTGCCAGGCTGCACTGAAAAGAGGGGCTTAAGTCATGTATAGACGCAAAGGCTGCTCCATGAATCAAATCAACAAACCCATATTAGGACACAATTATTAAAAAAAAATCACAAGACAACGATTTTGAGCTGGTCATAATAAAAGTTATTAAAGCACTATTTCCATTTAGATTTTCCACAGAAGACCAACACAGCTGTCTACATTTTTGTCAACTCATTTCTGTGCCCCTTAGTTGTATAAATACAGCAAAAGCAAAACTATTGGGAAACCATCTCAAAGTTACTGACTACTTTCTCTGGTTGATGTTAACAAATCTACAGTCGTTTACTTATCATACTTGCAAAAAAAAAAAAACCCTAGAGAGCTAACAACCCACCATGTGAGTAAAGAGTACACTGAATCTCCAGTAGTATATTCTGGGAACACTGTACTGGAACCAAACAAGCAACACTAGTACAAAGGGGATGCACTGGCACTCCAGGGTTGCAGGTCTGATACATATACTGTACCCAACCCACTTTCTGAAGTGTGTGGAGGAGTCTGTGTGCCTTGGTCAATAGAAGGGGACTTCCTTCCTGTCCCTCTATGCACTGCAGGTAAAGAAGCAAAGTAGAAGACCATGCCCCTCCATCCCTGCCATGGTAGGACCATACTGTTGCACCGTTAGGTCCCATTTCATACATTACACAGACACAAACCCAGAATTGCCACTCATTGTATGCTCAAGAGTTAGCCTTCAGACTCCCTGAGGAGTATGCCTGCATGATGCACGTTTGCAGACACATTTTCCAGATTTACACTAGACATTTTTAGGTGCACCATTAAAAATGTGATGTGTGAAATGACGCTGTCACTTTAAATAAACTGACATGAATGGAAAATGCCTCCAGCTATCCTGGAACAATGTTCCAGGATGTTCCCCATACTTGATGAGTTTCAACCTTCCTATAACAAGATGAAAAGGGTTAAACAAATCCAAGGTTGGAATGTGTGGAACAGTTGCTATCTTAGAATTTTAAAGACTTCCACATCTCATCACATCATCTATTATGCAAGTTGTCAGATGCAGAAGAGACAAAAGAACCACTATGAAGTACTGCAACGATATCAGCTCTGACTCAGTTCACAGACAGGCTCTCTTGGAACTTCCCAACTTAGTCTTTAACAACTAAGGCAACTATATTTACCCTTCAAGGCAGGTCAAGGTTGTTTTTCACTTTATTATTGTAAATCCCCAACCTCAGTTGAAGTTTCAAATACAGCAGTAGATAGATAGCAGCAGCTCTGGACATGTTTCAAATCCCAGACACTGCACTGCACACTGACTGAGCCAGTTCAGACAACTAAATAAACCAAGGGTTATTTGATCATAAATGCAAATTAAAGTCCTCCAAGCTCATGCATTCCCTCCTCCCCACCTCCCTTTCCTTCCCAATTTCTAAACCATTGTTCCAAGGCTCATCTAAAGCTGTATTATTCACAAACTAGGATATGAAACTGTGATCTAACTCGGGTTTCATATCTTGGTTTGTGAACTACAGAAAAACCGTCATTCCCACCTGGGGACAAGGCACAAAGTTATGGTTCCAACAAACTAGAATGTGGACATCAGAGCTCTGTACCAGAGATCAGAAAGAAGGAAGAAGAGGGAGCGTAGGGGCCAAGAGGACGTTAAGCAGTGTTCCTGATAAAAACAAACTGTGATTTGTTCATAATATGAACCGGTCCACTGGCACTCATCCAATGACTACTGGCTAGTTTGCTAATATCGAAAGGAAAACAAAGGGGGAAATCAAACTTCAAAAGGGGCAAACCATAAAGAGCTGAGGTGTGCAGACCGAGCTGCAGAAAAGCATTATCTGTGATGGAAGACTGATTGTTAGGGACTCAATTGAAAGGTGTTTGTGCAAGGTTCCATCATGCACATACCTAAGATACCTTTAAAAGCAAATAAAATGTTTTTGGGAAAACGTCTACTATTGTCAGATGTGGGTTTTCCCGAAAGTTCTGAATTGGGAGAAAATGCATAAAATCTGCATTAATTCCCCCCTCAAGAAATTACTATACAAGTTTTCTTCATGTTCTAAGTGTGTGATCTAATTTGCCGTGTTATTTGACCGGTTTATATAGTTTTTAAAAACCATTCTAACTTATTTATTTATCTGCATCTGAAAAGTATTTCAAGCAGTCAAGTAGTTGAACTGAAATATTTGATGGGGGTAGGGTGGAGAAATCAGTAAAGACACTTCATGTGCATTAATTGTTATACTGAAACAAATTCTACGCAATAAAATATATGTACCCTCTCACATACTTCCTGAAGATATTCACCTGAAAAACACATTAATTACAACTTTGAAGTTGCTAAACTTGCATAATACCGCATTGGCATCCATTCACTGTTACTAATGAAGGTTATGAAACAACGCTGCACATTCAGACTAGCTCTATACACATGCAGCAGTGTAAGTTCCAGACTATTGCTTCACTGTTGCTTGAGCAGTGGAAGGGACAGTTTTTGCCCATCTTCCCTTTCCTCTAACACCCACTTTGTATCACCAAAACATGTTCCCAAACATTGTGTTAACCTCAGGGACCTATTTTCTCAAAGCTAAGTGCTACTGTATAAACTCAAATGCTATAAACTCATGGACTCACGATGTCAGGAGTTAGAAGCCAAACGTATTTGCCAAGATTACAAGCAATATAATCCATCTCTCTTTGTGCAGTAGAACCTTTGCATAAACAAGTTGCTTTCCGAAGCTTAATAAAGATATTATCATTTTCATATTGTTTTCCTAATATAATTTCCATCTGCAATTTGTAATAAGGCAAGAATTAAAAATGCAAATCACACAACAGGTGTGCTATGTCCTATTATTAATTATTATTATTATTATTTTGCTTTTATATCCCGCTCTTCCTCCAAGGAGCCTAGAACAGTGTACGACATACTTAAGTTTCTCCTCACAACAACAATGTGAAGTAGGTTAGGCTGAGAGAGAAGTGACTGGCCCAGAGTCACCCAGCAAGTATCCTGGCTGAATGGGGATTTGACCTCAGGTCTCCCCAGTCCTAGTCCAGCACTCTAACCACTACACCATGCTGAAAGTAAACTACTTAATAGATGTTAGCAACTGGGAAGAGTCTTATCTGATCAAACGTTATATTAAAAGCCAAGAGCAATTCCATTTAGACTGTTTATTCCTCTATTTACAACCTTCAAAAATAACTGAAAACACCCTCTTAATGATACCGCAGTTGCATTAGATTCAAATGTAAAGGTACACAGAGAGATGCCCTTGATGGTTAAGAACAGCCCTGCTGGATCAGGCCCAAGGCCCATTTAGTCCAGCATCCTGTTTCACACAGTGGCCCACCAGATGCCGCTGGAAGCCTACAGGCAGGAGTTGAAGGCATGCCCTCTCTCCTGCTGTTACTCCCCTGCTACTGGTACTCAAAGGCATCCTGCCTTTGAGGCTGTAGGTGGCCTACAGCCCTTTGACTAGTAGCCGTTGACAGACCTTTCCTCCATGAAGTTATCCAAACTCCTTTTAAAGCCATCCATGTTGCTGGCTGTCACCACATCTTGTGGCAGAGAATTCCACAAGTTTATTAAGCATTGTGTGAAAAAGTACTCCCGTTTGTTGGTCCTAAATTTCCTGACAATTAATTTCATGGGATGACCACTCGTTCTTGTGTTATGTGAGAGGGAGAAGAATTTCTCACTATCCACTTTCTCCACACCATGCATGATTTTATAGACCTCTATCATGTCTCCTTGCAGTTGTCTTTTTTCTAAACTAAATAGCCCCAGGTGTTGTAGCCTTGCCTCATAAGAAAGGTGCTCTAGGCACCTGATCATCTTGGTTGCCCTCTTCTGCACCTTTTCCAGTTCTCCAATGTCCTTTTTTAGATGTGGTGACCAGAATTGTACACAGTACTCCAGGTGTGGCCGCACCATAGTTTTGTATAAGGGCATTATAATATTAGCAGTTTTATTTTCAATCCCCTTCCTAATGATCCCTAGCATGGAATTGCCTTTTTCACAGCTGCTGCATATTAAGTCGACACTTTCAATGAGCTGTCCACCACAACCCCAAGATCCCTCTCCTGGTCAATCACCAACAGCTCAGATCCCATCAACGTATATTTGAAGTAGGGTTTTTTTGTCCCAATGTGCATCACTTTACATTTGCCAGCACTGAATCACATTTGCTATTTTGTCTCCCACACCTCCAGTTTGGAGATCCGTTTAGAGCTCTTCACAATCTGTTTTGGAGTTCACTACCCGAAAGAGTTTGGTATCATTTGCAAATTTGGCCACCTAGCTGCTTACCCCTACCTCTAGATGAATAAATTAAAAAGCACCGGTCCCAGTACAGATCCCTGGGGAAGCCCATTTCCTACTTCCCTCCATTGTGAAAACCCTCCATTTATACCTACCCTCTCTTTCCTGTCCTTCAACCAGTACTTGTCCCCTTATCCCACATCTGTTAAGTTTTCTCAAGAGTCTTTGATGAGGAACTTTGTCGGAAGCTTTTTGGAAGTCCAGGTATTCTATGTAAACTGGATCACCCTTATCCACATACTTGTTGACACTCTCAAAGAACTCCAAAAGGTTCATGAGGCAAGATTTACCTTTGCAGAAGCCAGGCTTGTTCACTCCCAGCAGGGCCTGTTGTTCTATGTGCTTTACACTTTTATCATTGAGGATGCTTTCCATCAATTTGCCTGGAATGGACATTAAGCTAACCAGCCTGTAATTTCCCGGATCACCCCTGGATCCCTTTTTGAAAATCGGTGTTACATTTGCTACTTTCCAGTCCTCCGGTCCAGAGCCTGATTGCAGGGATAAGTTATATATTTTAGCAAGGAGGTCAGCAATTTCACGTTTGAGTTCTTTGAGGACTCTTGAATGGATGCCATCCAGCCCTGGCGATTTGCTAGGTTTCAGTTTTTCCAGACAGTTTAGAACATCATCTCTTGTCACTTCTATCTGACTCAGTTCTTTAGCCTCCATGCCCGAAAAGCCTGGTTCACAAACAGGTATATGCTCAGTATCCTCTGCCGTGAAGACAGACGCAAAGAACTCATTTAGCTTCTCTGCAACCTCCATATCCTCCTTAATAATCCATTTCATTCTCTCATTGTCTAATGGTCCAACCGCCTCCCTGGCAAGTTTCCTGCATCTGATGTATTAAAAAAAGTTTTTGTTATTCCACTTGATGCTTTTAGCTAAATGTTCCTCAAACTCTCTTTTCACCTCCCTTATAACTTGCATTTATTTATTTTTGCCAGAGTTTGTGTTCCTTTTTGTTCTCTTCATTTGGACAGGCCTTCCCATTTCAGAAGGAAGTCTTCTTCCCTTTTATGGCTTCCTTGACATTACCCGTTATCCATGCTGGCATCCTTTTGGACTTAGTGGTACTTTTCCTCCTTTTGGGTATACAATCTAACTGGGCTTCTAGTATTGTGGTTTTGAGTAAACTCCATGCATTCTGGAGCGAAGTGACTTTCCTGATTTTCCCTTTCAGCTTTCTTTTTACCATATTCCTCCTTTTGGAGAAGTTTCCTCTACTCAAATTCAAAGTGTCTGTGTTAGACTTCCTTGGTGATTCTCTCCATGCATATATGCTGAATTTGAGCACACCATGGTCAAAGGGTCAATGACACTGACATCACACCCCAGGTCCTGGGTGCCACTCAAGATTAGGTCCAAGGTCACCTTCTCTCTGGTTGGTTCCAAGACCAACTGTTCTAGGACACAGTCATTCAGCGTATCTAGAAATCTGACCTCTTTGTCATTACCTGGGTGTGAATTCACCCAGTCTATGTGTGGGTAATTGAAGTCACCCATTATTACTGCCCTACCTCTCCTTGATGCCTCCCTGATTTCCTGCTGCAACTCCCAGTCACTGTCAGCATTTTGATCTGGAGGGCGATAGCACGTCCCCAGAAGTACATTTCCTTTCAGGCCTTGTACTATCACACACAGGCCTTGTACTGTCACCATGTACTACCCACCACTCCCTCCTGCAAGTAAGGACCCTGCATTGTACCTATTTAAACAAGCTCTTGGGGGGGGGGTTCATGATTAAACCAGAAGAGAGACTGTGACAAATAAGTGGTGACATTTTATTTTGTTTAATTAAATTTTATACTTTTAAACTGTCACATGCACATAACCATCTAGATTAGCTAGACTAACTATAAATCTAAAAATAAATATATAGGATGTATCCCAATCACACTTCCAGGGAGATATTCTGAGAAAAGTGGGGAGGTACATTTGTGTACACTGCAGTAAAATACAGTGGCCAACATGTTCCACAGTGTAATATAGGCAGTTCCAAGCTGCTCACACTGCTGTAAGCTCCAAAGCTACTGTCAGTCTTGTGTTTTTGCACAAGAGCACAAATACTTCAAGTAGTATACTTGCACTTCTGGAGCACTAAGGTTTGAAACAAAAGCACAAGAACTACTGCAGTTCCCTAGGAGTCCACAGCAGCACGTGTGGCTCAGAAACACCCATGTTATGCTGTGGAATATGTCAGACACCGGATCCAATAATTACAGAACCTAAATAAAACCTAGGTGTAGACCTACAGTTAACTATCTCACCCCACCCCCCAAAAAAAGAAAAAAGAAAAAAGAAAAGAATATTGCACTGAAATCCTTTGTCAGCTAATTCTCTTTCTCCCAGCAGTCTGTGAACTGCATTCTAGGGAATCCTGGACTTCCTCAAAAGTGTATGAAAGGTTCCTTAGTGAAGAAATCAATAATGATGAAAAAGCATCCTTGAAACTCACCTTCCCTTGTAACATGGAGCCACAGTTGAGTGTTTGGTACATTTTATTTAAGGTGGATTCTTCATGCAGGAGGAGAGAGTGGTGATGGAACTAAACAGGACTACCTAGCACTCCACACAACTTAGCATGTCCCCTCAAATCCTCTCTGTAGCAGTCAAATTAACGTGAAATGGGTTTCTTGAAGGCAGGAAGTGTTAAAATCACCACTGTAAATTAGGAAACATACCGTATATGCCTACAGCAGTAACATCACTGTAAACATAACTATACAGATCCCCTTCATTGGGTACTTGCAATCAACCTGCAGTTTTTACATAAAGCAGTAAGATGCTGGTGGGTCTCAAATTGGAGATCTACTAGACCTAATTGCAACCCAAACAGCATGAAGCAAAAAGTTATTGTCAAATATGGCAAATGTGACACATATTTGACAATATGGCGATACTGTCAAATATGTTATTTCAAATGATCAAACCAGTGGCAGTCGAGAGTATTTGGACATCTGAAGCAAGCCACAATACCACCTTACCTTTCCGGCACATACACACATGCCCCACCAGGGCCAGCCCTGTCTCCTGGGCTAGAGCCCACTTCTGCCATCCCTCTTTCCTGCTCTTTTGCTTCATTTCCCTCCAGGAGTATGCTCTGCCTGCCGCCACCACCACTCCTGCAGAAGTGTCCTACTTCCCCTGCCCATCATCCATTGTCATCACCACTGTTCCTGCAAGCTTAATGATCAGAGTTATGAAGATGCAGAAACTGGTCTCTGCTATAGAAGCAGCAGCACAGACGGTAAGCAGGAGAAGCTGGATGTTGCTGCAGGAGCAGCAGCGGCAGGCAAGCAAAAGGTGTGAAAGAACTGGGAAGAGGGGCAGCAGGCAGTGAGCTCCAACTCAGGGAGTGGGAATGGCCCTGGCCTGCAGGGGTGCTGGTGAGGCAGGCAGAGCACCCCCAGGAAGGCAAGGAGAGGAGAGGGGGAAGAGAGGCGGCAGCAGCAGACCAGTAACAGGCAAGTGGGAGAGGAGAAGTGCCTGCACTCGCTGCCCTACGACAACTCGCCACTTGAGCTGACCACCTCACCCAGCTTCATTATAACCCTGTCCCTGGATCAAGCTTCATACAGGATTGGAAAGCACCATGTGACATATAGCTTAACAAATACACTTTTGGCTAACACCAGGCTCAGATACAAGATGAAAACCAACAGACTGGAGTTCAGTTCTGATAAGACAGAGTTACTGCTGGTGGGTGGTTTGTTTGATATTGGACACAGTATTCAACCTGTTCAGGGTAGTGCAGCACTATATCTAAAGGATCAGGTTTAGGGTTTAGAGGTACTGATTGATCCAGTTTTGTCACTGAGGGCCTCCAAAGTGCCCTCTGAGACATGTAGCACCTTCCACCAGTTCAAATTGGTGCACTAGCTAAATTCCCTCCTAGACAAAAACAACTTGGCCAGTTAGCCATGCTTTGGTAACTTCTTGCCTCGATTACTGCAATGCATTGTATATAGGACGCTGCAGTGTTCCCTCTAACAAGGATTCCCAGATGTTGTTCACTACAATTCCCAGCATCCCCAGGTGCAATGGCCTTTGGCTGTTGATTATGGGAATTGTAGTCCACAACAGCTGGGAATTCCTGTTAGAGGGAACACTGGGAGGCTGCCTTGGAAGATCTGCCAGAAACTTCAGATAATCCAGAACACAGCTAGGGTGTTGTTAGCTGGGACCGGGCATAGGGAACAAATTATGTCAGGTCTGAAACAGCTCTATCACTTACCAGTCCATTTCCAAACATAATTCAGAGTGCTGGTACTTCTATTTAAAGCCCTCTACAACTTGGTATCTCTTTCCACAAGCACTGAGATCTTCAGAAGTCTTTCTCCTGCCTTGTGGTTAGGCGGGCGGAGAAGGCCTTCTTAGCTGTTGACTGTAGTACCCCACTTTTGGAGCGCTATTCCCAGGGAGGTTTGCCTAGCACCTACTTTTATGCCTTTTGACTGCCTGGCAAGGACCTTTTTATTTCCTCAGGTCCTTTGAAACACCAGCTGCATTTTTTTTGCCTGTTCCCCTGTTGTTGTTTTTCACTGCCTCCGCTGTTTAAGCTTTAATTTTACTGCTATTGATTGTTGCTTTATGTTTTTATTTTATTCATGTAAGTCATCCTGAGAGCATTGTACTGAAGGGTATGGTGTACATTTTATAAATAAATAAAGTTTGCTGACAGATACAGTACCTCCTCAGGCTTTCCATCAAAATCTCAAAAGAAGTTTCTGTCCATCAACAATGACAAGCAGAAACTTGTCACTGTATATGACTGGGAGAGAAAATATAACACTGCAGAGTTTTCATCATGCCACATCAAGTCTATACGGAGACTGTGAAAGAACACTAATTATAGAAATGACTGACAATGCTTTCCAATGTATTTCTTAATAGCATCACATCTCACACAGACACACCCACAGCCTCTCAGCTAAAGATGCTAACTCTCTCTTTCGCAAGAAAGCAACGCACAGTTCTTCTGCTCCCATCTCCAGCAGTAAAAATGAAATTGAAAGGATACCTGAGCGGAGTAAAACTGATTATCACAACGCCTCCCAAGACTGCCAGAATGAAGCACCAATGAACAGGTACTAGAAAACAAGCTCTAAAATGACAGGATGGCTGGTACACCTTGTGGGAGTGTGATACAAGATCTGTTGCTGTGCTTCCTTAAGACAGGCATCTTAGGATGGAGTCCAAATTCACATAACTTTCATGCAAAGTGGCTTTGAATGGGATATTGAGGCTCACATAGAAAACACCAAAAGGATAGGGATGAAGTTGAAGAGGAAGATGAGCAAGGATGCCATTTCAAGTTTCATTAGGGTTGTGTGTATGCAAAAAAGTTCTGGCAGAAAGGGAATGGGAGAACAAAATTCACAGTAGGAGTAGGGTCAGAAGCCTGCTGTGGAATATATTCAAATTGCAAACACCACAATACATTTTAGGTACTTCTGTCACAGTTCATTTTAATCATCTCATAACCATAGCAATTTTATCAAGAGGTCAGTCACTCCAAAGGGACTTGTGTCCTTGGCATGCACATTAAGCACTCACTCAGGCCCATACAGTTGTTAGTACTATTACTCAACATATAACTAATATTCAATGTACAGCACTATATATGACCAAGTATATAGGTACTTCTGAGAAATAATCGCATCTAAATTCCAGCAGGATAGCCATGTTAGTAGGTTGCAACAAGAGGGTTTTCATAGGCATCACAAAAACTAACAAGTTTACTGTGGTATAAGCCAGAGCTCATGTCATCAAATGCATAAAATGTTCATCTATTCTAAGGTAATGATCTCAAATTATGGGGTAATAGCCACAGCATTAATTTTAAAAAATGATTAATCAGTATAGAATAGGTCTGTCATAGTAGCTATCAAGATATGACAGCTAAATGGAACCTCCATCTCCAGAGCTATTATACCTCCAAAAACTAAATGTTGGGGAAGGACTGTTGCTTTCATACCCGTTTGCAAGCTTCCCAGAGACAACTGACGGAAACAGACAAGGAGAGCTGGTCTTGCGGTAGCAAGCATGATTTGTCCCCTTAGCTAAGCAGGGTCTGCCCTGGTTGCATGTGAATGGGAGACTTGATGTGTGAGCACTGCAAGATATTCCCCTCATGGGATGAAGCCGCTCTGGGAAGAGCAGAAGGTGTCAAGTCCCCTCCCTGGCATCTCCAAGATAGGGCTGAGAGAGATCCCTGCCTGCCTTTGGAGAAGCCGCTGCCAGTCTGTGAAGACAATACTGAGCTAGACACACCAATGGTCTGACTCAGTATATGGCAGTTTCCTATGTTCCTAACCGTGTGAACCAGGAAGATTGTCCCCCACCCAGCCTCAATGGCGCTCCTGGGAGATAAGAAGAGGCCCCCCACCCCACCCCGCCAGTCACACAGCATCCGCTCTGGTGCCACACCCACTTCCAGCATCTGCGGCAGACCTTGTTACTCCACCCTCCTGTGTTCACCTCCCTTCCGCGCCTCCCCGCTTACCGTGCTGAGTGAAGATATTGAAGCCGCTCTCGGCGCCTCGGGGGGCGGCCGCTTCACGCCGCCGGCTGGAAGGCCTGGCTGCGCTGCCGCTGCTCCCCCGGAGCCCCCTCGACTGGGGCTGGGACAGAGGCGGCGGCTGCTGTTGCTGCTGCTGAGACGACGATGGCTGCTGTTGGAGCGCAGCGGCGCCCGGCTCTCCGACGCGGCCCACCTGCTGGCCCATCCCCGCTCTCCTCCCGTCCCGGGCCCCCGCCAGCGCCCCCGGCCGCCTCCTCCTCCGCTTCTCGCTCACATGCCGCCTGCGCTGCGCCGCGCCCGGCTAAACCCGGCTGCCCTGCCTCCTTCGCCGCCGAGCTCCAGCCAGGCCCTCACGGATTCGTCCCCTCAGTCTCCGCTGCCGCCATCTTAACCACAGAGCTCAGAGGCACGGGACAGAACGACTCCCTCTCGCCCACCCTTCCCACCTCCGGTCCTCCAGGGGAGTCGGTTGCTCCTCCCCCCCATCTGGCCCCGCCCCCAAGCCTCTGAGACTGTGTGCGCGCAGTGCTGGTCCTCCTGGCGTGAGCGGTTCGCTCGTCTCCCACGCTCAAGCGCCCACGCTTTTCCTTCCCTTCATTCCGCTCTCTGGAAAGAGTTGCGGATGAGCGGAGAAATCCTGCTTTTTTTAATTTCAAAAAGTACGTAGAAAAGGGATATTCCCCAAAGTGTAAAATACCCAGGATGAAAAGCCAAATGCATTTTCAACAATAATAATAAATAATGAAACAAACAACAACAAGTGCTCTGTAGTGTAAGATACCTACAGTGAAAAGACAAAAACATTTAAATACTTGTAGTAGTGTTGATGATGATGAGCAATATTTGGAACATAGGAAGTTGCCATATACTGAGTCAGTCCATTGGTCCATCTAGCTCCGTATAGCAGCAGCTTCTAGGTTGCAGGCAGGAACCTCTCTCAGCCCTGTCTTGGAGATGCCAGGGAGGGTACTTGGAACCTTCTGCTCTTCCCAGAGCATCTCCATCCCATGAGGGGAATACCATACAGTGCTCACACATCTAACCCTAACTCTAAAAGGGTATGATTTTTATTTCAATTTAGAGACGTTGAATCCTCAGTCATAATCAGTATGAAGCAGGTTAAGTCTGTGCAGGCGTTGGGTGCTTCAAGTTACACAGAACTCTTAATCAGGCAAAATGGGAAGAGTTCTTTTGCTGGTTTTAAGGCAGCAGTCCTAAGCACAGCCAGGAGTAAGCTCTGTTGATATCTGTATGTGGTCCAAATGATCAGCATGTGGGAGAGGAGATGGGGATACACAAGGAAATAGCTGTAAGTGTCAGTCAGTCTTTATTATGGCCTTTGACCGATACCAGAACATCTAAAACAAATGTATAATTTAAACATGGCCATATTTAATAACATGGATCCAACCATTAGCAAGTAGAGTGTGTCAAACTTGTATTGCAGGATAGAATTTTGCACCTGTGTGTGATTGACAAATTAGCATCTATTAGCAAATATTTGACAAAATTCATCCAATTGTCCTGGCAGGTTATGTAAAACAGGGTCAATTAACTTTCACCTAAGACCTATGCAAAAGAAACCCCGGAGGAGCACATGTGCAACCAACTCAATCACATCTGAGATACAGGGGCAATATCTCTGCTCATTTGGAATTCTGCTATATCTACCAGCCAATAGTTCCGAAGGAAGGGCATTCATACGGGCCCTCCAGAAGGCCCATCTGTGTTTAGGGAAGGTGAGAAGGAATAGATAATTTGCTGGGCGAGTTCTCATCACACCACTGAGCAGAATGTTCTAGATGTCCTCAACAGGTCATTCTGAAACTCATTATCCCAGATCCTTCATTTGTTGAGTTCTTTAGCCCTGACCAATCCTGCAGAGAGGATTGCCTCGGGCAAAAGACCATAGGTATGGAGTTTCCTAACACAGTTTTCCCATCAATTCAAGCAGTGCCTATCCAATAATAAGGGAAGGAGACCAGAGGGCATTAATTTGATTCTTGCCCAGTTTATTAGTATTAGATACCAAGCTCTGGCCTCTATCAAGATAACACCCGATTCCAGTCTCAGAGTAGCATTAGAAATACATTTGGGGGTTAGAAATAATGTTCTTAAGAACCTGGCTTGGACCTGTTCCAGGAGGGTATAGTTAGCATAGGGTCCTAGCTGTGCCCCATAGAACATTTGAGCCATCGACTGCCTTAAATGAGTTGATGGCAGCTGGAATGAACAATCCTCCTTGCCACCTGTGAAGTTAAAAGTTGCTGATATAAAGGCCTCCGAAATGTTTCAGCTTGGGAGGGGGGAGTTCTTTAACAGCTGAGGAGGGTGCACTCACCCCTCCCGACACATTTTCTCCCCCGTTGCTCCGTTATTTTCAAGCTCCTCGGGGCGGCAGCATTCCTCCCTGCCGCCCCATTGCCCTCATTGGCCGGAAGTAGTGATCGCGCGTGCGCCCGTTGCGTGTGCGCACTCGCACGGCAGACTAGCACACGTGCAATCACTACTTCCAGCTGATGAGGGCAAGGGGGCAGCAGGGAGAAACACTGCCGCCCCAAGGGGCTTGAAAATAACAGAGCGCCGGTGGGGGAAATGTGGTGGGAGGGGTGAGTGCACCCTCCTCCTCCCTTGAAGAACCACCCCCACCAGCACCGAATCACTTTCGGGCTCATCCCTAGTTGCTGATGGACTTTTCTGTGTCTGAGCAGCGGCATATCTGATTTGAGTGGTCTTCCTCCCAGATTCCTGAAACACTAACCCCAGAGTTAAAACATTTAACCTTCTCTATATCATGATTGTAAATCTTCCATTTATCTTTTCCCCTCCTACTAGAGAAGGCCAAAATTTTAGTTTTCTGATAATTGATGTCCAATTACTCTTCCTTGCAATAGAGGACTAAGGCCTTGAGAACTCTTCTCATCCCCACTTGTGACTGGGACAAAATGACTGCGTCATCTGCATATAAAAGTATATGAAGCTGTCTATCTGCCAACTTTGGAGCATGTATATCTAAGCCCTGCAGGCCCTTGATTAAAGAGTTTAAATAGATATTGAACATCGAAGGAGCCAGAATGTACCCCTGCTTGAAAACCTTCCCCCATGCCCTAATAGGCCTAGATAACTGGTCCTGCTGGTTGTATCTCACTCTAAGACTTGTATTGTTGTAGTTTGATCATCAGCAGCAAGAGCCTCTTATCAATCAAGATGCTACGGAGCCTGGACCATAGGCATACTCCAGAGATTGAATCGAACGTGGCTTTAAAGTCTATGAGTGCGGCTTATTTATTTATTTATTTGCGTTTATATCCTGCTCTTCCTCCAAGGAGCCCAGAGTGGTGTACTACATACTTGAGTTTCCCCTCACAACAACCCTGTGAAGTAGGTTAGGCTGAGAGAGAAGTGACTGGCCCAGAGTCACCCAGCTAGTATCCTGGCTGAATGGGGATTTGAACTCGGATCTCCCCGGTCCTAGTCCAGTGCTCTAACCACTACGCCACTGAGGGGTCTTGTGTATTTCTCAACTAAATGTTGTACGACCAGACAGTGGTCAATCGTAAAATGCCCTGGTCTAAAACCTTCCAAAGATTGCTCCTGTTCCAACCAGTTCATGAGTTTTTGATTTAATAGCCTAGCATACATTTTGCTAATATTAAGTAGGCTTATGGGTCTGTAATTAGGCGGAATATTTATATTACCCTTTTTGAAGATAGGTACCAAAATTGCTAGACCCCAGTCTTCTGGTATGCAGGCCAAGTTGTTTATATGGATAAATAAGGCTGCCAACACTTGTGCCCACCACTTGGGATTTGCCTTGATTTTATCTAGTTGGGATAAAATCATTTCCAGGGGCTTTGACACTCTTGCGTTTATCGATAAGTTGTTTAACCTCTGCAACCAATACTGGGAGCCAATTCTGAATACTTTCAAGCGAGAGCTCTGACTCAGGGATGGGATGATTGGCACCAGTGTTCTCTCTAATTTTGTTCATGTTTGTGCGGAACGAGTTTTGTTCTGGGTGGCAGTATCAAGGCAGTGTGTGTGCACCTGCATTCAGAGTGGGGCCTTCCTGATTCAACCTGAGCAGGATTCAAAATTAACTGAGACATCAGAAAATGTGTGAGTGCATGCACATGCACACGCATTAGAGGGAACAGTGATTGGCACTACTAAAAAGCACATTAAAATGTGCCTCCCAGACCCTAGCAAGCAGTAAGTCAGGGAAAGCGAGTCCCAACTGGAGCAACCCGAAATAATTTGCCAGAATAAAGAAGAGTTTTTAAGTCTGGCCACTTCTATCAGTTGTTGCCAGGATTGCTCCAAAGCTTGTCTTTTTTTCTTGCCTAGCTGTGATTTATATTGCCTTTTTGCATCCTTTATAATCTGGTAGCAAGTGATAAACTCTTTTTGCCCATTCCCATTTTGTGTGCATTCCTAGTTGCATCAACTTATCTGTAGCGTTTAAATGAAATGTTGAGTAAGGCAGAATACTGACTAAGACAGTATGACTGTGTATACATTTCAACTGGTTATTCATTTCATCATATTGTATTATAAACAATGATTGTTGCTGGGAACTGGGCATTTTGGGCACAGACCTCAAAAAAATGACTCCTAATTAGTTCAATTCCATTGAATCTCTCTAGTCAAGCATCAGGAGGTAAAACTGTTCCTAAATTGTACCACATGACACCACAATGCAAGTGGAGGATCGCACAAAGTAATACTCCCCCCTTGATAGATAACAGTGGTCAGGAGTGCCTTTTGCCAGCTTCAGCTAGTGTGTCAGCTGCAGTCCTACCTAGAGAAGGCAGAAATAACCATGCATTGGCTACACTTAGATTAGACTACTGCAATGACCTTTTTGTTGGGCTGCCTTTGAAGATAGTTCAAAGGCTTCTGTTGTCCAGAACCCAGCTTGAAGAATGCTCATGGGAGCAAGAGTATACACGAGAGTAACACCAGTCCTGCCACAGCTTCACCGGTTACTGGTTTGCTTTTGAGCCCCATTCAAAGTGCTGATTTTAACCTGCAAAGCCCTATATAGCCTGGGGTTGGGGTACTTGAAACTACCTATGCCTATATGAACCTCCCTGGGCTCCAAGATCATCCCCACAAACTCTGACATCTCGTCTGACATTGTCTCAAACTCATGTGATGGTAACCAGAGACAAGGCTTTTTTTTGGTACTGGTGCCTCACTTTTGGAATTCTTTCCCCGAGATCCCCCCTGACTACATCCCCATCTCTTTCAAGAAGCCGTTGACTTTAGCTAGGGTATTTAAGCCTTCTGCTTGTCGTTTAGGTTTCACTCTGCTGCTGTTTTAAGAAATATCCTCTGCTATATTGTCTTGGTTTAAGTTGATGTTTGTTGTGTTTCTGGTTTTTTGAACTATACAAGGGTTGTTTTTTTTCCTGGCCTTGTGAAGTATTGTTCCCAAAAGGTTGGATATAATTTTGATAAATAAAACAATAATCTCTTACATATACTTCTGTATATTCAGCCTACAATTCAGTTATGGGATCCCCCCACTAGGGATGTGCACGAACCTGTTCGGCAGTCTATACACAGACCGCCAAACAGGTTTGGAACCCCCATGTTTGAACGCAGGGGCGGGGGTCTCTTTAAGGTGTGGGGTGGATTTTCTTACCTCCCTCACCGTGCTCCCCCCCTCCGGCACTGTGTTAAAAATCACTGGTGTGGGGCGGCTGTATTCCCTCTTGCTTCCAGCATAATACTGGAAGTGGCATGCACACACCACACACATGCACAGCATGCACACACGTGTGTGGTGTGTGCATGCACACACACCATTTGCGGTATTACGCTGAACGGGGCAGCAAGAGAGAATACAGCCGCCCCACGCCAGCAATTTTTAATGCAGTGCTGGAGGGGGGAGCACAGTGGAGATGGTAAGAACACCTCTCTGTGCCTTAGAGACTCCCTCCCGCCTCCTGGGTGTGCATGGAACCGGTTCAATGTACACCTTTCCCCCCACTTGTGGTCTGAAGTGGTACAGTTCAGGAACACTTAATATATGATGAGTTATTTGTCTAAAGAGCCTTGTTATAACTAACTTTTGTTGGATTCGTTCCTTTCCCCGTATTCGGTCCCCTCTTCCAAAAAGAAAAAAAAAGTATGAGCTTTGCCATTTAGTATGTCTGCTTTGTATCCTTATTGCTGTGGTCCTTTTCCTGTTTGCTTTTCAGAAGTTTGCTTGCTGACAGAAAAGGGGAGCTGAGAAAGTTAAAGAAAAAACAAGATGGAGGGGAAATCTTACAGAAAGAAAACATCTTGTTGGTGTCCAAATCTTGCTTACTGTGTCCTTCTTGCCAGGAACAAGATACAAAACTCTTGTTAACATTCAATATGCAAGTCCCAAGAATCCTCCTAAAGAGAAATGTATGGCAAGTGCAAATGTGTAATTCTGTGACAAATGTTTACCAAGGATGTCATTGGAAACCAGGCCACACCCACATAGCCTGGGGGCAGTTCAACCAACCAAGACCATCTTCTGACAGCATAGTTAGATTCCTGTGATAGGTGCCTATAGGCAGCTGTACATGCAAGCAACCAGTAGGGAAACATCACCAGACCTGAATAAACTAGGTATCCGTCTAAGATGGATGCAGATTACTGTGGAGATAGAGTAGGTCAGATCCTTGCTACCAACACTTTCTGTTTCTATCAACCAATGATGACATCTAGTGTTGGCAGGCCCCCAAATAGCAATTTCATTCTGGGCTTGGAAGTAGACATAGAAAAAGAAATGAGAGCCGAGCCATTTATGATACACTTTAAAGTTTCTAATGAAGAGATCCTGGGGAATATGCAAAAGACAATTGTTCCCATGGCAATTGCTACAAATCAGCTTGAAAAAGACAGGATGGCATGGGAGAAAACAATGGAATTCAACAAGTTGGCAATGACCTCATAAGGAGTAAATGAACAAAGGTTGGCAATTCCAGGCTAAATGGTGGGTATGAAAGCAGCCTAAAACATTCCTGATTCATGTCCCTCTTAGTCAAATGCATTCCGTAAGTTAATTATGTATTCTCTGAAGAAGTACTTTGTTCACACAATGCACAATTAACATCAAATTTGTTGGTATAGGATGTAGTAATAGTTACTGGCTTAGACAGACTTAAAATGGAATTAGACAACTAAATGGATCTATCAACAGCTATTATCCAGGATTATTAACTGAGTCTTCCATGGGTAGATTCAGCATTTGTCTGAATACCGGTTGCAGGTAGACAAATATTAGGGGAGGACTGTTGCCTTCAAGTACAGGTGAAACTCGGAAAATTAGAATATCGTGCAAAAGTCCATTAATTTCAGTAATGCAAATTAAAAGGTGGAACTGATATATGAGACAGACGCATTACATGCAAAGCGAGATAAGTCAAGCCTTAATTTGTTATAATTGTGATGATCATGGCGTACAGCTCATGAAAACCCCAAATCCACAATCTCAGAAAATTAGAATATTACATGGAACCAAGAAGACAAGGATTGAAGAATAGAACAATATCGGACCTCTGAAAAGTATAAGCATGCATATGTATTCAGTACTTGGTTTGGGCCCCTTTTGCAGCAATTACTGCCTCAATGCAGCGTGGCACGGATGCTATCTGCCTGTGGCACTGATGAGGTATTATGGAAGACCAGGATGCTTCATTAGCGGCCTTCAGCAGTTCTGCATTGTTTGGTCTCATGTCTCTCATCCTTCTCTTGGCAATGCCCCATAGATTCTCTATGGGGTCAGGTCAGGCGAGTTTGCTGGCCAATCAAGCACAGTACACTGTATACTTTTCAGAGGTCCGATATTGTTCTATTCTACAATCCTTGTCTTCTTGGTTCCATGTAATATTCTAATTTTCTGAGATTGTGGATTTGGGGTTTTCATGAGCTGTACGCCATGATCATCACAATTATAACAAATTAAGGCTTGACTTATCTCGCTTTGCATGTAATGTGTCTGTCTCATATATCAGTTTCACCTTTTAATTTGCATTACTGAAATTAATGGACTTTTGCACGATATTCTAATTTTCCGAGTTTCACCTGTAGTTCTTTTGTTCTGCATGGAAGCATCTGGCTAGTCACTGTTGGAAACAAGGCAGTGGTGGCTGGTCAGGAGGGGCAGTGCCCGCCACTCTCCAAACAAAAACAAACCAGCTAATAAAGGATCAGACTTACCAGCAGCCAGGGAAACCTTCAGAGCAGGGAGCTTCTTCCAGCCCCTCCTCCCCTGCCTGTAACATCTTGGTCTTACTGGTTGGAACAGCTGCTACTCAAGCTGCCCCAGCCAATCCGATTCCTAAGGGGCTCCTGGCACTGCCCCCAGGAAGAACTAAAATAATGGGTTGAAAATGTACTTCCTGGTTGCTTCAGGGATTATATTTCAAGACATGTTCACCTTCTTCTAGGGGCAGTGCCAGGAGGAGCCCCCTAGGAATCAGATTGGCTGTAGCAGCTTGAGTAGCAGCTGTTCCAGCCAGTAAGACCAAAAGAGGAAGTTGCAGGCCGGGGAGGAGGGGCTGGAGGAAGCTCCCTGCTCTGGAGTATTCCCTGGCTGCTGGTAAGTCTGATCTTTTACTATTTTGTTTGTTTGGTGGGAGGGGAAATATAATCCCCGCTTTTTCCTTTCTGTCCCTCTTTCTGCCTTTTGCTCTTCCTTTCTGCTTTCTGACTTTCTCCTTGCTTTTTGCCCTGGCTTTTTTGCTTTCTGCCTTCTCCTCTTTTCCGTTTTCTACTTTTGCCCCTGCTTTTCTGTCTGTCAATCAATCAGTCAATCTTTATTACGGTCACAGACCAGCATAAAGTATGATTACATGTTAAAAGTGAGATTAGATAAAAGATAAATGCATATAAAATAGTACATATTGTTGCTAAAAGGACCAAGAATACTAAAAATACTAAGCCAATGTTAAAATAGAAGGGTGATTCTATGTTAAAAGTGAAATTAGTTTAAAAAATGATTACCTATACTAAAAGGACTAAAAATAGTAAATAACATGAGGGCCTAAGCACCTAAAAGGTAGTAAAAGTAATAAAAAATGCATGAGTTAAAAGACATGAGAGGACAGAAATACATGACCTGAGTTATAAAACTGAAAAAAACAGCCAGATTGAAGGTTATAAGGAGCAGTGAAAGGGAGGCACGTGAGCAATTGCAGGACCTGCCCAGAGTCACTGAGAGTCAGATTGAGGCTGATAGGGCTCACTGCCTGTCATCTGCCGACAAATGCTGATTGCAGCCGCACAGTACCTGGCGACGCTATATGTAATGGCAAGCTTAGAGTCAGAGAACAGCAAAGAGCTATAAAATTGGCTCGAACGGCCTGGATACTTGCTTAGAAATGGAAGGATGAGAGAGGTGTGAATGTCTCTATAGAACAAGCAGCAGAGGAGAGCATGCTCAATAGTTTCAATCTGCCCTAGGCCACAAGGGCATAGTTGCTCAGCAAATGGGGTCCTTTTATAATGGCCATCCAGCACTGCTGAAGGGAGGCCATGACAGTGAGCCAAGGTGAATGCCCTTCTGTGCTTTGGAATCTCCAGTTGGGTGAGGTATGCTGCTGGAGAAGCAGAATATCTAAGCCCATCACTGATGTGAAATTTGGGGGCACTGCTGAGATCAGTTTGGCGCTCAATGTCTGTAATGCACTGCTTGGTGGTTGCTTTTGCCTGATCATAGTGCATACTGAGCAAGGTCATGGGGGAAAGGCCCAAAGTAGCTATTTTGGTCTCAATTGCCTGAATCCAGCTAGATTAGTAATCATCGTGTAGGGTTAGGGGGGCAAGGCCAATTGGGCAGAAGGATAGTCTGAGCCAATAACAGAGGATGGCCACCACACCCTGGCCTCCAGCTTGATCAGGCCTATCTCTAGGTGCAGAGTGGCATTGGAGACACATCTCGGTACTTGGAGCGCTGCCTGCAGGAATTTAGATTGTACAAGTTCCAGTGCTGCAATGTTGAGGAAGGAACCCAATTGAGCACTGTAGAGAAGCTGAGCTAGTGACTTGGCTCTGAACAGTTTGAGGGCTGCGGGTACATAATAGCTTCCTCTTGTCCGCAGGAATTTGAGAATGGCAGAGGCACTTCTCTGGGCATTTAAAGCCACGTGTTCTCCATGGGCTTTCCTAAAGCCGCCAGAATGAAAAACTACTCCCAAGTATTTGAAGTGTGCAACTTGCTCAATCTTATGCCCCTCAATCCACCAAGAGTGGATCTTGGGCCTCCTGGCAAATGTCATAATGTTAGTTTTGTGATAATTGATTTCCAGGCAGCCCTCCCTAAAGTGCAGCATCAGGGCCCTCAGTGCTCTTCTGAGGCCAGTGGGGGTCCTTGAGAGGATGGCTGCATCATCCGCGTATAACAGGATGGCAGTGTGTCCCCCAGTGAGCTCTGGAGAGTGGAAATCCGGGTTGCTGAGCTGACCCACCATAGAGTTAATGTAGAAGTTGAAGAGGAGTGGAGCCAGAATGCATCCTTGTTTGATGCCCTTCTGAATTGTAACTGCTCTTGTGAGGTGGCTCGGGGCTACATCTCACCTTGAGTGATGTGTTCACATGCAGCGTGCGAAGAAGGTATAGCAGGCGCCGGTCGATGGAGGAGGCTTCCTGCTTCTCCCATAATTTGACACATAAGATGGAGTCGATTAAGATCGATTGGAGGAGGTCGATGGAGGAGGCTTCCTGCTTCTCCCATAATTTGACACATAAGATGGAGTCGACATAAGATCGATTAAGGCGGCATAGAGGGAGGTCACCCTGCAGGAGGAGTATTTCCTGATGAGGTGCTGTAGAACTAGGCACTGGTCAATAGTGGAGCACCCTTCCCTGAAATCCACTTGTTCCCCATCAAGAAGATTTTTCTGTTCCAGCCAATCCCTAAGTTTCCCGTCTAGGTGTCTCGCATAAAGTTTGCTAATGGTATTGAGCAAACTGATGGGTCTGTAATTGTCAGGGTCATTCTTCTTGCCTTTTTTAAATATAGGGATAATGATTGCTACCCCCCAGTCCTTGGGAATTTGGCCACTCATGTCACTATAGATGAAGAGCGAAGCCAGGACAGGGGCCCACCAGTCCAGATTATTTTTAATAGCCTCCGGTGAAATAAGGTCCTCACCTGGAACCTTCCCCGGTGTTAGTTAGGCAACTAGACACTGAATCTTTGAGGTTGACACCGGTGCCCATGCTAGAGTGTCCTCAATGGCACAGGTGGAGCTTCTGCAAACAGCAGCAGGGTCTTTGTATGGTCATGAAAATAGTTCTCCCAGATCCCTGGATGAATACGACAATCCTGGTGATTTGTACCATAACTGGGAGAGTGCTTTGTAAGATGCCAGAACATGGCAGAATCTTGGGATCTAATGGCCTCAATGTCCACCAATTTCTATATCTCCTATGCTTAAGATTTCAAATAAAAAGAGAACTAGATTAACTAACACAATCTAATCTTTTAAAACATGTACTATATAACTTATTTTCTAACACAAACTGTTAAATATTTGATATAGAACATCTTTAAGGTATAAAACTGGTGTAAACAATTTGCTCCAAAGGAGGTATACTTTTCATTTCCCTACTCGTGAACAAATATTTAACCACAATGTGGAAGTGATTATACTTCTTGCATCTGCTACTAGAAGATGTTTTAATTAAGGCATGATTGACAAATGTGTAATGACTAATTAGTAAGACTGCTGCCTATTTCACAAATCAGCTCAGATTCACAAACACGATCACCATTTCAAGCTGGGCAGGTAGGCAAGATTTGCAGCAAGAATTAAAGGCTGCTTTTGGACATCCATGATGAAACTGAAGAAACAAAACAATGCATTTGAAAAGAATTGTAGTTACTTTAATACCTGGTATTAAGGAAAGAGAAGAAGAGTATGACCAGCAGCAAGGTGGATGGACTCGATTATGATAGCAATATATGCATCACTGAGAGGCTTTAAAGGGCAAGTTGAAGACAGATCATCCTGGAGAGAATCTATCTATGTGGTCACTAAGTGTCAGCACCGACTAGATGCCACTTGATCAATTGATCAGTCAGTTAACAGATATTGGTACTCCCAAGGAAATTCCCGCCTTGGAATTATTTTAATGAAAGGCAGTATATGAATTGAACAATAAAATAAATAAATAAGGTTTTGAGCTGCAGTCACTTTTCTGGGAAGACCGGCTCTCTGGTGTCCACTTCCTACCTCCAGCTGACATGTCACTAGTTATAGCAGGCAGGAGATATCCAAGATTGGTAGTGTAAGTGTGTCCGGCCCTCTCCCTCTTGAACATGTGCACTCTGGAAAAAAATGAATGTGAGAGAGCCAGACAGCTGGCACAACCAGAGACCGCGACACACCCGACAGAGGCAGGGATCAGGCATCATTGTAAGCAGTCTACCTAGTGATGGTGCAGCCCATCACTGCACAAAGAAAAGTGAAGCACACCACTATTCTCCACCATGTGAAGGTGGAAACATCCAGACTGGCCCCAATATACTACTCTAATGTCATCTATTAACTGTGCAGTATGGGCTGGCTTGGACACACATGACCATGTCACACATGACCATGCAGGGGAGGGAAAGATTGACCTGTCCTCACTCTTCTTCCTGCAGTGATGGGACGTAACATCCAGACCAGCTCGTATTAATTTACTTGTGCAGAAGAGTTGCCCAAGTTCTGGATGACTCGTCAGGCTGGTCTAAATGTCCAGTTGCACTGAGAGACTTTCGGCTATCCACTTGAGAATCTTGTTAGACTGACAAGTGGTTCTCAAACTGTCTCTCCCCCATCCAGCATCTAACTTATGTGTTTTGACTGCTTCCAGAATGGAGAAGACAAAGCACAAAGGTTTACTGAAGGATAGAGGCAGACCAGCCCATGATACTTAATGCCAGCTAGAGAAGAGTGGTGACCACCACTGTGGAGAAGGGAGGTGGTGATCATGGGACTTCCAGCCTGGCAGTGAGTCCAGTGGCTGAGGGTGTAGCAAGGCTAATGAGGCAGTGTGCATTTTATCACGTGTGGGGATGCTAACGTCAATTTGAGAGCACCCCTCCTTGAGTTGCCTGTGTAGACCTGGAAATATTGCCAAATCCTGGCCTACCAAACGGTAGGAGGGAACAGCCTAACCCTTTTGTTCCTAAATGTTGCTCTTTAAAGCATAATGCACTTTGATGGTGATGTATTTAACTACTCATATAGTACTGTGTATGTGCACATCATGAATACATGTGGAAGGGAGTGCAGACAGATAATTAGGGAAGAATATGCTATTACCTCACATTTACTTGGGTTAGTTATAAGAGTATTTGGAGTAGAGAGGTTGGTTAAAGAACAGAAAAGGTGAGGTTTTGCATAGGGATTTAAAGGAAACAAGAGGTAGCATTGTGGACACACTGCATTATCAATGATGCTGTGTAAGCAATCAGAAGCAAAAGAAAGACCAGAGAGAAAAAAGAGTTGGCAAAATACTGAGTTTCCAGGTGTACGTATTCTCAACGTTATAAAATTTCTAGAACAAAAAAGTCTTCTTAAACCCACCTCTACCTGCTTTTAGTTTAAAGTACATTGCAAGAAATTTATTTTCCAGAAGTGCTTTACAAAAGCTAAATACAAAATATTATCACATTGTATGCAGCGAGGCTTACTCCCTAATGCGTGTGTTTAGGATTGCAGCTTAATTCTGAGGTTAGCTCAACATATGACACTGTATTTTTAAACTCCTAGGTAGTTTTTATATATTTCACTGTATTGTGTCCATTAAAATTACAAAACTAAACAGCACAATCATACACAATAATCACAAAATAGAAAAGGGGAAAAATTAGTTCTGATTTTTTCCATTCTAGTGTGTTATAAGTAAAATCCACTTCCCAGCTAATCTGTTTGGATATGTCTCTTGATTCCTTATGTCAGTTTGGTTCAGAATACTACATTCTTATTAGATTTATTCCAGTCTGTTAATGGTGGAGGTATTGGAGATTTCCAATAGGAAATACATTTTTAAATACTCAAATAACCAATTTTAAATTCACTGTCTGTGATAGTAGTATTTCAGTATTCCAAAAGAACTATTGTTGGATCATTTGGGATTTTGTAACCTCTCACTCCCTCAATTATTCCTAAAATCTGGTTCTTATAATTAAGTGGACGCACCAGCCACATTGCATTATAGACTCATATAACTAAAAGATGTGAAATACCAACAACAATGGATTTGATTTACTACATGTATATATAGTATAACCTTCCTGCTGAAGCACTCAAAGCATTTTTAGCCTACTTTCCAGTAGGCATATGAGATCACCCAGCATTCTGCATGTGTGTCCATCTGCGTGTGTGTCCCCCATCAACTTCGTGTTGCCTGGACCAATATGAACCAAATCTCATACAGTTATAGGGACGCCTCAATGGTGTAATTTGTGAGGATGCCATCCACCCCAATTCAAGATGGCGGACATATAAACTTTTGAGGTACAAGTGGGCTAACTTGTGGACTACCTAACCAATCTGAACCAAGTTTGCTACAGCTGTAGGACACATGGGGCTGCCTCAGTGGTGTAGTTTCTGATGATGTCATCCACCCTGATTCAAGATGGTGGACGCATTTAGGCACAAGTGGGCTAACTTGTGGACCATATAGCTGATTTGAACCAAATTTGATACAGTTTTATTGAATGACACAGGGACACCTCAGTGGTGTAGTTTGTAATGATATCCACCCCAATCCAAGATGGCAGACACATGCATGTTTGAGGTGCAAGAGGGCTAACTTGTGGATCAACTGATTTGGTACAGTAGTATTGAGTGACACACAGGGACACCTCAGTGACATGGTCTGTGATGTCATCCACCCCAATTCCATATGGTGGATGTATGGACATTTGAGGAGCAATTGGGTTAACTTATGAACCGCCTAACCTATTTGAACCAAATTTGCTACAGGTGTAGGAACACATAGGGACACCCAAGGGCATAGTCTGTAATGATGCCATCCACCCCAATTCAAGAGGGAGGCCACATCAACATTTGAGGTAGAAGTTTGGACCAAATTTGGTACAGTTGTAGGAACATCTCAAAAGCATAGTTTGAGATTTCATCCATCCCAATTCAAAATAGCAGACACATGAATGTTTGAGGCACAAGTGGGCTAACCGATTTGGACCAAATTTATTCCAGTTGCATAGATAGTGAAAGGATAGTAGGCAGATTAGTTCTTACCAGAACAACTTGTTGCTTAAAAGTAATGGTTTACAACCAAGAGACATGATATGATTGGATTTTTTTCTTCCAGAGAGAGAGAGAATCATTTTATGATTATATGGTAGTATTTTTAAAATGTGAAATCTATTTTGATTCATCACAGAAAAGCTGAACAAACATCTCTTCAAATATTCCTTTTGTCTGTGACTCGTTTTCTTTTTTTCCTTGGGCGGGGTGGGGGGGGCACCACTATAGGTAACCTGTACAGTTTAAATATTTATAGAATGGAAGGACGTCCATTTGAAGATATTAATACATATCATCTTATCTTATATTAGAAAATAAATAAATGGTATCATCAACTGGAAAACTCATTAAATATATGCATTTTCTGTTAAGAGATTACTAAAGAGGAGGACCACCAGAAAAGGATGGTCTTTTTCTACACATGGCAGGTCTAAGTATTGTACAATTTTAGACTTTTTAGAAATGATTTAGAAAGCAAGACGTTTCACAAGAAATGCTGTTTGTTTTCCTTTCTTATTATAAAAACTCTCTTCCAAAGGACCAATGGCTGATTTGTTTACATCTACCTGGATGTTGCATGCTAGGCATTAAGAATTACAACTTCTCAGTACAATTGAACTGCTATTTAAAGTCAGAGAGACTTAAAAATCAAGCAGGCTGTGGAAGAAAACAAGACAAAAAGGGAAGCAGTACTGTATGTTTATTTTGAACCCATGTTTATAATTCAAGGCACCACTGATGTTGCAAGTTATTGTGTATGATTTCACAGGATATTTATGCTTACTATGATTAAGTCTCCTTCTTTAGAATCTATGGGACATAAAATTGCTTAACTTTGGCTGGACTATGTCCTGTTTCTAGACAATTATGAACACTAATTTAATTGGAGTGCCTGCACTCGTACGAAAGGTAAACTTCCTTTCAAATACTGTACAAATTTCTTGAGGTGCAAAAGCCCCAAGAAATTTTCAACATAACATTTTGCTATTGTTCTGTATAGAGACCACCACCCACTAGTGACTAGAAGTATAACTGAAAATCAATTTTGTTCATCTTGAGAGATTTCTATAATTCTCCTGCCCCACCCCACAATTATATAGATTAGCTTTTTCTGTGTGGGTTGATTGCACTAATTCTTAAAAGTATGTAGAACTTGCAATATTTTGTTCTTGTTTTGTGTAGCTATTGCTCAACTGTGTGTGGGGGCGGGGGAGACAGATTGTTTATCATTTCCAACATTCAATAGAACGCAAGGCCATCTGGAGGCTGCTACAAATATTGCAGCCTTCATTTAGGGCAATTTCACATGACCACCTGTACATGGATGGAGAAATGGAGAGACAGTTCAGCAGTCCCTGACCACTGATGCACACATGCCACTTGAGATGTGATTTAGACAGGCACATAGTTAAAGACACAGATCTGACACTATCATATACAGTTTCAGACACAGGCAGGAGGCTCTTCAACTCTCTCCCATGTGAACAACAAAGGCTCTGCCAAAGTTTCCCCTTTAGTCACCTCAGCTGCTCACTTGCACACCAAAACCACAGGCAAATACGATTTTGAAGGAAGTGAGGGAGGGCAGTGCCAAAAACCTTTACTGTTCACACTGGGAAGGAGATGGAGGAAGAAGACCTTTGCCTGGGTCAACAGCTCACAGGGAACTGCATCGATGGATGTTACTGAGTCTTTAGCCCTTGCTCAGTTAATATAATATACAGCCTCTGTTATAAATGTATTGTGAATGCAAGCAAAGACACAGGCATAAACTGCATGATCAGTTTATTTGGAACTAGAAACTGTAGAACTATAATTACGAGGCACCCAAGTAATCTAACATCTATATATACACACATTCCAAGTGTGTGACATGGGTTGGTTTACATCCCACTCACATTAATACAATTAATTGTATCATGAAAACAGAGAGAGTTGTGCAATGAGGGTGCCACAAGAAGAAGTGGGGTAGAGCCAGGCTAGGAATGAAGGGGGCATTCTCTCTCAAGGCTCCAGCATAAATCCACAGAAAGGACAGATTGTCTGAAAAGTATTTCTCACCCATCATTTCTGACAGGCACTTTGGTTGTTTAAAAATAATGTTTTGACTGCTTCGTGGTTGCAAAAAAGTCTTAATATGTACTTGCAGTAAAATACTTTGAAGGCTCAGAAAGTAAATTAAAAAATCCAACTGTCCTGAGTTTAAGCCTAAAAGTAAGCAGTCCATTATTGCATCAGGCCTCCCCCGCCCCGCCCCCCAGTGTGATCAGACACTGATTCTGTAGCTGGGCATGCCCTAGTGCTGACTCAATAATGATTAATGTTTGAAGCAACTATCAGGAACTATCTTTAGCAAACATCTGATTCTGCCCATTTTCAGAACATGCAAAATAAGCACAAATCTTTCTTCTACCACTCTCAACTAGAGATGGGGAATGAGTTCAGCTCAATAGGGCAATGTATCACGAGGCTGATGTGGCAAGATATTTCAGCTAACTGGATCCTATAATTAGTATGGCCACAGGGAGTACAGGTTGCTGCTGGCAGATCTGCCACTCTTTTTAGATGACCCAGATTATTGTTTCCAGTGAGACCAATGATGGGGAGTTCTCCATAGATGATTAATTGACTACAGGCCCCTTCCAACATTATCATACATGGCATGGAAGCCACTGCCACAGACATAACACCATTACAGTGTGACTCCTTCCTATGCTGCTTGATAACACTGGAAGTCAGTGGTCATGTGAGAGGAGCCCATGTTGTGGCTCTATCCTCCTGTCACAGCCAGATCACAGGCAACCATATCAAAAATCTAGACTTACTCACACTAGATCCTAGTCCTTGAGGCCAGTGGCTTGTGCTGAAATCCGCAGTCTGAAACACTGGAAGCACAAGTACCAGGAGATTTAAAAAATAAAAGGCTTGTAGTGTTTATACGAGGCCTGGCCCATCCAGAGACTTCCTACTATATATCAATAGCAACATCAGATTTTGCACACCTCTTCTGTGCCTCAAGTTGACTCAGTCCACAGTAGCTCATGAGGCTAGATGCCAGCCTCACAGCTCAGGGTCCTTGCGGCTTCCCATGCCACCATTACTCTTTCCAGAAAGAGTGACACTGGAACTAGATTAACACTGGAATGCGGAGGAACCATGATGCATTGGCGTTACCACTTGGAATGCTGTGGGGGTGCAGGTGCTTCTGTGAATGACTTACTCTTTGCTCCACTGCCAAGGCCAAGACAGGCAGAACCACCACTGACATTGGCAACAGACGAAAGCAATTCCATCAAATTCCTTTTTAAAATTATAATTCTGAAAGCTATATATAAGACCATGTGGCAAATATAAAAATTGTGGCAATAGATTCTGACATCATTAATACAATTACTACAAAACTGAAAGACATCCAGAAGCAGACATATCTGCAAATCAACACGACTACCGTTCATTGAGCCCTCTCCTGTTAGAATTCCAATTGCCATTAAGAAGAGCCTGTGTAGCGGAAACAATATGGATCCAGACATTGTAATCTGTGCCCAGACTGGTTCAGACACTTCTGGGAGGGTTTCCTCTTCATCTTGCTGCCACTGCTGAATTACCACAGGAGGGCAACGGCAGAGCCTTTTACTGCAGAAGCAACCAAATAACTCCAGGTACCCCTATGTAAGGTAAGGTAAAGTGTGCTGTTGAGTCAGTGTCGACTCCTGGTGCCCACAGAGCCTTGTGGTTTTCTTTGGTAGAATACAGGAGGGGTTTACCATTACATCCAGTATGAGATGATGCCTTTCAGCATGGAGTTTTTGTTTGTTGTATTGATTTCATTATGACTTCTTGTTAGAAGCCACTAAGGGCCCCCCAACAAAAAGAGCAGGATATACAGGATTTAAAATTTCTCATACTACCTCAGCCAGCAGTGTACCTTACAAATCTGACCACTCTAAACCAGAGAGTGTTCTTGCTGGCCCAGTTTAATGCCCTGCCTTCTGCCATTTTGGATGGCAAATTTAAGAGAATAATGCTCAGGAACCCGCTACGTCCATGTGGTTTGGGCAATATAGAGTCCCATCTCTCATGTGCTTTTATACTGTTTATATTATAGAGACATTCATAGCATCCCAGGTCAATCAGAAGAGTTATTACACTTCCTTTCTTCTGGCAGACCAGTATACAGCAGTTACAGCTGGGGTAGCAAGACTCTGTGCCGCAACATGCAAACCGAGACAAGAGCAGTTGATGAATTGTAACTGAGACCTATGTACATATATGTTTTGATACTCTAGCACCCAGTCCTGTTTTTGATTTAATTTTACTCTTAATTTTATTTTCCATTTTATTTTTTTATTGCTGGTCACTGACTGTAATAAAATTCATTCACATTTTAAAATTACAAATATATTTGTAAACCCTGTACCAAGGTTTCCCAAAGATATTGGCCCACTGGCATAACCTTTGAAAAAAGGAAATTGAGGGATGCTGTTGCTTTGTTCTGGGTGGAAGGTCTACAAGCCACCTTGAAGGCCTAAACAGGATAGAAATCTATTAAACTAAAAAGTAACATCAGAAAGGGCACATTAATACTGTCCACTATCTTTGTTGCTCAGTCCCAGAAAGCAAGTTACAGTTCACCTTTAAAACAAGCATAGCTAGACCCAAACAAAAAAAACCTCCAACTGACTTGTTTTATTAAAATTTTTATTCACATAATGCTTATTTATGAAGAGTCAGACCCCCGGGGGGAAACACAAAATACAGCTGAGATTACATTGTATTTTCTCTTCTTCAAACGGCTTCCATTTTGCAGCCACTCCAAGGGTGACCCCTCTGACAGATCCAAGAAGTGTAAGTCTCAAGCATTCCGCTTCAGCTGCCACACAAATAAGTTACCTTCTTAATAAATTAGTTTCTTTTTAATTAAGTGTGAAAAGAGACATTTCCAGTTAATCAGATGCCAAAATAGAAGCTCACATGTTTCTTGCAGGCTGCTTGCCATTTCAGGCAAAGACACAGAGGGCTGCAGTACCTCTTTCAAATGCTTGATTTTAGTGCTTCAGAGCTACTTCTATGTCCATTACTCATAGCACAGAAATCACCTTTTTAGACACCTTGGGTTGAATTGTTTCATACCTGCATGCAGCTGCCTAGCTGTGTAAGAATAAGGGGAAAGATGGGGACATCCTGAGAATCTCAACCAAGTGGCAAGACTTCCCCCTCACTTCCAGTGCTGGATGCAAGACTAGCCAGGCAGGAGGCTTTTGTTGTGTTCAGATAATCCCGCTTTAGCACTAGATCTGATCATACCTCCATGCTACATTTCAATAAAGAGATTTGTAGCCAGTGACCCTCATGGTAGCAACCATTAACAGATCTCTCCTTATGTAACAACATGTTTAACTGAACTAGCTTGACAAAACTCATCCAGGAGTGCTCTCTTGGTTCAGGTAAATGCCTGCTAAAGACAGGGTTTGGCATTACTGTTTAGGTCAGGCTGCAGTTTAGGCAACATTCTTAAGACAGTTACTGGCCTGGAGAACACAAGCCTAAAAATGTTCCAGGATGAGGAAAATCACTGAAGCAGAGCAAAAATCCTTGTTCCATTCTCCTGTCCATGTGCTCCAAGTCACTGTCCAGTCAGCTCCATTTACAAAGGAAGGAGTTGCATCTTTTGTTCAACTGATGTAAAAATCCTGTTAGAGGCTTAATGACATGGCTCCTTCCTTTAGACTCTTCTTAAACATTTGAAGCATTAATTACAAGAACATTAATTGATCACAGAATACCTACTGGAGTCTCTGATCAAGTCTGGCAGAATACTCCACCGGAGCACAACATTTCAGAGTTGATATTCCTAGAGACTTCTCTCCAATTTGACAGAGGACAATCTTCAAGTCTATTATTCAAGAGACTTCCCTAACATTTTCTGAAGATAAACCCAAGCTGTGATCCACTGGTCTTGTGATAATAAGCCTGGAGTTCTATCTTGTGTTTAAAGGAGGAATAATACATCAGTTTACTCTACTGCAAATGCTTGAAAGAGCTCAATCCTTACAAGATACAGAAGTGACAAAGAATCTTGTGGCACCTTAAAGACTAGCATTTTATTCTAGCATCAGCTTTCATGAACCGCAGTCCATAAAAACTTGTGCTACAATAAATGTGTTAGACTTTAAGATAGCACAACATTTCCTGTTGCCTTTCCTACTACTTGCTAATATGGCTACCTCTTTGGAAGTTGTTACCATGAGAGGCATGTTACTATGAAATGCAAAAGGTAAACCTTCTTGCACTACACTTAAGAATACCTTACAGGTGAACTGAGGCGTAAGTCAAAACACTTTAAATTTCTAAGACTGGGGGTATCCATCTTAAAGTACCTGTAAAATTCAACAAAACACGCCATTTGTCTCATGAAGGACTATCAGTGTAAAGGGAGCTCAACTCTCCCACCCACCCACATCTTTTTAGAAGAGTAATTTGACTGAACTGAATCTGCATCTGTGATGTGAGCATGTGCTGGGTTTTAAAGGATTATTAGGTATAAATCAAATACTATTTACTTAAAAAGGTAGCAGGAACCCTTATGTGTGGTAACACAGCAATGGTTTGCACAATAATCTCTAAAATGAATTTATAATCTTTACAACAAGTGGAGTCTTTACAGTGTCATGAAGTCCTGAGTCCTTGTAGATGGAATATAGATTTCCTTGATAACCCAGTCTCTCCCCACAGCATCTTAGAACTGAAGAAGAAAGCTGAACACTGCTAACAGTCACACACACTCTTTCATGGGGCTCTCAAGTAAATTCCAGTCAAGACATCAGGGAGTGAAAGAGTCAGGAGAGATGCTAAGCAATCTTGTCAACAATTATATTTACTGTCCTGCTACTCTGTTTTTAGGAAGTCAGCATGGCTGCCTAGCTAGTCAATTTTTTTTATAACTCTGAAGCAGACTAAAAATCTTTTAAAGATTATATTCGGAATAGCCAAGACAACTAGAACTAGTTTGTACTAGTGCCTCAATTCCAGTCTCTTTCAACAAATCCCAGGAAAGCTCTCACTAGAACATCCACTGCCAGCAATGGACATCCAAAAAATGATACAGGTTGCATGAAGGCAAGTCTATCCTTCAGCAGAGCCTTCTGACCACTGTTCTCTAGCTCTAATGCAGGAAATCTGGTGTTTCCGTTCCAGTCCGTCCTGCCCACAGCCGTGCAGAGCCAATTGTGCTGTTTTTTTCCATTTTTTTTAAAATGAATAATTCCAACAGACTTCTGTTGAAGCTACAAATGGGAAAGTGTCATCCTATCTTCCACCAGCACAACATCTGGTCCAAATTGGTCTGTGCACTGCTTTACTGTAGCCAGGATGTTCAGGAGTCGTTGGTCCAGAGCATCCATATGAGGGGCAGACAACACTGGTGAGATAGGGTCATGCAACATAGCAGTTTTTAAGGCAGACTTCAGCACTCCGTTTTTCAGGTAATTCAGTCTGTTCCAACTGGAGACTCTGATGCTGTAGGGAAAAACAAAAACAAAACATGCATGACAAGCCTAAGTGTGAACTGCAGGCATTATGGACATAGAGGAAGCCCAGTAAGGCCTGTCTGCACAAGCTGAAGTGACATGATTTGATTTTTTTTAAAAAAATTTTTGCACAAATATAGTTAGGAACAGAGCTGATTATACTTTGCCACAAAACAATCCAAAGGAAGTATAGACAGAGTATTGGGTTTAGGAATGGAGAGAACTGGGTTAACTCAATTTTTAAAAATAATAATATGTGTATAGCCCCTTCTACTTCTATTTAGGGCAGTATGCAATAATGAAGCTCCTGAGCCGAGCCACCTCAGCTTCCTTGTTGCTGCACTTTTCTAACCACGCTTCCTTCCCCACTCCCTGCAGTTACAGGTGGACCTCGTTATCCACCGGGGTTCCGTCCTCAGCTGATGCTGCAGACAGAGAAACTGCGGATAACGAGGCACTGAAGCAATGGGAATCGGGGCGGTGGGGGTTACAGTAGGTTCCTGGAGGTTAAAGCAATGACTAAAAACTGAAGAAATAAGATAAAGTGATGTATAGGTCTCCAGTTGTCCAGCAAAGCCCCCCCGCCCCCGCCAGCCACAATTCCACCATTTTCCTGCAAAAAGTCAAGGGGAGGGGTGTTTTTAAAAAGCCACAAAATGGCCCTGTGCTGCAAAATGGTGGCTGGAAACTACCCCCAAAGATGCTATGATCTAAAAACCGGAAATGACCTCTGAGGAAAAATGACCTAGATACAGATATAGAGTAGCCATGCCCCCTGAAATTCCGGGTTTCACCCGGATTTTAAGCATCTCAGCCAGATTCGCCCGGATTTCAGCTTACTTTTTAAAAAGCTAAGCTCTAGCCCTTGTAGAAGCAGAGTTATGGAGCACAACGTGCAGTCACTATTCTGCTCAAAAATTATTTTCAAGCCAATTTATATACTATGCAAATTAGGCACCCGGATTTGGAAAGTCAGACTATGGCAACCCTATGCAGATACATGGTTTTTAACTGCATATAAGGTCAGGTGTCAGGACCACAATGAGGTCCACCTGTACTTACTTACTTCCCTCATCAGTAGCTTAGGTTCTATATTATGTATGAATGCTCAAATGGAACCTCAGAGTCTGGCAATACATTACATAGGACTCATGAAAAGTAGCCACCTGTAAGCCAGTATCTGACTGTGGAGAATTCTGAAGGCTCCCCCAGAAACAGAGGACGGCACACAATATCATAGAGCCACTGAACATCCATTGGAACATTTCCCACTCACTGTGTTATCTCTGTTTGTCTCTCTCCTTTACTTGATAATTGTCCGTAGTGGTTCAGAAGAGAAGGAACAGAGACAATTAGCCCCCAAGGGCAGACAAGCATAAATAAAACGTATGGAAACAGACATCCAGTGGTCCTACTGTTCTCTCCAGGGAAGCTTCTGAATTCTTCATAGTCAAAAGTCCTATTCGGAATTATGCTGTACATGCATTCAGGTGTCTGTACACATGTACATGTTGGCATGTGAATGACTGTACATATGTTTGTTTTAAAAGTGAACCTGGGCACAGGTCTCTCAAATGCATGGTACAGATAAAAAGTGTATTGCTACATGTGTGTTCTGCATAATGTAGGAAGTGTATTGCTGTACATGTTCAGCACAATCTGCTAAGAACTGTACAGATACACAGAGCTGCACACATATACACTGTACACTGATTGTGCATGTGTTGAACATAACGTGTGAATGTTAAAACCTGGCTTACATTATGAGTTTAATGTGTTAACGTTTAGCCAAGATCTCAAACAGGTTCAAGGGGTATCAAGATGCCTGATTTAGATTCTGCAAACCATGTTACCTCAGTACATTGAGAGAATAGTGAAGCTGATGAATACAAAGTAAGAACGAGGTAACTGTCTGACCTGGATGCTCACGTTATTGGGGTTGGTATGGGGTGGGAAGAGTTACAGTCTCGATTTTGCTTTTAAAATTTGCAAATTGTGTACGACTACTACCAATATTTATATACTGCTTTTCAACAAAAATTTCCAAAGTGCTTTAATACCAAGAAATAATAAATAAAGACAGATCCCTGTCCCCAAAGGGCTCACAATCTAAAAAGAAACAGAAGATAGACACTAGTAACAGTCACTGTACTGTGCTGGGGGTGGATAAGGCCAGTTGCTCTCCTCCTGCTCAATAAAGAGAATCATCACTTTTAAAAAGGTCCTTCTTTGCACAGTTAGCAATAAATAAAATCAATAGCTAACTTGCCCTTTACTTACATGCAACATTGATAAAGAGGTGCAAGGATGCTTCTCTCATCCAGAGAAGGGTTCCCAAAGCTGAAAAACAATTGATACAATCAGGCAAGTTATCTGGAAAATTCTACCTTTCCCCAAAGAGCTAAGCAGGAATGTGAAGTATGACTACTCCATACCTTTCAAAAGCCATCGGCTTTTATTTAATTTGGCCCACAGACAAAACTAAAATGCTAGATGAATTAGTTTTAACAAGCCGTACTGAACTGGTTACATTTCAGTGTTACTCCCTGTCTTCATATGGTGTCAACAAGATCTCCTGTATTAGGGCCGACTTGGACTCCACTATTTCTGCAAGGTCTATGCAGGAGGTGTCCAGTGATCCCTCTTGCAGTATTAGATTGGATCAGTTTCAATCTGTGACTTCTGAGGATGTGGACAGGCTGCTTGGGGCGGTGCGGCCTACCACCTGTTCTCTGGATCCTTGCCTGACTTGGCTGCTTCTCTCTAGCAGGGAGATTGTTGGGAGGTGGCCTAGTTAATATCATAAATGTTTAGCGATGGATAGTTACAGGCTAATCCCCAATCTCCCATGGTTGGGCAAGGTGATTAAGAGGGTGGTGGCTGACCAGCTCCAGGCAGTCTTGGAGGAAACTGATTATATAGACTCATTTCAAACTGGCTTTAGAGCTGGCTATGGGGTTGAGACAGCCTTGGTCGGCCTGATGGATGACCTTTACCGGGAAATAGAAAGAGGGAGTGTGACTCTGCTGGTTCTTCTGGATCTCTCGGCAGCGTTCGATACCATTGACCATGGTATCCTTCTGGATTGCCTGGGGAAGTTGGGGATAGGGGGCACTGCTTTGCAGTGGTTCCGCTCCTATCTCTCAGGTAGATTCCAGATGGTGGAGCTTGGTGACAGTTGCTCCAGTGGAGCTTGGTGACAGGAGCTGTAATATGGAGTCCCTCAGGGCTCCATTCTGTCACCAATGCTTTTCAATATCTACATGAAACCACTCGGTGAGGTCATCAGGAGGTTTGGTTCTGGGTGTTATCAGTATGCTGATGACACCCAAATCTACTTCTCCTTTTCATCTTCAGGAAAGGGTACTCATTCTCTAAATGCCTGCCTACAGGTGGTAATGGGCTGGATGAGGAATAACAGATTGAAGCTGAATCCAAGCAAGACCGAGGTGCTCATTGTGGGGGCTCAAAATCTGAGGGTGTTAGATCCTCCTGTGCTGGATGGGAAGGAGCAGGTGCGCAGGTTGGGAGTACTCCTGGACCCAGGCCTCACCCTGGTATCTCAGGTGGAGGCCATGGCCAGGAGTGCTTTCTATCAACTCCAGCTGATTCGACAGCTGCACCCATTCCTTGAAAAGGATGACCTCAAAACAGTAGTGTACCAGCTGGTAACCTCCTGGCTTGACTATTGCAATGTGATCTACATGGGGCTGCCTTTGTATGTAGTTCGGAAACTTCAGTTAGTTCAGAATGTGGCAGCCAGATTGGTCTCTGAGGCAACCCGGAGAGACCATATTATGCCTTCTTTGAAACCGTTGCACTGGCTGCCAGTATGTTTCTGGTCAAAATACAAAGTCCTGGTCATTACCTTTAAAGCCCTGAATGGCTTAGGTCTGAGTTATCTTAGAGAGCGCCTTCTTCTGCATGATCCCCACCGCACATTAAGGTCATCTGAGGAGGTCCGTCACCAGTTACCACCAGTACGTCTGGTGGCAGCTCAGAGGCAGGCCTTCCCTGTAGCTGCTCCTGGGCTGTGGAACTGCACTCCCGGCAGAAATCCGCAATTTGAATTCTTCACTGGCCTTCAGGAGAGCCCTAAAACCGATCTGTCTGGCCTGGCCTCCCATGGTTTTTAAAGAGTTGTAATTGGTTTTAATGTTGTAACCTGGTTTTCAGGGTTTTTTAATTGTTGTGATTGTTTAATTGCTATTTTATGATGTTTTAATTGTTAATGGTTGTTTTATACTATTTTATAATTTTTGTTTTAATTGTTAACTGATTTTAATGGTTTGTTTTTTAAATTGTAAACCGCCCTGAGCCATTTTGGAAGGGCAGTATAAAAATAGAATAAATAAATACATCTAAAAGGTACACACATCAATTGGAGAGGGTTCGTATCAGTGGTAGATAATCAAGACAAAACAAGAAAATTCTAGCCCTAAATGGTTGTCATTCTGCTTCAAGATATCCTACCTTTTGGCATTGTCTAGAAGAATAAGCATGCTAGCCCCTTCATCATCCTGAAAACTTTCATAATGATGTCGGTCAGCATTTCCAATCAAGTAATCAAAGATTGCTGTGTCTATGATGTCAAGAAGCCGTGGGCCCGAGTCATAGGGTGAGGTCTTTTTTACAGCATCACAGTAGCTCTCGTCGTATTCCCACCTGTGAGCAGACACGGAGATCTGAGACAAAGCTGCAACAATCTATGATTTATGTGCAACATGATTGCCTATATTCAAAGGCCTTTAAAGAGAGACCTGCATGCTTTGGAAAAAAGGGGTCAAGTCTAAACAACCCCAAAGCTTCCACATTTAGCACTTAATGTATTTCTGCAAAGGCAGATTGGCTCAAAGTCAACTAGGTGACTGCCAGTGGCAAGAAATGTCAGAGCTGTCAATTTCACGTGTTTTTCAACCTAACATTCGTCCACCATTTTGTATGAGCAAGCTGCCTTTATTTACCAACTTAACCTTTCCCTCTCAGATCATCACCCCATTATAGCCTGGACATTATTGTCCACGTACCTCAGACAATTCAAATTCAGCACTCTTAATAAACTAATGTACATCTACCAGAGATAGGTGAAGTGGCTTATTTTGCCTAAGACTGCGTAGTCTGAATGACAATATTTTAACCCAATATTGGGTTTTGTTTTGGAAAGAGGCAGTAGTATTTCAGGAGAAGAAATGGGAAAGAAGAACTATGTGCAAGTAACAGAGGAAAGAGAGTCAGCCTGAAAACCTGTTACAGGAGCAAATGAACCATTTACAGATGCTGCTTGTGTGGTTTTCAAGTATATCCAAGTTCTGTGCTCTTAAGAGCACAATTTACTTTACTGGAAGAAGTTTGTGCAACTCTTCCAGTAGTACATAATATATTAGGCTGTTGCAAAATGTTCTTTTAAAATGGGGTGAAATCTTCAGGGAGATGAAAACCCATCTCAAAATCTAGATTCCACATCATATACAAGCACACAGAACATACCGCTGCTACACCACCACCACCACCACCCAATCAAATCTAAGAGTTCTTTCTTCTCTACCCATTCTTTGTCAAAGGCAATCAAGAAGTGATCAAAATGAATCTTCATTTCCCACTGTTGCTTGGACTCCTTCAACCCTTACTGCCATACACCCTTTGGTCACTGGATACCCAACCAGAAAAACTTCACTTGCACCACCAGATAAACCTTCAAGTTCTACCATTTATTCCCATCCACATATAAAAAATTATAACACATTAGGAATCCCCAGCTGTAACAGATATTTTTTGCAGTACTGTTGATTCTATGACTAGAGCCCTATCCCCTGACCAATAGACCACCACTCTGATAAAGCCCATACCTGGCCAGTTTGCCTTCCCTGTATGTCCTACCCCATGGGTGCCGATGCTTCTGAAGAGGCCAAACATCTGGCAGCCACAGCGTGACTGATCCTTCCATGATGTCCCCATCAGCACAGGCTGGCTCTGTTTCCCGGCAATAGTAGCATTTTCCATAGAAACAAGTATTATTACCTTTAAAGCAAAAAAAAAAAAAAAAGTCATCTCATGTCAACTTGATGTTGGTTTAAAAAAACCCAGCAAAGCTCCTGGACATCGTGGGACAATTCAGAAGCTTTCCAGAGAGGCACATTCAAATCCAGAAAGTTAAGTTAACTTACTTTTTCTTACTCAGAAGAAAACCCAGCAGTCCCACTCACCGAGCCTCAAGCAAACAATACACAACTCTTGACAGACTGAAAACCCAACTAAGTGCAAAGGCAGATATTTGCCTTAAGGTATGTCTTCAAAATGCATGAATGAATATGGATGTGTTGATATATAAAGCCAGGGAACTCAAGGTACAAGGCAGGTAGCCTGCGTCTTGTTAAAACAGTTTAATTGTTTTTAAAACGAGAATTTTAATAATGAATTGCTACTCAACATAACCTCTTGAAATTACTGCTCAACATTTCGTCACCACTTAGCCACAATGCTGTCCCAATTAACAGAGGAAAAAGTGAAACTGCAGAGATTGCTTCTTAAAAGAACCTTCCTTCAATGTCAGGTAAGAAACCTTTTGCAAAACACAATCTGGAAAGGAAATTCCAGAGCAGACAGTGTTTTCAATTTCCATTGGTTTGGAGATCATGAAAATGCTGCAAACTGGTGCACTCCTCCCTCCCTCTGCAGACTTAACTATTGTGCAGTGTTAAGACTGTGCTCACATTCATGCTAACTACAGTTAGCTAGGGATGTGCACGAACCGGTTCGGAGGCCATGTTGGAGGCCTCTGAACCGGTTCAGAACCAGACCGGTCCGGCGGTCCGGCACTGAGCGGGGGTCTACCTTTAAGGGCGGGGGGGTAGTACTTACCCCTCCCGCTGCTCTTCCCCCTCCGGCGCTGCATTTAGGATTGAAGTTTGGGGGGCGGCAGCGTTCCTCCCTGCCGCCCCTGCCCCTGTCGTTGCCTGGACGTTGCGTAAATACGAGCACACATGTGCTCGTCGCGGCGCACGCGCCTGTCATCACCATGCGCGCGCACCGCGACAGGCACATGCGTGCTCGTATTTACGCATCTTCCAGGCAACGATGGGGGCAGGGGCGGCAGGGAGGAATGCTGCCGCCCCCCAAACGTCAATCCTAAATGCAGCGCCGGAGGGGGAAGAGCGGCGGGAGGGGTAAGTACTACCCCCCCGCCCTTAAAGGTAGACCCCCCTCAGTGCCGGACCACACCGCAGTGGTTCCGTGCACACCACTGCAGTTAGCCTCAAACCTAAGTTTTGAAATGGGTTTGTAAACTCTGGTTAAAACCAACTATGGCTAGCATTGAAATCAGTGCAGATCTAAGCCTGTACCATGGTTAGCTCTGAAATGGAAAAAGGAAGGTATAAGTTATGTATGAGAGGGAGTATGCAGGTCCATTGCACACTCCCAGAAACCTAACCATGGGAGACAAGAAATGTTATATCTGCACCAGGCCTAGATGACTTGCACAACATTAGGCAACCAATGATCAGTTTCTGCAAGTCCTTTGCAGGCTTCACTCAAGAGTTTTTTGGTGGTCTGCTTGAAATGTACTTTGTTACCTACCCAGTGTCAGGAAGGTACTAAGCAGCTGCTCTGTGGCAACAGGCTTGATCTCTGTGCGGAGATTGACAAATCGGCCAACGACCAGTGGGGCTCGTCGGAAACCTAAGATTCTGTTTGAAAGAGAAAGGATGGGAAGGAAATGAAGAATATGCAATATGGAGCAACCCCTCTGGGTCTGAGAGAGAAACCCCTAAGAACTTAAATCTCTGGAGCAGAAGTGGACAACTTACCGACCACATTTCAATTGTATTAAGAACTTCCTGGGTTACACATACAGGGCTATCTTTCATGTTACATGGATTGGGTGGCACTCACTATCAAAAGCAGGGTTAGAGCAAAGCGGTGGTGGACATCAGGTAGACTAAAATAAGACTGGAAAGATGGCTTGGGCCACAAAACAGGTTGACCAGTCATTGGGGCCAGGCCTGAAATAGTTGTACTGAAATGCCATCTTATTTATTTATATCTATGTAAACCACTTTGAGAACTTTGGCTGAAGATCAGTATATAAATATTTGTAGTAGTAGTAGTAGCAGAGTAGTTCTATTACAGCACTGCATTAGATAATGTCTTCTTTTCAAGAGTAATTGATGTTCTTATCCCCAAGAAGGATTAGCTAGCAGTATGAGAAAAAAAAGGATCTAACTAAGGTCTGACAGTTGGGTACTAAGAGAATCTGGGTACTAAGAGAATCCAAGAATACTGAAGGCAAGATTTCATTAGTTCAGGGAAGGCTTACAATTAATTCCACAGAAGCTACTAATCTAGGAATAACTTACTAGTCTACCTGCCCATATACATCTATGCTAGTCATTTGTAGTCTAAAAGCTCCCCTGCCTGATCACCTGGTAGGTAGTTCCTATTTGTCACAAGCAACTAGGCAAGTGGTTATTTGTACGTCTACTTCAGTTATAGCACTTTGTCCTTACCCAGAGAAATAGCTCTGGGTAAGATTAGACAGGAACATTTTATGACCTATGACTCTTGCAATACAAAGAAAATTATATGATGAAAAATGTGCAGTTGGTTTAGGTATCCAGTGGGAAGCCATTATTTCCTCCCAATTTTAGCCAAATGAGTTTTTAAAATAGCTTTTCTGTACTTAAAGTAGCAGCAGCTTGTATGTCTATTTCCCATATCCAAAGAACAATAAATGCCAATTCAACACTTTTTTACCTGTCCAGGTGGAAGGCTGCCACCTCTGCATTGTGTCTGTCATACCCAGCGTATGGCTCCCCTTCTACCACATAGTCTCTGGCATATCTAGAAGTTGTGATAGGAGAGACAGTCTAAGACACTGTGATAGATTTTTATTCCATGCTATAGAAGGAAAAGCCAAGAAAAAACGAGTAATACACCACACCAAGGTAATTCATTGAGGAGGAACATAATTTAACTTAAGAGTCATTTTCACAAGCTATATCCATTTTTAACGTCATATTGGCCTCATATGCAAGGCTGTGTGACCCCCAACTATAGCTGTTAACAACTAAGGAAGTACTTGTTGTGCAGCCTCCATTCTGGTTCAGAGACAAAGAGCCAATTCACTCTTCCTGGCAATGGTGTGGGAGCAGTGCTCCCTCTAAGGTATCCGCATGTGCGCACACTCACAAATTTTTTGATGTTTGTTCAGGTTTTATGTAATGTCTTTGTCTGGTTTTTTTCCTTTTTTGACTGATCTATGATCGTAATAAAGTTCTATCTATCTATCCGCTCTGTTAATTTTAGATTCTGTTCAGGTTGAACCAGGAATGCCCCATTCTGAATGCATGTGCATCACTACCTTGATACTGCCGCCCAGAACAAAATTCATTCCGCACACAGATGAGAAAAATGAGAGAGAACACACTTGTGTGGGAGCTTGGACATGCCTGATCAGAAGCCAGAATGAGGAGGGCAACACTAGTATAGTCATCTCAGCTGCCTGCCCACCCCCACTCATCCCATATACACTGTAGTGAAACCGATGGATAAGCAGCTGCCTATTTCCCCAGCCTGTCCTCACTCTTTCTACTGGGGAATGATGGTCAGGCACTCCACTTTGGAGAACCCTGGTGGGAGTCGCTGAGTTGAAATGGGTGACTATTTCAGGGGACTAAATATATGTTATCCAGTCATTGAATGAGCATTTTACCTCTTCGGTTTGAAGACTACCTTCTGTCCACCTTCCAGTATAAGCAATGCTTTCAGCTGGGTGCCTTTGTAGCCCACATCTGCTTTGATGATTTTTTTTGTAGCCATGGCATGCATCACTGCCCCCAGTTCAGGTGTCTCCTCTGGATATACTTCACGTGGTACCACCCACTGGGCTGCAATCTCCCAAGGAGACTGCAGCGTGTGGTCAAGTCGTGGGTCTAGCTCCACTCGCAGGCTCGCCATCATACGGTGAAAGGTGCGCTGGTCCTCACGATTAGCTGCTGAGGTGTCCAAGTTGTCTATGAGAAAAACCTTGGTGAAAATAAAGATGACGAGGAGGATTGCCAGAAGCACCACCCGTTGTTTCAACTTCATGGTGACAAGCAGTGCTCTTCTCCTGACCTGCTCTTCCAAAGGCTACAGGAAGTCTCTTACAAAAGAAGGCAACAGTGTGGTACTTGATGGATTTCATTCATAGCCTTAACTCCAAATGACCCATTGTTGCAGAAGCATCTTCTGTTACCCCTGTAAGTTAACACACACAATTTAATTTCATACCTTTAAGCATGTTCAGCTCTACAGAACTGGAAGTTACTTTCCCCTAGTATTTCTGCTGCACACATCAGCAAAAATTAGCTAGTGTTTGAGACCAGCATCTGTTGAAAGGCCAATAGAAAATTCTTCAGGTTTTCAGATAACCTGAGGAGGCTGCACTCTAGAGATATGGAGGGATTCACAACTAAATCAAATTAAAGGCAATCTCCTTGTGAAAGACAGGCTCAATATTTAGACTATTAAGCTACAAAAGGGCATAGATCCTACTCTTTTGCTTATGCTATAAAATATCGTGCACACTGGGGAATGCTATATTAATAATAAAGCAGTCAGAGTAGACTCTCATTCACTGTGCTGTGCTGAAGGCCAGATGTTGCACTTTCTTTCTGGCAAGAGGACGAGAAGTTTTCACCAGTCAATCACCCAGAAACCTTTTCAATCTTTCCTGAATTTATTTCCATTCAAATTCATTGGGTAACACCAAAATTCTAGCATTAGGGAAGAGAGAAGAGTTTCTCTCTCCCACACTCAGGCGCGGCTTGTGAATGCACCTCCAGGGGGGCAGCGGGCAGCTTCTTTAAGGTAAACGGAGCTGGTGCTCTGTTCCGCCCAGCAGCACCCGCGGTGGGGAATCGGCTCTGCCACTCACCTGGCTCCCACGGAGGCTAAACTATATTATAATACTATAGAGCTGCTACCCTTAGAAAAGAGGGTAGCTATGAGATTATTAAACAGCCGTATTAAAAAAATTATGAGCATATAAAATGTGAAATATATAAAATGCAAAAAGCAGTGGCTAAAACAAAGTATATATAATATCTAAATAGGAGCACTAGAAAAGATAAAACAGTCAGCAGTTTAAAGCTATGCAGAACTGATGCAAAGGTATGGATTGGCACGCAGAACTTGGCAGTGTTACACATGAAGGCCGGGTCTTCATTCAAAAGCAGCCACCGGGTATAGACATGGCTTGGGCGACCAGGGTACTTGTGAAGTAGCAGAAATATAAGTCTGGCCTTACTGTTTCTGTACAAGGGGCAAACGGGGGGTACATGTTCTGTGGATTCGACCTCCCCAGTGGCACAGGGACAAAGTCTCTCCGCAATTGGGATCTTTCTGTATTTGCCTTCCAATACAGCGGAGGGAAGGGCATGACAATGGGCGAGGGTAAAAACCCTTCTGTAGCTTGGGATTTCATTTTACTTCTGATCTACTCTAAAAACTGAATAAAGTTCTTTACAGTATTATAGATCCCTTGCACAAGAAATGCACTAAATATCCCTAAATTACAGCAGAACTGAACTTTCAGAAGTCCCATTAATTTCAATGAGACTTAATCATGAATGACAATCAGGATGTTGCCCACTGTTCCCAGGGAGCTGTGCAGAAAACTCTGGGGTGTGTGAGTGTGTGTTGCATTTTGTTGTTTTTGCTTAAAGCTCCAGGAAGCTGTGTATTCCCAACTTAGTCCATGAACTTGAAGACTAAGGAAAGCTCCCTGCCACGACTGAGTAAAGCTGTGTAGATACTTTCAGCTCAGCTCTGTTCCTGAGCAAAGACTGACATCCACCTTTTACTACATAGACTAAAGCACTCCCTCTTGCCTATGAGGAAGTAACTTAAAAACTAAGCTAGTCAGATGATATTTGGCAACTGTGTGCAGATGACACAGCAGCTTTGAGGCCACAAATGAGACTCCAGCCCCTGTAGTCCCTTCCACAGGGAGCTGGTGGCACCAGTTTATAATGTATGAAAATCTTCCATAGTAAGGTTGTACAGGCTGTAAGTTTAAGGACAGGCTGCACAGCTTTCCTATACAAGACTTTCTCCAGACCTTGTAAACAAATGACATCAGTTGTCTTCTGGAGAGATGGTGCAGCGGGGTTGACACCAGCACTTGTTTATACCATCTGGAGTCATCCACTTCGCATTAGGAGTGCTTTTTGTCAAAGTTTCCTCCAAACTCTGATTCACAGTAAGTTAAACCATACACATTGTGCCCTGTAAAAAAGGCAAGAACTGTATTCACCTGAACCCAATACTAGGTCCGCCCCCCCGCCGGCCAAATTTTTAGATACTAGAAACCAGGAGCTCATCTTAAATTCAGTCCTGCTCTTTTCGAGTAAATGCAGGTAAAATCCTGTATTTAACTTCTACATTTTAAGGGGGTCATCTTACGTTCAGAGTCAACTTCAACTCTGGTATCAGAATACTGTACTGGTATCTGGTACTGTAAATACAGTACTATTGCCACAACTTAATGGATTAAGAGCCTCAAGCAAATAAAATGCAAAAGCAGAAAAGGAACTACAAGATGCTTATGACAGGGTAAAAGTAAATGTTTACTGTAGCACTGCTGTCAAGTTATTGCAGGGCAAACAGGATGTGACCACGTATCCAGTTTGCTTTATGTTCGTCACTTAAGATATGCTATGCCATGGAAGTACTAAGAAAGAAGATGCGGAAGCAGGATCTGCAGAACCGAGTACTACGGTATAAACACCTTAACCAAAATACTGAAAACATACCAAATGGACAACTCCCTTGGATCTGGGGAAAACAATCCTCAAACATTTATGAACAGATGATACCTCCCTTTCTTTCTTGGCTCACCCTTCCCTTTCCTCATTACCTGTCAAAGTTCAGATTGAAAACTCCTACAGGCACCTTCCTGCTTATTCATTTAATTACACTTACACCTTGCTCTTCCTCTGAGGAGCTCAGCAATTCCCAAGTGATCCCCCATGAAGGCAGTTTACAGGTCCAGAGCGGCTGAGGTTATTCTGTAATGTGTCATATACTTTGTGCTGCATACATGGCAATTACATTTTTGAGTTTGCCAATAGAAAAGGGGAACAACCTGAAGGCCCTGGGGTGGGAGACAAAATGGGGTCTAATGTAAAGAAGGAAAATGAAATTGCTAGACTTCGAGTACCACGGTATAAACACGTTACTTTTTATAGCATCCCTAAGGGCATTTTATTACAAGTTTCAACAAGAACAACTAAGATTTTACCACTTTGAATAAAGCCATACTCACTTTCCCACAAGACTGCTCTTGGTTAATCTCTTACTCAGTAAAGAAAACAGAACACTGCAGTATTTTACTGCTCACTAGGATGGTAATACAAGGTATATGTTCCAGCCATAGCAGCATTTCTACCAGCTCCTTTCTAAATTAGCCCTAAAATAGGGCCAGCAACAGCAGTCCTCAGGTCACTAAGTTAAAGGAGAAAAAGAATGCTTCCTTTTCCACATTCAGACTCCAAGATCCTGTAACAGTAAATAAAAATAATCTTCCATTACACTACAAGAGTACAACAGAAAGGAGAAATATTGACCTCCATCTTCCCACTCTTATCTGATTTCATAATGACGTCTTATTGAAGGATATAATACTGGCATTTCAACTTGCATAGATCAAATCAGTGTTAAATGTCAGGGGAAAAACATTTTCATTCTAAACAGTCTGTACAAAGCTTACAGTGTGTAGGGGGTTTGTCATCAATTGCGCTGAAAAGGACCACAGAACTATCTGCTCTTGTAATAAGGATGGCACAGAGGAAATGCTGTAATTAAAGGAGAGCAGGAAAGAAAAGGAAGCCAAAGAAAATGCACGAACATGCAGGATCTGATCAGATTGTCAAGAGCAAGGCTGAAGTAAAGCAGTGAGGATGGAACTCCATGAAGAACAAAGCAGGCAAAGAGATGGTACCTGTGCTTTTGCCCCACCATTTTCAGGATGCTTATGGATCGAGATGCATGCCATCCCCACATCACTGACAGTACACGAAGCTGTTCGGCGGTCTATATACAGACCGCCAACCAGGTTCGGACACCCCCCGCGTTCGAACCGGTTCGAGCGCGGGGGCGGGGGGGTCTCCTGAAGGCGCGGGGAGGGTGCTCTTACCTCCCCCGCCGCGCTCCCCCCTCCGGCGCTGCGTTAAAAATCGCTGGCGTGGGGCGGCTGTATTCCCTCTTGCCGCCCCGGTCAGCGTGATACCGGAAGCGCCACGCACGTGCATACGCGCACCCGGTGCGCGCACGCGCCACTTCCGGCATTACGCTGACCGGGGCGGCAAGAGGGAATACAGCCGCCCCGCGCCAGCGATCTTTAACGCAGCGCCGGAGGGGGGAGCGCGGCGGGGGAGGTAAGAGCACCCTCCCCGCGCCTTCAGGAGACCCCCCCCCGCCCCGCGTGCGCACGGAAGTTCCAGCCACCCCACCCACCCTTGATCACTGTTACTTGCCTCTGTCTGTGCTTTAAGCATCGAGTAAAACAGCCCGGCTTTTCTTCCCCGGGGCAACAAGAACTACTGGTGCATCTTTCACCAGTAATGATCAGAATAAGCTGTCGATGAGAAGCGTGAATCCTCGAGCGCTTCCATGCAGGGAAGGTAAACTGAGGTAAGGAATCTACTACTACTACTACTATATATATATATATATATATATATATATATATATATATATATATAACTATACAGTATATCACTCTTGCATGCTTCTGTACATATTAACAGTGTACATGAGAGGTACTGCTGAATTATCTTATAGAACAATAAATGAAAGAGGACTTGGATTGAATGAATAAAAATCAAAGTGAAAGAATATATGCGTAGGAAACCAGCCCCGCCACCCCGCGTTTCCTATACTTTAGGTAGAACCATTGTTGTAGAATGTGGCCCCTGTTTACAAGGATCCTGTAGCAATTCCAAATGTTCTATGTAGTGTACAGCAATAAGTGATCAGTGTGCACATTTCCAGAACAAGAACAAGCTAGCTCTGCCTTTTGAACAGAAATAGGTTTTTAGTGAACCATTTGTCATGAGTAATTAGTAAAACTGCCCGTTTATTTCTTGGGAAACCTATACAACTCCCATCAGAAATATAATGAAAAGAATTCCACTATAACATACATGTTTATAGCCTTACAAAACCTGGTAGAAATAAAGGAAAAGACAGCCTGATAAATGCAAAGAACTGATAAATGCAAAGGTTCAAAAACTTGCACTCCTAAGGGTAATTGATACCATTGATTTCTCAGGCAATCAATACTTTATTATAGTCACAGACCGGCACAGTATACTAACAGAAGTCCAGCAAAATAAAGCAACAAGGTTATGATACAGTAGTTAAACACATAGATCAGCTAAAAATGATTCTTAATCAACTCCTGGTGAGTTGTATAGACTATTAAACAGAACTTAGCAGCATTATAAAATCTTGAGTCATTTTGGTCAGTTAAAAGATAATTGAGATAAAAAGAATCTGTGCAGCCTGGATGGCAGTTAATAAAAAGATATATATATATAGCATATCTCGGTAAAATTGGCAGTAAAAGAGCATATGTCCCGTTGTTTCAGTATCTCCCAAGTTGCAGGGACAGGTATGTTTTTTGTAGGGGATTTTTTGATATCTCCCACTCCCTTCCAAGACTGCTGTTTGCAAGGCATTACATCATGCCTGTGTCCAAGCCCTGCAATATTTTGGTACAGTTATCAAGTTTAGATAACTAGCAGGGTTGACACGCAGAACTTCATTGCCCAAATGGACACCCACAGGAATAGAATCCTGGTTAATTCGATGCTCCATAGCATATATTATTTGATCCTGGCACTATTGATTTCTCTGCACGCAACTGCTGCTGACTAGAACTGCAGGTACTTGACATTATTGAAAAGCATTGGGCTGCAGGAAATGGGATATTGAAGTTCTATCAGGCTGCTTTGGGAAGAGCACCTGACTGCTTGCATGCAGAAGGTTCCAAGTCACTTCCCTGGCATCTCCAAGATTTGGCTGAGAGACACTCCTGCCTGCAGCCTTTGAAAAGCCACTGCGATTCTGTATAGTCAATACTGGGCTAGATGGACCAATGACTGCTCCTTTGTTAGATTTCTGATCCCCTATTAAACCTTGCAAGTCATCACTTGATATTACAGTTACCAAGTGATGAGCACACATATATGAAAAAGCCCTTAAGATACACTGTGTGGAAGAAGGAAAAATAAATAGAACCGGAGAACATGAGGGGTAGACAAATCTAAAATACAAGTGGGCAAAATGAAACTGGTGCAGACAAAATAAGCTATAGAAGATTAGACATTATTACAACCATGCCAGCAGAGCTAGAATTAATAGTAATCACTGTAATGATGTGGGAAATTTTCCAATTGCTGCTGAAGAATACATACCATGTTTACAGCAGTTGATGACAACATATCATTCCCCAAGCCTCCCCCGCCATCATCTAGGGCAGGGATTCTCAACATTGGGTCCCCAGATGTTATTGTGCTTCAACTTGCATAATCCCCTACCAAAGGCTACTGGGCCTGGGGATTATGGGAGTTGAAGTCCAATAACCTCTGGAGACTCAGTGTTGAGAATCCCTGCTCTAGGGCAACAGAAACTCTGTTAAGTTATATTAATAGCAGAAGGGTGGAATAGTTAGTTACATCATGTAATATGTGAATACCACAGCTTATTAGACTTGATCAACTAATAACTAAAAGAACCCTGCCGAACAATAACATTGTTACAATTCACATAGCCAACTTTTGAATATGTAAACAGTTTCACTGGTCCCTCATCTCCCCTCTCTGGCATGTGGAGGAGCTCAGTGCCTGGAGATCATTACCACCCATCAACTTTCCTCAGTGCTTAATTTCTGAGGGCAAAAGAGTAGAAGCCAGAGCTCAGTTCTTTTTGAAAACCAATACGACTTTCTGACCTGCCAGCCCTTTCCATCTTAAATTGTCAATGGTACTACAGAGAGTAATGGGCACACTCTCTAGTTAGTGGTAGTGGCAGGAAAATATACTCTGCTTGTGTTCAAGGAGCAACTTCAATCCTCACCTATCATTTTAATTTTATTTATCCCAAGGGTTCTGTGCTACAACATTCTCCTTTCCCAAAGATAAAACGGAGGCGGGGGTGGGTGGGTGAGAAAGAGGACTTATTTTTCATCTCCCCCATTATGGAAGTGGGGTGAGCATCAAGTAATTGCACCCTCAGCCTCGTCTCTCTCCCCTTTTATAAGGTGTGTGCATATTCGGGGGCGGGGGGGGGGCGGGCGGGCAGTGATTGGTACATTCCTCTCCTTTATTTCTGCCACATGGGTGGATCTGTGACTCTCTCTGGGCGTGAGGAGCACAGCGGGAGAGGGGAACTGAGGCCTAGTTCCCCCTTCATTGCATATACCTTAGCTTAGGTGCCCTTACCCATCCTGCCACATTTTCTCCACCAGTGCTCCATTTAAAAAGTCCCCATCAGGGTGGCAGCGTACCTCCCTGCCACCCCCGTGTCCTCCTTGACTGGAAGTCAAAGGAAGTACCCGGCATGCGTATGCACACTGGGCATGTGCGCAGGGAGGGGGTGCCAGATTTGCTTCTGCTGGACCATTCAAGTTGACCGGTAAACCTGGCCTCTGTCACACCAATGGCCTACTACTGCAGCTCTTGCACTCAAGTCAGTTGATAAACCTGACCTGCATACTACTTAATTTAATTCGTTTTAAATATGGTGGAAGGTTGTCCTCATGTTTCAAGCTGAAAACTACATAGCCCTAATAAACTGGGTATGTGTTGCTGCATGCAATACTTACTTTTGTCTGTCTGGCTTAGCCAGTCTGGATGGTTAAAGAGCCGAGAAAGGGTGGATTTGTCTACCCAACAAGGATGGAATCACTGTTCCCTCTAAGGCGTGCACATGTGTGCGTGCTCACATGGTTTTTTTATGTCCACTCAGCTAACTTGGCAAAGAGGCACCTTTTGCCGTGGTGATTCTCTTTATTTAGCAGGGGGAGAGTAACTGACCCTATCCACCCCCAGCACAGGACCTCCAGCGAGTGTTGCTGGTGTATATCTTGTGTTTCTTTTTAGATTGTGAGCCCTTTGGGGACAGGGATCCATCTTATTTTTATTTATTATTTCTCTGTGTAAACCGCCCTGAGCCATTTTTGGAAGGGTGGTATAGGAATCGAATAAATAAATATAATAAAAATAAAAATAAAATAAATAATAATTTTAGATCCCGCTCAGATTGAATCGGGGAGGATCCACTCTGAATGCACATGCGCATACATTGCCTTGATAATGCCACCTAGAAAAAAACCTGTTCCGCGCACAGATGAAAAAACTTAGAGAGAGCCCTGGATGGAGTGAGTATTTTCATCCACTTTAGGAAGTAAATGCAAAATATAACACTCTTATTTAAACAAATATTGACTAATGAGGGACTGGTCTGAACATGGTAAAGGATGTAATAAAATGGAGCTGGATAAGAGTACCAGAGAAGGTTTAGTTGTATGCAGAAAGACTAAAATAATTGGTGCTCTAAAAAGAGATGGATGAAGTTGTTGAGGGGCATCCTCAGAGGGGCCATAAAAAGTACAGACTCTCAGCTGATAGATATCTTGTGTATTATTATTATTATCGCCTTTAACGAGCTCAGAGAAAAATCACAGAAAGGCGAAAGCTGCTGTTCCTGTCTTTTCTGCCCGAAGCTGGCACAATGACTGCTTTTTATACACATTCCAATAAAAAAAGTTTGGTTACACAGACACAGATATATATGGCATGGAATATGATTGGTTAAACATTCTTTACAAAGCATAGTACTCATATTACATCTTCCTTGCTCCTGATTTGAGGTCTGCTTATCTACCAACTAATGGCGCAGTGGGGAAGTAACTTGCCTAGCGAGCAAGAGGTTGTCGGTTCAAATTCCCGCTGATATGTTTCCCAATCTATGAGAAACCCCTATATCATGCAGCAGTGATATAGGAAGATCCTGAAAGGCATCATCTCATACTGTGCGGGAGGAGGCAATGGTAAATCCTCCTGTATTCTACCAAAGAAAATCACAGGGCTCTGTGGTTGCCAGGAATCGACACCAACTCGACAGCGCAACTTTACCTTTACCTGCCTATACAATTAAGAGTTACAAAGCTGCTGTGTAAAAGCACTTTCACAAAGTCAGAATTAAGAGGGAGGCCTAAGGATCATAAATCGATTGGGAACTGTCATTTATTCTGTTTTTTTGCAGTCTTTTGACTAGCAAGGGTGAGGATCTTGTTCTTTTAGGGATGGTTTGTGTTTAGTTTTTGGCTGCTCTTTCAATTATTGTTTTTAAATAAATGTGGGATGTTATTTTGAATTGTTGGTATCTTCTGAGGAAGTGTGGTTTAGAAATGTAAATAAAATTTATTTTAATTTATTCATTTTAATTTATCCTATTTCATGTGTATTTTTCTTCCAACTTTTCTGCAAAGAAATAATTAAAATGTAAAACAAGATAAGGATAAATTGTTATATTTTAGAGAGGTTTTTTAATGTTATACCCACTCCTTATATCTAGCGGGTTTCTTAGCTTTTAGCGTTTTACTTCAAGTTTTTAGTTAACTTGAAACTTCTTAAATTTGTAACTTTTAAATGTGGTTTTTAGCCTGGTCTTTTTTTTAAAAAAATGTTTTTTATTGTATCTATTTTTTCTTGACATTGTGAGCCACCCTGAGCAGTAGTGTACTTTTAAAGCAGTTGATAAATATTTTAAACAAACAAATTAATTAAAAAAATGGCCCTGTATTGGATAACATTAACTTTGGGCAGGGGAGAAAAAGAGATGGTGGAATTACAAAACCCCACACCCACTGATTTAATGGCCAGTGCATTATCCTAATGGCAGGGTAGCCCAAGGCATTGGATACCAAATGCTGCCTTGCCCCATTATCTCCACCAGGGCCAACCTACAGGCTTTAAAGTAAAGTTGTGCCGTCGAGTTGGTGTCGACTCCTGGCGACCACAGAGCCATGTGGTATTCTTTGGTAGATTACAGGAGGGGTTTACCATTGCCATCTCCCGCGCAGTATGAGAGATGATGCCTTATAGGTGTTTCCCCTAGTCTGGGAAGCATACCAGCGGAGATTCAAACTGGCAACCTCTTGCTCCTTAGGCAAGTTATTTCCCCGCTGCACCATTAGGTGGCTTTAAAGTAACCCTTTATAGCAAAGGAGACAGAATTACTGTAAAGTGGTAGTCTCGTCTCTTCTCATCACCCCAGGCCCCTTCTCATAGGCTTGCAAGGGGCTGCTCAGCAGCCATCTCTCCTGGCCCCATCTCCTTCTTGCAAAGGCTTACAAAGGTTGGATCGGGGACTCGCAATCTGACTCTTGTAGGCTCTTCACAAGGAAAGCAGGGCCAGGATGGGAGGCTGCTGGCAACCTCCTCTCCCTTGTAAAGGCTTGCAAGGGCCAGATCCAGTTCTTGAAAGGAGTGCAGGGTGAGGATGGAGGTTGCTGCCAGCAGTCCCTCGCCCCATGTCCCATATGATGGCAAAGGTCAGCTTGGGAGCTCTCTCACAGCCCTTTGGAGTACAAAGCCTGCCCCCTGCCTTCATAATTGCCACCCTCCTCCCCTTTGCTGCGTCTCACTCTCCATCCATTCAAAAAGCAGAGGGCAGGCCTGTTGGAGCAGCAGGAAGTGCCTTCCATCACTTTCCGCTGCTCCAGGAACCTTTTGAATCAGTGGAGAACAGGGCGCAACGGGCGAGGAGGAGGAGGAGGAGGGTGGTGGTGGTGGCGGGATGCCACAGAGAAATATTGGAATGGGAGGTGGCAGCTTTTACTTAGGAGTATTTTCAAGTCAACCTTTCTGCCCAAGAACCACTGTGCAATGCAGGGGATTCTGAGCTGTTAGGAACATTAGGAGAGCCTTGCTGACCAAAGGCCTATCTTGTCCTGTTTCCCATAGTAGTGAAAACCAAATGCCCTTTCTCTTCGGAAAGGAGGTTGTCTTTTACCTCTTCAGAACGAAACATTAAGTATTTAACTGGCAGCCTGAAGGGAGCCTTAAGAAATTGTTTTGTAGCAACTGTATTAGTCTTTTTGACATAAATTTCTGTCTACATCCTGGTTGGAAGTACTGAGTAGACTTACAAGAAGCTCTAGTCTTCATAAAGATTATTTCCACTACAATATTCTACACCTTTCCACTTGATGAATATAAGTGAGGAACATAATTTGAAACAGAGGCCACCAGGTCACTGCAGTGACCTGCACTACAAGTGGACTTCATCATAAGTGGAGTATCTGGATCGTTATGTTTACAAACATCTGTGGATATTGTTTATGTGGACTTTACAGTACATGCAGATTTTGTAACAAATTGGTTTTTTGCATTCAGTTATTTATAGCTGCAATAACCTCTGGGTTATTGGGTGTATGTACAACATTGGTTGTGCCTTTTCTAGTAGTAATGTCATAGATACCAGATACCAGAGCCAGAGGAGGAGTGGGGAACTCACTGGGGTGAATCCTCGACTGTACAGAATTCACAATAGGCTGCCACCATCCATTTTATTTTGATGTGGGGAAACCCACACACTATATAAAATTTCAGGGGCAAGGGAGAAGTGGCAAAACCCTCCTAGAAGGGCTGAGGAGTCCTAGGCCTCCAAAGGTTCCTCCACTTGGGCAAGTCATCGGCTGAGCAAGTCCTCCACCTGGGCAAGTCATCGACTAAGGCAGACCCAAAATGAAGAGTAGCACACTTCAGCAAACAACGGTTTATCATTAGATTAAAAGAAAAACAAAAGTATGCAGTAAGAACAATTGTCTCTTCATAAAGCAGATTGTAAGAGAGTGAGTTCATTAACCAGGCAACTCAGATTCAAGCAATACAATAAAGGAAAATAACATCCCTCACATTTCTAACTGAACTGCTCCCTATCTTATTGCTCACAGGCCTGTCTTCAGCCTGTGACCTCCCATTTCCCCAGTAGTTTTTCAGCCAACTGCTTCCTCGGGGAGCTCTTGGGACAGAACAAACTCAAGAAAAAACTTTCTCTTCTTCTGTAGGTGGTGGTGAGTGTCGTTCCCACCCAGTCTCTGGATTGGTCCCCCTGTTTTGATTTTCCTGGGTTTTCCCCCTTATTTAGAAAGGTCCACCTACCTAGCAGTTGTTCTACGTGAGGCCTAGCCCTCCCTCAAATCCTTCCCATCACTACAAGTACATTCAGTGTTTGATTTATATTATCCCATAGTGACTAACCAGCTGCCTCTAAGAAGCCCACAAGCAAGACATGTGACAGTCCTCTCCTGTTGTTGTACCTCAGCAGCTGGTTTTCAGAGGCATACTTGGCATTTCTAGATGGCTGTTTAGTCAAACACGTCATGCAGGTGTACTTCGTTATCCGCTCCCGCAGTTTACCATGGATAATGAAACCACAGATAATGAGGCATTGAGTTCTATGGCGGGGTTAGGTTCCTGCAGGGCAAAAAAGGCACAAAAGCAGCAAAAACAGCAGAAATAGGTGCAAAAATGCCATAACGTGCTCTTCAAGTCTCCAGTTGTCCAGTGATGCCTCCCAAATCCCCCAATTTTGGGGATTTCCCTAAAAAAAAAATCAAAATCACAGGATTTTTGCATGTGTGTTTATTTGAAACAGAAGAGCCACAAAATGGCTCTTTTAAGCAAAATGGTGGCTGAAATGACCTCTGAGATAATTTCCAGCCATCTAGCAACTGCAGGTACGTGGGTATAGCTTGTAAACTCGCGAATACCGAGGTCAGGTGGCTATTTGTGGACTGCAGATACACAAAACTGTGAATAGCAGAACTGCATACAGCAAGATCCACCTGTACTTTTTCTTAGCACCATCTATTGACCATTTGCTGACAATCTATGAAAAATCCATAGCTTTTAAAGGGGATCGTTCTTTTATTGATTGGGAGCAAATGACCAGCAGATGGCTTAAGAAATAGCAGTGTCCTCTCATGGCATCTAGATGCCCCCCCCAAATTCTCTTGATGCAATTTGGGTTCATGTTAGAATAAATTACCATCTGGATATGCCCAGTATGCCTCTGTATATGTAGGTTCCATATGGTCACCCTAACTAGTAGCAATTGACAGACCCTTTCCATTAATGTGCACAATCATCTTCTAAAGGCATCTAAGTGTTCGAGGGTTGCACACCCAGTTCATATAGAACGTTGACCAGCTCCAGGACTGACACACCATGGCCCTGTGTGAATGGAGAGTGAACTCTAGAGCATAACCAATCCTTCACTACAGTGGCAAGGGAAGACCAGTAGTGGCATCTTATAGGGAGAACTGGTCTGACATAGCCAGTCTCTTCACTGAGGAGACACTTATGGGCTTCCAGAGACCTCAGGGCAGTTTTGTAACTGGTAAAATTATTGCTTACCTTGGCTTGAAAGACACAAGTCCTGAAACAGTGTCCACGACATTATTAAGCTATTGCAGCAATATCCATTTCTTTCACCAGGTGGCTCTGTAGGAACACTGTTGATTTGCTCCAGTTATCTTTCCTGGGTGTTTTTTTGGTGTGTGTGTGTGTTTTAAACCCTATTCCACAAGCTGTGTATTTGCTTGGACTTCCCTCTCTGATTTTAGTCCTCTGTTTAGAACAAGAAATTGTCTTTATCCTAGAGAGTTCACCTAAACCTGGCTCAAAATAATTACTGGGAAGATGTTCTAGAACTATCCTTAGAGCTCGATTAACTACATTTGATTCTACACCTGCTGTGGAAACAGTGTGATGGATTGCTTGTTAGATGCCATAGCAATAGACAGTAGAGATGGTCTCTTATAGAAAACTCCAAGGGAAATGTTAAGGAACAAGTCTTTATTTTGGTCATCAACCAGAACAAACATACAACATACAAAATTTCAAACATATATAATTACAGAGGAAAATGCAGAATTCAGTTCTACCCCACCAATGAGTTCAAGGATCAGCTGCTGATCCTTGAACTCGTTGAAGCTGCTTGCTCAGTTGCTCATGGTGTAAAGAAGTTTCCTCAATGAGAATAGATGGTGGGTAGTGTTGGGAAGAGGGGGCTGGAGAGGAAGCAGTTTGGGAATTACTGTGAGGCCGTGAAAGAGGCAGAAATTGGAGTCTTTGCAGCTGCCTGGAAGGATAGCTGGACAGCTCCCAAGTGGATTGCTTTACAGGACTGCACGACTCTGGCCCTCCAGCTTTTGTTGGACAACAACTCCCATAATCCCTGACTATTGGCTAATATTGCAGGGGATGATGGGTGTTGTAGTCCAACAACTACCAAAGTTATGCAACCCTGCTTTACAAGTGAGCATTGTCCATCTGGGTGATTGCTTGGGCACCCATAACCAATATGTACTTATTATAAGGACATGACAAAAATGCCATAAGATTCCAGTGTTCTCCCAAAGAAACAGACTATGAAGCAGCTGCCCCTGGAATTTCTTTTCATCCAAGAAGGCAGGGGGAGCCGTAGGCCCACAGAGTTACAATATGCAGCACACCCAGCTCTAAGCATGGTAAGTAGTTGGCCTAAAACCCAAATACACACTTTCATTAGAAGGTCAAAATAAGTTTCATTTCATGTACCTCTGAATGTGGCCAAAGCCCTAACAAAAGCAGCAACTCTATAATTTTCTTGCTCCTTCTATCAAGCAAATATTCTATCAAGAGATCATTTATGCATTATCTCGATATACAGAGAGTGCAGTAACGAGAGCCAAGCTGTTTAGGGGCTTATAGGTCAAGGCCAATGTAGCATGCTTGGAAGATAACTGGGAGCCAGTGCAGAGTTGAGAGTATTCAGTGCTAGAGGGGTTGGCCTGCTCGGTCTGTCAATAGGTGGGCAGCTGCAACTCCTGAACAGTTTTCAAAGGCAGCTATATCTGTACACTGTAGAACCAAGAGGACAATTATAACCCTATGTTCATCCAGTCTTGTTCTCCACACCTGTTTAAAAACGCAGATCCCTTGGGATAATTTGCAGCCTTTTGGAGGTCCAGTTGTTGAGGATGTGCTAAGTTCTCGGTAGGGAAAGCTTAGCCTCTGGAACCTCCTACTCTGTGAAGCTTGCTTGGCTCAATCATTGGTAGTTTTTCAGTGTCTTGTTAAAACTTTTGTTTTGCTGGGCATTTGATTTGTGGTGATTACACACACACAAATCTGATTTGCGATCTACTGCAATCACTGTATTGCTTCTCAATTCTCTAGTTGGTTTTTATTATTGTAATTTATAATTTTTTGTTTTTAAATTTCTAGGCCACCTTGAGCACGCTTTTGGGAGCTGAAAGGGGGGACACAAATAGCTTTATACATAAACAAACTGCTATAATATGGGCCTTCAGATGGGGAGCTGGGATACCCAAATGGATTTTGCCTCAACCTAAAGTGGGTTGCTGCGGTAGCACCACCACAATTTTGTTTTGTGGTCCAGGGTACTTTTTAAGTGAAGAGAGGGGGATCTGCCTCTAATCACCTCTTGAGAGGGAGAACCATTTTATTTAAAGGGGGATAGAAGTGGATCCCATATTGCTGGTTTGGCCTGAAGAGAGCGCCTTCTTCTGTATGATCCCCACTCACATTAAGGTCATCTGAGGAGGTCCGTTGCCAGTTACCACCGGTTTGTCTGGTGGCGACTCAGAGGCGGGCCTTCTCTGTAGCTGCTCCTGGGCTGTGGAATTGCAATCCCTGCAGAAATCCATAATTTGAACTCTTTATTGGCCTTTAGGAGAGCCCTTAAGACCTGTTTGGCCTGGCCTTTTGCAAGGGGTTTTAATGTACCTGGTTTTTCAGGGTTTTTAAATTGTTTTATTGTTTAACTGATTGTTTTATGGTATTTTAAAGTCTTTGTTTTAATTGTTGATTGGTTTTAACTGTTTTTGTTTTACTTGGAAGGGTGGTATAATAAATCAATAAATAAGAAGATGGGTCTGACTCTCAGTTGAAGTAGAGTGCTGGATTAGGACCAGGGAGACCCAAGTTCAAATCCCCAATCAGCCATGATACCTGCTGGGTGACTCTGGGCCAGTCACTTCTCTCTCAGCCTAACCTACTTCACAGGGTTGTTGTGAGGAGAAACTTAAGTATGTAGTACACTGTTCTGGGTTCCTTGGAGGAAAAGCGGGATATAAAATGAAATAATCCTATATAATAAATATAATAAAACCCTAAGTGAGTGTCCGTGGCCTCGGAACGTTGGGGATCTGTGTCCCTGTCTCCCTGGGCTGTTCTGGGCCCAGAACAGCCCAAGGGAGACAGGACCGCCGACGCCAGTGTCCCAAAGCCACCAAACACTTGACCTCCTGCCATCGCCCGCCCACCCTCCACCACCGTTCCGGCCCCACCGGCGACCATTTCGCGCCTATCCCCGGTCCTCATCGCTGCCCACCCGCCCGCCCGCCCGCCAGCCATCACTGTCCCGGCCCCACCCGCGGCCATTTCGGGCCAATCCCCGGTCCTCCTTGCACGGAACCCACGGGTGGCCATTTCACCCCAAGCACTGCCGTTGGCCGCCCGCCCACCCTCCCTCCCTCCCAACTGTCGAGCCCTCCTTACCCCGGCCATGTCCGTCGGGCTAAAAACTCCTTAATTTCCGAGAGAGAGGGGAGCTCGCAAGCAGAGCTCCTCTCTTTGCAACGGCTCTGCCCGAACTGACACTATGGCCGTAAAGGACGCAATAGGTGTCCTTTACGCCCAAACCGCCAGTACGGGCAGAGTCTTTGCAAGAGAGAGGAGCTCTGCTTGCGAGCTCCTCTCTCCCTCGGAAATTAAGTAGTTCTTCGCCCGACGGACATGGCCAGGCGAAGGACTGGGCAGTTGGAAGGGAGGGCGGGCGGGCGGCCAACAGCACATGGGAGGGCGGGCGGGAGGGCAGCGGCGGCGTGGGTGTGGGCCAATTTGGCCCGGACGAAGGACTCGGAACTTGGGAGGGAGGGCGGGCGGGAGGGCAGCGGAGCCAGCGGCAATGGCACCATTCACATGGGCCGATGTGGTGTATAAAGAAATACTATGAGTGTTGGGGGGGAAACCAAAAAAAGATTAAAAAGAGTAAGTTAACTTTAATAGTGAGTTGAAAAAATAAAAAAGTATTTCAACAAGAAATAGGCTCTAAAAGTTGCCTCATAAGTAAGAAAAAACTAAAAAAGGGAGAAGGAAGGGCCAAAAAAAAAAAAAAACCCAGACAGAGGGGAGAAGAAAAAAAGAGGGGGGCCTGGGGAGAGCGGAAAGAAAAGAAGAAAGTAGGGGAGAGGAAACGGTAGAAAACAAGAGGGTGAGGTGGGAGGAAGGAAAACAGATACACAGGTGTGGGTCAAAAGACAGGGAGCGAGAGTAGGGGAAAACAATCAGAAAAAGAACTCCATTCCAGACCAGAGAAGGCACTGGGCCCAGCCAAAAGAAGGAGGACGCAGTGAAGCCAGAGGAAGCAGAAATAGACAGCATCAAAAGTCTACTAGCTAACATGGAACAGGGACTGAGGGAGGAAGGCAAACACAGAGAAAGAAAGAGAGAGAGGGGGGGGGGAAGGAGGGAGGGAGATAGGACAATAGAAAGATAAAAAGAAGGAAAGAAGGAAGGAGAGAAAAGAGAGAGGAGGGAAGGAAAAGGACAATAGAAACAAGGAGTGAGGGAGGGAAAGTAGGAAAGAGAGAAGGAAGGAAGGAAGGAAGAAGAAAAAGAAAAAGAAATGAGGGAGAAGGACCAAAAAAAAAAGGGAGGGAGGGAGGGAGGGAGGAGCAGCCAGCCCCAAAGAACAAGCCCATAAAAGAAAGAAAAGAGGAAAAGACCAAGAAAACAGAAAGATGGGAGTTAGAAGAGGTGGAAGGAAGAAAGGGAGAGGGGGAGAGAAGAAAGGAAGAAAAGGAAACAGAGGAAGAGAGAGAGAAAAGGAAGACAAAGGAAAGACAGGAAAAGAACAAAATAAAAGGAAAGGAGGGCGAACGAGAGAGGAAAGGAATAAAGGGAACAACAACAGGTACTAGCGCCCGTTATTTTAACGGGCTTAAAATTACTAGTAGTAATAATAATATATGTGAAATCAAGCTTAACACATACTACTGGGTTTTGAGCCATTGAGCAGTTTTGAGCCTTCCAATGGTACTGGTAGTGCCAGCAGTGATGTGAGCACATATTATAAATGGAGGCCATTGGAACTAGTTGTGGTTTTATTGCTTTATTAAGCCAAACATGCAGACGTCTTTTCTATTGCATCGCAACTGGTTCTCACAAACCTGAATAGGGATATGTACATCGCTACAGCCAAAGTAGCTATGTGGCTGTAGACTAAACATAGCCTCTGCCAAATTGCAAAACGACATCCTTCACCATCTGGCCACATCAAACTCAAAAGTAATCAGACTTCAGATGGCTGAACAAGCAAACCTCTGTTACCAAATTAAAGGGATGGCAAAGGGCCTTGGACGCTCCCAGACTAGATTGCTCTAGTGCACTGCTCCCAACCTGGAGTCCTCCAGATGTTGCTGAATTACAACTCCCAGCATCCCCAGCCATAATAACTTGTAGCTGGGGATGCTGAGAGTTGTAGCTCAGCAACATCTGGAGCATCCCAGGTTGGGGACCACTGCTCTAGTGCGTCCTATGTGAAGCTGCCTGCAGAAACAGCTTCAGAAGGGTGACTGGCCTATAATGCTGCTGCCTGCTTGTTAGGTTAGGTCCCTGCGACGAAAACAGACCTGTTTGGAAGGCGCTGTGCTGGTTGCCACCCAGTGCCTGGAATCTATTCAAGTGCCTGCTATCAGGGTCCAGGAAGCAGCAGGGCTGGCTTCGGACTGCAAGGCAGCTGAGGCTTAGGCTCACAAGAGGAGCTGTTGAACCAGCAACAGGCAAGCTGCACGTGGAAGCATTTGTAGCTTGCATGGACGGTGCCTTTCCCTGTTCTTCCTGGAGAAGGTCTCCTCAGAAGGAGAGCTTCTCTCAGTTGACTTTCCCCAAGTGGACCAACAGGTGCTCTACCTCTGAAGCTGGAATTGGCACCTCCTCTCCTGAAGACTCAGGGGTGAGGGGAGTGATCCTAGAGCAGAGGCCAAGCTCCCACTCATGGGCTCTGGCTGCTCCAGCACTGGCAATTCTGTAGGTTGGCTGTTGGGGGTGCAGTGCTCTGCTGGGGCTGGCTCTCCCTCATCCTTGGAGTTGTTCTCCTCCAGGTCAGTATCCAGGCCAACCCAACATTACTTTGCTGGTGTGAAACCTTAAATATCTACATGACCTGATTTCAGGGTACTTTAGAAAGCATCCCCTCCTGTATGAAGTGCCCCTATGCACTTATATCTAAGAAGGCCATGCTCAGAGTTTACTCATTTATTGAAGCTAAAATTTCCCATCTGCAGAGCCTTTTCTGTGGTGGCTCCTATGTTACAGAATACTGTCCCTATATGAGGTACTCTTAGTGGTGTCTTTTAAAAAAAATTTTTTTTTGGAAATCAATCTTTTTTAATTCTTCCAGGTATTTGGGGAATGAGAGATACCGTGGTGGTATCTGGGTAGGGTTTCCCCCCGCCCTAATTTGTATTGTTAAGATTTTGTGGGAATTTTAAATATATTTTACAGTTTTAATGTTGGACAAATGCAGTAGGACTTACTTGGCAGGAACCATGCAATGGACTGAGTTCTAAAAATCCTATAGAATGCAGCATTTATCATAATAAATGAGGACAATGCCCAGTGAAGGAATAGTTGTTACTGCAAATGCTGAGAAGTTTACTCTTCAACATAGTCTGCAAATGACAATTCACATACTAATTGTTTAAGCAACTTGGCTGTACCTTCCACAGTTTTTAAATCTTCAGGGGTGCCATTTCCCCTAAGATGCACTTTAATTGGCTCGCTTTTTCTTGAACTGGAATTCACCTACAATTAACATAGGGTTGTGTTATGTCAAATGTAAACTGAGAGCAAAATGGCTCTTCTTCCCACAACGGGATTACTTTTCAGTCATTACTAAAGCAGATCTGGCAAATATCATGCAAATTCACCTTAAGTTTTCTAATCGTTCTCTCTCTCTCTCTCTCTCTCTCTCTCTCTCTCTCTCTCTCTCACACACACACACACACACACACACACACACACACACACACACACACACCAGCACCAGCTTCATTAGCCTGGAAACGAAAACACATACCTGCATGGCACTATAACAGGAAAATTTTTCCTATCCACAAAACGACCACAAACCACAATGTTCCTTCCCAACTTGTTTTGCTATTCTCCCCCCCACCTGCGCTGTCAGATATTCCAACCCATCATACTGGTGGGAGAACTGCCAACTGACCAGAGAGCAGGCCAGTTGCAATTTCTTTGGGATGGGAGAGAATGAGTTATGTTTTACTTGTTAAGTGGCAGTGGGGAGGCGGGGCTGGGGGACCCTTTCTAGGTCTAAGTAAGGAGATTCAGCAATTACATGTAGGGAAGCTGGTGATGGTTTTCATGAAACCCAGATGTGCATTAAGTTCAGGTTGATTTCCCATGGATAGAACAACAACCAGATCTGGAATCCATCAGTACCCCAAATGGAGTCTGCCTAAATCAGTTTTTTTTTAAAGAGTCATTAAAAACACATCAGTACTTAACATATCCAAAACTACATTCAGAGAGGATGCAGCTCCAATTGGCAAGTTCTGTTGGAGCAAAAACCAAATGAGAATGAATGCTATAAACCTATTTTAAATGCAGTTTCCCCTTCCACATGGTTCTCTCCCGACCCCAGTTAGAGATGAGTCCATTCTCCTGTTCTCTCATTCATTTTATTCTTGTGCAGTTAGAACGAAACAGGGATTAAAGAATATATTAAAGTTAATTTGTCATCCTCTTCAAGAGGTAGCTTCAGGCAGACATTTTACTTTAGACTCATGGAATAAACAGAGATCATTGTAAAATACCTAGTCTATCATTACTTTGAACATGAACTAGTAGACAGTGTTTTTCATAATGTCACAAATAGCATCTAGGTGGAGGTGTTCATTGGGAAAATGGGGGAGGGTGACCTCCCTCTTCCTGTACCATGGTCCCAGTCTTGGCCCCGCCCCCCACAATAGATATTTGCAAAAAGTTTAAAGAGACAGAGATGCAGTCCTGCATCTCCATTCTCACACCTAGTTTGGTTCCAACTCTTCTAACTGCTAAATGTTTATTCTTCCCTGCAACAGTCTTGGCATTCTGCTATCAAGCACAGGGCATTCCCAACATTTGAACATGCTCGGTACATTCTAGGTTATATAATAAGCAAACACAGGCTGTAGATTTTGAAACCTCCATAGATTAACAGTTCAGTATCCTGAAACCTCCTGTAACAGTTCAGTATTTTGAAACAAGACTTCGCTGCTGCTGAGGTGTCATGAAATGTTTATTAACATCCCCACTGCACAAAAGTTAATTTAAAAAGGGAAAGAAACTTACTAGCTGAGCTTATTCTGCCAGGCTTGGAGATTGCACTTTTGCTTTGCTCAGGAGCTGCACTGCAATGTGAGCTCCCAGTTTATGTTATACATGGGGACAAGCCACTTAGTTGGCAGTGGACTGGTCGCCCCTAGATTTGGCTGCAAGCAACACAAATTGCAACGGGGATTAGCTTCACCCCCCTCTCTCTATGTGGGGGCCCCCGGCTAAGCAGACTCTAGAACTAGCTATTGCAATTTATCAGGTATCCGAGGTCATTTTGGACTTAGGATGAATTCTAAAACTCTCCTCATCTAGGAAGGGAAAGCACATAAGACAAGTGGTGCTGCAGCCTCCATCACAAAAAGAGATGAGTCAGTGACATAACTCTGGAAGTGTGCCTATCAAAACTTTTGATAGAATTATTGGGAAGCCCTTCCCAGCACAGGATATTCTTTAACGCACCTGCAGACTCTGATTTTCATCTCAACCAGCCTTGCATACAATAGGCTATTCATAACCTGTCCTACTCAGGAAGGATGATCAGACAGAATGCATTCCATGCTCGCCTCTTTGGGCTCTTCTATTCAGCAAAGTATGATGAAAGGAATATGCCTCCAAGGCACATTTTGGGATATCTCTAACTCTGTGACCCAGTGTGGTCTCCCATGCCTGTCACTGGAGACTCCAGCTGCAACAAGGACTTCAGCAAGACCATCTCTGTGCTCCCTTGTATGCTGTACCTGGGATCCTGTTGAGCATTCCCTATGCTCTCTTGCAACCTCAAAAAAGCCTGAAATCACTACCTGGATTGGTCCGTGTGCCCTTTCAGCCAGCGTCCCTAGCAGGCGTATGGAGCTGGGTCCACCGAGACATCTATCTCATGGGCATCCATCTTTTCACTAACTTCTGCAACCCTCCTGCCATTCACCTTGCTGTTCCTGAAGGGTGTGAGTCTCCCGCTGCTCGAAGCCTCATTGCCTAGGGACAGGTACAGTATTGCAGTGGTCCGGCTCTCGGGACACCAGTCTATCACTTTGATTCAAACTTCTCCCTTCCCCCTCTCTTAGCATCTCGCTCTTGCCTATCTGGGAATTTACACATAATCTGGAACTTTAAGCTAAATGTGCCTTACAATAGTCTATTCTTAAACATATTTCTATTTCCTTTACGTCAGGGCCATCTTGTAACTTAGTCTTGTTGCTTTTGTTTGTTTTTCCTACAATAAACTCTTGATTTGATTAAAAACTATCTCTTTCCTGAGTTCAGACACTTGCACACAAATTAAAACTGCTTGGAACTGTCTCCCCTTTTGAGCTAAATTCCCCACATTTGCCCGAACTGGGGGTGCTGACCACATACCCTCGAGGCAGTTCCGTCAGCAAAACAGCACAGTGGATTTTGGGTCCAGTGAGAATGGATGGTGGGAAAGGGTGCAAAGAAGAGAGGAAGCAGCACTGCCAGCAATGTAGTCAGCAAACGGACACCCCGAGAAGCCAAGGAGAACTGCACATAAATACTCTTACAGGTGCCTGTCATTTGTTGTCTTTCTTCCCTAAGTAATATAGAAAAATATTAATAAAATGATCAAATAAAAAAGAAAAATACACATACAAATAGATTACTTCCCCCCTAAATCTTCTTATCTAATTTAACATTAATATCCCCATACAAAAGGCGGTGGCGGAGTGTAGGGGAGGAAAACCACAACAAAACAAGTAAGCCTCCTTTTAATAATTAAAATTTTCAAAATCTGTATTAAAATGGGACCAAATCACAAAAAAATCTTTTTTTCCATTTCTTTAAAAAAAAAACCCCACAACCATGTTCAAACACTGCTAAGGATCACATATCCATAATCCACAGCGGTATATCAGAAGCCAGCTTATCCTTCCAACTTTGTATAACAATCCTTTTAGCAATTCCCGGTGCTCAAAGAATCCATAGTTCTGGATGCATGTTTTCTGGCTTGGGAACCACAGGTTTAACACACAATCAGATGTGCCTTCAAATACACATGCTAGCCAAATGAGAATGCAGTCGATCAACTTTGCCGTGCTTTGCAAGAAATGCACATTCTGATATCCATTCAAATGTACACCCCCGTCCAGTAACTGTGGGGCCCATCCACAGTTTTGCTAACTAGAATTGGAGTGTGGGGATGGTGCATATATGAAAGAGTGGTATGTAAATAGGGTGTGAGAATAAAATGAATGGAGCTGTGTATAAAAGAATGAAATAAATGGACACTGGAGGTATTATTTTTAAAATGTGTGAATTTGCTTGTGTCTACTTGTCTCATTCTAAAACCTGGCTTAAAGAACATAGGTGGAAATTATCTACTGCCACTCCCTTTCTGCCCACCAGGTGGCACCACTATTGCAGGTTTGCCTACATACCAAGGCTAATAGCCCTTAGAGCAACACAAGAGGGACACTCTTATAGGCATCAGAGTGATTTCTTACCATCTTAGCAAAAGTTACATTGATAATGTTCAGATGCCTTCCCTTGTCTGAGACATCTGCATGCAAATATTTAGATTCTGCTGGCATTTTTCATTGGCATGCTTCACATTTTTGAATTTGCAGTTTTCTGGTTTTCTTCTTAACATGAATAACATTGCAAAAGGGGTAGCAATAATAGTGAGAGCAGCAGGAATATATATGTACCATATATATACATGATTGGAGGTCAGAGAGAGTGAGGGAGACAGCTAGCCATGCAGGATGAAGAAATGCCGCACTACATTGAATAATGGAGTATTTTTTTAAAACTGCCTGTGCATTTCTCCACTATCATACAGGCTACAGACTGAAGTCCAAATTCTGCATGTGATGTCAGAATAGCAGAGAGCAAGTGTTACTTGCTCTCCACTTCCTCAAGTGGTGAGAAGTTCCAGAGGCCGTGCTTCTTGAGTTTTGGTTTCCTTTGGCAGAGAGATCACAGAAAACGTATGATGTCTTTGTAACATTAATTTGCTTACAGGTATTCAAAACGAACACTAGGTGGAGGCAGGCAGCATGTATACTCCACGTCCACAACAGGGCACATCAGATTATCACAGAAAACCCCTGCACCCCAGTAGGTGCTTCCAGTTCTCTCTCTCTCTCTTCTCAGCTTTTTATTGTCTGTCTTTGTCCCTTGCAAAACCTGCAAACTGCAGTGGCTTTACCATGCCTGGCCAAAGCACCCCCGCCCGTGCCCAAGGTGGGTTGGCCCAGCAATCTTCTCTTCAGTCTTCCACTTCTCAACCTCCCATGACTCCACCTGACTCTGAAGTTTGTGGAGCATGCTAGGGTCCACTCCTAATCTCGACTTGCCTCAATCTCTTTTCTTCCGGGCTGCTACTGTTCCTCGCCCAACTCTGCCTCTTTAAAAGCGTGGACACACCACACATCCTGCTGCTCCATTCACCCTGCTCGCTGCCTTTTTAAGCCACCATGGTGGCCAGGTGGTGAGAGGTCACCATGCTGTATAGCTGCAGATCAGGTGGCCAGTGTTCAAGGTGGGGTGATGTGGCTAAGTCTGCCACAGCCCAGGTGGGTGGTGATGGGGTGTGTGCTGCCATCCCCTAATCTGCCACCTGAGGTGACTGCCTCACTGGGCCTCATTAAAGGGCTGTCCGTGCTCTGCACTTGCACGTCAGCCCCTCCTCTCTGCTGCAGCGGGGTGGGATGGGTCAGCTTACAGACTTGGATGACTATCCTGTTCAGAATTCCCTGGAATGATGTTCTGTTGTTCTCCCAACCATTTGCTCTCCATTCAGGACATCTTCTGGCCATCTGGGCTCCCAAACAAAGAAATGGCTGGTGGCCATTTCAAAAGGAATGATGCCCGAATATTGTTGAAAGCGCCTGGTATCAGAGAGAAGAATTAGTTGTTCACACTACAAGAATGCCAGGAAACGTAACTAAAATGAGAGATATCTGTTCCCAAACCCGCAAGTTGCTGGAACTGACTGACTAATGCAGGAAGGGCAGTAGACAGGAAAAGGGATGAGGAGGACAAGCTGCCTATCTCCAGGCTACAAACTAGCAACCCTACACCGACAGGCATATATTGGTGACCCTAACCCCTGCTAGCCAAGCAAAGAGGCACCTATTCAAGTGACAAGCCTCTGATATTCAGCAGGAGGAGAGCAACTGTCCCTATCCAACCCCAGCATAGCATCCCTCCAGTGGTTGTTGCTGGCATTTACCTTATGCTTATTTTTAGATTGTGAGCCCTTTGGGGACAGGGAGGGGACATCTTCTGTATTGTTTATTAGTTTTTCACTTTGAGAATGTTTGTTGAAAAGTAATACATAAATAATGGTGACAGTCACGGTTAAGGAGTGTACTGCCAATCCAAGCTTCTTTGCACGGGGGTGGTTTGGCCATCTCTGCAGCTGCCATGGCACTGCAAGCCTTGGAATACCACCTCTGTCATGGAAAAGGCCGCTACAAAAACCCACAGCCATTCTTAAGGCTCTTGGCAAAGGAGCGGCTTACATAAAATTCATGTGTGGTAAGTATAGAGTTGGATGCAAGTAGATAGCCAAGTCCTGTTGCAGCGGAAGAAACAATGGCTGCTTGTTTGCGCAACAAGCGGCAGCCATGTGCACATTTTCACACTTGTAAACGTTCTGTCACATGACAAGCATGCCTTCTGGAATATCTAATACTGTAAAGGTCATTATAAGAAGTAAGGAGCAGCCTTCTGCTTTGCCTTGATTGGTGGGTGGTGGTGGTGGTGGGGTGTCGAAGTGCCAACAGAAAATGACAGGTATGAAGCAATCGGACAAAATAAATGATGCGAGTTCAAGGAAAATACAAGATGTAATCCACTTTCATTGCTTGTGAAAAGTTGGGGCACAAGTCACTGAGAACGAAGATCTGCTCATCTGAGAACTGCTGCACAAGCCTCGTCGTTCTGAATGCCTCACTCCTCCTCTTCATTTCACTGGGACTTAATGAATTAGCTTGCTCAGCCTCATTCAGGGAATGCCTAAAGTCTGTTGAACATCTGAATTAGTATGTAACGGAGATCCCAGATGAATGTCAGAAATGTCCAGAAACTCAAGAGCAGTGAATACTGACAGCAGGGGCATTGCAAGGTTGTAGCGGGCACAGAGACAAGTTTTTTAAAATGCACCCCCTCCCCCCACTGAAGCTCAGCTCGTGAAGTAAAGAAATCTTAAATGAGGCTGAATAGTGGTAACAAAAAGCACACACACACACAACACACGTGCCACAATAGAACATCATCCTACATTAATTTTTTAAAGTTTTTGTAAATGGTGGACGATTCAAGTCATTTAATGGTCCTAGAGAAAGACATGCTGTTCTGGTAGCTCCAGGTCTTAACACTCACATCAATTTCGGAGGATGAATACAACTGAAGGAAGCCCGGGCAGGTGTGTGGCTGGGGGGGGGGTCAGTCACGTGACTTGCCTTTGCGCCCCCCCCCAAGGTAGTGGGCCCCCAGACAACTGTCTCCCCTTGTCCTGTTATAGTTACGCCCCTGACACAGTCATTTAAATGAGATGGTTGGCATTTCCACATTTGTATATGACACTTGTAGACTATTCAAAGCTCTTCACGTATGATTTTGTTGCAATCCATACAACAACCCTGTGAGACAGGCCAGTATTATTATCCTTGTCTTGAAGGTGGGGGGTGGAGGCACAGAGAGAGAGAGAGCCTTGCCTAAGGCTTGCTAGTGAGTCCGTGAAAAAACAAGATTTGAATGGGGATATTCGGAGTCATAACTAAGTCTGTTACCTGTTACTACACCACATTTACTGAATGATGAAGCTGTCTGAATCAGACCATTGGTCTGTCTGGGTCAGTATTGACCAAATGGCTGCGGGTGGCTCTCTCTAGCCCTACCTGGGGATGTCAGCCATCAGACCTGGGGCCTTCTGCAGGCACAGCATGTGCTCTGCTAGTGAGTTCCGACCGTGACAAGTGGGGACGCACAAGAGTGAATGCTAATGTTCAGAGATCTCATTAGGGATCAAGGACATTGCTAAGTACTTTTGAGCCCTGGGCCCATTACCACCCTTTTTTATAATTAAACTCAATCTCACACACACACACACACACCCGAATAATTACGTTTATAGAGATTTCAAATATTATAATACAGCACCAATGAAGGTGGACGCATCAGAGAGCTAGAAGAGGCTAGGAGCTCTCCCCTGTGTTCTCTGCAGGTGCCTGCACTGCTGCACTTCCTATCTGGAAGAGGTCATGGAGGGAGGTGGCTGGTGAGATTTGGGGCTCTGAGCCATTCACTGGGGGCCTGTGCCCCATGGGCCACCACCTAACGACACCCCTGGCAGGGAACATTTTCCAGATGTCCAGCATTCTCTCTTATAAACTCAAGCTTTATAGCAACAGGCGTCACAACACTCCTCCTGACTAGCAGTGTTCCGTCTAACAAGGCTTCCCAGATGTTTTTGACTCCAACTCCCGTAATCCCCAAGCAAAAGCCATTGCAGCTGGGGATCCTGGGATCTGTAGTCAACAACATCTGGGAAGCCCTGTTAGACGGAACACTGCTGACTGGCCCTTGCCCTCATCCTAGGGAGGCCCGGCTCTTTCTTTTGAAGGAACCACAACTCCTAATTAAGCATGCTTTGAGTTGGAATAACTCCAGCATGTCATGTTTATGTGGCAGGAGGGATGGAGAGAGGTTCCTTTCCCTTGAGGAACCAAGCAACTGTGCTTGGTTGCCACCTGTAGCATTTTTGCTCTTTAATCAGGGGCTGAGGGGGGGGAATTCCTGTTTATCATCACTGCCTTACCCCCAACCACCCCCAACACACAGATGTGACTCTGAGAGTGAATGAATTACAGATGGAAGGTGGAGGTGGGGCAGAGAGAAGGAAAGCAAAAGGATCATGGAAACCACAACATTTCTCGGATTGTTTTTCTTCTTCTTCAGAGCTGAGGATGGGTGGAGCGACGTGGGAATCCTAGCAGATTAAAAAAAAAACTGATACAGATGTGAGGTTGGAAGGCAAAAAGCAAGAGGGATAGTTTAAGGCTGTAGATTTCATGTTGGTGGGGATTTAAAGTATTGTCTAGCAACAAAAATCTAAACAGGAAATAGAAAGCCCTTCAAGAGAAATAGCTTCAGAATCCCTACTTACGGTAAGAGGAAAGAAGACAGTGGAAGGTGTATTGGGGTATATGCTTAGCTTAATTAAGTGGGGAAACCTTTTCTGGAATTGTAGCTGTAAGTGGGGCCTACTTGTTTGAATGCTTTCCTATGGAGTGGGAAACCCAACTCCCTGTACATTTAAGAAAACTGGCATGTCAAGGAGAAGGCTAGGTCCTCTTCTCTGAGAGACTGGTTTTCTACATACAAGGTTTTTCCCATAAAGCATTCAAACATTCAACCCCTCCCCCTCCATCATGCATTCATAGCTGAAACTGTGCATGCTGCCAGAGCTCTCTTGGAAGTTGTATTTGTTGGAACCACTCTGACAGCCAAAGATACAAGCTGCTTTTTAGTCAACAGCAGCTTATCTCTTTGGCAGTCAGAGCTGTTGCAGAGAAAACTTCAAGGACTCCAGATGTGCATGCAGTCATCCTTACAGTTTTCACATGTGTATAGATTTAGCTTCCTTGCTATCTCAGCAATGCAATTTAAAAAAACAGTTTGTTCTAATATTTCTTTTCCCCATCTGGAATGCAAAATCTGCAAAAGTGCAGATCTATTAGCAGGTCTTGGAGTCATTGGACCAGGGTACATTTAGCCAATCTGAGTTTTATCTGATCAGATTTTTCTGTTTTTATTAAATTTATAAAGGACTCTGCCATTCAATAGCTTGCTTTCTGGAGACGCCAGAATATCCCTAGTCCTCCTTGCTTCTGTTCTGAATTAAAGTGATGCTATCACATCAGTTTCCCTCCCAGCTGCCAAAGTTCCGATATATAGAAAATGTTTCCCTTCAGGCTAAAAAAAGGTCTAGCAGAAAACCTCTCTTTGCCTAGGGAATGTTTACACATCTCAATAACAAGACTGCAGCACTCTTTCAAGAGCCCCCAAAGAAAATGATTAGAGAATCAATGGATGAATGGATTTGTACGGCCAGCTTTCCCACTGCACAATCAGATCCTCATATAATTAATTTCCCTTAAGGTGAGGGTGGACCATGGTCAGTTTCTGGTAGCCCACCTAGTGCTTCCTGTGGTTCTTGCAAAGAGTGCTGGACTGGGTGGCCTTTTGTCCGATTCAACTTTAAATCCTTAATATAGAGTGATAAGACTGCAACTATTAAGAGATCCTGAGCATCTCCTCTTGTTTTGTAAATTTAAATTGCATCAGTGCACTATGGGCATTCTACACCCATATGGTGTAGAATGCCCACCCAGTGGCAAAGTGGGGAAATGCTTGACTAACAAGCAGAGGGTTGCCGGTTCGAATCCCCGCTGGTACTATATCAGGCAGCAGCAATTAGGGATGTGCACAGAACCGCAGTTTGGAGGCCCCGGGGTTGGCACTTTAAGAGCAGGGAGAGGGTGCACTTACCCCTCCCGCCGCTTTTCCTCCACCGGCGCTGTATTTTTCTAAAAATATTCAGGGTGGCAGTGTACCCCCCTGACGCCTCTTTGGCTGGAAGTGGCCGGAAGTACTAGGCGCGCATGCACCTATTGTGCACACGCACGGCAGATGGGTGCACATGCATGCAACAGGCACATGCGTGCCCAGTACTTCCAGCCACTTCCGACTGATGAGGGCAATGGGGTACACCCTCCCCCTGCCCTTAAAGTGCCAACGCTGGGGCCTTCAAACATCGAACTGGCCCCGGCATTCGAACCGGTTCGGAGACCCCCAAAATGGCCTCTGAACCATTCATGCACATCCCTAGCAGTGATATAGGAAGATGCTGAAAGGCATAATCTCATACTGCGTGGAAGGAGGCAATGGTAAACCCCTCCTGTATTCTACCAAAGAAAGTCACAGGGCTCTATGGGCACCAGGAGTCAAAATCGACTTGACAGCACACTTTACTATAGGCATTATAGGATAAAAGTGAACAAAAAGTGAAGCAAGTCAGCTCATCCCTGCCTTAGTGGAGTCTGCAGCCCTCATACCTTCCACATGGTTTATTCTTTGGAGCTTCTGCAAAGCATGCTGGAAGCAGGGACATACTTTGAACTGCAGGGGCCACTTCACACAGCTTTGTATCAGAGATTCTTACTGCATTGTGACACTATGAGTCAAACTAGGAGGCTCTACGCATGATCAATGTGTAGAGCCTTAAGCGGTTCTGTGGGGAGAGCGGCTCAAGCTGTTCTCATGGGAGTTCCATCTCCCTGCCTCCTTCTCCACCAAAGCAGTGCTCTCTGTCCTTTCTGGAATTCCTCCCACTAACATAGGAAGCTGCCATATATTGAGTCAGACCATTGGTCCATCTAGCTCAGTATTGTCTTCACAGACTGGCAGCGGCTTCTCCAAGGTTGCAGGCAGGAATCTCTCTCAGCCCTATCTTGAAGAAACCAAGGAGGCAGCTTGAAACCTTCTGCTCTTCCCAGAGCGGCTTCATCCCCTGAGGGGAATATCTTGCAGTGCTCACACATCAAGTCTCCCATTCAGATGCAACCAGGGCAGACCCTGCTTACCATCCACACTCACTGTGTGCATAGTACCTAGGGGTCACATGGAAATATGAAATTGATGCCAACAATAATATATTTTTTAACTTGTGCTGTATTGGAGTATTTGTGCACATGGAGGAGTGCTGCCAAGCACCATAGCTTTTGCTAGAGCTGCACAGCTCTAGCATCTTGGTTTTTTGGGGGGGTGCTTTTCCTTTCCCCCTTTTCTTTTTTGTTCTTGGTCTTTTCCCTTTTTTGCTTGGAAAAAATCCATGTCTGGAAGGGATCCTCAAAATGGTGGCCTAGGTACCATTTTCGAGGTCACCTGCTGCACCAGGAGACCTCCCCTGCTTCTGCCTTCCATTTTGAGGGCAGTAAATGTAAAGGTGAGGAGGGGGTTCCCAAAGAAAGGTAACAGTCATGAAAATCGAGGTTTTACTTCCCAAGCATGCAAAAATGGGAAATTAAATACAAGCAAATGCAGAGCAGATACCCAGCAAAGTACTTTGGCTACCACCTGCCAGAACAGGAACCCAAATCAAAACCCTGAAAACTAACCATTTACTGCCACTGTATGCTTTCCCAGACAGACAAAAGGGTGCATGTGCACAAATTCTCCAGTAATAACAAATACAAGCAACAGCAGAGCAGAAACTCAGCGATGCACCTAGACTACTGCCTGCTCCAAAATGAAGCTCAGTCAAAGACCCCAGCCCACACTCCAAGAACCAAACCCAGTGATGATATGACTGTGGAAGGGATGCCCAGCAACTGAAGTATGTTTGCCAGCTTGGGCAAACATGCATTCAGGCAAATACACGACAGAAAAATATATATTTAAAAGGTGGGAGGGAGTAATATAAAGCACACGAGCCAGGAAAGAATCCAGAGTTAAAGCAAACCCCAATCCACCCCCTAAAAAGACACCCACACCACAGATGTTATAGCTGGTGGGTCTGCAGGTTCATGCACGTCCAAAAATGCATACGGCGTAAAATTATTTTAAAAAATAAGAGTGAAAAAGCAAGTGTCAGAGAAAATACCAGCGAACGCTAGCAAGCTAGCTAGTGGCCGGAAGTAGATGTATTCTACAGGGGAAACAAGTGCTCCCAGGTGTGGAATGGAGGGGGCATGCTGGGCGGAGCTGACCCCCCCCCGTAGGTAGCCGCACGTCCAATTCATACTTTGTTTTCCATACAGCTACTCCTAACCCCCATAATATCCCACACTGCCATTTCCAGGACTGTTTAAAACTGATCAACCTTTAAACAAAAAGTTGTTTAAAAGAACAACTTTTAAGAGATTGTTTTTTAATACCCAAAGGGCCAATTGTCAGGAAAAAAGTGGGGAGGGCCATTTGCTGTCTGAACACCCCACAACTATAACCGAAATGAAGTCACTAAAAACCATCTCCTGGAAGATGTCTTGGTTTATGTCCCCTGCTGCCCCACAATAGCAGGTGTGGGGGCCCCAGTTGAGAAAGAAACTGCAGCATGCAGGAAGGGTTTTAACCCCTCCCCGCCCCCTACACACACCAAAGGGCTCTTCTATTGGGTCAAATCCACACTGATTTGGGGTTTGATTTTGATTGCATACAAAGGTGTTTCTAGGTTCTCTTTTAAGGTCGTGTGTCATCGCCCCCCCCCCCCCCGCTGTGTCAAGAACTCTGGCTTCCTTATGAATGCACAGAATTCAGTGGGGTGAGTCACCTTTTGCTAGGTAGCTTTTGCATGACACAGCGCTTGATCCTAGCAGAGGCCAACTTCTCTCCTGGCATGAGTTCTTATCCATGTGTTGCTCCAACTTTGTTTCTACAGGAAGCCTGGTTTTCCCAAAAGGGAGGGGGGGCTGTCTGGTAATGATGCTGCTTTGGAGACACACACACACACACACACTGGCCCCTACAACTGCATGTGTGTTGGGAGGAAACTGAATCTTGAGAGAAAGGGGAACCCTTGGGAGAAACCCTAAACCCTTTCCCAAGCAGATGGTTATATCTGAAATACCTAGAAAGAGAAACCTCACCCTCCACATTTTCTGTAATCAAGAGATTGCCAGGAAAAGACAGACTGTTAAAGAAACAACCTACGTTTCTAATGTGAAAAACAAGTATTCCCATTTCCCCTCCCATTACAAAAGCAAAGGAAAAAAAGATCTCAGGTCTTCATTAGAGATCAGAGAGAAAGCACTAAAGGGGGGGGGGGAGAGAAGAAGGGAAAAGGATAGAGAGCCATTTTTCTTTTCCCTGCCAGCTGCTTTTAATTACAAAAAGGCTATGAGTCTGTCATCAAAGTAAGCCCTGAAGAAGGCCTCATCTATGATGGCATGGCAAAAGAATCTGGCTTAGAAGAGAAGCAGGGGGAGGGAGAAGGAAGAGTTTCTTTTATATTGGGTTCTTTCCTGCGATAAGCAAGCTGGTTGTTCTGGATCCACGTGCCCACTGGAGAGAGTGGTCTTCTGTCTAGAACGCTTCCTGGTCTGCAGGAAGCCACTTCCACACATTCCTCCTCCTGCTGCTGCTGTCACCCCCTTGGGGAATTGGTACCCTAACACAGGAAGTTGCCTTGTACTGAATCAGGCTACTGGTTCATCGAGCCACGTACTACTTACACTGACTGGCAGTAGCTCTCCAGACAGGGATCCTTCCCAGTCCAGCTGCTGGAGTTGTTTTAACTACAGATGTCAGGGCTCAAACCTGGGACTTTATGATAAAACTACAGCATGTGCGGTGCCACTATGCTACGGCTCCCTCCCACAAACACTGGGCAATGACAGGTCCAACTGGCTATTTGACAAGCCTGAGAACAATGTGAGGTGAGCCCTATTTTCTTAGCATGAGGCTGGAGACCTGTGGATGGTCAAACATGCTAATCAAAGTTGGCCTTAAGGACCACACAGATGCAGAGCATGTGCATTTGGATGGCATGAGGTAAGTGAGGAACCAATGTGCTTCCTGGAAAATTCTACTCAAGGGGCACATGGACAGTGGCCGGGTGGTCTTTTGTCTTTCTTAAAACTCATGAGAGCAATACAGTCAAATGGATATGAAACATAGACTTGTTACGTCTGTTTCTTACAGGTGAAATTGTGAGTATCCCCCCCACGCACCCACACACACTACTGCCATTAAAAACTTGCAGAATGGGGCTGGGGAGATCAAGTTGCGTCTGGAACCATATATGGTCCCAGATTCAGGCTGCCTGTTGGCCAATTCTATTCTAGAAGGAATGGGGAGGGAAAAGGAAGAGAAGACAGATCAGGACTGAGTGTGGTGGTGATAAGGAGCTGCATCCCAGGCCCACTTCCAGGGTGAACAGATATGCGGCAGACCCTAAACCAGGCCTGCTCAACTTAGGCCCTCCCAGCTGTTTTTGGACTACAACTCCCATAATCCCCAGCCACAGTGGCCAATAGCCAGGGATTATGAAAGTTGCAGGCCAACATCTGCAGGAGGGCTGAAGTTGAGCAGGCCTGCCCTAAACCCACATACAGGCAAATCCACTCACTCACTTTTTGCTTTGCAAAGACACCGATCCCAACATTTAACACAACCCAACAGGGACCAGTGAACCAAGGCCCCCAAAGCATATGCACACAGCTGAGTCAACGCGGCAACTACACTCACGTCAAACTGGCTTGCTGTCTGGAACACTGTACCCCCTCAGGCATGTGCACGCTCACACCTTTTTTAAAATGTCCGCTCAGTTCAAGTTCAAATTCTTTAATGTTACAGCCACAAGCCAAAACAAAAGAAAAAGGTTACAATTAGACAACAGTAAGTAGAGTATATATAATTAGAACAGGTTAAAATTAAAATTAATTTTTTTGAACAAAATCAGAAACACAGTGATAATAAAAATTAAAACAATAAAATGTCCTTATTAACCACCCAGTAACGTATATTTATGGCAGCAGCACACAATTTAGCCACATTAGATATAACTAGCAGACCCGGCACAGAACATCTGCGCCCACCTGGCCGCTCTCCCCTGCCCTGTTTCTGGCCAGTTTTCAAGCCAGCCCGTCCCGTCCCCTTCTGCTGCCACCTCCTCACCCTGGCAGCCGGCCCGCTGCTGCCTCCTTGCTGCTGCTGCCTCCCCACCGCTGCCATCTCCCCACCCCCACAGCCTGGCTGCTGCTGTCTCCCAGCCATCTCCCTACCCCCGAGGCCGGGCCCGCTGCCACCGCCTCCCCAACGTAGCCGGGCCTGTCACCGCCTCACCCGCTTCTCCTCGCTGCCAACAGCAGCCAACCAGCACCCAGCCAATCAGGTGCCTCCCTCGCTGGCACACATAGCCTTGCCATATCCCTACACATGGCTGGCTAAGAGAATTAAGTATAGTAATTACAAACTCTGAGTCTGAAAGCAACAAGGAACAATAAAATGGCTCCTGTAGACCAGGACATTTACAAAACAAGGGTGTGATGAAAGATTCACGAATATCCTTATAGAACAGGCAGAATAATAAAACATGTTCAATAGTTTCAACCTAATCCAGCCCACAAGGGCAAAGTCTGTCAACAAATGGAACCCCTCTTTAGCACCCTTCTAGAACTGTTAAGGGTAAACAGTGGCAGCGAGTAAAGGTAAAAGCTTTCCTATACCTCGGAAATTCCAACCAAGTAAAATAATTCATTGCAGAGACTAGATATGTTCTTTCCTCCAAGATGTAAAATTTGGAGACCTTCCCAAGGTCATTTTGCCATTCAGAGTCAAAAACTCCGTTAATTTTAGATCCCACTCTGATTGAATCAGAAAGGACCCACTGTGAATGCACATGCGCATACATTGCCTTGATACCGTTTCATCCATTCGTCCACTTCAGGTGGCACCTTGGAATTGATAGAGGAATCACTTGATATAAACCTTCTGAACAATGTTGGGAGGAGAGCTGGTCTTGTGTTAGCAAGCGTGACTTGTCCCCATCGCTAAGCAGGGACTGCCCTGGTTGCATCTGAATGAGAGACTTGATGTATGAGCACTGTAAGATATTCCACTCAGGGGATGGAGCCGCTCTGGGAAGAGCAGAAGGTTTCGAGTTCCCTCCCTGGCCTCTCCAAGATAGGGCTGAGAGAGATTCCTGCCTGCAACCTCAGAGAAGCTACTGCCAGTCTGTGAAGACAATACTGAGCTAGATGGACCAATAGTCTGACTCAGTATATGGCAGCTTCCTATGTTCCAATGATACTGCCACCCAGAACAAAACTCATTCCGCACACGGATGAAAAAGCCTAGAGAGATCACTGGTCTGGAGACTGAAATCTCATCAGGTGGCTGGCCAACGGGAGTAGCAGCTGAACAGCAGCAGTTCCTCTAAGCACAAGTCAGCATGCTTTTCCTGGACAATGAGACAGAAAAAGCATCCAGGATAATGATCTGTCTTGTAAAGTCAGCCTTGCTCCCACTTTCTTGGTGCTGCTTTGAATGAAACCCCCTGCTGGAAAGGGAAGCTGGATTTCCTACAATGTGGAAGCAGACTGCGGTGTGACATGGGATGGAGGAGAGGACGTTTCTGCTGCTTTAAATATATATCTCATATCCCTAAAGAGAAGGGCTGCACTGCAGAACTAGAATAACTAAGTGAGTGTATTCATCAGCCTCTTCCATTTCCCATGTTATCCTTAGTGCAGAGATTTGCCTGAGTTAAAACAGAAAACTTTACAAACCAGAAAACTTTACTTTGGAAACCTCATGCAGATAGTGGTCCATCTCCACACGTGCCTCCCTACATAGATCTGAGGATATTTCACAGCCCTAGGTGTTTGCGTGATATTAACACGGAGAAAATAAGATGGGTGAATCACTGGGAAGACACAGCAGGCAGACCGCAATGCCACTGGCTTGTTCTAGAGGCAGGGTTGCAAAAAATAGGTTGTGTGCCTGTATAGAACCCAGATGGTGCTGTGGTGAATGGCATGTGGAACGTTTCCATTTTAAAGGAGTCTGTGATCTGAGGGATACTGTAGTAGTTTCCTGTACTGAGCAGGAGAGTGGACTAAAAAATCTCCACTCTCCCTTCCAACTTGTTTAGATAATGATCTTTATTAATTTAGGAAACAGTACTTAATACCTTGTGTTTTGTTTTGTTTTTTAAAATATAATGGATATCTTTACTCATTACTTGGGCCAAGTTGTAGGTGCAGCAGTATGTGAGGAATGATAAAAAGTAAAGCTGACACAAACTAAACAGCATTTATATTTTTATTAAGTTAAATAATCTTAAATGTTACATCAATGTTTCACATTTGCAATCGCAGCAGTCTTTTGAGTCCTGAGTTGCCTAGGCTGTCCTTAAAACTCTGAATTTGTTTTACTGTTTCTTTCTATTCCACCTCCTTTTGTTTATCTTAATTGTTGCAGAGTAGTTACTTGTCCTGTATTAGTAATTGAACAAGAAGCCAACTTTAACTGAGAAATAAGTTTTATATTTATTACTAACTAAACATAGGCTAAGAAAACCATAAACAGACTTACAGACTCTTATGTAGAGAGAGGGGAGAACCACTCCGTTTGAATTCAAGACAAGCGAGGAGCAGACAATCTGACCCCACCCTCCCGCAAGCCAATACATTCACACAGAGAAGCATGCCTCCCCATACAAAGAACTTGGACAATGTCTGGAGCAAATCCCAACATGAGTCTCTGTGCTTCTCACAAATTCTGAAATTGTTCATTGGCTAGAGGCTTTGTAAGAATGTCTGCCAACATTTCCTCTGAGGCACCATACTTTAGCGGGATCACATTTTTGTCCTGCAGGTCTTTCACAAAGTGGTACTTAAAAGTGTTAATTCTCCTCTCACAAACTGACAAAACTACGCAAAGGAGTAAATTATCTCATTATCCTCAAACATGTAACTAGTATTCAGTTATCTCAAAGTCCAGTAGGAGTCTGTGCAACCATACAACTTCTTGACAAGCCTGTACTGCCAATACATATTCTGCCTCAGTTGAAGAGAGAGCGACAGCGGGCCTTTACTTACTCATCCATGGAATCATTCCTCCTCCATACAAGAAAACATTCCCACTGGTTGATTTTCTATTATCCTTGTCCTCAGCCCAGTTGGCATCCATATAACCTACCAGTCAAGGTTCTTAATTGGCAGGTAGCAGTAACTCTAAATCTGCCATGCCTTTTAGATATTGTCTAAACCTTTTATTGTCTAATTCTGCACAATAGCCTGACCACTGCTGCAATGTCTGATCATGAAACATTTGATATATATGTTTCACACACCCCAACTTTCCAATTCCCATTCTGTATTTGTTATTATTTTCCAGTGGTTCGCTTCATTCTTTTTCTTTCAGAAAACCCATTTCCATTGGGGTGTTTAATTTATTTGCTTCTGTCAAACCAAGACATTATATTAAGGCCACAATTCTTTTGTTTTTGATTTAGTGGAAAATTCCCATTTTCTCACCTTTTTACTTGAATTCCTTAATAATAGGAGACTTCTCCCAGATCTTCAATTTCCATCCCCACCCCCCCCTTAAACTTTTCACTAACTCATCATGATCTGTCTTATCTTGATGGCACACTATCAAGTCATCCATCTATATAAGAATGTATGTCCATCTTCCAGCTCTGAGCCATGTATAGAAGCAAGGATCAGTTTCTTGCTTGAATCCTTCCCTTAGAAGCAGTTGGTTTAGTTTTTTGTTCCAATCTCTGGCAGCTTGTTTTAGTCCATATATGCTTTCCTGAAGCTTACAGACCAGTGCTTCTTTTTCTGGCTTATCAAAACCTGGTGGTTGTTTCATATATATATTCTCTTTAACATTACCAAACAAAAATGTTGTTTTAACATCCAGGAGATGTACTTCCATTCTCCTTGATGCAGCAATAGTAAGTAGCAGGGTTCAGTCCCCTGCTAACTGAACCAAAGAGGCACCTTTTTAAAGTGATGATTCTCTTTATTTAGCAGGGGGAGAGTCATTGCACAGCATCCCTCAGGCTGTTGCTGGTGTTTCTTTTTTTGACTGTGAGCCCTTTGGGGACATAAGAACATAGGAAGCTGCCATATACCGAGTCAGATCATTGGTCAATCTAGCTCAGTATTGTCTTCACAGACTGGCAGCAGCTTCTCCAAGGTTGCAGGCAGAAATCTCTCTCAGCCCTATCCTGGAGAAGCCAGGGAGGGAACTTGAAACCTGCTGCTCTTCCCAGAGTGGCTCCATCCCCTGAGGGGAATATCTTACCATGCTCACATGTGGTCTCTCACTTATTGGATAATCCAGGTCACAGTCAGTTGTCACATTGGTATTTGACTTCTGCCTCTCATCAAAATATGCAACATAGCACAGTCTAACAGTCTCTGTGATAGGATCAATATTCTGTAGCTTTTGCTATTCAGTTCGTAACCTATGAATATTTCTTCTTCACTTCTGCAATCTAAATTTCTGTTTAGTTCTTTAGGAATATATGCATATGCTTTGCATCCAAATACTCTAATATGTTTAAAGTTAGGTTTTGTCCCATTCCACAGTTCAAAACTTGTTACTCCTTTAGTTTTAGTTGGAAGTCAGTTCTGCAAATAAGTTGCAGTCTTATTTGTAGAACAGACTTCTCCGCAGTATTTGTTTTCCAGACCGGAATCAAGAAGCACACAAGAAGCACAAACCCTTGCCAAACGCAGGTTTCCCAATAGCGGTTTTGAGTATCTGTGACTGGGAAATTGTGGCAGGTCTCACCAAATTTGACCCAAGTATCCATGGACTGGTGAGATTTTTTGCAATGGGGGTGGTTTCCATGATTTTTGGGGTTCCGGGGTGATTTGGGGGGATTTTTTCTATTTTTAACTGGGTTTTTTTTAACTGAATCGTGTCTGTGATTCCCCTAACCCTGTTTGGCATTGATTTCAATGGCTCACCAACTGCGAATTCGCCAACCACGAGGTTTTCCCAGAACGTAACCCTCATGGTTGGCGAGGGATGGCTGCACTTTTAGGGTCATGGATAAAAGTGCTGGAGTCCTCCCCTCTTTGTTCTTCTAGTCTTAGTCTCCATTGTGTCTCTCCAGATGGCTGGTTGTTTTGGTCTCTCTCTCTTCAGCCATGAGCTACAACTGAAATTAAGCTGCAGGCTTTTTCACATTTGTAACCTTTTAAAAAAAATAAGCCCTTTTAGTTCTTCAGTACTAAAAGGAAAGGAGCAGAAAGAATGGGACAGAACAGATGAAAAGGCATCAGGAATTATTTACTTGGCGGTGAGTGACCCAATCTTAGTGCATCTAGGAGACAAAGAAAATGCAAAGAATATGTGGGAAACTCTGAAGGGATTATATTTTAAAAGTCTGTGGTTTCCAAAGTGCATCTAGTAAGAAAACTGAGCAATAAAAGACTTAGAGAAGGAGAAAGTCTGTCCAAGCACATAAATGAAATGTTAGAAATGTCTAGACAACTGCAAGCTCAAGAAGTAATCATGCCAGATGCAGTTTTGGTAGGAGTGCTGTTGAATAGTTTGCCACATTACTTACATAGTGTGACCAGTGCCTTGGAAGTCAAGGAGGATGCAGATTTACAATTTGTAATTAACTGTCTAGAGGACTTTGATTTGCACAGAAGAGATGATAGGCAACCAAAGGAAAGGCAACCATGATACAGATAGGAAGTGTACTTCTATACCTACGTCCGACATGTGAATGACTGTACCTGTGTACAGCTCTAGACCTGTGCACACTGTACACTCATGGTACAAGTGTTGAATATAACACGTGAAGGGGCCTCCAAATCCAGAAATGTTGGGTGGAGAATGTCAGGTCATGTCTGCCACCCGTCATTCTCCACCCAACTTCAACCCTAGGTTACAGATGTTGGGTGGATGCTGGACAGAGGAGGGGACCCAGCATTCTCCACCCAACATTTCTGGGTTTGAGCAACATAGAAATGGCTGAAAGTACTGGTGAACAGCAGGAGTGCACACTTGCAGGAACCACTCCTTCCCTTCTACTTACTTGCAGCAGGTCATCTGAACCCACCCAATGTGTACAGTACATGAAGTGCTTCAGACATTCAAAAGCATTTTATCAGTGCTAAGAATTACCATACTCTTCATCTGCTTAATTGTAAAATGGGAACAAACACTAATCCAACCTGGGGGACATTGCTGAGAATGACCAAGAAAGTATTCTCTTCCATGGATCTCAGATAAAATCTTATGCCACTGATATCAGGGCTATATTTACAAGCCTCATTGGAATCATATTGCACAACTCAGTAATTAATGATATCAAGTAATGTCCCTTTATTCTTCAACTATCTTAAATCTCACAGTTAAGAACATAAGAAAAATATCTGCCAACTTTTAATGTTCTGCTGATCTCATAGGGACTGGGGGTGGCGGGGAAGCAAAGCCATTTAACACTCTATTAGCTTATGGCAAGGGGGAAAAGGGGCTGACGTTCATTAGACACTTTGGGAGAATCAAGCCTTTTCCCAACTAAAGCCTTTGCTGGATAAGAACAAGATAGATTCACCAGAAGAACCACCTCACAGGTTGTGGATATCTGGAAGCTCTTCTGTGCCAGCCCCATTAAAATGAATGGGAGCTCTACAAGGACATGACTGTAGCACAGTGGCCAAAAGACTGAGCTGCAGCTTAGAAGTTCCCCGGTTCAAATCTCAACTTGACTTTTAATTTCAATGGGACTGCTTTGAGTAATTTTTGTTATGTCAGTCACTAAATATTATTAATCCTAATAAGTGTAACAGAGATTAAATAGCATGGTGAAGCAAGCAAGTGTGCCTCCACAGATTAATCAAGTGAAGCTTTAGTTGATTGATCTGCTGATTAAATCTTGCAGCTGTAGTTATAAAATAGTCTTTATGGATTTATTTAAATATTTATCATTTCTATAATGCCTGAAATAGACATCTCTAGGCAGTGTACACATTTGAAAACACAACAAATATAAACAATATGAAACAGTTACAATTCACAAAACAAATAAAACAAGGCCACAGATAAAAACACTAAATACTTTTTTAAAATCCAGTTAAAAGCCTGAGAGAACCTCCTGAAAACCTCCTCTCCTTGAGAGTACTCCTGAAGGCAAACAGAGAAGGAAATGTTTTTATTTCAACAGGGAGCATATTCCAAAGCCCCGGGGCAGCCACAGAGAAGGCCAAGTTGCCACCACCAAATGAGCCACCGGCAACCGTAACCGGACCTCTCCAGATGATCTTAATAGACGACTAAGTTCATGACAAAGGCGACACTTTCTTACACACCTTGGACTCAAGCCAGGAGCACTCCCAAGCGATGAACCTGATCTTTCAGGAGGAGTGTAACCCATCCCGAAAAGGCTCATTACACTCATTTCATGAATACAACAGATTATGATGTTGTTGTTGTCCTAGATAAGTTAAATGCAGATTTGGAGGGGAAAGTTGGTATCTGCTGGTAGCAAAAGACTTTCTGCTAAATTCATACACAGTAACAAAATGAAGCCAGCTTCATCCTGTTACTAATTTCCTTTTTGGTTACTTATGTAAGTCATTGGTGGAATAAAAGGAGAAAGGAGACCTTGGGGAAAAGTCACAATGATGAAAAGGAAATAAGGAAAGGAAGAGAAATGCCCGCTAGAGGCTCTTGAACAGTGTGCATAACGTGATCTGAGCTGCAAGAAATTTTGCCCACAGATTCTAAGTCTTTTTTCTGGGTGGCACCCATTACTGTATGTGCCAGACTAAAATGTTCATAACTGACAGTGCTGCTGCTGCAGACCCTGAGGAATCAACAAAGCCTGTTGAGCACTCAGCTGTTGGGTTTGTCTTGAAATATTAGCTGTAAAAAGGAAAACTGAATAGGACCAGCACACAGTTTAGAGGAGGTATCCGTGTACTGCCCTGCCCAAGCTTCCAGCATTTGGACTATGTATTTTTCTAATGCTATCAGAGAAGGTGAGTTTTGAGACAAATTTAGCAGTTGGGTGGTGAATAGGCTTTGTGGATTCTCAGGTCTTGCTGCAGCATTGTCACTCTTGATAATTTTTGTCACCACTGCTCCACAGTGATTACACCTTGCCTAATAGTGGTGTGCACGGACCGGTCCAGGGCCATAGAAAAGGGCTCCGGACCAGTCCGGAATTCCGGCGGTTCGGAAGGGCAGGGGAGTGTCTCTTTAAGGGGGGTGGTAGTACTTACCCCCCCGCCGCTCTTCCCCCTCCGGCGCTGGTGCTTCTAAAAACGTTCTTGGGGAGGCAGAGTTCCTCCCTGCCGCCCCTGCCCCAGTCGTTGTCTCTGTAAGCCTTAAACGACGAAGAGCTGGCGGCGCGCATGCGCCCTTCGCAGCGTGCACACTTGTCTCCGCCGCTGGCACGCATGCGCCGCACATGTCACACTGTGCGCACGCCCCAGCAGCACAGACGAGCGCGCATGTTGCTAGCTCTTCGTAGTTTAAGGCTTACAGAGACAACGACGGGGGCAGGGGCGGCAGGGAGGAACTCTGCCGCCTCAAGAACGCTTTTAGAAGCACCAGCACCGGAGGGGGAAGAGCGGGGGGTAAGTACTACCGCCCCCCCCTAAAGAGACACTCCCCCCAGTGCTGGGCCACGGTTCTGTGGTTCCGTGCACATCCCAAATATTTTATATTTATAATATATTTATATTGTATCCTCAAGGCTATTGTGACTGGGAAGCTGGGAGTCCAAAGTTGGAAACCCCTCCTCTCCTCTGTGTGCTGTATTCATTTATCCTGCTGCAGCTGGTCCTGCATTAATCTAAAATCAAAGCAACACTTGTTCTTTTAAGATGTATGACTGGAAAATTTTCTTTCTCCTTATCAGGAGTGCAAAATATACTGCAGCAGTGGAACTATTTGAAACAGCAGACTGTGTATGTCCTTATTCCACATGTATTGACATGCATGAGCACTACAGTACAGGCAAGAGGGGTTCACTCCCAAGTACAACTTTGTAGCTCGGTTTCTTAGTAATACACCACTCTAGCTCTCAGTCTTCAAGGTTCCACTCTCTCCAAGGAGTCTAGGAATGGAACCTTGGAGAAAGAAAGCCAGAGTAGCACAGTGAGTGAGAAAGCAATCAGGACATTCTTTGTTCAAATCTAACATGACCCTGGATCCAGGACCCTCTCCTTAATTGGGGGATAAGGCAAACAGTTCAGGGATAAGACAGGATGAGAAGGCCCTATGACCCAAACCCCAGGTGAACCCATGCTACTGGGACTCCCCCACACCAAGAGAACTAGCAGGAACACTTATTAACAAGCTGATTTCCAAACTTCCCAATGCATTTTGAATACCAGATGTTCATTCTCTGGAGAAGCCCAACATGGAAAGAGCCGTTTTTCTAAGATCCATATACTAGAATGGAATGTTCAACTGTACTACTGCCGAACAAGACCATTTAGCTGTTAGAAGCGACTGAATTAAATCAGAATACTGATCTCTGAATGTGTTAAGCAGCTTCCCTGGGGAAAGAACAGTTATGTGGGAAGTGAAGAGCATGTAATGCTTCCTAAGTAAGGAACTTCTTGTCTGGCGCATAATTAGGCATTTTGAGGAGCCCAGATGTTATCTGAGCCACATGCAGCTGCTTCTTTTCTAACACGCAAACAATATGAAATAGTGCTGCCCTCATCCACGCACAACCCTTTGGGCTGTGGGACCAGCTTGGATGGCTGTGCCTGGATGGAGTCAGCCATGCCACACTAGCACACATGGCTGCACATCTGCAGGTAAGTTAGTTCACACTCAGCACAGGACTCTGGAATCTTTCCCTTGGCGCTCTCGGCATATAAATCAAGCAGCAGGGAAGTTTGGAAACATGACGAATATTTTGGCTGGAGTATCTCCTACTTTAAAGACCCAGAGAAAAATGAGGGGGTGGGATGGGGGGGGGATACTAAACTTAACCAGGCTTTGAGTGGAAAAGGCAGCTGGAATTTAATGTTCTTGGAAGCCAGCCCTCAGCTGTGCAGACTGGGGAAGGCCAGGGACTCCCCAGCGGGGGCATCGCTCCCTCGCCTTGAAATAGCAAAGAGAAAGTATTGGAACCAGTCAAGCACATTGTCCAACCATTTTGTGTACACTTCCAAGCAGGAATCAAACTCACAAAACAAACCATAGCTGCTTGCTTGGAACAGAAGGAGAAGAGTAATGATTTCATGCCGGATTACAGCTCTTAATGGATACCATGTTGGGCCAAGCAAGGGGAGATGGATGTGGGGGGTGGGGTGGCTGGAGTTGGCTCTAACTTTTTAGAAGCCACCAAATGCTCCCTAGGAAAGGGACCGTGGTGCCTGATTTCTGTGTCTCCAGCTTCCATGAGCTTGATCTTCTGCACAGCATCCTACAGACATACATACACTCTGTGCAGAAGATCAGACCAGGATGCAGAGGTCAGGGGAGGAAAGAGCAGGTGCAATCCTAATCTCTCTTCCATGCATTTACTGAATGTCTGAAGGTAACCTAGCCCTATTCAGACATTCCTTTTTAGGTGTGCACAGATGTCTTTGTACATGTATATTTTCTATGTGAATGACTATACATGGACTCATTTTAAAATAGAACCAGTGTGCAGATCCCCTCAAATGCAGGGCACAGACAGGAAGTGTACTGCCATATGTGTACTTTTCCATGTCATGTGATTAAAAGGAGGATGCATGGAGTGTGTGCCCATCCTGACATCCTTCTGGCACTTCTATTATTTGGTGGGGGGGGGTGCAGTTCATCTGAACAACCATTCTACACACAACCCAAATACTAATTTAACCTAGTACTTTGGTCATGTGTAAAAGGGCAGTTCAGATGAACAGGTTCCCCACTGTGCTATAATGAAATGTGCTGGGAGGACATGGGAACGTTGTACCCCAACAAAGGGAGGTTCTTTTCTGGGTCAGCAAGCCAAACACATCACCAGTTGAGAAGGTTTTAAAAGGCTTTATTTGCTCTATAGTAGCAAATGGTCTTGGCCAGCTATCGCTCAAATCCAAGACCCCGAACATACACAAGCAGGATATATTCATAGCCTAGGAGTCATGTACATAGGTACTGCCCATCTTCTTTGTCTGTACTTTCTGGTACTTTCTGTAAATTTCCAGCTAACCTCTGCACATGTACCTAAGTCAGTACATAAAACATTTTATCTAGTGTCTCCTGGCCCTCCTTGGCACAGAAAAACAGCTCCTTATTAGGAATCACCTAGGCCCCTTTACAGAGTCTGATTATCTGCAGAACAACATGGCTTTGGTCTGGTTCAGGCCTACACCAGGAATGTCTGTGAAAGATGTCAGGATGAGTTCACTCTTGGCATGTACCCCTTTTAATTGTGTGCGCCAAAAAAGTATTGTCCAAACAGGCCCAATGTGTGAATACCTGTACATGTGTAGAGTGCTGTACATTCATACATTGTACACCGGCTGTATGCATGCTGAACATAACTCTAGTTGCAGGTCAAAGTAAAATGTGTAATTAAATACATACATCAACCAAGCTAGAAGACAAACAGCTTCAAATTCTGTTCTGCAGCTGTTCTTGACTAGCTGCTCCAGACACTTTTGAAGTGCTAACCATTCCTTGTGCTATGTCAAGGAGAAGACTAGGCTAAACTCTTCTCCACAACACACCAGTTTTCTATAGGATTTTCTCTCTCTCACACACACACACCCTGTATGGAGGAGCATTCTATCATTTAGGCCCCCAACTGATTCTGAAGGGATACAGCCTAGCAGTTGATATGTAAAAATAGCAACACACACCAGATTCATCACAACTCAACTATTCATTGCTTACAACCTGCCCAACAGAACCAGAACAGGAAAAACAAACAGATTGGAAAAATCGCTTATGAAAGGGCTGTTTTTGTGGTCACTGGTGGTCCATCTGTGCCTAGGACTGATCAGCCCCCTAAACAGATTCTACAGGCTCAGCCACTCCCACTGATCCCTGCACCAAAAGTGAAACTTTTTCCTCTGGTTCACTCACAGGGTCTGTGCTAGACCTTCTGGGTCTGTCCCTTAAAGAGGACTCACACAGTACAGCTAGGCTTACCAGCCGCCCATTCTTTGTTTCAAAGAACGGGTTCTTTATCTAGCATTAACACGTACCTTTTCTTTTTCAAGTTAGTAAAGAACACAGTTTGTTCTATATTTTCAGCATGCTGAGGTAGGCCAGTCACTGACTGCAGTGTACGCACAATGAAGAGGCTGGCTTCATGTTGCAGGCCTCTAGAAAGCAGCCTTCCTTAGCCCTGCAGGCTGGATAGCACTCTGGTACGACAACTCCCATGAAAAAAGCTTGTTTTTGGAGCCAAATGTTCTCTTTTGCCCCTGCAAGCGATCCGAAGAGGCTGAGCCTTGTAGAGCAGAGAGCAGCCAGGCCTGTGAAGGCATGGCCCCTTCTGCAAAACACAGTACCCTGAGTTCTTTATTAACTTGATCACTGTCTGTCATCATGGCATCTTTTCTTCCATACAACCTCCAGCAAAAAAAGGCAGGCAAAATGCAAACATATAGCAAAGAATGGGGAAAGGAGTTGTGTTGGTTGTCTAAAGTGCATGATAATGCTTTGAAAACTCATTGCAATATATGCAACAGAGACTTTTTAATTTTGCAAGGTGGAGTGTGTGAGGTGAAACAGCATGCCGCTGGAGAAGGTCATGTTTGCAGCATTAGAATGAGGGGCCAAAATCAAGCCATATCCAAGTTCCTAATTAATGGAAGTTAATCAGAAGCCAATAAGGTATCTATTATTATCATATCTTGTTGTTGTACCAGTTCAATGAAGGAATGAAAGAGATTTGAGGGATTCTTTCTAGTGACTAAAGCTACTCTCACTTTATAAGAAAAATATTAAGAACACTAGTATTTCTTCTATGCTACTAATATGTGTATATTGCTGAGCCTGGGTGGTTGAAACAAGCTTTCTTGTTTCATTTATTCGTTAAAACTTTTGTACCCCGCCTTACAATACCAACATTGTACAAATATGGAGTAACCAAAAATACTGCAAGGAGTAACCAGAAATACTCATGGAAAGGAAGAGATGTACTCTACGGGCACCCCCCCACCCCAACTTTAATTTAACCTGCTGTTTTAAATGGATTGAGATTATATTGTTATCAGTGATGTTTTCTTATAATTCTGCTTTTAAAAATTGCTATTGTTTATTATGGTATAGCATTTAGACAAAGTTGCTCATGAAATCACTGAGAAATATCTTTACTACCTTAAGGCCCATAGATTTCAATGGAACTTAGTGATGGCTAATATAGTCTGAATGCTACCCATGAGTTCTAGAACAAATGGCTTAGAAAAGCAGTATATAAATATATTGGATAAATTTAATACATTAATACATTACACTGCTACCTTGGTAGGGTTGCAATGAAGACCTTGGAAAGGATATTTAGATGCTGTGATGTGTCTACACCTACAAAGATTAGAATCATTCAGGGGACAATGGTTTTTCCTGTGACACTCTATGGATGTGAAAGCTGGACTTTGAAGAAGCAAGATAGAAAAAGCATTGACGCTTTTGAACTTTGGTGCTGGAGAAGACTTTTGAGGATACCATGGACAGCCAGGAAAACAAACAAATGGGTCATAGAACAAATCAGTCCAGAGTTTTCACTCAAGGCACAAATGACCAGGCTCAAACTATCATACTTTGGACACTTTGTGCGAAAACCCAGCTCCCTTGAGAAGTCCATAATGCTGGGGAAAGTTGAAAGAAAGAGAAGAAGAGGACCACCAGCAGCAAGGTGGATGGACTCGATTACGACAGCAATGAATGCACCACAGAGAGACCTTAAAGGCCAAGTTGGACAGATCATCCTGGAGGAAATCTATGTGGTCACTAAGAGTCGACACCAACTTGATGGCACTTAATCAATCACTAATAAATTATGGTTCATGATCTAACAGACACACATAATGTCATTTTATTTTTACAGTGTGGCTGTTCTCACGCACAGCTAACCCAGGCTCGGGATGCCCAACTTGGGTTAGGCTGTGCGTGAGAACCACCGGGATTGGGCGTGATCCCGGCGAGGCAGCACCACCGCCTCATCCAGCTTTTTAACCTGGCTGTTAACTGAGGTTAAGGGAGCAAGTGCTCCCTTAACCCCAGCTACCTGCTCTCATGCAAGTATGGGCTGCTTCTAGCCGGGCTGCACACAGAGACAGGAGCCTAGAGCATCCATCTCTCGGGCGAATCCCTCAGTGCATCATGGTGCACTGTGACATTCCCATTGTCCCGGCTTCCAGAGCTGCATGCTGCACCATGGGAGTGTGCTCCATGCTCCCAGGAACATGAAATCGCTTGTCTGGTGGAAGGTGAGTTTAAGCAGGATCAAGGCTGGGACTTGTGCTGGACAGACCAAAACCAGTCACCCTCCAATATATTCCATGGAGTTATTGTGGGAGTAATAAGGAATCATACAGCCACCTAATGGTGCAGCGGGGAAATGTCTTGACTACTAAGCCAGAGATTGCCGGTTTGAATCCCCGCTGGTATGTTTCCCAGACTATGGAAAACACCTATATCAGGTAGCAGCGATATAGGAAGATGCTGAAAGGCATCATCTCATACTGCATGGGAGATGGCAGTGATAAACCTCTCCTGTATTCTACCAAAGACAACCACAGGACTCTGTGGGCACCAGGAGTTGACACCAATTCGACGATACACTTTACCTTTAATAAGGAATAATGCTCATGTATACCACCCTGAGCTGCTTGGAGCAAAGATGGAAACCAACACATTGGAGGGCTGAAATGAGCATCTCACCATCTTCACTCTTTTGTCAGGCTTACCAGAAAAGCCACCCTGAACAGAAATTAAGCCCCCAAAGAGGTCAAGTTCATTGGTCGCATTGGTCCCAGACAGGCATATACAAAATAAACCCTGAGGGGGAAACACAAACACACCTACACAAACACCCCACGAATTTAAGTAAGTCCAGACTCTGTCAAATGAGCATAATCCTTATGTGTAGCTGCCACAACAACTTTGTCCTAGTGGGAGGACTGAGCGGCTGCTTTTGAAGTCAATAGAATTCCAGGGGTTCCTCTGAAAGGTGGCCTCCTCCCCTATGACAGAAAACAGTGTGGATGCTTTCAGGTGTGGAGTACTGGCATACAGGTTAGAGGTGTTACAGGAGCACTACCAGAAGGTATACACTTTTTAAAAAAGTATTTTGTAATCGGTATGAGATGCTGTTACTCAGGCCTGCAAGGAAGTCCTGCTCTCTGCCATGTCTGCTTCTCAAGTCCAAGTGAGTGGGGACAGGCTGGAGGTGCTCAGTGTGGAGGGAAAAGCACTCTGTACATGCCCTGAGTATTTTACTATATTGTTTCATTTCTGTTTCTTTAAAGAAGAAGAATGACCATAGACGGAATAGGAAAGTTTAGAATGGGAATGGCTAAAGTTGAGCAGGACGGGAGCTATAAGCCCAACTACCTGCAACAGATTCACCACTGCCCCTATTGCAGGGATATATCTTACAGCCTCCCCCTGTCCCTGTGAGATATGTCCAAGCTTACCTTTAGATGACTGCAACATCCAAGTCATTACTGGCCTTTATGGGCAGGCCATCATCACAGAACACACACACCACAGGGAGAACTGTTGTATCACCGCAAATACAACACTTTTCAAGGGAGTTGTTTGAAAGTTTAGCAACTGGCAACACGGAAAAGTGAGTCTCCTGCTGCTGCAGGCTGGAATTAAAGGGAAGGTAAAAGAAGGGTCTTCTTTCCACTGCGTGCCCTGTTTGCCATGAGACATCTCTTTGGGTCTCCTGAACGCCTCTTTGTGATGTGTGAGGCTTGCCTTTTCCTGACAAGCTCAACAGGCAGCAGCTTTTTTGGAGGAAGTATTGATGGGCCTTTCCTTCCTCCTGGAGAGAAGAAGTAGCTTCCTCTCACTGTGCCGACTCCACCACCCTTACTTATGGCAAGCAAGCTTCTTGCGAGAGTGAGCGGTGACTGGTATTGGAGGGTGAGTTTCCCTCAAGACAAACAGCTCTCCTTGAGAGTCAGGGCCTCTCTGCTCCCGTATCACTTTCTTATTAGGGAGTGCGGAGGAGAATTAGCACACACAAGTGACATCAGCACTTTTAAAACAAGTTATTTCCATTAAAAGCAGGCTGTGACAGCTGAAGTGTTTTAGATGGAAAGGGAAAAATCAGCTGGCACTGCTGGGTCTTTTTAAAACCAGAGAAGAATTCAGTTTGCTGGTTTTGGGTCTGTCCGCCCCAGATCATCATACTTCTAATTTAGGCACACACTAAATTCAAGGCAAGACATTTCAGGCTCCAGGCTCCATGTGTGTGCGTGTGCGTGTGCAGTTAATTAGAAGCAGAAGAGTCCTGAACTCAAATTACTTAGGCTGGAGACAGACAATAGGCTTAAAGAGAGCAGAAAGGAGGTTGATTGGCTCACAGTTGCACTTGTTGCTTTTGCCCTGCTGTCATCTCTGGTCAAAAAGGAAACTATGACTCACTGGTGGGGCAGGTTTACACACCTTGTGTCCCATCAAACTAAAGATAGGCCATCAGCCAAGAATAGCATCTTAGCATGCTTAATAAATGGCCTGGCCACAGTGCCTTCCTAGGACCACAAGAGCAGGGAATTGTCAAGCACCTGGTGCATCATGATACATGGCCGTATCATGGGGATGGTGGAGAACATAAGAACAGCCCTGCTGGCTCAGGCCCAAGGCCCATCTAGTCCAGCATCCTCTTTCCCACAGTGGCCCACCAGATGCCGCTGGGAGCCACAGGCAGCAGTTGAGGGCATGCCCTCTCTCCTGCTGTTACTCCCCTCAAAGGCATCCTGCCTTTGAGGCTGGAGGTGGCCCACAGCATTTGCTTAGCACGCAGAAGGTCCCAGGTTCAATCCCTGGCATCCCCAGGTAGCACTGAGGAAATTTCCTCCCTGGAACCCTGGTGAGTAGACCATGAACTAGGTGGAGCAATGACCTGACTTCGTAGAAAGCAGCTCCCTCTGTAGTGGATGGTGGACTGTGTCCAGCTTGGTGGATCACAAGTTGGGCAGGCCTGCAATAGGGACAGCCAACAAAAAATATTCTACACCGTAATAAAGAATAAAGATATACATTAGAAGTATTAGATCATAAGATCTAATTAGAGCCATGATATGTAATTATTTTTATCTATGTAAACTGCTTTGGGAACTTTTGCTGAAAAGCAGTATTTAAATATTGGTTGTATTTGTCATAGTAGGCAAGGTTTCAAAGCTGATTGCCTACAAAATATTCTCTGGCATGATTCTCCCACAATGTGCATGTTGATATTTATTTTTTGAATACAATATATTTTCTTGATTGATTTGTTATTCCCAGTGACTCACTCTTTAGCCATTTGGTTCCTGCAGGATATCCTCCTTCTACATCACCACTGATCAAATGGGATTTGCAGGTTCTTCTAGCATCACAAAAACAAAAGAAATCTACTTGAAGTGAGACGATATCAGAGCAAAACAAATAAGGAATCACATCATGAGCAACAGTGGCTCTGCCATCAACTTTAGGAAAACATGCTCGCCTATCTCAGCCATGGAATTTGTCTTAATGGTTTTAAACAAAGCATGAGTTTGGCACTAATATGAATCTTGATATGATTAATATGAGACAAAATATGAGTCTTGGCACTAATAAGGACATTGTGTTATCAAAGTGAAGTAGCACAGAGGTGTTATTGAAGCTTCCTAGGAAGCTGCCTTATACAGAGTCAGACCCTTGGTCCATCTAACTCAGTAATGTCTACACAGACTGGCAATGGCTCTCCAAGGTCACAGGCAGGAGTCTCTCTCAGCCCTCTCTTGGAGATGCCAGGGAAGGAACTTGGAACCTTCTGCATGCAAGCATGTGGATGCTCTTACCACAGTGACACCATTCCCCAAAGGGAATATCTTACAAATTACAGGGCTCACACATGTAGTCTCCCAGCAAACCAGGGCAGACCCTTCTAAGCAAAGGGGACAATTCATGCTTGTTGCCACTAGATCAGCTCTCCTGGTAGCATAGGAAGGCAGCACCAGGGATGTGCACGAACTGGTTCTGCGGTCCTTTTGTGGACTGCTGAACTGGTTCAAAGGGTTGGCTTGTTTGGCATGGGGCAGGGGCTACCAAGGATCAGGGAGGGTGGTTTTACACACACCCTGCCATGTTTTCCTCACCAGCGCTGTCTTTAACATCATTGGCATGGGGTGGCTGCATACCTCCTTGCCGCCCTGGTCAGCATCAAACCGTAAGTACCCAACGCATGTCAGGAACTTCTGGTTTGATGCTGACCGGGGTGGCAAGGATGTATGCAGCCGCCCTGCACCAGCTATTTTAAAGACAGCACCGGCGGGGGAAATGCGGTGGTGAGGAAGCACCCTCCTCGATCCTTAAAGGTACCCCGCCCTGCGCCGAATCGGCCGTCTACCGGTTTGTGCACATCCCTAGGTAGCACCTCCAGAGTAGGAAGTCTGTGTTGTGTGGTCTCAGCATCTCCAGCTGTCAAGGCTGGAGAGAGGCAACAGATTTTTCCAGATGTCAAAAGGCAGTATGTCGAAGGGCTGTTTCACAGCAACAGGGATATGTCCCTATGCTTCTTTGCCGAACTTTTTAAGTGTCCGCCTAAAAATGCCATATCTGAAAAGGCACAGAAGCATTCCGTGCCTGATTTAGGCACAAGCTAAATAAGCCACAGCTCAGAGCCTCACATGATGAGGGGCCTCTGAATACAAAAAATGACTAAATGCCCGGTTTTCAAGGTATTTCTAATCCAAATAGGCTCCTCATCTGTTGGTTAGATGATTAGTTTTTTATTGCATTTTCGCCATGTAAAAATCAAGCCTCAGTTCTATTTTCATTGTCCTTTTTGTTAGATTTTTTGGGGGGTTGTTTGTTGTTTGGTAACACTTTTTAAGTTTAGGGCCTCAATCTGGCCCTGGAAGCTATGCTGCCTGGGAGGTGTTCATTCCTGTTCATAGACAAGCTTGTAGGTTTTTGCATGCCAGAAAAACCTGCTTGCCAGCAACACCAAAGAAATGAGCTTCATACAGACATGTATGTAGCATATACAAAGTCTCCACCATACCCACCTTCAACTTTCAAAAGCTACGGTCAGTCTCCAGTCCAACAAGCTCACAAGAATCTGCTGGCATGGATGGATGGAAGGAGCGGCTTCTCCAAGTTCCAAATTGGTAGCCAGCCTTCTCCCCCCGCCCCTTTCTGACAGTTCTTATACACTTCAGGGCAGATAGATGAACAGCAGCTCAAAGATTTTGATTCAAACAAGGCATTGTTTAGGAACTGTTTACTGGATACCATAGTAGCGAGCTTGCTTTGTCCCTGTCTAATGGGTACCAGACTTCTACAGCGAACTAAGTGATGAATGTATGTATTCACAAATAAGTCCTCCTGCTTCCCAATCCTCCCGATAGAAACATTAATCTTTCTCCTGTTGTGCCGAGAGCTCTGAACTGGCATCAGTGCAACACAACTACCTTACGTAGTTTATTTCAGAGACCAACTCTAGGAGCCGTTAGGTTGTCAAATAAGCATTCTGGAAGGGGCACAAGAACCGGCTGTGCCATTGCACCACTGGCCTGTGGTGGTAGGTTGCAGGCTCGGAGTGGCCCACAGGGCAACAGGGCATATTCTTGGGGCGCCCCACCAGCGGGGCGCCCCGCCACACTCGGCAGCAGTGAATACTCCCACCCTTAATTACTCATTCTGCTCAAAACCCAGCGCCCACCCCACATACATTCCACCACCCTCTCAGTGCCCTCCGTCTGGCCCTGGTAGGTTGATGATGCAAGTTCACCTAGGATGTCACACAGGAGAAGCTGCCTTATACCAGGTCAGACCATTGGACCGCATAGCTCCATACTGTCTACACCAGGGGCTCCCAACCTGTGGTACGCTAGATATTGCTGAACTAGAACTCCCATCCTCTCCAGCTACAATTTATTGGGGCTGGGGATGATGGGTGTTGTAGTTCAGCAACATCTCGGACCACAAGTTGGGAACTCCTGGTCTACACTCACTGGCTGTGGTTTTTGAAGGGTTTCAGGTAGGAGTCTTTCTGTACCTGGAGATGCCAGAGATTGCACCTGGGAACTTCTGCATGCAAAACACATCCTCTACCACTAAGCCACTGCCCCCACCCTTACTCGGTAGCATTGGGGATTATGCTCTTTGCACCACACCCAAGGGAGATGGCAAGAGGATGACAAAATGGCAGAACTGTTTGGCTGTGAGAAGAGACTGCAATGCTACTGCAGAGCCAGTTACACTGGTTTTGTCTCGGACTCTTAGGTGCTTCCAAATCTTTTAAACATGCGTATACAATTGCAACTGACTGGCAGCACAGTGAGATGGCCCAGTTCAGAAGCCTTTTGCAGAGCTGGTATGGCTAAAGGGTAAGACCCAAGAAATCTTCAGTTAGATGATCTCAAGGAAGTCACTCTCCTCTGAACCTCTGCCCTGAGGCAAAGAGCACATGCAATGCATGGACAATACTGGCCAACCTTACCAGGCTATACGCTATTTCCAATCCTGCTTCAACATCAGTCATTCAGTTTAAATGAGCAGCAAAAGAGGTAAGGGATTGTGGGGGATTTGCCAGCATCTACAACCAAGGATGGTGGTGATGTGGAATAGCAACACAGGAAGCTGCCATTTACAGAGTCAGACCACTGGTCCATCTAGCTCAGTATTGTCTACACAGACTGGCAGCAGCTTCTCCAAGGCATCTTGGAATTGCAGGCAGGGATCTTTCTCAGCCCTAACTTGGCGATGCAAGCCTACCAATGCTCTTCCTGGAGCAGCCCCATCCCCTAAGGGGAATGTCTTACAGTGCTCACATGCAGTCTCCCATTCAAATGTAAAACAGGACAGACCCTGCATAACAAAGGGAACAATTCATGCTTGCTACCACAGGACCAGCTTTCCTCCCATAGGGGGATAGTAATAGCCAGCAGAGACAGTTTCCTGGCCTTTGGCACCCACAAGACTTTTGGAGGACAAGCAGAAGCACATGGGAAGGTGGCTGTGGTGGTGAACTGGGAGCTGCAGCCGGGGTGGCTCCAGTCTGGGAGGAGACGCTGGGGGGAATGGTGGCACTGCTACTTTATAGGCAAAATGTGCAAGGGTGGAACCCCCCTGGCTGAGAGGCCCCTTTTAAAGTGGCGGGTCTCTTGTTTTGAACAGGGAAAGGGCAAGTGTCTCCATTCAGTTCCAGCACAGCATCTCTCCAGTGGCTGTTGCTGGTGTCTACCACTTGTGTGGTTTGGGGTTGGGACTGGGAACCATTTTCTGATCTTTATTCATTTTCCTAGATACATTTTGAGAAATGTTTTGGTTGAAAAGTGGAAATTAAGTTAGTTAATTAAACAATAAATAAATAAATAAATAAATAAATAAGGCAAGGAAGTTAGAAGCTACGCATGGGCCTGTCCATTGGTTCCCTCCCACATCTACAATATACACTATTGTTGGAAGATCCTTGGCAGTTTCATGGGCATCTGTTGGGCAGGAGAGGATAACTCATTCAAGTCTGACTCCGTGGACAGCTTCAGCAAGAAGCTAGTTAAATTTACTTTAGAAAAGTCTTAATGCAGCAAATGTTAACGACCAGTGTGGAAAAACATACTTAGCCCCCATATGATCCCAATTTTCCCACTCTGAAATGCACAATTTCACTCATCCTCTGAAAACCCAGTTCTTTCCAAGAATGGACTGTGAAGGACACCAAAATGAATTGTTAAAATAATTTTTTTTTAAAAAGGTAATTGATAGCATATAAGAAATCATGCTTTGTACAAAAGCTTTAGGACTGAACAGGTCTTTAGCTGGGATCCAGAGAGGAGAACACAATTTGCCAATATTACAGACAAGAATATAGCTCTGAACAAGAAGCAATAAGTGGGTGGACCGGGAGGACATTCTGGAACAAGAACAAGCAGGTTTTAGACCTGGGAGATCAGTGATGGATCACAATATTGTGCTCCAATATCTAATAGAAAAATATGTTTATACTAAGAAAATCCCATTATATGCAGCTTTCATTGATTTTCAGATGGTGTTTGATTCCATCTCAAGAGGCATCCTCTGGTCTAAATTACCTAACACGTCAATTGATAGGCGACTATTACTACTAATATATAGGCTTTATGAAAATTCAACTTTCTGCGTTCGTCTTACCCCTGCAGGTCATCTTTCAAAGAAGATTCCAACAAATAAGGGAGTCAGACAGGGCTGCATCTTAACGCTGTTTTTATTTAACTTTTATAGCAATAGCAATAGCAATAGCAATAGCACTTACATTTATATACCGCTTTATAGCCGGAGCTCTCTAAGCGGTTTACAATGATTTAGCATATTGCCCCCAACATTCTGGGTACTCGTGAACAACTTAATCCAGCATCTACAACAAACAGAAATTCATGCGCCCAAACTATCAGATAGACGCATACCAATCCTTATGTACGCTGATGACGCAGTGATTTTGTCTCAGAGTAGAATAGGCTTGAAGAAAGCCTTGGGTGTGTTGGTCAGTTTTTGCAAAGAAGAACAGGTAGTAATAAATTATACTAAAACGAAGATCGTTCATTTTAGTAAGGAAAACCGAAGTTATAATTGGTCAATCGATGGCCATAAAATAGACCAGGTTAAACAATTTAAATATTTAGGGATGACCTTCCAGTCTAATGGCTCCAAGAATGCTCACATCAGCTCAATGGCTGAAGTGGCCAAGCGCAATATTGCAGCAATACAGAGATATTTTTGGTCTAAGGGGGGAAACTATATTCCGGCAGCAATCAAACTCTACAAGATCAAGGTGGTTCCTCAATTACTATATGGAGCCCAATTGGGGATGTATGCAAAATTTGGCGAACTCAAAAAAATCCAAACGGGTTTCTTGAGGAAGCTATTTGGCGCCCCCAACTGTGTGTCCAATGCGGTGATCTGCTCAGAGGCGGGCATTCTTAAATTGGAGTCCAAGGCCTGGATGTTATTGATAAACTATTGGATAAAACTGCATGTTTTCCCAACAGGATTAATCCCCAAATTACTGGCAGCAGAACCACAAGCATCCTGGTACAAGGAAATAATGCTCCTTGATTTGGTGTCAGGGCTGGTGATTACGACCCCTAGACTTATGATTCTGGGGGATTTCAATCTTCTGGCTCCTGGTGGGAGTTCGATGGTCCGGGAGTTCATGAGCTCTATGGCTACCATGGGCTTATCTCAGATCATTTCGGGCCCAGCTCATGTGGGTGGACATACCTTGGACTTGGTTTATCTCTCGGGGCAATTGGCAGGCAAAGCTGATCATGGGAGACATTGTCATCTCTCCCCTGCCATGGTCCGTTCATTTTCTGGTTCATATGCAGATGGTAGTGGCCCCCTGTCTCCACTGGGACAGCAGTACAACACGGATGGTCCACCCAAGGCGCCTTATGAATCCTGTCTGATTCCAGGAGGAATCTTGGGGACATTCCTTGCAATTTGGTGGGTGTTTCTCCGACGCAGCTCATGGAATCCTGGAACACTGAGGCCATGAAAGCGTTAGATGAAATCACTTCCAAGCATCTTCTTACAGTTCATGGATCCCAGCTCCCTTGGTTTTCTGCGGAACTTAGGGAGATGAAGCAGACCAAAAGATGCTTGGAATGTCGTTGGAGGAAAACTGGTGTTGAAGATGACTGAATGCGATTACTTGCTCATATTCGGGAATATTCTAGGATGATAAGAGTGGCGAAATTTCATCAGCTGACTCTTGTCCAGTGGCCTTATTCTGGATTACCTGCTCCCTTCTTAGGAGAGTGGATCTGGTAGATGTTCAATCTGGCCGCTGTGATCAATTTGCTCGATTCTTGGCTGATAAACTCACCCGCCTTCGACTAGAGTTGGACTCCACTTCTATAGGATCCAATCAGATAGAGGAGATTCCACCTTGTGACATTACATGAGACACCTTTGAGTTGGTTGAGGATATGGACACAATTATTTCGGGTATGGGTGCGGCAACATGTTGCTTGGACCCTTGCCTCCCTGGCTGATTAGAACTGCTAGTGGGAATGTTAATTCTTGGCTATGGGAGTTGGTTAACTCCTCGTTATGTGAGGATTTCGTTCCAGCAGCCCTTAAAGAGGCGGTAGTTCACCCTCACTTGAGGAAACCCTCCCTGGACCCTGAGGTCTTTGGCAACTATAGGCCGATCTCCAACCTCCCCTTTTTTAGCGAAAGTATTAGAGAAGGTTGTATGTGCCCAGCTTGAGAGGGTTTTGGAAGAAACTAGTTACCTTAATTCTTATCAGTCAGGTTTCAGGCCTCGGCATAGCACAGAGACCGCACTAGTCGCTCTGGTAGATTACCTTCTTTGGGACCTTGACGAGGGTAGTGCCCCTCAGACTAAATCCCACTAAGACTGAACTACTTTTATTCAGCCCTCATACCGGCCAATAGTTGGATGTGAACCTTTTTATAGATGGGGTGGCGCTGCCCCCAAAGGAGCTTGTTCGTGATTTGGGGGTCCTTTTGGACTCGCACCTCCTGCTTGAACAGCAAGTGGAGGCTGTGGCCAGAAGTGCTTTTGCCCAGTTTCATCTGGTTCGCCAGTTCTGCTCTTACCTTGATTGGCAGGCATTAATGAAAGTGACCCATGCCCTTGTTATCTCCTGCTTAGATTATTATAACACTCTCTATCTAGGGTTACCTCTGAGGACGATCGAAAAGCTACAACAGAATGCAGCGGCTCGCCTACTCATGGGTGTCAGAAAATATGACAGGGTAACACCTCTCCTGCAGTCCTCGCACTGGTTGCCTATTCGCTACCGAGTTCAATTTAAGGTCCTAGTTTGGACTTTCGAAGCCTTGCAGGGTTTGGTGCCTGTCTACCTACAGACCCGCCTCTCCTATGCAATTACATCCCGTCCGGTCAGATCTTCTCAAATGGCCCTTTTGTTGGTCCCTGATTTCCGAGAGGTTCGGGGCTCTAGGACCCATGAAAGGGCTTTTTCGGTTGCTGCCCCACTTCTTTGGAACTCTCTTCCCGTTCAGATTCGTCTAGCCCCTTCCTTACTGATCTTCAAATTTCCATGGAAGATTTTTCTTTTTTGCCAGGCTTTTGCCCTGTAGTTTACTTTATTTGTTTTTTGTTAGTTACTTTAGTTTTTAATTTAGAATGTAATTTTTAATGTTGCCTTGTTTGCATGTTTTTGTGCACCGCCCGGAGCCTTCGGAGTGGACGGTATATTAAATGTTTCAAACAAACAAACAAACAAACAAACATGGGACTGCACCTCTGCCACAGTTGTTATGATCCAGATCAGCCTCCCTATGGCTATTTGCCCAAGGAGAGAAGCTGCTATTAGCACCCATATATGTTTTCCTTCTAGGCAAAGAGCAGTAACGGGGAGGTGGGTACATGATCTGGACTGTAGAAGGTGGAAAGGGTTAGAACTTCTCTCCCTCCCCCACATTGTCTGGTTGTGATCCAGATCCACACTTCTTGTCTTTTTATGCCCAAGAATATGCTTATCACACCTAATAATGTTTCTGGCAGTGATTTATTACACGATTGGCATTTACCATATCCTGTGGCAGAGAGTGCCACAGATAAACTGAGACCTGCACAAAAGCTCCTTTGCTTTGCTTGTGTCAGACATCTGCTGCTAATTAACTTCACCTCATCTGGCATTATGCAATGGCTGAAACAGCTGTACCCTGTTCCTTTTCCACACAAGATCTGAAATATTGGATGCCATTATGTAACTGTAGTACATCATTTCTGATCATGCTCCTACATGTAACAAGATTTTCTTCCAGTCTTTCCTTTTGTGCGTCAGTATCTCTCCTGCTTCCCCCTGCTCTCTGTTGTGAGGCTAGCGGGCTGCCTAGTGATCTTCTTGGGATTTTTAAAATAGCAATAAGAAAGGGAGTGAAAGATTGAAAGCAATAGGAAAAAATGACAAATGAGAAAATGACAGAGATGCCTTCCAGATGGTGATTCAGTGTAGTCATAACACTGGCAGCTATTTGACTTATAGCAGACTAGATATGAGCTAGCTTTCTCAAATTTACACTCTCCTCCTCCACCACTTACATCCACATGCTTGTTGCTGTGTACCCACAGCAGAGGTACTTCTTGGAGCTTTGCATGCTCTTCTCCTTCCCCCATCTATGATTATTACTGTTATTATGTGTGTGGTACTTAAAATAACAAAGCCACCTAATGGCGCAGCAGGAAATGACTTGATTAGCAAGCCAGAGGTTACCAGTTCGAATCCCCACTGGTATGTTTCCCAGACTATGGGAAACACCTATATCGGGCAACAGCGATATAGGAAGGTGCTGGAAGGCATCATCTCAGACTGATGCGGGAGAAGGCAATGGTAAACCCCTCCTGTATTCTACCAAAGACAACCACAGGGCTCTGTGGGCCCCAGGAGTCAACACTGACTCGACAGCACACTTTACCTTTATTTGCTGGTCAATGACTGAATAAACTTATAACTAACTTTACCTTTACTCAAAATAACAGAGATGCTCTGTTCCAGAGATGTTCTGGAAGCCAACAGGAATGGTGCAATAGCAATTTAATAAAGAGTAGATTCCGACGCATTTTGGGTAGAACTTTTCTTCAGGTGAAGTGGTTTACAAGGCACAATATACAACTTCTTAATGTTCGGGCAAGTTGCATGCGGAACGTAAACAGCAGGAGTAGCAGTCTCGCAGCAACTAACGACCCAAAAAACCAGCAACTTTTTAACGCTGGATAGACAATGTCCTTGCTCTATATTGCAGCGATAAAATTCGCAACAAGGCATTGGAAATATGAGCAGCAGCCTGCTGTGGCTCAGATGAGGCCCCTAGTTGCAGGGACAAAGCGGCCCAAACGGCAACTGGGCTGGGGCACACCCACTACTAGACAGCCCGATGGCAGACAGACATGTGTCCTGTTCGTGGGCCTAAGGGAAGGTGCACTACTCTCGTTGCCAGTCCTTTTATGCCCTCGCAGTTCGGAGGGGAGCAAGTGCCACTTTTCTTGCCTCGTGGGTGATGGGCAAGCATGCTCATGCTGCTGCTTCTTTGGCCTGGCAGCCATGCAGACAGGTGGCCCAGCAAATGCCATGGCTCCTGTGGCTCTGCTGCCGCCACCACCACGTTTGCTGGGCAAATGGGCAAGCTGAGCATGCAGTGGCTGCCACGTGGCTGGCTCTGCTTGCCACTAGCTCACTGCTCCACCAAATGGGGTCAAGATGTTAGGAGGGAGTGGTGAGCCAACCAGTGCCAGCGAAGAAAATGGAAGGGGAAAGAGGTGAAGTAGCATGGTGCCATTTTGCCTTGGATCCTCTTTATGGGCCTTGGGCACAAGCCCCCAATGTTTTGCTGGGTACTCCTGGATCTCTGGCATGCCGCTGCTGCTGTTGTGTCTGGGCAGGCTGGAGGAACAGCCACAGAGCATGGGTCATCTTAGCAGCAGCAGCAGCAGCAGCAGCAGCAGCAACAGAATTAGCTCTTCTGCTAATTGTGGAATGCTTTTCTGGTGCAGCTTAGCAGCCAGGTATGTGAAAGTGCCTGCCAGGGCCATCCATTTGCATGGAAAAGCACTAACTGCAAAACTGCAAAGAAAACAAATTGGGTTGGAGGCACAAGAAATAAATACAAAAATATGGGGTGGGTGGGCATGAGTCAGGCTCTATGGGCCCAGGCCCCGGATCTTTTAAATACCTAGCAACACCCCTGATCCTTCTCCTCATAGTGGCAGCTAGCCTAGAGATTGGGTGCGGGAGAAACAAGGTGGCGGCAGCAGGACTGCCATGGCCCACCTGTTGAAGACCTCCGACCTCATACACAGTTTGAGAACTATTGACGCAGAGTCTGCTTCCAGCAGGATCCATATGGTTCTGGCAACATTTTCTCAGGTTCTTGATTTCAACCAATCAATCTTTATCATGGTCTTTGAACCACATAAAGTAGGTTACATCGAATCAGCATTAAGGCAGCATTAATGTAAAATGGATAAGACTATATAAATGCTTTAAGTGGTTAAAATCTTAAAATTCTACTCAGTCAGTAAGAACTATAAAATGCTATGGAGTTTAAAACTAAACAGTGTGAACTTGTGCTGTGTCGGGCTTGCTTAGTTCTTGCCGACTGTTAGGACCCGACAAATTTTATATGCTGCCACACAAAACTTGGCAACGTTATGTGTTCTAGTGGAGTTGGAGTCAGAGAGCAGATGTAAGATTGGTCTGAGCAACTTAGGAGGCTCGGTTAATAACGGAAGGAAGAGGGCAATACGAACATCTCTGTAGAACGGGCACTGGAGAAGGCCATACTCTGTTTCAACTTGCCAAGAATCACAGAGACACAGATGTTCTGAGAAGGGGGTAGGTTCTTGATTTATTAACCCACTGGGTCATCTGTTTTGTACAATGCCTTGTAAATATGAAAATTCTGACAAGTTCAATTTGATGGAGAGTTAGTGTAGACTTGAACTGGAAAAACCTGGGTTCATATTTCCATTTAGCCATGAAGCTCATTGGATGGGGAAATCATTATAGCTAAGGGAACATTTTGAGACAAGACAAGCCTGTACAAAAAGGACAGGCTCCACTTGAACCAAGATGGAACCAGACTGATGGCACTTAAAAAAGCTTGCAGAACAGCTTATAAAATGATGCCTAGGGGGTAGCTGCCAGTGGCAGCTGGCCAGTAAGGGCAGAGAGACCTGTGCATCCCTCCCTCCCTCCAAACAAAAACAAAGAAGCAAGCCAGCAAAATATCAGACTTACCAGCAGCCAAAGAATCCACCCAAGGGAGGATGCTTCCTCCAGTCCTTCCTATGTCTGTACCTTTCCTTTTTGGTCTCACTGCCTGCTAATCAAGCTGTTCCAGCTTCTGACTCCTTGGGGGTGCCTCCTGGTATCACCCCCAAGAGGAAGGGGAAAATGGGTTAAAAGTACAGCTGCTGGTGGCTTCAGGAATATGTTTTACCCATTCTGCAAAGGCAAGTCTTGCCTCACTAACCTCTTGGAGTTCTTTGAGAGTGTCTGTAGGCATGTGGATAAAGGTCAATCCTGTTGACATAGTATGCTTGGACTTTCATAAAGCTTTTGACAAGGTTCATCGTGAAGGGCTCTTCAGTAAACTTAGCAGTCATAGGATAAGAGGGCAGGTTCAGGTGTAGATTGGTAACTCGCTGAAGGACAAGAAATAGAGGATAGGAATAAATGGACAGTTTTCACAATGGAGATAAGGAAGAAATGGGATTCCCCCAGGGATCTGTACTGGGATCAGTGCTTTTTAATTTATTCATAAATGATCTAGAAGTTGGAGTAAACAGCGAAGTGGCCAAATTTGCAGATGACACTAAACCAGGGTTTCTTAACCTTGCCCCCCAGATGTTGTTGGACTACCATCATCCCCAGACATGGCCTTTGTGGCTGAGGATGATGGGAGTTGTAGTCCAAAAACATCTGGGGGCCCAAGGTTAAGAAACGCTGCACTAAACTATTTTGGGTAGTGAAATCCAAAACAGATTGTGAGGAACTCCAAAAGGATCTCTCCAAACTGGGGGAGTGGGCAACAAAATGGCAAATGTGATTCAACTTGAGTAAATGTAAAATGATGCATTTTGGGGCAAGCAGACTGATGGGGTCTGAGCTGTTGGCGACTGACCAGGTGAGAGATCTTGGTGTTGTGGTGGTCAGCTAGTTAAAAGTGTCAACTCAGTGTGCAGCAGCTGTGAAAAAGGCAAATTTCATGCAAAGGATCACTAGGAAAAGGACTGAAAATAAAATGAATATTATAATAACTTTATACAGATCTATGGTGCGGCCACATCTGGAGTATTGTGGACAGTTCCAGTCACCATATCCCAAAAACATTTGAGAACTGGAAAACGTGCAGAAGCGGGCAACCAAGATGATCAGGGCCTAGAGCATCTTCCTTATGAGGCAAGGCTACAATATCTGGGGCTTTTTAGTTTAGAACAAGTTGTTCTAGTAAGGACTAGTCTGCCTACTTTCCTTTCACTACCTCTACAACTGGAATAAATTAGGTTCAAATTGAGGTCGCAAGTTAGCTCTCTTGTGCCTCAAAGGTTCATGAGTCCACCATCTTGGATCGGGGTGGATGACATCATCACCAGCTACACCAATGAGGTATCCCTGTGCATCACACACGACAACAATACCAAATTTGTTTCAAATTGGTCAGACAGTCCTCAAGTTAGCGCACTTGTGCCTCAAAAGTTCACACGTCCACCATCTTGGACTGGAGTGGATGACATCATCACAAACTACACCATTGGGGCATCCCCATGTGTCCATACAACTGTAGCAAATTTGGTTCAAATCGGTTTGGTGGTTCACAAGTTAGTCCACTCGTACCTCAAAAGTTTATGTGTCCACCATCTTGAACTGGGGTGGATGACATCATTACAAAATACGCAATTGAGGTGTCCCTGTGTGTCCTCACTACAACTGCACCTCATTCGGTTCAAATGGGTAAGGCAGTCCACAAGTTAGCCAACTTGCACCTCAAATATTTATGCATCTGCCATCTTGAATCGGGGTGGATAACATCATCCCAAACTATGCCATTGAGGTGTCCCTACAGCTATAGCAAATTTGGTTCAAATTGGTTAGGCGGTTCACAAGTTAGCCCACTTACACCTCAAATGTTTACATGTCCGCCATCTTGAACTGGGGTGGATGACATCATCACAAACTATGCTGCTAAGGTGTCCCTATGTGTCCTTACAACTGTACCCAATTTGGTTCATATTGGTCCAGGCATTGTGAAGTTGATGTGGGGGGACACACACACGGAATGTCGGATGATCTCATAAGTCTACTGGAAAGTAGGCTAAAAAAGGCGATTGAGGGCAGGCATGGTAGAGGTCTATAAAATTGTGTGTCGAGAGTGGAGAGATTTTTCTCCCTCTCTCACAACACTTGAACAAGGGGTTACCCCATTAAATTGATCACTGGGAAATTTAGGACTGACAAAAAGAAGTACTTTTTCACAGAGTACATAATTATACTGTGGAACTCTTTGTCATGGGATGTGATGATGGTTACCAGCTTGGATGGCTTTATGCCAGGCTTAGACAAATTCATGGAGAACAGGCCTATCAATTTCTACTAGAGTTGAGGTCTATAGACTATCTCCAGGCTCAGAGGCAGGATGCCTCCATGTACCAGTTGCAGGGGAGCAATAGCCGGAGAGGAGACATGCCCTCCTCTCTTGCCTGTTGGCTTCTCAGAGGCATCTGGTAGGCCACTATGTGAAACAGGATGCTGGACTAGATGGGCCTTGAGCCTGATCCAGCAGGACTGTTCTTATTTTCTTATATCTAATGCATCTTCTCAGGGTTATTATGAGGATTAAGATTTCTGAACAATTTATATTGCTCTGAGTTCCTTCGAGGAAGGCTGAGATATACTTATCTATTGCACCAAAGGAGAATGGGATGCCAAATTTAAATAGTCAAGGCTGTTATGTTGAGAGAGAAGTTAGGCAGGTGCGAAAAAGACCTCCCTTGAGATTTTTTAAACACACATTTCTGCCTAGAGTTCCTCAGCTCCCAATTCAGACTCATCTGAAGTGTGGTGCCTTAGCTGTACCTCAGACACTGCCTGCCTGCAAGCACAAGACCCTGAGTGTATGTTTTGGAAGCAGGTCCTGTCAGAAAATCTGACAACTAAATTCTGTGGTGAGCACTACTGAAAGATTTTATGAGGAAAAGAAATCTTGGGGGAGGGGAAATGGGCAAACATTCCTCGACGAAATTAATTCCACATTACCGTTTAACCATATTAAATTCTTTACAGGATCGTAAAGTTCCATAATTTGGAAATAATGAAAAATTTGCTTCACCTCTCATACCCTCCCACCCACAAAACCTAAGAAAACCAAAACGGTGAGCCTAGATGTATATGGTACCATCAAGGAAATCAGAAGGGGGCTTTAGACCCACAGCCTGACAAGCAGTAATCAACACCATTTCTCAGGAAGAGCTACATGGTCCTGTTCCAAGAAGGTGTAATGCAGAGCAAATAGCCCAGAAGCCTGACACGCCAAGTGCAAAATAAAGGAGCAGTACCTGCGTCTCCATGTTCCTTTCAACATATTCATTTTACCACTTGAGTAAATAGTGACAAATCAAGTTTTTAAAAAAATGCCTTCTTGTCTGCGATAGGTCCAATTGATCTTAAGTATTAATGGCAAAGGAGATAAATTGGGTAATACAGTTTTAAAAAGAGAACACAAAATAAAAACCCATGCAGTATCTATGAACACAAATACCAGTCACATCTGGACAAACTACTTTCAGTTGAGAAAGTAGAGAGAGCCACTCGAGTTGTACTCTTGCTAATGCTAGACCTTCCTGAAACAGTCAATATGGTTAATCAAGAGGTACTCCAAAGGCAATGGTAGACCTGAAAAACATTCACAGTACTCCTCTGCAGGGATGTTCCTTGTTTTTAATCAAAGAAAATTAATGAGAGGCTATTTTTGTCTTAACCTGTCCATGTGGAGCCCATTCCTACAGAAGTCCACTATGTTCAGTTATCTATAAACCCTGTTGGTGAGATTGTATAAAGCTATGAGTGACAAACCAACTTATTTTAGTTGGTTTAAGTACAACATAATTGGATTATAGGAATGAAGCTGTGTCTCCATTAATAAACGGACACCTAGATGCATCTCCTTCCTCTAGCTCAGGCACAGCTGTTTCAATAAACTTCTGTTCATTGTGGCATGATGAATAAAGGTGAATTCAGGAGCAATGGCCAGCGAGACCTGTTACCTGAAGGATGACACCAGTCAGTGATGACACTATACTCCCTGTTCTGTAGCTAATCACCAATTTCATTTGGTGAGCAGTCTAGAATCAGATCTGCTGGATTATCACATAGCACGTGTCATTCATATTGTCCACTATATTGAGTCTAGAAAACCCAATGTAAAATGTGCTGGGTGAACTGTGCACTAGTAAGTGAATTGACATAACCCAAGTCATTACTGGATCTACTTGCACAAAAGATAGAATGGATGTGGACATTCCTGAAAACATGGAAATTTCTAAAGTGTTTGGCCATCAGTTACTGCTATAGTTCAACTAATTTTGGCACCCACATTTTTTAAAGGGACCCTGAACTTAAAAACAAACCCTTAATCACTGTTGTAGGTACATTAAACCTCATTCAGTGGCAAATAGAATGAGCACGTTTTACAGGAAATGTGACCTTGAACACATTTTGGGAGAGGTGGGCTTTGCCTTGTGACAGATATTTTTTCTGGCTGTAGATACTTTTCAGTATGTATGACTCCTTTGCCAAATTGCCACCAAAACCATAGTTATGATACAATCCTCATATGCCAAATTTTAAATACTTGGTATTGAACAACCGTGTTCCAAAATCATGTATATATGTATATTTAACGAGCAGTAAATAGAACAATGATTTTCAACCTTTTTAAATGAAGGAATCTGTGTAGCATTTGGCAATATCCAGCACAACCCTAACTCCTGCACCTGCCCTCTACCACAAAGTAAAACCAAAGTGAATTTAACAACTATAAAATATACAGGCAAAACATTGCGTACCAATTAATCCTAATTGGGGTGACTGGCTGGGGGAAGAGAAGTGCCTGAGGTGAGAGGTGGTAAGACTTCACAAAACCCTGGCTGAAAAGCAATGGTCTGTGAAGCTAGAAGAGTTTTGAGATGCCAGCATTTGTAATATTTTAGCGGGATTAATTGGATTTTATGTGGTTTTCAGCTATACTCAACACCCCAACTCTTCTGAATGCAGCATGCTCTGAAGTTGAAGAATCTATTTTCTTAGTTATTGGCGACAGTACATTTCCATATTGCCTTCCACTCAGCTACAAAACAGCTCATGACAGCCAACTTCCAGCTGATCCAAGGTGTTCCTCCATTTAAAGAAAACTGGCTCTGCACTTGAGACTGGTTGCAATACAAATGTGATTATGTAAAATGACAAGGCACATGGTCCAAATTTTAAGTAATTTATTTCAGTAGGAAAATTTTAAGTTCATACTTTAAGCCTCTTGAAATAGCTTATGCAAACACACAATTCAAATGCGCACACATGGTAAAGTACGAAAAATCAGAAGGAAAAAGAACTGCACATCACTCCTAGGAGGTCATAGTGCATTCAACCCCCATCAAAATGGGTGCTTCAGGTTAACAGGGGAAAAGATGCATTAAAAATGGCTTGTGTTTAGCATTCAGCACAATTTAGGACTTTTGCATTATGAACAGTTTGCATGTACGTGAATTGCGGTAGAATGTGAATGGCCATATTCATATTCATTTTAATTTTCTGTTAAACAGACAAAGGACACTAAACTCTCTTTCCCCTTTCTTCCAACTGACATGCTTGTGTTTATATACAGCTCTGGCGTAACTTAAGATGCAAATTTCTCCAGAAAGAGAAGATACCAATTGTCCATTGTACAGAGGAAAAGGGATACTCCTTTTGTTCCTTTGTCCTTTGACAATGAAGGGTTATGCATTCTGTCACAAGAATCGGCATGGTGTGAGCTGCAACTGCCTCTGTCTATTTGCAGCCCTTCCCTGAGGAAATTTCTTATGATACTGTAACATCCACCTTTATAAGCAAATCTTTACTTTTCACAGCTTGAAGCTACATATGAACAGTTTATCTGGCCGGTCATATTAGTGACTGATAAAGAGGCTCTCTCTTTCAAAATATATATTGAATTATAAAACCTGTTATGAAAATGGCGTTTCCCTCTGAATTGTCCAAAAAACCATAACTAATGGATGTGGCCCTTTCAGAGTTTGTTTTGTAATGGCAAGCACACTTCATGTAGAAACAAGTTTAAACACAAAAAGCCAAACAATAGGAACACAGTTCTGATTTCCTCATGAGTGCCATTCGGTAACTAAGCCTCCCCATCCCACTACCATAGCGAACATTCTTTAAATGTAGCTACTTGAATTCAGATATGTCCTAACCTACTTTAAAACTTTGGGTCTGTTCGTATGATGCTAGCTTTGATTATTATGGGAAGCTAACTTAGTTCATATATCATGTGATTTTTGCTGGTCTAAACCTCCGCAGATTCTGAAAAAGCTCTTTCAGACATTCACTCCAGTGATAAGCTCATACATGTGGTAGCAACAGAGGTTGGACCAGTGTGAAGAGCCAGCTCACATGTTATGATATTTGTGTGGTGGCATGTGCATATATCCCTCATGTCCAGCAGCTTTCTGCCATAGTGAATGTCTGAAATGATCCCAAACACAAATGTAGATATTTGGTGTTTTTAAAAACCACAACCCTAGTGGAATACATTAAAGCTTGCCCTGTTTAATGGAAAAGGTCATTGGGTCCACTACTGCAGCAATCCTGAATTTCAAAACACAACAGAGGCAAGAACAATGGAACAATTCCACTGGCTGCACAAGTTCCATTCATTTAATTGGGGTTTGAATGGGGCTCCTGCAAAAACCCAATTTGCATGAATTGGGGAATGCTTAGCCGATTATGGTGCTGGGTGGACTGCCCCCTTGGTCTTCAAACAGGTCAATAAGGCACTGGCAAAAATTTATGCAAATATAAAATGCCCATCATCCCATGATGGGCAGGAAATGCTATTCTCCTTCAAAGGAACAGTTTGCATTTGCTTATAATTATAATGGCATCTTTTAAACACAAGCCATTTTTAATGGGGGAAAGGGAGCAACCTGGAAATCACAAAATCTTGAAAGACTGACTTTTCAAGGAAACGATGACTGTTTAGTACCAGTTTTAGTGTCCTCAGGCTTTCATAGCAGGCAGTATACAAGTGGGGTTACTAATGCTTTGGAATGAAAAAGAAATATGTACAAAAAGAAAAGAAGAGAAAGATGCAACTGGAAGAGCCATAGGAAGATCACTCCGTGACTAAACTTAATCTGAAGCAGATTTGTGTATGTCTGACTATTTTAAAGAAACATGCTTCAAAATTAGTAAGTAAACAATAAACTTCACTTAATCCTACTATATTTGTTTAGATTGCTCTTGACTTCAAGCAGTATTGTGCCTCTAGTACCAACATTCACAATAAATTTTGGTTATTCAAATATAATCATATCAAGAGCTTATGCAAGTTCTCTCAGAGTCATTTCCCCCCTACAGTCTCCATGTAGGAAAATATGTCTCCGCCAAGGTCACAACATTTGCATCAATTTAACATGTTAAATCACATTATTTCCCCTGTCTACATGGAGATTCTCTCAAGGTAGGAAAAATGTAATGTGAGAGCAGCCCTGAGTTGCACTTTCATAAAATGGAAACTCCCTTGTGGCTTGGCTGAGTCATGCCATCAGACTGCCTTTCTATTAAATCTCAGCCTACCTTCTACCGTAAGTCAACATGCCAAGAAGAAGTGAGCTGGGATAGTAGATTGTGCGTTACCCACCAAAACAAAAGATTAATGCTTAATGTCTGGAAAATGAAGGAAACTGGCACACTGACTTGTTGTGAGATCAGCCTTAAGTTGAGGTGTGTGACAGACATAGCTATGAGAGCCGATATATGTGATTAAACTGGCAATGTTTTTATATTCAAGATAGTTGGACCTGTTTAGTGAGATTTTTCTATTTTATAATTAAAGAGAATATATTTTGCCCTTTGAATTAAAAATTCCTTGTAGGATATTTCAAAGCATCTTATTTTAAAAATGACTCATCAGACTCAAGGTACAAACTGAGTCACTGTAGCACAAGCAATGTTCCCATGGTTTTGCTCACAGAAATCAGGCACATGACTCAGGGATTACATAAACTCCAGTTGTGTGGACCATTTTGTAAAAATTCTAACATATGCATAGACTCCCAAATGACTTGATTTGGTGTATGTGGAATAATAAAAACTCACCCTTAGAAAAATATAGCTATACTGTATACTGAGCAGTCAGTGTTTTGGAAGGTAGCTTATTTTCGAATCATCCTTGCCAAATAAAGTTTGTTAGAGACAAAATACTTGTGTTAAAATCTAAACAGCTAGCTCAGTTCTAAAAAGTACCTGTGGTAGTGATCAACACACTTCATTCGGACACAGATGGAGTCAAATGTTTACAGGTGGGGAGGGGCGGTTTCTGATGTTTAACTCATCTCTTTCAAAATAAATACTGAAATCTATTGGAATTCATAGTACTGATCTGGGAAATTTCAAGTCACTGAGATTTAAAATACATTTGGTAGCAAACTGTAGATGTTATTAATTAGTTCTTTCTATCAGTAGTATCTTTTTTAAAAGTCCTAATGTTTCTTTATAAAAAGGAAGTATAAAGGAAATCTTAAGAGTGAAGACTATTTTTCTTCTCAAGTTTTTTTTTGGGGGGGGGTGGGGGTGGGGGGGAGGAAGGAGGAGGAAAATGTGCTATCTGTAAAAATATTTTTGAAAGGTTGTTCATGACAAATCAATCATTCCCCAAAGCCTGGAATGGTTCAGTACTTGTGTGCAATGTCCCAAAATTAATATAGGGTTAAAAAAGCATGGAATGTATGTAAGTTAGCTGAACACCCTTTCTTTTATTCCCATAAACCAGTTTAAGCAGTTTCATTTTCAGTGCTCATATGAATGTATTACATTTGAAGTTTGATAGAAACAAAAATAGCTGAAAGGAAGCCAGGCTCACATTGAATGCTTAGTTGTAATACTGCTTTCCCCATCCTTTGAAGCTCTGGGGATATGAGAAGGCTATTAGAAGAAACAAACCAGTAGCTGAGCTGGCTTTAAGCCAATTTATATTTTTTTCTTGGTGTCCTGTCTTCATGGAAACACCCCTCGTCCCCCTGGGTTTAAAGTATAACTGCTGCAATTAATGGTCTCGTGAACACCACAAAAACATGTCAGCATTGCAGCCAACCACATTCTGAAAAGCCTTCAAGAACCAATTGAAGGACATGGAGTGCTATGGTCTGGAAATGTATGGAAACCATCGAAGGCCTATTTAACCTACTAAAAACCCAATAAAGCCACCGCATGAAGAACAGTACTGTGGATTGTTCCTGTCAATTTAGCAAATCTGCTTCATGTGCAGCTCCCAGTTGCATGTTTCTACTCATACAAACATTAGCAAAAATTAGGTAAGTAAGCCTGCAAGGTATCTACATTAGTGTTCTACCCCCACCCCCACTTTCTTCTGTTTAAAAAAGTAAATTCCACAGGGTTAGCTTCCACAGTACAAAAAAGTATACATTTTACAGTGTTTTTTAAAAAAACGTATTCTGAAAAGAAACACACAGTAACTTAAAAAAGAAAAGAAAAACAAGTTGTGCAAACTCTATACAGTAATACTGCTGGCTATGAAGATGTGTCTACCAAACACCCAACATGGGTTATTGTGGGAGAAGCGTAAACTAAAAGTGACTTAGAACAACCAAGTCTCTCTTCATGAAATACACTACTACAAGGTCAGAACTGAATATTCATTCCTCAAGAATAAAGAATGGGATATAAATTAAAGGTGTTTAAACACTGAATATTTTTAGAGGAAGAAAAAGAAGCAGAAATACTCAAAATAAGAGTGTGGCCTGTTTGAAAATATATTGAGGAAGAAAAACTCAGTTCTGACACAGTGAAAGCTATCCAGAGCTTGCTTTCAAATATCCTGCAAATGATTTCTATCAGGAAATTCACAGCCGAGGATTCTAAGAGAATTGTGTTTAAACACTCAACCATTGTGCCACTTCTAGGAAAGAAAACCCCCACACAATAACAAGTTGTCACAAGTCAGTGCTTTGTGAGAAGAGAAGAAACTTGAATATATTACAATTCTCAAATTCCAAGCCTAAACAAATTAAATCGTCTTCCCAATTACCTGGCCCAACAAGAGCTACTGTGAGGGATGCTGGTACACCCTTAAAAAATGTACAAGTGACATATATGCAAACCTACACCTTGAAACAACCCTTTTGCAGTACAGGATCCACTCTTTTACAAGAAAAATTGCAAAAAAGTTGTGTTTTTAAATTCAAACCAATGTTAAAACAAATGCAAACTAGCTACAACCTATTTAACTCAAGCACAGCACCATCAGAGATTTCTCACACACACTATTTGGTGTTTCATGTTGGTTTTGCTTTCATTCTTTAAGGCAGTGGTCTCCACAGGTCAGTTCAGAGAATATTACGCAGCAGTATGGTCCATGGCAGGTCATGTTGCAAATCCATCCCCTGAACGCTTAGTGCTTTTTGTGTTTGTTCATTTAGTACTTCAGAGCTGTGAAACTCTGTTTACCGACTTTGTTCTGGCACAGAAATATAGCTGGCATGCTCTCTCCAGGATCTCTCTTCTCAAACAGCATTCAAAAGTGTCATCTCATTGAGGTTTGGAAGAAGTGTAGTCACTCAAAGGTCATCAAGTTGGCAGGAACCTAAGAACACATGCAATAATTTGTATAGAAAATTATAGGCTATGGCCCTTATAGGGGTGCCCCCTCGACTTTGGGGCACAGGTCTGTGATCCTACAGCCTCTGCTGTCTCTGGCGGTCCCTAAATTATCCACCCAGCCGCAGCGTGCTTGCCCTGAGCACTACTCAGGCCAGCCTCTCTCTCCGACTCGAAGCGGTACGCCTGCCTCCGAGTCTGACCTGTCACGCCCTGCCCTTTCCTGAGCAGCTGCATGCTGTTTCTGTTTCAGCATGTGTCGCCACGCCCACATGGAGACAGCCCAGGGACCAAGACAGAGCTGCAAGTGCAAGGGGTCCTCTTGGGATGATGGAGGTGGAAACATGGGGGCTAAGCTGCCGCTTTGCTTTGTGCTTCCTCAGCCTGCTTGAAATTGTGGGGATGGCAAAGCCCGTGTCCCACCACTGCCCCTCAATGAGCAGAGCACGCTGCACAAGGGAGCAGTGATTGCTTTGGCCAGGGTTGAGGTGGGGGTGGGTGAGCAGCACAGCACCACCCCTTCCTTTGCGCCATGTTTCTGGGATGGGCTTTACGGCTGGGTCAGTAGAGCCCATCAGCAGCAGGTGATACTTGGCAGAGGGCTTTTTCAGCTGTGGTAGCCAAGTTTTGGAACATCCTCCCAGAAGAGGCATGCAAACTTTTGGGTTTCACGTAACTGTACCTTGGGATTATTGTTAAACAAAAAAGAAATAACAGAAAGGGGGATTTAAAGAAGATTCAAATGACTGCAGCCTTTTGGTGCCACATGATCATGCTTTGAGCTTTTGCACTGGGCACAAACTATATTAGGTTTGCTACATCAAAGAGCATTCTGAATCACCATATGTATTGCAGCATAGTATCTACTGTGCAACATCTGTGCACAGTATCTGTGCAATATCAACAACTGTGCAATATCAGCAACATCTGTTCTCTTCGCCCCACTCCCCCGCCTTAACACTGAGCCTGGGAAGAGTTCTTATGACTTCAATGCTGTTCAGGCCCTCAAGAACCCACGTGTTAAAAACACTCTGTGCGTGTGTGTGTGTGTGTGTGTGTGTGTGTGATGCTTATCTTGTAGTGCCAGGGTGGGGGTGGGGGTGGAGGTGGAGGCAAAAGGCCTTTAGGTCCAGGCTCCGAGCAATGTTACATGGGTAGTGCTGTGCTATTGGTGTTACCCTGATCAGCATGTGAGCCAGTGAATATATCCAAGAACAGATTTATGACCCTTGTGTAGAATTCAAACCTGAAATGGTACATCTGACCTTAATTTGAACCAAGACTCACTACCAGATTTCAATTTCTATTATTATTATTATTATTTATTTAATTTATATCTTGCCCAACTCCAAAGGCTCTAGGCAGTTCACAAAAAGCTTAGCCATGAATATTTGAAGGAATAAAGGAGGCTCTGAGCAATTGAAAAGTTCTTCTCTTCACCACTGAGTAGTAGCAGACACCGCCAGGGCCCAAACAGATCCAGAGTCAGTGCTCAGTTGCCACTCACCTAAACCTTACTGGCAAGGGCACCTCTCCTGGGAAGGGAAACTAGAAAAGGGTCTTTGATGACTATCGTGGTAGAAAAGCAGGTTCATTTGAGAGAAGGTGATCCTTCAGACCAGTCTAGTTACGACAATCTTTATAATGTTTAACTGGTCCCATAATGTAGTCTAATATCTTAGTCAGAATTTAGAAACACCACTACAACAGTATTTTATGCATAGCTTCAGAAAGGATATGCTTTTAATGCTGCCTGTTGACATTTAAATTTCACAGGACAGAGCCTAATCTGTTCTATATGATATAATCATATCCAGAGGCGCTCTAACCCCTGGACATTGAGGCCCCAGTCCATGACCTCCAAATGGCCGGAGGGGCCTCCTGCAACCACCCCATGCCTGCCACCACGAACTTCCAGTGTTAGTTCAGAGAAAAAACACCCAGCTGCTGCGCGGCCAAGGGGTGGCTGCCGGGGGTTCGGCCGAGCAGTCTTTTTCTGCCCTCCAGTGGTGGCATTGGCTGGAGCGACGCTGGGCCTGTCCGTTCGGCCCAGAGTCTCACGGGCTTGTGACGATCTTGCTCAACTGTGCCGGTGCGCCTTGCAGTTAGCAAGAGATGCTGGCCCGAACGGACAGGTCCAGTGTAACTCCGGCTGCTGCTGGAGGGGGGAGAAGGACTGCTCAACTGACCCTCCGGCAGCCACCCCTAGGCTGCGCAGCAGCTGAAATTTAAAAAAACCTCAACAGATGAGGTTTGATGCGGCAGGAGGTCCCCCCCAAGTATGTTTTGAAGGGCCTCACACTAGGGGGATGCCAAGATGACCTAGGTGCACCCCTGGTCAGATCCAATGATCACACTGAGAAGAAAGTGCATATGTAGGATAACATGATACTACAATATCTCAGTTCCTTGGGAGTTGGAGATTCAGACTCCCTTCCTCCAAAGTGTGTGCATGTGTGAGCTCTATTAGCAAAAAACTGAAATTGTGTTTGTGGAAAAGCATTATCCTGCTACATTTCAGATACTGGGTCGAGTGACTTTGGATAATAATGAATAGATCACGTTCAGAAGGAATAAAAAGATGGAAAGATAGTCAAATCTGGAGAAGATTCTTTGAATAGTACAACTGCAAAGTATAACAGCTGTACAAGAGTGAGACTATAAATATCTTTGGGGTGGAATTAGGAGGAGGAGGTGGTGTTAGTTTCAGAGGATGTATAAAATGTTAAGAATTGTTTGAGTGTTATGGTGATAATGCAATGTTTGTTGGATACAATATAAATAAATATTAATTTACAATAGAGAAGACAATTTCATTTTCCTTGGAAAATACCAATATACTAGTGGAAACCTTTAGCCATCTTTCACAACCCTGCTGAAGGCCACAAAAACTGATCATAAAAACAATAGCTTTTGATTCCATCTACAGAAGCCATTTAAAGTCTTATCTACTAAAATAGTGCATATTTTTTTCATGTTGTACTTCAGGTTTCTCATGTGCTTAAATATATGTGATGGGAAACAAGTACAGACCAGTGTTCCCTCTAAGGCCTGCACACATGCCTGTGCTTACAAGTTTTTTGATGTCCGTTCAGTGAATTTTCGATCCCGCTCAGGTTGAAACAGCAAGGCCCTGCTCTGAATGCACATGCGCACACACTGACTTGATACTCCCACCCACAACAAAACTCATTCCGCACATAGATGAAAAAAGTTAGAGAGAACACTAGTACAGACCAGAAGCTCATCCTACATACATGAATGCACACCCATTATTATAAGGAAATTATCTACCTTAGAAGGATCTGACTCATCCTGTTCAGAGTGCTGTCAGGGATAATGGAGACTAATATGTTAACTGAACACTAGCTGTTCTATGTGAGGCTGTTTTGATTTTATATAGAATTATTTAACACCTAGTGACTTGCCAAAGCATAATGCTTTCTCTCTCACCTGCTGTCTGTTGCTTTGGCAGGCAGCACTCAGATGCTTGAACCACAGCATTGCATTCATTCTGTTACCAGCTTGAAACTTGTAGGAGTTCCCTAAAGGAGAAAAGGGAAAACTTCCTATTAAAATATTGAAAAGCATACAATACTTAAAATTAACAAGAAATTTGAATAAAAAACATCACAAATACATCACCTATACAATGGACATGAGAGAAAAATCAAAACCAACACGTAAATCCTAAGAAGGACTGCAAATTTTTAGTTATGATGTTAAAGAGGAGCAGACCAAACACAATTTATGCATAACCAAGAAAGTGTAGAAGTCAAGTCTGCTACAAAGAAATCATTAAAAGATGCATTAGAACCAGCCCAGACTATAATAAGTTGATTGGAATGCTTGAACAAATTGGCCCCCTTAAGGAGTACAGGTGTTTGTTGTATGACCTTTATATAAACATTAACAACTTGAAGGGAAAACCAGAATGATAGAATGGAGGCAGAAAAATCCCACCCCTGAGTGAACTATTTTGGCTGCTTTAATTGTTAGTTCACGTAACAGGAGGTCTCCCACACTCAAGGGGCAGAAACTCAGCAGGTGAGCCCCTCCTGAGGCTTGCTTGTGGTGCAGAGGAGGTTGGCTCCTCCCTGCCTCCACTCCTCTTTCCATGTCCCGGACTGCTGCACTCTTCTGTTGCTCCTCCTTCCTGATCTCCAAGCCTCAGAATTGGAGGGGGGGGACGGGGTCACCTATGACCTCCTCTTCCATTCTCTGCTCACAGGACCACAGCTACAGAGATGCTTCCTCCTCAATGGTTTCCTTCCTTCAGACAAGTATGCTGTAGCAAGTGCTGGCAACCTGCTGCTGAAAGTGGGCAGGGTTCTGTCAAAATCACTAGTATGCTGGGCTGAAGAACTTGATCCTTCATATCAATTGCTATCCTCATATCAATTATTATCCATCAATTTCCCTTTGCTATTTTTCAAGTCATAAAGGGAACTGACCACAGATATTTTTATTTTCAAATAAAGATCTGGGCATCCATTCTAGATGCCTCAACATATTAAAAAAGCATTGATGAGTGGTTTTAATAATTAGGATTGAAATTCTTTTCAGCCTCAGTGCTATTCTGACAAAATGGTTCATATAAACTATTTCAAAATGTAGTTTTAAAAAATAGCAAAGCAAATGGGTCTTGGAAAGTGGACTGGAAAAGTCACACAAATATTTAGCAGCAGTGCTTAGTTAATTTGTTTCATATGTCTGCCTGCCTACACACACACACACACACACACACACTCACTCCATAACAAAAAATGTTGCATCAGATCTGAAATCTGCACGCTGGTGAGGAAGGACAGAGATTAGGGTACTCATGGGAAGCAGGAAGGTGAATGTAGGTTTGGGAAGGTCTTGTCAGAACACTTTTGTTTTCTTGTGTGGTATAAAATATTTCGTTGTTTCCACAATATTTTCTTTCTTTTTGTTAAAGTTTGTTTCTTTTTAGGATATTCCTTCCCTTGTTTTTGTGTTTGGTATTTCCTCTACCTCTTTTATGTATATAGCCTGTGCCTTGCATAACTTGATACGAAGTGCCACCCTTTAGCTCCACATGGCTTTCTTGCCAAACTGGGGTAGAGAGAAAGAGTTAAAACCCATATTTCCATGCCTCAGTCTTGATCTGGACTGAGTGTTTATTTTTACTTTAAGGTAAACCCCAAAGAAAATGACGACACATTTAACATGTTGAAGTCGGCTCTGTTTTTGAATTGTGAAGTGGGATATACCTTTTTAAACAGAGAAAGAATTTTTCCTCAAAAATCTTCATCAAGTCTGGGCAGGTAACACAAATTTCACAAGTAGAGATGTTACAAGCTTAACATGAAGCTGACTAATGTCAAATTCATTTGCAACAATTCTTTGCTTATATTCAATTATTTCTACAACAAACAGCAAACCACCACAAAAACCAAAAATCCAACTCTCTCTCAACCCCATCTCAAAAAACTACCCACTTGTTATAATCATTGCTGAAAACTAGTTTGAATATTACTGACCTTTTTCAGAATCTGTGAGCAGGAAGAGGTCTGGATGTTCCGGATCATCAGCCATCATGACCATCCATCCCACTACTGACACATTCTTACTTGGTGTAGATTTGAACTGAAACAAACCAATACACCGCATATGTTGATGGAAAACAAAAGGACTCATCCAGATTTGCATGAAGTGATGCAAAAAAAAAAAAAAAAAAGAAGAAGAAGAAGAAGAAGAAAGTGCAAAAGTAGCACTGGCTTTGCATGCTATTACACAGTAATGCAAAACAGCTGTAAAAATGGCAATGGATTATTACTTTTCATAGACTTGTTCTGGAACTATAGACTGACCCAATCTATTCAACAGATAACACATCTCTAACTGGAGATAGTACAGAAGCAGCCAGCTGCTGTATGCTCCAGCCACTAGCTGGAAAGGCACCAATTATCAGATAGGTAAAACATATTGAGGAGATAGAAGATACACGTAAGGGTTGTGGGGCAAGCTAGAGTCAAGCTCTTCCAGGGTACCCTACTGGTTATTTTATTTATTTATTTATTTATTTATTTAATTAATTTTATTTCTATACCACCCTTCCAAAACTGGCTCAAGGCAGTTTACATCAAAATAAAAACAACTAAAATCAATTAACAGTTAAAACCAGAAACTATAAAGCCAACATAAAATCATTAACAATTAAAACATTTAAAACAGTGTTTTAAAAACCCTGGAAAACCAGGCCAAACAGAAAGGTTTTAAGGGCTCTCCTGAAGGCCAACAATGAACTCAAACTACAGATTTCTGCAGGGAGTGCATTCCACAGCCCAGGTGCAGCTACAGAGAAGGCCCGCCTCTGAGTTGCCACCAGACGTGCTGGTGGTAACTGAAGATGGACCTCCTCAGATAACCTTAACATGCGGTGGGGATCATGCAGAAGAAGACACTCTCTAAGATAACTCGGACCTAAGCCGTTCAGGGCTTTAGAGGTAATAACCAGCACTTTGTATTTTGTCTGGAAACATATCGGCAGTCAGTGTAACTGTTTCAAAACAGGCATAATACCATCTCCCCGGGTTGCCCTAGAGACCAATCTGGCTGCTGCATTTTGAACTAACTGAAGTTTCTGAACTATGTCCAAAGACAGCCCCACGTAGAGTGCAGTGCACTGTTTTGAGGTCATCCTCTACAAGGAATGGACACAGCTGTTGAATCAGCCGAAGCTAATAGAAAGTACTCCTGGACATAGCCTCCACCTGAGATACTAAGGTGAAGCCTGGGTCTAGGAGTACTCCCAAGCTGCGTACCTGCTCCTTCTCGGGGAGTGCAACCCCATCCAGCACAGAAAGCTCTAACACAGATTCTGAGCCCCTTCAATAAGCACCTCCATCTTGCTTGGATTCAGTTTCAATTTGTTATCCCTCAACTAGCCCATTACTGCCTGTAGGGAATGAATTCCATTTCCTGATGATGAAGATGAAAAGAGGAAGTAGATTTGGGTGTCATCAGCATACTGATAACACCCAGCACCAAATCTCTTGATTACCTCACCCAGCGGTTTCATCTAGATATTAAAAAGCATTAGTGACTGAATGGAGCTCTGAAGGACTAGATAGAGCAGCTCCCCTTTTGAGGAGCAACTGTCACCAAGCTTCACCATCTGGAATCTACCCGATAGGCATGGAACCACTGCAAAGCACTGCCCCCTATCCCCAACTCCCCCAGGCAATCCAGAAGGACAACATAGTCGATAGTATTGAACGCTGCCAAGACATCCAGAAGAATGAGGTTATGAATAGAGTTAGAAACAGTGTTGATGACCTATATTATATAGAGTTGTGAATAGCAATACCACAATTCAGGAATAGTAAAAAGATTTTGTATTAGGACCAATCATACTTCTCAAGTAATGTGAAGTCTACCAGAATTTATCTTCAGGTTGGATGTTAAGGAAGGAAAAAGTAGGGAAAGGCGAGAAAATAAAAAGTTGCTCGACATTATTTGCTCAACCTTGAGCCATACTTGAAAACTTGCACACATTATAACTTTTAGCTAATCCTAATAGATATGGCATTCTATCATCCCTGAATGGAAGTTTCCTAATAGACCAACACAACTAGTGTGTTTTTGTCTATAATTCAGTAAAGTGATCTCAAACAATATAAGATCCTAAGAATTGTTTTTCTGGATCAGACCAGAAGCAAGGTACATCTAGTCCAGCATTTTGTTTCCAAAAAGGGCCAGACTCCTCTAGCAAGCTCACAAACAGGGCATGAAGGCTGTTTCCAGCATGTGGTATTCACAGGCACAGTTCAGTTTACTTCTGTCGGCTAACAGCCATTAATATGCCTATTTGTTTAATTCTTAAAGTACACTGGAACAATATATGTGTGGGTCCGGAAAGACAAGAAGGGACAGAAAAATGGATAGATGCTGTGAGAAATGTTGTTCAATGAGAAATCTGTTTGTGGATCAGGACTAGGGATGTGCAAAAAATTTCGGGCACAGAACGATCTGTGCCCGAAACGAGCAATTTCGGGTGATTCGGGGCCGAACCGAATCACCCCCGATGTCCCCCGATATTTTTCGGGCCTGAGCCGAATCACCCGAATTTCGGGCATGAAAAATTCGGGTGATTCGGTTCATGGTTGATTTGGGGGGATTTTTTGAAGTTTTAGTGACTTTGGGGCAGTTCGGGGGCATAGCATGGGATCTGGGCAAAAAGAGTGGGGTGGGGTGGTAGTGCCTAATGGGTGCAGGCTACCACCCCAATTTCAGGGGGATTGGGCAAAGGGCTGATTTTTGGGGAATTTCTGAAGTTTTCATGTCTTGATTGGGGCAGATTGGGGCAGAAAGTGGAGACTGGGGCAGAATAGTGGGGTGGGGTGGTAGTGCCTAATGGGTGGAGGCTACCACCCCAATTTCAGGGGGATTGGACAAAGGGCTGATTTTTTGATAATTTTTGAAGTTTTAGTGACTTTGGGGCAGTTTGGGGGCAGAAAGTGGATCTGCCCCAAAAGAGTGGGGTGGGGTGGTAGTGCCTAATGGGCGGAGGCTACCACCCCAATTTCAGGGGGATTGGGCAGAGGCCTGATTTTTTGGGAATATTTGAAGTTTTGGTGTCTTTGGGGCAGATTGGGGGCAGAAAGTGGATCTGCCCCAAAGGAGTGGGGTGGGCTGGTAGACAGTGCCTAATGGGTGGAGGCTACCACCCGTCCCCAATTTCAGAGTGATTGGGCAGAGGGGTGAATTTTGGTGAATTCTGAGGTTTGTCTTCATAAGGTGAAGTGTGCTAAATTGATTACTTCCTCATATTCATAGTAATTGAGAGTGTGAAAAAGTGAAAGTGGGGTCATGAGAGTTGTCTGATTGAAAAAAATCTCATTTGGTGTGAATTCTCATTCTATCATAGCAAATGAGATTTTTTTCAATTAGACAACTCTCATGACCCCACTTTCACTTTTTCACACTCTCAATTACTATGAATATGAGGAAGTAATCAATTTAGCACACTTCACCTTATGAAGACAAACCTCAGAATTCACCAAAATTCACCCCTCTGCCCAATCACTCTGAAATTGGGGACGGGTGGTAGCCTCCACCCATTAGGCACTGTCTACCAGCCCACCCCACTCCTTTGGGGCAGATCCACTTTCTGCCCCCAATCTGCCCCAAAGACACCAAAACTTCAAATATTCCCAAAAAATCAGGCCTCTGCCCAATCCCCCTGAAATTGGGGTGGTAGCCTCCGCCCATTAGGCACTACCACCCCACCCCACTATTCTGCCCCAGTCTCCACTTTCTGCCCCAATCTGCCCCAAAGACATGAAAACTTCAGAAATTCCCCAAAAATCAGCCCTTTGCCCAATCCCCCTGAAATTGGGGTGGTAGCCTGCACCCATTAGGTAATACCACCCCACCCCACTCTTTTTGCCCAGATCCCATGCTATGCCCCCAAACTGCCCGAAAGTCACTAAAATTTCAAAAATTCCCCAAAAATCAGCCCTTTGCCCAATTCCCCTGAAATTGGGGTGGTAGACTCCACCCATTGGGCACTACCACCCCACCCCAAAATTTTGCCCCTGGGCCCCTTTTTTACCCCCGAATTGATTCAGATTCGGATTCAGGTTAAATCCGAATCCGAACCGAATCAAGGGTGATTCGGGTGGCCCATATTCGGGCACAAAACAGAACAGGGGTGATTCGGTTTGGGTCCCGAACCGAATCACCGAATTCCCGAATTGCACACCCCTAATCAGGACCATGCCAGTGTTATAGTACCAATAACTTAAGACATTTATTATCCCCAATATTGTTATTTTATGCATATTTTTATTTATCATTTTATTTTATTTGCATCATTTTACCTCAGAACTTCTAGGCCTCAGTGCTTTTACAACCCTCCAGCCATATAATTCATAAGGGCAGGGGGCTGCTGAGTTCCTTGTAAGGGCCAGAGGGCCCCAGGATTTCTCTGTTGTGTGATAGGCAGATATTCAACAGGTGCAACTTTACCTACTGTACAAGGATGGACGCAGCACCTGTAGATACACTGCTTGTACTACAGTTGCATGACAGCCAGAACTTCAACTGATGATGTTACAATCTTCAAATGCTGGGGAAACTCCGCATACTGAAGTTTTGCCTGTCATTCAGCTGTTAGACGCAGATCTCCAGGCACAGTAGAAGCATGGTAATTTTTATTGTTGAAACAGCTCAACCAATTGGAGAGTGTTCTTGATCTGTCATGGAAATGTGAATCTTTAATCACTTTTAAAAAATGCTTCACAGAGGACGGGGTGCGGGGACCCTCAATACTACCTAATGGTGAGCAGCTTAATGGAGTAATACTACTAAAAATACAGTATGAGATATAGAGGAAATCCCCACTGAGGTCAACTGGAACAATTACCTCTTTTCCAATCTTCACCATGGGCCAGTTTATACCTCTGTGCACTACTTGATAAGTACACTATGATGCGGCGACTTGCATGTACATATGAGGCATTATAGATCAAACAGAACTCTGAAGGGATGTAACATGAAAACTGCAGTGTCAGATCATTGATCCATTTAGCTAAGTACTGTCTACTCAGACTGACAGCAGTTTTCCAAAGACTCAAGTAGAAGACTTTCCCAGTCCATCAGATTCATTTAACTGGGGACTCCAGGGATTTAACTTGACATCTTCTGGGAAGCATGTGCTCTACCCACTGAGTTATGGGTCCTCCTTTTTTAGTGCAGTGAATTCATACTTTCAGTTGTAAACCATCAGGCACCACCAAGTAATCAAGCAAGAAGACAGTGAGTGATGTATACACATCTATACATTATGGAGAGGAGAGCTGGTCTTGTGGTAGCAAGCATGACTTGTCCCCATAGCTAAGCAGGGTCTGCCCTGGTTGCATATGAAAGGGAGACCAGAAGTGTGAGCACTGTTAGATATTCCCCTCAGGGGATGGAGCCGCTCTGGGAAGAGCAGAAGGTTCCAAGTTCCCTCTCTGGCTTCTCCAAGATAGGGCTGAGAGAGATTTCTGCCTGCAACCTTGGAGAAGCTGCTGCCAGTCTGTGAAGACAATACTGAGCTAGACAGACCAATGGTCTGACTCAGTATATGGCAGTTTCCTATGTTCCTATGTGTGAACCAGCCCTAAGATACAGTGTTTTGTGAAGTCATGAACTGACATTTATTTTATCTCACTGCAATTCACTGCTGGAAACAGAGGCATCATACCATCCTCCTCTGAGTTAGAATTAAGTTAAGATTGATTCATAATTTATGTGGCAGCCAGAGTGGACACCATGGAGTACGGAAGGGGAACAACTGGTAACGTATTCCATATTCATTAACTCATGTTGCTTCTCCACTCCAAATATAAAATAGCAGTGTGAGCTGGCAGATATAAACGGGATACAGAGGTGATTCTGAATAACTGAAAAAGATGGCAGAAAGGACTTGAATGTCTACCCTAGTACTTGATGGCAGGAGTTTGCTTCTCAGTTTGTCTGGATCATTTCAAGAGCTTCTTATTAGTCAATATTCTGCTTCAAGAAAAAGCAGGTGATGCTTTCAAGTCAGAAGAACAATATACTCAATTTATGGAGATCAATTTGCATATAAATTTTGGAACAGTGTGCCACTGAGCTCCTGCTTTAGCTAGAACAACTTGAAATACTAGTTAAATGTTGTAAAATTACAGAATCACAACACTGCTGGATCACCAGGGCTACTTTTATCCTGTTTAAAAGCTGAAGTCTACATTTGTGCTTGGTGTGCACTTTTTGCATGCCAAGAGTGATTCAACTTTACTCATAAGGCCTTTCAGATTTGAGTCTTTCAGAGGGGAGGATTTACAGAGTTTGAAATTGCTTTTCAAGATTGCTGTTGAGCAGCTTGGCAGCAAAAAACCAAGATGGGGAAAGTAAGAGAACTAGGCGCTGGGAAGGGGAGTGGGCAGAGCAGCAAGTATTTGGACAGTAAAAAAAATAATGGAAAAGGCAGCAAAGAAGTTCATAGCTGCAGAACACACAAACTCCCAATGAAAGGCAGAAGGAAAGATGTTCATCCTGCTGCCAAGAGAAAAAAGGCAGAGCACTATCCTGGAAAAAACAAAGGAAGCCAAACAACTTTCTCCAATAGTAAAGAGAGAGAGAGAACAGGGAATTAATGGCTTGGCTCAGACGGTCCAAGACATGGGGTTGCATCCACTGTCACACTGCTGCCAGCAGTGCAAGAACACAATTCCTGCCCTAATCCCTTCTTCAGTCCCCCAAGCCTCTGAAAAGCTGGGGGGCCTCAGAAACAATATGAAAGGTGGTGCTGGGGACTGCTGATAAAGCAGGGAATCCCCAGAAAATAGGCACAGGTACCTTCTGAAGCTCAGGTTGCTGTGATGGGGAGAGGCTGGGGAAGACCTTGTGCATGTGCTGTAGTGCCTGCATGACTATGGATACAACCCTTTTTAAAAAAATAACTTTTATACCGCCCTTCCAAAAGGCTCAGGGAGGTTTACATTAAAACACAATTAAAATCAGTTGTTAATTAAAACAAAAATTATAAAGCATAAAACAATGATTAACAATTAAAAACATCATAAAACAACAATTAAATAATCAGAACAATTTAAAAACAAGTTTTAAAAAGCTGAGAAAGCCTGGTTGAAGAGATGTGTTTTCAGGTGTTTTCTGAAAATTGCCAGAGATGGGGAGGATTGTATCTCAGCAGGGAGCGCATTCCACAATCTCGGGGCAGCAGCCGAGAAGGCCCATCTCTGTGTAGCCACCAAATGAGTTGGTGGCAACTGGAGACGGACCTCCTCAAATGACCTCAACGGCCGGTGGGGCTCATAGCGAAGAAGACGCTCTCTTATAAAGCCCTAAACGGCTTAGGCCCTGGGTATTTAAGTTATAACTAGCACTTTGTATTTTGTCCGGAAACCTATCGGCAGCCAGTGTAACTCCATCAACAAAGGAGTAATGTGGTCTCTCTGAGATGATCCAGAGACCAACCTGGCTGCCGCATTCTGAACCAACTGAAATTTCCGAACTAAATACAAAGGCAGCCCCACGAAGAGTGCATTACAGAAGTCCAGTCTGGAGATTACCAACAAATGTACCACTGTTTTGAGGTCATTGATCTCGAGAAACGGGCACATCTGGCGTATCAGCCGGAGCTAATAGAAGGCACCCCTGGCCACTGCCTCAACTTGAGAAACCAAGGAGAGACGTTGATCCAGAAGTACTCCCAGACTGTGAACCTGTTCCTTTTGGAGAAGTGTGACCCCGTCTAGAACAGGCAGATCAAAATCGTCTCTAGAGTTCCAACCCCGCACAATAAGTACCTCTGTCTTGTCTGGATTCAGCTTCAGTTTATTCTCCCTCATCCAGCCCATTACTGCGTCCAGGCAGGCATTTAGGGAGGATATGCCAACTCCTGAAGAAGTTGACATGGAGAAGTAGATCTGGGTGTCATCAGCATACTGGTAACACCCAGCTCCAAATCCCCTGATGATCTCTCCCAGTGGCTTCATGTAGATGTTCAAAAGCATTGGAGAGAGTATGGAGCCTTGAGGGACACCATAATTAAGCTCAGATTTTGAAGAGCAACAATCTCCAATCGACACCATCTGGAATCTGTCCGAGAGGTAGAAGCGGAACCACTGTAAAACAGTGCCTCCCACCCCCAACCCCCTCAGATGTTCCAGAAGGATACTATGGTTGATAGTATTGAAAGCTGCCGAGAGATCCAAGAGGACCAACAGAGTCACACTTCCTCTGTCAATTGCCAATTGGAGAGCACCCATCAGGCCGACCAAGGCAGTCTCCACCTCATAGCCCGCCCGAAAACCAGTTTGAAATGGGTCTAGATAATCAGTTTCCTCCAAGACCGCCTGGAGCTGAGAGGCCACCACCCTCTCAATGACCTTGCCCAGCCATGGGAGATTGGAAACAGGCCTATAATTTGCTCAATTCTGAGGGATCTAACGCAGGATTCTTTAGAAGAGGTCTAATAATTGCCTCCTTAAGACAAGGAGGCCTCCTGCCCTTCCTCAGAGAAGCATTTATGATTTCTACCAGGCCGCCTACAACAGCCTCCCTGCTAGATAGAACAAGCCATGTTGGACAAGGATCAAGAGGACAAGTGGTAGGCCTCACCGCTCCAAGCAGCTTGTCCACATCATCAGGAGTCACAAACTGAAATTGATCCAGTCGAATGGTATAAGAGGAGTTGTCGGACACCTCCAGTTCAGACATCAAATTAATTGTGGAGTCTCTATCTAGGTTGGCCCGAATCCGAGAAATTTTGTCTGCGAAAAATTCATTAAACACACCACAGCAGGTAACTGATGCCTCCAAATTCTGGTTCAAGGGAGAGGGAGCAGATATTTTGTGTGTTAGAACAGCCAGAAAATGGTGATTAGATAATTAACTCTCTGGGCTGAAATCAAGTATATTAATTGGAGATGAACTACAATACAGTACATACATGTTTTCTTTCCGTTGCCTTCAAAGACTTTGCAGCATAGTAAAAAAGCTGAGTTCCACACAGTGCTGCCCAGTATTTTGTCCAAGATGCTACCTGCAGAAGCAGAGAGAACAGATTAATAAATCTAAGAACCTATCTATTTTCACGGTATTTGTATATATGTTTAGCCCTACCCTACATCAAGGGCTCTGATGATACTTTCAAGCCCTTATGCTTGGTATTAGGTTTTCTCCAGCCCTCTCTAAAAGCAAATTAGTGCAGCAAGGTAGACTTGGATCCTACTCTAGGAACAGTCAAATTACAAACTATAAAGAGTGTGATATGATGTGGTCCATCATGACCAAAAGAAAGAGAATAGGCTCTCCAGAAAAGGACTTACACCACTATTTGCTGGGAGGATGGAACACTGCCCTCCCTATTTTTAAGCTACTGAAAAGCCCTTCATAGCAGTGCTGGATTTAGGCACAAGATAAGTAAACTACAGTTTAGGGCCTCACATTAAAAGGGGTCTCTGAATATCCAAAAATGACTGAGTTACACGTTTTACATAATTGGTTGCAAAATAAAGGAGAAAGGAAACTGAGTGCACCGAGTATTACAGCACAAAAGCCCTATGTGGACTTTAAAAAAAAAAAAAATCACCATCATCCTAAAATAGTCTATGTGCTAAAAGCAAGTCTGAAGTCCTATTTGGTGTATCACTCAGCACCACCATCCCAGCCATGATGCTCTGAAGAGGCGAATGCTGTAAGCATGACAGTGGGTGTTTTCATGTTTGAGGAAACAGATATTGCTGTTTTTCATTGTCTCTTGTGCCTGTGCGCATTTAATGTGATAAAGACTTTTATTACACTTGACATAGCTTAGGACCTCAGCATGTCATAAGCTGTCCCTCCACATCATTTTCTAACTGCAGAAAACTAGCCTGTATCCCCTTGTAATGGTCCATGTGCCTCATTAGTGAGACCCGAGTCTCTATTTGAGAAGCACAGCTAAAGCCAGTTATTGCCATTCTGGTCTTGAGAGTTAAATAAGATGGTATAATTAGTTTAATGTCTGCTGCTATAACGCTATGCAAACCTTACTGAGCAAACAGAAAGATGTGTTGCCTAAGTTAGGAACAAAGCTAGATACAGATGTTTCCGTAATTTCTGAAGTCATTACAACAGTCTGTTGTTCCTCTATGATCAATGTATCACAATCTGTTTGCTAAGTATTTTGCCTTTGGGCCACTGTTAGAAGGGACAGAAAAAAGTAGTATCCATTTCCAGCTGGTTTTCTACATATGAGGGGATGATTCAAACACTGCAGCAACCCAGAGAGAGGCTACCAAATAGTTAGTTAGTTATTTGATTTCTATACTGCCCTTCCAAAAATGGCTCAGGGCGGTTTGCACAGAGAGATAATAAATAAAAATAAGATGGAACCCTGTCCCCAAAGGGCTCACAATCTAAAAGAAACACAAGACAGACACCAGCAACAGTCATTGGAAGTACTGTGCTGGGGGGGGGGGGCACACTCTCCCTCCACAGTGACAATTTTTCACAGGGCCTGTAACAAGCTAAAACTGCCATCCCATCACTGGCCTAATCACATGGAGTTCCCCTGTGCTGATGCCAGCTGCTATCACGAAAGTGCAGCACTGGAATGCAGATTGCTTTCCAGGCAACTGCTGTTCTGTCACCTCTTCTGGCCAATGAATGAAACTTCCTCCAATCCAAATAATATTTCAAGTGGTGTCCACAGAGGGATGCAGGTACCATCTGAATTGGCTATGAAATACACTACTACTATTTTACTTATTCTATTCATATCCTGCCTTATCACCAAATGACTTTCAAGATAAGCTTTCCCTATCTGACTTACAGAGTTCTGAGTAAGTAAAAATACTAGAACAGCTACTGCTGTCCATTTAAAAAAGTTATCAAACATTTTTGCCAGACCAAACAAATTAAGATGCCATGAGAAACACACTTCAAATATTTATTTAATGTCTTACTGTAGGCTTTTTGCCTTCTTTTAACAAAGTTTTTCTTCTGAGAACACCTTGAATAGTAACAGCTCCTGGATACAAATGAACAGCTAAATCTTCAGACTCTGCAGAACTATAAGAAAGCATGAGAGAGAGAGAGAGAGAGAGATGTGAAAAGACAAAATATCCCAAAAGCAGTTCTTCAAGCATTATCCAATTGCTATTATCCTCTGCACTTCAACTTCTTGTCATCAAATTAACTGGATTTCATGGGTGGGGGGGAAGATGGATGGTTTGACCATTAGAAGGGCTGCTTTGTGGATTTTCCTCTCATAAACAGAAGTGACATGCTAAGGAAATCCTTCAGTTCAGCTAGCAGACTCTCACATAAGAATAAATCCCAGTATTCCGGATAGCTACAATGGAACTACAATGAATTCTAACTGGCAAAATCTTCAGATTCAATAGCATTTTAAAAGGTTTTTCTGGAACATTTGCTTAAAAAAAAAATCCATCGTAATGTCTGGATTTGTTAGTCCCATCTGAGGTACTGATTTGTTAGACCCATCTGAGATACTGAGGGGGTGGGGGAGCAAGAGGTCAACACGTGCACAATGCAAAAATGTGATATTTGAAAGCAGTATCAACAGAAGCAGCAGGAAAGCAGAAAGCCTGACCCCGAGCAATTAATTGATGCTGTTTTAATATAGGTTGTGTTCTAACAAGTGAGCAGCTGACCAGCTTTTAAGAAAAGAAGAGAAAATATCTGACTGACACAAAGTCTGTGTGACAATGCATGCCAAGCAGCTTATATAGTCATGTGGGCACAGCCATCAGTTCTGTAGAGACAGTCTGAGGGAATAAATTTTCTGAAATATCTTGGAAAAACCCTTCCATTCGCTCTTCAAACTTTAAATTTAAATTGAGATCTGTCAGAGAGCCTTCTCTCAACAGTTCATACATTTTAACAAAGAACCAAATACATAGTTCAATTCTAGACAATGCTTGATTTTTAGAGCTGGGTTTCTTGGACAAGACCACTACAGAGCCTGAGGCTTACTTATGAATATAGAACAGCTGGATGTGTATGGAAGCTTCCAAGCAGTTTTGCATAAAAATCAATTCAGAATGGGTTAATGTGAATCAGCGATGTTCTTGCAAATTATCAACATTTTTTTTAATATAACGGGCACAGGTCCCAACATTATTGTTGCTGACCCAGATACTTCCAATGTCATTAGTGCCACAGTACTTTTAAAAAGCATCTTTAGGCTTCTTCAGGTATCAATGCAATACTTTCAAGAAACTGGATTTGCAGATCAGAACAAGCCAGCCACAGTCTATACAAATAGCTTATTAACTCACAAGAAAGAGATGGCCTGTTTTTACAGGAAAGTTCAATAACATGATTTGGCCAAGGAAGTTAGAAAGATCAGAAGTGTCAGATCACATCCACTTCAATATCAAGCCAGTCACCAACACCAGAGGGAAAGTCTGACCCCCTGTACACAAGGTGTTTGTACCTGCTGCCCTTCATGTGGCCTCGATAGCCATTTCGTGCCATTCTTGTCACCGGACCGAGAGAATGGTATAATCTGTTCCTGTTGGATTCCATTATAAATTGCATGTATTACAAAAAAAAAATTTAAAATCACAGAGTCGTCATCATTTGTTAGAACACTGAATAAGCTTCCCTTCTGCTACATTGCTACTACCTCTGTTTCTGTGAGCAATAGCAAATTTCATTAAGTAAAACCATTTTCTTTTTTGGACATTTGTTCTTAATATGAGCCTTCACAGTGCCGTGGTATTTTTACTGGCATCCCAATGAATGATTTAAGAATCAGGAAAGCTGCTTTAAAACTTCTCTTTATAAAAGCAGAACAGAAAACCATCAACTATGACCAAAACTATAGACTTCTATACAGGACAATAATACCCCTACATTTTGACCAGTCTTGCAAATAAAGAACATAGAATGTGCTAACTCAGGATAAGTTTGTTGGAATTTTTTTTAATGTGATAATTGTGGCTATGATTTTATTAAATTTGAATACATAAAATTATTGTATTTCATTTCTTTTATAACAGGATGTGTTACTTTTAATAATGACAAGTACAAGAGGCTGAGCTTACTTCAGTTTAAGTCTTAAGAACATAATTTGCTCCAAGGCAATAACAGTGGACATTGGTAAAAATACAACTAGATACATATATTTCACTTGGATACAACTTCAGTGCATGGTGCCTTGAAAGCACATAATATTTATCTGAACTATTCACTTATTCTCTGGGCAAAGAAACAATGGCTGTCATCCAGAACAGCCTTCCAACAGCAAGAAAAGAAGATGTTCCAGCATGAGGGAGAGTTAGGAACATAGGAAGCTGCCATATACTGAGTCAGTCCATTGGTCCATCTAGCTCAGTATTGTCTTCACAGACTGGCAATGGCTTCTCCAAGGTTGCAGGCAGGAATCTCTCTCAGCCAGGGCAGACCCTGCTTAGTTAAGGGGACAAGTCAATACCAGTGTATTTTCCTTGTGTGCCAGAAGAAGTCTGCTATGGATGCCAGTCGATATTTAACCACAACTGACATTTTTCTCAGATTTTGTTCACGATTTATCATTAACCAAAGGGTATATATTTTATTTATTTATTACATTTTTATACTGCCCCATCCAAAGGCTCTGGACGGTGCACAAGTAAAAAACAAAAAACAAACACCAATTAAAACAAACTGCTTAAAGCAATATAAAAAATTTAAAACAGTTCCGAGCCATTTAAAACCAAATTAAATTGTTCTTAAGAACAATTTAAAAACCTTAGAAGGCCAGGCCAAACAAGTTTTTAGTGTTCTCTTGAAGGCCAACATCGAGCCCAAACTACAGATATCTGCTGGGAGTGCATTCCACAGGCCAGGAGCAGCTACAGAGAAGGCCCAGTTCTGAGTAGCCACCAGACGTACCGCTGATAACTGGAGATGGACCTTTAAAATGACCTCAATGTGCGATCGGGATCATACAGAAGAAGGTGCTCTCTAAGGTAACCCGGACCTAAGCCATTCAGGGTTTGAAAGGTGATAACTAGCACTTTGTATTTTGCCCAGAAACATATTGGCAGTTAATGCAACTGTTTGAGAACAGGCATAATATGATCTCTCTGGGTTCCCCAAAGACCAGTCTGGCTGCCGCATTTTGAACTAACTGAATTTTCCAAACTACATATAAAGGCAGCCCCACGCAGAGTGCATTGCAACAGTCAGAGGCGTATCTAGGGAAAACAGCGCCTAGGGCAAGCACTGAAATTGTGCCCCTGTCCAAACATCTGACAGAGCAGACCATTATTTCTTAGATGGTTGGTAACCCCACACAGTAATTAATGTATGTAGCAGAAGGAGGCCAGAACACAAGGCATTTTCTTTCCCATTTCACAAATAAGTGCAACCTAGAAGCAGCCTACCCATCTATTTGAAGAATCCTGACTCTGATTCCAGAAGCAGAGAAATGGAGAACAATACACACAACAGTCTACAGGGTTGCCACCTTTTTTTTTAACCAGTGTTCCTGTGCCATGAACAGCAGTCTGTGAGAAACAGAAAGTTAGCAACTGAAGCCTTTCCTAGAATGAAAATGCAGGGGGTGGAAGTGTCACCTGCTTCATTACTGGGAGTTGGGCTGCTATTAAAGGTGCAGGAACAGAGCTGATTAAAAAAGTGGCAAGCATACAGTACCAAAATGCAGAGTGGGGACATTTGCAAACAGCTGGCAGCAACCAAAAGCAAATAGCAGCAAAGTTTAGCTCCTAATCAAGTCACAACTTTGAGAATTCCTCAGCTTCATTCATGCAAACAAACAAACAACTATCGTCTGCCTCCCCAGCAAGGCTCTTCTCCAAAAGCACAATAGGCACCAGCAGCAGTTTATCTCCTAGGCAAGTCACCACTTTGAGAATCCCTTTGCTTCATTTATGTAAACAGCTAATTGTCGGTCCCCCTCCAAATCACAATAGTCAGCAGCAGAAGTTTATCTCCTAGGCAAGTCACCACTTCATGCAAATAAACGCACAGCCTGCCAGCTTATCTCGCCACTGAAGAAACACAAAAGAAACCCACCCACCCATCCCTGAGCAGCAGAAGGAAGGCAGAAGAAAGACGGAGGGAGGAGAGACCGTTGTGGCTTTGCCTAAGTTCTGTTCTGAGTAGGGAGTATATGGGGAAGGCATCAAGGGGCAGCTGGTGGGGGGAGGCACTGACTACTCCAGCAGGGTGGTCTGTGGTGGAGCTTCCCAGCAAAGGGTGGGTGGGGGAGTGCAGAAGGAGGCACCAGGATGGGATTACTTGAGACTGAGGGCTCCTCCATGTCTCTCACCAGTCCTGGCCGTGTCCTCCTCAGCTCAGCTGCAGCCCTCCAAAGCACCACCACTGCCTGATGTGGAAGAGCTCACTCCAGGTCTTTGGAGCTTGAGGCCACGCCCCCTTTACATGTGACATCCGCACAAAGGGGGCGTGGCTTCGAGCTCCAAAGAGCCCGAGCGAGCTCTTCAGTCTCTCATTTCAGGCAGGCTTGCTGCTTGAAAGCATCTATTCTTCCTTTCTCTCCCTCTCTGGAGGGAGAGACAGGGGAATAGACGCTTTCAGGCAGCAAACGCTGCTTGAAATAAATGGCAAGTGCTCGGAGGGCTCCCAGTGGAAGAGGGGCGCGGCACTCCCGGAAGGACTGCAGCCCATGAGACAGTGCCCGCCCTTCCGCTGGCGCCTGGACTTGAGTGGCGCCTGTGCAAAGGGTGGGGATGCGGGCAGGCCATCCACCCTGGGCAGTGGTGGGATTGAATTGGGGGGCGGCGGCAGCGGGGGGGGATAAAATTTTTTAATTTTTTATTTTTTAAATTGTGGTGGTTGGGGGTGAGGGGCGGGGCATGGCAGGCACTTTGGGCGCCCCCCTGCAATGGCGCCCAGGGCACGTGCCCTGCCTGTCCCCCCTTTGTTACGCCCCTGGCAACAGTTGAGCCTTGAGGTTACCAGCTGATGCACCACTGTTTTGAGATCATTCTCTTCAAGTAATCGATGAAGCTGTTGAATCAGTCGAAGCTGATGGAAAGTGTTTCTGGCCATAGCCTCCACCTGAGATACCAGGATAAGGCCTGGATCCAAGAGCACTCCCAAACTGTGAGCCTGTTCCTTCTGGGGGAGTGTAATACCATCCGTCATAGGAAGATCTAACTCATCCCTCAGATTCCGATCCCCCACAATGAGCACCTCCATCTTGCTTGGATTTAGCTTCAATTTGTTGTCCCTCATCCAGCCCATTACTGCCTCAAGGCAAGCATTTTGATTGCAGTACTCCTTAATATTGGTATTTATGTGTTTTTTCAGTGTGGCCAACTACTTGAAAGAATCTTAATTCTGGATAAGATAAAAATTATACCATAGCCTTAGTTCAGATTTTAATACTGTGTATGGTTCGTGGAAAACCATAAAAAGTAGTACCCCAAACAGAGTCTGGGAGATATTTATTTGTTATTTAGTTATTTAATTTAACATATTTGTATACCGCCCAAAACTTTCAAAACATACAAATTATAACAGAAAGAAGTTAGCATGTTACAACAATTTAAAATTTTAAAACAATGTTAAAAACTATTAAAACAGTATTTAATTAAAAGCCTGGGTGAACAGATGCATCTTTAAGGACTTTTTAAAAAAAGAGATGGGGAGGCTCTTTTTCAACAGGAGGAGCATTCCAAAGCCTTGGGGCAGCAATGGAGAAAGACCATCCCTGAGTAGCCACCAGACAAGCCAGTGGCAACTGCAGACAAACCTCTCCTGATGATCTCAATGGGCGGTGGGGATCATGGTGAAAAGACATTCTCTTAAATACCCAGGGCCTAAGCTGTTTAGGGGTTTATAGGCTATAATCAGCACCTTGTATTTTACCTGGCAGCTAGTGTAGCTCTTTCAATACAAGAATAATATGGTCTCTCTGAGACGACCCAGAGACCAACCTGGTCGCCACATTTTGGACCAATAGCAGTTTCCGGACTACATACAGAGGCAGCCCCACATAGAGTGCACTGCAGTAGTCCAGTATGGAGGTTACCAGCGTATGTACCACTGTTCAGAGGTCGTTTAGGTGAAGAAATGGATGCAGCTGGCATATCAGCCGAAGCAGATAGAAGGTACTTCTGGCCACCACCTCAACCTGGGAGACCAGAGAAAGGCTTCAATCCAAAGCACTCCCAAATTGTGTATCTGTTCCTTCTGGGGAAGTGTGACTCCATCCAGAACAGGAAGATCAAACTCATCTCCCAAGTTCTGACCCTGCACAATAAGTACCTCTGTCTTATCTGGATTCAGTCTCAGTTTGTTATTCCTCATCCAGCCCATCAGTGCCTCCAGGCAGGCATTTAGGGAGGTTATGCCTTCTCCTGATGCTGCTGACATGGAGAAATAGATTTGGGTGTCATCAGCATACTGACAGCACCCTGCACCAAATCTCCTGATGATTTTCCCCAGTGGTTTCATGTAGATGTTAAACAACATTGGAGACAATATGGAGCCTTGAGGGACCCCATATAAAAGTTCAGATTTTGATGAACAGTCTCCAAAGGACAGCATCTGGAACCTGCCTGAGAAGTAGGAGCGGAACCACCGTAAAGCAATGCCTCCCACTCCCAACCCCCTCAGACACTCCTGAAGGATACTACGGTTAATAATATCAAAAGTTGCTAAGAGGTCCAAAAGGACCAACAGAGTCACACTCCCTATGTCAATTCCCAATTGGAGATCATCCATTAGGCCAGCCAAGGCAGTCTCCACCCCATAGCCTGCCTGAAAGCTAGCTTGAAATGCGTCTAGATAATCATTTTCCTCCAAGACTGCTTGGAGCTGGATGGCCAGCACCCTCTCAATTACCTTGCCCAGCTATGGAAGGTTGGAGACAGGCCTGTAGTTGCTTAACTCTGAGGGATGCAATGCAAACTTCTTCAGAATAGGTCTAATAATTGTTTCCTTAAGGCAAGAAGGCATCCTGCCCTCCCTCGGAGAAGTATTTATAATATCTGCCAGGCCTTCTACAACAACCCCCCTGCCAGAGAGTATAAGCCATGTCAGGCAAGGGTCAAAGAACACGTGGTAGGCTGCACCGCTCCAAAATGCCTCCACCAGGGCATCAACAGAACTGCTGACAGAGCAAAGAGTTAGCTTTACTGTGAGGAAAGGGTTACAACTGTGTAGTAAGGAAACTAGCTGAAAGAGTGGAGGCAAGAGGGGAGCAAGACCAGCTTCAACAGCTCTGAGTCCCCAGAGTGGCATTTGACAACTTGATACCCCTCTGATGACTATTCCAAATACCAAACTGTTCCAAGGCACAGAGTGAGGGGGACAAGTCGATCTTGACTTCTTGAGTAAAACTTCCTGTCAACAGAAGGCTGGTCTCCAAGCAGTATCTTTAAAATAATTAACAATCCCTGAAGGGCACTGCAAGAAAGGAGAGCAGTGTGCGTGTTCTTTTTGAAAAGATATTAAGCATGGTATTTCTGCCATATGAAGATTCTGTCCTTCACTCTAACTTCTTTTCCAAATATGTTGTACATAGGGGATGTTGATGACATAATTATACTCTGTGCAATGCACTATACTCGGTGGAACTGCAGTCCTACCCACATATCACACAACTCTTGTTATGTCATCACTTGGTGAGTAAACAGTGGACAGACTACACCACCATGATTTGCTTAAAAAGATACCACATACTTCTAATGTGTTCTCCTTATGTTTTAGGTCCAAGAGGAATCCCGTTTGACAAGACTTATGGCTATTTTCTGAGAGCCTCCTTTAGCAACCTAGAAACCCTTTTGGGGAGTGAGGCTCTAATATGACAGGGCAATTCAAGTGCAGCTTCCAGAACCAAGAGTGAAAATAATTTACCTGCAAGGATGGCCAGGCAGCTGAGGCTACCTTTTACATTTTGATTCTGTCCTTTCTCCAAAGCACTCAAGGCAGCATACGTTTCCCTCCCAGTTTTATCCTCACAGCAACCCTGTGAGGCAAGTTAGGGTAAGAGTAGCCGATTGCCTCAAGGTCACCCAATGAGCTTCATGACTGAGTGGAGATTTGAACCTGGGGCTCTCTGATCCTTGTACAACATCCTAACCACTACACCATACTTGCTTTTACATTATCTGTGAAGAAATATATTCTATACTGTCAGTAAGTTGATTCAGGATTCAAGTATGAGGAATAAGGTTGCAAGCATTATCTTGTGTGAGGGCCCTCTACTCATACACTCAGATGTATACCAGCAGAACAGTTATTTATTTATTTATTACATTTCTAGAGCACCCCATCCAAAGGCTCAGGGTGGTGCACAACAAGTTTAAAAACATTTAAAAAAACCCACAATTTAAAACACACTGCTTTAAACAATGTAAAAACAATTTTAAAACAATTCAGAATCATTTAAAACCAATTAAAATACTTTAAAACAAGTTACTGCATGTAAATTGTCATGCAGAAACTCGCTATCAAGACTGATGGACTGATTTAGCAGAAAGAGGAGGTCTATAAGTGGCTCAGCCTGCATCTGAGCAATAAGGTACTCTAGTTGAGGAGCCCAGACAGAGTTCACAGATGTACAGGGCCAGGTGAGACTCTAGTGCAGGCCCGCTCAACTTAGGCCCACCCAGCTGTTTTTGGACTATAGTTCCCATTATCCCCAGCCACAGTGGCCAATAACCAATGATGACGATGACGAAGAAGAAGAATTTGATTTCTATACCGCCCTTCCAAAAATGGCTTAGGGCGGTTTACACAGAGAAATAAATAAATAAATAAATAAATAAATAAATAAATAAAGAAAGAAAGAAAGAAAGAAAGAAAGAAAGAAAGAAAGAAAGGATCCCTGTCTCCAAAGGGCTCACAATCTAAAAAGAAACATAAGCAACAGTCACTGGAGTTGTAGGCCAACATCTGCAGGAGGGCCGAAGTTGAGCAGCCCTGCTCTAGTGGGTCCTTGTGTCCCCTGATCTCTGCTGGGCTGGAAGCTGCAGTACTACCCACCGGCCATCCCCAGAGAGGGCACTGCAGTGCAGCAGATATCAGGTTTTTGCTTTCCTTTGCTTGAAAGTTGCCCCAGTGGCACTGGGAACAAAGGTCTTGGGTTCAGGACCTCAGTTCCTCTTGCCCTTGAATGGTCCAATTTTCTAGCTTTCTGAAGTTCTTAAGTAAAATGTTAAAATTATGGACGATCCTTGAAAGATGGTGGATATATGTGACCTTAAGGTACACTTAGGACACTAACCTGGACAGGCATGGCTACTTGCAATTCTAGAAAACACCTCTGGGCAGCTACCATTCTTGAAGATAGATGACTCTAGAGTTCTTGGTGTGGAGGAGGAGGGGTTCCCCCTCAGCTTTCACGTAGATTCCAGCAGTTTCTGGCAATAGTTAGCTACTTGTGTGTGAGGCAATGGGTACTGTGGTTTTTCTTAAGCTAGTAGTCTTAGGACATCAAGCCACTGAAATAGTTTCTCAAAGTTGTACTAGACAACAACGGGAGTTTCTAGAAGTGCTGGCTATGAACCAGTAATTACAGCTTTTCTGGACACAACTGTATGATATGGTTAGGACCGTGTCATAATTTTTTCTTACAGAGATACAACCTCTATGAAGAAGAACATGGAGTCATAAAACCATTCTCTGTATTTGACTGTACAGACTGTGTACTTGATGCAAAACAGTCTTGCATGGATTCTTCACACATTCCATACACCTTTCTACTACAATGACTCCATGTAGGAGAACCGTATGTGTATGAAACAACCCTTCTTTGTTTTGAACAAAACAAGAAATGCAGGTATCATAACTTTTCTTACCTTTCAAATGCCGGCCATGAAGTCTCTTCGCTGAGCTCGGAACCATCACTGCTGCCTAAAATCAGAGTAAGAATCTGAATTTTAAAAACCCCCACTCACTTGGATATCTTACTAACAACAGGATTTGCACAATATTTTTTTTTGGACATCATCATCATCGACTACTGCTGCTGCTGCTGCTGCTACTATAATATTTATATACCACTCGTCAACCAAAGTTCTCAAAGCGGGTTACATAGAAAAATAAATAATGCATCGAGAAGATGGTCCTCTGTCCCCAAAGGGCCCACCATCTAAAAAGAAACATAGGGCTAATACCAGCAACAGCCACTGGAGGAATGCTGTGCTGGGGTTGGATAGGGCTAGTTGCTCTCCCCCTGCTAAATAGAAGAGAATCGCCACTTTGAAAGATGCTTCTTTATCTCCTTAATAAATACTGGCTAATATTCCCCACAATGCTCCAACGCCAGAAAAAGCCCAACAGGGATGCAAATAGGTTGGAAAGTAGCAGTGTGTCTTCCTTCTTCTGCAGCCCAGACTGGACAGAGGGGGAATGCTATTTTTGCTGCTCTTCTTCCCTCCTAAAGGGCTATGCACTTGAAGGAAAGGGTCCCTGGAGATCATGCAATGGCTTAGGGACCCATTCCTGCAAATGAATAGCCCCTTTAGGAGAGAGAGCGAGCAATGAAAATTGCATTCCCCCTGCCACTCCCCGCAGCATTGGGGTTGTGGAAGAAGGAAGATACGCAGCTAGTTTCCAAGGTGTTTGCACCATCTCAGGACTTCTCAAAATGTTTTCCTCGCAGTAGGCTTTACTGCAAGTTTTCTGGGAGGCTTTACTGCGAACTCAAAGTTATCCCAAAAACCTGACGCAAAATGTGGATTTTGTAACCTCGGATATAAATTGGGCTGCACTCCAACTTGCAGTGAAAATCCCAAATTGTGTGTGAAGTGCTCCCTGATAGTTCGCAGTGACTTCAGGGTAAATCTGCCCAATTTGGGAACGCACACCCTCCAGTCTGGAGGAGATGTGAGCTAAAAGGCTTTAAAAACCCTGTGTGAAAAACTTCCTGATGTTGGAGTACTGTGCACTGTAGCACTGTTGGAGCACGTCAGCCTATATATTTAGAACAAAACATAAGAACAAAAATAAATTTTGAGAATACTAAGAAAAAGAAACAAGTTTCTGAAGCTTTGCTGCTCTTCTAAAACCATGCAATTAAAAGAATTCCCCACAATTTCAGTGTAGCAACTCAAAGGACAAAAATTGTTAAGCCTCCCCAATTATTTCCAACAAGGAAAATGGATTTCCATAACTTCTTTGCATATTCTAAAGGGTGAGATACTAAGTATAATTTGGAAATGGTCCATTTTCAGGTTTATGCATAGCAAAATGCAGACCCAAAGGCCCAGATGTTAAATCCAAAGGTCACCTTGAATCCAGAGACCAATTGAAGTTCCTAGTTGTTTAAAAACAGAAGCCAATTCAGAATCGTTAGAGAAGTGAGCCATACATTGAGAAAAGCTTTGTATTTATTCACATTGCTATCCATCTAGAATATTTTCTTGCATAGGGTTTTTTTTTGGGGGGGGGGTTGGCATCTAAAGTTTTGTGCTGCTTCGGTCATCGCTTTCTCTCTCAAAACAGATAAAATGTTAGGATTGACTTTAGCCTATCCAAATGTAGTTTCTGATATTATTTCAGTGTCTAGTTTCAGATATTGCTCCAACATACCTCAGCTTGAAAGCACTGTTAAGTATTGAAAACTTCATCGTAAGACAGTGAGCAACATCAGACTACTTTAGTCACGACTAAACCAAATGAAATTAATGGGAGTTATTAGTCATGACCAATTTGCCTGATTGATTTCAATGATGCTTTGTCAAGACTAATTAATTAGGATGTTGCCCAGCATTTTGTTATAGCTTATGACTTATCTTCTCAAACCCTTCCTTTGTTATAACTCATGCTAACTAGGTAAAGAGGCACCTTTGAAAGTGGTGCATTTCATATTTAGCAGAGGGAGAGCAACTGTCCCTATCAAACCCCACCACAACATCTCTCCAGCGGCTGGTTTTGGTGTTTTCCTTGTGTCTTTTTTTAGATCATGAACCCATTTGGAGCAGGGAAACATCTTATATCATCTTCTATGTAAACTGTGTTGAGAATCTTTTGCTGAAAAGCAGTACAGGTGGCCCCCACTATCTATGGTTTCAGCAACTGCAGTTTCGTGTATCTGCAGATGGGTCTTAGAGACCCAGTTTCATTATGCACAGTTTTAAAAGTGTCACTTCTGGTGGCATTTCCTGTCTGGAGGCAGTGCAGAGCCATTTTGTGGCTTGTATTTACACCCTGCCTGCAGCCAGCAAAAACCTAGCCAATTTGGAGGTTTGCGGGGACACTGCCGGAGAGCAGCGTACTATGCTGTACTTTTATTTCTGTTTCCCTCCTGTGGGGTGGGGTGTGTGTGTGTGTGGTGATTTTTGACATTGCGTGTGTGTGTGCAGGAACCTAACCTCCACATTCCCATAGAGTTAAAGTTTCATTATTTATGGTTTTACTATTGTAGGCACAAATGGAACCCCTGCAAATAACAAGGGCTTCCTGTATATTAACCACCACCACCACCAGCAACATATTATTATTGTATCAGAACAAATTGAGTCTGCCTCCCAGGTTAAGTTTACTTTCAAGCATAGTGGCTATAGTGATTTCAAGGAATTCTGCCACTAAGCTTATCCCAGGTTCCGAGTACTGAAGAAAATTAGGAAATAGACACTGCCTGCTCTTTTTAGTAAATGACACATTTTAGAGGTCTTTAAAGTGACTCATACTAAGATTTCTCTCTCTCTCGACCTTTCTATTCCTTCACGAATCTTTACTGACCTGTCATGCAACTTTTAACTATGAGGTACAACAAAGATGATCAATTCTGGATCCTTTTCTGCCCTATACATTTTATCATCTTAACTTTGCTCTGTACGTACCCTCCACAATCCAATGTAATCTTGAAAGACCAAAGCAAAGCGATATATGGAGCCAATGTGTAAAACCAGTATAACATACAAGACTGTGGAAAGTCTTTACTGCTTACATGGCACAGAAGTTAAGGTGACTACCGTAACTTTTTAATAAGCTTTTTAGAGCACATGTGAAAATTGTAAGCACCTTAACCCTCATTTTAAACTGAAGGCTGATATTTTAATTACTTTGGTAATTGAAAGAAAATAATTGAAATGTGTGTGCGCACTGACTATTGAAATTGTGCAGGGAGAGTTAAATATTAAACATGCACAGCAATATGTTGTACTCTTTTACACAATTTTTGCAAGAGATTACCAAAATCAAATATCTGAAGTAAGTGACTTCACATTAATCCACTGTAGAATAGATTAGTGCCTTACATACATTTGTGGAACATTTTTTGGAGTACTACCATGTACTCCATTCTGGTGTCACAACTTTGGAACTAGGCTAACTTAGACTAACTTTAATGTAAAAAAAGAAAGAAAGAAACATTCATTGATGAGTGGGAGCAGAACACTTTAATTAGTGTGATTATAGTACTTATTAAATCAGTCCTTCAATGCAATTTGCAAATAGGGGCTCAGACAACCTTACAAGTGAAAAACAGGTTCAGTGGGCTTGCTTTTTAGAGCTTTGGTTTGATCCAATAATTATCATTCATTTTTTCAGCTTCTTGGGTTATGTTTTCAAATTTTCTTTGTCATTTCTCAACTGATCTGGATCCAAATTTGGGGAGAATGTTGCTATTGTCATCTAGTTACTCTATGCTGTCAGGAGGATTGGGCAAACAGTTTCAATTTTATCACCAATAGGAAGTTCAGCTCAGGCTGCCTCTCTCCACAATCAGCTAGGAAGGCAGCTGCCATTATTTCTGTGTAGGCAGATATTCTATCATAGAATTGTCAGCTCCTGCTTCTGCTACCTGTTGTGATCTGTGCCAGGACTTGATTACCCTGTAATAATGGGGACTTCAAAGGCTAATAACTTGAAAAATACTCAGTGAGTCTCCCCCCACAAAACACAAAAAGCACGTAGCCCTAAATTGATCTGATTTTTCACATACATTTAAAGAAAGAAAAAAGAGCATTATCCTCAGCTGAAAACAGGTTTCTTATAAGTGAAAAACTGGTCAATTTTCAAATGCTATATCTTGGTCATTTATCCATTTTATGGATCTGCATAAAATTGGTGAGATAGTGGTGCCTTGACTTTGTATCAAAATTCCAGCAGTTTGGATTTTATGGGCAGACAGAATATGCAGGGTTTATAAATGGCAGACCAGAGTGTACACCTTGCCTTAAGTACAGTATACAGGCATTTCTAGGCCTGTATCATCTGTTCAGATGTGTTATCAAATTCATCAGTCTCATGAAATATTTTATCAAATCAAATTGGTTCATTACTTATGGAATCCCAACGTAAAGCACTGTTTTGCCAAGAGGTTTTTCAATTCCCCTTCCAGTAGCAAGTCCTCAGACATGCAAAGTCAGGGGCCTTCCAGAGCAACATCCCAAGAGGCATTATAGGCCTGAACTGGAAGGAAATACTGCCTTTTGTTTGGAGGGAGTGGGTGGGTAGGTTAGAGCTCATCAAATGATTCCATCTGACTATAAAATTATATTCAGCTTGTTTCTTTTACTATTTTTCTGATTTTGTTTTGCTTTATGTTGGAGATAGGGTTCCAGTGCATTGACCTTTTGCACCAACTATCCCGACGCCGACTAGGGGCATTGGAAGTAGGGATAGTGAGTGAGGGTCTCCCTAGCTGTTCCTATCTGTCTTTACTCTATGACCACCGATATGATTCCTCAGGCATTTCCTGTGATGAGTCAGAATCCTTTCCTTACTTCTTGGAGAGCAGATGGAAACATCTCTCTCTCTCCCTACCTATTCATTATGTAGCAGATAGGATTAGGTCTTTCCTATCCAAAGTGTACTTCACCAATAAATTTACTTAGTATTTAGATTCTACAAGAATCTCCATGTGTCTTCTATAAATAGCTGCAACACCTAAACTCTGGGTTCTACTTTATAACTGGAGTGGGTAGCTTCTTCAGTGCTCTGCTAATTAACCACAAAACCCATCACAGGTAAATTCACCCTCCAACACTTTATACTGTAAATCAGGGCTACACAACTTTGGCCCCCAACTGTGGTTCAAATACAACTCCCATCATCCAACTACTGGCCACTGGGGCTGGGAATGATGGGAGTTGTAGTCCCAGCTGGAGGGCCCAAATTGTATAGCCCTGCTATAAACCGATGATTAAATAAAAACAGCATCACTATTGCTGATAGAGGCCATTCCTGCACTGTACCTTGTGATGGACAAAGGTAAGTGAGTGGAAACCACTAACAAAAATCTTAGCAGTTGGGGGCTACAAGGGCTGGCATTTTGCCTTTCCATAAAGGAAAGTTAATCTACAAATGATCTAATTAACATGGAAAAAGAAGAGAACAACTTCGTAGGATCACAGCACACTTATTAGTTATAAAGGCCAGTATTCAAAGGGCCACACACGCATGGGGGCTTTTAGGTCTCCCTCTTCTAGTGGCAGCCATCTGGAATCCCTCAAAGGTGACTCCCAAAGATTGGGGATGCTCCAGAGCAGCATTACAGGAGGCGTAATGGACAGCCATGTGAAGGAAGAGCCAGTACCCTACCATGTGCATGTAGGCCTCTCTGGATCTCAGCCGATTAATCCATTTAAATTGTTTAGATGCAAATTATTTTCCTTCAAAAAATAAGCCCAAATTATGGTTTCTGTGTTCAACAAAAATGTTTTAAAAAGAAAACACTTGTAAAGATTTGTCACAAAGTTATCTAGTTATTAAACAAACTATGTGGCATGTTTTAATTTTACTAATTGTAGAGAATGCTTTATATATATGTGTGTGTGTGTGTGTGCGCGCGCGTGCGTGCGCCTTGGCACTTCAAGGTCAGAAGGCTTATTCAAATCAGGCCAAATATTTTCATGCACTGTATGTAAAATGTATTTCAAAGGCTGTCAATAGAATTGGGTTAGCAACTCTTTACAGACAGCTGGCTGAAACAAGACAAGCACACACAACAATCTCTCTTCATGCAGTTAGCTTGCTGTGAAAGTCTATATTATTTGCTGGTTGCTAGATAGCAGACTTATATACATACACTTACAGGTTTTGTCCTGCAGGGTGAGGAAGAGAGAAAGAAGAAACCTTGCAAAGCTTTGGACTGTACCAAGTATGTCTAATTTCACATAATTTAATGCAAAGCCACTCTTGTAGTTATTCTTTTTGGGCCATATTTGAATTCAGCAGCTTTCACACTACTGGATCCTTTCTTCAGAGTCTGCTTTCTGGTATTCCATCCACACATGCTGGTCAACCCATTATTTTGATCCTCTTAATGTCTCTCTAGTCTAAAATAATTCTGCTCTTTCTTGGAGTAATTCTTGCTCCACTGTAAATAGAAGACCAAGTTGCTGCTTTGCTTAGAATCAAGGCTACACAAAGAATAGGAAAAAGGAAGATTTCAACAAGTATGGGAAGTGGAACATACAGCTGACGGCAGAAAAGTGTGGGAATCCAAAGACTTACAATGACATCCAGTACAAGTTTAAGTTCAGAACTGTTAACAAATCGATTTAGCTAATCGATTTAGCAACTCATGTGTTACGTAAATAAATGTGAATGTTCTCTGCTACATATGTTCAGTTTATAAAAACCTGAACGATTCAACTATCTGGCTTCCAATGGTTACCCAAGGAATAGACCTTTTCAGAACTTTAAAGACGTAAAGCTCCTCATTATCACTTGCAGGCAAACTTCTTCATATCACTTCCAAAGTTAAAGTGGAAGTCAAAATAAGAAAACAGTGTTTTCCAGAGCAGAAAGGTTTGCTGCATCTTCCCACAGCTCACTATAAACACAGGACTTCTATGTAGCTTAGCGGACGGAAATAAAAAACTACTTGTGCCTGCAGCAGGAAAGGAGTGTGGGAGTGAGGAAAAGAAGCAACACCAAATTGGGTTTAAATCAAGCCACAGTCTTCTTAGATACAGCTTCCATTAATCAGACTTTACAAAGACAGGAACACCAATGTTCTCACAACCTGTCTGCTGACAGTGGAATCCCCAGTCTGCTTGCTGGGAATCCAGTGGGGAAAGAGTGGCTTAAGGCAGTGGACGACATTAACTGTATTTCAGTTGCCAACCACAAACAAGGGGATACAGATGTTATGCTAGCTCCCAAACCACAATGGCCTGTCAGCCCTCGCCCCCCAGGGGTTCCCCATCTCAGTGGCAGCTGGTACTTACTGGGGCAGTGGCAAGGCAGCTGATGCCTTTAATGTGGTAGCCCTGCTGTGGTCACCACTGCCACTCAGTTGACTGAGGCACTGGCATGCCAGCCATCTTATGGTTGAGCCTCGTGAAAAGCCCTCCCATTTTCACTTAGCTCAGCCCTGAAATGGCCAGCATGCCTGTGCCTCAGCCAGCTGAGTGGTGGTGGCCTCAACAAAAGGACAGCGGCAGGGATGATTACCACATTAAAGGCATTAGCTGCCTTGCTCACTGCCCCACCTGCTTCAATGAGCACCAGCTGCCTCTGCCTCATATAATGTGATCCAACCTCTAAAAACCCCTTGGACTATGGCCACTGTTCACTGTGTATGCACTCAAGCCATTTGTGATATGTGGCCTTGGACCATAAAAAGAAGTAATTTTAAAAGCCAAGAATCAAAGCAAAAACCCCAGGTAAGATTCTTTCTCGGCCATATCAACTGACAGTTAGCTAGCATGATACATGTTAAAGCAATATATATCACCGGGGGCAGGGAGATGAGAACACTATGCCGTGCCCAATACTGCATATTTTATGATCCAAGAGCAGAGCAGAAAGGAGAGGTCTCCAGTGTGCTTGGGCCATCACTGACTACAAGCCAGTGAGCACTAAGCTGATAGGTCCTAGGTTGGGAACAACAAGCAGTGGTGTGGTGTGGTTTCAAAATGAGTTGGCAAGGGGTCACAGTTTTGCCTCTGCTTCCCCCAACGTTACTCCCAAACCTCCACTGCATACCAGGCACAAAGATGTCCCCACTGGCGGGAAGGATCTCAGTTTCTAGATTTATTTGGGATATGCTCATACTGCTCTTCCCACATAGGAATATTCTCTTCCAGAAAACTCAACAATTTTATTCTATGCTTTCCTCCTCAATTTCCTGAAGTTCTACACCAAGATTATTTGGCTAATTAGGTCATTCCATATTACAAGTTTAACTAAACTTCAAGGCACAAAACAGAAATTACTGCTGAAGAAGACAACCCTTTCCAGATTAAGAAGCAGGTATATATTTGTGCTAAGTCCAAAAGACAAATATTAATGTTTTTCTTTTGCATCAGAAACTCCTTCCTTAATACTTCAATGCTCAGTGCCATATTCTGTTGATGACACATTGCTGGGATGCATGTGGGCTAATTGGCAAGAATACCTATGTTTTAATTTATGCAGAGGCTATAATCCCCAAGAATTCAGAACACCCCATCCTTCAAAAGTAAACATTTCAAAAAGGAAGCTTTTTGTTGAAACTAGTAGACTATACCACAGTCACCTTTTAAATATTTTCACCACAGAAACAGAGTAAGATGAAATTTGGGCTCGAAGATAAAAATGTGCCTCTTGTGTACACTCTCCTCCAGTTCAAACATCATGGAAAAGAAATGTTTGTGAAGAATGTCAAACTACCATGCAATCAAGACATAATCCTGGGAGATTAACAAGCTTACCCAGGACGGTGGGAGCAGTAAATTACTGCAAGACCCACTTCAAGACCAAAATTGGCTGCCGTAAAAGAGCAAAGGTCCAACGCATAATGTTTTCAAAAGGTAGGTTAGAGGACCATGTTGCTGCCTGGCAAATATCTTGCATCTGTATCCCAGATAAATGGGCAGCAGAGGTAGAATACGACCTGGTAGAATGGGCCTTCACAGTATGGGGGCCTTCAACCCCTTGGCCATTAATATAAGCTGTACCAACCAATGGGACAAACATTGTTGAGAGAATAGTTTCCCCAACAGTCTCCCCTTGTACACTATGAACAAAGATTTGGTTTTTCTAACAGGCTTTGTTCTTTCTAGGTAGAACAACAATGTTCTTCTAACACCCAAATAATGTAAAGCGCATTCCAAAGGAGAGCTGGGATTCTGAAATAAGATAGGAAGCAACACCTCACTATTTAGATGAAAATCCAAAACCTAACCCCCATAATCCCATAGCCCCCAGTGACTCATTATTTGCAGTTTCCGTATCCGCAGCTGCAGCCGGGAATGGAACCTCTGTGAATATAGAGGACCTTCTGTATTACTGGATATACCAACATACAAGTTAGATTCCATTAAGACGTTAGTTAAATCAAATAGGGTATGTAAACTTGCTTCAACATTAAGTGAAATACTAGTTTCATACATTCTTACTCAACTATACTACTGGCATTTATGTGACCCAAATATTAAGAAATCATTTTAACTATTCTGGGCAACATCAGATTATTTAAATGCAATTTCAGTTTATAAATGGGGGATTACGTCATGCTTCATATTAGTCACATTAGTTTCCTGGATTTTGCTGGAAGGCTTTTGAGGGACCTTAGTGTTCACTGTGAGATCAAATACCCTAAAATCATAACATTTGTGGACACTGTATCTTAAAACACATTACATCCATGTCTAAATTATGAAAGTCCAGCAGGAGGCACAGACCACATAACATCTCCAAGGCTGAAAAAATGTGTTCAGTTCAACTTTAGTTTGTTGAAGCCTAAAATGTAAAAGCATTTTAGAGTACAAACAAAAATGTAGGTCCCAGCCCTAAACAGCTTACAATCTAAAATCCAATGAAGGTAGAGGTAAAAGAGAAAGAGGAGAGAGATGGAGATAACATAACAGGAGAACGTGTATTAACGTTAGTTGAATGTAAAGGTAAAGTGTACCATCAAATCGTTTCGACTCATAGTGCCCATAGAGCCCTGTGGTCTTCTTTGGTAGAATACAAGAGGGGTTTACCATTGCGTCCTCCTGTGCAGTATGAGATGATGCCTTTCTGCTAGCTTGCTTATTTATTTATTTATTTAACGTATTTTTATACCGCCCAAAACTTGCATCTTCCTATATCGCTGCTGCCCAGTAGGTACCAGCAGGGATTCGAACCAGCAACCTTCTGTTTGTTTGTCAAGCATTTCCCCGCTGTGCCACTTAAGGTGGTCTTAGTTGAATGCATGAAGGCTTAATAGCAGTAGGGGATGGAAAAGAATGCCAACAGCTCCAATTAAAAGTGCCGATTAAAAGAATCTCATTTGCAACTTCTTCCACAAAGTGATTTTTTAAACAATTATTTTATTTACCTTAAATAAAAGAGAACAAATAAGGTTACCAATTGTACCAATTTACATGATCTAAAGTTTTCCTATAAAACGTTAACACTAATACTGTGCTCATGAGTGCAGATTAGTCTCGGCAAAGTTACAAGGACAATGGAGATGTGGTGAGATGCAGGATGTGAACCAAAGGTGAAATGTTTGTGATGATGGATGAAGAGATTAATATTTATATTCTGCTCTTCCAAGGAGCCAAAGACATGTGATCAATTAGTGTAAGATCAAAATGTGCATTGGCAATGAATGTTTACAACTACCACATATTTATTTAGTGCCAAACCATAGGTTAACAATGTGCATAAAACAGAAGTTATATGCTCCTTGCTCAGGACAGGAAATGAGGAAATAATTATAGCTACAGGCAAGTGGAGTCATAAACCAATCCTGTCAAGCCACTTTTGAAACTCATGGGAATTAAAAAAAAACATGGATTGCTGTTATCCAAACAACATAAGGCCCCTTTATGTAGCAGACCTGATTTTGTGTGCCTTGCAATGAACACCAGAAAGACTATAAACAAGTTGTTCTAGTAAGGAATAATCAGCCTACTTTCCTTTCTCTGTCTCTACAACTGAAATAAATTCGGTTCAAATTGAGGTTCACAAGCTAGATCTCTTGCGCCTCAAACGTTCACATGTCCACCAACTTGGATCGAGGTCGATGATATCATTACAGACTACCCCACTGAGGTGTTCCTGTGTGTCACTCACTACAACTACCAAATTTGGTCCAAATCGGTTAGACAGTCAAGTTAGTGCATTTGCATCTCAAAAATTCACACATCTGCCATCTTGGAACAGGGTGGTTGAAATCATCAAAAACTATGGCATTGAGGTCTCCCATGTGCCCTTACGGCTGTAGCAAATTTGGATCAAATCAGTTAAACAGTTAATAAGTTAGCCCACTTGCACCTCAGAAGTTTACACGTCTACCATCTTGAATTGGTGTGGATGACATCATCACGAACTATGCCATTGCAGTCTCCCTATGTGTCCCTACAGCTGTACCAAATTTGGTCCAAATGGGTTAAGTCGTTTACAAGTTAGCCCACTTGAACCTCAAAAGTTTGCGCATCCACCATCCTGAATCAGGGTGGATGACATCATTACAAACTACACCACTGAGGTGTAGTTTAATGCAGTTTAATGCAATCCAGCCCAGACGACTTAAATGGACCTCTCAGTTAAATGAACATGTTACTAACCACTTAAAGACTGAGACTTGCATGCAATACCGTGCTAAGATGACAGATGCTACAGATAGTCATATTTTAATGGAAAATTATAATAATCTAGTATGCTCTTTTTACCCAATTTTAACTGCTAACAATTCTAAAAACACTAAGCCCCATGCTGGATTTTCCCAGCCGTGGTTTGATCACGAATGCCGTGCAGCAAAAACGGATCTTATTAACTCTTACAATCTTTATCGATATAACTCTAATCAGGTCACTTCTCAAGATCTGATTGTTAAAAAAAGATTTTATAAAATTTTACTTGCAAAAAAAAAAAAAAGGGAGGCCAAAAGGCTAGATTGGCAGCGTCTTATCTGTGCTGCACAGGCTAAAAACGTGTCTTTGTTTTGGTCTTTGGTATGATTCTCTTCTAAATTCAGACCTTCCCCACCATCTTTTTATATACCTGTTGGAGAATGGACTGAATATTTCCGTGCTCTATATGCTAGAGAGGGAGCAACTACAACATTTTTACAAATAGAACAGGAACTGGACCCTAACTTATTACCTGAGTGGACCCCAGTAACATGTACAGAGATTGCTTCAATAGTGAATCATTTTAAAACTGGTAAGGCCCCTGGCTCAGATAATTTGCCGGTAGAGGCCATCAAGAATAATATGGATTGGTGGCTGCCGGTATTAGCCTCTCTGTTTACAGCAACTGATCAGACGACCTCGACCCCTAGTGAATGGGGATTTGCAATTGTAATTCCTATATATAAGAGAGGCCAAAGACATTTGCCATCTAATTATCGCCCTATCAGCCTTCTTAATGTTACTGGCAAAATGTATGCATTTCACCTACTTAATAAATTCCAGGACTGGATGGACAAAGAGCAGGTGCTGGCTGATAAGCAGGCAGGCTTTAGGGCCAATCATTCTACTATTGAGCATGCTTTAGTCTTACAACATCTAGCAGAGAAATATTCTAATCTACCCCGTTCCACTCTTTTTGCTGCCTTTGTGGATTTTAAATCAGCATTCGACTCCATATCCAGAGATAAATTATGGGAAAGACTGTTTAACTCCTCTATTGATCGATGTCTGCTACTTTTAATATATAAACTCCACAAGAACTCACGTCTGAAGGTTCGATGTAGCTCAGCTGGAATCCTCACTAAAGAAATTCCTACCTTTCGAGGAGTGAGGCAAGGCTGTATACTTGCCCCAGCTCTTTTCAATTATTATATTAACCCCATTGTGGATATTATTACTAATCCATCTTTCCATCCACCTAAATTGGCCAATAGACAGGTTAATATTTTGCTTTATGCAGATGATGCAGTAATTTTATCTCGGACTCCTGTCGGCCTCCGTAGAGCGCTTTGCTCTCTGGCTAATTTTTGCCATGAATACGCTCTGGAAATCAATTATAGCAAGACCAAAATTATGGCCTTTGCTAAACACCCAAAGTCCTTGAAATGGTCTTTGGCTGGACATAAACTAGAACAGGTTAAGACCTTTAAATATCTAGGGGTTGTTTTCCAGGCCTCTACGAAACGCCAAGCACATCTGCAATATGTTACCCAAAATGCACGTAAATCGGCATTGGCCATCCAATCATATTTCCACCAAGATGGGGCTCAATTTGTACCAGCCGTCCTTAAGTTATTTACAGCTAAAGCCTGCTCTCAGTTGCTTTATGGGTCGCAGTTGGGCCCGTATACTAACTGCACTCCACTAGAGATAGTTTAGACAAAGTTTCTGAGATCTATTCTACAGATCCCTAGATGTGTTCCCAATGTAATATTGAGGATGGAAACTGGCATGCCTAAGATGGAAGCCCGGATGTGTTTTTCCATTCTCAGCTTCTGGTTGAGCTTTCTTTTCTACAGGCCTTGCTCACTTAATTTTTATTGATAAATTTAATTCTAGCTGGAAGCAGTCAATATCTCGCCAAATAAGTTTATATGGCTTTAGCCTGGATGGTCTATTAGAAATGGGTTTTTGTCACGCGAGACTGATATTAAAGCAGCGGATCTATGATATGGAAATGCAGACTGATCGATCTTTAATCTCTAAAGAAGTTTTCCTAGGTTTACAAATGTATAATACTAAACCTGCGAATTACCTGGGTAAGATTACTATCACTAAATATTGCAGGATGTTTACATTGGCCAGATTTAATGTGCTACCTACAGCTGAATTAGAAGGTAAATTTAGAGGGATCCCAAAAGAACAGAGACTATGTCCTTGTGCCTCTGGAGAACAGGAGTCTATCTTTCATATCTTACTCCGCTGTCTTTTTTATAGGGACTTACGAACTTGTTATATTTCCTCCTTACTGACTGATTTCCCAGGGCATACAGATGCATTTTACGTCAACTATCTGCTCTCAGATCAGAAGGAGGAAGTAACATTTAAAGTTGCTAAGTTTTGTGAGGCAGCTAAGAAGGCTAGACAACAAATGGTAAATCAGATTATGCTAACGGGAAATTGCTGATTAGGATGAGCCCATGTTCCTGATTATATTATGTATATATTATTACTATATTACGTGTATTATTATGTATGTAAATTTTGGTCTATGACCGTAAATAAACATGACAACATGACACCACTGAGGTGTCCCTGTGTGTCACTCACTGCAAATTTGGTTCAAGTTGGTTAGGCGGTTCACAAGTTAGTCCACTTGTGCCTAAAAGGTTTACCCATCCACCATCTTGGATCGGGGTGGATGACATGATCACAAACTATGCTGTTGAGGTGTCCCTATGTGTCCCTACAACTGTACCCAATTTGCAACTAGCTACAGCTCTGTTTGCAGATGTAAATCCTCTTTCATACATTATAGTGAAGATGCTGGAAAGATGCTTACTATGGTAAGTATTAAGTTGCCCTGCTGAGGTGGTCACTGGGTACAAACACTTAGATGCAGACTGTGACCTAGTCAGTTAGCATGGTCTCTAGGAAGCAAAAACCTGTTCCATTTAATGCACAGATAGGAAAGAAAGTGTATTGTGAATTCTATGGCAGAAATGATGAGAGAATGACAAAAGTTAAAATTCCCATGACATCAAAACAATTGTAAGTTAGAAGGGGGGAAAGGCTACAAAAACTTGCTACAGCCAACTGTGTGTATCTCTTTCCAAAAACTAGTAACTCCCATGCTCCATCAGAAATTTTTAAAAAAGGGGGGGTGCATGTAGTGGGGGTGGGATTGGGTTTTTGTCAGCATCCTTTTTTGAGTACATGCAAAAGCTCTCAAAGTTTTTTGAGAACTCACAAAGGGATGGCTGGCAAAAACCTGATAATTTTTCAGGTCAATAAAGGGATGCTTGCCTATTGCTAACATCAGTTTTTTCTGCAGTTGCAGCAACAGATTTATAGTAAGTTGAATGGGAAATATTTTGACAACCAGCTAGTTTTGGGAAATTAACTGAAGATCTAATAGTTACTCTCTCCAGGTTATATAAAATAAAAAACATTTAAAATCCTTCAGTTTAAGATGAGCTAAGGTGATTCAAATTTTTTACTTTTAGTTTTAGTATGGAAATTTCAAGTTCATGTAGTGGCCTTCACTTTCACAGGCTATAAGCACTGCAGACTTTCAGTACTCTCCTATATAATTCATTCTTTTGACAAGGTTCTCCATATACCTACAGTATGCCTTCCTCTTTTACCTATCCATTTGCCTCACAAGCAATATGTACACTACTAAAGACAGGTTGCTTATCTGTAACAGGTGATCTCTCTGGTAATCCATGTTCCCTCACAACTAGGTCTTCTGCGCCTGAGCAGTAGCTCTGTGGAAGAATCCATAGCTCCGATAGGCGCTCTCCAGCATTCTGAGACATAAGGACAGTGTCCGTTAAAATAAGCTGGAGAGCACCTTCCCTCTCAGTTCCTGAATTGGCTGCTGCGATGTGAGATAAGACTGAGTGAGGCAGAGCCCAAGTAAGACAGCTAAGAGCACAATACTGTGGATACATGCTAGCAGTGGGATAGGTTGGGTGGGTGTTGTGAGTGAACATGGATCACCAGAGAGATCAACCTGTTTATAAGATAATCCATGTTCCCTCACAACTGGGTGAGTGATTAGCTCCAGAGATGGAAGCAGGTCTTAGCATGTTCAGAGCACTCTCGAGAACCGCCTGACCAAAGTTGGCCTCAGCAGCATCCACAGTGTAATCTCTCACAAAGGGCAAGTCTGAAGACCAGGTGGCAGATTTGCAGGTATCAGCCATACTAATTCGGGACATTTGGGCACTGGAAGTAGCCATGGCCTTGATGAAATGAATCTGGGCTCTGGCCAGAGGCTGGACTCCTTGTTGTCTATAGCAGGAAAAGATGGAGTTCAACCAGCCAATTGGAGAGCCTCTGGTTAGAGACTGCACAATTTTTGTTAGAACCAGATAAGGAGATACAAGAGTTTGTTAGTGCAGCAAAAAGACTTTGTGCAGTCTAAGCAGTAAAGGAGGCATCTGCGAACGTACAGAGAGAGCATGGACTATTCCACAGGAATCAATGGGTTGATAAAGAAGGTGGGCAGTATAATGTCCTAATTGAAGTGGAAGTTAGTTCTCACTTTGGGACTGAGGGAGGGGTTGAGGCGAAGCACCACCATATCAGGGTAGACGTTTGTGTACGGTGAGTCAGCCCTTAAGACAGAAAACTCACTGACCTGCCTGGCTGATGTAATGGCTATAAGGAAGGAGGTCTTGAAAAGGAGACCAAGGGCTCAAAGAGTGACTTGGTGAGCGATGAGAGAAAAGCTCCATGGTTCAACAGGTCCCCTTACTGGTGGGTATAGGATATTAATGTCCTTGAGAAAGTGATTGGAATCCAGGTGGATGAAGCATGAGCAGCCATCTCATCTTGGGTGGCAAGTCAGGATCGCTTCTAGGTGAACCTTCAGTGAGGTGTTGGAAATCCCACTCTCTTAAGGGAGGTTAGATACAGGAGGATTGGAGAATGGTTAGATACAGGAGGATTGGAGAATGGAGGCTGAGGCTGTATGTCTAGGCATAGGATGTAACGCATTTCCACTTACATATCTAATTTTTCCTGGTGGATGCCTTTCTCTCAGAGGAGGATCTGGACTAATAGATTCAGTCTCCACACATTCAGGCTGAGGGTTCCTAGGGCATGGTGGAGAACTTGCCTGGATTCCTGAGAAAGCAGGCAATGATGTTGGCCCCTGGAAAATCTGAGAAAGGTTGGAAACCAGGGTTGCCTCAGCCACCAAGAGGAGACAATGATACACCAAGTCCATTCCTGAAGGAACTTGCTGAGAACCTTGGAAAAGATCAGAGATGGTGGTGGGGAAGTAGAAGAGGTTCTCCTTCCAGGTCAATTGGAATGCATCCCCCAAGGATCTCGGTCCTACATCTGCCCTTAAGCAGAAATGTTGACCCTTGGCATTGACTTGGGTAGTGATTAAGTCCACTTGGGGAGTTCCCCAGAGATGAAAGAGGTCTTGGAGAAACCGCCTCATACAGCTCCCATTCGTGCAGAGCAGAGAGAGTGAGGTCCCTGCTCAGGGAGTCTGCCAGGGTGTTGTTGAGTCACTTGATGTGAAAAGCCATGGGGTGAATGCTGTTGGTCAGGCACCACATCCAGAGTTGTAGAGCAAGGTTCTTCAGAGACAGACAATGTGCTGCCTTAACGGTTTATATAGGCAATTGCTTTTGTCTAGATGGAGTTGGACTACATGGCCTCGTTTGACAGGTAGAAATGCTTTTAAGACTAGGAAGACAGCCATGAGCTCGATATGGAATTGATATGGAGCTCCTGTTGCTGGGCATTCCCCACTTGTCTTGCAGCAATGGGCACCCCAACTTTGAAGGGAAGTGGAGACAGAAGGGAATGCCTTGAGGTAGTGACAGAGGCATAATCCACCACAGAAGACAATGCATGAGATGAGATGAGATTATTAACCATTTGGTTTGTCTGTCTAAGTTTGGGTGAAACACAGAGGAACCACAGATATAACCTGCGCATCCAGGGGTGTAGTTCTAATTGAGCAGATGGGCTCAAAGAACCCAGGGCCCCCAGTCCTCCCCTCCTTATTTTCTTCATTATCTTCCTCACTTTGAGGAGTTGCCAGGGAGAGGGGCAAACACAGACCTCTCTCCCCTAACTACACCCCTGTATGCATCTTCAGGCGAGCATGTGCCACTGTGGTCATGCAGGAGGCCATCAGTCCTAGTACACATTGGTTGGTGTGAGCCCTCTGTTTTGGAGCGGCCTGAAAGGCCAACATCAAACTGGTAACAGAAGTCTTTCCGTCCCCTGAGAAACAGCCACATTTGTTGTCCACATCCAGTTCAGCACCAATATATGGACAACGATACTGAGGTGTTAGGTTGGATTTCTTTAGGTTGACGTACAGTCCCAGATTTGTGAGAAGAGACAGAGTATACTGAACGTCAAAGGAAGGGATGCCTCACATTTCCCAGTTATAAGCCAGTCATCTAAGCAGGGATAAATGGAAATGCCCTGTGTATGCAGACGGGTAATAACCATGCTCATAGTTAGAAAGTGGGGTGCTGTTGATAGGCCAAAGAGTAAAACCATATAATGATAGGCCCGAGAGCCCAATACAAAAACAACGAAACTCGCAGTGATGTGGTCAGGTGGCTATATGGAAACAATCAGATTTAACATCACAAACCATTCTTCCTCTGATGGCTTGCAAAGAGATTATCCTGAACTTGCTCAAAAGTACACATTGAGCTTTCTCAAGTCCAAAATAGGGTGAAGCCCCACATCATGCTTAGGAACCTGAAAGTTTTTAGAGCAGAAACCACCTTGCATAACCTCAGTTGGGACAGGCAATATTGCACCCTTTCCAAGCAGGCAACATCTTCTTCCACCAGGGCAGGAGTCGAGTGGGTGTGCTTCATATCAGTATATACAGGTAGAGAGTCAAATTCAATGGCATAGCTGGAGGCATCTATGCTCAATACTCAAGCATCAGAAGTTGTGTGTTGCCAGGAGGGGAGGTAAAGTGGGTAAGAGAGTGCTGGGGGGTGCAGGGTACTTTCAAGACCTCATCATCAAAAGGGCTGTTTAGCCCGATCCTGCTGTTTCACCTTTTGCTGTCATTGGCATTGCTGAAAAGACCACCTTGAGTAAAATTTAGAAGTGTGCCTGAAATCTCTTCACTCTTGAGGTTTAGACTGGTATCGCTTGTAGGTGCGATACTTTTGGAAGGAGGAAGATTGTTGTGAAGATGGAGCAAATGTCTTGGCAGTGAAACAAGACCTTTAAAGTTTCTCCATAGTCTCATCTGTGACAGCCAAGAAGAGACCATCACCATCAAACTACTACTATTACTACGAATATTTATATACTGCTCTTCAACAAAATTCTCAAACAGTTTACATAGAAAAATAAATAATACATAAATAAGATGGTTCCCTGTCCCCAAAGGGCTCACAATCTAAAAAGAAATATAAGGTAGATACCAGCAACAGCCACTGGAGGGATGCTGTGCTGGGGTTGGATCGAGTGTGGGATTGAGTGTGGGATCGAGCACATAACCAGCCATCACCCTAGACTCCGTTTCAGTCAGATGCCTGGTAGTGAGGTCTGCTGATCAGGATAGGGCCGCCATATACTTGGACCAAAAAGAGTCAGGCAGGTATGCTTTTTAATCATCCCATATGTTGATGGAATTTTGCCATGCACACCATATAGTTGGCAATCATCAATGACAGGCACGATGCAGAACAAAATCTCCTGCTCATGGCATCAAGCTTGTGGCCCTCCCTGTCCACATGAGCTGAGTGCTTCCATCCAGACTTAGATTGTAGAGTACAATCTATTATGAGAGAATTAGGTGCCAGATGTTTGAAGAAGAAGGGGCAGGAAGCCTCCTGCACCCTGTAGAGACTCTTCAGTCTCTTCAAAGTCATAGTACAAGTAACTGGAGCATCCCATGAAATCTTAGATGTGCCGACCAGAACAAGCAGCATGGGCAGAGATGCAGGTTGAGCGGTTATGGTAGTGGCAAGGAAACCATAGACAGGGTCTTTGACCTCCACACCTGGGGCCTCTATTTCGAGGCCCAAGGCCATGGCCATTTCTACTGCCTGAACCCAATAGAATCTAGCTTCCTCAACAGCTGAGGCAGATGGAGTTGCAGTTACTTGGTCATCAGGAGATGTGCTAGATGGAGTTTCATTCTGCACAGACTCCTTGTCATGAGTCAGAGGAGAGAGGTCAGTCCTCAGCAGGTTGCACAGGATCCAGAGGTAGGTCACGCTCTCATATTGGTGACTGAGTTGCGCGAACAGTACGGGCTGTCGGAGCTGCAGATGTAACAGGGCACTTAAAAGATTCAGAAGGAGGCTTCTTTTTAGGAGCAGGTATTGTTGGCTCAGAGAGAAGTCCTCGTAGCTTCATGGTCTTATCCTAATGGTAATTCTTAAAGTCATAGGGAAGACCAGGTGAAGTAAAGAACATTAGTACCCTTCATGTGCACGGACATGACCCGGATCACGTGCCCCTGTTGAGCTAAGATAGTTTAGCAGGCGAACTGGCAGGTGTGGAGCAGGTAATGAAAGCACTCCCTCTATGGGTAGATGTTTTTTCTGAGGTGTTAATTCTCATTGTATCATAGAAAATGAGATTTTTTTCCAATTAGACAACTCTCATGACCCCACTTTCACTTTTTCACACTCTCTATTACTATGAATAATATGAGGAAGTAATCAATTTAGCACACTTCACCTTATGAAGACAAACCTCATAAAAATAAATTCACCAAAATTCACCCCTCTGCCCAATCACTCTTAAATTGGGGATGGGTGGTAGCCTCCACCCATTAGGCACTATCTACCAGCCCACCCCACTCCTTTGGGGCAGATCCACTTTCTGCCCCCAATCTGCCCCAAAGACACCCAAACTTCAAATATTCCCAAAAAATCAGCCCTCTGCCCAATCCACCTGAAATTGGGGTGGTAGCCTCCATCCATTAGGCACTACCACCCCACCCCACTCTTTTGGGGCAGATCCACTTTCTGCCCCCAAACTGCCCCAAAGTCACTAAAACTTCAAAAATTCTCAAAAAATCAGCCCTTTGTCCAATCCCCCTGAAATTGGGGTGGTAGCCTCCACCCATTAGGCACTACCACCCCACCCCACTATTCTGCCCCAGGCCCCACTTTCTGCCCCAATCTGCCCCAAAGATATGAAAATTTCAGAAATTTACCAAAAATCAGCCCTTTGCCCAATCCCCCTGAAATTGGGGTGGTAGCCTGCACCCATTAGGCACTACCACCCCACCCCACTCCTTTTGCCCAGATCCCATGCTATGCCTCCGAACTGTCCCAAAGTCACTAAAACTTCAAAAATTCGCCAAAAATCAGGACTTTGCCCAATCCCTCTGAAATTGGGGTGGTAGACTCTACCCATTGGGCACTACCACCCCACCCCACAATTTTGCCCCTGGGCCCCTTTTTACCCCCCTGAATCGATTCAGATTCGGATTAAATCCGAATCCGAACCGAATCAAGGGTGATTCAGGTGACCCAGATTCGGGCACAAAACAGAACAGGGGTGATTCGGTTCGGGTCCGAGCCGAATCACCCGAAAACCCGAATTGCACACCCCTATTATACAGTTCTCTTCCACATGAGTTTCAATGTTATAAACAATGGATGAAGGAATCTAAATAGAATTGGTGAATTCAGTCCTACTAGTAAGAGCGCAAAAACAGATATGTAATTTTAGGTACCTCAAATATATGTCTCAAATATTTCCTAATATGCAATATTAAATGTGCTTCAGTACCGTTTATGATATTGTAATATCAATACAATAAAGAGGAAAGATCTCTCAGGCAAATTAATATTAATTTATGATCTCTCATAAATTAGTTCTGTATGTCTCTGCGTTCAAATCACACCCTAAATCGCACCAATCCCTTCATACTGGCTCTCTCCTCCAAAGACCATTCAGCTACCTCCTAAAAAATCCATGGGAGATTCAAACAGCAATACAGAAAAAAACATTAATGTCTGTAGGCTTGACTAAAAACCTAATCATCAGAGAAAATAGAATTTAAAACTCTCACAGAACACTCCCCCTAAGTTCAATTAAGTATTGGGCAACTGTATATGCAAAACGATTTCAAACAAGATTATCCAATGGAAAAGAAAATAAGAATTAGAAGGCGCTAGTTCTGCCATAACAAAAGTAGTATGTATGTTATAAATACAAAGCCACATATCCACCAATATATAAAATTCCCATCTAGCCGCAAACTGTTATACAAAAACCATAATAAAATTAACAGAGATCAGCTAAACCTTTAATAGCCCCCCTCCTTGTGTAATGAAAAACAAACAAACCGGAGGGAGACTAAATTCAGCCTTGATACTGAGGTTATTTTAGTATTAAACCCTATATGAAACTCCCTAAATAATGTTTGGTGGAGAGAGAAAAAAAAAGGAGGAACAGTGCAGGAAGTACCCTCCATTAGTTGATAATGTAGACAAACTCAGTTATTAGCCTGCAATGGAGACAGTAGGAGACTTTGTTCTCTGCTCACAGCAGCTGCAGCCAGACTGGAGTCAAGGAGGCTATCACTGGCGGGGGCAGGCGGTTGAGCTCCTTCAGACATCCAATGTTGAGTAAGGATGGATGGATCTGCTCAGCGATCACCATATATATATAGATCCACAAATACACAGAGGTATTTTAAAAGCCAGAGATAAAGACATATATGGAAAGAAATGAAGATAGAGAAAGAAACAGACATAGTTATAAAGACACACACATATAGCAACAGTGGGGCAGGGAGTGCCATGTATGCAGCCATTATTACTGAGGTGGAGAAGAATGGTTCAGGTGAGGTGGTCAAGGCAATGAATGCTGGAAAGGAGGACATTCAGAAGTAAATGCTTCTGCTCTCTGAGATGAGCTCAGAGAACCTGGAAGTGAGTGCTGCCAGTAGTTTCCCTCCCAAGTCAGACTTCAAACTTTCTAAGACTCTAACATTACAACTACTACAAAAATTGTAGTAGGCCTCGCAGAGGCCATTTGAACATGCATGGTGGCCATTTTGTTTTCAGTGGCCATTAAAATAAAACATAAAAAAATGGCCACCACACATGCTCAAATGGTCGCTGCGAGGCCCTAGGCCTTGCCAGGCCTCACAGAGGCCTTTTGAGGATGTGCGGCAACCTCTAAAATGGCTGCTGCACTGATCTTTGTAGGCCTGAAAAGGCCTGAAAATTAGACCAGGACGGGCTGCGGTACAGTTCGCACCTGAACTGAACCAGGCCAGCCAGTTCTGTGCACACCCCTAGCTGGTGCTGGGATAAATGCTAAAGATTAAGAAAAAAGAAAAATGTATTTGGGTATGGGCATGTAGTTAGTTCCAGTAAGCAGTCTGTTTCAGTCTTAAAATTGTAATGAAGGAAGTTTTGCAGGCTCCTTTCTACACTGCAAATGTAACATCAGAAGCCCTGACCAACTGGGAGGAGACCCAACTGTGGGTGATGTGGGGACAAGCAAGTGGAGAAAAACCTTCGCTTTAAATCCTGGCTAGAGTCCCCATTTTGTTTCTCTGGCTTTAAGACTCCATTTCACTGAAAGCCAGACAAACAAGTACACTCTTCTTGTACCTTTCACACCTGGTCACCATTCTGTGAGATTTTAGAATTCATTTGGACAAATGGGGGAGCCTTTATTTTTCTGCTACCATATATGACTGATAATGATTGAAGCCATTTTCTATGGTTCAACATACTTTACACATTCATAAGAGCACCTGGAATCCTATTAACTAGAATATCCATATTATATCTTTCTGTAACTCTGAGGTGTTCGACAGCAGGAAACGCCAGATTTCCAATGCAAAAAGTGTTCTTTTTCCATGCTCACTTTGTAAATAGGTAAAGAGGGATAACCAAGTGAGATTAAAAAAAAATGAGCCTGAAAAAATCTCATGTTACATGGAAACTTTCTGAAACACATAAGCAAATGGAGGATCTTCCTACAGAAATACAAGACCGTAGTTAGCTGAATGTCTGTAGCACTAAACAGAGCTGTACGGGCACTGTAAAATAGATTCTGCCCAAAACTACAATTATCTGTGTCTCAATACAATTCCTGAGAAAAGTGCCAACATTTTCAGCTCATGGTGTTTAATTATCTTAAATGCTGCGTTAATTTTACTGATGATCCGAAGCCTGTTAAAAAGAGACAGTCTACTCCCACATCCAACTATATAAAGATTATTCTGAAATATTTAAAGAACATTACAATCCGGTCACCAAAAACTACATCTTTTGCTTGAGATTCTTTAGTATCTCAACTGTACTTCGCCTCTCGGATTAGCTAAGAATCCATTCTCTAAACCCATCCAGTTCAGATATTTGATTCAAAATATACCTATTAGTCTGCATGGAAAGAAAAAGCAATGGCAAAATCCAGACTAATTTATTCATGACTAAATCCCACTGAAATTAATGGGACTTGAGTTAGTTATGACTAATTTGTCTATTTGATTTCAATGGTGCTTAGTCATGACCAACAAGTCTGGATACTACTGACTGTTTTTAAATGTCCTTATGCTTCCTAAATTATGGCAATCCCCTTTAACCCCCGCCACCCGCTTTTTCAAAAATAAACCGGAAGGTTTTCTACAACGCTTCATAACTAATTCCTTCAATTTTCAAGGACTATATAAAAGTAAAATACATTTAATGCAACACAGAATAACTGGGTTTCTGAAAGAGAATGGACAAGGCATATGACTATTTTATACCACATTTACTAGGCTTGTGGAAAGTTTTGGCTTTGAAGCCAATTCATTTACATTTTGTGCTTGGCCCTGAGCAGAAGTTGCTCTCCCCCACCCCACCCCTGCTGCTTATCTCCACACAGAACGGTCTGTGCACAGCACTGGGCAGGATCCTTAACAAAGCCAAAAGAAGCCCTAGGGATGTCATGAAGCAGTGCTGGAAAGTGTGTGAGGAATGCTGCGAAATTGCCCCATAAAGGTCTATGTGGAAAGCATTGGGAACAATTACATTTTCTTAGCAGGGCCATCCCTAGGAGAGTATGGGACTGGGGGCAAGGTGAGCAGCACCCCTTACAGCCACACTCCTCCTCCACTGCCCTGCTGAGTATCCAGCAGGTGCAGCACTAAGGAGTTCAATCACCTCCCTCCTCATGCAGGTGATGAGAGGCAACTGAACTTCCCAGGGGTGTGCGAGCTGGATGGTGCAGGGCGCACATGCGCCTCTCATTTAGTGTGCAGCTCCCGCAGCGCTGAGAAGTTTGGTTGCCTCTCTCATCACTCGAATGATGAGGGAATCAATCGAACTTCTTGGTGCTGCATGTGTTGGATACTGAGCGTAGGGGAGGAGCACAGCAGAGGGGAGTACGGGGGTGGTTAGACCTGGCCACAGGGCCTGGGAGAGCGCAGCGCTCAGAGTAATTGCCCCAGTCACCCTGCCTAAAGCACAGGCCTCATGTGGCTTCCAGGACATCACTGGGGCTTCCCCACAGCTTTACTTCCCTTAAAAAGCCCTCCCTGGTATTGTGCACAGACTACTCTGTGCAGAGGTAAGTGAGGGGAGTGTTCACCTCACATGGACCAGTGGCAAGGTGCAAGTGATTCGGCTTCGATGCTTTGAAGTAAAATCCTTGCACAGGCCTAATGTTTATCAAGTACCATCCTGGTCTAAATACGACGGATATTTATATACTGCTTTTCAAAAGAAGTTCCCAAAGCGGTTTACATAGATATAAATATGACTACAGAATGTTTAAATCATTACTAGCATTATCTGGTGCTGCAGTATCACATGCATGCTCATGCATGATCTTTGCAGTTTCTTTTGTAGCTTTAGCCATGTTTGCAGTCTCAGAGCTTGTAAAAAGTTATGGCCTGGTTCACACATTTCTTGGTCCCATGCTGTCTGCAGCAAGCATGTATGATTGGGCTGCTTGCAGGTTTGCAACCTCGTTGGGATTGTGTGAAAGTACCAACTGTATGAACTTGCCTAGAGTACTGTTTGCCCACTCTAGGTCCTTTTTTGAGCTGCCATGATTGTGCAGATTACATCATCCCCATGCCCATCCCCATGTGAAGGGCAGTGGTTCATAAGACAGTTGTCTCCATGTAGCATCAGCTGGTTGCAAGCTCAGAGGCAATGTATGCCAATGAAGGAGTGTATGAATGGGCCTATACGAACAGTTTTGGGTTTTTTTTAAACATTCACTAATTTCATCAGCACATGTAGGCTACTCTTAGACAGCAGTGCCTGAACCATTCATTCTATCTGAATTACAGCTTCAGACAATTAAAATGAAAGTCTCCTGTTAAAATACACAGTTACGTCCTGTATCTGAGGCAAAACATATCCTGTCTTTTGTGATATATACAATTTGGGGAATGTTTTTGCTGAAAAGCAGTGTACAGATAATTCTAAAAAATAATAATTTTAAAAATCTACACATGGTTCAGGGGAACAAATATAAGCATTTCTTCTAAACTGAGCAACACAGATACTAAAAATGCAAATCTGAGGCTATGCCTCCTTTCAACACAGGTATCATATTTTCCACGAAACAGTCATTGAGGGAAAGGGCTGGTTTTCAAGTATATATACAGAGGCATATCTAGGGAAAACAGCGCCTAGGGCAAACACTGAAATTGCACCCCTGTCCAAACATCGGACACCCATCTTTCAGATAACTTTACCATAATATCAGCTCAAAAATACAAGTTCAGACACTTTCAGGAGAAACATGTTGTAAGCAACACACACACACACACACACACACACACACACACACACACACACACACACACCCATACATGTGGCACATATGTGCCAGCGCCTTCCAAAGGAAACGCAGCACATCCATGTGCTGGGCATGCCTCCATAGAGCTAAGCAGTGAAAGCTCTCTTTAGCAAATGCTCTGCCACCTCAGCACACCTCACTGCAGGTTGCTGCCTCCAAGAAATTCAGGGATGGGTTTTTTTCTGTCCAAACAGCTTTTGGCTTAAGGGGAGATGGTTGCAATGGAAAATCCTAGGGGCCCCAAACAATCTGAAATTATCCAGCAGCTTACAATCAGCTTGGATCCAGCAGCCTGATCAGGAAGAAGGTGGAAGTTGCAGCTAGCCACAGAACAGCAAAACAGTGTGATATTCATTCAAATCAGAAAAAATGTGTATGTGTGTAAGAGAGAAAGAATTTATAATAACAAACAGCATGCAAGTGAATATTTCCATTTTATTCCTTGCCTCTCCCCACCGTCCCGACCCTTCAGTTTTGCCAGCTTACAAGGTATTAAAACAACATTGGTTTTTTAAGGGATGTTTTGTGCTATTTTTGTGCCACTTGCTTTTGTGCCATTTATATCTGTTTTTTAAATGCTCGGGTCCATTGCATTCTTCTGATTCCCTAGATCGGGGGAAAAACTGGACTAGGGCCTCTCAGAGGCCTTTTGATCATGTGTGGCAGCCATTTTAAAATTTTTTAAACATGGCCACCGCACATGCTCAAATGGTCCCTGCGAGGTCCTATGCCTTGCCAGGCCTTGCAGAGGCCTTTTGAGCATGTGCGGCAACCTCCAAAATGGCCGCTGAACTGATCTTTGTAGGCCTGAACAGGACTGAAAATCAGACCAGGACGGGCTGCGGTGGTGATTTAAGAGGCTGCTGGTGGGAGGGGGAACCTTTGCAGACACCCCCCCTCCCCCACGGCCTTTAGGAAGCCTCCTGAAGGGGCTACAGGTTTTTTAAAATAAACAAACAAATAAAAATTCATGAATTGGGGAGGGGGTGGGGAGCAGCATGGAACTGGTGCCCCCCAAGTGGCACCTAGGGCACATGCCCTGGCTACTCCACCCTAGATTTGCCTATGTATACAGAATCATTGAAATGAAACAACTTTATGATGCTTGTAACTTTTAAAAAATGTCATGTGCATGAAAGGGCTGTACAATAATTCAAGATTAGAGGTTAATGAGATCTTAGGCAACGTGAAGCCATGGCATGGTCCAAAGGCACATGATATAGCACCTAGCTGAAGCTAAGCAGGTTTGGATCTGATTAGTGCCTGAATGGGAGAGTGATTATAAACTCCATATGTGCTATCTTGAATTCCCTGAAGGAAAGGTGGTATATAAATATAATGAATGAATAAAACAGGTCTGAAAGATTTGGAATACAATTTAACATTTTTAAAATTAAATTCCTGCTTTATTGGGCTCTAATTTTCAGAGCAGGGGAACTACTCTAGTACACATCTTTGGGTATATACACAGAAATCTTTTTCACCAATTCAGCAGGCTTAAGGTCTCACCTATTGAAATTCCACTAGAAAGAGTGGAGCTCTCTGCCTGCCCCCGCGACGGGGCATGTGGTTCCATGACACTGTCATCCAACAGATGCCTTGGTCCTGCATTGGGGAATGTTGCACTTTTGAACTCTGCCGTGTTCATCTTATGAATGAAACTGGAAATAGAAGACAGACAAGAATCAAATATTTACTTCAAGACATTAAAAAATGAATGCAACTGCATGACTGTAAAACAATAATATTTTCACCGTTTTCTAGTACCCATATATACTACCTACAAACACTACAGAAAGCACATAGAATATAGCAGGGATTTTTAACCTTTTTATAACTATATAGCCAACAGATCCTCAAGTATTACCCATGGACACCCATCCCATGTATATCTTCTATTTTCATAAGGCTCCAGTAAACATTAGAGAAATATTGTTTTGCTCAGGATAGTTATTTTCAAGAACTTTATTCTGGCTTAACAAGGAAGCAAATTAAACTCTAGAAAAGTGCCCTGGGCTGGGGTAGAAAAGTGCTGGGTATACTCTGAGGACTCTTGTCAATAGTGAAAGTATAATTAAAATTCAAGAAAAATAAAAAATGTGCCGCATTACAGTATGTTTTGGGGGAGCTACCTGTAAGTATAAATGGACAAGTTAAGAACCCCTGAAGCTGGGAATGAAGAAAACTGGTTGTTCACCTATAACTATTGATCCTTTGGTGGCCTGATATCATTCACAACATTGGGCTCTGTGCCTGTGCAGTAGCCACCGCAGAAAGATTTGTCAGCTCCACGAGGCGATTTGAAGCCCTGCCCTTCGCACACAGAACGCGCTCATTCTCTTTTGGCAGAGAAGTGCCTCGCTATTCTGTTTCTAGATGGATGACATTGGAAAGAGGCTTCTTCAAGCCTTTGAAGGTCAGTGTATCTGGATCAGCGGGGAGGTTGGGAGGATGTTGTGAATGATACTCGGCCACCAAAGGATCTGTAGTTACAGGTGAGCAACCTGTTTATCCTTGTGATGGCCTAGAATCATTCTCAATGAGTCGCTAGCTCACAAATAGTAGGAAGTGGGATTTAAAGAATCATTAAAAGTAAAGAATGCTCAAAATTGGCCTCAGCCACAGAGCGGATGTCAAGGGCATAGTGCTGAATGAATGGTTGATCTGACAACTAGATGGCAGTCTTGCAGATGTCAGTGAAACTAATGCCAGACAGGTGTGCAGCTGATGTTGCCACTGCTCTCGCAGAATGAGCCTGGATGGCAGAGTAACCACCTTGCTGCCTGTAGCAGAAAAGGATAACCTGGAATAGCCATTCTGACAGCCTTTCCCTGGAGACATGTTTGCCCCTACTACAACCCTCAAAGGTGACAAAGAGCCTGTAAGTATGCCAGAAGTCTTTAGTGTGTGCCTGATAGTAGAGAACAATTCTACATACATCCAAAGAGTGCAATGGGGCCAGGGGAAAAGGTGGGCAAGACTATGTCTTCATCGATGTGAAAGTCCGACACTATTTTTGGAAGGAATGACAGGTCAATTCTCATCACAACCTTGTTAAGTTAAAACACTGTAGGGAACATCAATTCTTAGTGCAGTAAGCTCACTAACCCTTGCAGAGGGTGATCTCATAGAATGCGGCCCACAACCACAGTTCCCGACTTTTTCTTGTGTGCTTGGAGAAGGAGAGGTGGATTTTGCATGTACATATAATATGGTCCTCCCTTAAGCATGGCAGACACAAATCATGCTGGTCTGAAGAGGCATAACACTTAAACATTTTCCTCAAGTCCATGAGACCCAAGGTGAAATGATCCAAAAGCAGCAGGCAAAACGTAGTTGAGGAAGCCCAAGGTCAAAGCTGAGAAAACACCACAGAAAAACCAAATCCAAATGCTAGGTAAGAGAATAGTCAAAAGAATAGGCCGAAAGTCATGGAAACTGATAATCAGTGAGAAACACAGACTGTTTTTATCATTCCAGGAACCAAGATGGAGGAGCAAATCCTGAAGGAAGCACACACTTCAGTGGATGGAAAGGAACTGAAGAGAGAGGCACTTTGCTGCCAAAAGAGATTGAGCGCACTCTGCACGCAAACAGCAGGGCTTCAAAGCGCCTTGTGGAACTGACAAATCCTTCCACGGTGGTTACTGCACAGGCACAGAGCCCAATGTTGGGAATGATACTGGGCCACCAAGAATCAAGGATCATTGCTTCAGACTTCTTATTTTGAACGCAGGCAGAAGAGGTACCCGCGAATAAATGTGAAAATACACGTGTGGTGCCTTCTGTGGTAATTGCATGACTAAGGCACTTTCTGATTGATCAAGCCAAAACCAACCTATTAGCCATGTACTGCAGCCTGTCAAATGCTCAACCAACTTCATGTTTTTGCAGCAACAGGCAAGCAGCAAGAACATCATGCCCCTGTTGAGTGGTTATGCATGGCTAGTGGGCTGCATCCAGTTTGGTGGGTCACAATTAATACAGGTCTACTACAGAGAAAGCAATCCTCTCTAATAAAACGCTTGGTGTCCATCCGTGGACGGACACCAAGCTTGCGTTTGTGCCTGGCCTGTTCTGGGCATGGGCACAGCGCATGCCCAGAACAGAGCAAGGGAGGCACGAACGGCAGGACCCGGCGGCCATCTTGGGCGGCCAGAAGCGGCCGCCCCAAAGAAGCCGGGTAAGCGGCGGTGGGGGACACTGGCCGAGGCGTGGCCAAGGCGGCGGCGGAGCCATGGCCGCCGCCTGGCCACGCCGCCGAAGCCGGGCGGTGGGAGGAGGCGGCGGGGGAAGCCGGCCGAGGTGGTGGCGGAGCCGCCACTGAGGCCTGGCGCCGCCCGCCGAAGCTGGGCGGCCCGGAGTCCTTGGGGCCCTTGCCCGGACGGGGAGACCGGCTGGGAATGTGAGGCGGGGGCGGCCCGGCCCGGCCGCGGCGCCCCCAGAGTCTGCCCGGCCGCTGATTGAGCAGGGAAGAGGTGGCGGGGGAAGCTGGCCGAGGTGGCGGGGGAAGCTGGCCAAGGCGGCGGCAGAGCCGCCGCCAAGGCCTGGGGGTGACGCCGCCGGAGCCGGGCAGAAGGGTGAATTTGGGCCCCTTCCCTTCCTAGCGCCCGTTATTCAACGGGCTAAAATTTACTTGTGTGCAATATTTGACTTTAGAAGGCCAGACATCAGCCATATTTCACTAGTTTCCCCCCCATGTGAAAAACATTGTTTTACTTACACCTTTAAAAATATATATAATATGATATATTTGAGCAACTTATACATGGAATATTAAATAAATGTTATACACATTATTATACACATTATATTATACACATTATAGATGAAATCAAATGGCAAAGGTGGTACCAAGAAAGAGCAAACAACTCCTTAAAAACATAATTTTGGGGTTGTATGAGATCAGAGCAATAACAGAGGAACCAAGATGCTAACAAAACACTATATTCAAACTGAGTTTAAAATCAAGTGCTAACTTGTATCCTAAACTGTGACATTTTCTGTGCCCATGTGGCATTAGATTCCTAGGGGATGGTGGAGTTGGTGGTAGTAATGCTCCTTCAGCTGCAGCATTTTTTCGTACACTTTGCGGAGAAAGTCCCACTTCGGGGCCTGCAAAAAATGAAAACAAGCAATTTATAGTTCAGTGTAACAAACAATTATGACTTACATTACCATCCCCCACTTTTCACATGCCAATAAAGCTGAAAAGAGATTCCACAAATATTATGAACCAGAGCGTCTTAATGCATTAAGTCTTTTGCAACTAGCTTTCCCACAGACTAGCTATTTGAAGCTGAATCTAGACAACAAGGTGATGACTCTGCAGAGGTTTGTGGAAATTGGATTGCTGACACATTTCTCGTTAGTGCTGATTGATTGATGGATTAAGTGTAGTCAGTGTCGACTCTTAGCGACCACATAGATAGATTCTCTCCAGGATGATCTGTCTTCAACTTGGCCTTCAAGTTCTCTCAGTGGTACATTCATTGCTGTCATTATCGAGTCTATCCACTCTGCTGCTGGTCGTTGTCTTCTTCTCTTTCCTTTTACTTTCCCCAGCATTATGGACTTCTCAAGGGAGCTGGGTCTTCGCATAATGTGTCCAAAGTGCATTTTTCATATACAGTATGAAAAATGTCCTTTAGTTCAGTCCTTTTGGCATGAGGTGCTCCAGTAGTTGAGCTATGTCATGTGCCTGCCTAGCTAATGGATATTCTTGGAACTGGGCAATATCCAGACTAGTTTGTTATGACTAAGCACCACTGAAGTCAATGAAACAAGTCAGTAATGACAAACTTGAGTCACACTAACCTCCATGTGACGTAGGCATTATTACTATTGTTATCTACTGGGATATACCTCTGAGATTTGGAGTTTCCCAGTTAAGAAAAAAATAACTTGGCTTACAGAACAGAAGAGGCAAACCTTGTTACTTGCGGGGTTACCGCACTTAATGAAACTGCAAGTAACGAGGCATTGTGCCTATGGAAAACAGGGGGTTAGGTTCCAGAATGCACAAAAATGTTTTAAGAACGGCAAAAAACCCCAAATCAACCCAACAACTGTAGTGTGCTCCACGGGGTCTCCTTGTGCCCAGCAATGCCCTCCAAACAGCAAAATCCCCCCAACACTGAAAAAATGCTGTGGAAAAACCCGTGGAAACGAGGGTTTTAACCCTTTAGTATCTGTGGATACTGAAATTGGGTGTCAATTACACAATTTCTAATTGTGAATTAGATAATTAGAAATTGGTGCCAATTAGAACAGGTAATTAGAATAGGTGAAATGCTGATATAGAACCTGCACATAATGAGGTTCTCCTGTAGTCATGAAATGTCTGATTCTCCAGAACACAGAAAACTAACATGCTGCTAGGTATGGCTATGCAGCTTATATGATTGATTCCCCCCCTAGCAAGTAAATAATGTTCAGTAGGAGGGACACATCTGACAGATTTGTGAACATCCAAGATGAAATTCTAGAAACTAGAAGTCATGCTTTACCTTTTGAACTTTGGGTACAGCAGTTCTCTTCTATACTTACAACCATTTCCTGGCTACCTCATCTCTTCATTCCCACCCTCACCCCCTGGGACAACATGCCAAGAGCTCTTTGCTTTATCACTGTAATCAAATATCTCCCTAAGCCCCTCTTGGAAACGAGGTATGGACCTCTCAGAGTCAATCAGTCAGAAGAACAATCAATGCGTATCTCAGTAATTCTTAATTTGGCTAAAGCCCATGGTCTGCGAGAGGCAATATTAACTGACTGCTCCCCCTAGAAGGAGGGTTCTACCCTTGCCAATTATGATAGCATTTTGAGTTTATTGTGTCCTGTGTTAGTTAAATCTTGCCCCACTCTTATAAAACACTCAAAATCATTATCTAGGCCATGGTTTGATTTAGATTGCCTGAATGCGAAAAGGGAATTGGTGAGAGCATTTAAAATCCATGCGGAAGATTCACTGATAGTTACAGCACAAGAGGTTCATAATAAGAGATTACAATATAACCAGCTTCTAAGAAATAAGACATTGCAAGCTACCAAAGAAAATTGGTCCAAATTAATTGAGGCAGCCAGAATGAAAACTCAAGCCACCTTTTGGAGGCAAAAGTTGAAAGATCTTTCCATAGACAAATGGCTGCTGATGTTAATTTCCACTTAGTATGAAAGCATCTATTTGAAGGTGCACTGTAATTCATCTGGGTTCTTGTCGGCCGAGATTCCTACATTTAGAGGTGTGAGGCAGGGCTGCATTTTAGCTCCAGTTTTGTTTAATTTATACATTAACTCTGTGGTCCCTCATCTAACTGTTCTTTCCACACACCCTCCTAAATTAGCATATAAGCATGTTTCCATTCTGCTTTATGCAGACGATATGGCAATCATGTCCCAGACCCCTACTGGTTTGAAGCGTGCATTGGGACTTCTTTCAAACTTTTCTGCATGTAAGAGTTTATTGAAATTAACTATCAAAAAACCAAAGTTCTTGTTTTTACAAAACATCCCAGGCAATATAACTAGATCATCAATGGACATAAGATTCCTCAAGTTAATTCTTTCAAATATTTAGGTGTGGTTTTTCATTCTTCAGGTTCTCGTAATGTCCATCTAAAATCTACTTTGCAGAACGCTCAGTCATCAATAGATCTTATTAAATCCTATCATTTCACGTGGGGGGCTTCGTATATACCTGATGCAATCAAGCTAATTGTAGCCAGAGTTTTTCCACAACTGTTGTATGGTGCCTAACTTGGTCCAGTCAGTAATTTTTCCCTGATGGAAGCTACACAGTCTAAATTTTTAAGATCTATTCTGCAGGTTCCACGATGTGTTCCTAATGCAGTGGTGAGACGAGAGGTGGGTTTAATCAGGCTAGAAACCTGTTACTGGAGATCTATTTTATTTTGGTTGAAATTGGTGTTTACTCAGGTGGCACTGGCTTCTCTCATAATGACTGATGGTTTTAATTTCAAATGAAATTCTTTGGTTAAAAACAAACAAGCCCAATATGGTTTTTTCCAAGATGAGGTTATTAAGCTGGGATTTGATTAGGCCAGGAGAGTTATTAAGAAACATATGCTAGATATGGAACTTCAAGAGGATGTTGCAATTTTGCCAAAAAACATCTTCTTAGGGAACTAATTGATTGCTTGATTTTTATTTATTTATTTGATATGTATATTGCCCTTCCAAAATGGCTCAGGGCGGTTTAAAATTAAAACACACTACTAAAACAGTAAAGAGCTAAAACAAATTAAAAAATATAAATAACAATTAATAATTTAAAAACATTTTAAAACAACAATTAAACAATTACAGTGATTAAAAAACCCCAAATCGGGTTTTGAATTTTAAAATAAACCAGAAATTAAGTCCCCCACAATTTAGGAAGCTGAGAAAGCTTAGGTGAAAAGAAGGGTTTCCAGGTGTTTTTTGAAAATTGCCAGAAATGGGGAGGATCGTATCTCAGCAGGGAGTGCATTCCACAATCTTGGGGCAGCGACCGAGAAGGCCCGTCTCTGTGTAGCCACCAAACAAGTTGGTGGTAACTGGAGACGGACCTCCTCAGATGATCTCAATGGGCAGTGGGGCTCATAACGAAGAAGACGCTCTCTTAGATACCCAGGGCCTAAGCCGTTTGTAAGTTATAACTAGCACTTTGTATTTCATCCGGAAACCTATTGGTAGCCAGTGTAACTCCATCAGTAAAGGAGTAACATGGTCTCTCCGAGATGACCCAGAGACCAACCTGGCTGCCGCATTCTGAACCAACTGAAGTTTCCAGACTATGTACAAAGGCAGCCCCACGTAGAGCACATCACAGAAGTCAAGTCTGGAGGTTACCAACAGATCTACCACAGTTTTGAGGTCATTGATTTTGAGAAACGGGCGCAGCTGGCATATCAGCCGGAGCCGATAGAAAGCACCCCTGGCCACCGCCTCAACCTGAGAAACCAGGGAGGTGTGAATCCAGAAGTACTCCCAGACTGCGAACCTGTTCCTTTTGGGGAAGTGTGACCCCATCTAGAACAATCAGATCAAAATTGTCTCTAGAGTTTTGACCCCGCACAATAAGTACCTCTGTCTTGTCTGGATTCAGCTTCAGTTTATTCTCCCTCATCCAGCCCATTACTGCTTCCAGGCAGGCATTTAGGGAGGATATGTCAGCTCCTGAAGAAGTTGACATGGAGAAGTAGATCTGGGTGTCATCAGTGTACTGGTAACACTCAGCTCCAAATCCCCTGATGATCTCTCCCAGCGGTTTCATGTAGATGTTAAAAGCATTGGAGAAAGTACGGAGCCTTGAGGGACACCATACTTAAGCTCAGATTTTGAAGAGTAACAGTATCCAATCGACACCATCTGGAATCTATCCGAGAGATAGGAGCGGAGCCACTGTAAAACAGTGCCTCCCACCCCCAACACCCTCAGACGTTCCAGAAGGTTACTATGGTCAATAGTATCGAAAGCTGCCGAGAGATCCAAAAGGACCAACAAAGTAACACTTCCTCTGTCAATTACCAATTGGAGATCATCCATCAGGCCGACTAAGGCAGTCTCTACCCCATAGCCCGCCCGAAAACCAGTTTGAAATGGGTCTAGATAATCAGTTTCCTCCAAGACTGCCTTGAGCTGAGGCCACCACCCTCTCAATGACCTTGCCCAGCCATGGGAGGTTGGAAACAGGCCTATAATTGCTCAACTCCGAGGGATCTAATGCAGGTTTCTTTAGAAGAGGTCTGATGATTGCCTCCTTAAGACAAGGAGGCATCCTGCCCTCCCTCAGAGAAGCATTTATGATATCCACCAGGCTGTTTACAATAACCTCCCTGCTAGATTGAACAAGCCATGTTGGACAAGGGTCAAGAGAACAAGTGGTAGGCCTCACCGTTCCAAGCAGCTTGTCCACATCCTCAGGAGTCACAAACTTAAACCGATCCAGTTGAATCACATAAGAGGAGTTGTTGGGCACCTCCAGCTCAGACATCAAATTAATTGTGGAGTCTCCATCTAGGTTGGCCTGAATCCAAGAGATTTTATCTGCAAAAATCTCTTTAAACGCATCACAGCGGGTAACTGATGACTCCAAATTCTGGTTCAAGGGAGGGGGGGCAGATACTAATCCCCTCACAACCTTGAACAACTCCGCTGGACGTGAATTCGCAGAGGCAATATGGGCAGAAAAGAACCGCCTCTTTGCCGCATGTATTGCCTGAGCATAGATCTTTAGATGTGCTCTATGTCACAATCTGTCAGATTCGAGTTGAGTTTTCCTCCACTTGCGCTCCAGTCGCCTACCTTGCCGTTTCAGCCCCTGTAGATCTTCTGTATACCAAGGGGCCAATTTTGAAGCGGGTCGGAGGGGACGCTTGGGAGCAATCGTGTCTACTGCCCTGGTGAGCAAGTTGTTCTAATTCTCTATCAGGGCATCAACAGGATCACCAGCAAAGCCAACATTAAATCCCTCCAAGGCTTCTTGGAAGCTTAATGGATCCAATAACTTCTTCAGGCGGACCATTTTAATGGGCCCCTCGCCCCTGTGGAGGTGGGAAGTAGTTGTAAGTCCAACCTTAACCAGATGGTGGTCCGTCCATGACAATGGGGAAATCACAGGAGTCCCCACCCACGGAAAACCACCCTGATCAGAGTAAAATACCAAATCAAGCGTGTGACCTACAATATGTGTCGGTCCAGAGACCACTTGGGATAGGCCGTAATTGTCATGGCCGCTATGAACTCCTGAGCTGCCCCGGACAGATTGGTCCCAAAATGAACATTGAAGTCCCCCAGCACCAAGAGTCTGGGAGACTCCAACGTGAGTTCCGCGACCAAGTCTGTGAGCTCAGTAAGGGATTCCGCTGGGCAGCAGGGCGATCGGTACACCAACAGAAGTCCCAAACTATCCCTGGTCCCCAAACTCAAGTATACACATTCAATATGGTCCGATACCCTGACAGGGACCCTGGTAAGGAAGATGTTATCCTTATAGACCACAGCCACCCCACCTCCCCACCCACGTCCCCTCACCTGCTCCTCTACAGAATATCATGGAGGAAGAAGCTGGGACCAAACTGGATCACTAGCCTCCCCCAACCAAGTCTCAGTAATACATACCAGGTCAGCCCCTTCATCCTAGATCAAATCATGGATGAGTTCAGATTTATTTTGGACTGACCTGGCATTACAGAGGAGCAGGGAAAAGCTATGTGGGTTGTTGGCAGTGCTCCCCGAGGTCAAAGAGCTGGCAGGGCAGCCGGAAGGGGAGACTGCTATTAAATTTCTAACTACCCTTTCCCTGGAACGGCCCGCTGACCTGCCAACATTACTTCTTCTTTTCCCCACCACCACTGGGATGGCTGCCCCATAGTCAACGAAGGCACCCCCTGTCCCCCCATCTTCAGGTGAACCCAAACACATTACACAATTTCAACCCAAGTCTAAAACAGTTTAAAACTAATTAAACAGAAGCCCTCTAGCCCTCGCCCTCATTCTCCCCCAAAGTGGCTCCCCCAAAGGGGTGACCCCCTTTGGTGTCGCCCCTTAACATCAAACCGGCAGAGTATTTAAGGATCATCATAACTCCTAAGTTCAGCCGTGCTTTGACTCTTGCTTGGCTCAGTGTGTTCCCAACTGCCATATTGGAAGGAAGATTCAAAGGTATTCCTTTTTCCACTTGAGTTTGTCCATGAGGCTCTGGTTCCATTGAGACGTGTGGGCATGAAATATTATACTGTGACTTCTATAGGGAAGCTCGATTAAGATTAGTTTCGACCCTTCTGCAAAACTTTCCGGGCCATTCAGATGAGTTTTATCTAAACTTTTTTCTCTCAAATTCCGATTGTGAGATTATTAATAAATTAATAAATAGGTTTTGTTATATCATTTGTAACATTCATTTAGAACTTCGGTAATGTTGTTATATGTATACTGGTCTATGACTATAATAAAGTTTGACTTGACTCTAAGCCTGCCAGAATCCAATTCTTGAAACTAGCTGAAATCTTTAACACAAAGGTAGAACCCAGACAGTCTGGTTATTTTTTAGATGATGAAAGGAAGTCAACATTTTTAAACTGATTAATTTTAGTGCTAATACCTCATTGTGTAAAATTCTGTTTTTAGAGTTAATTGTTATGAAGAAAACAGATCACAGGAATACTTCCAATCTAGTGCCATTTCTTTTTCTCTAGACATATACAATCATAGTGACAAAGTCTTTAGCAGCATGAAACTGAAGACATGTGATGGGGGAAAGGATGAAAAACCCCTGGTCACGGGTGCTGGAATCCACAGAGCAGGCTTTGGAGATAGATAGAAGACTGTTTAAGTTTAGTTCTCCTTTGAATGGATGAAACCAGTTGCCTCTGAAGAAGAGCTGCAGGATTTGAAATGTACTGAGCCAATCATTTTCAGTGCACTTCAAATCTCCTTTCTCTGTTTGCATACCTTTACTAGAGAACTTCAGAGTGAAATTAAATCAAAGAGACCTTTAAAAAAAAATACATTGCTGTCTGATCCACATTTACCTACTAAATCTTCACGAGATGCAGCAGAACGTGGCGTATTGGTACCGGGTTCTATCTTTAGTGAAAGCCTGCATTAAAAAACAAACACATTTGTTTGCCATTAGCATTGCATGGGTGGAAATAGACTGGTATTTTATTCTTCAGAAAACTTAGGTATATAATTTTCTATTCATTTTGAGCACTGCACAGGAGCCCAAACCTAAACCATCTGACTTCCATTCAAGGATATAACACTATTCTTAAACGTTTTACATAGTAAATAGCTAATTTCTGAGATTTTTGAGATCACAGGACATATGATCATAGAACATATTGCTATTTGCATTTGATGTTGAATAGTGTACACACAGGTGCCACAATGCAGTACTGTGATTTCCTGGTGTTACCAAGCAACTCCCTCCTATTGTGTATTCTGACTTCATTGGGTGGATTCTTCTATAGCACTACTCAGTAGAAAATCTCAGTGCTTAATGGCTACCAATATCCACTTTAAAGGGCTGTACTGAAACTCTAAGGATTCATCTGTGTTGGTGAATGTGGTACTGAGAAGAGATTGTACAAGGAGGAACTGAATAATGGGGAATGAGGAGAGAAGATATAGCATTGCAGGCAACAAAGAATGGGTCCCTAGATAATTATTTCTAAGGCTTCAAATTACGACAGCTTATCTTGTAATTACATATATAACTACAAACTGGGGGAAATCCAATGGAGAGCTCATGAAGAGTCGCAGTCTAGAATTCCGGGAGGTCCTAAAAATACCAAATGGTCATGAAACAGAAGGACAGGTGCTCACTCTTATCCTCATTTACTGTTCTGTATAAAATATTAGCTAGCTGTAAAAACTAAAACCTGACAGAAGTGTTGCATTCTCATTTTCCAGTTTTCATACTTACTTATAATTATCATCTTCCACAAACTTTTGAAGTTCTTCTATATACTGAACAGAATTCAGGTATTTCTGAACATGAGGCAACACAGGAATATCTAGATAGCAAGCAATAAATATATAGCAGTCATTTTGTATCCTTTAAGAGGGTCTCTTGCATTTTTCTATAATCCATGCATGTAACAATTGCAATATCACCACCTGTTTTTGTTTTTTTTTTAAACTCATAAGCAGACATTTGGCGGACAACTGTCCAGAAGACACGAATCTGTTCAGTTGAAAGCTAGACAAAAGTAGATTAGGGATAGAAATGATGCACTGCCTCTCATGGATATCATATAGCTGTCAATGCAATGCACTTAAATAAAATGAGCTCTCCTGGGGTGGGGGCAGACAAAGGTATCAGTGCTGCTACTTTTACTCTGCACACAAGATTCATATACCTACTCAGCATTGACCCAAGATATCTGGGTCAACTCTGCCAAAGGTGAAAGACAAGAGCTCAAGGTATTTTCTTCCAAAATAAAGCTATGATAGCCTAGCAGAGTTTCTGAGCCCTCTAGATAGCCCCTGGTGGAGTTCTTTACAACGTGTTGTTTGTAACAATAAACACACAGTGGTACTCTGAGTAAGCACACTCTCTTTTTTGGTTTTTCTTCCTCCCTGCCCCATTCACCAAGTGGGGGAAGACAGAAGTCTTTCCATGGTGGATCCTCCTTTTCCTCCCTAACTGAATAGCACTTCCAGACTCTCTTTATTGCAGGAGAGTCTGGGCAGAAGTGCAAAGAGGTGGCCGGAAGGAGATAAGACCCTGTGACAGTTCGAAATGCTGCTGCCTTCTCCCAAATACCTCACCATCTACAATTGGCTAATGAAGAGGTGATTGAGAGAAGGCAGTGGCACTGCAAGATATTTGTGCTGCTTCTTCTGGTTAATTATCAGGGGGTGAGAGCAATGGGCACCACTGCTACCCTGATAATCTGATTGCATTCACCTCATTATGATGTCTGCCTAATGCGTGCTCATCCTTACTGTTTCCACAGTCCTCCTTGGTGGCACTTCCTAATGTGAAACTAAGCAACCACATTCCTCAAGCCAAATAAAAAAACCAATTTGGTGACTCAAATGAGCAAGTCACACTGGAAACTTGCTGATGAATGCTAAGAAAACCTGAAGCATGCACACATGATCGCTCCAAAGAACAAAATTATATACTTGACCCTACCCTGTCAATATGCTATACTGTAATATTTTATGATTATCTAAAAATATTGACTAAACTGTCTCCTACTCACCTACAATCAATGAATGTTTCCCTGCAAAAATATTTTATATATGCTCCCAAAAGATAAAGCATAATTTTAAAAAGAGTAAGAAACTATAGGCCAAAGCATGGCAGAATACTGTACATGCAACTGTTCTGCTCATGATTTTTGCCACTTTGAAATATCACAGGCATCCAAGAAAACATAACTTCCCTCTCAGATCTATTCATTTTTTTTCTGTAGAGAAGCCAATTCTAAGATCACATTCTACAATAGACAATATAACCATCATTGTTGCAATGTAAGTCTCATTAGTTACATACATGATTAAGCCAAGTCCCCATGAACTGCAAACTCATCAAACCACTGGATTCACTCATTACACACAATGCTGAAGTATAAATGTGTAACATTACTTACCATACTCACAAGACTGTTGTAAATCTGAAATTATTCTAAGTATGTTATTCATTAAGTTTGATCTCTGCTCATTTTCCAGAATACTCCCCGTGGATGGGTATGCCGAGTCTATGTATGTCAAGTCTGAGAGATAAATACCTGAATAATAAAAAAAGACGACAATTTTTCCCCCATCTAGGACCTTGAAATAAAGACACATTTCAAATCAGCGTATGTTTCTATTTTATATTATATAGAAATGTAGAAGCCTTTACTAACTTTGGACACATATCACCACTGCATGGAAATATCAATTGCCTAACAGCAAAGTATTCACCTCAAAACATTTTAGTGAATATGCACCCACTAGCAGCAACCTCCTGTTCTGCAGCTGCTGAGTGGAGCCCTCTCTTGATGGCCAAGTGTCTCCATCTGCTCCACCCGCTCTGCAGCTACCTCTACAAAAGGACAGCTTGGGCCAGGGGAGTGAGCCCTGGGCACGAACACAAGGGCTCTCGTCCTTGTGGCTCTCAGCCATGTGGGGAACAGCTGTTGGACCGAAAGAGTTAGAGGAATGAAGAAGTGCAACAAAGTTCTGGAGGACTGCAGAGCAAATGCACTGATGGGATCAGCACTCCCCATACCTGTTTGGGGTTTTAGCAAATGCACAGAGCCTACCAGATTAGCTGATTAGTCTTGCCCCTGGAACACAACTTCTGGTACTGTTTGTGACCAGTGGCCAAAGCACTAGCAGGGGTGGGGCTTATCTAGAATATTGCCTCTGTTTTAATAGAAGGAAGTTTTTATGTCTTGTCACTATTAAGTGTTGCTCTTCACGATATGTATCAGGGTGGGGGCTGCTACTAATTGAGGCCCTCCCAATTAAGGTGGTCCTTGATAGAGGGAGATATGGCAGTGAGAGGAGGACATGCCAGGTGAGGGGGAGGGCGCACTGGCTATAGCAAAGCCATCACACCCTCTGGTCCTTTTCCCATCCAAGGAGACCCCAGTAACTTTCCTAGCTGCCCACCTTGCCTGAAGCTGGTGCTATTAAATTCCAGGTCCGTAAATGCAGACCACAGCCACCCAGGAGATTATCCTGGATGAGCACGCTGACCTGGCATGCATTATGGAGATTTGGTTGGATGAGGGGAAGATGTAAATCTTTCCTAGCTGTGCCCACCAAGTTTCCAGGTGCAGCATCAGCCACAGCAAGGAAGTGGGGTTGCCCTGGTTCATTGGGAGACCATCCCTTCACCAGATGCATTGTCCATCATTCTGACCAGTTCAAGTGCCTGCATGCAGTGATGGGATCATGAGACAAATTTGGGATTCTGTTGGAATACTGACCACCCCACTGTCTAACAGTCTCCCTGCCTGAGCAGCTTGAGGTGGTCTCAGATGTGGCAGCCAGGACCCTGAGGCTGTTAGTTTTAACATCCATGCTGAGGCCACCTTGTCTGGTGAAGCTTGGGACTTCATGTCCTCCATGGTGACCATGGGCTTGTCTCAATTGATATCTGGTCCCACATATGTGGCGGGTCATACTCTCAACTTCGCCTTTGGGTCAATGGTGGACAGAGAGAGCTGGTCTTGTGGTAGCAAGCATGACCTGTCCCCTTAGCTAAGCAGGGTCTGCCCTGGTTGCATATGAAAGGGAGACTAGAAGTGTGAGCACTATAAGATATTCCCCTCAGGGGATGAAGATGAAGATGCTCTGGGAAGAGCACAAGGTTTGAAGTTCCCTCCCCTGGCTTCTCCAAAATAGGGCTGAGAGAGATTCCTGCCTGCAACCTTGGAGAAGCCACTGCCAGTCTATGAAGACAATACTAAGCTAGATAGACTAATGGTCTGACTCAGTGTACAGCAGCTTCCTATGTTCCTATGACAGTGGTGCTCCGGGATAGTCTAGGAGGCTTTAATACCATTGTCATGGGCAGATCTCTATCTGGTGAAGAGAGATTCCCTGGTATACAGGTAAGTTGCGTACCATGAAGCAGGCTGGTAGATGGCTTGTGTGTCATTGGTGGAAAATTCAGAATGAGTGTGATCAAACACAGGCTAGAGCCCATATTAGGGCCTATTCTTTGATAGTGATGGCAGCAAAGAAATCCTACTTTTCTGCCACCATCACGTCTGCTAAATGTCTAGCAGAGCTTTTTCTATTGGTTCGAGGTTTCCTATGTGCGGGCCCCAAAGACCATCAAACAGAACCCTTGAAAGCCCGCTGTGATCAATTTGAATTACATTTTGCAGATAAAACCACTCATACCATTCTGACTGGAATGCTAAAGTTTTTGCGGCACCAGAACTGGATGTTGCCAATGCACCATCTGGTCTTGTTATACTGGATGGTTTTTAGACTGTGTTGCCTGAGGAGATGGACAGGCTGCTGAGAAGGCTGATGCTTATCACATGTGTGCTCGACCCTTGCCCTTAATGGTTGGTGAAGGCTGCTAGGGAGGGACTGGGTCCATGGTTGGCGGGGTTGGTGCATGCCTCTATGAAGCAGGGCATTGTGCCCCCTCAGCTGAAGGAGGCAGTCATTAAAAAGCTCTCTTTGGACCCAGATTATTTAAATAAATTTTGACCAGTTTCTAGCCTCCCATCTTGGGCAAGGTGTTGGAGAGCGTGGTGGTGTCTCAGCTCTAGGCAGCCCTGGATGAGCCTGATTACTTAGATTCATTCCAGTCTGGCTTCTGACCTGGATACAGGATAGAAACTGCCTGGGTCACCCTGGTGGATGACCTACACTGGGGAGATAGACAGAGGAAGTAACTCAGATTCTAGATAGAGCAGTCTATAGATTTTTATAATATCAGTTTTTAGCTTTTTATTAATCTTTTAATTTGAAGTGGTTTGGTTTTTTTAAATATAGTTTTGGCATGGTCTTTTAACTTGTTTGGCTTTACTAGTCTTATTTCACATTGTACCTCCAGTAGTGTACTGGAGGAGCTGGGTATAAATATTTTAAACGAAACAAAACAAATAATAGAATCACTTCAGGAATCATTCAATGGATACAAAAAGCTATTCTGGAATTGGCTCCTGAAAGGTGCAAGATAGGAAAACCTTGCATCCTTAATTGTGCACTCACTAATAGCTTTAACGCTGCTAAATTTTAAATTGTTTTTATGTTTTAACTCTCAAGGAACTGCCTTGAGATTGTTTTAATGAAAGGCTGTATACAAATTTAATATATATATTTTAAAAAACACCTCTGTTTTAATTTTTACTGTTTTTATTGTAAACCACCTAGACTTAAGTTTTGAGTGGTATATAAATTTGTTGAATGAATGAATGAATGGACGCTAGGGACAGAGCTTCCAGAACCAGCATGTGAAAATATTTAATTGTATCTGGCTTTTGATTCTAAGGGCATACATCTACAGGATGGTCAAGAAGCTCTAACAGGTTGAAACCAAGTTCAAGCTTTTGGGAAAGGTCAGATCAAGAATACATAAAAACAATCCATAGGTAATGGCTCAAAAAGAGAGAGTTATACAGATGTAATACTGTTATTTATGGCATTCTGGCCAAAAGCAACAAACTAAGTTCAAAATACTGCTAAATACTATATAAACCGAGCCTGCCAAATATAAGGCCCAATTAGTTAAATGTCCCCTCAATCAACAATGGCACATTTTCAGTTAAAGTTGTTTGTGTATGGCCCCTGGGCATCTACTGGCCATGGAATTTGGCCCTCCAAACAATGTAAGTTTGATTCTCCTCATATAAACTGAGAGATAAAATAGCCAAAGTAAGAAAGACTCTTGCTTTCATCTTTGAATGGTTTCAATTTTAAGTTTCAGGTTATTTTAGAGTTACACTTTCCTTCACCTTTTCAGGGTATTCATAACTTCAGTCAATTACATGACACTGACAGTCAAGTTTTACAGCCAAAATAAGATGCACAAGGCTCTTCACTGTGTATATGTAACACTGGTTACAATGAGATCCCTCCCCAACTTTCCAGTGTTATGACACACCCCTAAAGTAGCGTTTAACTCTAGCGTTTAAGTTAGAGCACAACCACATGTTCTGCTTCCACTGTATATTTTCAGACCCAGTCTATTGTTTTCTTAAGGCAAAATTGTAGTTTCCAGGAAGGAAATGGAAGGACATCTAACTCTTTCTTTACCTGCTGCTTTTCTTTTCACATGTATATCCCCCATCTTTCTTCCATGGTAGGTGGCATACATGAGTTCCCAGATGACCTCCCATCCAGGCACTGACCAAACCCATACCTGCTTAGCTTCAAGCAAGGTGGCTTCATCATGTGCCCTCTGACCAAGCATTTCCACCCTCCAACAGGGATTCCAGACCTATGTTTCTTTTGCAAACATGGGTCTGGAATCTGGGTGGAACAAAATGAACCTGCTTGTGGGGAAGGGGGAACAAGAACGGAGAGGGAAAGTAGTGAGAAAAAGGAAGGCTAAAATGCTTTCTTCCACTGGAAACTCTGCCTTGCTTTGCTCCAAACAGATGGTGGGACTTTGAAGATATGTGCTGGAACCTGGAAGCAGAACATATAGTTCTTTTCTTATATATAAGATGTAGCTGGAACCTGAATCTGGTTGCAAAAATCCACATCTTTAAAAGCATATTTACAATTAAAAAGTTAAAAAGCATATTTTTAATGGACAAATTAAATATTAAAATTAAATTCTTACATTCCTAAGTGAACAGGCATCATCTTTACCTTCTTTGTACTGAACTACATAAACTTGGTTTTTAACCAATATTTGCATCAGCCAGGTTTTTGCTTTTTTGATACACCACATGTTTAAGTTTCTTTCCGTAATGATTGACATTTTTCATACCATTTAGTACCATTGCCACGTTTAGAAAAAAACATTAAAAGATAGGACAAGGCCAAAGAGAGTAGCAGAACTGAGTATTTTATAGTATTCCAGATTTAAGAACTGTCACAAGTTACAAAAATAGCACTAAACAAATATAACAGTAAGAAACCAGTCAGTAAGTATGAAGACTTTATAAGAGAGATATAACATCCAGAAGAGTTCCTTTGAGATAATTTGAAAAGCAAAACTGAAAGTTTCTGCTGTGATCCAGAGTTAGTATGTCATAATAGATAAATACAAGTTAAGTGGGTTTTGTTATTAAGTTTTTGGTTCTCTGAACAAAAGTGACACCATAACAACAGGGGAGGCTATCACATGCTTAGCCTCTGCTTACATTGTGAATTTCAAACAAACAAAACAGTTTTGTTCTTCCCTGGTAATCATGTAAACAACCAAATGTGTGTGTTCCTGCAGGAAATGGTCTTTCGAAACTGACCCTTTGTATTGCAAGATGCTTTCATTCTTATAATAAGGTTCTTCCAAGGGCTCCACCATATTAACAAACATAAAACCTGGTTCTTCTAAAATTCTAGCCTTCTGTCAAAAGTTCCCTGGAGAGGTTCCTTTTCATCTAACTAGACTGATTGGATAAACATAAATAATAAACATAAGGCACTGCCAGTCCTCATTGCCTGACTGACCACAATGCTGCAATTGCACACTGTCAGTCTTACATGGAGAATAAGACTTCCAGTTTCTCCTCTCTGAATGAGAGTAATTATTCCTAGCAGAGAATCTTGAATATGGTGACATTGCAAGTTTTACAGCTTTCACCCAGGTTGACTTAGTCAAATAATTATAAACAAATGTTTTCTTTTATAGGCTGAATGTTATCTGGCATGCTTTAAAATAAATGCTGGTTGTTTTTAATTAAAAACTGAGTCCTGACTGACCTAAATAAGCTTGTTTATCCTAAGTTGTACCTATGTGAATATGGTTAAACTGTGAAGTATTTAAACAGCTAAAAGAGGAGTGGTCACAGTGGTTCAGGAAGGGACCCAGGTCTGAGATGAGGTGCTTTGAATTACTCATTGCTCACTACCAGACATCTTTGTCAGCTTGCTGAGTTTATTTAAGATTTAGATGAATGGTGGAAGCTGGTGTAAATGGATTGAAAAGTAGGTTGAGTGGTAAAGCTTAACTAGTTAATTCCCCTCTAATAAAATAAAGCTAGGTTTCTATTTTAAAGCAACTGGGACACTGGTTCCAGGGGCACTCTTTGGACTGGACTTCTAGGACGAAGTCTGGAGATTTCAAATGATTCTGGGCTCCTCCCACCTGTCAATCTCCTGTTGTGTGTAGCAGGGAGTGGAGGCTGAGAGCCGAGCAGGCTGAGAGCTGAGTGGCTGCCTGCAGTGGCTAAAGCACTGGGCCTGACCACTCACAACACTGGTGCCTGCTCAATGCGAGCCGCTAGCATTGCGTGTCACATCACGTATTTGTGACGCTTGTGCCTGTGCAGTGCAACTCGCTAGCGTCCCAAGTGTGCAACATTATGCCTTTGCAATACTAGCGAGTCGGACTGCACAGGCATGAGCGTTGCAAATATGTGACATGATGTGCTTGCAATGCTAGCAGCTCACACTGTGCAGTCGTAAGCAACCAGGCCTGGCCAGGTCCAGTGTCTTAGCTGCTGGCCGCTGAGCTATCAGCTGTCCCCACTCACAGGTCGCACACAACAGTCTGGAGATCAGCGGGAGCATTGGGGCTTCAGGCTGGCCAGATGGTGGGCCACCCTCAGGCTAGCAGTGCATTTGGCCACACACTGGCACCCCCAGCTTCCTGAGATTGGCGGGCAGCAAACGAGGAGGTCAGTGAAATATTTTCATTAGAATTTTAAACATCTGTACAGGTCAGTTAAATATCTTCAGAATTTTTTCTTAAAATTTCCCCCCAGATTTTCCCAAGCAAGTTTTGGTTTAAAAAAATAGTACATTCAACTAATTTAAGTGTGAGGACTCTCAATGCAAAATATGGTATGTGCAGGTCTGTGGGAAGTAGCCAGCCCCTAAGTTGCATTGAAAAGCAACAAAAATCCCAAACCCCACCCCCCACAAAATTATTGCCTTTTAAAAAATATATATTTACATTCTTGCAAAATCAGTTGCTTAAATATTGGATCCTTTAGACACAGAGTTGGGAATGGGTAAATACATAAGAGGGAATAGGTCAAGTTGCATGTTGAAATGTCTCTGCTAATGCATATATTTGCATAAATATATTTGTTTTATATTATTACATTTTTGTGAGTTCAGATGCTGCTTGTGCCCTCAAGAAACCACATGTTAAAAATAGTGTGTGTGTTTAGAGGGGGATGATACTTAACTTGCGGGTGGGGGGAGCTCCAAAGGCCTTAAGGTACAGGTGCCAAAATTACCTAGGTGCACCACTGACCTATGAGACCTGCCTAAAAAGCTCTTAAGCAAAGTATAAAGCCTGAGGACAATTTATCAAAATATTTTAAAAACCTACAAAAATGATAGGAACAAAGTATTTCATTTTTCACTTAAAATCCTTTAAAAACAAAGCAAACCCTCCACTGCAAATAAATCAAAGGAAATATTTCATTGAGGGTGGCACCTTTTGTCCTTTAGGAATTTGGTTGCATGTAGTAGTTTCTTTTAACTCAAATGTTTTTCTGCCAACATATTTCTATACCTATTTAACACAAAAGGTTTAACATTATCTTACTTGCACAAAGTTTCTTTATAACTACTGCACTGAGAACTGGTTTTCATTAAATAAATTTAAAGAATTGACTGTGACATTCTGTTCTGCATTCTTCAGGAGTATAAATGGTTCATTTTACTGTTACAGTCAGCAGCCTGTTTCTTTCATTCCAGGCAACAGAAAACAGTGTTTATCAGCCTAGAGGAATCTCGTCTCTAAATGAATCTCACTAATGCAACAAATTGAAAGGCATATTTAGGCAGTTCAATAAAATGTTTTGCAATTGCCTGAACTCTTATTAATTGTTTCCCCATCTGTTGCCTTCCCTTCAACTAGCAAACAATCTCTCCTTGTTCGAGCAGTGGTTCTCCCCGCTCCTCCCTCCCTCTCTTCTCTAAAGGTTGCAGATAGGAAATCCTTAGGAGTTTTTTCCCCTCTGTTATTCAGTGACATCATATATGGGCTGACTGTTTTAAGTCTAGGCATGCATTTGTTTAAAAAGTAAAAACACGCCCATATGTCCTGTATATGGAAGCAAGGTCAGCTGTTGCTAGTTACTTCATTTCAGCATGCAAATACAAGGCAAAGGCAGAGCAGCTCCAAAATATCTCCGTCTCTTGTGGAGTAGAAGAAAATGATTTTGATAGGTGGCTCTCCTATTAAACTAAATGGGGTGATACATACTTGGATGTAATATAACAAGACACAGTTCTCTCTAGAACCAGATCACCAGCCAACTAACTGCATTGGCCCCACAAAGAGAATACACAAAGACAAGACTCTGGATCTTTTCTTCTTCAGAAGAAAAGCCATCACAAGGTTGGTGCTTGCACATTCTCTTTGTTGTTGACTTGCATGCTACTTTTCTGCAACTGTTTTTGTCCATAGATTGCATATAGATGGTAGTCTTGTTATGTACTGCGGGCTATCAATTCTGTTTGATATTATCAATTCTGGTATTGAATTACCAGTAACATGTGCCATTTAGGTATTATTTTATTGCATTCTACTAAATTTTAGGGCTGCCTATTACATAAAGTATAAGATAAAACATTACTACAGACAACTGAGTTATGTCATGCTTATACAAAAGAGGAAAGCTTCCAGAATTACCACCTTTCCCCCAGCCCACTGTGATCTGGGCGGCGGGGGTGGGGAGAATCTGGCCGTCAGACCATGTGCATAGTAAGCAATCTTAATGCTAAGCCTCCACAGAAGAGAATGAAAACTTCAGGCTAAAATAAAATGAGGCTAATAGTCCATACCCCTCAAATATGCTCACAGACTTATTCTCAACTATGAGAAACTATTAGAGCTGTAACTTGAATTTTTCAAAGCTAGAAAGCTTTCCTTTTGTATACCCAAGTATTTATTTTGATCAGCAGCATATTTTTGGATTTCCATTGTAATCTAACACTCCTTTATTCATAGAACAGCTTTGTGTTGCAGCAAGCCTAAGGAATGACATTTGCTGCCTGAAGAACTCACAACCATTGATGGATTAGCTTGAAAGGAAAAGCGTCAGTCCAGTACATGGTTTTTTTTAGTGATCGCTGACTACAAGAATTCATTCTGAATACCTGCGGTCTATAGTGACTCAAGTTATAATCTGTACTCATGCATATCCGCAGCATTTTTTCTGTAGGGCAGGGAGCGCAAAGCCTGCAAATCTATACCCACTTACCTGGGAGTATGCCCTATTGAATTCAATGAGACTTGCTTAATCCGGAGGACAACTGTCTCCTCTTGCCCCCACCCTCTGGATACCCGTGCCTGTATGTGCACCACACATCAAGACCAATAGGTGACGACTAACACTGAAGAATGCATTTAAAATCCGCAAGTAGTACAGAATCAGTAACACTGAAGTCACAGTAAGGTAGACAAGTATATAATATTGCTTACACACAAAACAGCTTGGGTTAAATAGGTAGCACTTAAATTCCTCCATGGGTCCCCATTAAAAAAATACCATGGAACTTCTTTCTCCATTTTCTTGGTCTTAATTTGTATGTTGTGGTCAGTAGCTCAAATTCTTATCAAAAGGTTTGCTCAACAGAATGAAACAGTTCCTAAGCTTATTAGAACATGTACTTGGAGAACTAGTTGGTTTTTGTATCTAGGGTTATCAGTCCATGCAATTAGAAGAAACAATAGTAAAAATATTGCATGCAAAGTAATTTCATATCTTAGTATTATTAATTACTTACTATAAAATTGTTGTTTTCCTTCCTTGGCTTCTAAATCTGAAACCTGATACTGTTTTAGCAATCATTTAAAGGGGATTTAAAAAGAATAATTTATTAAAATAGATACAAGTCTGACATACATTTTAATGTTTACATGCTTGTATAGAAACAAGCACTTCAGCTACTAGCAAAAATAATTTTTTAGTGTTAGTTGCTTGAAAACTATTGTTATTTAAAAGCAAATGTTTGCTTCACAATTGCTGTGATTCATATACTTGATCTAGTGTCATCAATGAGAGATTAAGAAATGCAAGTGTAGACTGTTTCATAACTGGAAATGGGAAATGTGTGTTTCATTTGTGGTACCCATTTGCTGAATAGCAGCCATTATGTGAAACGAAGTTCATTTCATTTCCATGGAATGTATTACCACACCATGACCACAATAAGGCAAATAATCAATGTAAGAAATAGAGTGTAAGCAGCCTGTTTCTCCCAATGTTTTCTCTTAAACTGCAATCCTCACCTAACCATGAAAAGCTTTTCAAAACTCCACTTGACAATACAGGATTTAATAAAGCAGCTGCAGAAGGAGAAATGCATGTGCAGATGTAGTACATGTGTATCCATGGATTATAGCCTAAGAATGTTATGATCAAAACATTTTAGCATCCTGAAAGTTCGTAAGCACAAATATATTTTAAGTGTTAGCAAGAAATGCTTAATTCAGTTCGATACTAGGCCACCTAATGGTGCAGCGGGGACGTAACTTGCCTAGGGAGCAAGAGGCTGCTGGTTCGAATCCGGGCTGGTATGTTTCCCAGACTATGGGAAACACCTATATTGGGCAGCAGAGAGATAGGAAGATGCTGAAAGGCATCATTTCATACTGTGTGTGAGATGGCAATAGTAAACCACTCCTGTATTCTACCAAAGAAAACCACATAGCTCTGTGGTCACCAGGAGTCAACACAGACTTGATGGTGCAACTTTACTAGGCACAAAGTATCAGTTCATCATGCTACAGTAGTACCAAGTTTTAAAAAGTGAACCTGAAAAGTAAAAGTCATGTGAAAAAAGGTGAACCTCAAAAGTCTTTCACACACAGACACACCCACCCACACACACCCAAGAGTCTTTAGCCTTGTCTTGTGGTGGTCTTTCCTGGAGTATGAAGAGTTCTCTTAAAATTAATATGATGTTTACTTCCTGAGAAATCAGAGTGTTGTCAGCGATCCCTCAAGAAAAGCAATATTCTCCATTCAAATAAGACAAACTCTTGATGACTTAAATAACAAAATCTGATTGATTAGAGCAAGATCCAGACTATGATTTAGGCATGCCTAAGTACTACTGAAAACAGTGAGACAACTTAGTCACAACCAACTGAAAGTCCCATTGAAATTAGTGGGACCTAATCATGACCTGCATCAGAAGCTGGACACTCTGTATTTGCACTCTTTTGTGCCACATAAGCACAAAACGTGTGCAACACCATGTAGTAAGACACTGTTAAGAATAGGTTTTTGCCTTCATAACATCGCTATACCAAGTCATACAAATTATGTACTATACAAACTGAAGAATTTATTTGGACTAAGATTTTGGCAGGTTTGTTTTTTAAGATACCCCAAAATGTGGGTCAGATTTAATGGTACACAAGTATGAAAAATAGTAGTCATATGTAAAGCAAACTGAATAGACAGATGGCTATTACAGCTTAGCTTCCACACTCAAGATTTCTGCACTTCATTATGAGAACTGATACCAGTTTTCAAATGATACCAGCTATTTGTACATCTTTTAAAATATGCTAACATACCCTTCAGACTTACCCTTCCCTTGCAAACCCATTTGGCTGGGTACTATTTAATATTGTACAATACTGCCTTGTTTAAGGAATCTTGACCAAATGCCATTGCACTGTGTCAATCTGGGTAGATTTTGTTCCCCAAAAAGCAGAGTGCTGTTTCTTACTAATTAAATACCAGCAATAGAAAGTTAAATGAGAGCCAAAGAAAAGGCAAGTGTAACAGAAATAATATTGAAGGATAGCCGAGAACACAATAGTTACAATATGCTAACCTAAGCTTTTCTCACAGTTCCAACGTACCTTAATAGTCCTTCTGATTTTAGTTTAGTAGTGCTTTATCTATAAACACTGGAAGAGTAATAGATATAAGTACACCAGTTGCCTTGTTTCTACACTAACACAATGTCTAATGAGTTCCAATTCAATAGGTTTTCTTCTGGACAAAAAGGCTAAAATACTATAATTAAAGAATATGTTCTACAGAAATCGAAACACTACAAAGTAGGAGAGTAATGTTAAAAATATGGATTCTTACATTTTACATGGTGGCTAGTGAAGGAAACTCCACAGCAGACTAGTGCCATATATTTCAAAATAGCAGAGGGAAAGGCATTCAAGGTGGTAGCGTCCCAGCTCCAAGTAGTATTGGATGAAATGGGTTATTTTGACCCATACCAGTCAGGTTTCTGAATGGGCTCTGTGCCTGAAACTGTCCTGGTTACTTTGGTTAATAACCTACACCAGAAGCTAGACAGAGTGAGTGTGATCCAGTTTGTTTTGCTGGACCTCTCTGCTTTCAATAGTTCCAATCCTGGTATCCTTTTGGATCACCTGGCTAAGTTGGGATACTGTGGCGTAATTTTGTGCTGTTTCCAATCTTTCCTGGAGAACTGGTTTCAGCAAGTGGTGCTGAGGATTGCTGTTCAATCTCTTGGTCATTAGTCCACAGGGTCCCAGAAGGTTCCATTTTGTTAAACAGCAGGGAGGACATCTACATGAAACTGATTGGAGAGGTTCTATGGAATTTTGGGCTATGATGCCACCAATATGCAAATGACAGCCAGCCTTACCTCCGTCTTTCATCTGATCCTAAGGAGGCAGTGAATATCCTTAATTGGTGTTTGACAGTTTTATGTACTGGATGTGGGCAAAGAAGTGAGACTTAATCCAGACAAGACAGAGTTGTTGCTGGTTAGTAAGAAAGCGATTCAAGCTGTTCTGGACAGGATTGCACACTCTCTGAAGGACCAGGTGTGCAATCTGGGAGTACTCTTGGCTCCAATGTTGCTCCTGGAGGTCCAGGTAGAGGTGCTAGTGTACCACATTGCTAGGGTGCATATCAAAGGGTGCTGGTGTACAACACTGTCTTGTGCAACAGCTGTACCTTTCCTGGAGAAAACAAATTTAGCAATGATAACATGCCTCAGATATCCAGACTTAATTACTGCAATGTGATCTATGTGTGGCTGCCCTGCACATTTTGCAGAACAATTCCTGTACAACCTGTACTGCCTCCAGATTTGCTTCTGGATCCAGTTCAAGGTGCTTGTTTTGACATTTAAAGCCCTAAACCATTTGAGTCTGGAGCCATTGTCCAACTCCATATGAAGTCATCTGGGGAGGTTTTACTATGGGTTCCTCTGCCAGCGGTGCTGAGAATGGTGAGAACTCAGGAAGGGGGCTTCCCTGTGGCTGCACTCAGGTTGAAGGTCTACTGCATTTGTCTGGGGGGATTTTCACTACGTTATTTGTCTACTGGGGTTGTTTTGAGGTTGTTTCTATCTTGACTGATTTAATCATCTATTGCTTCTTTTTGTTATACTTATTTTGTTGTTAAGCATCCTGCTCTGAGTGCCTATACAGGCAGAAGGGCAGTATAAACATATTTTAATAAATGAAGATAAATGCTGGAGACCTGATATGGACAAACTGAGCAGGTTCCGTTGGTTCTTTTAGGATGAAATGTTTAGGTCAGCCTTTGTTCACGGAAGCAAAAACCCACTGAGGTCCAAGGCCATGGAAGCAAAAACCCACTGAGGTCCAAGGCCATGGAAAAAGCACTTAGTGCTTAGAAAAGCATTGTCATCCACAAATATCTTCACATGAGGACAAATTGAAGGCACTTCAAGGGGAGTTTTGTATATGGTACACGGAATTTATACCCAAAGACAAATAGAACCTGTCCAACAGTTAAATTTGCTGGAGCAAAACATGGTTTGTCCTGGCTATCTGTCATCAGGTAATTCTTTGGAGGCCCTGAACAAGTCTTGAGTACCCATGAAGGGAAATCATACCATGAGTACCCATGAAGGGAAATGAATACATCTAGCTATCTCTTATAGAAATCTCAGAAACCTATGACGTTCATCTCAAGTTGGAAACAATTTGCAAGCCAACATGGTAAACTGATGCTTGGTTATCTCCTCTGTAAAATGGGTAGGATCTGGCAGCAGCAAGAGATGATGAATGCTTGGAAGGCAGCTTGGATTTTTTATATCTAACAGGTGAAAGTGCTTGATACCTGTAATATATGGGAGATTTAGAAGCAATGACAGGAAAATGCATTCCTAAATAATACACAAGCCTTTTGGGCTATGTTAAATCCACAACAATCTGACCCGGACTGTCTCCAAAGAGCAACTAGCCAGATTAGATTTAGACCAGGGGTTCTCAACCCATGGTAATCCAGAAGTTGCTGAACCACAGCTCCCATTCTCCCCAGCCAAATTGTAGCTGGATCTACATTCCATCTGGATCTACATTCCATTGTTTCAGAGATTCAATCTCATTATCATATTAGACATCATGGAGTGGACTTTGAATTGAATTGTTCCAGAGAAGGAACAGCCAAAACTATTGGTGGCAGAAAGTATTCTGATGGTCTCCTGCGGTTTACAATTACATGGGCTATTGTGCCCAAGAGTTTCTCTAAATACAGATAATTTCTTCTGGAAGAACTGAACTTTTGATAAAAGCTTGCAGATCAGCATAGCCACAAATTTCTGATACAAGACAGATTTTTTTCACACTTAAGGTGTGAAAGACTGAGTGACCTGCAGAGACTTCAGAAAATGTATTTTTCTTTTCCAAAAAAATGTGCCTTAGTGCACTCTTTAGCAGTTACACAAGACAGATGAGCCCTGACTGACATTTACACTTCAAGCATTAGGGATGGGTGACGATGGACTGGGACTGAACAACAGTGCCACCCCCAAAAACTGAGAACTCAGAAAACACAGGGGTGGGGGATTGCATATAAAGACAGACACAAAGACAGCTAGCTGTCTTTGTTGGTAGCTTTTGCTTTTAAAACATGCTCAGGTGACAAGTATACCAGGAATTTATTTAGCAAATTTATTGACCACCCGACTTCCTTAGACTTGAGGGGTTTACATAAATTAAACACAATGGCGGGGATAGAAAGAAAGAAAGGTGAAAAAGAAAAGGGGGACAAAACACACACACACACACACACACACACACACACACACACACACACCCTTGCAGAATAGTTAAGTTTTCAGAATCTTCTTAAAGGACAAGAGGGAGGGAGCATTATGAATCTCAGAAGGCAAGGTGTTCCATAAGGAGGAGGCTGCAACAGAGAAGGCCCTCCCACAAGCCCAGGCCCCACGTACCTCCCCTGGGCCCGGAACTCTGAGAAGGCCCATCTAAGATGACCGCACAGGGCAGGTCAAAGTTGGACGCGAGAGGCGATCCTGAAGGTACACAGGTGCCAAGCCCTGAAGGGTTTTATAGGTGATAACCACCACTTTGAATTGAATCTGGAAGCAAACTGGCAGCCAATGCAGTTCTCCTGCCCATAAGCAGCCTGGCCACGGCATTTTGAGCCAACTGAAGCTTCCGAGTCATCTTCAAAGGCAACCCCAGGTACAGCACATTGCAATAGTCCAGCCGAGAGGTGATGAGGGCATGAGTTATGGCTGCCAGGGCCGGTTACCAGAGATGTAGTACAATATTTTGTTGCGGGTCCATACTTGTTTGTATTTAGAGAGGAATGTATTTGAATCATAAAATGTATTTACATTTAAAAGCTTATAAAAGCAAAGGCTGAATATATCATACTGAAGTATAGTAATAAGCTTTATTTTAATATGATGGTTTTGTTTTGTGTGTGTTGCACAACGATGAGCAGTTTACATTGCTGTGGGAAATCTTTTTTTATCCTATAATTTGTTAATTTAATGTAAATATGTTGTATGGTATTTTTCTAACACAATGCATAAACCACCTTTTTTTTAAAAAAAAGGTTGGTATGGAGGACAAGAAGCAAGTTCATGAGTTTGTTGTTGTTTACCACCATGGAAGAATATCCATCAGTGTGATACATTATAATGAACAACATCCTAAGAATAACTAATGATGGAAAAAGGGGGGGGAAACTATCAGGTGATCAGTAAAAGTTCATCTAACCAATATGGGAACATTTTAACTGACATGTGGAATTTGATGTGTCCAAAAGTGCCACAAATGCTTAACACTTAATGTTTAACACTTAAACAGCAACAGTTTCTCCACCATGACTGGAAAGAAAGCCAAATTAGAACCTATTCATAGTATAAGAATTACCAAGTGACTTTCATCCAAGTATCTTGCTTCTTTACATGCTCCCACTAAAATATTAAAGGCCAGAACAAGTAAAAATGAATGAACAAACAAACTAAATATATGTTAACTGTGAAATGTTTTCAATATTCTATCTGAAAGTAATGTACTGGTCTATGACCGCAATAAAGGACTGACTGACTGAAAGTAAAGATGGCTGAAGAAATATCCAACTGAAATATACTTCAAAATTTCACAAGCCATATTAACATTCATTTGTGAAATGCAACTGCATATTTACATTTATGGTGTATTCTTCCCCACTGTGAAGAGCTACAGGCCAGGCAGTAAGTCTCCTTGGACATGTTCAGTGCAGCTAGGTCTGATTTGTGTTCAGCCAGCTAACTGGAAGTTGCTAACCATGCTAGACTTGCCCACAATGCAGGGCATTGTGTTGAGATCCCATGTGCACATAAATAGCACTCTTACTATACCACTTTTCAACAAAAAAGGTTCTTAAGAGTTACAATTTTTTTAAAAAAAATGCATGAACACATGGAATAGCGTCAGTCCTTTTCACGGTCTCATGGACATGGATGCTCCACACAAATTTGCCCCTGAAACATGGAATTGCAGCACATGCAAGAATCACAAAAGCATCTGTGATCAAAGGGGACTTATTCGTGAGCAGAAAAACAGCACTTCCCTGCCTGGCAGGCTCCAGCAGTATCCTGGGGCCCCAGTGCAGGGTGCACCATTGAAATCAGTTCTTGCAACCCACAGTACCCACAATGCTGTATTATTTGGGATGCTGTACCAGGGTGGGGGCACTGTACGAAGAAGAAGACGATGACCACCAGCCTGGATGCTAAGAGCTCTGTTACAACTGTCAACAAGCTAAGAACCTCAGAATAATTCAGGGCTTACCTTTGGCAATTAGGTAGTTGAAATGTTCTTCTTGGCAACTGCCATCATCCCAGTCATGGAATATCAGAGTCATTGTGAGTAAAAACAAGGTGGTGGGTTTGTTTGTTTTTAAAACCATGGCTGCCAAAGTAAACTCCTGAACCTCAGGGGGCCCACCAACGGGCCCTTTGCTGATGCCTCCTCAAAGCTGGAGCTGTCCTGGACAAGTGGGAATGTGAAGTGGGTCACAGCACTAAGCACAATTGGAAGCATCTACACAATTACTATAAATCCAACACCAGTGTGTGTTACAGAAACATACTGTCTTATTGTGAAGGAGTGGCTGTTGGAAGTCAAGGAATAATTATTCTGGGATTCCTTCAATCCGATTCATCTTAATATAGTACTAGCAGAACTGACAAGTCATTAGTATTCTTTCTAAAAAAAACACCAGTTGTAAATGTAAATTTATTTAAACCTTACATTTCTAATAAGTAGCTAATCCGAGTCACATTCTATAGCATTAGGGCTGCGCAACATCTCATATTTTAGTTGATTATTCTATTTTAGGCACCACAGATATGAAGTACTGCACCTTTCCTCATCCCAAATTTTTAATGGGAACAGTCAATATGATGTGGCTTCAAGTTTGGAGGGGATAATGAATTACACTATGGAAATCTTAATTTTAAAAAATTTCATCATTGACAATGATATGGTAGATTCAGATTCCTTTATTATGGTCATCGACCCACTAAATCGTACAATAATAATCATACATAATAACTGGGAAAGTTGTTTGAAAACAAGGTTTTTTGGGGGTAATTACATCAAGTAAGTATCTCTTTACACATTTTACAGACTATAAAACAAAATTTAGCCACATTTCAAAAAACTATCATGTTATAGTATTTTTAATATAATGACCTTAATAGATTTGAATTCTTTTTTCATCCTCTCTTTCCTTTCAGTTCACTTAAAAATGAAGACGGTCTCATGGACTTGGAGTTTGCTATTATTCCTACTATTATCAAATGGACACTACACAACACAGTCTAAACTCAATAAAAGCTCTCCAAGACGACACCCACGCTCTATAGAAGGAGGCGATGAAGGGAAAAAGTGTGGCTACACATTTATTGTCCCTGAACAAAAAATAACTGGACCAATCTGTGTCAATACAAAAGGACCAGGTTCAGAGAACAAAAAAGAAGAAATTACAAGGATGGACATTGAGAATCTGAAGGATGTATTATCCAAACAAAAGCGGGAGATTGATCTCTTGCAGCTAGTGGTAGATGTAGATGGAAATATAGTAAACGAAGTAAAGCTGCTGAGAAAGGAAAGTCGTAATATGAATTCCCGGGTTACTCAACTCTATATGCAGCTTCTGCATGAGATAATCCGCAAACGGGACAATTCACTTGAGCTTTCCCAGCTGGAGAACAAAATTCTCAATGTCACTACAGAAATGTTGAAGATGGCTACAAGGTACAGAGAGCTTGAAATAAAATATGCAACACTAACAGATCTTGTAAATAATCAGTCAGTCATCATCTCTTTGTTGGAAGAGCAATGCGTGCGAATATTCTCACGGCAGGACACACATGGTTCTCCACCTTTAGTTCAGGTTGTACCTCACCACATTCCTAATAGCCAGCACTATACTCCTGGACTCTTGGGAAGTAATGAGATCCAGAGAGATCCAGGCTATCCTAGAGACAGAGAAGTAAGACCACCCCCTGATCCAGCTACTTCTCCTACAAAAAGCCCTTTCAGGATCCCACCACTAACTTTAATCACTGAGGGTAAGACATTTACTACGGTTTCTAGAAATGTTATTTTAAACTTATCTGCAATGTTATCAACAAGGCTAGAGTATAATAATAAGTATAATTAGTTCAGAAGTTTGTAACTATTCAATAGTATGTAACTATTCATCAGGAACTACAGACTAATTGGATGAAAGCTCTGGCAAGCTATTTGCTCCACAGAACCTGTTACTTGCTCAGGGCAAGTGACTACCTGAAAAGCTAATTTAAATATACTTTGTACAAATAGAAGAGCAGACTCATTGAACCTAAGTTAAAATACCTGTAACATGGATTAGTCATTTTGGATATGAATACACACTCACATGCAGATGCTAACATAAAAAGAGAGAATATACATTATAGTTATACTGCTTCACGCAGCACTTTCTTGGTGACAATCTACTAGCAACCATGAAGAATAACCTGGGGGCTGCAGGAACTTCAGAAAATATTAATGAGTGTTATGATTTATAATGTATCTGCAAGAAATGTCTAGGTTACTGAAACATCTCAGGCTCCTAAAAACACTACTTTATTATCCACCACTCTTTTAATGTTTATGAAATCACTTCTTACATGTTATATAGTGAAATATCCAGCTTCATGTTATCAAAGCTGGCCAGTCTGACTAGCATTCAAAGCAGAAGGAATACTATATATTCAAAACATTAAAGAACCAACTGCTGGTACTAAGAATGTTTTAGAAGAGACCTGGAGAAATAGCAAGATGCTGTGCAAATGAAATGCTAGATATCTCAGGAATTTGAGGAGAGCTGGTCTTGTGGTAGCAAGCGTGACTTGTCTCCTTAGCTAAGCAGGGTCTGTCCTGGTTGCATATGAATGGGAGACTAGAAGTGTGAGCACTGTAAGATATTCCCCTCAGGGGATGGAGCTGCTCTAGGAAGAGCAGAAGGTTCCAAGTTCTCTCCCTGGCTTCTCCAAGATGGCGCTGAGAGAGATTCCTGCCCACAACCTTGGAGAAGTTGCTGCTAGTCTGTAAAGACAATATTGAGCTAGATAGACCAATGGTCTGACTCAGTATATGGCAGCTTCCTATGTTCCTAATTTAACTGTGATACATTTAGTACAAATGGAAAATTATTAGTGTCATGAGGTGTACAGCAACAAATACTTCCACCATGTGTCTCCAAGTACTGGGGGATAAGAATCTCATTTCATATTTTGTACATTTACTATGGCAAACACCAGTGTATCTAGCCTACCTGCTCCATAAAATATGAATTGGCTCTTTCATCATAAATTGATTCAGGTATAAAAATGCCAGATCCCAAAGATAGCTGGCAATGTAATTATCCATTACTCTAGCAAAGACATGCAAAGGAAGTCTATTATACAACATCAATTTGATGTTTCCTGGAAGATTTTTTCACATGACTGGGAGTGGCATCCAGACTAGTGCTCCGCCAGAGCACTCCTTTCCGTATCTGCCCATTTTCTTTGAATAACCCCCTTCCTGCAGTCATATGTGCCACATGCCACATGGTTGCTGAGGGTCCCGCAATGAACAGCTTTTTTGGCAAGTCTGGAGATTATGGTGACTAGGAGAGGGTAACAAAAATGGATTCCACCTGCACACCAGCGCAAGTGCTACTCTGGATCCTAGCCACAGCGTATAAATAGACATCTACTATACAGCAGAACAGTGTTCCTTCTAACAGGTTTCCCCAGATGTTGTTGATTACAACTCCCAGAATCCCCAGCTGCAATGGCTTTTGCTTGGGGATTCTGGGAGTTGCAATCAACAACAGCTGGGAAAACCTGTTAGAGGGAACACTGCAGTAGAACCTCGTTATCCACTTATTTGCGTATCCGTGGTCAGCTAATAGACTCCTGACCTCAGTATATACGGGTAAAAAAAGGCTTAAAATGGGTTAAATCTGCGTATCCAGGGTGGCCAGAAATGATCTTGGAGGTCATTTCTGGCAGCCATTTTGTGGCTCATTTCAATTTTTATAATGGCAATCCCCCCCATGATTTTTCGTGGGGGAAAATTGATTTTGGGGTGGGGTGGGGCATTGCTGGACAGTAGAAGGCCCGTGCAGCATGGTAGGACCCTTTATTTTGGCATTTTAGGTGGGCTTCTTGCATTGGCGGCTTCTCCAATACTGGGAACCTAACCCCCGGATTTCCATTGCTCCAGTGTCTCAGTATTTGTGGTTTTGGCATCTGCGGTACTAGCTCAGAACAGAACCCCAAGAATACCAAAGTCCCCCTGTATACACTCTTCAAATAATAGAGATATTGCTACTTAAGTTAGAATTGCTTTCCAAAAATTCAACAGTAGACCAGTAAGGGACATGATCAAGCACATCTCACTCCCCTTCCCTCAGTAGGGCAATTATTCCTTTTCAGATCCAGGTTGACAGGAGAAGCATATTTCAGCTGGCACACAGACCATTCTGATGGTGATGCCGGGCTTTTGCCTAGCTCCCTCAGTGTAGTTATTAATCAGTACATTTCTCAGGCCCATGATGATGCCAGGGGCCTGGCTGAGCTGTGATAACAAATCTTTAAGCACCTGGTTACTGGACCATTTGTTTTGAATTGGTCGCCATTTATTGCATTTAGGGGTTCTGTTTCAGTTTGAGGCAACAAAGATTTTAGGTTCAGGCTCAGTTCCACTATCAGGGAGTTGAGAAATATGCCTCTGAACCAGTTTTGGAGTTTGGTTTGACTTCCTGCTTAATTAAGTGCCAATTCCCTCAATATATCACAACTTTATTACTTAAAAGGCTTCTGCAAAGCTCCTTGTATTTAAGAGCCTCTGAAATTTCTTTAGTGAAAAGCCCTTCAACAAAAGCTGATAATCTGTATGGGGGTGGAGAGGGGAGATAAATGGGAAAGCTACTCAGCACTGAGGACTGCAATGATTTGGAATAAAATTAAATTATATTCTCTTAGCTATATTTAAGTATTTTTCATGAGTACATTTGGCAGATCTCTTCATTTGTGTCAGAACTGCACAACTTGTGATTCACCAAAAAAATTTAGTGCAGTCCAACAGCCATATAAAGGTGATATCTGTAGCTTGATAATCTCCTGCTTTTGCTGCCTGTCTGGAACTGCTAGACCAGTGGGTTGCCAAGAATCTGGCAGGCCACAATATGTGGCTGAGAGACTGCATTTGGCTTTGTGGATCACAAATGGTGCAACTGTTGCACCCTATTTTCTGAAGTTGCTACCCTGAAATGTGAAAAATCTAGTTTGGACTACAAAACAATCTTGATGAAGTCACCTAGGGGATACTAAAGGTAAAGTGTGCCATTGAGTCAATGTCGACTCCTGGCGACCACAGAGCCCTGTGGTTTTTCTTCGGTAGAATACAGGAAGCGTTATCATTGCCACCTCCCACACAATATGAGATTACCGTATACCTTTCAGCATCTTCCTATATTGTTGCTGCCTGATATAGGTGTTTCCCATAGTCTGGGAAACATACCAGTGGGGATATGAACCAGCAAGCTCTGGCTTGCTAGTCAAGTCATTTCCCTGCTGCACCATTAGGTGGCTACAGGGAATACTAGGGCTTGTAAAACAGATCTCCCCCTCTTAAATGAGTCATGTGCTAAGGGAAGGGAAATTTAAGATTGGAATCACTAATAGAATAGGCTGCTTATTTATTCATCCCAGACATCCCCTTTCTCCTGCTCTAGAAAGATGGGGAAACAGAGGGAAATACTAAAGCTGTCAGTAAGATAAGGAGTCAAAGAAAAGACTGGAAAACAAAAGGCAGAGAGCGAGAGAGACTGATTTGCCTATGCTTATATTTCATTGGTAGAGCACATGCTTTGCATACAGAAGGTCCCAGGTCCAATACCTGGAATCTCCAGCAATGGAGCTGGGAAACACTTCTGCCCGAGTCACTGGAGAACCATGGACTAGTCTGGATAGTCTAATTTAGTAAGCTCCTTGTGTTCAACTAGGGAACTAAGGATTTCCCAGCTCACTGTTAGCCACTGTGCTATACCAGCTCTTAATATGTGCTTCCTCTCTGTCCTAGACACATAGAAACCGCCCCCCCCCCGATGCCTTCTACTTTGGAAAACATATAATGATTTAGAACAGTTTGAAAGGCTGGTTGTGTTTCAGAGTTCTAGTACTGTAATCGCTAAAAATAAACCACATTTTACCAAAATCAAGGATAGCTGCATCTTAATACTTAAAGATCTTTGCATATGTCAGTAGCTTAACAAAATATGCTATTGCCAATGTTAGTAACGCAATCATAAAACTCCATGACTTTTTCCCCCTCCCCTCAAAAAGGCCCATTCAAGGACTGTCAACAAGCCAAACAAGCTGGTTATTCCAGCAGTGGGATTTATATGATCAAGTCTGAAAACAGCCATGGACCAGTGCAGTTATGGTGTGAGAACAGCCTTGATCCTGGCGGCTGGACAGTTATCCAGAAAAGAACAGATGGTTCTGTTAACTTCTTCACAAACTGGGATAATTATAAGGTAACTTTTAAATTTAAAAAAAAAATCAAAGGGGGAGGGGGAAACAGCGACTGTATAACACTACTGTATAAATCTAACAGAAATGGCACTGTTCCTGCCCAAACAATAATCTAAGGGCATGTCTACAATACAACATTTCCTATGCCTAGTACAGCACTTTTATGTCAAACTATCAGTTTGTAACAATGGTGCCTACTTTTGTGAAGGCACTCCCTTTTCGAAGTTATGTATCTCCATTTAATGTTATTCTAATCTTCCTTTCTAAACACTTCTGTCATGTTTCATCAGCAAGACTGACGAATTTTACTTCCGAAATTGCCTAGTGAAAAGTCCTTCATTGCCTTTGGGCAATTACTTATCTTTTTGAATGTGAAGCACTATTGTAAATTTTATGTAAAGAATAGGACTGTATTTAAGTAGTTGATCACCTTCATACAAGCAAAAATCACTAATTCTGAAGCAAAAGCAACATTGGGCAGCACGCAGACTAAGTTACTAATGACTATGTCCCATTAAATTAAGAGGACTTAAATTAGTAAATACTAACTTGCCTCACTGATTTAACAGTGCTTTATCTGGATGCTGCTCACTGTTTTTAGATGGGAAACACCTTTATTGGGCAGTAGCGATATAGGAAGATGCTGAAAGGCATAATCTCATATTGTGTGGGAGGAGGCAATGGTAAGCCCCTCCTGTATTCTACCAAAGAAAACCACAGGGCTCTGTGGGCGCCAGGAATCGAAATTGACTTGACAGCACACTTTTACTTTACACATGCAAAAAAGGTATTCTCTAATAACAGAGATACAGCAATATAACAGAAACACCTCTTAAGATAAAGCATTTCACATACCATTGACAAAAGTACTGTACTCTTATTCAAAAATACATATTTTTAAAGTATGCTGCCTGAGTAATCAAGGCACATTTTTAGTTGATCAAAGGTTTCAAACCTATTAATCCAAAAGAATTGATGGATTCAACACTGAAACCCAATTGTTCCAAAAGGGTAGTCTGTGCTGGTTCTGCTTTCATCCCTGTATTCTTTACAGACTGGTAAAGTACTGATGTAGTACCCGTCTAGGGAACATGTGTCTTGCATCAACAGAATGCATGGAATAAGTACATTTGATTCTCATGGAGGAAAAAATCTGATGTTCCTTAAGGGCAGAACAAAACATAAGCAACAGGGCTATTGCTGAAAATAAAAGTCAATGTGAAGAGTATCCCTCCACTTCTATAAAGATCTAATGCAACTCACTCTGTGTCTTTTTGGTACCTGTGAGTTGCCCTGCCCCCGCCAGTCACTGATATGGGGCAGAGCAAGGAAAATACAGTATAATGATCTTAGAATACAAGTTGAATTGTGCTAGTTACTTTAGATGGAAAAAGACAACTATATGCCGGTCTTAAACAAATATCTGCACTAAAGGGTGAAGTATTGATTGGAAACATATTCCAAGAATTTAAGAGGACAAAAGTCACACAGAATATCTATATATGTGTTTTCTAACTATCAAATGCCAGACAGTCTAATCAGAATTCTGTTTTGCTTAACAGAAAGGATTTGGAAACGTTGCTGGAGAGTATTGGCTTGGACTGGAAAACATTTACTTGCTTTCTAATCAGGACAATTACAGACTTCTGATAGAACTAGAAGACTGGAGTAATAAGAAAGTCTATGCAGAATATAGCAGTTTCCGACTGGAACCAGAAAGTGAATTCTACAGATTGCGTTTAGGCACTTACCAGGGGAATGCTGGTGACTCCATGATATGGCACAATGGGAAACAATTTACAACACTGGATCGAGACAGAGACATGTACACAGGTACCAAATTTACAGACTAAATTTCTATTGTTTCCTATTGTGGAAATAATTCTGATCAAGCACTGAAAAAAAAACCTCAGCAGTTTAATGCAAGCTCAATGTATCTTCATGCAGGATTGCCCATAAACACACACAAATGCAACTGACATCTTACTTAAAACTACATTAGATTAATGTAGTGTCACTGAGTGCACCCTCATGTGGTGAGAGCTGGTATTTTACTGTGCCAGAACAAATACTGGTTCTCATGGAAGAGTATCATTAAGTGAGGGAGCATTTGAACACCATAATGCATTAAACCATAGGGTAAATCACCTTGTAATGACTTGTGCTCACTATGTCCAAATTAAATGAATGAGTTGGGATTTAAAGAGCACTACAAATGCATAGAGTCCAATTTACTAACAATATAGAAGGGTAAATTTGGAAAAATTAGTGATGCAAAATTATTAAGGCTGGTGTAGAATTAATTCAGTTTCTACAAACTGACTCTTAAGCCTCAGACACAGATTGAAATTAAAGGTTTTATACCACTACCACCTGCCTGCTAAATCTGGAACGGAGACAATCTCCATATATGAGTGGTGGGAGGGTGATTAAGAAAGATAGCAGGTCTCTTACTGGGCCATTTCTTAATTGATGACCCTTGAACAGCCATTATTTTGAGACCTGTAGGGATCTTATCCTGGAGAGGGCCATACTGACTACATCAACACTTGCATCTTTAACACCAGCATTTTAGCCCACTGAAGTGCTCTCTTGGGGTCCAGGAAGTGGCTTAAGAAGGGGCCTATGTGAAACAATTGAGAAGCAGCCCTCCGACCCATCCGCTGCAGCAGCAAATCCTGCCTTAGGTCCCCACCCACCACTCAACCATCTGTGTCGGCCAATGTGGTATAATGACATTACTGCCCGGTACCTGAGCTTGGGTGTCAACGCCATTATACCATGTTGGACAGCAATAGAAAGCCAGTAGGCCAGGGGTGGGGAACCTTGGCCCTCCAGCTGTTGTTGAACTACAACTCCCATCATTCCCAGCCACTGGGGATGGTGGGAGTTGTAGTTCAACAACAGCTGGAGGGCCAAGATTTCCCAGCCCTGCAGTAGGCCAATGCAAGCAGTTGAGCGGAGGCCAGTGAGGGCTGCAGCAGTGACAGGACTCCTTGGTGATGTGGGGGGCCCTGGTAGCCACACAATTATAATTCCATCCCTGGGCCCAGGAAAGCCCTCCTACTGTACAACTGGCTGCAGAGAAACCTGCAGGGAATTCTCCTGGAGGACAGTTTTTGGTCCGGAACATGAACCTTCTATTCCCTGCTTATGCTAGCTTTTCACTAAGCTATTCAGGCGGAGTGGTACATGGCTCCACTTCTTCTCTTGCTATTTCTTTGATCTTGGTAGCTTTTAAGAGTATACTTTTCCTCCTTCCATGTAACTTGCTTTTGAGAAGAAGAGATGGAGGGAAGGGATTTGCCTGGAGGGTTGTAGGATACGTCACAGAAAGCAGCCCAAGTCTCTGCTTTCTTAATGAAGACAGGACAAGCACTGAGAGGGCGAATGCCTTCACCAGCAGTTACATTAAATTTTTTTTACCCTGCCTCCATAGTCCAATGGGAGAAGTTACCTCCTGAATGATGCCCCCCACTCCACTAAATGGTAGGGCACAGAGAACCCCTGCTTGCAAGCAGGGGTATACCTATAATTGAACAATGTGGGACAAATGCCAATGCCACTGTGCCTTGGGGGCGCTGGCTGGGCAACAACTTTGCTCGGGACTGACTCAGCTTTAAGTGAGACAAGTCCTCTCTGGGGTGAGGCAACATCCTTCCCTCCTTTTGACTAGCTGGTTAGTGCTCAGGTTCAGCCCATTCCTCCCTCAGCCTAACCTGCAGGCTTAAATGCAAGAGAAATATAGGAACATAGAAAGCTGCCTTATTTTGAGTCAGCTCATTGGTCGATCCAGCTCAGTACTGCCCACACTGACTGGCAGCAACTCTTCAAGGTCAGGGAGGAATCTCTCACAGCACTATCTGGAGATGCTAGGGATTGAACCTGAGACCTTCTGCACACAAGATGCTCTACTACAGCCGTCCCTCCGCCAATTTGAGTATCTGCGACTGGGAAATTGTGGCAGGTCTCGCCAACCGCGACCTGAGTATCTGTGGCTTGGCAAGATTTTTTTTTAAATTTGGGGGTTTGGAGGGGGGATGGGGGGGTCAGGAGGTCATTTCCAGATATCAAAGGGTGATTTTCGGTGTGTGTGTGTGTGTGTGTGTGTGTGTGTATGTGTGTGTGTGTGATTTGTTCTATTTGTAGCTGGGTTTTTCTGTCTTTTTGCAACCACGATTCCCCTACCCCCGTTTTCAATGCTTTCCAATAGCTTCCAAACCACAAATTAGCTAACCGTGAGGTTTTCCAGGAATGGAACCCGGCGCCAGTCATTCACAAGGATGGAGCAAGGGGATGCTGATCGACACTCATTCCCCTTCCCCCTTTCTAAGCTGAAACAGTACAGAAAAGATCTTCAATTAGAGGAGTTTAGGGGCCTTTTTAAATCCTACAATTAAAAACAAACAGGATAAAGCCATAATAATACTGTTAAATTTCACAATGTTTTGTTTCTTCCTATAGGAAACTGCGCGCACTTTCACAAAGGAGGTTGGTGGTACAATGCCTGTGCCCATTCTAATCTCAATGGAGTGTGGTACAGAGGAGGACATTACAGAAGCAAGCACCAGGATGGGATTTTCTGGGCAGAATACAGAGGAGGATCATACTCACTAAAAGCAGTTCAGATGATGATCAGACCCATTGACTGAAAGACTCAAACACTTTTAAAAATATATTGTCTTTGAACTACAGACAGATGTTACATTTCAAGTTGTTTTGTACAGTTTAACTTTACAAAAAGCAAGGCCTGCAAAGGTATTTTAAACATTTCACTGTGATACTTTACGTTACTAAATCAAGTTTTAATAGCCACAAAGCAAGCAGAAGGCTTCATTTAAAATAAAACTGTGTTAATACAGAATGTATGGGCTTCATTGGCAACATTTAAATATATCAGTTCTGTAGGCTACAGTGAAAGTTATGGCTGTAGAACGGTTGAACTCTGAAAATGAAGCATGTACTGCTGCATGTTAGTGTGAAGATCAGTTCATTTTACAAACTGAAAACTAAAGGTTTTTATTTCAAAGATTACTTCCAATGGAATTCTGATGTTGAGATGTAGACGCACAATCAGTCCCCAGACAAAGAACTAGAGACATGTTCTGGTTTTGCAAGCATATTTTGCATCAAATAAAGCATTGTTGTTTCAACATAGTAAATTATTATTGCACAGCATAGCTTTTACAGGACAAGAAAGCTGTCGCCCCTGGGAGAGTGCCATCCTTGCACCTCAACATAAATATGAAACAACTATATAGCACTTTTCCTAAATGCTCAACATCCTTTGTGTAATCCAGTACCACAATACTGTAAGGTAGGCTAGTTTAGCAAACTCATCTTAAAGAATGTGGTTGGGTCCATGTGGGAAGGCCACACACTGAGCCCACGGCTGAATTAACCCAGAGGTTTACCAGCTCATTAGTTCAGGCATTTAAACCATTAAAGATGTTCCATGGAAATAAAGTTACAGATTTCAATAGCACTTATGACCAAGTAATGCATTTAAGATCTGAATGTTCAGGAAAGAATTGTGCATTTTGTATTAAAACTAATGCATGGATATTACCAACCTTTAAAGCATTTTAAGACTTGCCCTTTGCCACAAAAACAATCCAATCACATTGAATTTGGTGCCCTAGAGTTGCAAACTTGTTGACTAGAAGTGGTTCCTTCCTACTCACTTAATACTTCCATGTCAAGGAAACTCATACCTTGGTAGCCTTTTTACTTCACAGCAATGTAGCAGGCAAGGTGGTGCTGGACTGTAGAGGGTCTGGGGATCACAGATTATTAATCCCAGATTTTGAGGACTGAATGGTTACAGGTTACTGAAAAGGCCAAAATGCATCTGAAAAGTATATTTTAACATCATTTTCCTTTCATTAAAACCTTATTTCCAGCAAATCAGGAGGATGAGTAAAACTTCTGAAGCAGCCAAATTAATATAGATTTTGTTTTTGAATTATTTTAACAATGCTTTACAATAGTTTTTTGTTTTTTTTAAGCTGGACCATCAGCAGCAACTGCCTCCTATATACAGATCTGCTGAAAAACACAGTGTGAATTACCCTTAGCAGTTTTCACCAGACTCAGCACTGGGAAGCTAAATTTACTCAAATTTCTTCTTTTGGAATTATTGGTAAAAAGCATTCTGACCAAAAGTACTTTCAGAAATCAATGTGAATGATTTAATGAATTTAATGAATTCCTAAAGCTACCTTTACAAGTCTGCAAGGAGATGGCAATTTAGAAATTTTTTGGGTAACAATTTTGGTAACAAGCTATGGCAGACCTTACAACTTTAAAATCCATCTTGCTTATTTAGTACCTCTTCAATCAGACACTACTCTTCTTCTAATCAAACAAAAAGCCCACGATCCAAAAAGGGAAAATTTCAACCTCTCTTTTGCTACAGCACCTCACCCCCCGTTCCATAAATCCACTCACTCAGTCACTAGCAGCAAGTACCCTTGCCAAGCATGCGGATGCGCGCGTGCACACACACAAACACACACACACACTCTCTTTCTCTCTCTCTCCCCCTCCCCCACAGAAAACTCAAAGAAGGCAAGAAGGGGTGGCTTTTCTCAAGAATGCTGGTGGTATTACCTCAGTGCTTCTGGTGTTTCCTAAAAGGTGCAAGGAAACAAGTTAAGTTACCAAGCTCTTCTAGCCCTCCTAAACACTGGAGGACTCTCTGGAGTTGAATTCTTTAGGCAAAATGGGCTGCCACCAGAAGGGGAAAAGTCAGCATGCACAGAAGACTTTTGTAGACACACAAGGACCGCTTTGGATCCCAGCAAATGAAAAGAAAATAGGTTGCTAGGTCATTACAAAACTTAGCATGTAGAGGGCTGTTGAATAAGAGATTTACAATATGTATATGTGGCTCTTTTATACAAAAATGTTATTTGCTCTAGGAAAAAGCATGCAAGACTAATGTAGTATTGTAGGTTAGGAATGTTTTTTGTTTTGACTTTTTTGCCTGGGACAATATCTTGAACATAAAGTCAACTTCCTCACTGTTTTATAGGCAAAATAGGACAAGAATCATTTATGAAGAATTTTTTGTGATGTTCTATATCACTTATTTTTCTCTGTCCTACTGAGTCAACAATGTAATTTATTACAAAGATTCTATTTAATGGTTTTCATATTTAGAATTGTAATATAGAAGCAGAAGTTTTCTTCCTAGGAACTGCCAAACCAGAGCACTTAAAACTATCATTCAGTCTTCTTACTAAGACATTCCATGCCAATATTTTAGCATAACTGATCTCACCTTCAATGAAACAGACAGTATTTGAAAATATATACCATATAAACACATTAATAAATTTGTGTTTCAAACTGCAACATGATTTTATTGTGTTCTGCCAACATGCCATATCTAAAGCTGTATTTGCATTTACACTATAAAAAGCTGTACCACTAACAGCAACACAGCAGCTCCAGATTAAATTCTGTAAATTAATATGGACCATTATTTGTGTCAGGGATTCTCAATGTTGGGTCCCCAGATGTTATTGGACTTCAACTCTCATGATCCCCAACCAAAGGCCACTGGGGCTGGGGATTATGGGAGTTGAAGTCCATTAACATCTGGGACCTAGTGTTGAGAATCTCTGATCTATGTTACTACCTTAAACATAACTTCTGCAGTACAGCTATACATTCACCTATATATGTATGATGATGGTGATAATATTTTCAAGGTTGGGCATATCACTTCTATAAACTAGCTTTGTAACAGCACCCCATGTGGTAACTACCAGTTATGTCTAGACAAACATTAGAATTATAGTTCTTTTCTATGTACATAATGCCAAAAATACAGTTGTCATAGCAACCATGAATATAATTCAGTTGATCAGAATTGGAGAGAAGCCTCAAACAAGGAGGAAGTTTTGCCAGCTTTTTGTTATTTTGCCAGCTTCTTTAAACAACAAGTTCTAGTAAGACGTAACCTGTCTACTTTCCTTTCACTGTAGCAAATACGGTTCAAATCGATTACAGTCCACAAGCAGCAAGACCACTCGCTCCTCAAATGTTCATACATTCGGCATCTTGAACTGGGGTGGATAACATCACAAACTACACCACTGAGATGTCCCTATTAGTGATGTGCATGGAATGGGTGCCTGCCAGTTTGAAGGTGGGGGCGGGATATCTTTCAGGACGGGAAAGGGTGCTCTCACCCCTCCCACTGCATTTAGAGGTGTGCACGGAACTGTCTGGCCCGGTTCAGTTTGAGGCCGGACCGAGCTAGTTCGGTCCGGCCCCCCATCAAACCCCACCTGGTCTGGCGAGGCCCCTCTGCGAGGCCACTATGGAGGCCCGAAAGGGCCAAAAAGGCTTTACATAACGGCTGCGGCAGTGATGAGGAAGGCCGGCGGAGGGAGAGGGGAACCACGCAGACCCCCCCACCCGCAGCTTCAGCAAGCCCCCCGAAGGGGCTAAAGGTGCTTCTCATTTACTTTAAAAAAATTTTTAAAAATCACAGACGGAACCGGGGGGGGGGTTCGGTTCGACCACGAACCCCTGAACCGGACTGCCGGACCGGTCCGCACATCCCTAACTGCATTTCCCCCACCGGCATTGTCTTTAAAAACAGTCTGGCAGGGTAGCAGCATAGCTCATTGCTGCCCCAATGCCTCCTAGGACCGGAAGTGGTCTTAAGTGCTTGCTGTACGTGCGCGCATAGTGTGTGTGTTGTTTCCATTGCTGGTCTCTCCCCCGCCACCTCAAGAACCGAGAAAGGAACACTGGCACAAAAATGTGGACATTTTTTGTGGAGTAACTTGGGTGCAGTTGTGTGTGGGGGGTATTTTTGTGAAGAGCTATTGAGTGAAAACTGGAAAAACCCAAATTTGGACTTTTTGTTGTTGCATAGATGTACACATTATACATGCAGGGGAGGTGGGGGTAGTGCTGCTTCTTTAAATGGAGGAATGTAGGGACATAGGCCTGCATGGAGCCATGGCATCTGTCTTGTAAAGCTGATACCTTGTAGGGAAAAGCCTATGGGACAGAGGGCCATCTTGTTTGTTTATTTTTCCTATGTAAACTGCTTTGAGAACTTTTGTTGAAAAGCTGTGCAGTAGTAGTAGTAGTAGCAGCAGCAGCAACAGCAGTTCCAGTTCACAGTGGAAAGGGAAAGACACTTTGCACAAGACCAGAGGAACTTTAAACAATCTTCTAGAAATAATGGCTGGCTACCAAGCCAAGTACTATTTGTGGAGCCCTGCTAATAAACAAAAATCAAAGCATTGCAGTCAATTAACCAACAGTATTGCATGTGAACCACCACTGTTGCTTAGTGTTAACAAACTATCATGTGCTGAAAGAAATCATAATAGCTAAGCTATTGACTTTTTTCCAAAATGTTTTTCTAGCAATGTAATTGCCAGAAACTTATGCACAGGAAGTAATGGTGGACTTACTGTGATGAACAATTTTATTCAATATTTGAAAATGAGAAATACAAACCATCCTCCTGTCACTAATAAAGCCTAATCCTCAAGTTGCCACTTAACACACTAGTTTTTAACCCTACAGCAAGGATCCAACAAGGAATACTATATAAAAGAGCAACGTCTTTGAGTGCAAAACAAGTTAAAAATAGGCCAATTTCATGATAGCTGAGACAAGGAACCAGTTATAGGAATGTGCACTCCCTCCTTGCAGTCCTTCCCCTTCCAACTCAACTGTGTTGAAAGCTGTGTTGAAATGCAAGCTTTTTCAGGACTTGAAAGAAGGGTTTGAAGTTGCTGAAACTCTAGTTAAGAAGGACCCTTGTTAGGATTAGCCATGATTAAAGCTGGTGCCAATGTATCCCTTAATGGCCTTGAAAGGACTGGGGCTATTGCATCTTTACTAGCCCAGAAAGTTTAACAATATTTATATCTCATGCTATGCACATGTTCAACAAAGCAAGGAAAAAAGAATGGTTAACAAATACCATATTGCTACTACAAGAGAAACTTTACATATTTTGCATCTGTGTTGCATTTATTTTAATTAAAATATTAATCAGTTAAATTGGAAACTAGCACAGGAAGAACAATGTATTTTCTTTGCTCTTACTCCAGATCTTAGAAGCTAATTATTTGTGGGCAAGTTTAAATTATAAATGTAGAGTTTAGTCTTCTCTTTAAAATTGATCATTCATAGGTTTAACATCTACAGTGGGACAGTGATATTCAAATGTTTAGCTGTTTAGAGTGTACTAGCAGTGTAGCTGTCATTCCAGTCAGTCAGATATGGGAGGCTAATTTATAGCTTGCAATGTTCATTAAACCAAGATGCTGTCTTAGTTTGTTTACCTGGTTTCCTTTTGTATATATCTGAAAAATCCACTTCATATTGAGACTAGCAGCATACCAGTAAGTGTACAACCAACATCTCAGGCACAAATTGCTGAACATAAGGCAAGACTATTAATGTGTCCAGTCACAGTATCAATTTAAATGAGACTGAAAATGTCAACATGGTTTGAAACAATTCTAAGGATGCTGTGAATCAGGACTAACTATGCAGTAGAAGGTGGAACCACTGCAGACACACTGAATTCTAAAGAACATTTGGTGTTTCATATATATTCTCTTTAAACTGAAACAAAAGCATGCACAAATAGATTACCATGTTTTTTAAAATAAAATTTTCAAACATTTGTGTAAAATGTGTCTTCTGCCCATAGTTACAGTGTGTATATATGAGTAAATTTAAGAAGTTATCTTACCTAAATAAGGAATACAAGGAGTCATCTTCAAGCTGTTAATATAATCTCTAAGTCTTTTATAATTATCTTCTTTACTCATTACATATTCCAACTTGTCAAAAGTAGTTTTGTCCTTTCGGCTCAACAACTTTCGGGGAAAAGAACCAAAAGATCAGTATCATGAAACATTGATACTTCTGTCAGGAATTAAACAATCTTGATTATGCTCCTCCAACATTTTAACAATTATATGATACGAAAGAAAACAATGAAAAGTTACAATTTATTGCATGCAAAATTTGATACCGAGTCCATAGAATACTATTTGAAACCATTTTTTGAAACCAACCAATCAATCCCATGATAATTTTGGCTACTCTTTTCTGTACTTTTCTAGTACAATGGCAACCAAACCATACACAGTATTATAAATATGGCTATATCATCAATATATCATCACTACAGGCATTATGATACTGGCACATCTATTTTTAAGCTCCATTCTTAATAATTAGTAACATCAAGTTTGTCTTGTTTTCACATCCCCTGCATATTCAGTTGATGTTTCCAGTGAGTTATTTACCCTGACCCCTAAGATCCTTCCCCTGGAAAGTTAGCCCATTTAGATCCTATCTTCATGTAAGGTCTAAACTTCCTTTTAACCAATCCTCGCTTCAGAGATTTTTTTTAAAAAACTGAGCGGTTTTCCATTCACAAATATGTTTAATTTGATTCTGTTGTGATTACTGTTCCAACCCCAGAATGGCACACCACTACAATCAAGATACACAAGGAGTTATATAGCAGACAAAAAAATGATCGCCTGCAATACTCAAGATAACACAGGTCTGTAGAAAAATCCTGCTTTATTCTCTGACTGGTCTACTGCAAGTGGTAATTCAACTACTTAGAAAAACATGGTCTATATACACATGTCTCAATTATCTAGACATTTTATTTAATAGAGAACCAAAACAGAGAGACATGAAGAAAAACCCATGAAGAATATATGTTTTCTGGAAAAGCACATCTTTCAAATCAGTCAGTCAGGCTTAAAAGAAGATTAACAACCATTTGTAAGGAACATAGGAAGCTGCCATATATTGAGTCAAACCATTGGTCCATCTAGCTCAGTATGGAGCTGGCAGCAGCTTCTCCAAGGCTGCAAGCAGGAATATCTCTCAGCCCTATCCTGGAGATGCCAGGGAGGGAACTTGGAACCTAGGTGCTTCCTTGAGCAGCTCCATCCCTTAAGGGGAATACCGTATAGTGCTCACATTTGTAGTCTCCCATTCATATGCAACCAGGGTAGACCCTGCTTAGCTAAGGGGACAAGTCATGCTTGCTACCACAAGACCAGGTCTCCTCCCTGACTTAAAAGAAGATTAAACATCATTTGTAAGGATCATAGGAACTCCTTACAGGATATATTTCATGGGACACCGTAGGGATTTATGTCACGTGCAACACCTACATGATATCAAATAAAACTAATCTTTATTCCTCAATCATCTTATTTCACACAGAAATAAAGTTAAGTAAAGCTGTGAGCAAATCCATAGCTCTCCAGGTCTTAACAATATGAGTTATAACACCAGCATTCAAACTGAAGAGATGCAATATCATAGTTCATCAAGACTTCCAAACATAACCTCATTCCCTACAACACAGTTGTGTTTAATCATGTTTGAAGAAGATAAAAGATTAAAAGGTTAAGACATCTGACTTGGGCAATGGGTAACATCCTTTTTAAAAATCCAGTTAGTAGTCTATCAACAGAAATACACTTTTAATCTACATTTCTTTAACATGGCTCATGTTAACGGACCTAGTTATTCAATTAAATTGTTAAGACTAATTTATCAGGCATAGTTCCAACATGCCTACCAATTGCAATTGTAAGCCCTTATGGTTCTCCTCTTTGTAGCTTGGACCTAAGCTAGCCTAGATCGAAAGAAACAAATTGATTTATGACATGATGCAGTTCAGGCTCTCTTATACAGAGAGACAGGGATATCCTCTAACTGGAGCTTTGCGGCACAAAACTTGGTAGGAAGGCAGTTCTAAACCATGAATGGCTATCCACTGCTGTCAAACTTGGAGGCTATGTTAAAATGAACCTCTCATGTCCCAACAAAGCAGTTGTGAGAGTTAGGAACTGAATCTCCATTTATAGGGGTAGTACACCTGCAAATATCAGATAGTGGGGAGATTTATCAAAACCGGTTGCTTAACTGTAACTCTTGATCTGGAAGTGATCTGTTGTAGTCATAAGCAATGGATTCTGCGCCTGCACAGGGACCTTGCAGGCTGACTTAGTAGCTTCTCATGATGCCCCTCCTGCCTGCACGTGCTGTGCAAAGTTCGTTAAGATTGGCAGTTGGGGAATCTTCCTTTCAGTTTCTTGCAGACCGCCTGTGTTGACGATCTAAGAATGTCACCATGCCAATGGGAACCGTCATCAACTGCAGTGGGGTCGGCATGGGAGGGTCTTATGACTACAACGGATCACTTCCAGGTCAAGAGTTACAGGTAAACAACCTGTTTATCTGGATCGTGATCTGTTGTAATCATAAGCAATGGGTGATTAGCCGGCTTTCCTTTTGGAGGCGGGCGCAGTGGACCCAAAGGTCATGGCAACACCCTTTTCAGAACATTTCTTCTGAAGTTTGCCTCTCGTGCCATCCGTAAGTCTATTGCATAATGTTTAATGAATGGCTGTTGAGAAGACCACATGGCCGCCATGCAGATATCTGTCATTTTTATGCCTGAAAGATGGGCTGCTGAGGCAGCATACACTCTAGTTGAATGAGCACGTACTGTCTTCGGGGGCAGGATGCCCGGCCTCTGGTACGCCAAGAATATCAATTTCACCAACTAGTGTGCTAAGCGTTGTCAGGAGATAGGGCGACCCTTGCACTTCTCCTTGTATCCCACAAACAGTTTCTTTGTCTTTCTAAATCCCTGAGTCCTTTGCAAGTAATAGAGTAGGACCCTCCGGATGTCCAGAGAATGAAGAGACATTTCTAAGGGTTTTTGGGGGTCATTGAAAAAGGTAGGCAAGATTATATCTTGGTTTAAATAGAATTCTGATATTATCTTTGTGCAAAAGTGCGGGTCTAGCCACATGACCACCACCTTTACTTTTTCTTCTTCTGATTTTTAAGTATTGGGAATAAAATCCCACTGCACTGGCACAATTGCCTGTTTTTCCAGTAATACTTGCACCTCTTCCTGGAGCACCGACGTGGCCTTGGTGAACTTCATGCCCGAGAACGGTGGACGCGTTCTGAATTCTATCGCATAACCCGTCAGTATAATTCACAAGACCCAGCGATCTGATGTTATATTGTGCCATGCTTGGGTATGGCTTGCCAGTCTGATGTTGTTTCTGGCAACTACAGAACCGATGTTTGGGGTCCTGGCAAGAACTGAAACAATGTTTGGTGTTCTGGCTGGAATGGCAATGTCGTGAGTGTTCAAGTCGATGTTGTTGACCTTGGCTAATGCTGTTTTGTGGAGTGGGTGAACAATCCTGTCAAAAGGACTGTTTGGAATTGTCCTTATTCTGGTGGGCACTATTCCCTTTAGGCTTCTGATTGTAGCCTTTAGGCCATCGATACGGTCTGTATTGTTTGCAGAATTCCCTTTTCCCTTGGTAGTGGTAGGGCTTCTAGAGGGAATAAGAGTGGGCTTTCGTTGCACTTCCAGATGCGGTCGATGTTGTCATAAAGTTTCGTGCTGTGAATTTGGATTTCTTCAAAGATTCCATTGTAGAATCTGTGTCATTATGAAAAAGACCTTTCCCATCAAATGCAAGGACTTCAATCCGCTCCCTCATATCTTGTTGGAGAGACGAGGCGCGCAACCAAGCGTGACGATGCATGCTGATTGCTGTGACCATCGCCTGGGACAATGTTTCAGCCAGATGTTTGAAGGCACTCAACTGTTGCTGTGTTATGGCTGTTATCTTGTCATATGTTTCATTGAACTTATATTGGAACTCTTCAGGAGACATGGCAGTTGAGTCCTGTAACAAGGTATCCCACAGGATGTGGTTATAGCGGGCCATGCAGGCTGCATAGTTAGCAATTCTAATTGATCTTACAACCCATCACATCCAGCTTTCTACCTTCCTTCTCTCCAGGTGTGGTGTGGTGGCATACCCCACAAGAGGAGGAAGCACAATCAATGACCAATGAATTGGGCACTGGATGGCGTACAAGTTAAGTGTCCTCTCCTTCTCGGACTCTGTACAACTCTCCAATCTCTTTGGAGTGGGGCAGAGACCTGCAGGGCCTCCCAAGCTGTCTTATCCGCTTTGCTAATGGCTGGTATCATGGGCAATGCCACTGGGTGAGCTGTTCTGTATCTTGCCATCATATTATACACTGGGTCGGCTTCCTCAGTCTCAGGTGAACTGAGCTCCATCCCAAGCGCCTCCGCAATCTCTCTTACAAGGGTATGATAAGCCTTCAGCTCTTTGGTCGGAGATCTGGAGAGGTGAGGAGGTACGTCTGAAGGTGGATCAGACCTATGACTGTCAACATCAGAGTCGGATATTTCCAATGCTTCCTCTTCTGTAGAATAGGCATATGGCGAGGAGGGCACCTCTGGCGGCGGAGGACTAAATTTCCTTTGCCTCTTTCCTGCAGGCTTCTCTGGAGGCATTGAGACAGCGAGTAGGTTTCGGGCCTGAGGAGCTGTAACATCTGGCCACAACATGCACGGCAATGCCTCCAATCGGGCCGGTGGCACAGGTGGTGCTTGAGGCACTATGTCACGTTGCCCCAGATGTGGAATCATCTGGATTTGCGGTTGCTTGAAATTCCCCTGTGGGGCAGAATGGGGATGCTGCACCTTCCATTGCAGGTAGTCTGCATAGTCATCAGGTGGTTCATGGCGAAAACCACAGGAATGAGCTGGAGTAAGCTGCTTTGGTGTTGCCGGCTGCATTCGAAGCAGACACATGGATGGAATCCTGGGAGGGTCTAGAGGATCTGCCTCCTGTTCAATGTCAAGCCCAGTATTCAAGAAACCATGGAAGGTAGACCCTGAAGGCATGCTGGAAGCGGAATCTAGCAGTGCGTGCAAGGCATTCGTGGTTCCCTGGCGCTGGCAGTGATCCTCTGCTTGTTCTCCCAGGTGCACCCGCACATTCGGAGTTCTCAGGGTCAAGGGAGACTGCTCCGGGGTCTTTGCAGGAGACAGAAGATGAATAACCTTTGATGGCTGTAAAGCCGCTATCGTGGCTTGCAAAGGATGGGCCGTCGACAGTGAAGCTTGCAAAGGATAGGTTGTTGACATTGAAACTGTTGTCGACATTGAAGGTGTTGTCAACACTGAAGCTGCTGTCGACATCGAAGAAAAGGCCAACATCGAAGGTGTTAACATCGTAGCCAATGGACCAGCAAGCATCGATGCTGAAATACTCGATGTTGAGGCCAGTGCCCTCGACTTTGAAGGGGATGCTGTCGCAGGATTGATGGCAATGCTCGATGGCGTAGCCACCGCCGTTGCAGTTGACAGTGCTGCAGAACCCTCCGAGTTGCCATCAAATGATTGCACTACTGAAGGAGAAGGGGTGCAGTGCTTTTTCGGTGGCCCAGCATATTCATCAGAATCACTTCCAGATTTGTGATGGCGCCTTCTTTCGCCGTGTCTATGGCCCTTCGCAGACACCTCTTTTGGTTTTTTAAAGAGGTAGAGCCTGCGGTTTTAGACTGCTGTTTTGCAGATGCGTAGGCGGTCGACTTTGACCCTGACCCAGATTCCGATGCCGATCCAGCACTCGATGTCGACTTGACAATTGACGTTGTTTGGCTGCTTGACACAGAAGGAGAGGTCGGGTACAGCGTTGGCGGGCAGAGCGCCTCATCATACAACGCCGCTCTAAGGCGTAGAGCTCTATTCTGCTGGGTTTGCTTGGAGAAAAAGCAGCAAATCTTGCAAGCAGCAGTATTGTGCTCTTCCCCAAGGCACATTAAACAAGTGTCATGGAGATCAGTGGATGGACGTTTAGCGCGGCATTTAGCACAGCGCTTAAAAGTTTTTTCCACTTCCATTCCTGAAGCAAAGGTTTGTTTGTGAAGTTTTCGTTTCCTTATCTGTTCCAAGTCCAAACACAATAAGTTCTTACAAAACAAGCCAAATCGTAATCCAAAGAAGTCCGTTTTCCAATCCTGGTCAGTTTAAGGTATACCGAGGAGCTATTACAACGAGGTATTAATGCTAAGGCGGTCAAAGAGAAACTGAAAGGAAGACGCCCCAACTGCCACTCTTAACGAACTTTGCACAGCACGGGCAGGTGGGAGGGGTGTAATGAGGAGCTACTAAGTCAGCCCGTGAGGTCCCTGCGCAGGCCCCATTGCTTATTATTACAACGGATCACAATCCAGATTATTCAGTAATCCCCTAAAATTTATTTGAACAAGTGCAAGTCCAGATATTTTATTCTAAAGAACTTTTGAGGATAATGGTTTATGAAATTGTGATGGAGTCACATGTACTTTGAACATACAAAACCTATAATTATTTTCTTATGCTCTACATATAGCATGACCATATGGAGCAGCTGTTTACATCCTCCAGATGGGAAAAACAAGAGATATGTGCCTTTCGAACACCAAAAATAAATTGCATTAAAATGGAAAAAAAAGAATGATTAGAGATTAACAATTACTCAATCACTGGAACAAACAGAAAAGTTTATAAAAAGACCTTTCAGAATTAATTTGAAGCTGAGAAAGGGGAAGCAATAATTCATTATTCTGTACATGTTACTCACCGCCCATGTTTTAGTCAACCTGAAGATAGGGGCACTTTGTAATCCAGACACCACAGCCATAAGGGCATGTAGATTATTCAGTTCATAGAGTTTCTGACGAAGAGAACAAAACAATTCAATGTTAAAATAATATGTTGCATTTACCACAATTTAAAAGACCAACCTAGAGGCATCCTGAACAAATCTGATATCAGACAGCAACTGCTAATTCAGAAAAATTAAAGCTTTCCAAATTATTATTACATGAACTTTAAAGTAAAGGGCAAAGCTTCATGGCTACATTGTTCTATACAACCTATCACACTGTATGTGATCTTGGTCTGAGGCAGACTTAACACCTTCCAATATGTTACCCACCATTAAGAGAACTCAGGACCACTGTTCAGACTCATGCACTCTTCACCCCCAAACTTCTAATGCCAACCACAGTCAGCATTATGTCTATACCAACTGAAAAGGAAGGTAGGGGAAAGTGTGAGCAAGAAAGACGAGGGAAAGGGGAGGAAAAGAAGCGCTACTGATCTCTTAACCACAGTTACAATGTTAGGAATTATTCGGTCTGCACCACCTCTTTCAGCAGTTCAGATATTAATTTCCCATGGCTATCATATCACTGGGGTCAAAAGTACAGCTCTGTTTGGGAGACTTTTGACAATAGAAACATATGACCATATGAACACAAAAAAATCTAAAACTTTTCAAGTAGAAAGTAACATAAGTTTCCCAATACAGGAGGACCTTGATATTTGAGGGGGTTCAGTTTCCCGCTGCAAACTGCGAATATAGAATCATTAGGGACTATAGGATGTGGGGGAGGGGTTAGGTTCCAAGTTGTCGAGAAAACAATCCATCTTTTTAACCGTGCTTTGCTGGTCCCCTTGAGTTGACCTGTGCCGCTGAATGGCCAAATGGCCAAAAATCACACGTTTTAAAAAAACAAATTTTAAAATGGAGCCCTTTTGAGGCTCCCAAACACAAAATGGCAGCCATCCCTGACCCACATACACAGAATTAACCCCTTATTTTCTTATCCCCCCCCATGTGGGGTGTTAATTACCCTACCGTGGATATGCGAATCCGTGGATGTAGAGTCCACTGATATCAAGGTTTTACTGTATTCCACTACACATAAGGACAAAGTCCCAAGAAACCTGATATTTATCAAATCCTAATTATATTTATTCAGAAGAAATAATTTTGATGGGATTTAATTCCACGTATGCTTAAGACCCCAGCCCAAATCTCACTGGAATCAATAAAAGAAAAGCATTGTTTATGTTCGATTGCAGTTATTACAGGTTTATCTGAATTGTGCTTATTAGAGATGAGTGAAGTTTCCCAGAATCATTTTGGAAATGAACAGTGTTGATGGGCTATTCATCCAAGTCCATCAAAAAAGCAGCCTGTTGGCAAACAAGGGAAACCTTCATTACTTAGCTTTCCTTCTCCTCTCATCCCCCTTTTTTCAAATGAGGCAGCCATTAAAAAAAAAAAAACCTCAAAGCAATGAAAAGGAGTCTCAGCTGCTTAGCAAGAAGGCTTCTTCTAAAAAGGCGAACCCTGGAAAACAGGAGAGAACAAAAGCCAAATCCACACAGGAATCATCTTAACCTTGAGGGGTCGCTGAAAGGAAGTTGTCTTTCCTCCCCCACATTTTTCTTCAAAGAAGCCTAAGAGCTAAGCAATGGAGATGTTTCTTTGCTGTAGTGCCAAGGAATCTTTGAAGGGCTTCCCCTGGAATATGGGGAATGGCAAAGTAAAGTCAATCCCCATAGGGGACTTTCATGATTGGACTGTCATCAAGGGGTTGGTCATTGGCCCCTCTCCCCCAGTTTCCTAGGGACAGCCCTTCAAAAATCCTCCATACTGCCACAATTTGATATAATAGATCTCAGTAGCTCCATGACATTGGGAATGAACTTCGATGTTACAGGGGCATAAACTGAGGGTTGTAGAATCCTCATGGGTTTTCTACTGAGGGCTGGGCTATCCCCCTACACCGCAGGTTTTTGCTCCAGCTGCATCTGAATTAGCTCCCTCTTTAGTGTAATGGAATTCTGGAACTCCATTACACTAACTAAAGAGTGAGGGGATCCAGCAATAGTTCTTTCAGATTTTAATTCAACTCAGAAGAATTGTTGGACCTGTAAAGTTCACCCCTCCTTGAAGGCAGGCTTTAACAGGCCTCCAAAATTAGTTTCCAAACCTGGCTGGCATCCCTAATCATCAAACCCCACCCCCCACCCTCTCAAAGTAAACTCATTGACAATATTATACCTTTTTTGACTTTATCACTGTTCTTCCACCTCCAAAAATCAAGGACTGTTCTCTTAATATTGCTCAATTATTCCATTTACAGACTGTATATCTGATAGACAAGGTTTGGGCAATATATAAATGTGATAAATAAATAAATAAATAAATGATAAGGCCAACATTTTCTCAGGGGTAAAGCCAATGTTTAAAAGCATTTTTCTGAACTTGGACCCGACCATTTCACCTTGATGGATGCAAACAAGTTTTTCTTACCTTAGCAGTTTTAATATAGTGGCTCAGGACTTCAGCTCTTATTTTTAACGTCTGTGCATGAAGAATCTCTCTAACAACCCAAAAACTTACCTAGAAAAAATAATCAAAACATGTAACACCACAAACAGGAAGGAGAAAAGAAAATTAGGGGATAAATTAGTATAAAAGTGTGGAGCTCTTGAAATTAGCAGTCATGTTTTTTAAAATTCTGAAGAATACTCATTAACAGCCTGTTTAACAAAAACATTCATGTTACTTTACTATGAACATCAATAGTTTTTTAAACCATGTTCGCAATTCAGCATGAAATAACTAAAAAATTCTCAAGACTAATCCGGTGTAGTTTCAATGCAAAATTCAAAGCATTAGGCTTATTTATAGTAATCAGAGCAAACCCATAGCAGTATCATGTTTATCATGAGAAAGCTTCTAACACCAAGTGGTTATGTGCGGTTGTAAAAGCAACGAACATTCTAATATTTTAACTGCTCACAGAACAAAACTAACAATGTTTGCTGTCCAACTTTTGGAAGGGACGGTAAAGTGATCAGTCTGACTAGGATTAGCAAATCACACAGGTTAAAACACAAGCTGCTTTGAGAAGAGTCTGAGGATTTGAAAGAGTTTCCAGGAAGAAGCTAAGGGACTGTGAGCTCACAGGAAAGATGGGGAAAGGAAATATGCAGAGTAGGCAATGGACTGAGAAAGAAGAACTTGGGGGAAAGGTGAAGAAGATGGAGAATAGCCAATGGGTCTCTGGGGTGGGGGGGTCCATTACACTTACAGTCAAGAAGGCTGCATTCTGTGGGTGGCTGGAGGGTGACAGAAATGATAGGGAAGTCGACCAAGAAATGGGATGGCTAAAAGAAGCAAGAAATAGGAGTTCCCCCCAATTTATTCTTTTATTGGATCTTCCTAAATATTTTTCAGTGAAATAAAAAATAGTTTTAATATTCACTTTTTTCCAAAAGCAGAAGCAGCAGTTTGCATCACTTTAAGAAAGAAAACTAGATAATATTTCTTACTTAACAGTGTTTACTAGAAGCCAATTTCTAAAGAACTGGAAGATTAGTTCAAATCAGTCTGTGAAATTCAGTTCCCTTGCCTGCACCCTCTGATTGTTGGTGGGTGTGTCTTATGTGTGGTTTTGCTCTCGTTCCGCTTCCTTCAGTTTGTGTCCATGATCTACTGTTTGCTCAAGGACTTACATCTCAGCTTAGTGCTACCTTTCTTACAATGCTGGCTTTTTAACCATCATCCTAAGAAAGTGTTTACCCCAGTCTACCTCAGACTGAGCTCTCTTAGCAGACTCAAAGCAGACTGTTAGTCTATCCACTAGACAGACACTGGAGGATGGGGAACCACCACCCCCATCCATGTTGAACAACTCTGGCTTGGTAAAGGAAGCACCCGGGCATAAGCAGACATTTGATGCCACAGAGGGAAGTGGTCTCACACTGGATTGGGTGGTCCTGTGGTGTACAAGCTAGAGTGGTAGGAAAGCCAGCTGAGAAAAGAGGATCCCCCTATTGAATCATGTACATTAGGGATGTGCATGGAACCATTTGGTGCTCCATTCTAGGAGTGCTGAAACAGTTCCAACAACGGTGTTTGAACTGGTTCAGAGGACGGGGGGTTGCTTCAAATGGCAGGGAAGGCGGGGGGGGGGGGAAGCAGGCATGTGGGGCTGTAGAGTGCCTCCTTGCAGTCCGGACCAGCATCACCACGCAAATGGCCAACGCACGTGAACATGCATATTCATACAGTTGAACATCTGTACCTACATTCCTCTTTTTGAGCTGAAATCACTAAGCCCCAAAGTTGGAACACTGGATTGTAGAATTCAGACACACTAAGCTGAATCAAAGCTTCTAATGCTCTTTGTGAGGGAAGGATGCCCAATGCCCTGGGTGCCCCTAGTGACCAGAATCCTTGGGCCACTCTTGTTGGGTTGAAATGGGGTGGGGAATGCAGACAAGGAAGGGAAGCATGAAGATGACAAGCAGGGCTCTTGCAGGAGTAGTTCTTGGAGAGAGCTGGAAGTCTGCCATGGGTTTGTGTGGGTTGCACAAGGTTACTTAAGGAAACCAATTAGAGCATCTATGGTGAGTGGGAAGGGATGTGGAAAGAGATGAACCTTAGGGCTCCCAGAGAGGATCAAAGCTGGTAATCAGAATGTTCTGGAGAGGAGGATTCAGAGTGCAGACCTGCCCTTCCCCTTCAAACTGAGGTCCAAGGGAGAGACTGATATAGCAGGGGACCAGCATGGACACAATATTTGAGACCATTTATTTTTAGACTTTCCAGAAACTGAAAAGCTGAAAACAGTGACAAGGAGTAACCAACAAGCCAGTTAAAAAGATGACACTCCCCTAATTCCCAAAAGGTCTGATGAAAGAGCCAGATCTTGAGCACCTCAGCACATGTCTAAACAAGAACCAGGAAAGGGACGAAGAATATTTCAAATGGGAGGGAATTTCATAACCTAGGGGCAACAACAGAGAAAGCCCATTCACACAGACCCATCAACTAAACTCTGTCATTAGTGGAAAACACAAGACAGACTCCCTGAATGACCTTATATGGTGGGCAAATACATGTGGAAGAAATCAGTGCTAAGCTATCTCAGGCTAAGGTCATTTAGGGCTTTAAAGTTAACCAGCACCTTGAATCACACTGAAAAACTGGCAACCAATGCATTTAGGGACCAGTTTATTTAGGTTTTTTGAATATCAAAGTTCTTGCATACTGGCATGAACTTATTCAAATTAAGATTCAAAATTGTATTTCATGAAGTAGACAATGCCTGACGGTGTGAATATCTGCAGCAGAAGCAGTGTACCCATATTTGTTAAGGAACTTTGAGGATATTCTACAAGATGTGTTACTTGTGAATTTAAATATTGAAAGAATGGTCAAAGCTATTTTTATTGATGTCTATACTCATTAAGAATTAGTGTCTCAATTTTGAATCTCCCTCTTTTTTTAAAAAAAGGAGAAGTCTATAAACATCTTTTCAATTCCATATCTCACTGTAGTCAGCGATGGATAAGGCACATGTTTGTAACACAAATTTTAACATTTCTATTGGTTTTTTTAGGCATAGCATGTACAACACTGTAACAGCAGTTCCCATAATAAAAAACTGCTCTATCATTTTGGACAACAAAATATTTTCTGCAGATCTTAAGTTGAAAGGTCTAATATGTGTGCCAACTGTAGCTTGCATCTCATGAACTCCCTCACCCCCATCTCCCAGAACTGGGTTTTTAGTTACTTGTTCACTCTAGCACAGTATCTACAGATGTGAAAGTAGTTACATAATTAGCTGTGGAAATGCTAGAATCCTCAACAGAGCACAGTATACAGCACAATCCCACCATTGCTTCCAAAATCCAGAATGCTTTTACTGAAAGCCATATGTTTATTTACCACCCCTACCCTTGCCAAACATGAATGCTAGTAGTTGGGGATTTTTGAAGGGGGGGGGGATGGATGATACACATTGTATCATATATTCAGAAATAGTCTTGAAAGAGTAACTGTATTAAAAAAAAAAACCGCTGAAAATTAGAAGTAGAACATTTTACAAATTAGTTGTCCTCTATATTTATCCAAATTGAATCCATAGCCTTTTACAATGACTAGTTACCATTTGTGCAAAATTTTAGATACCTGGGTTGCACTATTAAGATTTTGTCAATGTAATTCAATCCCCCACATTTTCTGATGCCGTTTCTTTAAGAATTGAGAAAGATGTGGGACCTACATAAAAAGTTTTAAATGAAAAAAACATCCAGATTAGTTAGTCATGACTGAGCACCAATGAAATCAATAAGACAAGTTAGCAATGGCTAACTGAAGTCCCATTAATTTCAATGGGTCTTAATCATGACTAGCTTAATTTGGATGTTGCCCAACTTTTACAAGGTTTCAGGCAAAAGGGAGACCAGTCAAAGAACTGCTTTTAAATAATGCACAGTTTTATTCAAGGATTCTAGAAGAGGACTGGGCCAGTGCGGTCTCTACAGGTGTTAATGTCATACAATTAAGTCATTAAGGACTGTTAGACAGAAACACCTCAAGGCAGGCACAAGCCAGTACCAACTCCCCTTCCACACCTAAAGCTTAACAGGTTAGTTACAAATTTTGACTGCATTTTGATAAACAGTATCAAAAACTGTATGAAATTGAAATAGTCCCATTTGAATCAGAACTTGAATATCCCATTTGAATCAGAACAAACCAAACATATCCAAGGAACAACCAAGACCTCTTTTGAGCAGTTTTAAGTCTATCAAGAAACCCTAACTTCTCCTTAAGGGTCTGAGTAAGAAATCTGTTAAAATGTAGTAAAATCTTTCAGCAAGACAGCCCACCCTATCAGCCCACTTGCAATCTGACACATACTGAAGCAAGAGAAACAGGTTGATAAAGGCAAATGGTCTCAAGAACAAAATCAGCCAATCAGTAATTCAATAAAGCTCCTTCTCGATCATGGCATAAAGTAGTTGATAGCATTATTGGGGGACGGGGGAGGCTGCAGGACACGAAGAGCTGATTGAAAAGCTAAGACAAATAGCAGCTGTGAGCGCACCACATTTGAGTTATGAATGAGTGAGTGGGATCAGAAAGTGACACCCAGTCAGGAGTGTCACCAAATGTGTGCTTTAAACTTCATTTTAAAAAGCATTCTCCCTCCTCCTACAGAAACTCTAACAAACATGCAGGAGTTGATAGACATTTATCTTAAGAAATCAACTAGGAATGTACCCAAACTGATTCAGTGCCTCCATCAGGAAGCACCAAACCAGCTCAGGTGCCCACATCTGAACTGGTTAGGTGGGGAGGAGATTGTTTCCTTTAGAAACCAGGCCAGTGCCACGCTTGAAAAAGCAGTGGGGCAGGTAAAGAACTGCTTACCTGGTTTTTAGAGGAACCAATCCCTGCCCACCCAAGTTGGTTCAGGCACATCCCTAGAATCAACAGTTATTCCTTCATACTAAGTACACATGGAACTGGAGAGAGAGAGGATGAATTAATGAGATGATTAGTTTTACTTGCCGAGCTTAAGTTTGAGAAGACAAGGTCAAACAGATGACGACTTCATCTTGAGAAACATTAAGAAATCAAAGTGGTCCCTTAGACAATTTATTTATTTAATTTATATTCTGCTCTGTCCCATTGGTTCAGAGTGGCTCACAGCATTTTTTCTAAATGTTAAGAGTCCTGTACCAAGGGGCTCGCAATCTAAAAAATAAAAATGGAGAACTTGCATTGCTTCAAGAAATCTTGGTACACCCAAAGGAATCCAAGTCTGTTGCTGGCTATATAATGAGATGCTATATGTTTAACCTCAAGTTTTGTCAGCTTGATCAGATGCAGACCGCTCTGAACATGCACATTCCCTAAAAACAAGTTAGTGTGCGCCCGGGAACAAAATTCACTGTAGTCATTCTTTTACCTTAAGAAATTAGCATTTGAATTTATTGTATGAATGTTTATTGGCATACACACTGAATAAGTCAAGTAGACAAGCTCTACAGTTGTTAGAACTGGGGGAAAAATTGGATATACAAGCCCCAGTTTGAGATGAGAAAAAACAGGATGATTACCTGTAATGGATGATCTTTGAGTGATCTGCATACATTCACAATATTGGGTATTCTGCCTGTGCAGTAGCCTCGTGGATAGAATTCTCTAGCTCCTCAAGGTGCTCCGGCCTGCCCATTGCATTGTGCACAACTGTTATCTCTAGCAGTTGGAGTGCCCTATGCTTGGATGTCCCAAGTTGATGAGTGAGCTGAACTGCAGTGGGAAAGGATGGGAGGGTTGTTTGAATGTACATGGATCACTCAGATTATTTGTTAGATGAAAACAACCTGTTTGTTGTGATCTGTCGTACATTCACAGTATTGGGTGATTAGCTAGCTTATCCCTGGAGGTGGGTGGGTCCAGTGAAGTTACTGAAACATTCTCTTTAGCATTGCAGGGGAGGAGACCTGGTCTTGTAGCAAGCATGACTTGTCCCCTTTGTTAAGCAGGGTCCACCCTGGTTGCATATAAATGGGAGACTACATGTGTGAGCACTGTAAGATATTCCCCTTAGGGGATGCAGCTGCTCTGGGAAGAGCATCTGCAGGCTTGCATCTCCCTGGCATCTCCAAGATATGGCTGAGAGAGATTCCTGCCTGCAACTTTGGAGAAGCTGCTGCCAGTCTGTGTAGACAATAATGAGCTAGATGGATCAATGGTCTGACTCAGTATATGGAAGGCTCCTATGCCCTCTTAAAACATGCCACCTCTACAGAGCATATATCCGGTGTGTAATGTTTAAACAAATGGTTGGTTTGATGTCCATGTGGCTGTCTTGCAAATGCCTGATACTGGAATACTTGAAAGATTTGCTGCCGATGTTGAAATTGCCCTAGTGGAATGTGCTTTTATATGCAGAGGGGACTTTAACCCGTTTCTTGTATGTTATTGCAATTAATTCAACCAAGACAAGTCTTTTCCTGGATACAGACTTGCCCATATTCCTTCCCTTATATGATATAAATAGTTTAGTGTCCTTTCTTTGTTGTATTCAGGTAGTACAAGCGAGTCCTTTTGACATCTAGGGATTGAAGAGATTTTTCCATGTCCATGGACGGATACTGTAAAAAGGCTGGAAGAATGATGTCTTGATTTATATGTAAGTCCAATACGACTTTCCGCCTTCTCTGCCCATAACCAAACACTTTTTCTGTGAAGTCTGACCTTAGCCATGTCAGTTCACTGACTATGTGCCATTGTGAGTGCCACAAGAAAGGCCATCTTTAAAGGATAAGAACTTAATTGAATTGACAGTAAAGGTTCAAAAGGGTGTTGAGTCCCTTTGTTGGGTATTTAGGATCGTTCCTATATACTGTATTCTTCATACTGGGGTGAGATGAGACTTTTTCCAGTTCACCAGAATATCTAGGTCTTCCAGAAGACCCAGGATATACTATATCTGGTTGGAGAGGCATTTTTTGCTGGTTGACTCTACCAACCAGTCATCCAAATACAGATATATATTTGTGTGGCCTCTTGTCTTGAGGTACACAATCACCACACATATGCATTTTGTAAATACTCTTGGAACTGTATTGAGGCCAAAAGGAAGAACCTTGTATTGGTAAGCTGAGTTCACTATTGTGAACCTCAGGTGCTTTCCATGGCTTTTCCTATTCCCATGTGGAAATACGCATCTTTCAAATCCAGTGTTGCTAACCACTCCTTCTGCATTAGTAAGGGAATGCCTTGCAATGTGATTATGTTGAATTGTGGTTATTCTGTAATGAAGCTGTTCAATCAGCTGAGATCTAATATGGGGCGTATGCCCCCATACCATTTTGGTATTTGGTACCTGGAGTAAAATCCGTTTCTAAGGTTCTTGTGGCCTACCAGTTCTATTGTATCCTTCTCCAGTAATTATTTTACTTTCTCTATTAAAGCTGGAGTGGGGTGGGTGTATTTTATATGCCTGTAAAGGCGGGCTTTGTTCTAAATTGTTGTTGTGAGGAGAAACTTAAGTATGTAGTACACCACTCTGGGCTCCTTGGAGGAAGAGCAGGATATAAAATGTAAAACAACAACAACAACCGCAATCAACAACAACAGCAGCAGCTGCCACCGCCGCCCCAGGTCCTTGGGAAGGACTCGATGTCTGGATAAAACAAACCAGTCAATAACACCTGTCTGACTGTGTAAACAAGAAACAACAACGCCGCACACACTGAAGTTAAAAGAAAAACTGGAAGTGAATAAATCAGAAGAGTTAGAAAAATCCTAGAGTCCAAACTCAATGGCGCAAACACCATACAAGCCATAAACACCTGGGCAGATACACTGCAGGAATAATAGACTGGACCCAGGCAGAGCTAGAGACACTAGATCGTAAGACCATGACCATCAATCATGCTCTACACCTCCACAGTGATGTAGATAGGCTACACCTCCCTCGCAGCTCAGGTGGAAGAGGAATGCTGCAAGTCTATCAAACAGTAGAGGAGGAGAAAAGAGGCCTTGAAGACTATATCAAGGACAGTGAAGAAGATGTACTTCAAATGGTCAACAACGAGAAACTATTCAACACCAATGAAACAAAGCAGGCCTACAAGAAAGAACAAGTCAAGAACCGAGCAGAAAAATGGAAAAATAAGCCCCTGCATGGTCAATATTTACACAACATAATTGGAAAATCAGACATCACCAAGAGCTGGCAATGGCTTAAGAATGGCAACTTGAAGAAAGAAACAGAGGGTTTAATACTGGCTGCACAAGAACAGGCACTAAGAGCAAATGCAATAAGAGCAAAAATAGAAAAATCAACAACAAACAGCAAGTGCTGCCTTTGTAACGAAGCAGATGAAACAGTGGGCCACCTAATCAGTTGTTGTAAAAAGATTGCATAGACTGACTACAAACAAAGGCATGACAAGGTAGCAGAGATGATACACTGGAACATCTGCAAAAAATACAAGCTACCTGTAGCCAAGAATTGGTGGGACCATAAAATTGAAAAAGGTGGTAGAAAATGAAGATGTAAAAATATTATGGGACTTCCGACTACAAACAGACAAACATCTGCCACACAATACACCAGATATAACTGTAGTCGAGAAGAAAGAAAAACAAGTCAAAATAATCGACATAGCAGTACAAGGGGATAGCAGAATAGAAGAAAAAGAAATAGAAAAAATCACAAAATACAAAGATCTACAAATTGAAATTGAAAGGCTGTGGCAGAAGATGACCAAAATAATGCCAGTGGTAATTGGTGCCCTAGGTGCAATTCCAAAACAGCTTGAAGAGCACCTCAACACCATAGGGGCCACAGAAATCACCATCAGCCAATTACAAAAAGTAACTTTACTGGGAACTGCCTATATTCTGCGACAATATCTATAACAGCAGCAACAAAATTGATAATAAAATTCAGCCATCCCAGGTCCTTAGGAAGGACTCGATGTCTGGATAAAACAAACCAGTCAATAACACCTGTCTGACTGTGTAAATAAATAATAATAAATTATATAAATTATATTGTGCACCCAGATGTTACAATTTTCAGCACCCAAGCATCTTTTGTTATCTGTTGCCATACAGGAGCAAAAGGTGCCAGAAATATGGATATTTGGCTCGGTTCTCTTTGTTTCATCAATGTGTCAAAGATGTTGTTTAGATATGTCCTGCTGTTTCATGTGGTTTTGTTGCTGCTTTGATCTCCTATGGTCTTTGGTCTTCTTATTTGCCCGCCCACCCGCCACCACCCACCACCATTCTCTTCAGCTGGCCAGAGCCATTCACCAAATAGTAAACACTTTTTTCATTCCCATTCTAAATCTATGCAAACATTTTTATTCACAGAGGGTACTGTACGTAGACTGTAAACTTACATGGTTGAATCTTCTTGTAAAGGCAACTGCATTTGGGGCAGAACTATATTTCTCTTTTTTATTCCAACCACAACTTGACAGCTCCTGGACAGAAAATGAGAAACAGTTTAAGCCAGATCCAGCTCTTTGCTCCAGGCTGCTTAGATACAAGTACACATTTCAATATATAAGCTTGGTGGCCAACATCCAGATTAATGTTTTATATTCTAAATAGTAGTGTGCAAGGTTCGGTTTGGAGCTATTGAAAAGGCCTCCGGACCGGTCCGGAATCCCGGCGGTTCGGAAGGGCGGGGGAGTGTTTCTTTAACGTATGTGGCGCGTGTGCGCCAGCGGCGGAGACAAGTGCGCGCGCCACGAAGGGCGCATGCGCGCCTCCAGCTCTTCCTCATTTCAGGCTTACAAGGAGAACAACGGGGGCAGGGGCGGCAGGGAGGAACTCTGCCGCCCCAAGAACGTTTTTAAAAGCACCAGTGCTGGAGGGGGAAGAGTGGCGGGGGGGGGGGAAGTACTACCACCCCCCCTTAAAGAGACACTCCCCCCAGTGCCGGACCACACTTCTGTGGTTCCGTGCACATCCCTAATTCTAAATAATGTTGCACATTCTAAATAGGGGAGGGGAAATTTTCGCCCTCTCCTCTGCAGCCCTCTGTGCCTCCCAAAAATATTTCTGCTCATATTGTCTGAGGATTGTCTGCTCAATATAAGGTAGAGACACAGCTTACAAAATTTCCTTTGTGCCCAGTTAGCATGGTACTGGTGGCACTGGCAAGTGCATCATTCACATAGATATGTACCAGACCCACTCTGCTTAACTCCTAGAGGCCTGAGGGAAGTGTAAATATGTGCATACTAATTGAAGTTTTAGAATGCTTCTACAGAAAGTAAAATAAGGACATTTCACCATAGACAGGTACCAGAACAAAGGGTTTTTGATGCTTTATAAACAAGCCACCTCCATGATACATTTTCTATTTACAATAAGCTTTCTGTATTAGCATGAAAGTAATATTTGTGTCACAGAGGTACCGTGTTGAATGTTTCTATAAGAAACTCCTTTTGGAAGAAATTCATTTGCTTTGGAGCATTTGTGTATAAAGGTCAACACACCATTAAGTATACCATAAACATGGCAAATCCTTAATATAAGGTAAATTAAGGACAGATATAGTTATTTATTTTAATGGTCAAGACTGAATCTGTTCTGTTAAACAGCTGCTTATTTCACAGTAACTTGTAGGCCGATATTTAACGATACCAACTACAGAATTGCAATTTCATTATTAAATAGAATATTCACACAGGAACATCTTTATTAAAAAGACTGACATGCCCAATCCTAAGTGTACTTAACCTAGTTAAGCATGTTGTTCATGTAAGACTGAAAGAGTCATTCTAAATCAAAGGTGCATGCTAGTCAATGTAGCTTTTTCATTCAATTTATATTTAAGCAATGCAAAAAAAGAATTTAGCATCTGTTGTGACATAAGCGTAGGTAATTGACAGTTACCTTAAAGCAATACTTAAGGCAATAAATACTTTAAATACTTGGAAGTAATACCAATACCAAAGGCCTCTCCTCCCTGAGATAGATCAATGAGATAATCTGGACCCAGAGGAAGAGGGCCCTGGAGAAACTCCATGAGAACCTCAACAACTGTCACCACAATGCTCAATATGAGCCTAGCCCAGGCCTGCTCAACTTCGGCCCTCCTGCAGATGTTGGCCTACAATTCCCATAATCCCTGGCTATTGGCTGCTGTGGCTGAGAATTATGGGAGTTGTAGTCCAAAAACAGCTGGGGGGGGGCTAAGTTTAGCAGGCCTGGCCTAGCCCAATCAGTGCAGCATACAGAAGATTATTTTTTTGCTCCATATCCAGTTATCATCTGAGGTACAGCTCACAGGGATACATGACTGGGCCTTTTCAGTAGCAGAACCTAGACTTTGAATTTCCCTCTCCAACACCACTTGCTTGGCCCCTACTCTGCAGATTCTCTGGTGCAGATTAAAAACTTATTCCAGCAGGTTGGATTAGTTCTCTCCTCCTTCCTCAGTTGTTGTTATTACATTTTTGCTACACAGATTTTTGTGTGACTCAGACTATGTGCTAGCTATTTCTTATTTTGTTTTAATTTGCATTTTTATTATGTTACATTTTTATTCAGATATATTTATTCTTATATTGTAAGCAGCTCTTGGGGCCTTTATAGCCAAAAAGGGACCTAAAAGCAGATTTATTTATTTATTTTAATTATTTTTAAAAGCATTGGACAAAAAGCAATTTCAAGTGATATTTTAAAAGACTTCAGAATATAAAAATACTATTTGCCTGGCAGTGAAAGGGACAGAAGTGAGTGCCAGGACAGCCTACCACAACCAAAAAGGCCATCTCACTGCCTGCCACCTGCCTGCCATACACCTAACTCCAGAAGGCCAGAGTACCTGGAGAAGGGCCTTGATATATATCTTAAATGCATGGATATATATGTGTGTGGAAAGACAATCCTTTAGATATCCACGTTCCAAGCTGCATAAGGCTTTAAAGGTAAGCATCATCATTTTGAATGGTGCTCAGAAATGGACCAACTGCTAGCATTTCCTGAGGCCAATTCCAGTTAGCAGCTGTATTCTGAACTACTGAGTTTCTGAAAAGTCTTCAGTGTAGTCCCATATATTGCACATTGTAGCAGTGGAGTCTGAAAGTTACCAGGTTATGGATAATTGTGGCCAGCCTATCTCTGGTCAGAAGGGGTCACAGCTAGACACCACCCTTAGCTTCAAAACATCACAGATCTAATGTTACTGCTAGTCTTTCAGGGTTTGGGGGATTCACTGTTTTGTTTCCTCTCAAGCTCAGCCCCCACCTGCAATATATACAGGAGTATAATACTACTCACCTTACAGGATTGTTGGAATTACAATAAAATAATGCATACCTAGATAGAGAGGTATAACCTGCCAAGTGAGAACATCACTTTACACACCTGACAGTGAGTTTAAGAGACCATATTTAAGCAGAGCATAATGATTGGATACACAGGCTATATCTTTCCCCTCCATCATTACATATGCCAGTCAGCTAAGAAAAACCTTAATACGTGGCAAAGAAAATTCAAACTCTCACTCAGCTGTGAAGCTCCATGGGTGGCCTTACAGCAAGCCATTATCTCCACATAGAGGATAACATGGCATAAGTCCATGCATGCTGTTCATTAGAGCAAGGACAGGATACAAGTGTGAATTATATTATAAACTAACAAGAATCAACACCAACACACTACTTCCATTTGTCACTATTTTGCCCTGTATGCATCATGAATTACTACAGTAAATCTAACAGTGTAGTTAAATAGAAAATCTGCTAAAACAAGACATGCACAGGATTTTTTTTTCTCTTGATCATCATGGAATGTTTCAACATCACTGATTCATTAATGCTTCCTTCATATTAAACTCACATAGGGACTTCAAATATTTTATTTACAACGGGTACGGAACTGAGCCTCTGGGATGCAGGAGACTAGAAATTTGAACCGCAATAATACACTTCATCCTACTATTACCTGTTTGTAGCTACCTATTTACCAACATTATTAAGTCTAAATGACAGAGTTCTAAAACATATCTACAACCTTGCATGTTTGCATGTGTCCACACAGACATATAAATAGTTCCATAATATACATTATATGTGGGTTGACATAACAAGGGAATGACTATTTTATGTAGAGTCAAAAGTGTTTTTTAAAAAAACAAGAAACACTTACCTCTGGTTGAATAGCTTTAAATACAGGAATATCCATTAGTGTTATCTGACCCTAAAAAAAGTGCACACACAAAAAGACAACACACTCATGTTAAGAAGAAATTACAAATCGTGTTCCTTTGAGATGCATGTCTCGGGTTGGGCTTACTTTTTAAAATTCAATGCTAGAAAAATGCCCATCATAATTTTGGTGTGTCCTTCCCACACTCTGCCATCCAAGTTATTACTTCTGGAACAGGAAAGAACAAGATTACAGGCCTGGGGGGAAAGAACTGAACCGAACTTCTATCAACAGTAGCAAAGATTTGGTTGCAGGGAACCCTCACGGGGGCTTCAAACGATATAGTCCTAAACTGAATTTAACAAGAAAGCTCACTAAAAATCATCAATCCAGTTTGCTGCATCAGTGAGAAAGCAGCCAACCCCGATGGGGTGCCCACAGCTTCCATATTAAGATGCAATATGTCTCAGACCAGATGCTGGGAAGAAAACCAAACAGCGATGGCTATCACCATCAAGCCCTGCTTATTATTTTTTCCAGGGGCATCTGTCTGGCCACAGCTGGAAGCAGGGATGGACTATATATCAGGGTTCCTAACCTGTAGGACTCCTTATGATGTTGAACTACAACTCATAAGAACAGCACTGCTGGTTTAGGCCCAAGGTCCATCCAGTCCAGCATCCTGTTTCATACAGTGGCCCCCCAGATGCCTCTGAGAACCCCACAGGAAAGAGGTGAGGGCGCACCCCCTCTCCTGCAACTGGTATTTAGAGATAATTTGCCTCTGATGCGGGAGGTGGATTACAGCCGCCATACTAGTAGCCATTGATAGACCCGTCCAACATGAATTTGCCTAAACCCCTTTTAAAGCCATCCAAGCTAGTGACCATCACCACATCCCATAGCAGACAATTCCATAGCTTAATTATGCACTGTGTGAAAAAGTAGTTCCTTTTGTTGGTCCTAAGTTTCCTGGCCATCATTTTCATGGGATAACCTCTACTTGTAGTGTTGTGAGAGAGGGAGAAAGATTTCTCTGTCCACTCTCTCTATTCCATGCAACATTTTATAAACCTCTACCATGTCTCTGCATAGTTGCCTCTTTTCCAAACTAAAAAGCCCCAGATGCTGTATGCAGCACAGTGGTTCCAAAACTGGAAGCATCCAGACGCTGAACTACAGCTCTCATCAGTTCCCATTTGGGAACCACTGCTGTAGCAGATGCTGTAACCTTGCATCATAAAGAAGGTCCTCCAGTCCCCTGATCATCATGGGTTGCCCTCTTCTACACCTTTTCCAGTTTTCAATGTCCTTAAGGTACACCTGGAGTATTTTGAAGTGATTCAGTAAGGCAATCCTTTAAGATTGCTTGGCTGCTGTTTTACAAAACCATACTCATGGGAGAGCAGAAAATAAAGTCATACAAAATACAATAAAGGCAACACAAACATAATGTAAAGATCTATGATTAAAATGCCCATGTTTTCTGGTCAGAACAAAAATCATAAAGGCAAGTCTAAAGATTAAGTTCTGGAAGGGGAAGAGGAAGCATCCACAATTGTAGCGCCACTAGTGAGCAAACAGTGTTTGGAGACAGCCAGCCAGAGATTTAGTTGGGAGACTTTCACTGTGGAAACAAGAGGAAGCAGTAAAATGCTTTGCTTTTTAAATTGTCCATCCAGAGGTACTGGGGACACATCTGTACCATAATCCTTATTGAAAACAAATGTGAAAATCAGCTGCAACCAGAAGTCACAGGAGGCCTATAGATCAGCATTAGATTTCAAGTTTTAACATAACTGATAAAAGAGAATCCAGTAAAGAAATTGGCCACAAACAAGGCAGATTGTTAGTTATGTCCAGAATTGAATCCATTTCTGATTCTGGGTATGTCCTACCTTTATAATACAACCAGTAAGAATTAACATATATATTTAAATATTCCAAGCCAGCTGTCGCTCACTAAGATCTGCCAAGCAACACAGAAAACCAATTACTAACTCTGTTTCCTGCAAGCTGAGGATAAAAATCTTTTTGGATACAGAAAAAAAAATGCAGTGGCCTCTTCACCTTCAGATGGTGCACAAACAGAACCTATTCCATTTTCATGTTTTATGCTGCAACCCTGAGACAAAGTGCCCCAACGTTGCCTAAAAACTGACAGAACCTTTTCACAGTTCAGCTTTCTATAAGCTATTGTAATTATGCTATTTTGATTCCGAGGTCACAATTTGCAATTTTAAATCCTCTGAATTTTTTTTCTATTTCAGTTTGTGTCAGGGAACTGCACTCCAGAAGCTGCTTATCTAAAATTCTGTATTTGGGAGTAGGTTCATATTATACAAACCATGGTTTGCCTGAAAATCAGAACCCCAATCCACAATTTGCCATTATGTCTAAATGGAGCAACTGAATTAAAAACTGCTTTTCTACATAAAGGGGAAAGCCATGGAGGGAAAAAATCTTGACATCTTAGAAACTATAAACTAGATAGTGTGATATATTTGTCTCTGTAAGTTTACTGCTGGACACAGGGACTAGAAGTTCATTACAGGATCTATAATCCAGAAGATGCCATCCTATATCTCTCCTGATTATCTGCTGTCCATATGAATGGTTCTGTACAGCTAATTTATGATCCCCAGTTCCCTAAATTCTGCAATTTGGTTCAGATGTAATGCAGAGCCAGGATTAGACACTGCACTATATAGAAGTGTGACATGGAAGCATTTTGCTTCTGATTCCAGTGGAGAACAAGTCAGAACTGCTCATATGTCCAAACTGAGCAATAAACAGACAATTCTGTGATGCAAAAGGCAGGCTAACTATGTGACCGAAGGTTTTGAATTTTGCTTTTTATTTCTATGAAGGCCCTACTTAATAGTTATAAATGCATGCTTGTTTAGAAAACACACTTCAAAGTGGGAAACTTGATTTAAATCAGTTATTTCAAATTATGATTGTATTCCTTGGTGGCTTAAAAATCAATCCACCCCGTGTGCTAGAAGTGACGTGAGGGTGCAATTCAAACAAGAAGTTCTGGGAAGAACTAATCTGCCAACTTTCCTTTCACTATAATCTTAACTAATAATTGCCATCTTCACAAATTTGCCCTCTTCTTGTTCAAACATTTACGCATCCTCCATCTTGAATTGGGGTGGATGGGGGTAGACATCACAAACTATGCCACTGAGGTATCTTTGTACTAAGTTTGGTCCAACTCAGTTCCCACTTCAGCCTCAAACGGTCACACCCCTGCCATCTTGAATTGGGTTGACATCACAAACTATGCTGTTGAGATGTCCCTATGTATCACTACAAGTGTACTAAATTTGGTCCAAACTGATTCTCACTTGCACCCCAAACGTTCATATGTTGGCCATCTTGAATTGGGGTGGATGACATCACAAACTACGCCACTGAGATGTCCCTATGTGTCCTTACAACTGTACTAAATTTGGTTCAAAGCGATTCAACGATTCACAAGTTAGCCAAATTGTGCCTCAAACGTTCAAGCATCCTCTATCTTGAAATGGGGCGAATGACATCATCATAAACTACACCACTGAGATTTCCCTATGTGTCCCTACAACTGTGCCAAATTTGGACCAAATCAGTCCAAGCACTGAGAAGTGTGGTGTTCTCTCTCTCTCTCTCTCTCTCTCTCTCTCTCTCTCTCTCTCTCTCTCTCTCACACACACACACACACACACACACACACACACACACACACACACACACACACACACAGAAATTGTAACTGCATTTTGGCTTTCACCTCTCACCATAATTTCTAGAGATATTTAAGGATGTGGTGTCCAACAATAAATTTATTCTTTATCATAGAGCCAAAAAGGTTAAACCTGGTACCCTAGAGAATCTCATATTTATCTATATTTAAATTTCTGAACTGCCTTTCATCATAGACCTCTCAAGATATAGAACATATTTAAAAACATTGCAAAACATTTTAAAAACACAGGAGCAAGATCAACACATAAACCAGCAAAAGCTAACAACTCAAAAGAAGGTCATATATGATTAAAACTGGGTCCTCCTTTTACAGTCCAAAAGCCCAGATAGAAAGCACAGCCTTCAGCCACTTGCGGAAAACCAGGAGTAAGGTGAGGGAGCAGATTTCCCCATGGAGAGAATTCTAAAATCATAATTTTCATGATAAAAGGTTTGAAGATCCTCGACACTCACCTCCTCAAAGTCTTCCAACACACAACTTACATTATATGCACCTGAAAGCAAGCTTAGCATGGTAACAAGTACAACAGATTCCAATACAAAACCAACCAACCCAAATTTAAAGCAGAAGGCTGCAATCCTATGCAGAGTTAGTTGTAAGGCCCACTGAATGCAGTGGGACTTCTTTGTGAACATGCATAGGATCATGTCAGAGTAATTTGTTTCATTTAGAGAAGCACATTAATAAGTCAGGTATATTGTTCCAATATTGTTTTTCTAAAGGTTAAACATTTTGACTGTTCATCAAAAATGATTAAATTAAATGTTAGTTAATCCTCGAGAAGTTGTGGGCCACTGGTATTTGGTGTTTTCTTTTACAGTACTCCTCCCACTGGCACCTTCTGAAAACAGTAAAATAAAAGCACACAGAAGCATTTATACTACATTGCATACAGACACACTGAAAAGTAAAATAATCTGAATTGGTGTTTTAAAATCCGCAAGTATTTTTTGCAATCATTCCTGCAGCTTTCCAACTACCATTTCAACAATCCCTTACACAGGAGAGGAAAAATTCTTTTTGGTGTTACTGGAAATCCAAACATCTCACACCACGTCTCCTAGAAACACAACATACTCAGCAGGAGGCACAGACCTAGGCAACAAGACAGTTATTTGTTGAAAGAGTGGCTGAAAGCTAAACTGTGAAATTTTAAATCTCTGAATGAACTACAAATCTATCAAGACAGTACTGTTTTTCATACTTCACTAATCTACTGCAGATTTCACAGTAATGTTTAAAGTACAAATTCATTTAGTGTTTATTCATCATTTTAAATATTACTTTCTCTGAAGCCTTGGAAAGATAGCTGGAGGAAAAATCCAGATGATCATGCTGTTTGTTGGGTTTCAAAGAAAACTAATTATCATCAAGTCATTATGCTGTATAACCGTGGTTAGGAACCAGATTTGCTGGACAACTACTTTAAGAATTGAGTTGAAATGGATTAAGATCCCTATTCCCACTTCCCAAAATGCCCAAGCCAATCTGTTATCCTATTATCACATATTCTATTGTCTCCACATACTTTTGCTCCTACGTCAGCAACTGCAGGGTCAGATTTTGCACAGTGACTTCCAGTTGCTGACATACAGAATACAGTCTGTGGGCTTTTAGTGCAATCATCATACAGGTCTCAGAAATAAACGATAACCTCAATAGAAACAACTACTATTTTATTCAGTTTCATTCAGACAGGGAAAATCTGAAATGAAGAAATTAAATGTTTTTAACTTATTTGCTACCAGTTTATTAGACAACTTGGTACTGCATTAATTTTCATATCTAATTGAAAAGTGGTAATATTGACTAAGTATATCTCCTTAAAGTAACGCAGAGATCAAAAGTCACTGCATGTGGTATGGGAATACACAATATAGAAATATCACATAGTGTTCCCCCTAACCTGCAAGAACCATAGTCTAACCGTAAGTCCATGCTAAGGAAACCATGTGCCAGTTCTGTGACATGTGTGATTCAGCACAACCCAACAATTTGGGGGGCCCTCTGAGCACAGCACACAATACTGTGAAGGGTATAAAACTGTACTGTCTTGTAGAGCAGACAGAAGTGAATTTCCAGGTATGTACCACACTACCCTGGCAAGAATCATTCTCATTGACTTGCAATACAGAGTCAAAAAGAATGTCAAAATCAGGCTGCACTCCTTTCACAGCAGGTCCTTTTAAACCACTACTACTGCAGAACATAATGGATGCATTCACCTAACAAGACACAGCAATTAGAACTACACCCTACAGTGTTCTAAGTATTTTTCCATCACTACTTCTATATAGGGAAATTAATATTCATTCCTGCCCCACAGAATGTTGATCTTCATGCCTCCCTTCTGCTCTCTTGAAGAAAAAACAGAAATGCAGACACTGGAATTTGACAGATGTAGAGAGGAAAGACAACATGATACTTGCTGGGTGACTCTGGGCCAGTCACTTCTCTCTCAGCCTAACCTACATTCACAGGGTTGTTGTGAGGAGAAACTTAAGTATGTAGTACACCGCTCTGGGCTCCTTGGAAGAAGAGCGGGATATAAAATGTAAAAAAACAAAAAAACAACTCCTAGATGTATAACTGAAGCCCCACTACAACATGACTACTACTTTCAGTGTAACAAAACTGGGAGTGTGGACATAAGAGAAAGTGATGAAGGCTGTTAAGGTTAGCAAAACATTTAATGGTTAATTACTTACTGCATATTCCTCAGGTGTAACCTTTAGAACATCAAATACCACTGCATCAAAGCTTTTCTTCAGTTCAGCAGAACCTTTGTCGCTTAAAGACTCTGAACTGCTACTCTTCTGTCCGATTTTTTTCAAAAAGAAAAAAGAAATCCTTTCAACAAAAGGTGACAGCTGGATATATATTTACTCCAAAAAAACAGATTTCCATCACAGACCCATCTCTGGCCTTATGGAGTACATCTCACTAGTTTTTAAACAATTTACAGCTGGTCCATATCAGGGTACAGTTCAAAGTACAGAAGTCCTATAGTACATTGGTACCTGAACTGTATCTTCTCACATGTACCTGCCTGTGCACAGAGTTCATCACTGCACCCCAGTCCTGTATCCAGAGTGGGACCAGTGGATGCAACATCCCACCTAGTTTCTTTTTTAAAAATTGGCTTATTAATTTGTGACATGGCAATGACAGCCTCCACCCAAAGAATAGCAGCTTATTTTAACAAGAACAATTAGGCCTGTTGGTGTATCAACCACCCCACTGCACTTCAGTCTCCCTACCTGACCTGGTGGGGGTGGTCTCCGAGGTAGCTTTGCATTCTCCCAAGCTTACTGTCTTGGAGGACTTCAGTGTCCATACTGAGCCCCCACCCCCACTCCCTTGTACAAGTGGCACAGTATTTCATGGTCTACCCACATGACAGGACATACTATGGATCTGGTTTTTGCTGACCAGGGAACAAATGATCTGGAGGTGGGGAACTTTGAGATAAGTCCTCTGTTATGGACAGATCATAATTTGATGGTCCATCTGACTGCTCCATCTACCCTCTGCAGCGGTGATCGACCACTTAGAATGGTCTGCCCCTGGATCTGCTCAGATCTGCTTGGTTTCCAAACAGCCCTTGGGGAGTTTTCAGTGTCCAGAGCTAATGACTCTGTTGAGGCCCTGGTGGATCTCTGGAATGTGGAGACTGCCTGGGCTATTGACACTGTTGCTCCTAAATGCCCTCTTGATGGAGCCCTCCCTGCTCCTTGGTTTTCCTCAGAGCTTAGGACAATGAAAAAACTTGGATGGCTGGAACGACACTGGAGGAAGAATTTTGATGAATCTGACCGAACACTGGCTAGAACCTATTTTAAGGACTACTCCGTGATGATGGGGGCAGTGAAGAAATATTTTTTCTCTGCCTCCATTTCATCTGCTCAGTACAGATCAGTGGAGCTGCTCTGTGTAGCAAAGGCATTGCTTCACACATCCCCCTAGATAATGGAGGAGGAAACATCTACAGCCCATTGTAATCAGTTTGCATTTCATCCTGCAAAATTAGTCACTCACATCTGTGCTGATTTGGACTCCAGGGTTTTGGCAGTTCCAGCAAATGTGCCTCAGGTACCATCTGGTCTTATTGTGTTGGATTCTTTTCAGTTAGTGCAGCCTGAGGATGTGAACAAGATCCTAGGCAGTGTGCAGGCAACATCGTGCACTCTTGACCCTTGCCCTTAATGGCTAATAAAATCTGCCAGGGAGGGTACAGGCAGATGGTTGGAGGCTATAATCAATGCTTCATTAAGGGAGGGCAAGATACCACCATGATTCAAGGAGGCAATGGTTAGACCATTATTAAAAAGGCCCTCCCTGGATCCCTCCAACCTGATAACTATAGACCTTTTTCTAACCTTCCCTTTTTGGGCAAGATGACAGAGCGTGTGGTGGCATCCCAGCTGCAGAGGGTCTTGGATGACACGTATTATCTAGACCAGGGATTCTCAAGGTTGAGTCCCCAGATGTTATTGGGCTTCAACTCCCATAAACCCCAGCCAAAGGCCACTGGGGCAGGGGATTATGGGAGTTGAAGTCCAATAACATCTGGAGACCCAACATTGAGAACTCCTGATCTAGACCCTTTTCAATCTGGCTTCTGTCCTGGATATGGGACTGAAACTGTCTTGGTCACTCTAGTGGATAATATATGCTGGGAGCTACACAGGGGGAGTTTGTTGGTTCTGTTGGACCTCTCAGTGGCGTTTGATATCATCGACCATGGCATCCTTCTGGACCGCCTCTCAAGTATAGGGATTGGAGATACTGCTTTGGAGTGGCTTCAGTCTACTATTCGACTCCTTGGCCGTTGGTCTGTGGGCTCCCGCATGGTTCAGTTTTGTCCCCCATGCTGTTTAACTTCTGCCGCTGGGACAGGTAGTCTGGGGACTTGGACTGAGTTGTCAGCAATATGCAAATGACATTCAGCTCTATTTCTCCTTATCACTTGATCCTAGGGAAGCAGTGGGCTAGAGGCAGTGATGGGTTGGATGTGAGCTAATAAACAGATTGAATAAATAAGATTATAGTTTTAATTATATATGGGGCAGGTAGTGCTGCTGCTAACTCCAGGTGGATTTTTCATTATCACAGTCATCCTATGATTACTTAGTGATCCTGGAAGGGGTGGGGGTGGGAGCACTCTGCATAGATACATAACCCTTGGAGAGTTTAGCTTTAGAACTTTCTATAATAGGCTAGATTTAGACTTCATCTCTTGGGCTTTCCTCTGCTCTACTTTTCCATTTCAATTTTAGTTGTGTTAGCTGCCCAGCCAGCAATAAGGTAGTATGTATGTTAGTGATGTGCACGGTCCGGAGAAGTCCGGACCGGCACCGAAGGGGGGCCTTGTTTTTAGGGTGGGGAGGGCTTGCTTAGCCCTCCCGCCTCCTTGCCCCCGCCAGCGCCCGTATTTTCTAGTATAGGGGCGCTGGAAACCAGCTGCCCCCCCCGCCGCCGCCGCCGCCGCTATGGCAGCGGCGAAAGAACTCCCAATGCCAGCCCTCCCTCCCTCCCAGCTAGCTGCCCGCCCGCCCACTCGCTCACCGCTCACCCGCTCACCGGATAGGAAACGAGAGGAGCTCCGGCACAGAGCTCCTCTCGTTTGGAAGGCCTCCGGCAGAATGGTGTTTTGCGCGCGCGCGCATGCGCGCCGCAAAGCACGCCGTTCGCCAGAGGCCCGGTCTACCCGCCGGGAAAGGGCCGGGTAGACCGGGCCTCCGATCGCCGGAGGCCCGGTCTACCCAGCGATCGGAGGCCCGGTCTACCCGGCCCTTTCCCGGCGGGTAGACCGGGCCTCCGGCGATCGGAGGCCCGGTCTACCCAGCGATCGGAGGCCCGGTCTACCCGGCCCTTTCCCGGCGGGTAGACCGGGCCTCCGGAGAACGGTGTGCTTTGTGCCGCGCGCATGCGCGCGCGCACAAAACACCATTCTGCCGGAGGCCTTCCAAACGAGAGGAGCTCTGTGCCGGAGATCCTCTCGTTTCCTATCCGGTGAGCGGGTGAGCGAGCGGGCGGGCGGGCGGGCAGCTAGCTGGGAGGGAGGGAGGGCTGGCATTGGGAGTTCTTTCGCCGCCACCGCGGCGGGGGGGGGGCGGCTGGTTTCCAGCGCCCCTATACTAGAAAATACGGGCGCTGGCGGGGGCAAGGAGGCGGGAGGGCTAAGCAAGCCCTCCCGCCCTTAAAGGTATACCCCCCACCCGGACCCGAACCAGGCAGGGCCGGACCGGTCCGGCAGTTCGGCCATTCTTTGGAATGGCCGCCGGACCGGTTCGGGCACACCACTAATGTATGTTTACCTACAATAAGAGTTCTTCTGAAATCATTATAGTAGCAAGTAGACAGAGCAAGGTCAGCTGATCTGGCTCCAGTTCAAAGATTACTGGAATGTATTGCACAAAATATAAACACAGTTTTTCTTCTGGAATTTAAAGTTTCTATATTTTTCAGATAAAATTTTAGGGGGAAAATATAGAGAGTCAAAAGTAGAATCCTGAAGAAAGAACGGTCAAAACATCTCAGCACAGCAGTGCTACAAGCTACTTTAGTTAATTTAAAGGTTCGGGGAAAAGAGCTACAAACCATTATACCAGAGTCAAATATAAATTTCAGCATATGAGATCTGGATTGTCAGGTAAGACTGTTCTTGATTTATTTTAATCATAACAGATTAATGGCCAGGTTTGATTGTTCTTCAGTCCATGATTGATGGAAAATGGAAAATAAGATTTAAAACTGCTAATGTAAAGTTTAGGATAGAACAAAGGTTCACAATATTTGTTCACGAATCATCACCAATGGGCTATTATCTCCTTCAATTCAGCTAGAATGAGACACACATCAGAGATCTCCTCTTTTTTTTTTAATATGGTGCTAGAACTCCGGCTTGTGCTATTAAAGACTCTGATGATATAAAGGGTATTACACTAGGCGAGATTGAGCACAAGTTGATTTTATATTCAAATGACATTCTATGTTTTATTGACAAACCAGAAGTCTCAGTTCCAAATCGCATTTTAGTTCAAAAGTTTGGTAATTTATCGGGTTACTCCATAAATTGATGCCTTTAGGTTCCCCAGATTTTTGGATTTGATGCCTTTAGGTTCCCCAGATTTTCCTGATGAATGTAGGGTTTGGGGTTTTAGGCGGTGTCCAGAGCCTCTTGTATATTGGGCATAGTAATTTCTAGGAAGCTTTCTCAATTAGTATGTACAAATTTTTCCAAATTTTTGAATTCAAATGAAAAACAACTCAGATCGGTGGGCTATGATTTCATTGAGCATCTAGGGCAAAATAAATGTGATAAAGCTGAATCTAATGCTGAGGATCATATATATTTTAGGAGGTCTTCTAATTTTTGTACTGTCGTCATATGTTAAGCAAGTCTATAAATTAGCCAATGACTTCTTATGGCAAAGACACCTGCCTAGATTTCCACTTCATAAACTTCCAACTATCTATTGAAGAAGGTGAGTTCAACTTTCCACATTTTCAAGCTTGTCACTGGGCGTTTATTTTCTCTTCAGTCTTAGGGTAGAACAATGAGTCCTGGGTTTCAGTCGCACCTTGACACAGCCTGAAAGTCATTTGACCCCACTGAAATTTCAAGTCTCAAGTCTTTATTTTGGTCTTTAACCAGCATAACCCACTGAAATTTTGGCATGTGCCAAAATTTGTTCGTGAATCTAGGTCATTACCGGTGTTTCAAGCTGAAAGGCATATATGGAGAACTTTGGGTTCTAGACATAGTTTTCAATCCTTTCCAGCATTAAAAGCTTACATTGTGTGAGAATCCCTGTTTGAAGATTGCTTGTAAACTTTTTTGTTAGGCTAATAATGACTTTGCCTCCCACAGCTTCATTATACTAGATCAACTGATCTCTTCTGAAGCCTTTAAAAATTTTGTTACTTTGAGAGCAGAGTCTGATTTATCTTTAAATGCTAGCTGGCAGTTTATTCAGCTAAAATATTTACTACAACGACTTTTTGGTCCTGATGCAATTGCAGCTTCCGAAACTCCATTTCTGTTATTAGACCTGGAACATCTATTGGATGCACCTAAGCCTGTAACCTCGCTCTATGTTAAGTTTATTTATAGGATGGATATTCATTATGTCAGAGATCTTTGAAGAAGTGATCTTGAATACCCTATCTTATTAAATCAATGGCAAGTTGCTTTGAAGACAGTGAAACATGTCACTTTTGATCTTAAAGTGCGGCTAATACAGCAGAAACCTTTATTCTGTGTTTACTGGATACTTCAGAGAACATTTAACAAGGGATGGTTGCAGACTTCTAGATGTTGAAGCTGTTATCTCTATGAGAGTACACTAACTCATATGGTTTGTTCCTGTCCGGTTATTGTGTCATTTTGGCTTGAAATTAATAAGGTTGTTAACATGACATCGCCGCAATCATTGCCCATTAAGGACATCCACGATTTAATGTGCTACCTTCAGCTTAACTAGAAGGAAAATTTAAAAGGATACCAAAAGAGCAGAGATTATGCCCTTATGGTTCTGGAGAACAGGAGTCTATTTTTCATATTCTACTCCACTGCCTTTTTTTATAGGGACCTTCGATCTCGTTATATTTCCCCATTATTGGCTGATTTTCCAGGACATACAGATGTATTCTATGTCAACTATCTGTTCTCTGATCAGAAGGAGGAAGTAACAATTAAAGCTACCGTGTTTCCCCGAAAATAAGACAGTGTCTTATATTAATTTTAGCCCCCCAAAATGCACAAGGGCATATTAGCGGTACATCAGAAATTACTACTAGGTCTTACTTTCGGGGTAGGTCTTACTTTCGGGGAAACAGGGTACTACGTTTTGTGAGGCAGCTAAGAATGTTAGACAACAGATGGTAAACCAGATTATGTAAACTGGAAACTGCTGATCAGGATGAGATAATACTGGATCTTTGAATATATTGTTATTCTATTATATGTGTATTATTATGTATGCCTTAAATTTTGGTCTATGACCGCCAATAAACATGATTGATAATCATTTTCTAATAAAAATACATTCTTGTTGACATCCATGTTTTGTTGGGATTCATCCCCAGTATATGGAATCTAGCATTACATCAAGAATTGTGGATTCTTCATGCTTGGGGAGTTGCCAAAAAGATTATAATACAGCACTGGAAGGACAAGTTTACTCCTGAACTGCAACTTCGGATAACTGACATGAGGAAGAATTTTCAGCTATTTGGTCGAATTTTAATCAACTGTTTATTCTCTGAAGACATAAAATATATATCCTTAGAAGAAGGTGTTCCCCCCACCCTTCCTTTTTACCTAGGTAGATTGTATCTCATTATGTTAAAGTTATATTTAAGGGGTCCTTCCCCCCACCATTATACTTACATATATAATTGCTATCCTTAATTATGCTATATGCACTGTTGTAATCTTACTGTAATAAAAGGTGGTGGAGGGGTGAGGTGAGAATAGAACTAATGCACTGTGGTAAATGCAAGGTGCAGGAAACTGAACCCTCTACCAACTGCTAAGAGCAACAAAAACTTCTACTGTGTGACTATTAGCCTCTGAGGAGTCCAACACTATCATGAAAGAATTTCCCTCACACAGCTTGGACCCTAACCCATACACAATGTAGGATTATCCTTCTTTCCAGTGAGCTCAACTCTCCTAGTAATTGTGATTTAATTTTTGGCTGTATCCTGGTTACCTGGGATTTGTAAGAAGGCTACTTAGAACAACCTTCTAAAAGGAACCTGCAAGAGCAACTATTCCACAAACATTTTTACTGGTCTGCCTGCCTGCCTGCATAAGCTAGTCTTTTGTGACAGACAGCTTGAAAGAACCATCACTATACATTTACTGAAGCTTCCATGCCTGGAGGCAATTCTTATTCACTACAGGTTACAAGACAGCCAGCTATATATAAGGCTGATCTAAAAGGGTAGTATTATACAATAAACTTCACTGTTTCTTAAGTTATCATTATACTGGCCAAGCTCCAATAGAGCTGGCAGAAAATAGTAGGCAATACAGGAGGACCTAATATTCGCAGGGGTTCCATTACCAGCTGCAACTGTGGATACAGAAACCACGAATATTGAGTCATTGAGGGCTATGGGATTGTGGGAGTTAGGTCGTCAGGAAAATCACTGAAAATTGCCAAAAATTACCTCCATGGTCATTTCTGGCCACCCCCAACCCGCAGATACGTGAGGTCAACATGTTTTGCTTCTTTTTCCCACATATGCCAAAGTCGGGTGTCTTTCACCCGACCGCAGATACGCAAATCCGCTGATATCAAGGCCCTCCTGTATGTTAGAAAACAGTAGGCAATGCAACAGTTGCTTCCTAAATCCTGCTCAAAATATTTCAGCACGACTTATATCATACTTTTACAAAACAAAAAAATGCTAGTTCAAGCTGCCTTTTTATATTTTTACACTGTGTTCCCCGTTTTTAATGTGACCAAAAAAGAGAAGCACTAACTCCTTACCTCTGAAGCAGTAGCTGCAATACTAACACCACAGCTGGGCTGCCCATTTGTGAGGTCCATGCTGCCCACACCATTAGTCTTCTGCCCTACATTTGCAGCAGTGGATTTAGTTAACTAATTCATCTTCAGAGTCATCATTCCTAAAAAAACAAACATGAAAACATGTCAGAAGCAGTTAGTGATTCTATAAACTAAGCGATTTAAAGGTCATCCAAATTCTAGCATAAGTTAAATGACCAGGCTAAAATGACATTTAAAATTACAATTTTTAAAACAAGTTTGAAATTAAAAGTTATTTAAAAAGCTAAAAATGAAGGAATAGGATTACAGAAGATCTCAACAAGCATGCACCCTGTGAAATTCAACAAAATTATGATAGATGAATTCATTGTATTGTGTGTAATGGAATTTCAAAATCCATAGTGAAACAATATAAGTATAATATGTTTCAAGTCAAATTCCAATGAGCTAGTACAAACTCTTTGCAGGAACCTAGGCATTTGAATCTTGGTCACTGACTGTATTCAGTCACAAATGCAAAAGAAACCATGGTTTATGCTAACCATAGATAAGAACCCACAACATAATCTGAGCTTCCAGATGTATAAAAAGCAAATCAGTTACAGAGTTGCTCGTCTGCTTTTGTTTCCCCACATCTACTCAGTCAGGGCTTAGCTTTTTGCCTTAAAAATCCACACATGAGCAGCATCCTTGCGTGATACAATTAATGCTAGGCTGTACCACATAAGGGGGCTGTTAACAGAGAAGGCTAGGTTCTATAGATGAAGCTTTGTTTTTAAGTGCAAGGGAACATCCAGACATTTGAACCTCAGTCTATAGGCCCAAGTGGCAGAGTCCCAAAACAGATACTGCATAAGGCTGCTGACTTGTAAGCTTGGTCACCACATAAGGACACCTAGCTCTTGCAGGGTGTCCAATCTAAGAGGAGCACACTGAAAACAAGCAAACTTGTTTAAATGCTGAAAAAACATCAGTGTCTTCTAGTAACAGTCTCGCACTCATATTTAGCTCTATCTAAGAGAAACAAGTTGACAAATTCGAGCAACAAGTAACACATTACCAGGCAAAGCAGATTCTCAGTAAGAGTATTTCAGGATTCCTGGATGCCCAAGATGGCAGCTGATGACAGGACTGCCTTCGAACAGATGCATCTTGTTTGAGGGCTCTGCCCCTACCTGAAAGTCAGGGATCTGGCTTCCATCTTCCAAAGCATTGGAACATCATGAATTGGCTAGCACTATACACAGTACTTCCTTTAGTGATGATTCAGAAGCTACAACTGGTCAAGTATGTCTGGCTATATCTTGACTGGGTGTAGATACTGCCAACATTAGACTCTGCAGCTGCATTGGTTTGTTCTGAATTCATCTCAAGGTGTTTAATTTTTGCTCTTAAGAACCTTAGAGGACATCCTCTTTCCACATGAACACACACAAGACAAATACAGGGCAACTAAAATGGTTAGTGGCCACAATCCTTAAATAGTGTTTCTTCTGTGGCAACATGGAGCAGAGTATCTTTGGTGCAATGTTGCAGTTATGGTAATGTCCTCCCCAAAGCTGCTTTTAAGTACAAAATACCCATATATTCTTGAGCCAAAGGGTTTGGATGGGCCAAAACAAGCTCAGGCTTAATCTCCCCAAGACAGAGTTGCTCTTGTTTTGTTCTCGATCTGGCCAGGTTCTGGTTTCAAGTGTCTCCCTTGATGGGGTTGCACTCCCCTTGAAAAAGCAGGCTTGCGATGGGGGTCATCCTGGACTCACGGCTCCTGCTGGAAGAGCAAGTGGAAACCATGGCCAGGAGAGCCTTTGCCCAGCTCTCTCTGGTGCGCCAACTGTGGCCTTATCTTGACTGGCAGGCCCTGGCAACCATGACTCATGCCCTCGTCACCTCTCGGTTGGACTATTGCAATGTGCGCTACCTGGGGTTCCCTTTGAAAACTCAGAAGCTTCAAATGGCCCAAAATGCCATGGCCCGGCTGCTTATGGGTAGCAGAAAATATGACCATGTTTCACTTTTGTTGTGGTCACTGCACTGGTTGCTAGTTCACTTCTGGGTCCAATTCAAAGCGCTGGTTATCATCTATAAAACCTTTCAGGATTTGGCGCCTGTGCACCTTCAGGACCGCCGCTCCCGTCTAACTTCGACCCGCCCTGTGAGATAGTCTCAGGTGGGCCTTCTCAGAGTTCCGGGCCCAGGGGAGGTACGTGGGGCCCGGCTCATGTGAGGGCCTTCTCTATTGCAGCCCCCTCCTAATGGAACACCCTGCGTCTTGAGATTCGTAATGCCACCTCCCTTCTGACCTTCAAGAAGCTCCTGGAAACTTATTTATTTTGTCAGACTTTTAGTTAGTTTTTTTTTTGTGTGTGTGTCCCTTTTTTCTTTTGTTTTTGTTGTTTTAATTTATGTAAACCGCCTCAAGTCTATGGAAGTCAGGCGGTCAATAAATTTGCTCAATAAATAAATATTCTGACAGACATTCGACACTTGCCAGCTATCTGTTTTATGTGTAGTTTATTCTTGATTTTAGCATGCTTTATGATTTTATATTATATTAATATATGATGTAGTTTCATGGTTGTGTCGGTCATTGCTTTGGGTAGGTGCAGTTGGAGAGCACAACTGTTGGGAATAAATATATATGAGATGGAAATAAATCAAAATAAAAAAGTGACAGATACTAGCTTGACCACAATAAATTGCTTAATTAGTTAAAGCCTACTTACAGAATCATTAAGATTTACAAATGTAAGAGTGCTGCTTATTTTAATGAATTTCTTTACAAAATGCAAGTTTGTGCCACTATCTAGATATCAACATTTTCAAAGAAATTTAACCCTGCAATACCTGCAGATGCTCTAAATATTCAATCTGCCTTTTACTGGATAGTGCATTAGTGCCACCTTGTGGCACCCAAGAACAGATTGGCACAAGTTTCAATTGGTCATATTTCAATCAGAGTAATTTTAAATCAATTCTTGCTTACAGTTTTCATGCCTTTCCTATAAGTCAAGACTGCACCACAACTGTTACATTAAACTAAGCTAGTTTGATATCTTTGAAGGTGTGTACCACTAACATGTGAGCAACTACCAGGGTGGATTTGATTTAAATCACGATTTAAATCACGATTTAAATCACTAGCAGGGTGGATAAAAATCAAAACAATCCGATTTAAATCAAAACAATCTGATTTAAATTTAAAAAAATTGAATTTTTTTGATTTAAATCGGATTTTTTTGATTTAAATCAGATTTTTTTTATTTTTATCCACCCTGCTAGTGATTTAAATCGTGATTTAAATCAGTTTGATTTAAATCAAATCCACCCTGGCAACTACACACACACCTCCCCAAAACGTTGCGCGCGCACACACACACACACACACAATTGCCTACTAGAGATATGCAAAATGATTTGAGCTTGAATCGATTCGAGCTCAAAATGGGCCATTTGAGCCCAAAATTAAACACCCTTAAAATAAAGGGCCTGTTTTGAGCTTGAAATGAAACAGTCCCATTTTGACTTGAAACGTTTTGAGCGCCATTTTGAGGCCAGACTTAGCGCATCGGCCCACCTTGGAAGACTGGTCTACCCTCCGACCCCAATTGGTAGACCAGCTCTCCCCAGAACAACAGACCTCAAAATGACACTTGAAACACTCAAAACATTTCAAGGTCGATTTGTCAAACAGCCAGCTTGCCCACTGTTTTGAGGAATTGATTTCATCAAGATGAGTCACAAAATCTGTTTCATGCACATCTCTATTGCCTACCACTGCTTTGACACAACTTACAGATTATATGTGTCCCAGAACAATTTTTTTTTTTGCGAAGTCAACTGAGTATGTCCACTTAGCCATAGCTTGTCTGCCCAACTCTATGCAAGACCCTCACAGTTGTGGAACCCACTCTTAGAGACTCCAGAATCCTAGCATCACATTATTTGGATAGTTTTTCAGTACCAAGATTAAGTTGTGCAAGGTGAAGGAAGGAAATGTGTGGGAAAATCTATTAGGGGGCATTTTGATTGGTTTAGCCTTCCCATAGAGGACAAGCTAAATATTTAATTTTTAAAAAATAGTACACATACAATTTCAGCCAGTTTTACTGTAGCAAGACAAGCATGCAACAAATTTAATTGATTTTATTAACTTCTAATGCAAGGTAACTCACATATCAGAGAAGTTGACAACTAATTTTCAAACAGTCTCCAAATACTCTAAACAGCTATCAAAATCAGTCATGAACATAGAAAGCCAGCAGAGCATGAGGCCCTTCCAAGTGTGTTGCACAGATGGTTGCATGCATGACTATCTGCTCGATGGGGCGAAGTCATGGGTGTGTGTGTGCAGGGGAAGAACGGCAGTTCAGTCCTCAAATAGCAAAACAAAAACTATACCCATGCTAACTTGGCAAAGAGGCACCTTTTAATGTGGTGATTCTCTTTATTTAACAGGGGGAGAGTAACTGACCCTATCCACCCCCAGCACAGTACTTCCAGTGACAGTTGCTGGTGTCTATCTTATGCTTCTTTTTAGACTGTGAGCCCATTGGGGACAGGGATCAATTTTATTTATTTGTTATTTCTCTGTGTAAACTGCCCTGAGCCATTTTTGGAAGGGCGGTATAGAAATTGAATAAATAAATAATAATAATAAATAAAACCAGTTTGGTGAGAAAGCAGCAAAGCAAGAGGTCTTGAGACAGTTCTTTAGTACTGAAGAACTACAAGGATTTATTTAAAGAAAAGGTTAAAAACGAATATGAAAAAGCCTGCAGCTTAATTTCAGCTGTAGCTCATGGCTGAAGAAAACAGCCATCTCTGGAGATACAAAATCGAGACTAACACTGGAAGAACAAAGAGGGAAGGAGTCCAGTACTTTTATCCATGACCCTAACCCACCCACCCCCAGTGGTCACTGAGAGACATTGCAGCTGAGAGCTGAGGCTGCCAGGGTCCTAGCTCTAACAGCTGTTGTGGTGCACATCAGCACCAACAAAATGCAGTTGGTGCTGATGGGAAATGCAGTTGGGAGGTCATGGAAGTCAAATTTAGGCTGCTAGGTAACATGTTGAAGTCCAGTCCCAATTAGTAATCTACTTTGTAGTACGGTTCCTCCCTTTCTTCATTTGTAGATTTGTTGCCTGGTTGGGCTACATTTCCCTTGTGGAGGAAAATATGCAAAGTTGGCATGAAGCAGCTCTGTTATTTCACCATCTTTTCCAAGCAACAGACCTACCGCTTCATTGACTTTCCTCTTGTTTTCGGACATATTATTCTGACCCTTAGTTTTATGCTCCTCCTTCCATTTCCTGTATGCGTTCTTTTTGCTTCTTGGATGTTGAGAATTCTCTCTACATCGATGCTGGTTTCTTTAAATGTCTCCCATGTTTCCTTTTCATGGAAGCTGTTTGCAATTGTGCCTTCAGTATCTCACTTTTCAGAATCTCAATCAGATTTGACTCTTAGCACCTTTAAAGTCTAGAGTAGCCACCCTCCTTGTTTCTCCATCCTCTTTCTGATAAATGAAATTATCAGCAAGAGTTTTATTGGACCTCTCACTCTTTCCAGAGTTAGACTTCCAAGTAGATGTCAGGATGGTTGAAGTTATTACTACTGTCTGCTTCTTTGAAAGTTTCAAAATCTGACTAAGGAAAACTTACATTATTATTGTACTCCTGCAATGAGTCTGTCTGTATCTAAGTTACTTTTTTTGCCAGGGTTTGTTTTGGTGACTGTGGCTTTCAGTTTCTCTTTTGCCTGGAGAGAGACAGTGGGAGGAGCTAGCTAGGCTGAGCTGAGTCACAACCTGTTGGGAGGGGCCACATCTTCTTTATATAGAATTCTCTTAAACATACCCGTTGCTAATCCCATGTGTGGCAGCTCTAGCGAGAGTTTGCGAGCAGCTGCCGGATAGGATAGCGACGGGGATGGGGGAGAAAATAGGGATGCCAGTCGGAGGTGGTAGTGGTGGGTTGGGCTGGCTGTAGGGAGCAGTAGGTGGTGGCGGCCTGGCCCGGCTGGCGGAATCAGGAGGTGGTGGTGGGAGCAGGAGACGGCGGCGGGCCGATCTGGCTGGTGGGAGCAGGAGGCAGCCACTGCCAGGAGTTGGCAGGCAGGAAGAGGTGGTGGGCTGGCTTTCTGACTGGGCCGCCAGCCAGAAAGTGCCGGGGGAGAGAAGGGGGGGAAATGGTCCAGCCACCAGAAAGCCAGGGGGGTGGGGGAGAAAAAGGCAGCATCAGTGGGTGGGCTGGCCAGAGGCATAGATGCTCTGCACCTGGCCCAGCTAGTTTCTATTAAGCCTGATTGCCTCAGTTTGAAGCCTACTCTCAACATAAGAGGAGTTGGCCAGGGAGATTAGTGAACAGGATTTGGCAAACAGTTATCATGCGAGTTTAGCAGGGAAATGTGCGGGAGAGCTTGAAGGGAGCCCCTCTTGATCACAGAGAAGGTAAGTACTACTCCCTCTTTTATATTCTTGGAAAAGGAAGTTTATTTATTTATTTATTTATTTAACACATTTTTATACTGCCCCAAACTTAAGACTCTGGGTGGTAGGTCTGTTGCTTGGAGAAGATGGTGAAATGATAACAGGCAACAGTGATAAGGCAGAGCTGCTTAATGCCAACTTTGCATGTCTTCCTCCACAAGGGAAATGTAGCCCAACCAGGCAACAAATCTACAAATGAAGAAAGGGAGGAACCATACTACAGATAACTAATTGGGAAGAGAACTCCTGAGTACATTAAAATGAATTTTAGTCTCCACGTCCAGATGAATTATATTGCAGGGAACTAAACTTGCAGGGATTATCTCAGGGGCAAAGTCTGTAATCTCTGAGATTCCTAGAGAATGAGTGAGCTGCCAGAAGAAGTAAAACTATCTTAGATGGAGCCCTAGCACAAATGGAGGTTCCTTCTCCAGCCACACACCTCCCATATGAAGGGAGAATGTATTAGATTGTCAATTTTAATGAAATGGAATAGTACTAAAGCTATTAATGAGCATTTAACACAAATAAAAGATTTGGAAGTAAAATATAATTAACTGGCTCCAGTAGGATATACAAGAAACTATTACAGAAATGAAAGGAACTGGAGATTGTTGAGTGCCAAATGATAGCTACCACCATGTCTTACACTAATCCAATTCTATGAACACAGGAATAAAAGCTCTAAACCTTTGGCAAATAGGTGTTTTTTTTAAAGGTAACTCAATCCAGCAGATTAATTGATTGATTGATTGATTGATTGATTGAACTTTATTTTACATTTTATATCCTGCTCTTCCTCCAAGGAGCCCAGAATGGTGTATTACATACTTAGGTTTCTCCTCACAACAACCCTGTGAAGTAGGTTAGGCTGAGAGAGAGTGACTGGCCCAGAGTCACCCAGCTAGTTACATGGCTGAATGGGGATTTGAACTCGGGTCTCCCCGGTCCTAGTCTGCATGAATGACCCATGCACAGGCTCACGGGTGGGGAGTGGTTCCCTTAAGGAGATGGTAAGCAGCTCCTTACCTGTGGCACTGTTCCCTGGAGCCTGCAAGCATAAAAGCCCTTTAAATGCCCTGCAGAGCCAGAGCTGCTTCTGCCAGCCATGTCACTGCTGTCACCCCAAAGTGGCCCTGTACCCCGAAAGTGCCATATAAACTCAAATTCCCAGTGGGTTTGGGGGCCAGTGGAGGATTGAATATCGCTTTCAGGGGAGGGGGAAATCCACACTCGCTAGAATAGGCTTTGCAGATGAGGAAAGGCAAAGGATGCTGGGGTGGGGGTCTGTCCCACCAGAACCAAGGAAGATGTCGTGATCAGGAGATCCCAACAGAGTAGCCAAACCCATCACAAACCCTCTGGAAGCAGCTTGCTGCCCAGTGCACTCTCATGAGAGTGTGAGGGCCAGTCTACTGGGGATATGCTTGTGCCAGCTAAGGCGCTATCCCCACCCACAGACTGAGAGCTCATGACCTGAGATGCCCACTTAACTAGCTGGGAATCTAAGGGGCGCCTGCTCTAGTGGCCCCCTTTCCCCAATCTTTCTCTGAAAAGTATAGAAATTGGCTGCTTGGGAATCACTTCTTGGGGGCTGCCTTTCAAACCCTGCCAGTAGCACTTCCACACAAAACATTTGCATAGATGGTGCAGGCAATGGACTGCGGAGTGGACCCTTCCAGCCATTTGAAATTCCCAGGCCAGGACCGGCATTGCAGCATATGTAGATCAGCCGCCATGGAGAATCCCAGGTGTGGGGAGCTGGCATTTTCAGCTATCCCTGCCACGCCACGTGGGCATGGTGGACAGAGAAAATCATGCATATGTGCTATGGGGTGACCTGACTGCCAGAGAGAACACTTTTAATCCTGCTGTCCAGCAGCCACTGAGACTGGGAAAGGTGTTGCTGAGGTACACTTCCGCAGGGCTTACAGGGACATAGTATCCTGGCTGGGTGGCAGCAGCCCTCCAGCCCACATGCATGCCTCTATGGCAGGCCTGCTCAGCTTAGGCCCCCCAGCTGTTCTTGAACTACAATTCCCAGAATCCCCAGCCACAGTGGCCAATATCCAGGGATTATGGGAGTTGTAGGCCAAGATCTGCAGGAGGGCCGAAGTTGAGCAGCCCTGCTCTATGGCCTGTCACTCATAAGAGAGCAATCCTGGTTTCTACTGGCAGGTCAATATCTAGATCTAACACAGGAGAGTTCTGATCATGAGGTTCGGCCAGTATTACATATGTGCACCCCAGGGGAAGGGGCTTGGCCCCCGTTCCCCATCCTGTGTAAAAAACAGAACTTGGCTGCTCCAGCTTCTCTGTTTGGGTCTGTGTTTTGTGTCTTCCCCCCACACACAGCCATTTGCCCCCCTCCAAGTACCGTGATGGGGTGCCCTGCAAATGCTGCCACAGAGCATGTGCTTCTGAACATACATGACTGTTGCTCCATTCTCGGGGACCAAAATACAGAGTGCTGATCCTGTCGTCCCGTGGCCTTGCCCTGCCTCATGCTGGGTGGGCGGGAGCAAGGGACAGAGTGGGAATTGGTGGTGCACCCAAACAGCTGTGCTGCTTGAAAGGCTGATCAGTCCGGGATGGGACGTGGCATCCCCTGGGGCTGGTTTTCTAAGAGGCTGCCAGTGAGAAGTGCCGAAAAACCACGTTCTTGGGTGGGTCTGTGCTGCCGCCACTGATTGGGGTTTGGAAATGGGAGTGAAACCATGGTTATAGCTGGGTCTGCAGTTGGGTATAATGCTTCGGTGACAAAACCACAGTTGTCACAGCAAAGAGAAAACTCAAGGTACCAATTAGGAGTTTGGTGGTGCAAAACAGAGTTAACTTTCGGACTGTAACCATGGTTTCGCACATTCGGGAGTACTGTAGTTACAACCTCAGCCAGCTATAACCATGGTTATAGTGTACGTGTGAACCCGGCCATCATATAATATCTTGGCTAGTTTGTTATACATTATTTATTGACCACAATCTAGAATTGCATTCTAATCTATACACTAACTGTTGTAATCAGGACAATACGAAACAAAAGTAGTAAAATTATGTGTTCATCTTATTTAAACTGAACTTTTGCTGATACCTAGCTTTTCATTCCTACATGCTTTTGTTTTATTTATACAGGAATACTCCAATAATTATTTATGCACTCTGTGCTTGCTGTCAAGTCTTTACTTCTTGCCAAATATACTTTCCTCTTCTCAAGCCCCAAAAGGCATTTTTATTCCATGACAATGAATTACATTTGTAGTGATCAGCCACCACTCCCCTAAAGAGTTAACCGGAAGTGAACCCTGTCCTGACTGAGAGGCTGGTGAACTCCAGGGCTCAGCCAATCAGCACACCAAGGGGGTGAGACCTAGAGAGCAGTTGGGAGGGTGAAAGCAGTTCTTTGTTAGAGAAGGGGAGAGAAGAAGCTAGCTGGAGGTAAGAACACTACAGGTGGCCAGGGAGGATGGCTGCAGGAGGATGACTGAAGCTCTTGGAAGATAGAGCTGCAGGGTGTTGATTCTCAACCAGGTTCAAAAAGAGGAAGCCAGGGCTTCGGCTTCGGGAAGTTTATTCTGTTTAGTCAGACTTTGCATTAGACTTTCAGTTTCTTTGTGTGTGGCACCTTGTCTATCCCTGATACTGGTCTATTATAATTTAACTACAATGTAATTGAAACAAGAAACACTAGCCTACGCTCCATACACCTAGGACATAGAAAAAGACTCTGTGTGTGTTTTTGCATTTATTTATTTTATTTTATTTATTTTTTACATTTTATATCCCGCTCTTCCTCCAAAGAGCCCAGAGCGGTGTAAAACATACTTATGTTTCTCCTCACGACAACCCTGTGAAGGGTCCTACATACCTGTTCTTTGCAACTGGGTAACCAAGACTTTTAAAGTGTGCTACCCCAACATCATCTGGGGTGCATTTTGAAATATTCTTGGAATCTATTGAGTAATTTTAACTGTATATAAAAGCTGAGAAAGCCTCAGACGGAAGCAGTCTGTAGTACTGGAAATAAAACTGTTTTGCTTTTTGTTCTTTTTTTTTATAAGCACCTCTGAGTGGGTTTTTAACTCAGGAAAATGGGGGGGGGGCTTTACTCTGGTGCAAGCACACCTCAGGCGGTCAACCAGCTATCAGTTTTCTCACCATGTGCAGGCATACACGTGGAAGATTTTTGTACTTTTCCAATAGCCAAGTGTTTTCCTTGGGAATTCCACCCCAAGCCCAGAGAGGTTGAAGCTCCGTAATAAAGAGGGGTAGTGGCGGCAGCCATTTTTGAATCTACCAAAAATTACAGAATAGTTTTACGAGAAGCCTAGTCATGCAGCTCAGCAAGGATGGTTCAGCATCCCCCCCCCTCCGCCATCATGTACACTTGCTCTGAGACAAAGGCTATCGTCTACTACAACATTACATTTATTCAAGCTTAGTCCAGGAATACTCTTATTAAAAAGGAGCCTTGTAAACACAATTCATCAATCCATATTTTCAAGCTGCCATGAAATTCAGAGACAAAAATTCACCAACATCTAACCTACAATTCAATAACATTGCTGCTAACCTAAATTCAGATCTTATCCACATCTCTATGCTTCTAAAGCTCTGCGGTACCCCTTCAGATGCTACCCACAGTATCCATATCATATCATAACCTTGATATGGGAAGTGCACCTCTCTTGGTTTTTCTTGATCTTTCACCAGCTTTCAATACCATCAACCATGCTAGCCTTCTGCAGCGCTTAAGGGGGCACTGGGCCTTGGGGGCACTGTTCTTCAGTGGTTCCGATCATATCTCATTGGACGATTCCAGTCAGTGTTGACTGGGGGTGAGTATTCTGCGTCCTGGTCCCTTTCTTGTAGGGTTCCACAGGGCTCGGTCCTTGCTCCCATTCTCTAACATCTACATGAAGCTGCTGGGCCTGGTCATCCATCAGTTTGGGATACGTTTTCATCAATATGTTTATGATATTCAGCTTTATATCTCTACCTCTGGCCAAACAGGTGATGCCGTCCATGTGCTGGTTCAGTACCTAGAGGCTGTCAGGACCTGGATGTGCCAAAACAAGCTCAGGCTCAATCCCTCCAAGACAGAGTTGCTCTTGTTCAGTTTGCGATCTGGCCACTTGCCGTGTGTGGATTTATCTATTGGCGGGGTTGCACTTCCCTTGAGAGAGACGGTTCGTGTTCTGGTGGTCCTTCTGGACTTGCGGCTCCTGCTTGAACAGCAGGTGAAGGCCATGGCCAGGTGTGCCTTTGCCAAGCTTCAGCTTCGCCCGTTACATCCTTTTCTTGACCGGCAGGACCTGGCAACAGTCACTCATGCCTTTGTTACCTCTTGTTTGGACTGCTGTAATGTGCTCTACATTGGATTGCCCTTGAAAACAATTTGGAAACTTCAACTAGTCCAGAATGTAGCAGTCCACCTCCTCATGGGTGGCCGTAGATCTGATAGTGTCACACCTCTTTTACAGTCGCTGCACTGGTTGCCTGTTCACTTCTGGGTCCAATTCAAACTGCTGGTTCTCACCTACAAAACCCTTATGGGCTTAGCATCTGTATCTCTCCGGGATCACCTCTTAGCGGGTTGTATCCCGGCCTGTGAGGTCCTCTCAGCTGGCCCTCAGTGTCCCTGGCCCTGGTGTAGTGCATGGTGCCTGGGCCCATAGGAGGACCTTCTCTGTGGCCACCCAACTTCTTTGCAACACTCTTCCTCCCAGATTCATTCAGCCCCTTCCCTGGCTGCTTTTAGGGCCCTTCTTAAGACCCACCAGTTTCACCAGGCATTTGCCCTTTAACAAACAAACAACAACAGGGGCCAACAACAACAGGGGCCAGAGAAATCATCATCAGCCAATTACAAAAAGCAACTTTACTGGGAACAGCCTATATTCTGTGACGATATCTATAACAACAACAACATTCAGCCATCCCAGGTCCTTAGGAATGACTAGATGTCTGGATAAAACAAACCAGTCAATAACATCCATCTGACTGTGTAAAATAATAATAATAAATAATAATAATTGTTAGTTATTAATAATTAATAATTATTATTAATTATTATTGGAATTGTTGTTCACCACTTAGAGTCTTTGGAGGAGGCGGTATATAAGAAAATTTTAATAAATAGATAAAGATCCTTTCCAATCTAAGCCACCCTGTTTAGTACTTTGCTTTATTCTCTTGTGCCTATAATGGGAATTGCAGTGATTGTACTTTTTTCATTTTGGATGTATCAGCATCACAAATTAGCATATATCATGTCTGTATTGCCAGATGCTTATATAGTACTATTGCTTGGTAATATTTAGGATATTGTTTAGCAGGAAGATTAAGGTCTAATTTAATTAATGACTTTGGTCATAAAAAAAACAGCTCTGAAATTTTTTTGAGGAGCAAATACTTTAGTCAACATAAGAACAGCCCTGCTGGATCAGGCCCAAGGCCCATCTAGTCCAGCATCCTGTTTCGCACAGTGGCCCACCAGATGCCGCTGGAAACCACCAGATGCCGCTGGAGTTGAGGGCGTACCCTCTCTCCTGCCATTACTCCCTGGACAATCAGTCCTTCACATTTGGCATCTGAGAAGTGGCAGTGAAAACCACCACCTAAGATAGGCGTAGGCACACAAGTTGACTCCTTTCAAAAACAAATGTATTGCTTTTTGGAAAAGTTATGGGCATGTATATGGTTTTGACAATACAAGTGGAAAAAATCTTCAGTTTGTTACAATTAAGTTTGAAAAATATAGTGTATACGAGTTGGTAATTCTGTTATAATATGACTCCATACAAAGAAAAGCACAAGTATGTGACAAAACCCAAAAGATATTTAGAATTTTTTTTTACTCAAGTCTAAGCTAACATTTTAACATATATACAGTATTCAGAATACATCACTTCAGGGTATATCACTTCAACTAGAAAATTCATGGGTTAATAAAGAAAAGTAGTGGAGGAAATTAAAAGGTAAAGGCTGACATCATTAAACTGACAAGTTGCACATGCCTAACTTATCCTTTTAATTTCAGTGGGACTCTGAGTAAATTTAGCCAGGATGTCATGTGGTGTTTTTTAAGTCTACTCCTCCAATCATGTGAAATTTCAAAGTAAGTAGAAAACCTATGTTTAATGTTAAAACATATGATGGGAAGTAATACTTACTACATTAGCAATTCCAAAAATCTTAAGGAGCCTAAAGGAGGACAAATTAGGACACAGGATGACAAACAAGGGTCTGCAATTTCGGACTGACCGAAATTGAGCCAAGTCAAGAGTTGTGGTCACCAGATCCTGCCTCTTCCCTTTTCTCTAACGTTATGCTGGATATCTGCAAAAGCCTGCACAGGATTGAGGACAATCCCTTGCTCCCTTTTTCAGCTCTACATTTGGGTCATGAATAGGTGAAAGGGGACTGTTGGATTGGCCCTATACTGGCCAGGTGTCTCAGCAATGCTTAATAGAAGCCACCACCACCACCACCACTCTGTGATGGGCCCTTTATTGCCCAGGTGCCCTGAGCAGCTTTGCAATGTAGCAGCCAGGGAAGAGACCACCACCACCTCTCTCTCCAGCTGGCATGGACTCCATTAGTTGGGTCTTGCACTGTCCTGCTTCTCAGATATCAGAAACACTGATCTGCACCGAGCCACTGTAGATAGCCCAATAAGCCAATCAGAATGTGAGCTACTCATATCACCAAGCAACACAGAATGAAAATGCACACATAATTTAAGAGCCAAAGTATCCTTACTGGCTAACACCATGTAAGAGTATTTGTATGAGTCTGTCTCACTTCTGCCTTAGTCCGTACATCCCTGAAGGACAAATGACAAAGTTGCACATGAAGTTTGACACATCTGCTATTGCTAGACTAGACTCCTAGATTTAAGAGAATGATGTGCACAGTCTATTTGTGTTATTAGGATCAGCACCAATGGGAAATTCCTAGTAGCAGCATATGAGTGAAACAGCCACAGAAGAAAGCGGGAGAGATCTGAAGGATTCTGAATTATCTCAAACTGACCTAGCTCCACATAATATTGATGTAAATATCTGTCTGAGCTTTTCCCTCTATAATGGACAACAAAAGGGAGGAGTTTTGTGTTTTATTTTACCCTGCTTGGACAACTCTCACTGTGAAGGCCTTTAGTCTCTTGACTTGGTAACACAGTACAGCCACACAATATTGATAGATATGGCTTTCTAAGCCTCTTGTGAATCAACATAGCACATTTATGTCCATGTTATGACTGCTTTCCCCATTACCTAGATACTATGTTAAGTAAATATTTGCAAATCAGAATGTAATCCGGTTGTCTAGCAAAGCTCATGCCTCTCTACACTAGTCTCTACAGTCCAGAACAACTTTTGTTGTACAAACTACAATTAGTTCTTAAGTCGAATTAGTGCTGCTAAAACTCAATCAGTTTTAATGTGGGGGGGGGAGGCAGATATATGGTATGTAATGGTTGCTTAATACATTAAAAATATAATAGGTACATCAATGTGTAATACACATTCATTTTCTTGCCACATGTACACACAGTGGTAAATACACATTTACTCACATTTTGCTGTTTTACAAATAAGCATAAAGCAATAGCCTGATCCATACTGAAAGATTCACATGCAAGTTATGACTGAAGTATTGCACTGCATTCAAGGAGTTTATATGTAGCTTCAAATACTGTATCATTTATTTACTAACCATGCCACACAGAACATCTATGCACTCTTTGGGGCCAGCAGTTCCTGCCCTCCCCCGCCCCACCTCCTGCCCCAGTCGTTCCTGCCCTCCCCTGCCCCACCTCCTGCCCTCTCCCATCCCACCTCCTGCCCCAGTCTCTCCTGCCCTCCCCCCCACCTCTGCTGACCCCACACAGAGCTTCTGACTTCACCGGGCAGCAGGCTGCCATTTTCGTCCAGTGCTTGTCAGGCGTCAGGCATACCAGTAGCTCCCAAGGGCGCCTCTCCTCCATGCTGGTCAACCGTTCACCTCCCTCACCAGCGACCTCCCTCAACTGTGACCCCTGTGGAGTCTCACCAACCACCTCCTGACGAGTGCTCCACCCTCCCGCCCTTGCACATGTCACCCCCTCTGGGCCCGCCATTGGTTGCAGCTGCACATCCCCACTCATCCCCCTGGTCCCTTTACAGGAATTAATAATATAGAAGATTATATATTTGTTTATCGCCCCAAATTTACATCACTAAAATTATTTAAAAACCACAAGTCTAGTTAAAAGGCTTGTGTGAATAAATGTGTCTTTAGTGACTTTTAAAAAGTTGTCAGAGATAGGAAGAATCTTATTTCATCAGGGAGCGCATTCCAGAGTCTCGGGGTGGCAATAAACAAGGCCCAACTGTGAGTAACCACCAGATTAGCAGATGGACCTCTCCAGATGATCTCAATGGTCAGTAGGGCTCATAGCAAAGACAACATTCTCTTAAATACCCTAGGCTTAAGCTGTTTAGGGCTTTATAGGTTACTAGTAATTTCAAGCCCATTAAATTAACGGGCACTAGTAGGGTTGTGTCGATCTGTTTGTTAGATCTGTACTTCATCCTCAGCAAGGTTTTTTTCTTTTCCTTTTTTTTGGGGGGGGTGCTTGTGTGTCACTTTATCTTTTGCCGTTTGGACGGATGGGCCCCAAAAATTCACGCCCTTTGCTGTGTTTGCTGCCCGTGCTGCTGCCGTCTTTTTTCTCCCCGCGGTCGGGCCGGACCTGGCGTCGCTGCCTCTACCTTGCCCGCGGCTTGGCCAGTCCCGTTGCCGCCGCCTCTACCCTCCCCGTGGCTTGGCCAGTCCCGTTGCCGCCGCCTCTGGCCTCCTCGGGGCCGGGCCGGACACTCTGCCGCCGCCTCTGGCCTTCCACACGGCCGGGCCGGACCCGCCGCCCCCACCTCTACCCTCCCCGCTGCTTGGCCGGTCCTGCTGCCGCCGCCTCTCCCCTCTCCCCGGCTTGTCTGGTCCCGTTGCCGCCGTCTCTGGCCTTCCACGTGGCCGGGCTGGTCCCGCCGCCGCCGCCCAGAGTGCTCCCCGCCGCCCCCGCCTCTACCCTCCCCGCGGCTTGGCCAGTCATGTTGCCGCTGCCTCTACCCTCCCCCCGGCTTGTCCGGTCCTGTTGCCGCCGCCTCTGGCTTCCCCGCGGCCTGCCCGGACCCTCCGCTGCCGCAGCCTCTGGCCTCCCCGCGGCTGGGCTGACCAACCAGGCAACATGGCCTGCCTGGTGCCGGTGGTCGTGTCTCCCTCGGCTGTTCTGGGTATGCACGCCGCGCATGCCCAGAACAGCTGAGGGAGACACGGACGCAGACACCATCCTTCAAAGACACGGACGCACGCCAGGCACTTTATTATATAGGATAACCAGCACCTTGTAGTTTGCAAAAAAACCAAAAACAAAACACATATTGGTAGCCAGTGTAGTTCTTTTAATATAGGAGTAAGCTGATATTTTTTAGATGACCCAGAGACCAGCCTGGCTACCGCATTCTATATCAATTGCAGTTTCCAGGTACATACAAAGGCAGCCCTACATTGACTACTGCAATATGCTCTATATTTCCCCATCCCCCACTGGCTCGGCCTCTCCCCGTCCCACCTCCCCCCACCTTAAGCCACCTCATGGCGGAGAGGACAGGCAATGACAGGGCACTGGTGGGGCAGTTGGTGACAAAAGCTCCTTCCATCGGCCTGCCAGGTTGTATGTGAAAGCTCTGTCCCCGCATTTTCATTGGTTGCGGCTGCAGTGAGGGCGCGGCTTGCCACATATGACCTTAAGTGTATTATATATGGAGATGTTTAGGTCAGGAATGTTACATTTGCACTTAATCTTCAGGTGAATCCTAAGTAGCAAACAGGCAGCTGATATCACCCAAAATGACCATTGAGTAGTCCTTTGCACATACAGCATGATGTCTGAATCCCCTTTCTGAAATAGCCATCTTCCCCTGCACTGCCAGACAAGTTATCTAGAACTTTGGAAGGTGTCTCTGGCACAACACAGCTGTTGCTGCAGGGGTGGGTGAGGAGAAAAGAGAAACCCACAGCACGACTAAAAGGGCTCCTTGGTCAGAGCCAAAGTTTCCATATACAACTTTGATTCACATAACCTAAGTGAAAGAACAGAACATTTAAGTTATCAAAAATGTTAGAAAACAAAAACACATTTGGAAAAGTATGTTGCCAAGAACTAATATTTCAATTTTTTCCTTGAATTTATTCCATCGCTTTAAAGATCCAAAATGTCTAATTGTGCTGCTTATTAATAATTTAGCTGGCTTTCAAAGATTACATAGTACTGACCTGAAGTGACTCACTGTTGCTCTCTTGAAGATAATAAAACATTATTTAATCCTAGATAATTGCCTTGCCTGAATGTTCATGGCTTTTGATGGGTATCTCTCTCTCTTTTTTTTTTTAAAGGTGCTTCCCAAACCCTCAAGGACCTACTAAACGCAGGCTTATACACAGTTGCTGAGGGGACAGTTGTTGTCGACCTCTTGCTCCAATTATCCCGCTCTCATTTCCTTCACCTGTTCCCAATGCATTTTCCTTGGATGTAAATGCTAAGGGGACGTGATAAAAGTTGATTCCTGTGAATGTTTGGTATGCTTTATATCAGCTTATATGCTGCCAAACTGGTATATGATTTACTATCTATTTCAATGTTTTAAGCATTGCTATCTATGAATAGAAGGATGGGGCAAATATTTTAAACTAATTCTGGAGAAGGGGTAAGAAAAATGATATTTTGAAAATAAATGTATATCAACAGGGTGATCTATTAAAAAACTGACACACTTGTTGGCAAACTAAAGAACATGAATATTGACTGCTTACTTTCTATCCAAACAGGCAGCATGTTCAAAGAATCCTAAACAATGGGAAAAGAAGCTTTCATCCTTCAATTCCACTAGAATTGAAGTATTTTATAATTTATGTATTTTATTTAGTTATACCTCCAAGTGTTTTCTGTAGGACCTAAAAACCTGAAGTTTCCTCTCTATAGTCTAGGAAAGTACTTTCCCTAGGAAACTTCATCTATAGTCAGTTCCTCTATTCTAGGGTAGGCAATCTTGGCTCTCCAACTGTAGTTGAACTACAGCTTCCATCATCCCCAGCCACAACTTAATGAATTATGGTAGAATTACCAATTTCATCCTATATGTTCAACATTTTACTCGCATAGCTCTGTGCTTCTGAAACTGAACTACTATTTTTGAATTTAACTTTTATATAGATTCTTGATAGTAGCTAAAACAGAATGTGCCTGACATCTTTAGAGATTAGTGTTTTCAATTAACAATCCTTTGCATATTTATTCTGAAGTCTATCAATGGAATTTACTCCTAGATAAGGATGCACAGGATTGCAGCCTAAATCTAATATTTCTCTTTGAGATCACTTGGCATCATCTATCTTGTTCTATTACAATTTCATTGTTATTCACTTTTACCAGCATTTGAATACACACAATGGCCAACTGTCATTTTTACTTAATTTTTTGCTCAGACTTCCACTAATATCAATTGCACAGCATCTCAATATCTCTATCTTTTGAATTGTGCATTGAATGCACTGAAACTGGCAACAGTTCTCAGGACTGTACTGTTACACTGTACTATATCTCACAATGTTCCTTCGGTTTGTATGTCTATTTTTCACTTGTTCATGGAACTCATTAAATTAAATATACATTCATTGCACTTTAACCCACATAGAGCTTTCTGAATTATAAGGTTCCTTTGCGCTTTAAAGCATAGTCCTTTTCAAACTGTACTCCTCTAAGCCCTCTCAGTTACACATGTTTATATATTGCATCTTACCCTACATCCGTTTATGGATTAAATTTGATATCACACTTTACTCGTAGGGCACATAGTTCCACAAGTCTTTCCCCCAAGGGCTCTCATATAATCTAAAGAAGTTGCATGTGGATTCAGCTTGAGCGCGAGGAAGAGTTGTTTAACCCCTTTGATCTTAGCCATTTGTCCCTTCAAGATCAAATAGACTACCACTTCTACTCTGCTGTTTTTTTTATATGCTGGCCTTGGGCCGAAATAAACAAATAAACAGTGACATTGACTAGGAAACTGACCGCACGGGTCCAGTATAGGGGGAAAGACACACTCACGTGGCACCAAAACTAAGCAACTCCTTTCCCCCCTTCGCACACAGAAGAATTGAGCAAGGCACAATCCAAGGTATCCAGAGCTAGGAAAAATGAACTGCCCGGAGCAAAGAAAGGACCAGAACTGGGTACTAGGGGGCAGGCTGCAGGGAGTAGAGGAGCTGTTCGTTTGTGATTGGCCCTGTCTCGGAGCATGCAGTGATTGACAACCCATGATTACGGATGCCCTCCCCATAACCAGGAAAAAGAAGGAACTACTACATGCAACATTTAGTTCCACCCTTCCATATGCGTATGTTTTATAATGACAATACAGATTGCACAATTGCCTCTGAAACAACTTTTATTATATACAGTAGCTCAGAGCAAGAAAAATTCCAAAAGTAATTAGTGACATTATTGTTGGATTTGGCAAGTACTATACTGTCAAATTAGTTTAGACTTTTTGCAATTCTCTTCTACTTTCCTCTCCTACCTTCCTTTTCTGCTTGCACTTCAGCGATTTCACTTTAGAGATCACAGAAGCATGGTCTTAGCTACTGGAAAATGCTATATGGGATACACACAGCATCCCAACAGTAGTGTGTGATCTGATTTGGTTCTCCCAGCTCCAGCCCTGCAAAGACCATGAATATTGCAGATGAGTAATGGAGAATGGCCGATCATGCTCTTGCCAAGCTACATCTCCCCCTGCCTCACCAAATATAGCTATATTCCAATAGATGTGTTAGGAATTTCCAGTTTTTTAAAATCTATATACAGGTGAAACTCGGAAAATTAGAATATCGTGCAAAAGTCCATTAATTTCAGTAATGCAAATTAAAAGGTGAAACTGATATATGAGACAGACGCATTACATGCAAAGCGAGATAAGTCAAGCCTTAATTTGTTATACTCTGAAAAGTATAAGCATGCATATGTATTCAGTACTTGGTTTGGGCCCCTTTTGCAGCAATTACTGCCTCAATGCGGCGTGGCATGGATGCTATCAGCCTGTGGCACTGATGAGGTATTATGGAAGACCAGGATGCTTCATTAGCGGCCTTCAGCAATTCTGCATTGTTTGGTCTCATGTCTCTCATCCTTCTCTTGGCAATGCCCCATAGATTCTCTATGGGGTCAGGTCAGGTGAGTTTGCTGGCCAATCAAGCACAGTACACTGTGTACTTTTCAGAGGTCTGATATTGTTCTATTCTTCAATCCTTGTCTTCTTGGTTCCATGTAATATTCTAATTTTCTGAGATTGTGGATTTGGGGTTTTCATGAGCTGTACGCCATGATCATCACAATTATAACAAACTAAGGCTTGACTTATCTCGCTTTGCATGTAATGCGTCTGTCTCATATATCAGTTTCACCTTTTAATTTGCATTACTGAAATTAATGGACTTTTACACAATATTCTAATTTTCCGAGTTTCACCTGTAGATACCAGGCTTTGTATATTTCTGAAATGTCAAAAATATCACAGGTATCAATCAGTTGGGATGTATGAAACGATTTGGGTACAAATCAATTAGATTCAGATTGATTCAAGATATGGATTCCTCCTATTCATTCCCCCAGATTCCCAGCTTTCATTAAAAAACAAACAAAAAAACCTACGCTCTAGCACTTGTAGAAATGGAGTTATGGAGCAAAATGTGTGGTCACTAATTTTCAAGTGTTTGGATTCTTTGGTGTATAATAACTTTTTCTCAATGAATCCTTATGAGGATTCATTATGCACCTTCATTTCTTCTATTCATTTTGACTGTCATTGGAGAGTACCAACTGTCAACTGCCATGTGCCTACTATACCCACCTCCCACCTGCAAGGCAGTGGGGTACTACTCAGTTTATATTCTAGGAATGTTTTCAAGTGTTTCGGCTCTTTGGTATATAATAAGCTTTCCTCATAATGAATCCCTATGAGGATTCATTACACACCAGAGAGTCTAAACACCTCAAAAATTCCTAAAATATAAACTGAGTACCCAGTGGCTTGTGGGGTAGTTGGCACATGGGATGCCACTAATTCCCCACCCCCACCTGCAAAGCAGTAGGGTCAAAATGAACAGAAGAAAAGAAGGTGTGTAATGAAGACACCAATGAATCTAAACACTTCAAAAATTCCTGCAAAATAAACTGAGTACTCCAATGTGTGTGTGTGTGTGTGTGTGTTGTTGGTGTAGTTGGCACATGGCAGTTGGCACTGTCCAATGACAGTCAAAATGAATAAAAGAAATGAAGGTGTATAATGAATCCTCGTAGGGATTCATTATGAGGAATTGTTATTATACACTAAAGAATCCAAACACTTGAAAAATAGTGACCACACATTTTGCTCCATAACCCCACTTCTACAAGGGCTAGAGCTAAGCCTTATTTTTTATTTTAATGAAAGCTGGGGGTCCGTGTTAGGGTTAGAATATGGAGACTTTGAATCCCCATTATTTCCTATGGCGGAAATATACAAAATCAGTAAAAGCTTTTTAAAAAATCATTAAAAAATCAACCAAGTGCCCCGCTGCCTTGAAATTTTGATGGTAGCTGGCACCCATGGGGATCTATCCACTACCCAAATTTGGTGGCCCTAGGACCTTTATAAGTGGTCCAAATTGATCCAAATTTGAATCAAAACAAATCCAAATTAAATCTGGAATGATCTGGGGGGACAGATTTGGACAAATCAGGTGTGATTCGATTTGGGCACAAATCGAACCTAAAGAATCGATTTGTGCACTTCTCTATCAATCAGGCCTTGGCAGTAACTGAGCAATCACTGAGCCACTTTCTCTAGGCACCACGTTAAAATTTCTAGGCAACCCAGCACCTGGGGTATGTTGAGTCCCGACTTTGATGCCCATCTTAACTTCTGCACCATATAAGCTATAAAGACTTCGTACATTCTCATAAATTATGCTGCCTTAGAAATGAGGCTCTATGCTCATACATTTTGGCTTGGTCTTTCAAATCAAATTTTAGCTGGGAGGGATGCATCCATGTAAAAATTCAATAGGTACCATTTCCCCAGTCACTTCTTAGAGATGCCCCTGATTAATTTCTGCCTGTTGCATCTCTACAAGGCATGGTGCTTCCCCAAAACACCATTTGTATAGTAAGTGCCAGCCAGAGACTCAGGATATCTTCAATCCAATCACAATAACTTTCTACAGATACGCCTGATGGTTTTCTGTCTGATGCATCTCAGCAAGGCACAGTACGTGAACCTTTACTCATGAGTAGATCTCACTTGCAAGTAGGTCCTATGACCTCACTCACAAGGAAACCTTGCATCCTTTCTTGTGAGTAAACCCTCAAACTTGCTCATGGGTAGCCATCACACCCTTACCCAAGGGTATACTTTCAAAGTTATCCACACAGTATATCCTTGCTCAAAGGTAGCAAGTTTAGTCTTACAAATATACCTCACCCTTAACTTGTGAGCTCTATTCTTAAGAAAGGATGCAGGGTTTACTTGTGAGTAAGATTGTGGGTCTACTTGCAAGGATGCAAAACTAAAGTTCAACATCATTATACTCATATTGAACAGCCAGTTGTGCTCTAGCATTTAATAAGTTACAAAATTGTCAGTTAAATTGTCAGCAGTGATGATCACAATTATGCACACAACTGTGTTTATACACAAGAGTAGACAAGAGTTAGCTTTAACTGTCTGCATTTATAACCCCTCTAGTGTGCGTGCATGTGTGTGTGTGTGTGTGGGGGGGGCTATACCATTTAAGCATGCTGCACAAGAGGAATGAAAAAAACACACCAGTATTTCAAATTCTCAAGTACCAGCATCTAATTCTCAAGTTGGAAAGGAAAGGTTGTACCATCGAGTCGGTGTCAACTCCTGGCAACCACAGAGCCATGTGGTTTTCTTGGTAAACCACAGGAGTGGTTTACCATTGCCTTCTCCTGCGCAGTATGAGATTATGCTTTTCAGCACCTTCCTATATCACTGCTACCCAATACAGGAGTTTCCCATATTCTGGGAAACACACCAGTGGGGATTCAAACCAACAGCCTCCTGCTCTCTAGTCCAGCATCTAATTTACACAACCACAACCCTGGGATTTCCCCAAATACTGCTGGAAATGGTGAATTCTGTCCAATAATGCCAAAAACCTGATAACTCAAACCTCACATATGTGAATTAAATCCTGAACATGTCAGGCTGTTTCTGCTAGATGCCAGAAGAGGTCAAGATAGAGAATGCATCAGCCAAGGGGCTCTCTATGGCAGAGCTCCTAGTTGTTCCTTCTCTTCTCCTATATAACAAATTGTGTAACATGCAGAAAGTAAAGATATGCTACATGTACTTTATAAAATTAAGACAACAGGGCTGGAAAATATTTGAAATTTCTAGTTGCACATTCAACCAAGCACTTGGGATTTTTCTTTAAGACAACAGCAAGCTCCCACAAGTATGACTGATTGATTGATTGATTGATTGATTGATTGATTAAGTGCCATCAAGTCGGTATTGACTCTTAGCGACCACATAGATAGATTATCTCCAGGATGATCTGTCTTCAACTTGGCCTTTAAGGTCTCTCTTCTCCTATATAACAAATTGTTAGTATACCACAATTATACTAACCTAAATTATTCACACAGGTAAGCGACACAGTTGTATGCACAATGAGATATAACTATATCTTTAAAATTAATGACTGAACTTCATGAAACATTATATGAGGTTAATCTTCAGAGCTTTTCAATTTTCTGTAAAATTTCAGTTAAGTACAATTTGAAGTTTAAAAGAAAACATACCCTTTTCTTACTCCCTCCTCCTGCAAACACAAATATAGTTTTTCAAGCAACTGCCAAAAGCCTTTGAATTTGCTCTTTAATTAAACATTTTTAATCAACAGGATTGCCCAGTGGGAAGTTATGATACCCAGAGTTCAGCACTAGGCAGAAGTCTAAAGCCACTGTAAACAGAGAAGTTTACCCACTGAGATTTGCTTCTTTCAATAACTGTTTAATATTAATTGCTCCCCCACTTTCTAACATCATGTTGTCACAGTCATCAGACACCATAATCCTTGTTCACAAAGAAGTAATTTCTCCAGTTGTTTCAACAATTATATTTTTCCAAGTCATTGGGTTCATCAATAACTCTTGGTCCTGCAGATGGGAGCCAAAGACGTCCCAAACACATGCCTGTGAATGCATCTTAAGGTTTTCTAAAAGATGCTTGCTTTGGGGTGACCAGAAGCAACAAAACAATACAACCGGATTTGATAGTTAAGCACTGAATAATTCCAGATGGTAAGTTGGCAACTGAGGTTCTGATATTAATGGTTACAGATTCATAGTTACTTAGATAATCCTTGGAAAACAAAAAGATGCTCTGCTCACACCTGCAGACAGATGCAACAGAGCACCTAAACAACCAAGCAACTGCTAACATATTGAGTCAGACAGGACTTCTCTGTGTAGGCCAGGGTGTGTTTTTAGCCCCAGGTGTGCTAAGGGAAAGGTCTGACCTTTTGCAATCCATATTAGGTAGGTTGGATCAGAAGTGACAAGTCTGAGCCATGTGTTTGTTTTTCAGCTGAGTGACAGAGCAACAGCAATGCTACATTTTGTATAGGGTAACAGTGCTATATGTGATACTAAACCAGAGGTTTCAGTTGAAGCCAGTGGAAAGCAAGATTAACTTGCTGCCAGTTGATCATGAAGCACCATGAGAGGAACCCAGTGTCCAGATAACTAGTCTTGTAAAAATATTATCTGTATCAAATCTGGACTTCAAGATGTGAGACTAGAGCATTTCCCGCCAAATTCTTTGTGCCCAAGGCACACCTAACCCCACACCCCCAAAAGCTGGGCCACACCTTTTTTGACAGCAAAACCACAGCACAATATTTATTTACATATTAACTCATTCTTTTATGAACCAGGAAGGAGGAGTCCCTTCCCTAGTGCATAGAGTAGAGATTCAGCAGCAAACATGGGGATTTAAGCCCCTACACTTGGAGCTGAATCTCTGGAGCTTGGTGCACAGAGAGCCTGCTGAGAGTCTGCTCTAAGCACAGGGAGGGTGCAGAATGAAAAATAGTTTTTAAAAAGGCTTTTTAAAAGAAAAAGCTTATTTAAAAGAGGGAAAACTCCCCCACTTGGCATTTAGCACCCCACGATATATAGACAAAACTGCTCCAGGCATGGGGAGCATGAACTGCCTGCACTTGAAGCAGATTTCACTCTCCTGTGCACCCAGTCGGCCATGCAGCACACCAGTCAGTATCCTGTGTCATAGTGTTATGCCATGGTGCACCAGTTGGGAAAGGCTGGGACTAAAGAATTGTATCTGAAATTGTCCCGAGTCATTATCCAGTACATAACTCATATTATTAATATGAAGAAGATGGCTAGGTTGTTAAGTGAGGATGACCAGTAAGAATGTTAGAAAAGCTGGGGTGATCTGGTTGGAGTATAAAAGATATGATCTAGACTTACTAAAGAAATTGGTTTGTTTTTTGTTCTCTTCATTCCATCGCTTTGGATTTGCAACCTATGGAAAGCCCGCTTTGTGGGGTAATTCCTTCCCTGTGTGTTTCTATTTTCCTCTTTTTATGACAGTAGTTTTATTGTTTTCTTCTGCTTTTTTAACATTTGGCCTTACCACTGTAATAATGTGTTGATAGTACCTTTATTTTTCAACATCAATGCATTTTTAGCCGTTCTTTGTTTGGAGGCTTCATCCTAAAGAAAGGGTGCCTTACTTTGGGTTCCTTGCTACCATTTCTTTTCTGTTCTCTTTTCATGGAGGATTTGAGTAGAAAAGTTCTCTCTTTAAGTAGCCATATACGAGGACCTCAATATTCATGAGGGTTCTGTTCCACGGTTGTACTGCAGATACAGAAACCACAAATATCGAGGCATTGGAGGTTAGGTTCCCGGTCGCCAGGAAAATAAGGACAAAATACCAATTTCCAGAAAAATTTGTGAGGGAAACACGGAGGAAGCTCTTTACCATGCTTTGGTGCTCCCCCACCTCGTGCTGTGCCCCTGGAATGTCCGGAAATTGGCTGATAATTGCTATTTTGGGATTATTATTATTTAAATGGGAGCCATTTTGTGGCTCCAAGAAACAAAATAGCGGCCAGAAATGACCTCCACGGTCATTTCTGGCCACTTCCCACACACAGATATGAGAGGTCGATGTGATTTTTTTCACACACACCCCCGCCCGCGAATGCCGAGGTTGGGTGTAGGGATGTGCTCGAATCTGTTTGGAGGCCCTTTTACGGGCCTCTGAACAGGTCTGAAGGACTGGGGAGGGTGCATCCCCCACCACATTTCCCCCCAAAGTGCTGCAGTTTGTTGTGCACATGTACACCAGGTAATTCCGGTCAATTCTGGTCCAAGGAGACAATGGGGTGGCAGGGAGGTATGCTGCCGCCCTGCTGAACCCCTTTAAACTGCAGCACCAGCAGTGCAGAGGGGAGACCGCCCTCTCCAGTCCTTAAAAAGGTATCCCTCCCACCTTCAAGCTGCCCTCTCCGACAGTTACGTGCACATCCCTTGTAGGGTGTCTTTTTCCTGACCACGGATATGTGAATTCGTGGATATCAAATCTGCGTATAATGAGGTTTGCCTGTATTCATTTTTAATTAAAGGTTTACTTTTGTCTCTTTGGGAGACTTTCTCTTTTTGTAAGACCCCCAAACCCATAAACTATTTTCCTAAATGATAAATAAAATACATAGAACTTCTGGAGACTCGAGGTCTTTCTCTAACAGAGGATTAAAGTAAAGTGTGCCATCGAGTCGGTGTCGACTCCTGGCGCCCACAGAGCCCTGTGGTTGTCTTTGGTAGAATACAGGAGGGGTTTACCATTGCCATCTCCCGCAGAGTATGAGATGATGCCTATATTGCTGCTGCCCAATATAAGTATTTCCCATAGTCTGGGAAACATACCAGCAGGGATTTGAACAGACATCTTCTGGCTTGCTAGTCAAGTAATTTCCCCACTGCGCCATTAGGTGGCTAATTGAGGATTAGAAAATATCAAATTTAACATGTATCTTAATTTGTTAGTTAAGTTGTTCAGTGGTTACTAGGTATGAGTTTGAGAAATCAGATGGCTGTCAGCATTTCTTTGTACTTTAGCCCTTCTGTGTATTGTAATCCATTATGCCTTATTATCACAAAACAACTTAGAGTGACTTTAGACTGTGTTTAGGGTTTTTAAGTAATTAATCCAGAAGAGAGCAACAGGAGATATATTAACCACTTCGTTGGATAAGAAGCTTGTCCTTTGCCTTTAAAATGACAGTTTTGTATTCCAACGCCTTATGAATTCATTTTCCTATTTATGCTGTTTATGTTATTTTGATCCATATATTCTTATCTCTCTTTAATTCTTGTTTAGAACACAGTGCCCAAAATAAGAAGTTTTAATTTGTTTTAGTAAAACCAGTGTGCCACTGCACTTCTGAACTGGTGCGTGTCTTGCTACACATCAGTTTAGCAAACCAAAGCAGTGAGGACCTAATTTTCATCCTTCATCAAGAAAAAAAAAATCCTTCAAAAACAGAATGACATCAAAACTCCTCCCAGATCAAATTCTAAACAATAGGCCATTTATTTAGGTCTACAGGTGAAACTCGGAAAATTAGAATATTGTGCAAAAGTCCATTAATTTCAGTAATGCAAATTAAAAGGTGAAACTGATATATGAGACAGACGCATTACATGCAAAGCGAGATAAGTCAAGCCTTAATTTGTTATAATTGTGATGATCATGGCGTACAGCTCATGAAAACCCCAAATCCACAATCTCAGAAAATTAGAATATTACATGGAACCAAGAAGACAAGGATTGAAGAATAGAACAATATCGGACCTCTGAAAAATATAAGCATGCATATGTATTCAGTACTTGGTTTGGGCCCCTTTTGCAGCAATTACTGCCTCAATGCGGCGTGGCATGGATGCTATCAGCCTGTGGCACTGATGAGGTATTATGGAAGACCAGGATGCTTCATTAGCGGCCTTCAGCAATTCTGCATTGTTTGGTCTCATGTCTCTCATCCTTCTCTTGGCAATGCCCCATAGATTCTCTATGGGGTCAGGTCAGGCGAGTCTGCTGGCCAATCAAGCACAGTACACTGTGTACTTTTCAGAGGTCCGATATTGTTCTATTCTTCAATCCTTGTCTTCTTGGTTCCATGTAATATTCTAATTTTCTGAGATTGTGGGTTTGGGGTTTTCATGAGCTGTACGCCATGATCATCACAATTATAACAAATTAAGGCTTGACTTATCTCGCTTTGCATGTAATGCGTCTGTCTCACATATCAGTTTCACCTTTTAATTTGCATTACTGACATTAATGGACTTTTGCACGATATTCTAATTTTCCGAGTTTCACCTGTAATACACTTAGTTCCTCATAGGGAAAGAAAATTGTTAGAACCTTGTTATCCAAACCTCAGCAAAATTATTGAGTTAAGTGCTTCTTGCAAAATGCTTTAGCTAAAATTGGCAAACAATCCTCTGATTCACGAGGCTTGAGAAGGGAAAGGTGTGTTTAACACTGCCACCTCAAAAGGGGATTTTCTATACTACATAAGGGACATGCTATACTGTTTCCTTTCTGGTCATTGATTTGAGTCACAAATTATAGTTACTTCTTCTGTTAATTTAGTTTATGCATGTTGTATTGGCTTGATCATCAAGGCCTATCTATCTATCTATCTATCATTCCGGTAGACAGTCCATGTGTGGCGGGTTCCAATGCGTGGCAGGCAGTGTTCTAAAGCAAGCAGATTGGCTGGGCCGGTGGAGGCTGGCACAGCAAGCAGATTGGCTGCGCAAGCCTCCAAGGACAGAGAATGAACTGGGGCTGTTGTGGTGGGCATGGGGGCTGGGAGGGGGGAGAACAGTCATGGCAGCTGGCGGAGCAATGGAGAAGGGACGGGAAGAAGGAGGTGGTGACAGGCTGACCAAGGCAGAAGGTGGCGGGCAACAGGGGGGAGAGAAAGCGGAGGAGAATGGGCGAAAGGACGGAGAACGAACTGGGGCTGTTGTGGCAGGCATGGGGGCTGGGAGGGGAGAGAGCAGTAATGGCGGGCGGCAGAGAGACGGAGAAGGGATGGGAAGAACGAGGCAGCAACGGGCAATGGAGGCAGCAACGGGCATCACACTGACCAAGGCAGAAGGAGGCGGGCAACAGGGGGGAGAGAAAGCGGCGGAGAACGGCCCTGAAGGCGGGGGGAGGGGCCAGAGGAGAACCGGCCTGAAGGCAGGGGGGGCAGACTGGGGCTGAAGGTGGGGGAGAACATGCCTGAAGGTGGGGGGAGTGTACTGCTGCACAGATGCTCTGTGCAGGGTCAGCTAGTTGGTTTGTATAACACACACTCACTTAGGTAGCCATATCATTATTCTTTGATTACAGATACTGAAAGACCAAGTACAATAATCCTGTTAAGACTAATTTTGTTTATTAATACAGCAAAAGCTTTTGTAAGCAGTCTTCTACTCCGGGTACCTGAACATGCTACTGAATTTAAACTTTCATGTATAACCCTACATAATGGTGGATCCCTGCTAACTTGGCAAAGAGGCACCTTTTAATGTGATTATTCTAATTATTTAGCAGGGGGAAGGTAACTGGCCCTATCCACCCCCAGCACAGTACCTCCAGGGACTGTTGCTGGTGTCTAGCTTATGTTTCTTTTTAGATTGTGAGCCCTTTGGGGACAGGGATCCATCTTATCTTATTTATTTATTATTTCTCTATGTTAACCGCCCAGAGCCATTTTTGGATGGGCGGTATAGAAATTGAATAAATAAAATAAATAAAATATAAAACTAAGTATTAAATATCAGTTATGTCATTTTTGAAATGCAAATAGTAGAAATGCCATGATAATAAAGAGAATATTTGTCCAAGTATATTCTTGTCTTTCATTGTTTTATTAAAACTAATTCCATATTGGTTGCTCACATATTTTAGGCTAAGATAGCTACTTTAATCCACTCAGTACTTTATCAGTTTTATTTGCTCAAAGTCATTTGATACTATCTAAGAGATATGCAAACTTATCTCAACCAAGGAAAACCATTGCCTTATAACCTACCCACATGTCTCAACTAACAGTCTTCTTTTAGTCTGAAATGTAATCAGTCGTTTGACAGATTTTTTATTTGTTTGTTTGTTTAAAGACTAAGAAGTCACTACCGTATTTTATGGACTATAAGACTCGCTTTTTTCCTCAAAAAATATCCGCCAAAATTCAGGAGCGTCTTATATGTTTTAACAGTTTAATATGTTAAAACTCTGAAAAACTGGATTAAAATTAAGGTGCGTCTTATAGTCCGTAGCGTCTTATAGTCCGTAAAATACGGTATATAAGGGATAAGCTTTCCCTCCTAAAGGAGCTTGTGGATTTCCTTAAGAAGCAGCTTTAGATGACTGTAGCATGTCCACACAGAGTTGCCCTCCTTGCTCTCTGGCTGGAACTCCTTTATTTGCATCACAGATGCAACCCACAGAAAAGGCTAATGAATATATCTACTACTTTAAAAATCCAAGGTATTTTGCTGGTTCAGACATAATCAAATCATGGTTTGGCTTGCAGGTCTGACCCTTGGGTTCAAGCACTCCACTTCTCTTCCTAACTTCCAGTTTGGAGTAAGCCATAGTTTGTCATTACTGTCAAATCTGCAAATGAAAGTTTTTGCTTGCTCTCCAAACCAGAATCTGAAACCACGGACACAACCAAGTTTTCATTAATGGTTTGGAGGGCAAACAGATGCCATAATTTATCAATCTGGATGAAATGGCAAACTATGATTTGTCTGAACCAGGAAGAAAGACAGAGAATAGGTGTGCACAAGAGGGAAGAGACACACTGTGCATGAGCCCGACAGCCAAATCATGGTTCGCCAGTACACATGCAAGATGTCCTTGTGACATCTATGCCTAAGATAATATAGAATCAGTATTATATACCACATTATATACCACTTTTTAATTTAAAAAAAATCCCAATGCAGTTTGCTCAGCAAAATATGGTAAAACACAAGTGAGCAGGTAACAGAAGTAATATTTATTTTATTTTTTACATTTATATCCCACTCTTCTTCCAAGGAGCCCAGAACGGTGTACTACATACTTGAGTTTCTCTTTCACAACAACCCTGTGAAGTAGGTTAGGCTGAGAGAGAAGTGACTGGCCCAGAGTCACCCAGCAAGTATCATGGCTGAATGGGGATTTGAACTCGGGTCTCCCCGGTCCTAGTCCAGCACTCTAACCACTACACCAGACTGGCTCTTTGTATGAACTAGCTTAATCTGCACAGAGCATCTGTGCGCTAGTACTTGATTGCTCCCCTCACCCCCTGCCACAGCCTCCTCCTCAACTCAGAGATCTCTCCACCCTCCACCCAGTTGCTTCGATCCCCCTCACCCCTCTTGGTCATGGCTGCAGCGTTGCTGCCCCCTATCCCCAGAGACCTTCCCACCCTAACCCGAGTCACACTCCAACAGGAGCAGCAGCGGTTGACCAGGCCCCTCCCCGCTGCCACCACCGCCATAGCTGCTCGATCCACTCAGGCCACTGACAGGCCCAGGCCCATCCCTTGCCTGCCTGCCTCCCTCCGCCAACAGCCTCGGTACACCCAAAGAGCAGCAGTGGTTGATTGGGCTCTTCCTTGCTGCCAACCGGTGCCACCAAAGCCACTAGTTCCCCTCAGGCCACTGACAGGCTCAGGCCCGTCCCTCACCCTTCCTTATTTCTCTCTTCTTCTCCTCTCTCTCTCTCCGCCACTCGCTCTTCCCCTCTATCTTTCTTCCCCTCCCTTCTTTTTTATTTCTCTCTCTCTCTCTCTCTCCCCCACCCCCGCCTTCCTGAGTTAACAGATCTTGTTCATCTTGTTTCCTCATCTAATTCACACAGTGGCAGCCTCCTTCTCCTGAAGGGCTCTTTCCTCCCACACGTCCCCTCTCTTCCCAGACCCCTGCCCACTATCCAATTCATTCCTCTCCTCTACAATCAAGAACATCTTCTGACCAGTAACAGTTGCATTCCAACTGACCTTAACCATCACAGGCTCCTCCTCCTTATCTGTATATGGAATCCCCACTGCCCAATCACCATGGTGCTTCTGCTCTCACAGGCTCCTCCTCCCTATCTGCATATGGTATCTCCACTGCCCAATCACCATGGTGCTTCTGCTCGTAAACTCTCACGAAAGTAGGAGTGTGCATGGTTCGGTCCAGCACAATTCAGAAGACCACCAGACCAGTCTGGCGGTCCGGATGGGCGGGGGACTGTTGCTTTAAGCGGGGTAGTGGTGGTAGTACTTCCCCCCCGCCACTCTTCCCCCTCCAGTGCTGTGTCATTTGAAAAATCTTCTTGGGGCGGCAGAGTTCCTCTGCCCCCCCTGCCCCCGTCGTTGTTTGTAAAGCCTTCAAAGAGACAAGCGCTAGCGAAGCGCATGTGCCCTGCGTGCTCTCGTCTCTGACGCTGCCGACCGCGCGCCGTGACGTATGCGGCACGCAGGCGGCAGTGTCAGAGACAAGCGCGTGCCGCGCAGGGCGCATGCGCGCCGCTAGCACTCGTCTCTTTGAAGGCTTTACAAACAATGACGGGGGCAGGGGGGGCAGAGGAACTCTGCCGCCCCAAGAAGATTTTTCAAATGACACAGCGCTGGAGGGGGAAGAGCGGTGTGGGGGGGGAGTACTACCACCCCCCGCTTAAAGCAGCAGTTCACCCCGTGCCGGACTGGGGGTGCACCAGACCATGCACACCCCTACACGAGAGCTGCCACGCATAGGATTATCCACGGGTACGCCTTAAGAGATAGAAGGTATACAATGGAGGAGTGAGAACTTGGCGATAGTTTGTTTTTATGTGCACAACAAAATCCTCCTCCTCCTGACAGAAATGGTAAATTTGAAAATGGCTGATATTCTTAAAAGACAGTATAAGCTGAATGGACTTCACCATCCATGTTTACCCATTTCCTAGAGTGTTTGTGTCTAATACCAAAATAGACATCTTAAGTCTCCATAGCTGCGCTAACACTAATTCTGCATAGAGGTTGTGTTTACTGTTGTCAGCTCGAATTCAATGGTTAACGTCTACCTTTGTCTCAGCATATCTTCCAGCATTGGTCAGTTGCATCAGAAGAGTGTGTGACACCTTCCACTTCTACTTACTTAGTCAATGCATACAGTCCTGGGCACAAAATATGGATCAAGCACATATCCACTCCAAGAATGAGCATAGGGAAACTAAAACACCTGGGATTTGTTACTGCACACCAAGTTGATTTGGGCAAAGGAAATATTTTAACTCAGGAAATGCAGCTAAGGAACACACACACCCTATTTAAGAAGCTTTATTTGCAATCTAAGAAAATAACCTACTGCATTGATCAAGGTTACCCTGGAGAAAGATACTTAAGTGTTCTCCAAAAAGCAAAGTTTGTGTGGTTCTTTTCTCTGATATGTACAAGCATTATGCTGATGGGAAGCCTAGTATCAACTAATGCCGCTTAAGGATGGTGAGCCTTCCCCTTCTCACCCCATAGGCTTTGAAATTCATCCCCACCCCACAAAAAAGGCACTGAGAAATCTGCTCATTTCCTGTCAATTTGAGGCTTGTTAAATGACCAGCCTGACATCTACCCTGTTCTGCAAGCAGCCTCTCTGTCAGCCCCCCAAATCCACTCTCCCCTCCCTTTTACTTATTGGCCCCTCCCTGGAAGCTGCAAGTGAGAGTGAGGAGGGGAACTTTTTTCCTTTCTCTCTTGACAACTGTTGTCCTGACATGCTGCTGTTGCTCAGGAGCCCTTGGAAAGACAAGATCAAGGAGCCACTGCAAAGTTAACACTATTGCTGATGCACTATGGAATAGAATTCCAGGCAGTGAGGCAGAGAAAACCTTCTCCCCAGTCTCCATGTCGCTGCTGCTGCTCTTGGTGTGCTGTTTTGCAGTACTCCAAGGCAATGGCAGAGGAAAAAGAAAGGAAAAAGCTTCCTACCCTCACTTGCCACCACTGCCTAGGAAAGACTGTTAAGCAAAAGAAAGAAAGGAGTATGTTTTGGGGACTGGGGATTGGAGAGGGAGGATGCTTGTGAGGGACAGCGTGGCTAGTGGGGTCAGGTGAATATGTGGAGAAGAATGCCAAGGTATTGAAGAGTTTGCTCTTACTTGAGATGGGTTTTTTTGTTTTTTGAAATCCCAACATTCTTCTCCAAACACGAGCTTGGAGCAGTTTGTTAGCATCTTTAGGCAAGACTGAACAATATTGTAATGAGACCTTAACATTAAGGTATTTATCTGAAGACCTGAAAACCACCTAAGAGCTGGTTTGTACATTAACTCAGAAAGAAAGCAGAGTGCAATTCTGCTCTAATGTGTAAAGTGACCACAGATCTCTCCATAAGAAAAATTCACAACACCCTACTTCACTGAGACTGTTGCACATTTCTGCTCTCCCCAGTTCTGTGTAACCATGAAGTGTTCTCTCTAATTTTTTTCATCTGTGTGCGGAATGAGTTTTGTTCTGGGCAGCAGTATCAAAGCAGTGTGTAAACACATGCATTCAGAGTGGGGTCTTCCTGATTCAACCTGAGCAGGATCTAAAATATACTGAGAGGACATAAAAAAAAACTTGTGAGCATGCGCATGTGTGCACGCCTTAGAGGGAATACTGTAACCATGGGTCACTCTTAAGAATCTGTTTTCTGCTTCAGCACATTCTAACTGCAAAGTATCTGAGGACTGGATTTCTACTTACAGTAAATGAACAAACAAAATCAGAACTAATAAAGATTCAAATTATTAGAAATAAACCTCATCAAATACTGTAAAGTGTTAATTTTGAAGCTGACAAATTGTTGGGAAATGTTTCCATGGAAAATATATTTACATAGGAACATAGGAAACTGCCATATACTGAGTCAGACCATTGGTCTATCTAGCTCAGTATTGTCTTCACAGAATGGCAGCGGCTTCTCCAAGGTTGCAGGCAGGAATCTCTCTCAGCCCTACTGAATGCTTTGGTAGTTTGTTGGTTCAATAAAAAAATCTTATCCTATAAAAAAATCTTGTCCTATCTTGGAGAAGCCAGGGAGGGAACTTGAAACCTTCTGCTCTTCCCAGAGCAGCTTCATCTCCTGAGGGGAATATCTTGCAGTGCTCACACATCAAGTCTCCCATTCATATGCAACCAGGGCAGACCCTGCTTAGCTATGGGGACAAGTCATGCTTGCTACCACAAGACCAGCTCTCCTCTCGCATTTAACAAGTGTATAGTTTTAATTTAAAGACTCTTCGTTGGTTTTTCCAATTGTTGTAACTGGTAGTTTGGCATATTCTTCATTTGCATTGTAAGTAAGCTGCTACACGTGAATGGTCATTTGGAAAAATCTTTCTGTTGCCATGCTGTACACCCAAAGAAGCCAACATCTTACTTCTTACAACCTACTGGTTTTTCTCCAGTTACAAATTTGGAGCTAAGAAATTGATTGTTTGGGCACTGGACTGCTGAAGTGCCGTTCCCTTCTGTTCCGGACTGGGCTTCTCAGACACTTGGGGTGCTTTGACAGCCTAGCATCAAAATCCTACCTTCTCTAGCTGGAGAGTGAACAGAACTTCAATTAGTTGAACTGTACGCTGCAGGGATGATCTCCATCGAGCTGGAGGGGGAAACTGGAGCTTATTGCAATTGCTAGAAGTTGGTGGCACACTTGCTATGGTGGGTGCAATTCTGGACCCGAGGCTGCAAACGTCTTGCAGAGTAACATGCTTAGAGAAGAAATGTAGTCAAGGCATGCTAGTACTTGTACAAATTCACTCTTAGCTTGCCTCAAGCTTTGAACTAGAGTTTGCTTTGTAGCTTTTAGTCAAACTGGAAATTAGTCAATTTGGAAACTATTGTTGGCTTTGTAAAAGCACAATACATTTGCCCTGCCTCTTCTGCCAAAAGTTACTCTCTTTGACTCAGCAGGGTGCGTTGTCAAAGTCACTGAAGAACAAACGTGAGGTAAATCCCAAAGGAGAGAAGAGCTGGTCTTGTGGTAGCAAGCATGACTTGTCCCCATAGCTAAGCAGGGTCTGCCCTGGTTGCATATGAATGGGAGACTTGATGTGTGAGCACTGCAAGATATTCCCCTCAGGGGATGAAGCCACTCTGGGAAGAGCAGAAGGTTTCAAGTTCCCTCCCTGGCTTCTCCAAGATAGGGCTGAGAGAGATTCCTGCCTGCAACCTTGGAGAAGCCGCTGCTAGTCTGTGAAGACTATACTGAGCTAGATAGACCAATGGTCTGACTCAGTATATGGCAGTTTCCTAAGTTCCTATGTGATGTGGAACAATTCACCTCTCAAGATTTATTCCTTCTACATGTTGCTGCTGTTTTTCACCTAGTTGCAAGTACATCTATATATCCAGCATGACAGGCAGTAGTCTATGCTGGGTTGCAACAAGAGCAGAATGCTGCCAACTTGTGGTTATTGTTTACATATTCCAGAGCAGGGGAGGGGGAGTCTGCTGAGATACTGTAATGTAGGAATCATTAGTTTCTTACAGGGCTTCACCTTTGCTTCTCCAGCAATGACTCATACTGTACAAGCTCAGTAAACATAATTATTTCAGCTGTATCAAAGGTAGATTTTAGGAAGCAAGCTTATGTTAACTTTAATTACCTGTACATTAGTATCTTCTATGGGTCTACTGAACTCAGAAACAAATCTCAACTATCCTCATAGGTAGAAAACAGGGCTGTTCCTAGGGGTCAGTGAAATGAGCATCCACTCGGGGGTGAAGCGGGTAACCATCCTGGCAAACAAGTGCATCAGCCTACACACCTCAAAAGCAGCAAGGCTGCCATGTAGCACACTGCCCAGTCTTCCAACTGCCAGATTCTTTTTGCTGCCACCAAGCAGACACTGCAGTCAAGAGCAAAGATTATAAGCATGTGTCACTTACCATTTCTGTCTCAAAACAAAACGGAGCCCCCAACGAGCCACAACTAGAGGCAAATGTTGAGCACTCAGTCTTTACTAGCTGCCTATTAAGAGTTTAAACATCTTGGAGCAGGTACCTCTTTTTTGTTTGTTTTCATTGTAAAGTGGCTATATATTGGTGTGTTATATACATAGCAATACCATACAGGGTTTTTTCTGAAAGATGCTAATACCTTAAATTTTTGAAATAGGTTTATTTTCAGCCTATGTTTTAAAAAAGGGGAGGAGAAAATGGAGGACAGCTGGCCTTGTGGTAGCAAGCATGACTTGTCCCCTTAGCTAAGCAGGGTCCACCCTGGTTGCATATGAATGGGAGACTAGATGTGTGAGCACTGTAAGATATTCCCCTTAGGGGATGGAGCTGCTCTGGGAAGAGCAGAAGGTTCCAAGTTCCCTCCCTGGCACCTCCAAGATAGGGCTGAGAGAGGTTCCTGCCTGCAACCTTGGAGAAGTCGCTGCCAGTCTGTGTAGACAATACTGAGATAGATGGACCATTGGTCTGACTCAGTATATGGCAGCTTCCTATGTTCCTAAATAACACCACAAATCAACCTCACCTGTTTACGATACTATTATCTATTTTGGACCATCCCGTTCAGAAGCAACACTGAGGCCAAGCTGAATCCTGGTTTTGCACAATGTACAAAAAGTCTTGCCTTAGACACACACACTCCCCTTCACACGAGGGGAAGAAGGATTCTACTTCCAATCCTGGCTTAGAACAATTTGTTAGTAATAATCTTTGTTAGCTGCCCCATAACAAATTGTTCTAAACCAGGATTGGAAGTAGAATCCTTCCTCCCCTCGTGTGAAGGGGAGTGTGTGTGTCTAAGGATAGGCACTATAACAACAACAACCTGTGATCTGTCATGATGTACAAAATGGGCAATCCTGGCTTCAGATCCTAGTTTATTTTGAAACACTGACTAGAATAAGACAGGCTTGCCCAGTCCAGACTTCATGACAGATCCTAGCTTGTTCCAAGGCAGGACTAAAGGGAGAAACCTTCCTCCCTTTGCATGCGAACAGGAAATGTGAACATGTGCAATTGAAGCTAGAAGACATTGCATGAAACCAGGATTCTGTACTGGATTCTTACATTTGAACAAGGCTTTGGTCTTACCTTACAGGTAATATCTTGATAATCCCTTCTCGCTTTGACATAGCCTTATACAATCCACAGTCACTCACAGGGCTCAGCCAATCTGAACAAAGATTGAATTTAAAATACATGTGTGTATCTTTTTGGTCTCTTTCAGATAGTAGTCAGTTCTTCTAACAGAAGCAGCATGTTGTACCATGGTACAGCAACAGTCATCCCCATAAATCCAATACTTAACAGACCAATATGGCTACCTATTATTGTTGTGTCATAACAAGTAATTCAAAACCTTATATACTATTACAACAGGAAGCTGGTTCAACAGAATTATTTTCTTTTTCAAGTTTGTTGGAACTACCAGCACAGCTGCTGAAGTATCTTTATTGAGAATCTCTCTCTCTATATATAAAATACACTAAGGTTGTATGTGGCAAGCCCCGCCCACACAGTGCTTTACCAATTGGAGGTAACAGAACAGAAGCACCATAGTGATTGGGCAGTGGGGATTCCATATGCAGGTAGGGAAGAGCGGCAGGGAGGGGAGCAAGCGAGTGGCGGGTGGCTGACACTGAGCAATAAAGCATGGGCTGTGGCAGGGGACAAGGAGAACAACAAAGTCCTAGCACACAGATTTATCTGTGCTGGTTCAGCTAGTGTTTCTTTATTGCTTTTCATCAAATGAGTTCTCAAAGCAGTTGGCATAGCAAGAGGAATGAGAAAATGGTTCCCTGTCCCAAAGGGGCTCACAATCTTAAAAAAGATACAAAGGAGATACCAACAGATGGCCACTGGAAGATATGTTATGCTGGGATCAACAGGGACAGTTGATCTATCCCTCCTAAATATAAGCAAGAGGTATCACTTCAAAAGCTCTTTGCCCCATTACCAAGTGTTTCAGCAAGTATCACTAATTAGTGGCCCCTGAAACCAGCCAGCTTCCTGGAGCAGTATCATCTGGCATCCAACAGTTGTCAACCTAGAGTCAAAAGGAGCACATGGAGGGAGCAACAGCTGTGCACACAGAACCTACTAGGAGTGCTCTCTGACAAGGGAGCAAAGGGAAAGAATATGGCCTAATCATTTACTCTCTAATTAAAGTGGTCTCCCAATAAAGCTAGTTCTTGACCTGCACAAATGCCTTATGGCAGTGGTTCCCAACCAGGGGGCCTCCAGATGTTGCTGAACTGAAACTCCCAACTTGCAGCTAGGGATGATGGGAGTTGTATTTCAGCAACATCTGGAGATCCTCCGGTTGGAAATCACTGCCATAAGGTAGGAGAGAGAGCTGGTCTTGTGGTAGCAAACATGTCTTGTCCCCTTTAGCTAAGCAGGGGACACCCTGGTTGCATATTAAAGGGAGACTTGGTGTGTGAGCACTGTAAGATATTCCCCTTAGGGGGTGGAGCCACTCTAGAAAGAGCAGAAGGTTCCAAGTTCCCTCCCTGACATTTCCAAGATAGGGCTGAGAGAGGTTCCTGCCTGAAACCTTGCCAGTCTGTGTAGACAATACTGAGCTGGATGGACCTATGGTCTGATTCAGTATATGGCAGCTTCTTATGTTCACTACCTTATGGCATTGAATAATGCCTGCTAAACCTACCCCACACACATCTTGACCTTAAGGGGCCACTTAGAGGAAGATGGAGACTTTCCCTCCTTGGTACTTGGCAAGTGAAGCACCTAACCCTAAACAGGCAAGGAGCTCCTTTGGTCTTTAGTTCCATGAAGCAGGGAGCAGGGAGAAGAAAGAATTAATACTGTGCCCCTATCATGATGCATACACACCAATAAGTACAGAGCAATACAGGGTCACCAACATTCATTGTAGTCTTATGGGTCACCTCAAGCTTGGGAGAGGTAGAACAACACTGACTTAAATTGTTAAATAAGAGGAGTAGGACACTGGACTAACCGGCAAAATTCTTAGTTATGCAAGATTAAGAGGATTCCTGTAGGGATGCATGCATGGTCAAGGGAAGGCCTGCCAACCAAAGGGTAAATCTCAGAGGTGCAGACATGTTAGTCTGTAGCAGCAGAGATAAAAAGAGTCTCCAGCACCTTAAATATCAATAGGCTGATTGCAACATAAGCTTCTGAGCCACAGCCCTCTTTAGTTCCATGTAACCAAAGAGAGCAAGTAGGCAGGGGCACACACATCTAACATAGAGAAAAAGGAAATCTCATTAAACCAAGTGAGGTCAAAGGTCAAGCAATACAAGACACCAGTAAATGTGCAACAAGCACCACACAAAGCACGGCAGAATAAAGATTCAAGTTTTGTTGATGGTCATAAGTGAAAGTGAACCAGACCAAAGAAGTATACAGCAACCTATTCGTTGTTGTAGTCACAAGTTGTTAATTGAAGTTTTAAAGGGCTGTATACATGCACTTCTGGTTATGGGGGAAGTGGTTGTTAGGTTGTATCAAAATGGTGAAGAACTCCCAACAGATTTCACGTTAACCATATACATCCAAGATTCAAGGAACCACCAGTAGGACTTTTGCTGTCCACACGACGGCCACGCTCTTTACTCAGGATTAGAAGTACATGCGTTCGTTGCACGAGTGGACAGGGGTGTCTGAAAGGAGTTAACGGAGGACCGCGGCGATGTTGGCAGGAACGACGACGCCCCCCATAGAGAGACACTGTTTTCCGCGGACCCCAACCTCTCCGGGGGGAGGGGGGGAGGAGATGAGGCAATCATGCCAAAAAGCAGCCCAGCCCCGGTGGAGGAGAGAGAGGAGGCGGAAGACCACCAAGCGCCACCCGAAAGACCGGGAAAGGGGCAGGGGTGGAAGCCTTCCAGCCCGGAGGGCCTTAGTGTGGAGGCGCCCACGGGGTCAGCAGAACCGGCAGAGAAAGGCAAGGCAAGCAGGCACTCGCCCATACAATGATGCCAAACCACCAACCCGGCTCACTCACCTACCTTGCTCACGAGAGAGAGGCGACCAAGCGGTGGGACGGCGAAGAGGCGAAACGTTATGCGCCGGAGGAGGAGGAGGACTCCTGTCCAGGCTGCTCCCCTCGTCCGCCTGCTTCAGTCGCTACCGCTGCTCTCATTCAGCACCGGCTGCCGCTCATCGGGAAGGGGGTGGGGGTGAGAATCTCCCACCACACACGCTCGCGCAACACTGGAGTGGCGGAAGGATAAAAGGAACGCATGCGCATTCCTTTCGCCTGGAATTCTGAGGGTTGGGGAAAAGTCGCGCGCAGGCGCGATATGAAAGACAGCGCGCGGCCATAGAGGCCTCTAAGGCGATAAGCCGACCACAGTGCAAGGGGGGTCCGATTGGTAGCTGCTGGGACCTCCCCTCCTCCTCCCCCCCCCCAACTCAGCTACGCGCTTCCCTCTCTCCTTCCCCGGAGCAGCTTAACTGACACAACGGCGACACTAACGGACGTCTTAAGCTCTGAAAGCGGCAGCCCCAAGGCCCCCTGTGCCCCCCCACTACTCATTATCTGAGGAGAAGAAGGCGCTTTAAAGCTGCTGTTATTAACTGCAATATGTATGCGCGGGTGTTCAAAAATATAAAAACCACATGCTATATAAATCAATAAAGTGTTCTACTTGGGCAGAAGTTTTGTCGGAGGTTTAAAAATATTTTTTAAGAAGGCTTTCAAGATTATTTAAAATGTTAATGATAAAATAAAAATTAATACATTTCAAACTTATGTTCAGAGCAATTTCAGATGTATATGTTGAGAGGGAACATTGCACTGAACATAATCATCCCAGACTTAAATGCTTTGGGCACAATCCAGTCAAAATGGGACTTTTACATCCCATTTTAGTGGGTGAATTTGGCATGTACTTAATTCTCCTATTGGAATCAGTGGGTTTAAAATTTAAAGCTACGTATGGCTGTATGTGACCATTATTTCTGTATCGTTCATTAAAATAATCCCACCTTTCATTAAAATAATCTCAAAGTGGTTTGCAATATCATTAAAACAATACACAATTCAAATACAGAAAGTACTGATATTAAATATAAATATAATATATCTCTATTTAAAAGTTTAAAAAACCTATATAAACACACAAAACACAAAGAAGCACCAGTAAACTGTACCCTCATATGCCTGGATGAAGAGCCACATTTTAACTTGTTTTCTAAAAACTAATGGAGGCTGAGGAGCAGATGCCAGCCAGCATTATATGAAGTAAATTCCATAGATTCCATAGGCATCTACAACACCGCAAATAGAAGTGGACACAATATGTGCATAACAGTATGTTTCTCAGATTACTATTCAAACAGTTGGAATTGCCTGGTCTCACACATATCGGTTCGGTTAAGTATTTTATAACTACGGCACAGGGGCATAGCTAGGGGAGAGGGGGCTGTGTTCACCCCTCTTCTCAGCGGCCCCTCTGAGTGAGGGAGATAATGACGAAAATAAGGAGGGGTGGAGCTGCGGGGCCCAGGTTCTTTGAACCCATCCACTCAATTATAGCTACACCCCTGCTACAGCATCAAGTGGTGGCTTGCATGTGTGAACCAACTCTGCAAGCAAAGCACCACAGATTAATCTATTAGTATCACCTCAACGTTGACTCAAACCATAATACAGACCATGTCATAATTTGATGACCTTCATGCATGCAAGTTTAAGCACTCTTTTCAGTCGGGTTTATATTGTCTCTGCTGTTTTGTTTTTATTACTATGTATGTTGTTGTTTATAACCAATTGTGAGCCGCTTCAAGTAGGTTGTTGGTTTTTTTAATGGGTAAGTAAACAATGAAGTTTCAGGACTCTGTTGCTTTGGTACAACAGATAGTTACACATCGGGATTTCATATCAGTGTCAGTCAGTTCACAAAAGCAGCAGCAGCCAGCAAGACATTTAGTGCTGAGCAATAAATGTAGAATCAAGTGGTGGACAGAAATGTGTGAACTGACCCTCTGTTGATTCATATGTGAATATTGCCTGAGGAGTGGGGGGAAGTGTTCTGAAGGTACAGAGCCTGGACACGTCTTATATTGCTTATTTTTCAGATTTAGCTATATAGAAAGAAGCACCTGCAGACTCATTTAATGTCATGTTCCTGTCACCTCATCCACTCCCACTAGCAAAATGCCATTTTAAACATATTTTTCAGATCAGCTATGTCAGGAAATGCTGCTTGCCAATTCTTTACTGCAAGATTATTTACTAAGGCAAATACACACTTCAGGTTGTTACTTCAGGTGGTAACACCTGCAGTTGGGGTGGACCACCACTACTCTGTAAGACAGGTTTTCTGGATGGATAACTTCTAACGCGGGGGCAGGGGAGTGGAGGCAGCAACAGCTCAAGGCAGAGTCCATCAGCAGATCAGCCAACACTGGTTCACACATGTACATAATTTCATTACAGAGCGCTTTGTGTCTCATAGCCCTGTTTATTTTATTTATTTATTATTATAAATATCATAAATAATTATAATTTGTTTTCTAAAGTAATTTAATTCTATTAAATTTAATTATGAAAATTGTATACTGTGTTCTCTACTAAAAATATGTCCCCAATGTGGTGCATAATTTTGAAGTTATTATATAAGTGCATATTAGGATTCTGTCAATTATGGTTCATTTGCAATAGTTACAAATGATGAATATGCATGTGTGAATCAGCCCCTTCTGAGTTCAATGACATCAAGTTCATGTCTAAAAAGCATATCTTCATATGTCACATAAATGCTTTAAGTATGATCACACACTGTCTTTGTGTTACTTCTTTGACAAAAAATGCCCAATGGAAAAATAACTTAAGAGTTGATAAAGAAACATATAAATTGGAAAGTGTGCAGTTATCATACACACCGATCCTTTCAGTTAAGACTGCAGATAGTGACATCTCTAAAGACATATACCCTGTAAATAAAGAACTAACGGAATTACATAAAATAGGATCTATTCTCTTTCTGGGAACGCAAAATCCCAAAGGCAACAGTGTTGCCAGTTGTATACAGTCATAGCTCACCATTTAAGTAAAAGTAATAATTGTGCCTGCCACAAGAATTCTAGAGATTTAGCCCCCCAGCTCTCATATGAATGCATCTGTCCCTTCACTCAAATCCTTACCATCTGCTCTTGCATACTCTTTGCAGTTTCAAGCAGTGATTAACCAGCTACTGTGAAAAACACCTGTTCCTTTAATTCATAACTATGATTGGTTATTCTTTTTTTTAAAGTTCTTCCAAAGTTTGAAACCCAATCAGTGCAATAAATCAAATGGAAGCTTATTGTGAAGCACTGCTTTGTAATAACCATGTACAGTTGGTTCCTAGCTGATAGAGACAGCAGTACTACAGATGTATTTAACTGGATAGTGCAGTGGTTTAATTAATTAGAGTGAGACAGTCTCCAGCCATAAACTTCACCCTTTGCGATTGTACCAACACATAATTATCTTTTTGCTATATTGATCCATGCAATCCTCTACATTCTGTTCTTTAAAAATACATAAATAAATAAACGTCTCCCACTCTTCTTTGTTTTTGCTTGTCCTTCTAGCCTTCCCTCCATGACTGAAAATTTAATTTTAGGATGGAATCCAAGTGCTTGTAAGTGGTCACAGATCTGGGGACAACAACATTATTAATGTTATGACTTCTAGAATTATTTACATGCGTCTCAAATAAGAAAATAATGTGGTGTCACATATTTTATAAGGATCCAAGAAGGTGGATACAAATGACCATGCTAATATTTTATCATTCTTCTGTACCTAATGTATGATTGAAGTCCTCTTCACCGCTTGGCAATGTGATATAGGTGACCAACCTACTCAGGGGTGCGGGGGGATTCTCACAACAAAATAACTTTTGCTTATTAAATTGTAAATTATACTTTGGTTTCTTCACTATCTCAAAGAGGCCCCAAGACTGAGGTGTTGGCAGCCCTGGATTAACCATAAGGCAAAACAAGCACATGCTTAGGGCATCAAGGAAAGAGGGGGGAGGCACCACAGAGTTTTCACCCTAGCTATCATGCCCTTAACTCTTTCACTGAACATAAGAACAGCCCTGCTGGATCAGGCCCAAGGCCCATCTAGTCCAGCATCCTGTTTCACACTGTGGCCCACCAGATGCCGCTGGGAGCCACAGGCAGGAGTTGAAGCCATGCCTTCTCTCCTGCTGTTACTCTCCTGCAACTGGTACTCAGAGGCATCCTGCCTTTGAGACTGGAGGTGGACTACAGCCCTCCAACTAGTAGCCGATGATAAACCTCTCGTCCATGAAGTTATCCAAACTCCTCTTAAGGCCTTCCAGGTTGTTGGCTGTCACCAAATCTCATGGCAGAGAATTCCACAAGTGAATTATGTGTTGTGTGGAAAAACTACTTCCATTTGTTGGTCCTAGATTTCCTGGCAATCAATTTCATGGGATCACCCCTGATTCTAGTGTTATGTGAGAGGGAGAAGAATTTCTCTCTATCCACTTTCTCCACACCATGCATAATTTTATAGACCTCTATCATGTCTCCCCGCAGTCATCTTTTTTCTAAACTAAAAAGCCCCAGGTGTTGTAGCCTTGCTTCATAAGAGAGGTGCTCTAGGCCCCTGATCACCTTGGTTGTCCTCTTCTGCACCTTTCCCAGTTCTATAATGTCCTTTTTTAGATGTGGTGTCCAGAATTGTAAGCAGTACTCCAGGTGTGGCCGCACCATCATTTTGTATAATAGCATTATAATATTAGCAGTTTTATTTTCAATCCCCTTCCTAATGATCCCTAGCATGGAATTGGCCTTTTTCACAGCTGCCGCACATTGAGTCGACACTTTCAATGAGCTGTCCACCACGACCTCAAGATCCCTCTCCTGGTCAGTCACCGACAGCTCAGATCCCATCAGCGTATACTTGAAGTTGGGGGTTTTTGTCCCAAAGTGCATCACTTTACACTTGCCAACATTGAACAGCATTTGCCACTTTGTCGCCCACTCAGCCAGTTTGGAGAGATCCTTTTGGAGTTCCTCACAATCCGTTTTGGATTTCACTACCTGAAAGAGTTTGGTATCATCTACAAATCTGGCCACCTCGTTGCTGACCCCTGCTTCTAGATCATTTATGAATAAATTAAAAAGCACCGATCCCAGTACAGATACCTGGGGGACCCCACTTCTTACTTCCCTCCATTGTGAAAATTCTCCATTTATCCCTACCCTCTGTTTCCTGTCTTTCAACCAGTTAGCAATCCACACATGTACTTGTCCCCTTATCCCATGACTGCTAAGTTTGCTCAGGAGTCTTTGATGAGGAACTTTGTCGAAAGCTTTTTGGAAGTCCAGGTATACTATGTCAACTGGATCACCTTGATCCACACACTTGCTGATACTCTCAAAGAACTCTCAAAGGTTGGTCAGGCAAGATTTCCCTTTGCAGAAGCCGTGCTGATTCTCCCCCAGCAGGGCCTTTTCTATGTGCTTTACAATTTTTTCCTTGAGGATGCTTTCCATCAATTTGCCTGAAACAGATGTTAAGCTAAATGGCCTGTAATTTTCCGGATCACCCCTGTATCCCTTTTTGAAAATCGGTGTTACATTTGCTACTTTCCAGTCCTCTGGTACAGAGCCTGATTGCAGGGATAAGTTATATATTTTGGCAAGGAGGTCAGCAATTTCACATTTGAATTCTTTGAGGACTCTTGGATGGATGCCATCTGGCTCTGGCGATTAGTTAGTTTTCAGTTTTTCCAGACAGTTTAGAACATCATCTCTTGTCACTTCTATCTGACTCAGTTCTTTAGCCTCCATCCCCGAAAAGCCTGGTTCAGGAACAGGTATATGCTCAGTATCCTCTGCCGTGAAGACAGACGCAAAGAACTCATTTAGCTTCTCTGCAACCTCCATATCCTCCTTGATAATCCCTTTCACTCCCTCATTGTCTAATGGTCCAACTGCCTCCCTGGCAGGTTTCCTGCTTCTGATGTATTTAAAGAAGTTTTTGTTATTCCTCTTGATACTTTTAGCTAAATGTTTCTCAAACTCTCTTTTCGCCTCCCTTATTGTCACCTTGCATTTCTTTTGCCCCCTTGCGTTTCACTGCCACACTCAACTTTAGTCGATTTTTTGTAATTGTTTTTATTTGCCATGTTCGGCTTTACTCTGCATTGTTAAAAAAACATTTTCTTTGGCTCGGTGAGCAACTAAGGTTTCGAGAAACTACTAAACTATGTATCTGTAAAGGGCAGTACAAAATATTCATGTAAAAGATGGTCATCTGTTATGATGTCTGACCTTGAAGATGAAATATTTTTCTCAATAATTACTTCTGTTGCAGCTATTTATATGAAATGATAGGCAGTGGAACTGTTTTGTTTTACCTTTAAAAATCTAGAAGAAAACTTTTAAAAAATTAAATAAATATTAAGGTATAAGTAAATAATTTGCTTGAGTCTTCATGTCTTGTCAGTTAAGCAATGGAGGGGGCTGAGGGCGGGCACCATTGTTGGGCTGTGCTTAGGGCATCAATTGCCCTTAATCCGTCCCTGGGTGTTGGTTATATGCAAATATTATTCATATTCAACAGTGAACTCTGCCTGAAAAGAGAGGGATTTGAGCTAATATATCTTGTATCTTTTCATTTGTACAAAGGCAGTAAATAGGCCTGTTTCATACATTTTCAAATCCATTCAATTCCATACATCCCAAAACTGCCATTGCTTTCCCTTACAGTACTCTAACTACGTACTTGGCTTCCCCTCCTGGGTATTCCATGTCCCCCTCCCCCAAAGCCCCCTAATATTTCATGTTCCCTAATTGAATAAGACTGGCAAATATGTCAGCTTCATCATCAGAGAGCTTCACTGCCAGATTGGTCATGTTCTGTTTAACTTAACCAGCACTTCCTACCCATAGACTTTAGTGGGGCAAAAAAACCGTAATAACTTTTGAACTGCTGCGTAAAACTTCACTAGACCATTAAAAGGCACTCTTTCTAGAAAAGTCTGACAGTCATTTTCATCAGAATTTGAAATAATTAGATAATACACTTCAATAAACTTTGGACAAAAGGGGGTCAATTTTCAGCAGTTTTTAACTTGCTGTAGCTGTGGCAAATTTTATCAGATCTACTTCAAATTAGGAACATTTGTAGACCACATCAAGTATATTACACATGCCAAGTTACAAGTTATTAGCTCAACAGCTGGCATACAGGGGGTGTATCTACTGATTATGGGGCAGCTATTCCAGTGGTGGTGGGGAATAGAAGGAGTAATGTTGACAGGTCAGCAGGCCGTTGCAGGGGAAGGGAAATCAGAAATTTAATTGCTGTCTCCCCTTCTGTCTGCCCTGCCAACTCTTTGACCTTGGAAAGCAATGCCAACCACCCACAGAGCCTTGCCTTGCTACTTTGTAATGCTAGGTCGGCTCAGAATAAACCTGAAATCATCCATGATCTTATTCTGGATGAAGGGGCTGATCTGGTATGTATTAAAAAGACTTGGTTGGGAGAGACTGGTGGCCCATTCTGGTCCTGGCTTCTCCCTCCAGGGTACTGTGTTGAGGAGCAGGTGAGGGGATGTGGAAAGGGGGGTGGAGTGGCTGTGGTCTACAAGAACAATATCTCCCTTGCCAGGATCCCTGTCGAAGTGTCTGACCATATTGAATGTGTGTACCTAAGTTTGGGGACCAGGGATAGACTGGGACTTCTGTTGGTGTACTGATCACCCCACTGCCCGACGGAGTCCCTAACTGAGCTGACGGACTTGGTCTCAGACTTGGCGTTGGAGTCTTTCAGGCTTGTGGTGCTGGGGGACTTCAATGTTCACTTTGGGACCAATTTGTCCAGGGCGGCTCAGGAGTTCATAGCGGCTATGACAACTAGGGGCCTATCTCAAGTGATCTCAGGACTGATGCATATTGCTCATCACACGCTTGATCTGGTCTTCACTCTGAACAGGGTAGTGCTCCATGGGTGGGGACTCCTGTGATTTCCCCATTGTCATGGACAGACCACCATCTGGTTAAGGTTGGACTCACGACTACATCCCACCTCTGCAGGGGCGGAGAGCCCATTAGGATGGCCCTAGAAGGTTACTGGATCCAACAGGATTCCAAAAAGCCTTGGAGGGATTTAGTGTTGGCTCTGCTGGTGACCATGTCGATACTCTGGTGGAGAATTGGAATACTAAACCCACCAGGGCAGTGGACATGATCACTCCTAAGCATCCTCTCTGACCCACTTTGGAACTGGCCCCTTGGTATATGGAAGAACTATGGGGGCTGAAGCAGCGAGGTAGACAAATAGAGAGCAAGTGGAGAAAGACTCGACTTGACGCTGACATAGAGTGTATTTGAAGATCTGTGCTCAGGCAATGCATGCGGCAAAGAAGCAATTCTTTTCCTCCCGTATCGCCTCCTCAAGTTCATGTCCGGCAGAGTTGTTCAGGGCCATGAAGGGGCTAATGTGCGCCCCGTCCCCCTTGAATTGGTACTTGGAACCAACAATGACTTGCTGTAACATTTTAAATGAGTTTTTTGTGTGGCCAAAATCTCTTGTATTCGGGTCAACTTAGATTCAAACTCTACAATTGTTACAAAGTCAGATGCTGAGGTGTCCAACAGCTCCTCTTATGTGATGACCCTAGATCAGTTTCAGTTTGTGACTCCTGAGGATGTGGACAAGTTGCTTGGAATGGTGTGGCCTACCACCTGTCCTATTGATCCTTGCCCAACATGGCTTATACTATCTAGCAGGGAGGCTGTTTTAGAGGGCTGGGTAGAGATTATAAATGTATCTCTGAGGGAGAGCAGGATGCCTCCGTGTCTTAAGGAGGCAATCATTAGACCACTTCTGAAGAAGCCTGCCTTGGATTCCTCAGAGTTAAGCAACCACAGGTCTGTCTCCAACCTTCCATGGCTAGGCAAGGTGACTGAGAAAATGGTGGCCTTCCAGCTCCAGGCAGTCTTGGAGGAAATTGATTATCTAGACTAATTTCAAACTGGCTTTCAGGCAGGCTGTGGGGTGGAGACTGCCTTGGTCGGCCTGATGGATCATCTCCAATTGAGAATTGACATAGGGAGTGTGACTCTATTGGACCTTTTGGATCTCTTGGCGGGTTTCAATGCTATTGACCATAGTATCCTTCTGGAACGTCTGAGGGGATTGGGGGTGGAGAAACCATATGATGCCTGTTTTGAAACAGTTACACTGGCTGGCTGCCGATATGTTTCTGGGCAAAATACAAAGTGCTGGTTATTACCTTTAAAGCCCTGAACGGCTTGGGTCCAAGATATCTTAGAGAGTGCCTTCTTATACAGTACATGATCCCCACTGCACGTTAAGGTCATCTGAGGAGGTCCATCTTCAGTTACCACTGGTTCGTTTGGTGGTGACTCAGAGGCGGGCCTTCTCTGTAGCTGCTCCCGGGCTGTGGAAAGCACTCCCAGAAGACATTTGTAATCTTAATTCCTTACTAACCTTCAAGAGAGCGCTTAAAACCCATCTTTTTGGCCTGGCCTTTCAGGGTTTTTAATTAGTTTTAATTGTTTTAATGTTAACCTGGTTTTCAGGGTTTTAATTGTTCTGATAGTTTAATTGTTTTTAAAGATGTTTTTAAATTGGTGTTTATATTTGTATTTCTGTTTTAATTGTTTTTAATGATTTCTGTTTTTAATTGTAAACCACCCTGAGCCATATTGGAAGGGCAGTATAAAAATTGAATAAATAAATAAATAAATAAATAAATAAATAAATAAATATCTGGAAGACGAGGGCAACTGGGCGGCAGAGAGGTACACTGCCGTCCTGTTGAGCTTTTTAAAAAACTGACGCCAGTGGGGGTAAAGCGGCAGGCAGGGGAACGCGGCGGGAGGGGTAAGTGCACCTTCCCCCCACTCTTAAAGGGAGACCCCCACCACCTTCGAACTACCCCACCATAGTTCCGTGCAAATCCCTAGTTATCCTCTATAATAAAACCCTTGAGTGTGCGGCCGTGCCGCCCGTGTCTTTCTCGGCAGTTCTGGGCATGCGCGGAGCAAGATACGGCTGCCCAGACACGGGCGGCCATGTTGATCAGTGGCAGGGGGACCGGGAGGACAGAAGCAGCAGCGGGGGAACCGGGAGGGCTGAGGCGGCAGCGGGGGAACCGGGAGAGCAGAGGCGGCAGCGGGAAACAACAACCCAAAAAAAAAATGGCAGGGAGAAAAGAGAAGCGGGGGGACCGGGTGTCCGGCTCCCGTCAGCGACGAGCGGGTGGCTGGCTGAGGCGCTCCGCTTCTCTAAAGCTGTCTTGGGGCTGTCCGGACGTGGGGAGTGGGGAATGCGTGTCCTGCCCTGTATCTTACGAGGCGCTCTGGAAGCCCCGCCTCCCCCGGGGCCGCTTCGGGCACTTCTAGGTGCGCGCCTACCCCCCCTGTGATTACGGCGACAGGCACGTGCCTCCCTAGGGAAGGCCTCGCCAGAGGAGCCGGGGTCGGAGTAGCGCCGCTGCCCTTGCCCAGGAAGACGCGCTGGTGGCGGGCGGCCCGCCACGTAATGTGTGGCGCTCGGCCCAGCATCCGTGGCGAGGAGACAGAGGCAGGCGGGCGCTTCCAGCAGGCTGACATGCGCGAGGAGAGGCCAGCCTGCGCGCCCCGGCCATGCCGAAGGGCCCTTCGTGGGGGGCCCCAGATGGTGGTGGGCCCCGCGCGCGCGGCAGAGAGGGAGAGAGGGAGGGGCCGGTCCCAGCAACACAAGGCCAGATGATAAATGTCAAGCAGCAGCAGCAGCGGGTTGATTTCCTCCGGTGGGCTTTCACTTGAGAGTCTGGAGGTGAGTCTCTACGTGACAGCCTGGCACGCTTGGGGGAGCTCCTCCCACAGCTACTGGAAGGAGCTCCGCCTCTGCCCCGCACCCTCAGCTCTCCCACTGTCCATCTGCCACCGGGAGCTGGTTAGGTGTGACAAAAAGCAAAAGAAAGAGAGGCAGGTACCGGGAAGGTACTAGCTAAAATGGGCCAGGGACTGAAGAAGGAAGGCAAAGACAGAGAGAGAGAGAGAGACAGACAGACATAAAAGAAGGAGTGAGGGAGGGAGACAGGACAATAGAAAGATGAAAAGAAAGAAAGAAGGAAGGAGAGAAAAGAGAGAGAAGGGAAGGAAAAGGACAAAAGAAACAAGGAGAGAGGGAAGGAAATTAGGAAAGAGAGAAGTAAAGGAAGAAGAAAGAAGAAGGAGTGAGGGAGAAGGACAAAAAAAAGACAGAAGGGAGGGAGGAGCCGCCAGCCCCAAAGAGCGCGCCCATTAAAGAAAGAAAAGAGGAAAAGAGGAAAAAAACAGAAAGATGGAAGTGAGAAGAGGTGGAAGAAAGGAGAGAGAGGGAGAGGGACAGAGAGGAAGTGAAGGAAAGGAAAGAGAGGATGAGGGAGAGAAGAAAAAAGAAAGAGAGAGGGAAACGGAATAAAGGACACCAAAAAAAAAAAAAAAGTACTAGCGCCCGTTATTTTAACGGGCTAAAAAAATACTAGTTACCTATAAAGCCCTAAACCGCTTAGGCCCTGGGTATTTAAGAGAACATCTTCTTCGCCATGAGTCCCACCACCTGTTAAGATCATTTGGAGAGGTTCATCTGTAGTTGCCGCCAACTCATTTGGTGGCTGCTTGAGAACAGGCCTTCTCCTAGACTTTGGAATGCACTCCCTATTGAAATAAGAGCCTCCCCTTCTCTGGCAACTTTTAAAAAGGCACTCAAGACACATTTATTCACACAGGCTTTTAATTAGATTTATATTTTTAATAATTTTAATATTGTGTTTTAAATGTTTTCAATGTTTTAAATGATTTTAATTGTAAACCACCCACAGACACACATTTTGGGCAGTATAGAAGTATTCCAAATAAATAAATAAAATATATATTTATAAGGACTAGAATTTTGAGGTTTATAATGATGGAACTGTTTGTTTGTTTTTGCTGCTCACCTTAACTGAAAGGGGCACAGGAGTGACCCTTTCAGTTCTTGCTGGCACAGTTTATGAAGCAAGTCTCATTATATCTTCACCATGAGACTAAACAGCCAGATCTTGAAAATTTACTTTACTTGACAATAGTTCTGGTGAGGCTGCAGTCAGGGGCATAGCGTCCATTAGACAAGGGGGAACAATTGTCCCCAGGTCCACAGGGTCTGAGGGGCCCCCAAGGCCCCTCAGCCAGTCCCCCTTGCTCTCTCCTGCTCGCTTGCTTGCCCTCTCTCTCTCTTGCTTGCCCTGTCTCCTGCTCACTGGCCGGCTGACACAAACTAAACAGCCTGCTGCAGTACTGTCTGCCGAGCAGCTGCTTCTATTCCTGCGCCTGCTGGGCTCAGTGGCTGCTGACTGAGTGGGGGCCATCACCACGGTCCGCCTTCCTGCCCAACAGTCTCTCTGGAGAAGTGGGACCCTTGCTCCTCCTCTTCCTCCTCCCCCACCCCTTGCAATCCTTCCATACTTGGCAGATGGACAGAGAAGCATTCTAAGCAAGGGAGCCCCACACTTTGCTAATTGCCCCATCCCCTTGCATCTGATGTCAGACATGGGGGCATGGCTTGGGGCACATGCACACTTTGTGCAAGTGATGGGGGAAAAAGAGAGCCCCTCTGGCTGGACTTTGTCCCCCAGCCACCAGGAAGCTCACTATGCCCCTGGCTGCAGTAGGGACATTATAGCATATCCAACACTTCACAGGTGAAAATAAGAATCAATTTGTATGTAATATATCTGTTCTTATACTAAGCTTCACTGACCAAAGTGTCCTTCCCTTGCTGAAGGCTCTACTCCATCTGCTGCGTGTTGTATTCATTTACTTGGCAAAAGCCTGCCCTCCTGAGATCTAAACATCCAGAGGATGCTAGTTCTTTGGATTAAGGAGATACAAGAAAAACAGAATTGTTCTACAATATCTTACATAAATTTCAACAGAAAAATGTGCCAGAGAGGCGAGGTCAACCATGGCTCCTTGCAGAATGTTTCCATACTCATTAAAAAAACCCACTTCAGTGTGTTTCCATACACATACACAAAAACCGCATGCATTTCAAACTTTATAGTTTTAACTGATACACTGTCCAGGTCTGCAATGTGTACCTGTCAAAATCCTGTAAAAGGAACAAATTCTGCATTGCCTAGTTTTCCAAGTTAAGTTTCGTATTTAGGTCTTACAGCAGTTTCATGTGGGCATGATCCAAAGTTTAGTGCTTTGCTAACTGGTCAAAGAGGCACTTTTAAACGTGGCAGCTCTCTTATATTTAGCACAGGGACAACAATTGTCCAGATTCATCCCAACAGTGTGCCTCTGCCAGTGGCTGCTTCTGTTGTCTCCCTTGTGTTTCTTTTTAGAGTGTAAGACCCTTTGGGACAAAGAACCATCCTCTCCATCCTTTTGCTATGTAAACCACTTTGAAAATGTTTTTGTTGGAATGTAATATATAAACATAAATAAATTAATATAATATAATATAATATTTAAAACTCTCATTGATTTCAGTTAAAAAATAAAGCATGTATTTAAACCTCTTCCACTAAAGAGCTTTATAAGAACACAAACAGCTCCCATGGCTGCCTTTTTAATGCACAGAAATGCAAATCCTTCACACTCAAAATAACTACTTTGGGAACCCATTAACTGAATGGTTCAAGGTGCACTACAAGCACTATTTTGGGCTCTGAACTGGCATTTTAATTTTCAATTCAATATGACTATACATTTAGAATTTAAATTTAAATATGGTGCCTCTGTCATGAGCCATATAATAATTTTGTTCTTAGAACATCTCAATATTACTTGCCAAACTGATTTCTAATGAATAATAGCTCATCAGTGGCATTATTTAAAAAAAAAAATCACAAAGGTGAGAATATATGATTGACTGAAGCATGTATTGTGAGGTCATCCAACCTCTTCCTCCAGGGTACTCTGTTGTTGAACAGGTTAGGGGAAGTGGGTGGGTTGTGTGTGTGTGTCTGTGTGTGTGTGGAGTGGCTGTGGTCCATAAGAATAACATCTTCTTTACCAGAATCACTGTGAGAGAATTGACTTATACTGAGTGTGTGTACCTTAGGTAGGGGACTCAGATAGATTGGGGATTCTGCTGGTGTACCATCTACCCCGCTGACTAATGGACTCCCTATGCTGACGAAACTGGTTGGTGAGTTTGTTGCCCAGGCTTTTGATGCTGGGTAATTTCAACATCCACTTTGAACTGGCTTGTCTGGTGCAGCTCAGGACTTCATAGCAGACATGACAACTATGGGCCTATCCCAATCCCAATTAGTCCTAGGATCTATACATGTTGCTGGTCACACGTATAGGTCTTTTGCTTGGATCAGGGAGGGGTATTACATGGGTGGGGTCTTTGTAGTTTCCCCATTGTCATAGACAGACCACTTCCTGGTTAATTTTGGTCTCACAGTCATGTCTGATGCCTGCAGGGGTGGTGGACCTATTAGAATGGTCCACCCGAGAAGACTGTTGGATCCCTTAGGATTCCAAAAGGCCTTGGAGGGTTTGGAGTTGGTTCTGACAGTGATTTTGTCAATGCCCTGGTAGATACCTGGAATAGGGAACTCATCAGGGCAGTAGACACGATCGCTCCTAAGCCTGTTTCAACCTGCTTCAAAATCAGCTCCATAGTATACAGAAGAGCTACAGGAGCTGAAGCAGCAAGGTAGATTACTGGAGTGCAAATGGAGGAGGACTTGAATTTGATAAGAAATAGCAGAGAGCCCATTTGAAGGCCTATGCTGTGGCAATATGTACAGCAAGGAAGTGATTTTATTCTGTACATATTGCATCTGCAAGTTCCTGTCCAGCAGAGCTGTTCCGGATTGTTTGGGGTTTAACTCAAACCCATTCTGTTTCAACCTTTTCCCCCTGGAAACAATGTCTTACTGTGATGCCTTTAATGAGTTATTTGCAAATAAAATCCCTTGCATTTGGGCTGATCTGGACTCCAATGTTTCTGAAGGGCCAGTTAGGGAGCTATCCAGCAATCCTTCTTGCAAGATTAGATTGGATCAGTTCCAGTTTGCAACTCCTGAGGATGTGGACAAGCTGCTTGGAGTTGTACGGCCTACCCCATCCTTGGGATCCTTGCCCAACATGGCTGATTTCATCTTAAAGGGAGGTTGTTGGAGTTGGTCTAGTTGATATCATTAATACCTCAGCGAGGGAGGGCAGGATGCCACCTTGCTTGAAGGAAGCAATGGTTAGACCTCTTTTTAAGAAACCCACTCCTGATCCCGATTTTCTTGTGATGGAAAATTATAGGCCAGTCTCCAACCTCCCATGGTGGCTGGCCAGCTCCAAGCAGTCCTGGAGGAAACTGATTATCTAGACCCATTTCAAACTGGCTTCAGGGCAGGTGAGATGGCTTTGGTCGGCCTGATAGATGACCTTTGCCAGAGAAGACAGGGGGACTGTGACTCTGCTTCTTCTTTTGGATCTCTCAGCAGCTTTCAATACCATTGGCCATGTGGTCCTACTGGATTGCCTGAGGGATTTTCAGATAGAAGGCACTGTTTTACAGTGGTTCTGCTCCTACACCTCGCGTAAATTTCAGATTGTTTGTGCTTGGTGACAGTTGCTCTTTAAAATGAGATGTGCTATATGGAGTCCTTCAGGGCTCCATTCTGTTACCAATGCTTGTTAACATCTACATGAAACCACTGGGGGATTTGTAGCCGAGTGTTATCAATATGCTGATGTCACCCAAATCTATTTCTCCTTGTCATCAATATCAGGAACTGGCATTGGCCCCTTAAATGCCAGCCAACAGGCAATAAATAAATAAATAAATAAATAAATAAATAAATAAATAAATAAATAAATAAATAGCAATTCTTGCAGTGCTAACTTCTAGTCTCTACTGGGAATAGCCACTAAACAGGTTGGCACCAGATTCTTTCTGTCTATTTTGGAAAGATTTCAAAACATTTTTCACTAACAATTTCCTGAATACAGTTTGTCTGTTCTATCCAATCCCTACCAAAGATATTTTTGTATCTATTCTAATCCTGTTTGGAACGGGGGGGGGGGGGGGGAGAGAGAGAGAGAGAGATTTTAAAAAAATGTTTGTTTTTGTTGAATCTTCTTTCCGTGGGTTAGATTATCCAGTCATTTAAGTCACTGGGAGTTTGGCACCATGAATGTAAACTCTGACCACTAAAAATAATTTATAGGAAACAAATGCTTAAGACCTTGGGGAGCGGGGAGCATTGTTAAGTGGCCATTCAATGTATCAACAAAGGTTTTACTGTAAATATGCTGAGGTGTCTATTAAGGTGAAACAAGCTTATTTTGACTTTCAAAACCTTTGCTGGGACACAACCTCCTTGACTGTATAACCTGTGCATTAAACCATACACTCCCAGAATTCACAAAATGATAGTCAAGCTTGATTTGCAGAGGTATTCCCTGGTGTGTACAACCTACCCACCAACCTTCCAATTCCGCCCTCAGTCCTGCTCTAGAGACCCTAACCAGAGATCTGCTCTCTCTTTCCCTAACCATCCCTATCCCTATCCCCCGCTTATCTACGGTAAGCCCTATCTAACTCTGGCTCCGCCAAGCCCTATCTGAGAATGTCAGTTAGCTCCAACAGAATTTTATAGACACCTGTTCACTCCATTCCATAGTCCCTCCCTTAAGAATTCTCTCCAGAGGCGGTTCCTAAGTTGAAATTCCTTTTGATTGACATTGAAGCTATTCTGACGATTAGTGGAAAGCGGGGTGCTTAGCCCACTCCCCACCGATCGTCAGACCCACCAGGCTCGCAGCCGAGCCCGGTTCTGTCAAAGTGGGTCACCCACTTTTGTAGCCCTCCCCTTAAACTGGGTTTGTGGAGCAAGCGCTCCGCAAACCCTTTTAAAAAAAATTGTGAGTAGGCGCGGCTCATGAGTAGATCCCCGGCGGGAGGCTGAAAAGCAGCCTTCTGGCTCGAGGGTCTCCCCAGTATGCCCTGTGCACTCGCAATGGGGCTCGCAAAGGGGGCTCACAATGTAAAAAGGAAGGGAAGACACTAGTCACTGGAGAAGCACCGTGTTGGGTTGAACAGGGACAGTAATTCTTCCTCTCATAAATTTAAGAGCCACCATGTTGAAATATGCCTCTTTGCCCAGTTATCAAGGAATATAGTAAATAATAAATAAAATATAATAATAAAACAATAATAAATGATGTAACCATTCCACTCTCATGCTCACAGAACAGTGTGGTCATTTTAACATTTATAAGCATCTCTGAAACAATATTTGAAGGTTCTGCACCCACTTTCCCTCTAACATAGGAGAACTAATTTAATCTATTAAATATAAACATGGCAAACCTAGCAAGACTGCACAGCAATGCCTCTCAATTCTGTTAAGCTTTTATTAATTTTTATTCATTGGCTAGACTATGCACTACTGTTCTCTCACAATTTTGTGGGTGAACTTTACAACCAGGGGTATAGCTAGCTGAGAGGAGGTCAGTGTTCACCCCTTTCCCTGGCAGTGTGAGGGAGAAAATAGGGAGGGGTGGAGCTGCAGCCCTTGGGTTCTTTGAACTCATCCACTCAATTATAGCTACATCCCTGTTTACAACTACGCTTTGCACAGTAAATGAGCCCTGGCTGTTTTTGACATATCTCTCTCTCTCTCTCTCTCTCTCTCTCTCTCTCTCATTCACTAAGGTCATATGTTGCAAGTCCCACCACCACTGCAGCCACAACCAATGAAAATGTGGGGGTGGGCCCATGGAAAGAACTTACGCTGCTATCTCCACCACCTGCGCCCCATCATTGCCTGACTTACGCCATGGGGCAGGTTAAGGCAGGGGTGGGGTGGGACAGAGGGCCAAGTGTGGGGGGTGAGCAATGGCCAAGCAGTGACTGGGGGGGTGAGCAATGGCCAAGCAGTGACTGGGGGGGCAAGGAAAGGCCAAGCGGCAAGTGGGGGTGAAGAAAGGCCGAGCTGGGGGGGAGGAAAGTCTGACCGTGGGGGCAGCAAGGAAAGGGCGAGCGGGGGAGGAGGAAAGGCTGAGCGGTGAGCGGCGGGGGGAGGAAGATGAAGGAGGAAAGCCGAGCAAAGTCTCTGAGGGGGAGGCAGAGTGTGGGGGAAAGGCCGAATGAGGGGGCCTTCCATTGCCCTGCCAAGTCTGTGGTGGGGAAGGCCAAGTGAGGGGGGGAAGGCTGAGTGCACTAGAACTAGTGCACAGATGCTCTGTGCAGGTTCAGCTTGTTTATCTTAAATCTTATTGTAATTACTGGCATAAAAGCTGTGCAACACAATATTTTGATTCAGTACATTTCTTATTTTCTTGAGCTATTCAAAAAAGTTGCAAACCTAAGCCACTCATTTTTAGCTGGCTTTGGAAGCAAATTCCTTGAGATGTTTTTGTTGCATTGCTCTTGATTCCAGGAACTCTTGAATAAGTATGTCTCAGATGTTTAAATGGTGCACAGTTCTTGAGCCATGGTGTACATTCTCATCAAAAACACTGCACAGTCAAAAACATTGTCTTCAACTGGCCAGTTTAGATCCATCACTGGGTTGAACCCCAACATAACATGGATGCATCAGCAGAAGCACCAACATCCATGTTGATTTTTTGTGTTTAAGATTTGTTTAAAGTTTTTTTAAAATGGAGGGGAAAGAGAGAAGAAGAAAGAAAGAAACATATCCAGTTAAAATGTAAAGGGGGTTCCAATTTAGGATTAAAGATTGGGGATTTGCAGGTTGGGATTCGCAGCAGGTCTGAAGGATGAAGATTATTGATTTAAAAAGACCTTCATTATCAGCCATTGTCAAAAGAACATATTTGACTTGCTGTGTAAATCCACATCCCTGCATATGTACGAGAGTATAGAGAGGCAACTGGAGATCTTTGTACTGCTAGCCTGAGCAAGGTTTGTGAGCATTCCCCTAAAAGAGGAAAACTTTGGAAAACTGCTCATAAGAGTTGAACAAGAATTACTGAAGCAACAGTTTTAAGAAGGATGAGAGTGAGGGTTCTAGGTCATACTAACAACAATGGAAATAAAACCAAGGGAAGGCCTTTGGGATGTTATAGGAAGGGGAGGTGCTTGCACAATCCCACTATGTGTACAAGGTAATGCACATCACAACCTTGTATGGAAAAAAATTAGCTAATCTTTTCCCCTCAGAATGAGGGGGATGAATCAAGCCAGTGGGATTCTATCCTTGATTTAGACCCACAACCAAATACAAAGTCAGAAATGAATTCACTAGATATCTGTGGATAAGCCATTCCCTTGCCTCCTTTCCAAGGGAAAGGGAACAAAAGTCATCAATTGTTGACTGTAAGTGTCAACCTATACACCTAAGTTGTGGGTGGGGGACAAGAAAGATAATGATAATAAAGCATGTTGCATATTTATTAATGATTTTAAAAAGAACAGCAAGCCAACGTTCCATTATGTGTGGGAAATGTATAATAACTATTATTATATTCAGTACAGGTGGCCCTCGTTATTTGCAGGGTCTCCGTTCTTGCCTATAGGTGCAAATATGGAAACCACAAACAACTAAACTTTGAATGGGAATTGGGGGTGGAGGTTCCTAACCAAAAAGAGGGGGCTAAAAAAGTAAGGGGGGCAGAAATAAGAGAAGAAAAGGATAGTACCTTTATTCTCCAGCTCTCCAGTAATGCCCCCCCAACCCTCCGAAAATGGTTGAATATTCATCAATTTGTGTAAGAGCCACAAAATGGCTCCCTGTTGGAAAATGGTGGCTAGAAATGACATTGGAAGTCATTTCCAGCCACTCAAAACCATGGATAGGTGAATTTCACCTATTTTTCTACCTGCAAATAATGAAACTGGATCTCTAAGACCCAATCGTGGATACGTGATACCATGGATATGGATTCCAAGGATAACGAGGGCCACCTCTACATACAATTAGTAGCAATTGTCAAGCTGCATTCATAATTAGCAAGGTATTATCATTTTCTTTTATGTTATATCTGGTACATTTAAAAAAGCTTGAACAGATAAAATGATTTGTTTTGTTGTTTTACAGTTTGATTCTTCCCAGTGCAGAATACACTGGAACATTGCTCAGCCATATTTTAAAGTCAGGGATTCTTAACCTGAGGTCCATGGACCGTCTGGCAGCCCACAAGGTAGGGCCAGGTGGTCCATAGAAAATATTTGCTGTAGTGAATTTAATTTGCTTCTGGCGAGCTAGAAAAGTTATTAAAAACCCTAACTATCCTGAGTATTTATTGTTTATCTAATTTTTACTGGCAGAAGTCCATGGGTAATACTTGGCCAGTCCTCCACTCTGCAGGTAATGAAGAAACATTCCTAGGGAAAACCATCATTAAGTTTTGGGTGCCCCTTAAATAATATCTTTCCATACCTTACATTCGCTTTCGAGTCTAAAATGCCATAACCCAAAATATAATCACACTATAAGTTTAATCAGGAGTCCATGCCAGGATTATTTGTTATTGATAATAAAACTATATTCCCACCCCACCCACCCCCAGCTTCAAATGCCATACAGTGATTCTCCACTTTCTACCCCAGTTTTGCTTTAGAGGTATAGTGGGAGAATCACGGTTTTCGTAACTCAAAGGAAATGAGGTCACCGAAAGGCAGAATCTGTAACAAACAATTTTATTTTTCTTTATGTACCAGAAGCATTCATGCACACATACTTTCTCAGATTCTTCTTAAATGGCTTAGAAGCAGACAAAAGGGGCCTCTGTTCCCTTTCATAGCCTCAGCATCCTCTGATCGGTTCATCTTTAGTGCTATTGACTTGAATTCAAGCAGGCATTATCCTTGAAGGCATTTTCATTCTGAATGAATCTTGTTCTTCCGGTGATCCCCCCTCCTCCTGCCCCACTCTATTAGGCAACTGACTACTCATGATTTAAAGCAATGCTGCACAATGAGGCGTGTGACAAGGAAGCAGGTTGGACGGATGCTCAAGAGACTAGGCCTTTCATGAATTGGCTACCACTGAACAATTTAGCATGGGGAAGCTGTGCAGTTCTTATCTGAACAGCAGCAGAATGCAACTTGGGCACAGGAAAACTTAGTGGGTCACCAGTTGTGCAGGCCTGCAGTACAGCGCATGTCAACACAGCAGCAGGATAGTAATCAAAAGTTACAAATGTGTCTAGGCTTTTCTGCATCCAAAGTGAAGCTTTCAGACAGAAATCTTAACTCTATTGTGTCTTCACATTAAGTTATATGACCTTTCCTTCTTCACAAACAAGAATCAAAACAAATTTGCTTTCAATAATTGTCATCAAAATCCTCCTTATTTGTGGATTTCAAATATTCTCTGCATTATCTGCTTATGTATTTGCTTATGTATTTGCCAAGTATTTGGAGCTATAAAAGTGATACTGAATACTTTGTTTCAATATTAAACATGTTAGAGCCAGTGTGGTGTAGTGGCTAGAGTGCTGGATTAGGACCGGGGAGACCCAAGTTCAAATCCCCATTCAGCCATGAAACTAGCTGGGTGACTCTGGGCCAGTCACTTCTCTCTCAGCCTAACCTACTTCACAGGGTTGTTGTGAGGAGAAACCTAAGTATGTAGTACACTGCTCTGGCCTCCTTGGAGGAAGAGCAGGATGTAAAATAAAATAAAAAATTAAAAAAGTTGACTTTTACTTTGACAGTTGCCATGCAATCATTTTAGCATTTGACAGTCCTGATAGTTGCAATCTCTTACTAGCTGTTTTTTCTTAAGAATCAGATAAATATCTTGCTCATTGGGAAAAAAGGTCCTTCTTGTCCAGCCTTCCCTCTTTGACAAGTGACCAAATAAATAACCTTTACAAAGCTTACAAGTAGGGCATAATGGTGATGGTGATCTCATGTTCTTTGTCCCCCAGCAGCATCTAGTACAGCCTCTGTATATGGAGGTTCTATTTAGCTGCCATGGCCATTGACTATTGATACCCATGGTTATCATTTCATAAATAATTAAAGCTACCTAAGATAATGTTGGGAGGACAGAAACAGTTTATTCAGATTTATGAACACAGCTTCCCTGGGATTCTCAAAATTATAGCTGGAACTTCCAGTGACATCCAATTAGATTTTTAACAGCAGAAATATCACTGTGGAAGTGTGACCACTACAGCAACAAAGTGCTAATGCTCATGAGTTCACAGTGTGCAAATGGAATGTCAAGTTCTTGTTAAAATGAAAAACAATTGGATTTGCAAATTTGGAAAGCATGAATCATTCTTCAGTATAGATTTATATAGCCAGATTACTATATATCCATGTAAGAAATGAGGAATTTCAGCTGGTGTAGCTTTTTTCACTTTGTATTACAAGGTGCACTTGCAAAAACATACCTGTTAAAGGTACAGGAAGCCTCGGCTGGGCATGCCACATGCTAAATATAAGATCATTAGTCACGTTATATACTTATATATAATATAGGATTATTTTCAATTTTTGTACCTTTTAAAAAGATCCTTACTCTCAGCTAGAGCAAAAATAACCCTAGTGAAGACAAAGGGGAAAGCTAAGACCATATGGTACTTTTGTGCATCTTGCTCAGATCTCCTCCATGGACCCTGTTGTTGGCCTCAGGGCCTGGCTACTGTTCCACCACACCTTCCTCTGGAGCTAGCCTTAAGAGCCTGCTCCTCTTTTGCCTCTGGTCACCCACTTAGAAGGTGATGGGATTTCTGTATTCACAGATCATGGAGAATTATAAACAGAAGCCAACTGAACTTTCCTTTGGTCGTGAACACTTTTTAACACTGTTTCCTGTTGTCACAGGCACTCCTGTTGAAACCCTATCCACTCTGTAGGATGCAGAGATAACCTGGTTGATGTACACCAGGAGTTCCCAAGCTGAAGTATTCCAGATGTTACTGAACTACAACTCTCATCATTCCCAGCAATATCTGGAGCACCCCAGTTTGGGAACCCCTGAAGTACAAAATCACACCTAAGCACACAGTTCTCCCTGCAGAGTCTGTTGGACTCACCAGTTTACTAGTGAGCTGTAGACAATGAAACAGGTTGGAAGACAGCTAGAATGAAAGTAGAGGAAAACTGACTGGTGTCTGATAAGATTGTGTGGATCAAGTGTTCTTAATTAAGACTACTCTTTAGCAATGAGGGCAGTAAAGAAGAAATATTTTTCAACCACCATTGCATCCTTGGTGTGCCATCCACTTGTGGTTTTCTAAGCAGGGCCTGCTCAAACTTGGCTCCCACAGGGATGTATCAGAGCCCTTGGAGACATGCTGACACATATCTGCAAAGCACTCTGGGGATAAAAATACTGGTTTTCACCGCTGAGTGGATGTTGCTAATTATACAATCCCAACCAGAAGATCTTCAGAACAACATGTAGCCTTATTTTGTGGGATGGGTATTAGTTATTGCTGCCTGAAGTGCTTAGAAGAGTCCAGCTGTCCAAATGTCTGCTAGGCTCTTGTCTCTCCTGACTGATAACATCTAGCAGTACAACCTCCAAGTGGTCTGCCTGAACACTGTGGTCGTCATCAATAGCTCTCTTCTGGACACTACTGCCCTCTGAAATGAGGTGGATGGCAATTGGAAAGAGCGTTTTTGCAGTGTTAGCCCCCCCCCCATTTTTTTAACACTCCCACAGCAAAGAACATGTGACACCTACTTGAATGTTACTCCAGCACTGATCAAATATCTGTTGTCCTCTTCTCCTGCATTTTATTGGTTGTTTAACTGTTCAGTAACAGTAAGAACTGTTGTTCTTACTGTTCTGAATATTAATTTTTGAACCTTGTGAGATACTCTGAGAGCACTTGTGTGGACAAGCAGGACACAAGCATAATAAACAGACAGCTAGACAGACAGATGCAGAATTACACTAGATCCCAGTTGTGCCTTATGCAGACAGAGGTAATACATGCATTAAATAGATATGCAATTAACAGACTAGTGCTTAAGAAGACAAATGGTATGATTCCCATTGTTGAGATAATTGCTCCTCCTAGACTAGCTGGGGCCACAAAAGCTCTGAACTGCAGCCTGAATTACCAGTTAAGCATTTGCCAAGTAATAAACTAAATCTTCAAGAGGCTCCTGTTAAAATCCAAGACACAATCCATCAACACTGCAGCATTTTATAAACAAAAGCTGGCTCTTATTACATGCTGTCATGTTGCTGCTTGTCTGATGCTTAAGGTGGTTGGTTTTCAAACCATTATGAAGCACTTTAATCAGGTATGGCAGTTAGCTTGCTTTCACACACATGCAACTGGTTGTTTAACAAGGTAACTGGATGTAATGGTGGACAGGGCTGTAGGTGTTCTGCAGAAGAAGAATTAAAAATCACAATATATTTTTTAAAATGTATGTTTATGGCTTGTTAATTGTTATACATACAATTTTGTTATACATTTTGATTTTTTGGGGAGTGGTGGTGGTGGTGGTGAGTGATTCTTGTGAATGCATTCCTTCTGGAAATTGTTGTTGTTTCATCCCCTCCCACACTGTTCTACATTACCCCATACATACCCCAAAAGGGGAAGGGGTTATTGATCCTCCTTCTCCTCCACATCCAGAAGGCCTTTCTGAGGTCTGCCTTCCTTTTAGAGACATTTTGCTTGAGTGGGCATTTTTCCACCTCAGAGAGGGCTATCCTACCCTCCATGGAAGTAAAGCGCTTCTCCATGTCACTTCTTGGAAGAGGGGGGAAAGGGCATTTAGCAATATTTGTCTTTTTAAATAGATTGTTTATGAAGATTTTGATGCAAAAAAATGGAGAAGGGAATGAAATAAAAATGTACAACAAAAATGCAGAACAGTGTGGGAGGGAATGAAACAACGACAATTTCCAGAAGGAATGCATTCACTATACACCACCCCAAACAAATAACAAAATGAAATGAAATATTTATAAAGAGATGCAGAGCAAGGGCATTGAACGTCATTTTACTAACCCAGATAAGCTTGCAAATCAATCCAGAAATTCAAATGGTATACTTGTTGGATTTGGTCCCCTGTCCCATTTTTTCAAAAGTCGGCTTCACCTTGACTGCTGAGGCTACTAATCTGATAGACTGAGACTCAGTCTCTGGGGCTCTTTTTGCCTTCCAGGGCTTACACACTAATCGCTCCACTGTCAGGAAAGCTCTTCATGCCCAGCCTAATAACCCATCCTTCAGCCAGCTCTCTCCACTATGGAAAAGAAAGGCAGACCTGTGAGCTAATCCTGATGACCCAGACATACTGTACTGAGATTCTGCCATTTTACTGAGAATCTGCCATATATTTTAATATTGGGTTTTAATGTTTTCAGTGTTTTCAATTCTTAATTGATCTGAAGTTTTAAATGATTTTAATTGTAAACCACCCATAGACACGGGTTTGGGGCGATATAGACATCCATCCATACATACATTAATGAATGAATGAATAAATCAGGGGAATCACAGCACACTGCTGGAAGCCACATGAGTGGCACGGGGGCATCGTCTACTGCTATATTGGTCCACTTCTTGTGCAGCTCATGCTCCAAAGCTATCTTGGCCGCCACCTCCTCTTTCTCCACTACAGCTGTCACTCATCCCTTCCACCTGCCAGGTCTGGATCAACTTATGCCAGGTCTTCACAACTCTCTCCAGCAGCATCACAGCACAGACAACTACAGGCAATGCAGGCCGCCACCTGTACTTGTGAACACATCTGAGATATCTTTCTAAAGAAAAGGAGCATGTTCCCCCAACAAGTAATCCCATGACTGCCTGTAGGGCTATGGTGCTCCACCCCACAAAACAAAGATGTTACCCCAGAATCCCACTTGCGACTTCATTTCAAGGATAAGAATAATCCTTTCCTGTGGATTCTTTGGTTTGAAAAGCAGGTTTCATGGGGAAAGGGGATGTATACGCAGAGAAGGGTTTATGGAGCTGAGATAATGGAGTGTGATGGTGTGGGCTTTGGGGCTGGGAACTCAGGATGTGTACTGCACCCAGGCATCCCACAGATTTCTTTGCAACATTTGGTGGGACAGGCACACCTGCATTTTCTGCAAGGGGTTCATCTTCACCCTCCAGGACACAATGCCTGGGGCCTGTAGGAGCATCCTCTCTCCAGTTTCACCATATCCTCCTACTTCCCCTGCGCTATCATCTCCTCCTGTGTATACTTACATCTGCCCCACAAGGACACAAAGCTATGTTGCTGACAAGGCATGTGGAGCATAGCACAACAGTACAAATATCATGACAGTGTGGAGCACAGTAGATTGCTTATGTTCTTGCAAGGTGGTGTGTGTGAATGGAGAAGGAAGGATACAAATCTGAACATTAATGAAATCCTAGTGGCCCCCACTTTCACTTCTCTCTCTCTCAATGCCCTATTATTTTGGGGCACTATGGATGCCTAAATCTTCAGAAAACCTTTCAGAAGTGGGGATGTCTTGAAAAAAAAAAATCACTAGCTGTTTCATCCAGGGAAGTTGCTGGGTAATTAAAAGATCAATGGCCTTAGCTTATAAAAACAAGTAACTCTGCAGGAAGCTCCATTGTAACTGTGTCTGTCCCGTTGTTCTGTGTGTCTTGCCCTATCAGCTTTGCAGTGCCTGGACCAATATGAACCAAATTGGGTACAGTTGTACAGACACATAGAGACACCTCAATGGCATAGTTTGTGATGATGTCATCCACCCCAATTCAAGATGGCAGACATACTGTATAAACATTTGCAGCCAAGTAGGCTAACTTGTGAACCACCTAATCAATTTGAACCAAATTTGCTACAGCTATAGGGACACATAGCAACACCTCAGTGGCATAGTTTGAAATGATATCATCCACCTCAGTTCAAGATGGTGGATGCATGAGTGTTTGAGGTGCAAGTGGGCTAATTTGTGGACTGCCTAACCAGTTTGAACCAAATTCGGTACACTTGCAGGGACACATAAGGATGGCTCAAAGGCATAGTTTGGAATGATATCACCCATTCTGATTCAAAATGGCAGATGTGTGAACGTTTAATCCAAGTGGGCTAACCTGTGAGGATGGTAATTATCAATTAAGATTATTTTATTTATTTATTTATTTATTTATTCTTTCCCCTGCTAACTGGGCAAAGAGGCAGTTTTTAACATGGTGATTCTCTTTATTTAGCAGGGGGAGAGTAACTGGCTCTATCCACCCCCAGCACAGTACTTCCAGTGACTGTTGCTGGTGTCTATCTTATGTTTCTTTTTAGAATGTGAGCCCTTTGGGGACAGGGTTCCATCTTATTTGTTTGTTATTTCTCTATGTAAACCACCTTGAGCCATATTTGGAAGGGCGGTATAGAAATCGAAGAATTATTATTATTATTATTATTATTATTATTATTATTATTATTATTAATATCTTATTAATATTAGGATTTAAGATCAGTGGACCTGTAAAAAAAGAAAGTAGTACATCACCTAAATGGAAGATTAGATTAGAAAATAAAATCTCCAGGCTTAGATCAGATGCTAGTAAATTGAAAGATATGAAAGACAAGAAGCTGAAGAATGAAAACACCAAACAGTATCTGATCCAATAATACCACCTAGATTCAAGGAAAATTAGAGAAGTCCTGGAAATAATAAAGCAGCAAATAACAGCAGTGTCGAAGAAGATTAGCAGGTATGAAGCCAGAATTACACAACACAGGCAGAATCTCCAATTCCAGTCGAATCAGAGACGTTTCTACCAAAGCATAGAAGGAGAAACTGCAAGAAACGTAGAAACACCAAATAAAGAAGAAACAGTGCAATTATGGGGGAAATTATGGGACAATCCAATAGATTATAATAAAAAAAGCAGGCTGGATGAAAGAGGTCAAAAAATGTAACCAACAAATGCAAGATCTAATAATAACACCAGCATTAATAAGTGAAAGAGCAAAGAAAATTAAAAATTGGACTGCGCCAGGCAACGATGAACTGCATGGCTTTTGGCTTAAACACCTAACAAGCCTTCATAAACAACTATCAAAACGGTTCAATCACATTTTGCAAGGAGGTGATATTGACCAATGGCTAACAACTGGGAAAACTCATCTCATCATGAAAGACCCAGCAAAAGGTGCAGTTCCAAGTAATTATAGACCGATAACCTGTCTGCCAACCATGTTCAAATTATTAACTGGAATAATAGCAGATGAAGTGATGCAACACTTATTAACTAACAAACAGCTTCCAGTTGAACAGAAAGGAAATTGCCCGAACACCAGAGGCACAAAAGACCAGCTGCTGATTGACAAAATGATTTTAGAAAACTGCAAGAGAAGAAAAACAAATCTAAGTGTTGCATGGATTGACTACAAGAAAGCCTTCGACTCATTGCCTCACACATGGATACTAAAATGTTTAGAAACAACTGGTGTCAGCAAAAACATTCAGATATTTATAAAAAAAGCAATGAGCATGTGGAGTACATAGTTAACAATCAATGGCGAGACACTTGGACAGGTTAGCATTTGAAGAGGCATTTTCCAAGGGGACTCACTATCCCCTCTGTTGTTTGTAATCGCTATGACCCCACTTTCACAAATACTAAACAAAACAGTCCTCAGATACCAAACATTAAAACATCAAGTAAAACAAACCATCTGCTGTACACGGATGATCTGAAGTTGTATGGAAAGTCACAGTCAGAAATCGAATAGGAATAGAACTGCCCAATGGAAGCAACATCAAGAACCTGGAAGAGAAAGAAGATTACAAATACTTGGGCATTCTCCAGGCTGATAACATCGCACACACTGAATTAAAAGAAAAATTGGAAGTGAATACATCAGGAGAGTTAGAAAAATCCTCAAGTCCAAACTCAATGGCGGGAACACCATACAAGCCATAAACACCTGGGCTATACCTGTTATCAGATACACTGCAGGATTAATAGACTGGACCCAGGCAGAGCTAGAGACGCTGGAGTGTAACACCAGGAAAATCATGACCATCAATCATACTCTGCACCCCCGCAGTGATGTAGATAGGCTATACCTCCCTCGCAGCTCAGGTGGAAGAGGAATGCTGCAAGTCCATCAAACAGTAGAGGAGGAGAAAAGAGGCCTTGAAGAATATATCAAGGACAGTGAAGAAGATGCACTTCAAATGGTCAGTAACGAGAAACTATTCAACACCAATGAAAGAAAGCAGGCCTACAAGAAAGAACAAGCCAAAAATTGGTGGGACCATCAAATTGAAAAAGTTGTCGAAAATGAAGATGTAAAAATATTATGGGACTTCCAACTACAAACAGACAAACATCTGCCACACCAGATATAACTGTAGTTGAGAAGAAAGAAAAACAAGTTAAAATAATCGACATAGCAATAGCAGGGGATAGCAGAATAGAAGAAAAAGAAATAGAAAAAATCACAAAATACAAAGATCTACAAATGGAAACTGAAAGGCTGTGGCAGAAAAAGACCCAAATATTCCCAGTGGTAATTGGCGCCCTGGGTGCAGTTCCAAAAGACCTTGAAGAGCACCTCAACACCATAGGGGCCACAAAAATCACCATCAGCCAATTACAAAAAACAGCTTTACTGGGAACAGCCTATATTCTGCGACGATATCTATAACAATTGACAATAAAATTCAGCCATCCCAGGTCCTTGGGAAGGACTCGATGTCTGGATAAAACAAACCAGTCAATAACACCTGTCTGACTGTGTAAACAAGAAATAATAAATTTATAATTTATATATTTATAAATTTATTTATACACATATATAAAAGTTAAAACAATACAATAATTTAAAAACCATAAAATTAACAAACAGTATTTTTAATTTAAAACCTGAGAAGGCTTGGGTAAAAAAAAGTTTTCAAATGTTTTTTAAAAATAGCCAGAAATGGGGATGATCGTAACTCAGCAGGGAGCGCATTCCACAATCTCGGGGCAGCAGCTGAGAAGGCCTGTCTCCGTGTGACCACCAAACTAGTTGGCGGTAGCTGGAGACAGACAGCCTCAGATGACCTCAATGGGCAGTGGGGTTCATTAGCGAAGAAGACGCTCTCTTAAATACCCAGGACCTAAGCTGGGTATTCCTTTCATTATAATGAAAGGACAGTAGGCAGATTAGTTCTTACCGGAACAACTTGATTTTAACACTGTTGGATAGTTACTACATGCTGTACAGTTACAAAGAGACATTCAGGTACTATATTTGCAAAGCTTTATCTCCAGTTCTCCAATTCCCGCCAATTCCCCCAACCCCTGATACACAGACCCTAGTCATCAATAAAGTACTGACTGTAGTACATATGTGAATGAAATTGAAATGCAATCCAATCTGGTTAAGGCTTTGTTGGTATTGATTGTTAATACAATACTGTAACTTTAAAAAGGAAAACCTAGTGGAACTCTGGGGAAATGGAGGGCGGGAAACCCAGAATAGTTTTAGAGTTGGCCTAGACAGAGAGTAACCAGATGGTAAGTGTATCTGCTGAGTCGTGAAGCAATAAAGCTTTGATTTCCCTCCCATAATCTTCTTGGATTGTGGTGTAACATTTTGACAAGCCAGGCAGGAGGGTGAATTTAACAAACTTCACCCCCAAGAGACTAATCTATCCAGTTCTGGAAGACTGAGTGCAATGAGAGAATTTCTGAAGACTATAATACAGTAAGAGGGGCCTAGTTAAGAATTGCACAGGCAAGAAGCATTATGGCCGATAATGATTTAGAAGCCCTGCTGCTTATGGAGGTGGAAGGACTTTTGTATCATCAAGCAGTTAAAAGAAGTATGTGACTCCTTGGGCATTTCTAGGCCAAATCATTCTAAGATTGCAACCAAGAGCCATTTTGCTTTACTCAAATATGTAGTGCAACATTTGAATAGTGCTGAACAAAGATTCTTACAAGATGAGGGCCTATCCACATTATTGAAAGTGAAAGATCAGGTTGTGGAGTTCAGAACTGTAACAAAAGAGAAGGGACTACGGAAGCAATACTTTGAGAAAGTAAAACTTTCATCTTTTAAAATGAAGATCATCTTTTAAAATGGAGGAGAGAGATAAGAAACCTTTGGAGGAGGGAAAATCACCTATAGGAGTGGAACCAAAACAAAGGAAAGATTTTAAGATAACTGGGCAGATAGGTAACCCTCTGCAAAAGGACAGACTGACTTTCACCAACTTGGTCGACCAGATTGAGGGTCAAGTCCAAAAGGGGTACAGTGAGGCAGAAATCATGGAAGCTATAATTAAGGCTATTTGCCCTGTACTTAGCCTCAGAAGCCATCTGGAAGGGAAAAGAGATCTCAGCCTAGCAAAACCAAGCCAATGAGATCCTACCGCCAGGGGAAAGATGCAACAGAGCTGTATTTATCCTTGTCAAAAGCAGTGCAAGAACCCAAAGCAGTGCAAATTCCCAATCCTGGAATTTCCTAGTCCGACTGATGGGTTTGAGACAAAAAATTCTGTTTGCCTCATGAAGCTGTCTCAGGCTTAAAGAATAACCCTCCACTTGTACAAAATATGTTATTCTAATCCTTCCTGACAGGACTTAAGAGTGATACTATCCAAATCTTGATGCAACCTCATTTAAATGACAGCCAGATCATTGATGACCTTTTATTTGAAAACCTGAACATGGTTGTCAGTAAAGAATGAGAAAAGAATGAGAAATGTGGAAGACTGGAACAAGTTTAACTCTGCAACACCTACATCTGGAACTTGAGCCTGAAGTGAGTGTGCTTTGGGTGGGATGAGCAGGGTGATCACCCCCAGCCCTGTGCTCTCCCAGGCTTTGCGGCCAGGCCTAACTATCCTCACACTCCCCATCAGCTGCTGCTCCTCGCTGCCCCCCCCCCCCGGTTCAGTATGCAACATGCATAGGGCTAAAGAGTTCCATCACCTCCCTCCTTGTTCGAGAAAAGAACGGTGATCAAACTTCTCAGCCCTGTGCAAACTGGATACTAAATGAGAGGCCTGCGTGCTTCTCAACATGTAAACTCAGAAGCAAATCCAAACAGTTTTCTATAACTATCACAGCAGCAAGCAGCCCAGTTTGATCCCTTCTATGAACTACATTTAAGAAAAAGCATTTACGATTATAGTGTATGTCAAACAGAAGGAAAAGACACCAATTTGCTATCAGTTTAGATCTATATGCCCAGCAATGCAATTTCAAACAAGACAGCAGACTTGCATGCGTGGAGTTACCCCAGTTTCTTAGGATCTAAAGATATGCAAGCATTTTAAGAGCAAGGGAGTTTTTAAAATGAGTTTCCTGTGATGTGATTAGCCCTTATTTTAAAGCAAGTGTATAAAAACAAGCCAAAAAAGATGTATCGTTGGTAGGTGAGGAGAAAAGGTTTAATGCATTTTAGCAATTTGTGAAGCTGCTTTCAAGATGGTATTTCAGTCCACTACAATTATAAGTTGAGGTATTTCAGTCCACTACAAGCTTATAAAAAAGATAATATGTACATTATTTACATATGAGCTACTGTTACCAGCATAAACATGTTGGGATAAAGAACCATTTCCTCATATACGCAAGCCATTTTGAGAACTTGGTTACTAAAAAAATCAGCATGTAAATATTTTTAATAATAATTTAAGGCAAAGACAGAACACCCACCCACCAGATTAGAGCTATAAGCAGTTTAGTATCTTCAGACCCAACAGTTAGCACACGGTAAGCCAAAAGGCAAGGGGTGTGTGAAACAGATCCTGTTTGTTACAGCATTTCCCCCCTCCTATTTTTAAAGCTTTTAATACTTTTGTTGTGACTAATTTCCTCACAAGAAGATATATTGTTGGGGTGGAGAGGGTTTTTCTTACAAGTTAGTACTAGAACAGTTTTGCCTTATACTTGGAATCTTGTACTGCTTTAAAAATGAGCTTTTAAAGAGTTAAAAAAATATTTTCACACACACACAGGTGGGGAACATTCACCAAAGGGTGGCTGTGAGTGTGTGCGGTGGGGAGGGGGGAATCTCTCTACCACATATATAGGAACAATTCCAAATCAGGTTCGGAGGTAAGTGGGGAAGAAACACAAACACTCTGACTTTTAAATTTAAAACAGGTTTACACCCAAAATTTTAAAACACCCACAGCTTTACAAGCTGGGAGGGAAGAAACATATACACACAAATGCAGGCTTTCAAGTGAGGGTGGGACTGCACACATACAGATAAGGGTTGTATCTTACTTTCCTTGAGACTAGCCTAGCAGCCAGTTTCCACCTCCCATTCACGTCATTCGCCTTGCTTGTTCATTGGGCAACTGCATTCAAATGCTGAGCACAGGGAGGAGCACAAGTTGGGACTCGTAGGAGAACCAACCAGGTTCTCCTGAGAGAAGGCAGGGGTGCCAGCAGGGAGGGAAACTTATTTAAACCCTTTCCCCCTACTGCTGCTGCCGATGGCGGTGAGGGGGCGGTTGGAGAAACTCAATTCTGGCAGGGGAAGGTGGGGGGGGGAGGGGAGGGGGTTGGGCAGCGGCAGCAACAACAACCAGCCCCAGCAAATGGGGAAGTATGTCTCTATTTTGGCAGGTGCTGCTGCCAAGGCAGGACTCACAGAAAAGAAACATATCAGAACCCAGCCTCACCTCCCAGTTGTGGCCCAGGAGGGACTTGGTGTTGGAGTGCTGGATGGCAGGGGAGCCCATAGAGTGTGTGGAGTACCCCCACCCAGATGTGCACCCAGAGGTCTGGTCAGAATGGCACCACTGCCTGGGGAATCCAAAATGGCAAGATTCGACAGCAACCTCTCACCAATTACCTGATAGAATGTGGAGAGCAGAAAGGGTTAAATCATCCATTGCCTTGTGCAAGAGGTTTGTTGCTATGGCACACAAAACAAGCACTAATAAGGACACCTTCATGGGTTGTCTGAGAAACAGAAAGTGGGAATTCTGTTGAGACTCTTGGAGGGAGGTGCACATTGGGAGGTGAGAATTTGGAATACAGGAATTAATGAAAACCACCCAAATTCTGGCTAAACTGGCTTTGTCACTCACTCCCAGTCTAATTAAAATACAAAGGGAGTTCTTCACAAGTATACAGGGATCCACTGAAAGCATACACACTTAGGCTTTAGCTCTACAGCTTTTCTAGACTGCGAGCTAGAGTGTGGAGGGAAGAGGAAGTGGTTTAACTTAGCAAGAATTAGGATAAGAGGGTACAAACTGCTTTTATGTGCATATAAGCATATATAAGCAAAAATGGAAGTAAATCTGGGTTGTTCACATTGCTTCTGCTGCCATCCCCACTGCCTTCTCCTTCCCTGCCTCCTTCTCCACCTCCTCCTGCCTCTGCTGCTCAGTGCCCACCCAGTGAGTGGGCACCTGTCAAACCTGTTGCCAGGTCTGGTGGAGTAGTTCCTTTCTCTCACACAGAGTTTTTGCATCAAACATTCATGCACCCGCCATTTGAACTGCGGTGTATATCATCATCATGAACAACTTTGTTGAGATGTTCCTATGTGTCACTACAAATTTGGTCCAAATCAGTTAGGTGTTTCACAAGTTAGTCCACTTGCGCCTCAACAATTCACACATTCATCTTGAATTGGGGTGGATGAGATCACAAACAAAGTTGATGAGGCATCCCTATGTGTCACTACAACTGTACTATATTTGGTTCAAATAAGTCCAGGCAGTGCAAAGTTGATAGAGGGAGACACAGACACACATGGACACAGAAAGCTGGGTGATCTCATAAACTTACTTTCCTTAAGGAAAGCAGACAAAAAATAGAATGTTAAAATTAAGTGTGTACTTGTCATACCTGGGAGGTCAGGTGCGGCAGGAAGCATACTGTGGGAGTAGGTAAGGCAAAGTCAAATAAGCAGGAGGTCAGGAGCTAGAGATCAGTCCATTGGAGCAGGCAAGGCAAAATCAAACAAGCAGGAGGTCAGGAGCGAATGATCAGTCCGTTAGGAGCAGAGTCCAAAAACATGCATAGGGTCAGAAGCCAGGAAAACCAATAACAGGGAGCAGGAGTCCCACCCAAGTCTGGAATGTTTTAAAGGGGCTGCACCCTATTTTTAAAGAGCTGGCTTCAACGTTTGAAGAGCAACGTCGGGAAAGGGGCGGCAGGGAGGTGTTTGCGAGGCCGCCCCTTTCCCGACGTTGCTCTTCAAAACTCCCAGGCATCCTTTGCGCCCAAAGCCCCAGTTCGGCCTGAGACTTTGCGGAGAGAGGAGCTCTGTTTGCAAGCTCCTCTCCTTCGAGTTGTGGAGCCCTGATCGGGCTGACTGACGCGGGCCTTGTTGGGGTTGGGACTCGGGCGGCTGGGTGGGCGGTTGGCGGCCGTGGCCGCAGCTGTAGTTTGGGCCGATTAGGCCCATGATCCGGCCGTGTGGGGGTGGCTTCTTTGGCCCGAAATCGGGCCTTGTGTTGGGCGGCTGGGTGGGTGGTCGGCGGCGGCGGCCGTGGCACTAGTTTGGGCCGATTTGGCCCATAATCCGGTCACGTGGGGGCGGCGACGTCGGCTGGTGTCCTGCCGCCCCAATTACTCGTAGAATTACGGGCGCCAAGCGGGAAAGCGGCGGGAGGGGTAAGTAAACCCTCCCGCCACTCTTAAAGATACCCCCCCACCCAGTGCCAGACCACAGTTGGCGGTTCCGTGCACACCCCTACCTCCCAGTGGTGCCTAGGGCACGTGTCCTGGCTGCCCCCCTAGTTTTGCCTATGTACCTAGAGCAAACCATACCCCAAACAACTGTCAAACTCCCCTTCACTAAGTTTTGAAAAACGCCGATTTATGGCATGACTACCTCACACATAACAGAGAAATTGTGGGGCATAACAGAAGCCCCAGTTTTTCTGTCAAAAGCCCCTGAATCTAGAGGATTTTTTTAAAGCTGGACATACTTTGGGCTAAGTCAGAATGTACAGCCTCCATTCAGGGAAAAACAAAGTCCTGTCTGTCCTAGCCCCTGATAGCCTGCAAGGACTTCAGGGGTAAATCCCGCTAATATGTGGACTGGCACACTCCAATCCGGAGTGGATTCAAAATAAAAGCCCTGTCTGTAAAGCCTCCAGCAGGTTCTCCCACTTGGGCCTGCAGATGTTGTTGGACTACAGCTGCCATCAGTAGCAGCCAGAATGGCTGAAGCCCATTGTGGCTGGGAGCGATGGCAGTTGTCGTCCAACATCGTCTGAGGATCCAAGTTTGAGAACCCCTGAGTTCTCAGGGGATTCTCAAACTTGGGGACCTCTTTAATGAATGGCAGAGCCAGAGAACGGAGGAATGGGTTCTGCCCTGTCCCTGGAAGTTCCATCATGTGCCATACTCACTAGTGATGCCCCTTGTGTGTGATGTCATGTGCACATGAGCATGGCCCGATCGCTGGAGGACCTGCGTGAGCCCTCTGGAGTGCATCCCCAGTCACTGTCTGTTGGCTGAGTTCATTTACCCTTTTCTCCCTTTACTGGAGGGAGAGAAAGAAAAATAAATGCATGCAGCCAGCAAACGCTGGCTGGGAATGAGCTCCGGAGGGCTTGTGTGGGCCCTCCAGAGACTGGTCCACACCCACACTTGTGTGACATCATGGGTAAAAGGGGCATGGCCTGTTCTCTGGCAAAAGCTGGCTGGGAGTGAGCTCTGGAGGACTTCTGCAGGCCCTCCAGAGACTGGGCCACACCTGTGTGTGTGATGTCACTCCAAGCACAAGCCCTCCAGAGCTTTCCCCCAGCCAGTGTTGGCTCGCTGTGTGTCTTTAAAGGGAAATAAATGCACCTACCCAGCCAACTCTAGCTGGGAATAAACTCTGGAGGGCTCGCACAGCCCTTCCATGGCTCGCGACCAGGTTCTTTGTACCCATCTGCTCAATGGTGGCTCCACCCCTGCCTTTAATAGAATTTTCATTTGTTTGAATTGGGAGAGGGAGAAAATGCTATGGAGGACTAAGACAAGGTTTATTCTCAGCATTGCTTCCTCCTACACAAGCAGTGGGTGCAGCCCACCCCCAGAAAGTATCTCCTTCTTCCAGAACTTACCAAAAGAAAGAAAAGAAGAAAAATGTAAGGGAAAATGAGAACAAATAAAGAAAGAATTAAAGACAGGGAGAGAGGGAAAATAAAAAAGGAAGGAAGCAGAAAGACAATGGTGGAGAAGAAGCAAGAGAAATGAAGCTCTCTGGCAGAAAATGGGCGAGAGCAAGGGAAGGCTCTAATATACTTTCTGTGTACAGTCATGAAAATAGAAAGCAAACACTATTCATCTTTAATTACTGCTTCTTTTGCTCTGCAACTTCTTTTTTTAAAGAAACCAGCTAGTTCCTTTAATAAGTAAGAGGCCCAACTGCACACAAATTTAAGTTTCTAATGCACATTCCCCCCCCCCCCCACCAATTATGCAAAATGTGTCCAGCTCCAGTTGCAGCTCAAGACCTCTGCATCTGAGGCAGGGCACCGAATGCCACCTCCCTTGTGTACATCCTCCCCCCGTCCCTTTTAAAAGCATGGGGAGCAGGAGGCCAACTTGTTGCCTCCCTGGCATGCCAATATTCTGCTGCCTGAGGCAACCACCACACTTTGCCTCATGGAAAGGCCTCTCCTGGGAGCACAGATGCTCAGGCTTGGCTAACAGCATTTAATGACATACAAAACCCAAAGAGATGAAGCACTGAAGTGCTGAGTATCTCTCTCTCCGATAACTTGAAAATATTGTCCCTCTCTTGGTTCTTTTTATTCTCACCAAGCCCAGCCTGAGTAAGGCTATTTGAATGCAGCACCAGAATCAAGTCTGATCCCGGCACGGCCGCCTCACCTAACCCTACTTTTTATCCCGCCTTTAGCCAGGGTTATGGGCACAACTGCAAAGGGCACAAGAGAGTTGTGTGTATGCTTGGACTGCCTAGAGTGCCTGACTCCCAGGAGACTACCCCAATGCACCAAGCTTGTCGCGGGGTACCCTGAGGGATTCCTGGAGGCCTGGAAAATGAGTCCCTGCCTCCAGCGATCTGCGTTGAATGGAGCAGTGCGGATTGTGTGGGCACATGGTGGTGTGCCAAAGACGTGACAGACTATCATCTGCGGGGAAGGGAGGTGAAGCCCTGACTTCCCCCCTACCGTCCTCCCCGCCCCAGAGGTGATCATGTGACTAGCCTCCTGGGTTACCAGTTTGCAGGCTTACCTTGTCAGGAGCCAGATCAAATTCGTTCAGGGCAGTATTGGGCCCACAGGACTACATCAGGGGTCAGCTGTTCTGCAAAGAAGGGAGAGATCTTGAGGCTCCTACCATCATGTCCGGCCCAACTGCCATCTGGCCCTTCTCAGACTCTCTCAAGGGCCAGCAACAGACTCAGACTCCTTTGAGTGTACCAAAGTTTCCTGAAGCCATCTTTAAATAATATAATGAAATAAACATTGCTTATTTAAAGCAATAAAATAAACGTATAGCTTAACTGTGAGCCCCTTGGGGACAGCACTGTTAATATTAAGCAAAAAAGAAAGAAAATGCTGGCAAGCAAGCAAGCAAATGAAGATAGGCTGCCAGTTTGCCATCCATATCCTTTTGTTTAATACCTACACTGATGACGTCTCACTAGTAAACAGTTACACAACTACGATGAATATTTATATACCGCCTATCGACAAGAAGTTGCCAAAGTGGTTTACAGAGATATAAATAAAATAGTTCCCTGTCCCCAGATGGCTCACAATCTAAAAAAGAAACAAAAGGTAGACATCAGCAACAGCCACTGGAGGGATGCTGTGCTGGGGATGGATAGGGCCAGTTGCTCTCCCCCTGCTCAATAAAAAGACTCACCACTTCTTAAAGGTGCCTCTTTGCTCAGTTAGCAGGTTACACTAGGACAGTTCCATCCATCCTACCAGTCTGGAGAAACAGAATTGTCAGACTGCTTCACACTCACTTTGTGATCGCAGCCAGCCAGCCAGGGCGTGGGGGAGACATCTGACAAGTAGTTTGCACCATAGTTACAGTCTCTTTGCATCTTTCCTTATCACATGCACACTACTTGTAAATGGACAAAAACAGCACTGGTCCACCCAGCCCTGGCAGCTAAGGTGGTGCTGTGCCGCCTCTCTTGACAGTGCACAGAGCGCATCCCCCCCCCCACACACAAACACTGTTCTTGCCATCCTCCACACGGCTTGCAGAGTACACCACTCTTCCCTCTGCCCCCTTAGCAGTGTGCCCCATTCCCCCCTTGGACTAGGAGCAGGACTAGGTGGGTAGCAGGGAGGCAAGGGGGCAGGGGCATCTGCGAAGGAGGAGGCCAGGGCAGTTGCTGCCTCCCTGCATCCATTGCCTGGAGCAACTGCCTCCCCTCCCCTACACAAAACACTTTACACTCTTAACTCTGTTACTCCTCCAGACATCCTTTCAAAGCCCCGGTTGCCCTTTTCCATTCTGCTCTTGGAGTTCAAGGCAGAGGCTTGTCCAAACCAGACAGTACAGTCACAAATCAATGTAGGGGGTTCTTTCATAACAGCTGTAATTCAGCACACAACACTCTGGAGAGGTTTACTTTAGAACGTGATTCTGGAAAAGAGAAGTGCTACAGTTCCAAGTCACTATTCAGACTTGAAAGCATTTTCCCTTCAGCCCAAAGGGGTGTGTACTGAGGATTAGTTGGAGAGGAAGGTCACTTTGCTCATGCTCAAGAGGCTTCTATTGCTTAGCATTTCACATCTTTGAGAGCAGAACCCTGACATTCAGAGCTAATCTATAGATCAAATTAGGCCCTCCATTGAAACAGATTCCGGGGGCACACTTGTTTCTATGAGAGCGACTTACCCAGGTATATGTCTCTATCTCCCACCCCACTCTGCCTTACAGGACTCTGGTTCATGTTCTAGGGACTTGCTCAATTCAGCTGAAGTGAAGAGGGGCATGCAACAACCAGTAGGCAAGACAGACTCTTTTGGCAGTTAAACAGAATTCACTGTTATTCACAGATATTCCCCTTAGGGGATGGGCCCACTCTGGGAAGAGCATCTGCGTGTTTGCATGCAGAAGGTTCCAAGATCCCTCCATAGCAGCATGTCCAAGACAGAGCTGAGAGAGATTCCTGCCTGCAACCTTGGAGAAGCCACTGCCAGTCTGTCAGGGGCGGAGAAAGGTTGGAGTGGGTGCAGAGACAAGATCTTAAAATTGCACACACACCCCTCACTGAGGCTCAGCTCATGAAGTAAAGAAATCTTAAACGAGGCTGAACAGTGGTAACAAAAAGTATATATATATCCCTTATGTGCCACAATAGAACATCATCCTATATTATTTTTTAAAAGGTTTTGTAAATTGTGGACGATTCAAGTCATTTAATGGTACTAGAGAAAGACATGCTATTCTGGTAGCTCCAGGTCTTAACACTCACATCAGTTTCGGAGGATGAATACAACTGAAGAAAGCCCGGGCGGCTGCACAGCTGGGGGAGTCAGTCATGTGACTTGCCTCGGGGGGGGGGGCAAGGCAGTGGGCCCCCAGACAACGGTCTCCCCTTGCTGTATTATAGTTACGCCCCTGCAGTCTGTGTAGACAATACTGAGCTAGATGGGCCAATGGTCTCATTCATATGTGGTAGCTTCCTATGTAAGCATGGTTTTTGGTACAGAACTGTTCTGAAATGGACCAGCAGAGATGCCACCAAGGATGGAGCTATAGCTTCAGCAAAGCCCTGTGACTGTTTTCTTTTGGACTGTACCACTTGATATTGCACAGGGGTGACCGCATTTCTGACTGCTCCTCTAAAAAGAAAAAGAAAAGCTCTGTGCATAGAAAACTAGCATTTCTGAGAGAGGGAGAGGCTTCATCCAACAGGGCAATCCAAGTTGGAGTTTCATAAAACATCTGCAGGGTCCAGCTCTTTCTCCCCCATAGCTTTGTGTCTTCTGACAAGCAATGTGGCTTAGATCCTACATTACGGGGCCATTCACACTACTAGGTGGATGCGGGGAGGGGGAAGGCTGCTCAAACTCACCTTCCCCCCGGACGAGCACAAAAATGCTTCTGGGAGCACAGCCCCTGCTCCCAGACGATCCATGTTGTGCCACACAGCACGGAGCACCAGACAGTGCATCAGGATCCCACATCAGACAGATGCTCTAGGCACCTATCTCTGTGTCTCCTTGGACTGTGTGCAGCTCAAGGAGACATATTATCCCGGCAGCCAGGTTAAGGGAGCATTTCCTCCCTTAACCTTGGCTAAGAGACAGGCCTGAGAGCAGGTTCTGGCTGGGTGGAAATGACAGGATCTGCATAGATTCCAGCACTGCACATAAGCAATCTAGCCCAGGTTAGGCTGCCCTAACTAAGCTAAGCTGCTTGTGAGAACAGCCTCTATGACTTTGGGAGCCCAACAATTGAATCTAACAAACATCCAGATAGTTGCATTCTGAGCCCCAGGGGCTTCTCCTTTCTGTGGGGCTTTTCCTTTCACATGATCTTGTCATGCATTTCTTTGGGAATACAGCCTCTCAAGTAACTAAATGAGATAGTACCTCTCCAAGCTGATTACTTACTAACTGTTCACATTTAGATGAAGCCAACCACTTAATGTAGCATTGCAATTCACGGTACTGTCAAACAATGATAGTTTTTGGCTCACATTTAGAACTGCAAACCCCAGGCGGCAGCCTGAACTCCTATTTTTAGCAGAGCACTTCATTTAATGAAGTTGAACTTGCCTTAAGAAGTTTCCTGGAAAAATCAAAATACTGTCACCAGTCTGGAATTTATGGCATTTGATTCGATGAGCTCACTCAAATCAGTCTCTATTTTACTTCAGTCTGCAGTTTCATAAGCTTTAAGAATATTCAAAGTCAGTGGCCAAGACTGCAACCAGACTACTATGTAACAGTAACAGTTATAAACAGGTTATTTTAAAGAAGTGTGTATGTATATCTACTTTTCCCCTTGTGAAGCAAGGAAGCACCAGTGTAGCAAGAGGAGCAGACTAACAGCACTTCCAAGCTAACTGCACTAGTGCACTGAGGAAGGGACAATTTCTGACACTCTCCTCTTCCCCAGAAAGCCCTCTGTACCACTCAGAAATATGTCCACAAGGCTTGAGGAAGGAGAGGGCATCAAAAATTGCCCCTTCCCCAGGGCACTGGTACAGTTAGTGCCACTTCAGACCCAACACCGACCTGCAGTTAAACATACTGGAGGTCGGTGTTTCTGACTATCCGAATGTGGGATTTCTTTCTTCCCAAATGCAGGTTTGTCAGTGCCTCAAAACCTCAATTCGAAGCCTCAGTTTGAAGTTGGTTAAAGGTAAAGTGTGCCGTCGAGTCGGTGTCAGCTCCTGGTGACCCCAGAGCCCTGCGGTTGTCTTTGGTAGAATACAGGAGGGGTTGGCAGGTCTGCTTGCCCATTGTGCTGTTCAAATCCAGCTCCTGCAGTAACTTGGGGTTCATGCTAAAGCTCCTCCTGCAACCATAGAGAGGGAGGATCAGAGCAACTCAGAACAACGTCAGCTGTGTCTCTCGCCGGCTGTTTCTTGGAATGAAACGCTCCACCTTCTGCTACCTAGCAACTTGTCGCCTCACCCCCCCCTTTCACTGCTTGGCAACCGGCACATTGCGTTCCTAGATTTTCCTCACTGAAAGGCACAGAATGAGAAATCACCTATGCTCTATACGCTGCAATTGCTTTTAGTACAAAGCAAACCTTGTCACTTCAGTGTGCATTGTGGGGTTCTTAAACTGGAAGGTGGGGGGTGGGAAATGTTGTTTGTTGTGTACTGGCAGCTTGGGGCAGACAAGGGATGGGGATCATATGAGAGTGGGATGGTGGTCCTTGGTGGGCATAGACCTGGATGTAGTGGGCAGTAGCGGGTGGTGGGTGGGAGGGGGCTGGGGAGAACCTGGTCACATAGCAGAAGCCTACCCCTCCCCTTCCTCCACGATACCCAAGCCTGCCTGCACTGAGGAAAACAGAAAGGGGGGGGGCAGAAAACAGAAAAGTTGGGGGGTGGGGGAGAGAAGGCAGAAAGCAAAAAAACCAGGGCAAAAAGCAAGGAGAAAGTCAGAAAGCAGAAAGGAAGGGCAAAAGGCAGAAAGAGGGACAGAAAGGAGAAAGCAGGGATTGCATTTCCCCTCCCACCAAACAAACTAGTAAAAGATCAGATTTATCAGCAGTCAGGGAATAATCCAGAGCAGGGAACTTCCTCCAGACCCTCCTCCCCTGCCTGCAACTTCCTCTTTTGGTCTTACTGGCTGGAACAGCTGCTACTCAAGCTGCTCCAGCCAATCTGATTCCTAGGGGGCTCCTCTTGGCACTGCCCCCAGGAAGAAGGGGAAAATGTGTTTGAAATATGCTCCCTGAAGCAACCAGGAAGTGCATTTTAGTTCTTCCTGGGGGCAGTGCCAGGAGGTGCCCCCTAGGAAGTCTGATCCTTTATTAGCTTGTTTGGGGGAGCACTCGGCCCCTCATCCCCTTACTGAGCAGCCACGACTGGTTGTTGGCAAAGACTGGCCGGGTTCAGAGGAAATGCGCGGGTGGGTGGGTTTCGGGACCAAGGGAGGGCTGGTTGGAAGTGGTGTGGTATAAGAAACTGGATTGCCTAACCTACTTCACGGGGTTGTTGTGAAAGAGAAACTCAAGTATGTAGTACACCGCTCTGGGCTCCTTGGAGGAAGAGCAGGATAACACCTGTCTGACTATGTAAACAAGAAATAATAATAATAATAATAATAATAATAATAATAATAATAATAATCCTCCAGTGAGGCACTACCTTGGCGTGGTTGTGGGGCTTGCATGCTCTGAGGAAGGTGAGAGCTATGCCAGAGGTCCAACCATACTGGACAGGTCTCACCAGAGGAGCCAGACAAAGAGTGCCTCTCCCATCAACAATATGGTGAGATGTAACTTTAATAAATCTATACCGGATCGGACGTCGCCCGGGTCAACAAGGACCGCGCCAGGTGCTGGAGTCCCTGGACATCTGGTGGCAAGTGGGCAACAGGACTCAGAATCTTCAGTTGAGCAACCAGGGCTGAAGACAGTAAAGTTACTGGAAGAAACATCGCTTAACTGAAAAAAACATACAAAAAATGCCAACAAGGAAATAATGATCTCCTATTACAAGTCTAGTCCAACTAGAAGAGGTTATTTAAAAAGAATGTACCAAATTTGGAAAGAGAAGCATCCAGATACAGAAATAACAGAACAAAGGCTAGCAGACCAGAGAAGATTCATAATAAGAAATAAAGTATTCACAGGTGTTGAGCTGGAAGAACTGCAAAGAGCAACACAGGCTCAAGATATGGAAGAAGAATTACCACCAACTGAAGCAGTTGCTCAGGCGCAGGTGGAGGAGGTGTTGGAAATAGAGGATGCCACTGTTGCTGAACTGTTTCAAAATCAAAACCAGGCAACCTCCCATTTGCCTTCACCTCAAAAACCCAAATGCCATTTAACAGAAAAGCAACAAGAACTAAAGCAAAAAATAACTGAGCACATGAACCAAACAACCACCAGGGTTCGCCTTCCAGCTCTAAAAACAGTTGCCAAAAAACAACTTGCTCAGGTATTAAAAGATGTCAATGCTGCACTTGCAGAAATAACAACCAATAATTTGCAAGAAACAAACCAACTAATGTACAGTGCAGCAACAATAACAACACAAGAGCTCGGATATAAGATCAATGGACCTGTAAAAAAAGAAAGTAGTACATCACCTAAATGGAAGATTAGATTAGAAAATAAAATCTCCAGGCTTAGATCAGATGCTAGTAAATTGAAAGATATGAAAGACAAGAAGCTGAAGAATGAAAACACCGAACAGTATCTGATCCAAAAATACCACCTAGATTCAAGGAAAATTAGAGAAGTCCTGGAAATAATAAAGCAGCAAATAACAGCAGTGTCAAAGAAGATTAGCAGATATGAAGCCAAAACTACACAACACAGGCAGAATCTCCAATTCCAGTCGAATCAGAGACGTTTCTACCAAAGCATAGAAGGAGAAACTGCAAGAAACCTAGAAACACCAAATAAAGAAGAAACAGTGCAATTCTTGGGAAAATTATGGGACAATCCAATAGATTATAATAAAAAAGCAGGCTGGATGAAAGAGGTCAAAAAATGTAACCAACAAATGCAAGATCTAATAATAACACCAGAATTAATAAGTGAAAGAGCAAAGAAAATTAAAAATTGGACTGCTCCAGGCGACGATGAACTGCATGGCTTTTGGCTTAAACACCTAACAAGCCTTCATAAACAACTATCAAAGCAGTTCAATCACATTTTGCAAGGAGGTGATATTGAACAATGGCTAACAACTGGCAAAACTCATCTCATAATGAAAGACCCAGCAAAAGGTGCAGTTCCAAGTAACTATAGACCGATAACCTGCCTGCCAACCATGTTCAAATTATTAACTGGAATAATAGCAGATGAAGTGATGCAACACTTATTAACTAACAAACAGCTTCCAGTTGAACAGAAAGGAAATTGCCCGAACACCAGAGGCACAAAAGACCAGCTGCTGATTGACAAAATGATTTTAGAAAATTGCAAGAGAAGAAAAACCAATCTAAGTGTTGCATGGATTGACTACAAGAAAGCCTTCGATTCATTGCCTCACACATGGATACTAAAATGTTTAGAAACAACTGGTGTCAGCAAAAACATTCAGATATTCATAAAAAAAGCAATGAGCATGTGGAGTACACAGTTAACAATCAATGGCGAGACACTTGGACAGGTTAGCATTTGAAGAGGCATTTTCCAAGGGGACTCACTATCCCCTCTGTTGTTTGTAATCGCCATGACTCCACTTTCACAAATACTAAACAAAACAGGCCTCGGATACCAAACATCTAAAACATCCAGTAAAATCAACCATCTGCTGTACATGGATGATCTGAAGTTGTATGGAAAGTCCCAGTCAGAAATCGAATCACTGCTAAACACTGTCCGTATATTCAGTAGCGATATAGCAATGGAGTTTGGACTAGACAAGTGTGCTGCATTAATAATGAACAGAGGACAAATAAGAAAAACAGAAGGAATAGAACTGCCCAATGGAAGCAAGATCAAGAACCTGGAAGAGAAAGAACCTTACAAATACTTGGGCATTCTCCAGGCTGATAACAGCGCACACACTGAAGTTAAAATTGGAAGTGAATACATAAGGAGAGTTAGAAAAATCCTCAAGTCCAAACTCAACGGTGGGAACACAATACAAACCATAAACACCTGGGCTATACCTGTTATCAGATACACTGCAGGAATAATAGACTGGACCCAGGCAGAGCTAGAGACACTAGATCGTAAGACCAGGAAAATCAAGACCATCAATCATGCTCTACACCCCCGCAGTGATGTAGATAGGCTATACCTCCCTCGCAGCTCAGGTGGAAGAGGAATGCTGCAAGTCCATCAAACAGTAGAGGAGGAGAAATGAGGCCTTGAAGAATATATCAAGGACAGTGAAGAAGATGCACTTCAAATGGTCAATAACGTGAAACTATTCAACACCAATGAAACAAAGCAGGCCTACAAGAAAGAACAAGTCAAGAACCGAGCAGAAAAATGGAAAAAGAAGCCCCTGCATGGTCAATATTTGCACAATATAAGTGGGAAATCAGACATCACCAAGACCTGGCAATGGCTTAAGAATGGCAACTTGAAGAAAGAAACAGAGGGTTTAATACTGGCTGCACAAGAACAGGCACTAAGAACAAATGCAATAAGAACAAAAGTCGAAAAATCCACAACAAACAGCAAGTGCCCCCTTTGTAAAGAAGCAGATGAAACAGTGGACCACCTAATCAGCTGTTGTAAAAAGATCGCACAGAATGACTACAAACAAAGGCATGACAAAGTAGCAGGGATGATACACTGGAACATCTGCAAAAAATACAAGCTACCTGTAGCCAAAAATTGGTGGGACCATAAAATTGAAAAAGTTGAAGAATATGAAGATGTAAAAATATTATGGGACTTCTGACTACAAACAGACAAACATCTGCCACACAATACACCCGATATAACTGTAGTCGAGAAGAAAGAAAAACAAGTCAAAATAATCGACATAGCAATACCAGGGGATAGCAGAATAGGAGAAAAGGAAATAGAAAAAATCACAAAATACAAAGATCTACAAATGGAAATTGAAAGGCTGTGGCAGAAAAAGACCAAAATAATCCCAGTGGTCATTGGCACCCTGGGTGCAGTTCCAAAAGACCTTGAAGAGCACCTCAACACCATAGGGGCCACAGAAATCACCATCAGCCAATTACAAAAAGCAGCTTTACTGGGAACAGCCTATATTCTGCGACGATATCTATAACAATTGACAATAAAATTCAGCCATCCCAGGTCCTTGGGAAGGACTCGATGTCCGGATAAAACAAACCAGTCAATAACACCTGTCTGACTGTGTAAACAAGAAATAATAATTATTATTATTTCCCCACTCCCAAGGTATATGAAGCCAGGATGACTCTCCCCCGCCCCTCACACCTTTTGCACCGTTTTCAGTTTCCAGCTTTTTTCATGGAGAAACAGTTTCAGTCTTAGAGCTAAGCTGTGTGATGGTTGGGGGAAAGTGTTAATAACAAGTTGTTCTAGTAAGAACTAATCTTCCTACTTTCCTTTCACTATCCCTACCACTGGACTAAATTGGGTTCAGTTCGGTTAGGGGACCCACAAATTAGACCTCTTGCACCTCAAACATGTTGGGAATTCTCTCTGGTAAAGAAACCCTTTTTCAATTATAGCAGAGTGCACAGAGGCACAACACAGTGGATTTAGTTAGGCATGTGTGTATGCTAAGAGTAAAGTAACTTGGAGCCAATTCATAGTTTCAAATCAATATATAAGGCATTTATTAAGGAACTCCACTCTAGAAAGGAAAGTGAGGAGTTAGGATCTCTAATCTATCTATCTAGCTGGATGCAGATGGATTCTGCATCTTCTCTGCACACATGGTGCAGGGAGAGAGGCTTGCTTGCATGTTGCAAGGTAGAAGAAACAGGAAAAGAAGGAGGAAGGAAGTGGCTGGAAGGAAGGAACTCCCTAAGATTAGCAATCTACATTCCAAAGGGATAGTGTCAGAGCAGTAGAGAAGGGATGACCAATGTCTTGACCCTCTAGCCCTCTGACTCACGAGCCTGTCCTCCACTGTCTTTGAGACAAGAGACAGCACAAAGTCCTTAACTTCCAACAAAATATTCATGCGACTGCCATCTTGGACTGGGGTGGATCACATCATCACAAACAATGCCATTGGGGCATCCCTACGTGTCCCTACAGCTGTAGCAAATTTGGTTCAAATCAGTTAGGTGGTTCACAAGTTAGCCCACTTGCCTCAAAGCTTTATGTGTCTGCCATCTTAAATCGGGGTGGATGATATCATCACAAACTACACCGTTGAGGTGTCCCTACACTGTACCTGATTTGGTTCATATTGGTCCAGGCATTGCCAAGTTGATAGGGGGGACACACACACGGACACACAGAATGCCAACTGACCTCATAAGCCTACTGGAAAGTAGGCTAAAAATGACCATCGGATGATGAGAAACCACAAGCACAATGAGAACACCCCCACTTACCTCATAGCCAATGGCTGCTGGGTGAGTGACACGCTGGCACCATGCCCACAGAATGGCAATGCAAGTAGCACCGCGAGTGCTGGAACTGAGCCTGGGAGGATTAGGAAGAGGGAGGGATGACTCTAGGCAGTGGGCAGAGGTAACAGAACTACAGTCACTGGATCATCTGTGGCATGATTCTCAGTTTCATCTGTTAACTTCAGGTACGCCTACCCATAGTTTGGCATTATGTCCGAATTGGCCGTTTGTTTGGAAGTGCTGTTAGTCTGCTTCTCTTACTGCAGCAGTGCTTCTTTGCACTGGTAGTCTTTGACTGATAGTCAGCCACTATCAGAGGAAATTTTTAGTGAAGAAATGATACAAGGGGAAAGAGTTAATTAAAAAACAAAACAAAAACACCCTGCCACTTTCCCCTTCATTTCAGTCTGTCACCTCTGTGGCTGAATTGTGCAGCCAAAAATTGTTGCGGACAAACCAAACGCATCTGAATATCACATGTGGTTTGCCTCTAGGAATACTTAATTTACACACAGAAGTTTTCCAGGAGATTTCTGTGCCTAGCTGACTGCCAACTGCTGCATTTTGCTTAGGTAATACAGTCCCTTACTATCTTTCCATGACATGAGAATTTGTCTCTCCATCCCTCAGGCCCCCTTCTAATTTGAGTGCTCTTCTTGTATCTGAAACATAGGATGCTCTGGGGCTTTTCTTCCTGTTCTGTGTGTGCACACATGGGGCATGACAGCCATTAAATCCTTCTGAGAATCTTCGAAGGGATAGGAACTGTGGGAACTCTTTTGCAGTGACCCTGATGGAGCTGCCGAGAGCAACACTGAGTGACCTCTACTCTACCCCTTGGGAAACAGCCTGGGGACTGCTGCATCAAGTTTCTGTCCTGCCCCGCAGGGCTCTTTACAAGTTCGATGCAGCTGCTGAGAGAGATTTTGTTTGTGTGTGTTTGTTTTGGAATGGATATAGAGTCATCAATATGCTGGTGACTCATCTGAATCTCTTTCCCCCCACCCCCCCAAATCCATGAGGAGCAATGTGGAGTCCTTGAAGTGGTGCCTGGATGCTGCTATGGCCTGGATGAAGATCAGCAAAGATTCACACCCCTGAATCAAGATTGAAATCCAGTATCAAGACTGGATCATGACTGAAAAACACATGAGTTTTGCTGATGTATGTTCAAATGATCTGATCTCTTCCCAGCCTTTTTTTTTTTTTTAAGGGGAAAGGGACCTGGGCTTTCTTCCAGCATTTCAGTGGGATTTCTAAAGGGCATGCTATGCAAAGAAACCCACATCTCCCTACCCAGGTGTAGGATTTGAAGAGAATTATTTAACAGAAAAAAGAACAAACCCTGCATCAGAACAATGATGTCATGGGCCACATGGCTAATGTAAAGGAAGTGAAGGTATTTGAAGGAAGCAGGGGAGTAGCTAGGGGAGAGGGGGCCTGTGTTCGCCCCTCTCCCCAGTAGCCCCTCAGAGTGAGGGAGACAATTAAGAAAATGGGGAAGGGTGGAGCTGGGGGGGCCCTCAGGAGCTTGGGGTGGCCCTCAGGAGCTTGGGGTCCTGGATTCGTTGAACCCAACTGCTCAATTATAGCTATATCCCTGGAAGGAAGGAAGGAAGGAAGGAAGACGGAAGGAAGATTCCAACAATGAAATAATGTATTTACTATGTGTTCCCCTTGCAAGTGTCCTCTTTTAATCTCCCTGGGGAAAGACAAACTATCTTCCCCAGTTGGGGAGGAAGGGACATGGGACCCCCTTCCTTCCTCCCTGGAAAGTGAGGATTGGGCCCCTCTCTTCCCACCATAACTGTTCAAATATAGCCTGAATGCACCTTGAGATCCCAGCCATGCCTGCTGATGTCTCTTTCTCCCACGAAGTCACCCATTCTGTTTAAGTTTGGGAAAGGGGGGAAGGCTTTCTTAGGAACATAGGAAGCTGTCTTCTACTGAGTCAGACCACTGATCCATCTAGCTCAGTATTACCCTTACTGGCAGCGGCTTCTCCAAGGTTGCAGGCTGGAGTCTCTCTCAGCACTATCTTGGAGATGCCAGGATGGAACTTGGAACCTTCTGCATGCAAGTATGTAGATGCTCTTCCCAGAGTGGCCCCATCCCCTAAGGGAATATCTTACTGTGTTCACATGTAGTTTCCTGTTCAAATGCAAACCAGGGCAGACCCTGCTTAGCAAAGGGGGCAATTCATGCTTGCTACCACAAGACCGGTTCTCCTCCCATAGGAAGGAAAGAGAATGAAGGGAGGATTGGGCCCCTCTCTTCCCACTGCAACTGTGTAATGACAGACTGCAAGAGCTTTGGCCACACCTACCACTACCCGTGTTCCTGATTATTTCCACTCCAGATGTCAGCACTAGGACATTGATGGCCCATGGTCCCCAGTAACAGGGCACTCCTCCTTTGGGCGCAAAGCAACCCCTTCCACGCCCTTGACCTTTTTCGATGTGCTCGAAAAGCAGCCAACCTCTTCCCCATACCACATCGGGTTCCCCGCTCCCCTCAAAGCCCTTGAGGCAACTCTGCAGTAAAATGCCAGCGGAGGAGAAGCAAAGATTTACACCTGGTGCAGATCCTCCCCTCCCCTCCATTCCCCACACACATGCCAGGTAGTTAAAAAGCAGGTAGCATTGACAAAGGCACACAATACTTTATTTCTCCATTCAATAATGCAATGGGCATGGCCACCCCAAGTGTCTCCTGAATTGATCATTATGATCATTTATGGGACCACAGTTGTGCCTGGTGGCGTCGTCCAACCTTCTTCCAGTTTAAGACTGCTGTGCCCTTCCAACACCACAACCTGTCTGCCCTGCTGTTGGGCCAGTGGGAGATGCTTCCATGCAAATCTTGCAAAAGCTGCTTTTACTGCCTGTACCTCCTTGCTCCGGTTCCTCTTGGGTGGGCCCTGCATCCCTGTCTTGCTCAGGCATCTGTCTGCTCCTGCTTACAGGAGGGGCTGGCAGATCAGAGTGGTCCAACAGTGGGATGTCTCCTCTGGACTCGCAGATGTTGTGAAGGATGCAACAGGCCACTGTCAGCTGTGGGACTATATCTTCCTCCACATCCAGCAAGGTGTATAGGGTGCACCAGTGGGCCTTCAGCCTACAAAAGCCTGCTCCACAACCCTTCACATGCTGCTGTGCCAGTAGTTGAAGTTCCTCTCAAAGGTGCTCAGTAGGGGGTTACTAGCCACTTCTGGAGGCTATATCCCTGGTCCCCAAATACCACAGGCTTCTCAAGGCGGCCACCGACAGACACAAGTGGTGCATTAACTCAGGCCCCAGCCCAAAGCTTTGATGCAAGCAGAGAGGACCAGAATATTGCTGTGTTGTGGCTTTCCCCAGACACCCTAGCATAGCTGTCCATGAACCACCCATTGGAGTTTTGCAGGGTCATGGTGTAGTATTGTTTGCGGCTATAATACTCGTCATGGTGGTGGTGGGGCACTAAAATCTCAATGTGTGTCCCATCTATACAACCAAGGACAGTGGGGGAAATCCTTCTGCAGGAACCTTGCTATCACCTCCTGCCATCACCCACCTGGATCATGTCCCCAAGGAACAGCTAATTCAACACATTAACTACCTCCTGGAAAAATTTGCATACCATTGATGTGCCAACTGAAAACATGTTGCTGAGTGACAGGTAGTTCATACTGAAGACCAACTTGTACAGCATGATAGCTAGGTGCTTATGCAATGTCATGGCACCAGGGGCATAACTATAATAGGACAAGGGGAGACAGTTGTCTGGGGGCCCACTGCCTTGGGGGAGGGGGCAGAGGCAAGTCACATGACTGACTCCCCCAGCTCTGCAGCCGCCCAGGCTTCCTTCAGTTGTATTCATCCTCCAAAATTGATGTGAGTGTTAAGACCTGGAGCTACCAGAACAGCATGTCTTTCTCTAGTACCATTAAATGACTTACATCATCCACAATTTACAAAACCTTTTAAAAAATAATTTAGGATGATGTTCTATTGTGGCGTGTGTGTGTGTGTGTGTGTGTGTGTGTGTGTGTGTGTGTGCTTTTTTGTTACCACTATTCAGCCTCATTTAAGATTTCTTTACTTCATGAGCTGAGCTTCAGTGAGGGGGGCCCCATTTTAAAATCTTGTCTTTGGGCCCACTCCAACCTTGCTACGCCCCTGCATGGCACAGTGCATAAATGTGTCCTGGAGGTTTCCCAGATGGTGACTTTACTTTGTTTCACCCCCAGGAAGGTTTGTGTGTGTTCACTTATTGGCCAGATTTACCCCGAAGTCCATGTGATATAAGAGATCACTCCATACATGAAACAGGTTTTTCCCAGCATTAACTTGAGCTTAGCCTGATTTATGTCTGGGATTTTAAAAAAAATGTGTTGTTTTTGTGGGGTTGGCCTAAGATTCACTCTAGGATACCCCTCTCCCATGCTTAAGCCCACATTTAAGCCTGCTGTTTGGGAATGCTCCTGGTGGCAGATTGGCTCCATTTCGCTGACAAGGAAGTCAAAGGTCTCTCTAGACATTCTGAAGCTGCCTGTGAATCGCTCATCATCCCACTTTGAGACAACTTCCATGGACTTCCAGATGTTGTGCCTTGGCAGTACCCACCTCCTGTCCCTGGAGCAGCGGTCACTCCAATACCCACCCCCAATTTTGGACACTGCATCCTGCACAATTTTGCTGTGCCTGGCATTTGGGTGCAAGCAAACCTACAGTAGCAGCTGCTTCCATGGATCTTGCCCTCTCAATTTCGTGGAGGCAGCGGCACCCCCTATCTGATAAGCAGGCCAAGAATGGGCGCAAAGGCTTACTCAATAAATCTAGGAGGCATTTCAACATGCTCAAATTGTCTTTATTGACAAGTGCAAAGTGATTCCAGAGCTTCTGGGGCCCTCCTATTTTGCCTCGCAGCAAGAGCTATCTTTTGAAAGAGAACAGCATTACACTAAACACTAAAACCAATTGTGGGATAAATGGTTTTATAACAGTGGTGTGGAACTTGGAGCAATTCCCCAGGGAAAGAAACTGCAGAACCGACTCAGAACATTCTATTGGAAAACAGGCGCAACTGCTCCTGGATTTGCCCCAATCCAGAATCTTCTCAACCTAGCACAAGCCTCATTTCTTACTGGAGGGAGAGGAAGGCTCAGGAGCATACTCGCCACCCCGCAAACTCTACTTCTCGCCAACACCATATTTTTGATGCCTGCCACCACCATCACCCCCACTCTATCCCTTTCCCTTGGCACAGTCCCATAAGGTACCGCCCACTGAAGTGCAAAGTCAGCAATGTTTAAAGAACTCTGAGGGGGTGGCCACAGTGGTTTCAATTTTGGTGGAGGAGCAGGAGGAGGGGTATATGGTCCTGCCCACAGTAAATGGACAGGTGAGGAGTTTGCTCATAGGGACACCCCTCTAGTGCAGTGGGAAGTCATGGGGTAGTTTTCTGTGAATGGGTGGGGAACTTTGCAGGAGTGGTGTTGGATCTTGTTGGAATTTTAGTAGGGATATGGGTTTGCCCTGGGTTTGCTATCTAATGTTCCTTCCATGGCAGGGAGCACCAGAGTCCCAAAACATACAGCAGAAAGCGGGCATCTGCCAATGTGCTTCCTTCTCTTTAAATGCTTTAGCAACAGGGACACTGCGTCCCTCTAGTCAAACAGTGGTGGGAGGGGGAAGAGGACAGGAGGGGACAATGTGTCACCTCCGAGAGACAGCAAGAGGCATGGCCGTCCTAGAACGTATAACTTTTTTAGCTGCTCTGAGCTGGCCTCTCGATGGTAGTGGGAGAAGCTTTTGCATGTGACCCAGGTTACAGCGGCGGCAGAATTTGGACAATACAATGGCACCTTCAAACCTAGGATTTCAGCAGCAAAATTCATTACAAACTACACACATTTGGATGACCATGAAATTGAACCTCTGGCTTGTTCACCTCTGGTTTTGCATTCTGTCCAAAGGCAGCCATAGCAATATAATTTTATGGTTCAAATGCCGGGGAAATGGTTATCTCTGCAACAGATTACATTTGGATTTCTTACCACAAATGAACTACTGTGCAACCCACTCTTCTCATACTCAAAATACAAGAAAGGTCCTTTATATGAAGAAAAACTATATTTAACACTACAAAAATGCACTCTCTGGCTCCATCCAGTGGAAGGAAAAAAATGAAGCAACAAACAAGACAAGGTTTGTTTGGGTATGTTCTAAATAATGGAGAGAACTTGAATGGTCCTAACTGGCTTGTGTCATGACTCCTACCAGAGCCAGAGGAGGAGGGGGGAGTTCACTGGGGGTTGAATCCTTGTCTGTAAGGGATTCAGTAGGCTGCCACCATCCACTTCATGTGGGAAAACCCACTCTCCATACAAGGTTCCTGGGGGTGGGGCGGGTGTAGGGGAAGAATGGCAGGTCAGTTCCCAAATAGCAAAGCAAAACCAGTTTAGTCAGAAAGCAGCAAAGCAAGAGGTCTTGAGACAGTTCTTTAGTATTGAAGAACTACAAGAATTTATTTAAAGAAAAGGTTACAAACAAATGTGGAAAAGTCTTCAGCTTAATTTCAGCTGTAGCTCATGGCTGAAGAGAGAGACCAAAATGAACAGCCATATCTGGAGAGACAAAATGGAGACTAACACTGGAAGAACAAAGAAGGGAGGAGTCCAGCACTTTTATCCATGGCCCTAACACCCCACCACCACAGTCACTATGAGACATTGCAGCTGAGAACTGATGCTGCCAGGGTCCTAGCTCCAACACTCCTTCTCATCAGCTCATGCTGCTGTCTATAAGTCCCAACTTCTCTCTCAAGGTTTTGAAACGATCTCTGGGCAATGGCTTAGTTAGCACATCTGCTATCATTTGCTCACTTGTACAACACATCAATTTTACAAGTCCCTTTTCTTGTGCATCCTGCACATAATGGTATTTGGATGCAGCTTTGATTATCCTCGAACAGCTCAGTGGATTCTGGTTCGTCTACGTTGAAATCCGATATTAGCTAGTGTAGCCACGCCACCTCTTGACATGTCTGAGTGGCAGATACATATTCTGCTTCAGAGATGAGAGAGCAACTATTGGTTGCTTGCAGCTACGCCAACTGACTGCTCCACCACCATAAAAGAATACATAACCACTGGTTAACTCTCAGTCTGTTTGATCCTCAGCCCAGTCTGCATCCATATAACCTACTAATTTTGGTCCACTACTAGCAAGCAACTTTAATTTTAGATGGATTTTAGGTACCTGCCTAGTCTCTTTACCACAGTCCAGTCATCTTTGCTGGGTGTGCTTACTTTCCTACTCAAGATTCGCACAGATGCAGCTATATCTGGTCTTGTTATCATAATTACATATAAAAGTTTTCCAATTGCTGTCCTGTACTCACTGTCGTCTGGCAGAAGTTCACTCTCCTCCTTCTGTTTTAGGTAACCTGATTCCATAGGTGTACTTGTTTTTTTGGCTTCTGAAAGTCTCAAATGCTCTAGTAGCTCTAGTAAATCATTTATTTTCTGTTTTTGGTTAAGCATCCATCCTCTTCTCTCTATATGTGTATCCCAAGACAGTGTGAAACAAACCCAAGTTCTTTTACTTCTATCTCACTATTCAGGTACTTTATTATTTCAAGGCTGTCTCTCTGTTTTCATAACAAATTATCAGATCATCAATGCAAGTAAGTATATAGGTCCATCTGTTGTTTTTGAGCCTCGAGTAGAGGCAAGGTTCAGCCTTTCCTTGGGAAAATCCCTCATTGACTAGCAACTGGTTTAATTTGACATTCCAGGCTTTTGCAGCCTTCTTTAGTCTATAAATACTTTTCTGCATCTTACATACAAGTTTTTCTTTACCAGGTTCCACAAATCCTGGAGGCTGCTCCATATAAATATTTTATTTGATGTCTCCATGAAAAAAATGCAGTTTTCACATCTATGTGATCCACTATCAAAAGCAGGCTGGAGAGGAGAGGAGAGGAGAGGAGAGATAGTCTTGTGGTAGCAAGCATGACTTGGTCCCTTAGCTAAGCAGGGTCTGCCTTGGTTGCATATGAATGGGAGACTAGAAGTGTGAGCACTGTAAGATATTCCCCTCGGGATGAAGCCACTCTGGGAAGAGCAGAAGGTTTCAAGTTCCCTCCCTGGGTTCTCCAAGATAGGGCTGAGAGAAATTCCTGCCTGCAATCCTGGAGAAGCCACTGCCAGTCTGTGAAGACAATCCTGAGCTAGATAGACCAATGGTCTGACTCAGTATATGGCAGCTTCCTATATTCCTTAGCATGCATCTGGTCATTTCCATAAGAGAAGGGTTCGTTCTTTCCACGACTCCATTTGGCTTCAGAGTATAAGGAACAGTCTTTTGGTGTTCAGCGCCCTCCTCCTTTAGGAATCTTATGACATCATTCCCAGTGTTTTCACCACCATTGTCATTGCAGAGGATCTGTGGCTTTCTCCCAAATGTGTTGCTCACTTTTGCAACATATTCTTTTAGACTTTCTAGTACTTGTCCCTTTTCACCTAACAGGTATGTATATGTGTATCTAGAACAGTCACTAATGAAAGAACATATTTATTCCCTCCCAATGTATTAACTTGTGTAGGTCCACAAACATCACTATGAGGCTATTCACACGATGGTAGAAAATCGGGCTAGCCTCTGATGAATCGGGTTCAGTCTAGTGGTTCTTAAGTGGGTCACCCGCTTAAGTAGCCCTCCCCTAAGCCCAGGTTAGCAGAGCAAGTGCTCCACTAACCCGGGCTTTCTGATCGTGAGTTGCCGCAGCGCAGCTCCGCACCACGGCAACTCACAAGTAGACCCCTGACCAGGAGACTGAAAAGCAGCCTCCTGGCTTGGGGGGGTCTCTCCAGCATGCCCTGCATGCTCACATAGGGCATGCTGGAGCTTCTGGGGGCTGCACAGGCCCTGATCCCCCCCCCAGCCCCCACTGGCTCTGTAACAGAGCCGGCCATCGCGTGGGCGGCCGGTTCGGCCACCCAGAGCAAACTGACTGCTCGTCTGCAGGGAGAGTGGGCTTAGCCCACTCTCTTCGCAAACCTCATCCAGACTCTTTTCACTAATTGTGAGAAGAGCCTCTATGAATCAGATCCAAAGAATGCTGTGTTTTTCTTTCTTTGCATGGAAGAAAAGCAGGCCGTGTTGCCTTTGCTATTATACAGCATGCACACTTTGATTCAGTGCTGCAGGGGACTATTTTTAGACCCTTTACCAAATCCAACTTTTCAGCCTGACATATCATTTTGGCATCTCTATGGCCTAACCTTATGTGCCACAAATTCAGACATCCTCTGCAATGTTCTCTCTAGTTTTTTTCATCTGTGTGCAGAATGAGTTTTGTTCTGGGTGGTAGTATCAAAGCAGTGTGCGCGCACATGTGCATTCAGAGTGGGATATTCCTGATTCAACCTGTGCTGGATCTAAAATTGACTGAGCAAACATCAAAAGGTGCATCACCGTGTGTGCGAGTGAATGCACATGCACACACCTTAGAGGGAACCCTGATCCTTTGTCTGTGCATTTCTTCGCAGTTTGGGCCTTTTCAGTCACACATTCTACTTCAAACAATCCATTCTCTTGTAAAACTGCTTTTCAACAAGCAGTTCTTGTTTATGAGTAATAAAACAGTGTCTTCCTTTAAATTTTACTTAGCAGCCCTTTTCTGTAGCATATTTTACAGACACCAGACTTGTTTCTAGAGCACATACAAAGCTTCTTCAATTGTTAATCCAATAGTTTCTCCTTTCTCTAGTTTGCAGAGCAACTGTGCAGCTACTTTCCCTTTTGCATACATCAGTTTCCCACCTGCCAAATATATAGGGATTTTACAACATATATTTGGTTTAACATAGGAAACATAGGAAACTGCCATATACTGAGTCAGACCATTGGTCTATCTAGCTCAGTATTGTCTTCACAGACTGGCAGCGGCTTCTCCAAGGTTGCAGGCAGGAATCTCTCTCAGCCCTATCTTGGAGAAGCCAGGGAGGGAACTTGGAACCTTATGCTCTTCCCAGAGCGGCTTCATCCCCTGAGGGGAATATCTTGCACTGCTCACACGTCAAGTCTCCCATTCATATGCAACCAGGGCAGACCCTGCTTAGCTATGGGGACAAGTCATGTTTGCTACCACAAGACCAGCTCTCCTCTCCTCCTTATACCACCTTAAGTTGTGCAGCGGGGAAATGCTTGACTAACAAGCAGAAAGTTGCCGGTTTGAATCCCCACTGGTATGTTTCCCAGAAACACCTATATTGGGCAGCAGCGATATAGGAAGATGCTGAAAGGCATCATATCATATTGCGCAGGAGTAGGCAATGGTAAACCTCTCCTGTATTCTAGAAGAAAGAAAACCACAGGGCTCTGTGAGCGCCAGGAGCTGAAATTGACTTGAGGGCACACTTTACCTTTATCTAGGTTTATAAATCTCTCCTTTCTCTAATCAGGTTGCTTGTAGCATCTGAGTCAATGCAAATGCCACTGCTGCATTTCTGACTTAGGAACTACAGCTAATAAGCAAAGGATATACCTTGCAAGGACAGATAAAGTTTTGGAAGCTAATTGATTGTAAGTTCTGTACTCTGTGTTCCCAGATGACTCATGCTCTTGCAACTTTGTTTTGCTTGCCTTTTGTCTGCAAACTCTTTATTTTTGGGATACTTATTCTGCAAGTGTTTGGGGCTTCCACAAATAAAGCATTTCTTATTTATTTGCAAGGTTCTAAATACATTTTCTTTGGTTTCCTTTGGTTACCTATCATCCCTTCTGCACAAATCAAAGTCCTCTAGATAGTTACTACAATTCAATTTTGCCATATATAGTAATTAGTCACTAAAAAGTAAGTTTGAAGTTGAAATCCTACAAATTTCAAACTGTTCTTTTACTTCCCTTTCCCCAGCACATTAATAAAGCATTCTATTACATATATTTAATTTCTTGAACTTGCCTATAAGTGTAATCTACACAAAATGACTTTACCCAGTGAGTCAATGACAGAAATCATCTACTAGTTCTGCTATATTTATGGCATGCATGAAACAAAAGGTTACTGTATATGCAGCTAAAGAACAGCTTAATTCAGCTTACAGCAAACATGAATGTCCTTAAAGGGTAGACTGCCCATTTGCAGCCAGCAGGCAATACAGTGGAGGAACCTCATAATGCTAGGAAGCTTTAAGTAGCCAAAGAAGAGGAATGAGCAAAGTATACCCCATGTCATCAGAACTGCCAATCTCTTCTTTTGTAGCATGTTGCTTGGATCTCCTCCTTTGCTATCTTTTTTTCTGAGACTTTTGAAAATAATTAAGTTGCTGCTGCTGCTGGACATTAGCAGGAGTTTTGTACTCTTCCAGACCTTCATCTCAGCACTGGTTTTGCTGGGAGAAAAATTGAACACAGTATGGCAGTCAGGGACACATTCTGGGCAGTTCTCATATCTGGACCTAGGTATAGGATTCTCAAGTCTACATATAGGGGTTCAGCCTTGTAATTCACATATGTTCCAATGGTCCTATGTATGTATGTATGTATGTATGTATGTGTATGTATGTATGTATGACATTTATAAACCGCCCCATCCAGAGGTTCTGGGTGGTGTAAAACAACTTAAAAAAAAAAAAAGATGTAAAACCCATAATTCAAACATAAGTGAGATTAAGTAGAGCGAGTTATGAGGGCGTATGCTAACCACATATAAGTGCAGTAAAGATAATTCAGAGAAGTCTGGAGGCTGTTTGCATCAGTGTTTTAATAGGGTTCCTCTCCATTCCTTGTAATTCTATGCACCATTCATATTGCTAAATTAGGGTTGACCTAACTTAACACCTCTCAATAGGAATGCCTCTCAGTAGGTTGACCTACTGAGCCAGAACAAATTCAAAAATTGCTTTAGAATTGGCCAGGTGTTTTGCAGGATGGGTGGTAAGTAGCACCCATCATGCCCTACCGCCCAACCCGCTTTGGTGTCCCTAGGTGCTACTCCTGGGGAATAATGGTGTGGTTGGATTTCTCATTATTCCCTATAGGTGAAGCAGTTGGGACAAACTGGACTGGCCAGGTGATTCTATTGAACCGGTTTGCAAACCGACAAACTGGTTCAAATTTGGTTTGAATTCAGACTGAACCACAGAAACCAGTTTCATGCATTCCCCTACCTGTACTTTCCTTGTTTCCCCCTTGTCCTTCTCAATTCTCCATCTCTTGACTGACTGACTGACTGACTGACTGACTGATTAAGTGCTGTCAAGTTGGTGTTGACTCTTAGCAACCACATAGATAGATTCTCTCCAGGATGATCTGTCTTCAGCTTGGCCTTTAAGGTCTCTCAGTGGTGCATTCACTGCTGTCCTAATCGAGTCCATCCACCTTGCTGCTGATTGTCCTCTTCTTCTTTTTCCTTCAACTTTCCCCAGAATTTTGGACTTCTCAAGGGAGCTGGATCTTCGTATAATGTTTCCAAAGTATGATAGTTTGAGCCTGGTCATGTGTGCCTCGAGTGAAAACTCTGGATTGATTTGTTTGTTTGCTTGTTTGTTTTCCTGGCTGTCCATGGTATCCTCAAAAGTCTTCTCCAGCACCAAAGTTCAAAAGCTCAAAGTTAAAAATCTCTTAGGGCTGGATTATGACATAATCCCTAAGATATGTCAAGCTTTAAAGGCTCCCTAGCAATCCTATATATCTATCCATCTATCTACAGACACATTATTTTAAAAGGACAATGAAGATACAAATAAAATGTTGTTTTTACTTGGGAAAGATAACTTAACAGAAGTGGTTATCTTGCAATACTCTTGTTTGCAGTGCAAAACCATTTAAGTCATCCAACAGGACTTCTTGTGCTGCACTCTGATGCCGTCTATTTTACACAAAATTAGCTCCTGTTGTTTTGTGACTAATATTTGCATTTTATGGGCCACCAGAGCTGTGGACCAAGTACACCCAATTGTGAAGATAATAAGAAGCACCTGGCAGCTCTTAAGATAAGGAGCACCTGCAAACCTCATGGTGTGGCTGAACTGCACATCATGCTTTAGAGTGTTTGTGCAAAGCAAACCAGCTCCCATGTGTCTAGATGGGGTTTCCAGATACTGAAGTGCACACGTCTGTGTTGAGAGAGATTAAATAATATATTTAAATATATTTATTTATTTAATCAGTTTATATACTTCCTAAAGTGACTCAGGGTGGTTTACATTAATATCAAACACACACAATAAAACCATTAAAATGAGAAAACATTTTAAACAGACTAAAATTAAAATTAATGCCCTGCAAGGATCAAAGGCAAAGACCTCTCTCTTGCTGCAATCCCCGGGCAGGAAGTGAGTTCCTGAGCATGGCCTTGGGCCTTTTCTGAGCTTGCACCAGCTCTGTTCTTCTCCGGACGCACCAATTCCCTTGCTTGCATTGGGTGTTTTCGGAAGGGCTGTAATAAATGGTTTTCGGAGCTTGCACCAGGTGGAGCAAGGTGACAGTAGGTACTAGCACACAGTACCAGTTCATACCATCACTAAAAAAGCTCTGGTGGTGATGCGTTTATTTCAACTAATTAATTTCAACAGGTTTTTCTTCATGTTACTGGAGCATCATGAGGTTGGCAGCTTTTGGTAGAAATCAGTGGGGAGGGCTGCATAAGCCTGCCCCAGAGTTTGAAACAACAACAACAACAATATATTTATATACCACTTTTCAACAAAGGCTTCCAAAGTGGTTTACATAAAGAAATAATAAATAAATAGGATGGCTCCCTGTTCCCAACAGGCTCACAATCTTAAAAGAAACACAAGATAGACACCAGCAACAGTCACTGGAGGTACTATGCTGGGGGTGGATAGGGCTAGTTACTCTCCCCCTGCTAAATAAAGAGAATCACCATGGTAAAAGGTGCCTCTTTGCCCAGTTAGCAGGGCAAACCGATGAAAACCCGTGGACTGAGTGGGCTAATATGTGATCAGACTTGTATATTGTACAGGTGGCCAACTTCAGGCTCCCCAGCTGTTGTTGGACTACAACCCCCATCTTCAGCAGCCAGGGGATAATGGGAATTGTAGTCCAGCAGCAGCTGGAAAATCTCAGATTGGCCACCCCTGCTCCATTGCAAAGCAGCTAAAGACGAAGCACCTCACAAAAAGCAAAAGGCTCCGCAGGCCCTGTACAATAAACAAATACCATGAGGAAAACATGAAAGAGATATGTATGTTCTTTGCCAAGCCTCTAGAGGGCTCTGTTTGTTTATTTTTTAAAGGTTTGTGCTGTCTTTCTGCAAAGTTTACTCGAGGTGGCTTGTGGTAAGACAAAAGTATAGGATTAAAGTACAAACATTCCTCTTGTTTCCATCTCTGATGCATGTATCTGCACACTAGCTTAGAAAACAAGCAACGTGTCTACTTACTAAGTTACCAGTTGCCTCAGAGAAGCCCCTCTTCACTGGAGACAGACATTTCCGAGCCACAATCCAGAAACAAACACTGCATCCTCTATAAAGCCAGAGCTCTGCTGCTGCTCCTCAGCCTGAGGAAGGTGGATGGGGGTAGCGGGCGGGGGGGGGGAGGGAATGTTCTTTGGAAAAGGCCAGTTGCAAGGAAAGCAAAAAGCACATTCGCTTTCAATGTGCTTGCTTTTTCAAGATATGCACTTTTCAAAGTGCAGGTTTCCAAATAGCTGTATGTATGTATATTCTGTTCCCATGCGTATATCCACAAATAATAGCTCCAAAATATATTCTGAGTGGAGGGTTCTCCCTGGTTGCAACACATGATGTGTTCCATCTCTCTCCTCTGTCTCACACACACACACACACACACACACACACACTCACTCACTCTATAATGCTTCGGCATTGCTCACTTCAGAATAGAGATAATTTTGTTCCTGGAAGGTAAACAGAAGAGATTGGTCATTGGCATCTCCCAAACGAAGGTTCATGCTCACAGTTAAGAATAGGCCAGATAGGAGACCTATCCTACCCTAGCTTGGAAGTTGTGTACACTCCTGTTTTCTGCTTGTGTGAGAGTTAAAAACATGGTTAGAGGCTCCGGCAGTGATTGGGTGCTAAGCAGCAGCTGGGTTGGTGGGCTCCCTCCTCCCCAGCTGCTGTAAAGGTAAAGTGTGCCGTTGAGTTGGTGTCGACGCCTGGTGACCACAGAGCCCTGTGGTTGACTTTGGTAGAATACAGGACGGGTTTGCCATTGCCATCTCCCGCGCAGTATGAGATGATGCCTTTCAGCATCTTCCCATATCGCTGCTGCCGGATATAGATTTCCTGCTTGTGTGGTGTTTCCCACAGTCTGGGAAACACACCAGCGGGGTTTCGAACCAGCAACCTCTGGCTTGCTAGTCAAGTCGTTTCTCACTGTGCCATTGTCTTTAATGAGGTAGTTGGTGCTTAGCAGAAGATCGCTGACACATGAACAGAAAACAGGAGTGTGTACAGCTCCTGAACTAGGGCAGGATGCTCCTCCTGCCCCAATCATAATTAGGATAACAAACTTTTTTTTTTTTTTTAGCCTTAAAAGCCACCACTGTTAGTCCCAGTGGTGGTGGGGATGAGAAGTGCTCTCTTTCTTCCTCCACAAGGATGATAGCAACTTTGAAGGCTGTTTCCAATGGGAAAATGGCATCAGACAAGGGTTAACCTCTCTCTACCACCACAGTTGCCATTCAAATTACTTCTCTTTCTCCCACCTGTGGTGAATGTTAAGGCAACCCCCCACTCAAAAAAAATGGGGGAGATGGTGTAGATCTCCTATGCCTTTTCCTAAGAAATAGGGGGCCTGGAGGAGCCATTTGCTGCTCCTCGGTTTCTAAACAGACTTCACCCTGCCTGCCTGATCAGCTCCTAGAGTGCTTTGTTCTTGCACCATCAAGCTGACGCTGCTGGATTAGAAGAACATGGCACTCAGTGCCTGACCATTGGTGGTGTTTGAGCAGAGAACTACCTCACCCTGTCAGCGCAGGCAGAGCTTTCCTCCGAGCAAATGAGGGCCCTGCCTAAGCCTAGCCTAGGTTTCCCTGCTCTGGCATAATCTGCTGTCTTACTGAAGTGTTTTTAAAAAAAATCGAGTTTTTTTCATCAGCAACCAAGCTTTTCAGGATTCCATTCATATTAGGGGAAATGGGCAGGCGGCGGGTGGAGTGGCTGTGGCCCACAAGAATACCATCTCCCTTACTAGGGCCCCTGTGAGACAGTTGACTTATATTGAGTGTGTATTTTTGAGGCTGGGAACTAGGGATAGCTTGGGGATTCTGTTGGTGTACCGTCCACCCCGCTGCCCAACTGACTCCCTAACTGAGCTGACAGAGTTGGTATCAGAATTGGTGTTGGAGTCTCCTAGACTTTTAATGCTGGGGGATGTCAATATCCACTTTCAAGCTGACTTGTCTGGGGAGGCTCAGGAGTTCAGAGCGTCCATGACAGCTATGGGCCTTTCCCAATTAGTTTCAGAACCAACTCATGTTGCCTGCCACATGCTTGATTTGGTCTTTTGTTTGGATAAGGGGGATATTCTGTGGTTGAGGATCCTGTGGTCTCCCCATTGTCATGGATGGACCACTACCTGGTTAAAGTTGGTTTCATGGCCACAATCCAGCCATGCAGGGGTGATGGACCTATTAAGATGGTCTGCTCAAGAAGGCTGCTGGATACAGTAGGATTCCAAAAATCCTTGAAGAGTTTTTAATGCTGGTGCTGCTAGGGATTCTGTTGATGCCCTGGTGGGACCCTGAAATAGGGAACACATCAGAGCAGTAGGCATGATGGCTCCTGAGTATCCCTTCCGGCCTGCTTTAAAAGTGGCCTCCTGGTATACAGAAGAGTTTTAGGGACTGAAGTTCTCCACTTACAGGAATGTAAGTGGAGAACTCGGCTCGAATTTGACAGGACACTACATAGAGTCTATTTGAAGGTTTATGCAGATGCGGTGTGTGCAGCAAAAAAAAAATTGGTCTGTGTGCATTGCTTCTGCAGGTTCGTTTTCAGCAGAGGTGTTCTGGGTCGTGAGGAGTTTGATTCAAGCTCTGTCTGTTTTGAATCAGTCCCTGGAGACTATGTTCTACTGCTGAAATACTTTTAATGGGTCCTTTGCAGACAAAATAACTTGTATTTGGGCCAATTGGACTCCACTATTTCTGCAGTCTATTAAGGGGGTGTCCAGCAATCCCTCTTGCAGTATTAGATTGGACCAGTCTCAGTGTGTGATACCTCAGGATGTGAACAAGCTGCTTGGGGTGGTGCGTCCTACCATTTATTCTCTGGATCCTTGCCTGACTTGGCTGCTTCTGTCTAGCAGGGAAATTGTTGGAAATGGCCTAGTTAATATCATTAAATCATCACTGGTGGGGGTGGGGTTAGGATGCCTCCTTGTTTGAAGGAGGCAGTGCTTAGACTGCTTCTTAAGAAGCCTTCCCTAGATCCCTCAGTGATGGATAGTTATAGGCCAGTCTTCAATCTCCATGGTTGGGCAAGGTGATTGAGAGAGTGTGGCTAACCAGCTCCAGGAAGTTTTGGAGGAAACTGATTATCTAGACTCATTTCAAACTGGCGTTAGAGCAGGCTTTGGGGTTGAGACGGCCATGGTCAGCCTAATGGATGACCTTTACCAAGGAATCAACAGAAGGAGTGTGATTCTGCTGGTTCTTCTGGATCTCTCGGCGGTGTTCGAAACCATCGGCCATGGTATTCTTCTGGTTTGCCTGTGGGAGTTGGGGGTAGGAGGCACTGCTTTGCAGTGGTTCTGCTCCTATCTCTTGGGCAGATTCCCGATGGTGGAGCTTCGCGACAGTTGCTGCTCAAAACAGGAGCTATTACACCAATGGTTTTTAACATCTACATGAAACCGCTGGGTGAGCTCATCAGATTTAGTGCAAGGTGTTATCAGTATGCTGATGACACCCACCTCTATTTCTCCTTATCATCATGACATGGCGTTCATTCCCTAAATGCTTGCTTATGGGTTGGATGAGGGACAACAAATTGAAGCTTAATCCAAGAAAGACTGAGGTGCTCATTGTAGGGGATCAGAATTTGAGGGATTAGTTAGATCTTCCTGTGCTGGATGGGGTTACACCCCCCCTCCCAGAAGGAAGAGATACACAGCTTGGGAGTGCTCTTGGATCCAGGCCTCACCCTGGTATCTCAGGTGGAGGCCATGGCCAGTACTGCTTTCTATCAGCTTCGACTGATTCGACAGCTGCGTCCATTCCTCAGAGAGGATGACCTCAAAACAGTGGTGCATCAGCTGGTAACCTCCAGGCTTCACTATTGCAATGCACTCTACATTGGACTGCCTTTGTACATAGTTTGGAAACTTCATTTAGTTCAAAATGCAGCAGCCAGACTGGGGTATCCCAGAGAGACCATATTATGCCTGTCCTCAAACAGTTGCACTGGCTGCCAATATGTTTCTGGGCAAAATACAAAGTGCTGGTCATCACCTTTAAAGCCCTGAATGGCTTAGATCCAGGTTACCTTTGAGAGCACCTTCTTCTGTATGATCCCCATCGCACACTGGAGTCATCTGGAATGGTCCTTCTCCGGTTACCACTGATATGTTTGGTGGCAGCTCGGAACCAGGCCTTCACCATAGCTGCTCCTGGCTTGTGGAATGAATGCACTGCCGGCAGATAATGGGTAGTTTGGGCTAATGCGTAGTTTGGGCTAATGGTGTAGCGTGGAAGTGACATGATTAGCAAGCCAGAGGTTGCAGGTTTAAATCCCCGCTGGTATGTTTCCCAGACTATGGGAAATCCGAAATACCTATATCGGGCAGCAGCGATATAGAAAAGATGCTGAAAGGCCTCATCTCATACGCACAGGAGATGGAAATGGTAAACTCCTCTTGTATTCTACCAAAAGACAACCACAGGGCTCTGTGGTCACCAGGAGTTGACACTGACTTGATGGCACACTTTACCTAGTTTTGGCCCATTGTTGGCCTTCAAGAGAGTCCTAAAAATGTATTTTTTCGGCCTGGTCTTCCAAGGTTTTAAAATTGTTCCTAAATATTTTTAATTGGTTTTAAATGGTTCTGAATGGTTTTAAATGTGTTTTTATATTGTTTTAAGCCATTTTGTTTAAATTGTGTTTATTTTTGTTTTTTACTTAATTTGATTTCTATATAGAAATAATAATAATAATAATAATTATTATTATTATTATTTAATTGTTGCTGTTGTTGTTTATTTGCTGTGCACCACCACCTAGCCACCCTTTGGCTAGGGCAATATAAAAATGTAATAAAACAAACAAATAAATATTGTGCATTTCAGTATGGCTTGCTCATAACAAGGCAGATTCCTTGTAGGGATGTGCAAAACTATTTGCGCTCAAAATGGTTTGAACTCGAAACGGCCGTTTTGAGTGTTTCAAGCTTGAAACAAAAAAACACCCTTTATTTTAAGAGCCTATTTTGAGCTCAGATTGAAACCACCTCATTTCAAGCTTGAATGGTTTTGAGTGATTCGAGCACCATTTTGGAGGGCTGCTATTCGATGAGATGTTTTGAGAATTTTGCGTTTCGTTTTGAGTTCAAAACTGGAGCACATCCCCAATTCCTTGACCACAACAAGGCAGTGCATTGTGTTTATACATTTTTTTTGCCACCCCAGAAGCTCTAGGCTGGCCTGCTTCTCTAATTTGCTTGAATGGGAACTGGAGGAGTTTGAGTTCCTTTTCTCAGCATTGATGGCTGGCTCTCCTGCCCTTGTGTTGCACATGTAGTAGTACAGGGGCCCAGCCTACGGAAGCAAACAGCTTGCTTTGAATACTTTCCTTGTTCAAAGCCAGAAATGTTTTCCCTTGGGATGGCAGACCCCTTGAGCCATGGAAATTCGAAAGCCATTCCCTTTCTGCTCTCTGTAGAGTTACGTTTTGCAGATGCAAATTGGAGCTTCAGCGGCAGTGTTTGCTTTGTGCTCTGCTTGTGACATCCTGTGATTATTTTCCCTAATTTGGAAAAAAAGAAAACCTGTGTTTAACAAACCATTTCCACCCATGAGAAAGCAATGGGCTGGAATAGGAGTCAGTTTTCCATAACAAATGCAGGGAGAATCTGGGAAGGTTTATTTCAGTAAGGATGGGTGGACATCCTCTTCCTATTTGACCTGGCAAATCTGAGTTCAGCTGCATATGCATTATTTGTTTATTTTAATGGTGGTGCATTGGCTCGCACTGTGCAGTTACTTACCCCTCCGCCCCTCCCCTCCAATGTAGGTCTTGGAGGGCAGTCTTTTAGGGTGAGCAGATGAAACAGAGGACAATTTTACAGCCAGTAATTGATCAAATTATAAGTATGATCATCCAGCCTAATGAATGAATGAATGAATGAATGAATCAAAACCTGGTGGTTTTGAAGGCAGATATTGTGCTTATATTTTATAACAACTATAATATAGTTTTATTTAAATCAAGTCAATTTAAATGTATTTACATAAGGATATAAATCACCAAGGCAGCTTAAATAATTGGTCTGAATCAAGTTTCTTGTTTTAAACTTCTTCAAAACACCCTGTGCACTGTAGAACTATTTCTGCTTAGAAGCAAGAGACAGATGATAAATAAATAAACTTTATTATAGTCTTTGACCAGTACAGAAAATTTGAAGGAAGGAACATAACATCACACCTGTTCAGCAATATAGCAACAATATAGTTTTATGAATATACGACAGAATAAATTATTCCATTATGTTAGTCATTAGATGTCAAATATTCATTGCTATTAAAAAAAAACCTTAGCCACCTTGTAAGTAACAATGTGATGATCTGACAAGAGAAATTAAATATACCGGCTGAACCTGTACAGAGCATCAGTGCGGCAGTACACTCCCCCCCTTCTGCCCACCACCACCCCTTCTGCCCCAGTCCCCTCTCCCCTGCCCCCTTCTGCCCCAGTCTCCACTTCTCCCTGCCCCCTTCTGCCCTAGTCTCTTCTGCTTTCTCGCTGTCACTATTACTTATCTCCCGCCCGCCCAATCGACCACCATTATTTCTCACCCACCTGCTCCTCTCTCCTCTGCCCCCTTCTGCCCCGGTCTCCCCTCTCCCCCCGCCCCCTTCTGCCCCAGTCTCCGGTCTCTCACCACCCCCTTCTGCCCCGGTCTCTGCTCTCCCCCTGCTCCCTCCTGCCCCAGTCTCCCGTCTCCAACCACCCCCTTCTGCCCCAGTCTCCTCTCTCCCCCCACCCCTTCTTCACCAGTCTCCCCTCTCCCCCGCCCCCTTCTGCCCCGGTCTCCCTTCTCCCCCCGGTCCCCTAACCCATTCTGCTCTGCTTTCTCACTGCCACCATTATTTATCTCCCACCCACGCCACTCCCAAAGCGGCCTTACTTCCTGTCAGGTGGCTTGAAGGTGGATGCCTGGTGTCTCACCGCCTTTGATGCTGTATCCTCCCAAGGCAATGGGTCCAGTTTCCTCCTTTCTTCCTCCTTTTCCCTGACTCTGCCGATTCCCCTTCAATTCTGCTTCTGCCTCCTCTCTCCCGGGCCTGCCTCCCTGGCTGGCGTTCCCTCCCAAGGCAATGGTTGGAACTCTTGCAGGACCTTGCAAGAGTTCCAGCAGGCATCCAGATGCATCCCCACATCCCCATGCAGTTCCCTACTCAATCGGTCGCAAGAGAATTAAATATATAGAAGATACTTCATCCTCTCTGCCTGGTATATCCTTCTTCTCTGCTTAGTATGTCTTAATTTTTATAGGGACTCGACTTACACAAGTCCCTATAAAAATTGCAATACAACATCCTCTATGGCCTGTGCATCACATGAGCAGTAGCATTCAGAATAAGAAACCTGACCATATCTACCATACAGAACTGCCAAGGGTAATACATCAAAGCAGGCTAGCACAAATGCTCTAGATTACTTAGGAGTAATTAGAGCTTGACAATAATCAGCTGGCTTCGTACTAAAGGCAAATCTCCATATTTTGAGCCATTTCGGGGCCCTATGTATCTCCTGTTGCCATTCCATATCTAATATTTTTGCTTTATAGCCTTTCTTGCTTGTTCGTAGCCCGAAGAGACAGATGTTTATTTGGGTCTCGTCTATACCATTGGGTCCCCATGTGTTGTTGGATTACAACTAACTCCCATCATCCTCATCCACAATGGCTGAAAACATATAGTCCGAAACCACATAGGTACCAAAAGCATATAGTCAAAAAACATATGGGGATCTAAGGTCGGAAACCTCTGCTCTATATACATGCTGAAGGGTAAAGGTCCAGAACTTTCCATAAACGAGAGCAGGTAGTACTTGGGCAAACAGTGCTTCTCAATGAGAGGAAAAGGAAATGTTTCCCTCAGTTTGGCTAATAGTGTTATTTATTTGTTTATGTTAAGAAAAGAACAGCTCAGATAACTGGAGGACATAAACTGACATCTCAAGAGTCAGTTTCCCCCCTATTTCTAAAACCTTTTAAGTTTTATTTGATCATTAAATGTGATCAATTCATCTTCCACGGTTGCTCAGTCCAAAAACCAAGCAGCTACCATTGGAGGTTTGTCAGTTTTCAAGTGTTGCACAAATATGGAGTGTGCTTCACTGGCCAAAGAAATAGCTCCATTGTATGTAATTGAAAATCAGGGTGAATATTCATAAGTGCCACCTCAGGTAAAGGACCCGTAGGCTGGTTGGTGATTTTTCGCTTACTTTCCAGTGGGCTTATGAGGTCACCTGGCATTCTGTGTGTGTATCTGTGTGTGTATCCAGCTCTGTGTGTGTGTCCCCACCCCCATCAAAAAGCCTGGACCAATATGAACCAAATCGGGTACTGTTGCAGGGACACCTCAACGGCATAGATTGTGATGACGTCAACTCACCCCAGTTCAAGATGGCGGATGCATAAACCTTTGAGGTGCAAGTGGCCTAACTTGTGGACTTTCTAACTGATTTGAACAAAGGTAGGGACAATTGTAGTGAGTGACACACAGGAACACCTCAATGGTGTGGTTTGTAATGATGCCATCCACACCAGTCCAAGATGGTGGATGTGTGGACGTTTGAGGTGCAAGAGATCTAACTTGTGGACCACCTAACTGGTATGAACTGAATTTAGTTCAGTTGTAGGGATAGTGAAAGGAAAGTAGGCAGATTAGTTCTTACTAGAATTTGAACATTACTAGAACAACTTGATCCTATTTCCTATGGCTGGTCACGGACTGTAATAATCTACATACCTATCTACCTACTATATGGTATGCCTACACTTATATCACATGCCACCAAATGTAACACTTCAAAAAGGTATATTATTTGATCTTAAAAGACTTAAACCAGCTGGTAGTTTGTTTCATATCACAGACCAGTTACATGGATCTATAGATTGACTAGTACTTGCCAGTCAGAGACCATCTGTACCACCACATGATACTGATTTAGACATATGGTTAACTGCTGAGATCACATCTTTAGGAACTTAGGAAGCTGCCTTATACCGAGTCAGACTATTGGTCCAGCTAGCTCAGTACACAGACTGGTAGTGGCTTCTCCAAGGTCGCAGGCAGGAGTCTCTCTCAGCCCTATCTGAGGGAACTTGGAACTTTCTGCTCTTCCCAGAACGCCCCCCCCCCACCATCCCTTAAGGGGAATATCAGATTTAAATACAAACCAGGGTGGACCCTGCTTAGCAAAGGGGAAAATTAATGTTTGCTACCACAAGACCAGCTCTCCTCCCATAAACAAGCTCTCCTCCCTATATATTTTTAGATATATATAGGAGTTGGACAGCACTAAAGGATCTGAGTTCTACCAGGTTATGAGATGCTTTTTGTGGTACAGGGAGACAGGGCTAGCTCCCCTTCCAGTGGTTCCAATTTGGATCGCCACCACTCCTGGCCATTTTTGTGTGTGAAAGAGGCAACATGTCTAGTGTAAAGCATTTCTTTTAATACCACATCAATTGCAGCAGGTAGTTTGGTCCTCTGAAATAACTAGTCCATCAGTATCAGACTACTGCATCAGAGGCCGTCGGAGTGTGCCTGGGTGTGACTCAATTAGTCAAATCACACTCCTTATTTAGCACAGAGCTCCTGCCTTTTTGTCTTGTGTTCCATTGCTACAGTCTGATTGAACAGGAGCACAATTGGCATGATGATGTGTCGGGAGCTGCTGGCTGTTCTGCTGTGTCTTGCAGGTACTATGGAACTGAGTTCTGTGGGGATTGGCATTTGTGACTGGGAAAGATTTGGAAGCCTCTTCTTAAATGGGATACAGGCTTAGAGTAGTAAAGATTGCTTCTTTAAGGGGCCACACACTTTGGATTCCCGCCCTGACCAAGAGTTTTGGAACTAGATTTCAGTACGCATTGGCTAAGGAAATGACAAAGTCCAGGCAGGCTCTAATGAGAAGTTTTCGATGACTTCTAGGGACAGCGGTTTTAATGGAGTCAAATATCTTCCGGATAGACTACAGTATGTATAGGGTAAGCTTCTTCTATGGTGCTTGTCCCTGATGAATCCCACACAGACCACAGAGAGGAACAGATGCTGTAGCAAGAGGGTTTCAGCACCAGGCATGCCACCTGGATGATCAATGTTATGAAGAAACTGTTAGAAACTTCGGGGGGTGGGGGGCAAGTCCATACTTTATTTAGGGTCAGAGGTGTACCTAGGTAATTTTGGAGCCTGGACCTAAAGACCTTTGTCCCCGACCCCCCTCTCCCCACTGCCACAAGATAAGATGAAATTTTTAGAAGAAATTCTGCTTAAGATGCATCCCACTGATCTAAACATCCCACATTTTGCATGAATAGTCCTGTCACTTATGTTAGCTGAATGCACTATTTGTGACATCAGAACATGCTCAGGGAAAGCTGGAAACTTTTTTTTGGAGGGGGGGCTGCTTTTAGAATAAATTCTGCATAAGATACTTCCCACTAACCTGCACGTACCACATTTTCCATGGACAGTCCCAGTACTCTCTTATCTTCCTCACTTGCCTGTCTGGACTGTGCCAGTGCCAGCCCCGGCAAAAGCAGGGGGCATGGAGAGAAACACAGAGAAGAAACTCTTATTCGGCACTTGGCAGGCACGGGCAGTGGGGTGGGGGGAGAAACGTGCCGGCAGCAGTGGCAGGAAGCAGCAAATCTTCTTCCATCCTGACCCCAGCTGGCCTCAGGACAGGAGCTAGTGCAGCCTTTGTTCCTGCTGTGGCAGCTGCTGCCGCCACCGCCACTGTGTTTCCTCCCCTGCTGCCTACATTTCTTTCCCTCCAGTCCCCATTTCTTCCGCACGCTCCCTCCAGTCATGGCCAGCTGGGGTTGAAGCAGCTGTCTGCTCCACAGCTTCTCTAGCCCTGCCCGGCCTCACCAGCTGCCACCTCGACCAGTGAGGCTGGGGTCAGAGACGCTGCCGAGTAGACAGCAGCTTCTGCCCAACCAATTTTCCTGAGCCTTTGGACTTTGGATTGGAAGTCCAGCCCAAAGAGCCACTGTTCAAGGGGTAATGGTGGTGGTCATCACACTGCAGATTGAGAGCTGAAGTTCCAAGCCACGATCATGTGCTTTGTACTTTCTTCTTCTTTCGACACCTCACTACTACCAATGTTGAAGATTAAGAAGGTAAGCATTCCCTGCCCTCGACAAACATATTAGCTATCTGCTTGATCTCTGTTCCTCAAATATAAGGATTAGTGAAGGAATTTATATCCACATAAAATGGGTTAATTACATTGTGGTAACCATCGATCAAGAAGAAGGACAATGGAAGGCTTTTCATTATAGCTAATTTTCTGTTAGTCGAAGGACAAGAATGCTGATTTCTGCTCGATTATGAGAAATTTTATGGTATGAGAGTTTAACTCCCAAACAGGGACCCAGGCAACTTTTTTAGACTTCTCGTGACTCTTTTGCACATTTCCAGACTGTCTTAGGCAGCCCTGATGGCCAGGAACTTGAGTTCTTTGGAGATTTCTAGCATTTCATGTTCTGTGCTGTTGTAAGGGGGAAGTGGACAACTTGTTTGCACCTCTCATTTTTTATTCTCTCCCTATTGCATATGGGAAGCAGGACATTGAAACCCTTGCACTGAAGCCTAGGCTTGTATTCACATAAAGTCAGTCACAACTGCCTAGACATCAACTCATGGAATGAGGGAGGGAGGTTAATCCTCCAACATGCATCTGCACATATGATACGATTTAGCCAGTCTCATACATTATTTCCCCCCCCCAACTGAATAACTTCGGGTGATACTTTTAAAAAAGCACTCAGTTCTTTAACTATGGGATTTAAGGTAGCTTATAGTTAATATGTTTAGTTCCTGCAGAGTAATTATTACCATTCTGAACTATAGGAAAACCTCAGTATTCATGGCGATTCCATTCTCAGTGGCTACAGATACCAAAACTGTGAATACCAAGGCATTGGGGCAATGTAAAACTAGGGATAAGGTTCTGAAGGGGCAGAGCACTGCCACACCCATGAAATACAGTCAGGGAAAGTGCCCTATCATGCTCCGCAGCTCCAGCAATGCCCTCAAAGAGACTCAATTCTGCAGTTGTTTTGCTTTAAAATTGTGTTCCCCCACTCCCTTTTGAGCAAAAATGGTAGCCGGAAATGGCCTCAGAGGTAATTTCTGGCCATTCTTGATCCATGGATACATGAATTTAACTGTTTTAAAACCCATTTTTTCCTCACGTATACCGAGGTTGGGTGCCAGTCACCCAGCGGTGGATATGTGAAACCGTGGATGCTGGATCCATGAGTAACGAGGTCTTCCTGTATTCTGAAGGAAAAATATTCCATTAGTCTGCAGCCATTTCTGAGTCAATCCCTCTCTCTAAATCGTGGGATTTATGATAGAGTTCGTCAAGCTGTGATTTCTAAAGGTCAGATACTTAATCAGAGTTCTAATCACACTCCTAGGTATTTATCATACCTTAATGAGCTGATCCCAATGTGCGTAGGATAATAGGCTGCGTATGTATGCATGTACACCTCTTGTACAAAATACAGATGGCAGGTGAATTTTTTGGATTCTTGAGTAACTTTTCAAGAGAGTTGGGTTACATCTCCCCCACATCCCTGCCTCCAGCCAGTGTCAGTATCAGTGTCATACAACACAACTTTCTTGAGCAAAACAAATCCTTCTTCTGTTTCAGATTTCACTCCCATCAGCACCAGCTTTGCAGCTGACAAAAGACCCTCTGCTAATGAGGTGTTCCCAGCTTCCAGAGCCATAAAAAGTGCTGTACCAGCTCTTGGCCAAAATTTGGGTAAGTCTTGGACTGGATACTAGAAGAAACTGTTTCTGTCCCCCTCCTATTCATCCATCCTGTGATGACTGCTGTGTCTTGTTGGTTCATATTCCCTGCCTGAAAGTATTTGGATATGCAAGATAAGGCTTTAACTAATCACCTGAACGCGAACACACACACTTGGGAGGAAAGGTTGTGCCTGTTTCCCAGATAAGAGAGGCTTTGAACAAATCTGATGGTTCATGCAGGGGCATAGCAATGCTGGAATGGGCTGGGACTAAGAGTGCTGTTCAGCTCCTGCCTCCACTGCCTCGGCAAGGCAGAGAGCAAAGAGCAAGCTGCCGCCAGCTGGTGGCCTCCCTCTCCCAGAGGCCCAGAGACATCCCCGCCCCTTCACTTCTAGCTACACCCCTGAGCTCAGGCTGTTTAACTGAGTCTAGTGGTTAAACCTGAGAGCAGCTAGAAACAAAATTTAATTTTGTGTGGTGGTCAGCAAAGAAACAAAGATCTCCCACCATATGGTTTTTCTTATGGAAGTTGCCTAGCAAAGTACTGCAACGTCTATCCAATCAGTGCTGGCACTAGCGAAACAATCGACTGGGAACTATAGGCAGCAGTGGCTTTGGGGTCCTCCCTGGGCAAGATATCTTCAGTGGCCCCCCTTAGCCTGGAAGAGGCAAGGCATGCCTCTGCCCTTCCTTGCTTTCTCTGCCTTTTGTAGGTGTCCCATGCAAAGTTAGGGTTGTGGGCCTTTTGCCGATTTAAAGGCCTGTGAAATGCTGCCCTTACTGCACACCAGAGCTGACTCAAAAAAAAGGCATAATACGTTTAAAAGAGCCAAGCTGTGTCTTGATCATGCTGCCACTAGCTGTTGGGGAAAGGGGTGCTCTGAAGACCAAGCAGGTGCCTATGGAAATAACACTGAGATCTGGTGACAGCTGGTCTATAGTATAGTGGCTAACAAGCCTCCAGTTCAGATCTTACAGCCATTAACTCACTAGGTGGCCTTAGACAAGACACACACACACACAGAGCCTCAACTCTCCTTTCTACACAATAGGCAAAATAATACAGAATAATTTAAGTATGCAGGAAGAGGCTTCCTGGATCAGTCCTAAAGCCAACCAAATCAATAATCCTGTATTCAACAATGACTAGGTAGCTGTTTTCAGGAAGCTCACCAGCATACATAAATAAGGATTACAGACAATGTACATGGAACACTTTGAACATCTGAGTAAAGCTCAAAATGAATGCTAAGTATAATTGTTGTTAAGATGTATCAAACCATGTGGCACTTTCCCTTTGGAGGTCCCATTCATTATTTATTTATTCATTCATTCATTCAATTTATATACCTCCCTTCCAAAAGGGCTCACTACTGCAACCACCCTTCTTCATTCCTTCCCCCCTCCACCCCCCACTGGCCCAGGTGTCAGACGCAGAGCCAGTCTTGCAATTGACGGTATCCTTGGTGGCAGGACAGGATCTGCAAGCGGAACTGGCATTGGTGGTAACCTTGGAGAAAGGGAAGGCACAGCAAGCAGAATTGATCTTAGCCTTGGAGGTATTCTTGGAAGTTTCCTTGGAGGAAACACGGGCAGCTCTGGAAGTTCCAGCACCAACTCTCAGTCAGGTATTTGGGACAGATGATTAATTCAAATAACCTCCTCTGTACTGTTTATCCCCACAACATCAAAGCTCAAAATGTGTGGACAACATATGCAGAACAGTGTAAAACTATATGCTGCAGGGGGTGGTCAGGAAGGGGTGAGAGAGGGGGAGGGAGCACCCCTCTTCTTCAACAATATACCCACTGCAGCATTAATGAGTCACCCACCAGTCCACCCATATTGCCCCTAATACAACTTCTGCTGCTGATGCTCTCTCTTAATGCAGATTCCAAGTACCTGGTTGTGAAAGTAGACTTGGTTTCTACCAGCCTGGGAAACATTTCGGATCTGATTCAGCCACTTCTGAGCGAGGTAAGATGTTGTGAAAGAACACTAGCAGCAGAGAGCTACAAACTCTAGTCTATACATGTGGTGGCCCACCCTTCATGTACAAAATAAACATACGGGGAAGGGGAAATGGCCACATGAAGACATCAAACTATGTAATCTGTTCCAGGTACACATGTGTAACATTTGGCTCACTTGGGTACATGTCGCTGTTCCTCTGTTCTAGCTGTTTTCAAAACACTACAATCCTTTCCCAGAACAGATTCCTTCCCCAGAGGCCTTTATACCAGCTACAGAATCTTGCAACATCTCTCGGTGAAGGCAGCTTGGCACTCAGGCTTCATGCTCCCCTTCCATTAGATGTACTGACTTTGGGGCTGTATAATGCCAGAGCAGTGCCATTCAAAAACCTTACTGTCTGCTGACAGTGGTCTGAATGCAAGTGGCAGGCCTCTCCTGGTAGGGGAAGCCCAAGACTTTTTTTTGGCTGGAGGCAAAGGGCAATATGACACCTCTTCCCATCTGCAGGTGGGTGCTCAGCATTCTCAGGCCATGCCGCCAAGCCAAGCCGTGGTGGCAGCAGCTCAAGTTGGTGGGGAAAGGAAAGAAGAGGTACAACCCATTTTGGGTGAGGAAGGGGAAAGCAATAGTGCATCCTAGCGAGGCAAAGAAGGACAATGATGGCAGATGGCAGGTTGGTGCCAATGGTGCTCCCACTTGCTGCCCTCTATACCTGAGATGACCGACTCACTTTGCCTCATGAAAGGCTTGCTCCTCTCTGCTGGGCCAGAAAAAGACGCACAGAGGTGTACGTCTAGAATGGACTGGGACTTTCAACAATTGTAACAATTGTAGACTAACTGCATAACCTGGCTTATTAAGAAGAAAGCCAAATCAATTGCCATTTTTAGCCTACTTTCCAGTAGGCTTATGAGATCGATACAATAAATCTTTATTGTCATTGTCCTGTACAGAACAACGAGATTGAAAGCAAAGCCCGGCATTGTGTGTGTGTGTGTCCCCCCGCCATCAACTTCACAACGCCTGGACCAATATGAACCAAATTTGGCACAGCTGTTGGGACACATAGAGACACCTCAACGGTTGTTGTGATTATGTCACCTACCCCAATCCAAGATGTCGGACATGTAAACACGTGAGGCGCAAGTGGGCTAACGTGTGAACTGCTTAACCGATTGGAACCAAATTTGGTACAGCTGTAGGGACACATAGGGATGCCCAAATGCTGTGGTGTGCGATGATGTCTTCCACTCCAATTCAAGATGGCAGCCGCATGAACATCCAAGGCGCAAGCGGGTTAATTTGTGGACTGTCTAACCCATTTAAGTCAAATTGCGTACAGTTGCAGTGAGTGACACACAGAGACACCCCAACAGCATAGTTTGTGATGATGCCATTCATCTTGATCCAAGATGGTGGACTGATACACTTTGGAAGTGCAAGTGGGCTAACTTGTGAACTGCTTAACTGATTTGAACCAAATTTCTACAGCTGTAGGGACACCTCAATGGCATAGATTGTGACAATGTCCTCCACCTTGATCCAAGATGGCAGACACGTAAACCTTTGAGGTGTAAGTGCAGTAACTTGTAGACAGTCTAACTGATTTGAACCAAATTTGCTACAGCTGTATGGACACATAGAGATGTCCCAGTGGTGTAGTTTGTGATTATGTCATCCACCTTGATCCAAGATGGTGGATGTGTGAACTTTTGAGGTGCAAGTGCACTAACTTGGGGACTATCTAACCCATTTGAACCAAATTTGATACAGTTGGAGTGACACACAGGGACACCTCAACTGTATAGTTTGTAAGATGGTGGATGCATGAACATTTGAGGTGCAAGAGATCTAACTTGTAAACCTCCATTTTCACCAAATTTAGTCCAGTTGTAGAGACAGTGAAAGGAAAGTAGGCTGATTAGTTCTTACTAGAACAACTTGTTCTTGCATCAGAACAGGAAACAGTGGCCTCATTGCTTTGTTCAACAAGAGCAGAACAGGGTTCAGGGAGTCAAGTCTTCATTACGTTCTCCTGATTGTTATATTTTTGCTTACTGGAATTAATGAATTGGGAGTGGTAGAGGGGAAGGAACTGGTCAGACAGGAAAGGTCCTCCGAGATACTAGGCTGGTAAATTAAAGTACCTCTGCAAAAGAGCCTCCATCTGAAAAGTTGGTCTTAGGAGTAACATGACTCTTAGCATGCTTTTCTTTTGTATGTGCCAGGTGGAAATGCTGCTGGCAACAGGCTTTTCCAAAGAGACCTTCCAGTTGACATGGCTCACCTATGATCAATAGCAAGAGCAGAAGAACATACTCCTGTGCTGGCCCTAGCAGATGAACCGGCCAGGCCCTTCCCGCTCAACATTCTCAGGCCCTGCTCATGGCCCTGCCACTAACAGAGATCCAGTTGGCGAGGACTGGAGACAGGGCCTTTTCAGTTGTGGCCTCTCAGCTTTGGAATGCCTGCTCCAAAGAGCTTCGCAATGCTCCTTCTTCTCAGTGTTTTATTTTTAAAACACACAACAGTTTAACACACATCATCTTAAAGATGCTTTTAAAGTATTTATCTGCTGCTTATATCTAGTAGGTTCATTAATAAATTTAAATTTATAGTTCTAAATTTTTGGTTTTTTCACAACTTTTAATTTGAAACATTTTTTTAAAATGTAATTTTAAATGTTGTTTTAACCTGGTCTTTTGACTTGTTTAACTTTATTAGTCTTATTTTACATTGTATCTATTTAATGTTGTAAGCCGCCCCAAGCAGTAGTGTACTGGAGGGGCAGGGTATAAATATTTTAAACAAACAAAAATACTCCTAGCAAAGGCTGGGACTGCCTCCCAATGAAGGGAGAGAAGGTGGGGGAAAGAAGTAAAAACACCATCAATTTGTATGGTGGGGCTGCCTTGACTCCAGCTGAATAGGTAACAGATTAGGAGGGTATCAAGTGACAGTGTGGAGGTGAAGATGAAGCCAAATGATTCATGCTAAATGATTAACTGCCGAGCTGAGGGAAGTGACAAGACCAAGGTAGTGCCTGTCCATGTCCAGCTGGACGTTCTAAACATACATTTGCCATATTTAAAGCTCACTATATTTCAGGAAGTACACATGCAGTTCTCTGTCTTCAGATGTGCTTAAAATATGTAAAAATGCTATAGCCCATTTTCATTAAGAGTGAAGCTTAAGAATCAATTAATGCGACACTGAAATATCTATAGTGACTGTGGCTGTGTCAAGCTTTTCAAAATCCCTCCGCGGAAAGCAAGCACTCCAGGTGCCAGGACAAGCCATGAGCACAGTGACACGTGATAACAGCATGCACGTGAAGTTTGTTGCACATGTACCAGGTGTGAAAGTTTTAGGAAGTTCCTGTTGTGGCTTTTCAGTGCATGCAAGCAAGACAATGGCTACATACAATCAATCAATCAATCAATCAATCAATCAAATAAATAAATAAATAAATAATCCATTAGAGTTAATAGGTTGCCAGAGATAAGTCCAGGTTGGCAGGAGTCACCAGCATACGTGCCAGGAGCCTATGCAGGGGAGCTTACATGGTTAGGTGGGAAATCAGTGGTGGCTCAGACTCCAGAGGCTCCTTGGACTCCACCCACCCTCTGCATTGCAGATAGGAAGGGGATAAAGCAGAAGCTCCTCCTCTGAGCCACTACACTGCTGCCACCACATTGCCCCCATTCACTGATGGGGAGGTCAGTGGCTCATCAGTAGCCCTACTGAGCTCCTCTCCCCCCAGTTGGTGAAAGGGCTTCCTCACAGAGGCCCCTGAATCATTGCAAAGGTTTCTGAGAGAAATCCCACTGACTATCAGGGGATGGAGAAAGCAGCAGTAGTGTGTATCTCTTGACTGACTCACACCACTGCTGCCACTTTCTGCTGTTCTCCATATGGGGTCTGGTGGCTCAAAGGCTGGCTGTTGGATCTCATATAGCCTGGGTCCCGCCATCCAGAGGCCAACCTAGCCAACCCCTGGAGCCAGCCTTGCTTGTTGCGGTTAATGCTTATAAAGAAGTGCTTGTAACATTTGAAGCAGGCCAGTGTTTGTGTAGTGATAAAGCTCTATGCATGATAACCTGGGGGTGGGGGGAGGAAAGGAAGCAAAGATGTACTTCACCCAAGTTACCACAGGGTGTCCCCCCCTTCCCTGTATTGTAGCAGTGCTAGCAAAAAGCAGCAGAAAGCTAGAATGAGTAATAATGCATCTTTAGAAACTATCTACAATTCTGGTATATCAGATCTTTTGAGCCACAAGTGATGCTGTGACAATAGATACAAGAATCTCACGAACTACATAGTGTGCATTTGTTGTTGTTTTAAATAATGCAGGTCTTGTTTACATTTACTCTGTGTTCATGACTTCCTTTTTCTGCATAAATATTACTTACTTTCTGTGGGTATACCAATATCTCCCTTCCATTGGGACATCCCATACAGTACATTCCATGCCATTGGGACATTCCATACCCCCTTGCAGACAGTAGGATGGATGGCACTGGGCTTGCAAGGCCACTCTATCCCCCTCTGCCCCCAGGGGGACCGCAGTAATGACTATAAATTCTAGAACTATTGGCCCTGCCCATTTCATACTGGTTCCCTTGCAATGCTTCAAATTATGGCTGAATCTTCTTCAAGCAATAATCAAACCAGGTTTGTAATAAACAGTCACATTCAAATATTTAAGCAAACATGACTTTTGTTTATTAATAATAATAATAATAATAATAATAATAATTATTATTATTATTATTATTATTATTTTATATTATAAATATATTTATTATATTATTATTTATTTACACAGTCAGATAGGTGTTATTGACTGGTTTATTTTATCCAGACATCGAGTCCTTCCCAAGGACCTGGGATGGCTGAATTTTATCATCAATGCTGTTGCTGTTATTATAGATATCGTTGCAGAATATAGGCTGTTCCCAGTAAAGTTGCTTTTTGTAACTGGCTGATGGTGATTTCTGTGGCCCCTATGGTGTTGAGGTGCTTTTCAAGGTCTTTTGGAACTGCACCCAGGGCGCCAATTACCACTGGGATTATTTTGGTCTTTTTCTGCCACAGGGAGAACTGGATCCAGGAGCATTCCCCAAGCTACAGACTTGGAGTGCAACCCAAACCCAAACAGGCTGTACACCGTATCCCAGATCAGATAATTCCTCCCACAATAATCAACAGTAGTTCCATCTGGTCTAGTTAAAGTTTCAGTATATTCACCCACCTCCAGTCCATCATTGTTAACATCCCTAGGATTTAGAGCTGAGTATCACTGGTATGCTGGTGATACCTAAATCCATATCTGGATGGCTTCACTCAGTGGTTTCATATAAATGTTGAACATTATGGGCAATAAGAGGAATTATTGTGGTACCCCATAAACTGTTGGCCATGAGGTGGAGCCTTCTGAGATCTATCCTCCAGGAAAGACTCACTGAACTATCTGAAAATAGACCTTACCAGGCCTATATCAGCAAAGCATTCAGAAGGATACTATCATTGATTGCACCAAAAGCTGCTGAGGGGTCCAAGAAAATTCATTGGGTCACATTCCTACTGTCCACCTCCCAGGACAGATCACCCACTAAGGCAGTTTTAGTCCTGAAACAAGCCTAGAAACTGAATGAAATTGATCTAGATAATTGGTCTCCTCCAGGAAAATGTGGTTTCACTTACAGATGTGTATGAACCAAGGTCCAAATCGAACCTTGTCCAAACCAGTCTGGCACCGAACCACATCCCTAATTTAATTCAGCTGTCATATACTAGTGGGAATGTGTTCTGAGAGGGGCTGGGCCAAGACATTTTGGTGCTCAGAGCCAAAGACTTAGATGGCAGCCCTTCCCACACTAATTAAAATGGAACACAGTCTACTAGAGTTCAAGTTGTGCCCAAACCCCACTGAAAACTCAGATCTTCTTCCCAATCTGCTGTCCTGATTGGGCTCCAAATCCATCACCATCTGTGAGGAGCCTTGGGATCCTGAGGCCATTTAAAGTCCAAAGCTCCATCTCTTTATGCTTTGTTCAGCCATTCATCTTTTCAGATTTAAGGCTGGACAAAGAGCTGAAATTACAGGCCTCACATTGCTTAGAAAAAGACATTTCCAGTCATCCTGCTCTAGAGTCCTCTCACCACTCAAGTGTTAATCAGTGCAGACACAAAGAGAGTCCCAAGTGTTTAAAGTTAAAGTTTATTTTGTAATTCTTTGTAGGAATATCAATAAAAGACGTCAAATGTATCTATATCTGTACATATACAAGAAACTGTCCAAAAATATTCACAGAACAAAAATAAATCTTCTTTAGAACAAATCCAGACAATGAAATGCAGAAGTGGATCCTGAAGACCCCAAAGAGACCAGCACTACTGGCATAAAAATACAGGTTGTAGGGAGGGGGTGGGGAGAAGGAAACAAGGTAATGTGTTAAGGGGTAAACCTTACTGAAATAAATTATCCAAAGCTAGCATTGCAAAAAAGAGTCCTGTAAGATAACATTCTTATTAAGGCCCCGAAGACAGCAGATCTATTTTACAGGTACAGTTCCTAGAAGAAGAAGAAGAAGATCTCACCAACATGTGCTCCCCCCCCCCCCGCTTCTCTCATGGGAGCTAAGCTAATGAAAGGACAGAGATTTCTCTATACCAAGATCAATGCAATTAGGAAACAAGCAAGTGTGTTTTGGGGCCATGGTTAGTCTCATTGCAAAGCTGCTGAGGTGGAAACCAAGAGCTTTGCATTTCTGGAAGCACATCACTCTCTTCATGATGGGGGTAGTGGCGATGTGTGGGAGCCTCAAAGAGCAAAGCATTTCTGCAACTCAGTCCACCCTCCCTTAGAGATGTCACATTGGTAGAGATATCTACATCCTCTCCCATTTAGAGACTTTACAGGAAACTGGAGGGAAATGGCGGAGGGCTACAGGGAAAAATGGAAGACGGGGATGCTGCAACTGTAATTGTTGTGTCTCCTCCCACTATGCTGCTGCCACGACTCATCCACATGAGCCTTGTCTCTGCCTGCTGGGTTTCCCTTCAAAGTACAATGGATAGGTAAGCAATGTCCCACCGAAGGAGCAGGCTGCTAGCCCCTGGACTGATCTCTTGACAAAATAAGACAAGATTAAAATATATTATCTAAGCTAAACATCTTATGGATGGGTAAGACTGCGAGAATAAGAATGAACAGATCGCCTACATTTCTGTTCTCTCTTTTTTGCCAACCATGGTTGTAAAAACAATGCAGTAGAAGTTATGGATTTAATTCAATCCTCAGAACATCAGTTTATTTGAAATCATGAGGTCCCAAAGGGCAAAGAAGAGCATAAAGCAGCATTAGGCATGAAGAGGAGGATTGGCAGTCTCAAATGTTATAAAATACTAGCCTGCTGCCATTTTGACTGAAGTGCCAGTGGTGGGAAATGAAGGGTATTTATCTCATTTGGCCGATAGGACAGTAAGGTCCTACTTTGCCCTTAAAAGGGTAATGGGTCCTACTTTACCCTTAAAAGGGTAATGCTAGAGTAAAAAGGGTAAAATCTCAACTAAATTTATTCTAGCACATTTATTTTATAACAACCTGGGATAAATTATATAAAACATTTGCTCCTATCCCATCACCTCTCTCCTCTGTAATTCATCACAAGGGCTTTTCTGTAGCTAAAAGATTAATTTTGGTGCATGGGAAAAGACTAGGTTAGTTGACACTGTTTTATGATTTACATATTAGGAAAAGGTTTTGATATACATGATGAGCAAGTGAGATAAAATGCAAGATCAGCCTCCTTTGTTCTTTTTTCTTCTAGTGCTGACAAGTAAGGAATTTGTGGCTAAAAGTGCAAAGAAATTTCAAGGTAACGAGGGATCTGAACAAGTTTGAATGTCTATCATTAGCTTTAAATACATGTAAAGGACTTTTCTCCAAATTATTTGTTTTCTCAACATGGTGCATATGAAAATAGGATCCGCAGCCCAAAATATCAATGAAACAGTGGAATGACATCTGTAACGCAGGCCAAATGATGCATTAAATGTAGCAATAAAATAGAACAAATATAAAATTATCTTCCAGTAGTACTTGTACACCTGCAAGAATTAAAATAATGCACAGTATTGTCACTGGGAGATGCTGGATGTATCAGGCAAATGAGGCTGAATCCTTGCATATTTGCTAATTATGTAAATTGTAAGAGGCTATTGGAAGGAGAGACTAAAAGTGATCCAGGAATGAATGGGAAGAACATTTACTTATAAGATAACATCATGTGATGTAACATATCACATGCTGTTCTCTTAGGGTCAAATTAGATGTTTGGCAGCAGACTCATATCTGGGGTACTCAGCTCATCACTGAAAGACTTCAAAGTGGCAGGGTAGGAGGCATTTGGCAGCACAGAAGTGATGTGGGATGTGTAACCCATGTCCCACCTCCCCATCCATTTTCCTCTGCTATGCAGCAAACATCTACCCTGGAACTCCAGCTGGGGAAGAGTGGCTGGGATCACAAGGGTTAAGCACCCACCACTTCTCTGCGTCCAACTTCACCCTTCTCCACTGCTTTGTAGTTGTTTAGTGGTGATCTATTTAGTGGTGATTTGTTTGTTTACAAAGCATCTTATTTGGTCCTCAAGTGATTCAAGCAAACACGTTAAAAAGAAACACAAATTCTGAACTTGAGACATAAAAGAGCAAATTATACTGTGGCTTCACACATAATGGTGGCAAGTAAATACAGAATAAATGCTGATTCCTGCCGAGCATGTGCTCCTCCAACCGGTGTCATGTGAAGCTGTTGGTGGCCCGCCTTCAGTCCAACACTGTCAAGCCAACTTGACAAATGTTGGTTAGTGATATTGGGTGAAATTTGGGCTGAGCTGGATCACCAGCATTCTCCGCTTCATATGGCATGGAACAGCAACAGCAGCAGCACGCCCTTGGCAGGAACTGGCGGTTCTTCCATACTTACTTTATGTGTGAAGCTGCCTGTAGTTAGCATAAACTAACTTGTGGTTAGCAAACCAGTTTCAAACCATGGTCTGATCTCTTCCTATGTTGCCCCCCGGGAAAAAAACCCAGGGTTTGTTGACTGCTGTGCATTTGGGCATTAAAACAAATTCTGGGTTGGGCTTGCCAAACTGATTTTGCATTATATCTAACTGGGTCAGAAAGTTGGTCAGAAATTAGTTAACTAACTGAACTATAGAAAAATTTGCTGTCAAAATTATTATTCTATAAAAATTTGTAAAACAACAGGAAACACTCAGTTAGGGAATAGTGTAGGAAAGTTTGTTAATGTGTGAACTTACTGCTATTATACAGATGTGGATGAGTAAGAAAAATTATGTACATATATTTCTAGAGAACAGGCAACTGTTCTTAGTTCTGTGGAATGAAAACAAACCTGAAGAAAGGGTACAATCACAAATACTGCTTTAATGTAGGTAATTAATGGACTGAAACAACAGAAGGATTTTGTTCAATTTCTTGGGGTGCAATTTACATACTATATCACTATTCTTTAAAAATTTCCAGTAAAAGTAAAAAACAATAAATAAAAAGTCTTTCAATATTTGGAGAGGAGAATGTTTTGCAGTGGGGTGAAGCAGAACTGCCCTGGATGGTGTGCAAGGAGTTTGGGTGAATGCCTTGGGGCAGGGGGAGAAAGAGAAAGATGTTTTGAGGGATGGGGAATTATGCCAACATCATTCCCTGATGCAAGTTTAAAGGTTGGGGGAAGGGAAGCCCCTTCCCCTCTTTGTGGATCTGCCCCAATCTCCTTGAAGAATCCCACTTGAAAGCAAGAGGCTCCAGGAGAAGTGGGGATGCAGAGATGACAACCATTATGCTGTTATAAAAGGTGGCATTTCCCCAGAGCGGCTGTCACCACATACAGTCCCACTGGGGCTCACTTGCAGTGTCGTGCCTGAAGGTAAGCACTGTCCTCCCGAGCTGCAGGCTGCCCTTTCCCAAGGTCCCTCTCCACCATTTTGAATTGTGCAGCAGCACTCCCGACGGGTGGGTGCTAGTTGATGCGCCTTCTGCCTCAGATGCACACCACAGATTGTGACCAAATCCTCAGAGGAGTAGGGGGAAAGTGCACCACTTGGGAAGGCGGCCCTGGCTGCCAGCTGCAACTCTGAAAGGAAGCCCTGACAGGCCTAGTTGCACATGTGAGGGTGGCAGCATTCTCTCCCCAAGCATTTTGCTTCGAAGCATGCAGCTTTGGGGAACACCCAGGGATCTGTGGCCAGGACTGGAGAGGTGGGAGAACGGAGAAGTTGGCAGTTGTGTTGGTGGGAGGAGTTGCTGCTAGCAGCTGCTGTTTTTAAATTCACCGTTCTCCGTGATGGAAAGCTTGGTGGGGTTGGTGGGAGAGATGCCGTTGCGGGCCTGCATGCTGTAGTGTTCCTTCACTTGCGTCAGGGCACTCATCAGCCGTGTGTTGGCTGAATCCAGAGAGAGAATCCTTTTTTCCTGGAGAGAAAAAAAACCCACACAGCACAAGATTAGAGGCATCCAGCTTCACCATAGTGTGGCACGGCTTTCACAGCTTCTTTATCCACAAGGTTTGCGTCTCAAGGTGACTTTGTATTCGTTAAGCAGTTTGTTTTAGGCCAACCCAGCCTGGACAGTACTCTGCAGCAGAACAAGATGAGCCTGCCTCTTTCTGCTGTCCAGCATCTCTTCTGTGGAAGCTGCCAATTAGCTATCATTTGAAACTAATTTAGGAGTGAATCATGTCAGGACATTGAGGCAGAAGCTAGCAGGGAGCTTCCTAGAGGTTTAAAGGTTAGTTTTGGCACACAGGAAAACAGAAAAAGGCAGTAGGGGAATATGAGAGAGTGGACTTGTTCTAGCGTGTAAGCAGAGTGTGTATGAACTTGGGCCTTCAGAGAGACACTCCTGGAGAGGGCTTACAGTACACCCCTGGTAGAAGGGAAATCGTCATTGCAAACAGATGCCAGCAGTGTAAGGGTGCAGCAGCAGCAACACAGGGAGGAAAACAGCCAGAAGCTGGAAAGAATAGTGATGAGTGATGGGAAGGAGCAAGGGGGGAGAAAGTGGAAGGTCACATGAAGGGGAGGGATGTGTGATGGGGAAAATGCCATTGACAAGACACAAAAACCAAACAGGGCGCCTGGCTCCTTAGACCCATTCCAGCTCGGTTACTCCAGGACTCGAGGGCATCAAAGCACGCTCCCTTTCTGGCTGCGGTTCAGCAACTGGGGGCTTCTGTGTTGAAGGAAAATGAATGGCTAAGCACATGAACAAGAGATGTGTAAATCGTTGGGATTGTAGGCAGCTGGGGAAAACAAATCAAAGAGGCACAAGGGCCTGCTTGGGTTTGATCTTGATTTAAAACTCCACCAAAAAGACAACAGCACAAAGGACCCCTACAAGGGGCTGGGCTGGCAGGCCTTCTAGTGGAAGAAGGAGAGCTGCACTCCAGCATTTCCACCTCAATAGCCACAGATGCAGCATGCAATGGCTCTGCATGGCACAATGCAAATGGGAGGAGGAAGAGGAGAAACATGTACAGAGGGGCACAAACAGGAGAGGAGGAACAAGTTGCTTTCCTCAGGAAGCAAAGGTAGAAAGGCCCACCAAGTGCTGCTCTTGCTGCACCATCTCTGCTCATGGGGTACTGCACACTAGGCCTAAGGAAATGAAGGGAGGCAGCACAGCAGCAGTGATGTGGGGTCATTCCTCAAAGGACTACTGAGCCCCCAAAGGTGGGCTTCCCAGCACAGCCGCTGTATTGCATAGACTCAAGCAAGAAGCTTCCAGCTCTTCCTCCCAGGCAAAGTTGTCCTATATTACTCAAGATCTGCATTTCTGAGAAATGCAGTTGACTGCTTTTTTATTTCCTCTCTTCAAACAGGTTTCTACCCTAGTGTTATTTTTCTGGGGAGGAAAGGGCTGACACAGAGGTTATTGCTGATCTATGTATTCAGGCTACGTGCAAACTGGCCTTCAGTTACCAACACCTATGCTTTGCCTACTATAAGCATGTTGCTTTTACAGAGTTCTCAGTGGGTGGGTACTTTGGGATCACAAGAGCCTTTAACTGGCTAACTAACTTTCTCACAGCAGTTTGGAAAAGACTGATATTATCAGTAATCTCAGAGCTGCTTTGAACATTCCAGAGAAGCAGTGAGAAAGGAAGTATGAGCAACTTGTGCTTCCTCTCCCCACACTTCCACGTCTCCTGTGAAGGTGGACAATGCCCATAACACACCATCCGACTCTGGATGAGGCCTGAAACCAGGAGAAAGGAAGCACAAGTCCTTCTCTCTCAAGTAATTCTTCTCTTTCTGCCTTCCTGTAATGTTCAAAGGGGGTCTTGGTTGTTGACAATTATAGGGAACCATCAGTTGTTTGTCATGGTACAAACCATGTCCATAAGATGTATGTATTTCTTATAGATGGGATGCATTTTTAATGATATTGAGGTCATTCACATGACCAGGTCTGCCTGGGCTAGTACAGCCCTACCTGGGTAGACCTGGTAGTGAGAACTGCCGGGATCGGCTCTGATCCCAGTGCTCCTCCGCCAGGTAGCCTGGTTTTCTTTTACCTGGGCTAAAAATGAGGTAGGAGGGGGAATGCATGCCCTCCTGCCCCACTGCCTGGTTGTGTGGGAGCATGGGCTGCTGGCAGCCAAAGAGGCTGGGGGAAGGAGTGACACAACTTCTGGAATTTCTACAATGCACTGCGCTACTCAGGCAGTGCATTGTGGGATTCCTGGTGGATTCCATTGTGGGATTCCTGGTGGCCAGATGTCCTTCCCCCCACGTCTCTCCTGCTGTACCGCAGCAGCGATCATGTGTGAGCACAGCGTGGCAATCTGCAGTCATGTGAGGGAAGGTAGGAACGATCCTGCCTTCTCCACAGCCCTCCCTGACCCAAGGTAAAATGGTTGTGTGAATGACCTTACTGTCTCACTGCTGCAGGCAATTATGCTTCAATGAGAAAAAGGTGATACTTCCTTGGATGCGGTCTGCCTACCTACCTATGTACCATACATAAAGGATGCGAGCCTAAGATCAGCTCTGTTTCTATGTCTAATTCTGTTTCTGAATGGAGTCTTTCTCCTCCCTGTCAAGACATAGGAGTTCATTCTCAAGAAGAAGTATCTTTCCAAAATATTTATCGCAAAAACAAATGCTTTCAAAAGTAAAACTCCAAATTTTTTGACACCGACTAAAAATGCCCAACACTAGCGGTGTCACTGGAGTTGGGGATAGGGGCACTACTTTCTAGTGGTTCCGCTACTAACTCTCGGGCAGATTCCAGATGGTTGAACTTGGTGACAGTTGCTCCTCAAACAGGAGCTATTATATGGAGTCCCTCAGGGCTCCATTCTGTCACCAATGTTTTTTAATATCTACTTGAAACCGCTGGATGAGGTCATCAGGAAGTTTGGTGTTATCAGTATTCTGAAGACACCAAAATATATTTGTCATCCTCATCATCAGGAAATAGCATTCATTCCCTAAATGCCGGCCTACAGGCAGTAATGGGCTGGATGAGGGATAGCAAATTGCAACTGAATAACCCTAGTATCTCAGGTGGAGGCTATGGCCAGGAGTGCTTTCTACCAGCTTCAGCTGATTTGATAGCTGCATCCATTGCTTGAAGAGGATGACCTCAAAACAGTGGTGCATCAGCTGGTAACCTCCAGGCTTGATTATTGCAATGTGCTCTACGTGGGGCTGCCTTTGTACATACTTCAGAAACTTCAGTTAGTTAAAAGGGCAGCAACCAGACTGGTCTCTGGGGTAACCCGGAGATATGCCTGTTTTAAAACAGTTGCACTGGCTGCCAATATGCTTCCGGGCAAAATACAAAGTGCTGGTTATTACCTTTAAAGCCCTGAATGGCTTAGGTCCGAGTTATCTTAGAGAGCATCTTCTTCTGCACAATCCCCACCGCACGTTAAGGTCATCTGAGGAGGTCCGTCTCCAGTTACCACCGGTATGTCTGGTGGTGACTCAGAGGCGGGCCTTCTCTGTAGCTGCTCCTGGGCTGTGGAATGCGCTTCTGGCAGAAAGCCATAGTTTGAGTTCATTGTTGGCTTTCAGGAGAGCCGTTAACACCTATCTGTTTGGCTTGGCCGTCCAAGGTTTTTAAACTGTTTTAAATGTTTTAATTGTTAATGGTTTTATGCTGTTTTTAAATTGTTCTGTAATGATTGTTTTTAAGCAGGTTTTATGCCATTTAAAAATTGTTCTGTAATGATTCTTTTCAAAAGGATTGATCTGTGGATTTTATTTTTATTGTTGTGCACCACCCAGAGCCGTTCGAATGGGGTGGTATATAACCAATCAACCAACCAACCCAACCAATCAATCCAGAATGGGGATTCTAGAAACAAAATTTTTTGGCAGTCTGAATATATTTCAGGCTCATTTTGGCATCTGGACATTACCAGTGCGCAAAGGGGCCCAATCCTTTGGCCAGATTTAGAATCCATCCAGGGAAAACTGGATTAACTTTTGAATGTCCAGTGACTATCTTCTCAATTTGTTTATTTGTTCCCCCCACCCCACCAGATAAGTTTCAAATCACATTGAAGGAAGTCTGCCCAACATAAGATACTTCCAATGCAAACTCTTGAATAAAATGGGAAGGAGTGAAACTCCAACTGAAAAGCTCTTGCTGTTAAGATACAGCTATAGATTTCATTTTAATCTTAAGCCTCCTTTATTGGAACAGGAACAAAGGGGTGCTTGTCTCTTTTCCTATTGCTTTGGCAATGCCATGAGTGACAATACAAAATTTTAAAAGAAAGAGCTTCCTCTAGAAGGCATGAGCTTGGGCACTTGATGACACCTCCTCACTCAGAAAGCAAGCGCAGGGCAATCCAAGGATGTTCCTAAACGCATCTGGTGGAGGTGCAGGGAGTGGCAGGAGCTGGAATGTGTAGGGGGAGGAGAGTGCGCTAGGCCAGGGCAGGGCAGGGTGGTGCTCAGCTAGAGAACTGATTGGGTGTACTTGCCTGCTCGAATTATCTCATCCCCATTTAAGACCTGTAATTTAACACAGTGGAGATGTCACTTGCAATCATAAATGGAAGCTTAGTCCACACTGAAGCTCTGCTGGTTCTTGGCGTGGGGGGGTTGGTCGTGACATCCAGGTTCCACCTCCACTCCCCACTCAGCCAAGACAGACAGACTGACTGACAAACAGGGGCTCCAGGGGCAAACACAGGGTGAGAGACATCCTCCACATAGGATGAGAAAACAAAATTGTTGATGCTCCTTCTGATTTGACAAAGATTATGACTTCCTGCTTCAGATAAAGTAAGGCCCATCCACTCCTCAGAGAACCAGCAGGAACCCAACCCAAGGCCTTTGCTTTCCATGTCTCTTCTGCAATGGCTTGCCAGACACCCAAACCACCTTCAGCAGGCTCTTGGTTGCCATGGGAGAGCCCAGGTTGCTTCCATGTATTCCTGTCTCTGCTGCCATTTGGAAAATGCCCCACAAACGAATGTGTATTGGGGAGTGGTGATCAAGACCAAACAGGGGTCTTCCACCACCACCACCACCACCATGCCTTTGGGAGATGTGGCGTCAGTTTAGACACCGGCCTATAGTTCAGTCCACAGCATTGTCTACTGTTGGATTGCTCAGAACGAACCACTGGCTCTGACCAAGTTGCTGAGTAGTTACCTTATTAGCCTTGCAAATAAGTCCACAAGAATCACAAGCCCTCCTGCCTGCACACATCTTGGAGGACCAAGAGAAAAACAGACTGCTACTACTACTGAATCAGCTTCCCTGCTTGTCCACCTAGAGGTGATCTTTATTCACTACAAGTGACCAGGTAAGTGGCATTTCAGAAGCCTGAATTAACTGCAAGCATTTCTGGCTAGATCTAAGGTGAGGTAATATCAGAGCGTCTAGGAAAAGCTGTCAATAGACAAGCTCCATTTTTTTTACCCTTTTATACTGGGTGAAGCCAGGGAAAGGAGGCTGATGTTGAAAGACACTTATAAAAGGATTGCCCAGCAATAATAAATGCTAAAGTAGGAGATAATTCTATGCTCCGAGGGCAAGGGGCAGTCCCCATTAACAGCATCTCGCAGGCGCAACATACAGGAAGAGATCAAAGTGATTATGTCATGTGTGACTTAAGCCTCTTTTCTCTTGGCTGAGCAAATAAGGGCACCCAAGCGGGGATGCAAAGGACGCCAGAGCAACACTTCCAAACCCACCCCTGAGAAGGAAAACCGACAAACATACCAGTGCCCACATGCACCTCGAATCCCACCCCACCCTGTGCAAGCCAAGGCAGGTGCCCAAGGAGCACTTCCGGTAACAGGCATCATCCCAAGCCATGGCCAGCCGAAGTCACAAGCCAAAGCCCCGCTTGCACATCAGGGGGCACGCCCTAGCAGCAGCTCAGCATTGCGCTCTGACCCCGTGATGCTGTGTCGGTCAGGAGGGTGCACACTTTGACCTGACACGCTCCGGGCTGTGTGAAGCAAAAGCAAACCTGCCCCCAAAGGAGAAAACAGTCGGTGCCGTGTCCAACTGAGCTGCAGTCTTGGGCAAAAGCCAGAAGCTGTTTTAACGCTCTGCAGTTGCAGGGCAGAGCAAGGAGGGAAATGGTGGTGGCAGTATTCGTAGGCAAACACACTTTGCTCTTTACCTGTGCATCTATTATTTTTTGCTTGGTGTCAATGACTGCCTGCATCTCGGCATGGTCCTTTTTCAGCTCTTCTTCAACAGCCATTAGCCTAGGACAGAAGCAAAGAATTCAGGAAAAAGGAAGAGCCTGTGTCTCCTGGGGATCGCAGAAAACATAAATCAGCCCAGCAACTGGCTCAGGAGGAAGACCTCAAAGTGCTCTGCTCTGTCCCCCAACCAACCATTTCAGCTGGGAAAGTGCCAAACCTTTTGAGCAGCTGCTTGGCAGAAAGAGGACTGCCTGAACTCTGATCAGGCCTGCTGGTGGGGGATTGAGGGGCTGGAGAATTTCTCTTCCGAACTCCAACCCTAGTCCTGTCATCAGCCATTTGCAGGAACCTCTGTAGAGTGCTGGAACCTCCTTTGGCCTCAGGCTCCTCGTGTATAAATGGGCCAGTTCAGCCATGATGCCTGCCTGCATGTCTGATAAGGACGGAGATGTGCAGAGAGCACGCGTACACTGAGACATTGACAAATGCACGCTCGGAGCGTCCTATTATCAGGTGAGTGGGCTGTCCACCTGAACAACCCCTCTACATGTGCCCCCAGTGTTCAAACAGGTAAACAGATGAGCAGCCCTCTCATATGATAAAGCGACAGGCTGAGACCATCTCTGCTCTTGGCACCACCTCCATCCTTATTGCATGTGCCAGTGGGCAACCCGTCTGAACTGCTCAGCAGCAGCAGCGGCAGCCAGTCAGCGCCACTCTGAGTCAGTGAGCGCCTCAGTGAGGGCGGGCTGGAACCAAAATGCTGTGTGAGGTGGAGGCACCTCACATGACCCAGCATCCTGTGGCAGGTTGCACCACACCCGGTTCTCAGCTGGCTTCTGTGCATTATTAATCTATATATTTAATTCTCTTACAGCCAACTGAGAAGGGAACTGCGTGGGGATACGTCTGGATGCCTGCTAGAACTCTTGCAAGAGTTCCAACCATTGCCTTGGGAGGGAATGGCAGCCAGGGAGGCAGGCCCGGGGGAGAGGAGGAAGAAGCAGAATTGAAGGGGAATCGACAGAGTCAGGGGAAAGGAGGAAGAAAGGAGGAAACCGGACCCATTGCCTTGGGAGGGGAACAGCATCAAAGGCGGCGAGACACCAGGCATCCACCCTCAAGCCGCCTGACAGGAAGTAAAGCCGCATTGGGAGCGGCGCGGGTGGGAGATAAATAATGGCGGCGGTGAGAAAGCAGAGCAGAATGGGTTAGGGTACGGGGTGAGAGGGGAGACCGGGGCAGAAGGGGGCGGGGGAGAGAGGAGACTGGGGCAGAAGGGGTGGGGCAGGGGCAGAGTCACCACTGGGCCAACGGGTTTAAAGAACCCAGGCTGCGCCCCACGGCCCCAACAAGCCCCCCGCATCTGACATCAGACATGGGGGTGCAGGTTTAGCTCCCGAGTGGGTGCAGGTTTAGCTCCCGATTGGGGGCCATGCGGCCCCTTCAGGAATTAAACTACAACTCCTGAACGGAGCCTCAAGGCTCCGTTTGGGAGCCAGACCACGCCCCCTGCATCTGATGTCAGATGCAGGGGGCGGGGTCAGTGGGCCCACCAGTGGTCAGGCTCTGCCACTGGGCAGGGGGAGGGGGAGACTGAGGCAGAAGGGGGCAGGGGAGGCTGAGGCAGAAGGGGGCAGGGGAGGCTGAGGCAGAAGGTGGGGGGAGTGTACTGCCACACAGATGCTCTGTGCAGGTTCAGCAGCCACAGCCATGCATGGGGATGTGGCAAGGGCTATGTGTGCCAGCGGAGGAGGTGCCTGATTGGCTGGGCGCCGGTTGGCTGCTGGCAATGGCCACTGTGAGGAGGAGGTGGGGGCGGCAGCAGCAGCGGAGGTGGCAGGCCTAGCCCGGCTGCGGCGAGGAGGCTGCAGAGGGGGCGGTGGGCTCGGCTGTGGTGAGGCGGCAGCAGGCCCGGCAGAGGGGACGGCGGGCCCGGCTGCGGCGAGGCGGCCACGGTGGGCCCGGCCGCGGTGAGGTGGTGGTGGGCAGCCGCAGTGAGGAAGCAGTGGTAGAAACCGTGAACTATGACTGGGGAGTGGGTGGGAAAGCGGCCTGCCGGGGAGTTGGGGGAAAGAAGCGGGTGGGCATTGGGGAATGGAGACTGGGGTAGAATCTGGCGGGGGGGGGGGCTTGTGGGGAAGTGGAGTGTACCACTGCACAGATGTTCTGTGTGGGATCAGCTAGTTTAATTTAATTTAATTTATTTTAATTTATTCATTCATTAATTTGATTTCTACTGCCCTTCCAAAAATGGCACAGGGTGGTTTACACAGAGAAATAATAAATAAATAAGGTGGATCCCTGTCCCCAAAGGGCTAGCAATCTAAAAAGAAACACAAGATAGACACCAGCAACAGTCACTGGAGGTATTGTGCTGGGGGTGGATAGGGCCAGGTACTCTCCCTCTGCTAAATAAAGAGAATCACCACGTTAAAAGGTGCCTCTTTGCCAAGTTAGCAGAACTGTACTAATGCTGTAGTAATCCCTCAAATGGTCTCTGTACATGTGCAGAGGCCACTTGAGCAACGGGGTCAGGGCAGCCTGCCCAAAGGATGCCTGGTCAGGCGTCTCCACCCCGTAGAGCATTTTGGGTACAGGCAGCATGTAGGTTTGTCACTGTTTAAAGGCAGTGTTTCCCTGTCCTCAGTGGTCTCCCTGGAGTGGGGGTTCACCAGCCGCTATTGCCGCCCAGTGAAAGATAAATCTCCCCTTTTGGCCCCCTCCCGCTTACCTACTGATGATGCTCTTCATCTGACTGTCCTTCTCCTCCTGCTGCCTTCGCAGCCGTTCCTCACTGTCTTCCAGCCTTGCCTTGTATTCCATCAACAACTTCTGCATTTGCTGCTCCTGCACCAGGAGACGCTGCTCATACTCCTCCAGCCGTCGACTTGATACTTTCAGGCGATCTTTGAGCTTGGCTATCTCTTGCTCATACTGCAGATTGGAGGGAGGGAGGGAGGCAACCACACACATTTCTTTTTCTAACCATGAAAACTGGATATGCAGAGCCACTCACTATGGTCAACTGTAGACAGGCACCAGGTGAGAACCAATCGAGCAGTCAGTGGAATACGGTTTAGCTCCTTGTCCCCTGCCCCCATCTGCAGTAGCCTTGAAATTCCCCACCCACAACCTGACACAGCCAATGTGCCAAGACAGGAACACAGGAAGCTGCCATATACGGAGTCAGACCATTGGTCTATCTAGCTCACTACTGTCTTCACAGACTGGCAGCGGCTTCTCCAAGGTTGCAGGCAGGAGTCTCTCTCAGCCCTATCTTGGAGATGCCGCCAGGGAGGGAACTTGGAACCTTTTTGCTCCTCCCAGAGCGGCTCCATCCCCTGAGGGGAATATCTAACAGTGCTCACACATGAAGTCTCCCATTCATATGCAACCAGGGTGGACCCTGCTTAGCTAAGGGAACAAGTCATGCTTGCTACCACAAGACTTCTTTCCTCTCTGATCCCTAGCAACTTTTGGAATTAAACATTTTGTGCTATAGAATTCAAGCCCTGAGGAGGAACTAATTCTGAGAAGGCAATTTGAACAGAGCAACTGTTCAGGAATGTAGCTGTCAAAACAGTATTTTGAGGGAAGCACAGCCACCTAATGGCGCAGTGGGGAAATGACTTGAATAGTAAGCCAGAGGTTGCTGGTTTGAATCCCCGCTAGAAACACCTATATCGGGCAGCAACAATATAGGAAGATGCTGAAAGGCATCATCTCATACTACATGGGAGATGGCAATAGTAAACCTCTCCCGTATTCTACCAAAGAAAAACCACAGGGCTTTGTGGTCGCCAGGAGTCAACATCAACTCAACGGCACACTTTACTTTACCTTTAGGAAAGCAAAGTGAACAACTGGGGCCTGCAGCAGACTGTTACCTTTTCTGCGTGCTTGGCTTCATCTTGGTTTTGTTCAGCATCTTCCTCCTCCTCTTCTTCATACTGCCCATTGTTGAGGACCCAAGCGGCCGTCCTTTCCACAGGGGACATTGTAGCAGAGTCCACAGGAGACTGAATCTACAAACAAAACATGAAAGCAAGAGAGAAATCTTTGTCACCCAGAAGAAGAAAAAGCTCATCCATTGCTTAACCTCCACCACATCTGGGACAATACACACTTAACTGACAGTTGCATGGGAGCTGTTTCCCCTAGTGTGGTTTCACTTCAGTCTAGTCCAGTTGTATGTATACAGGCCCAATTATGTGGATCCATCCTACATGAATGTCACTGAGAAAAGTGCCATATAAATACTGTTTTCATTAATTCATTGGTTGGATGGATGCAGGATAGTTTGTTAATTTTGAGCCTTTCCTCTTCATTGCCTAGGGAGCAACATGGTATCTAATCTGGTTATAATTCAGGTCAGAGATAAGGAATAATTCCAAGAGTGCCAATGGAAATGTGTGTGGTTTTGTTTCCCTGACTAAGAAAGAAGCAATGGGGTGGGGGTGGGGGTGGTGGGGACGACGAAGAGAAAAAACTACACTGGTAGATGTTTCATGCCATATACAGAAACTGCCTGAATCATTTGAGGTTACTTAGCCTGTGCTCCCATATGCACTTGAGCAAGCTCCATTGAACACAGCGACATACAGTGGACCCTCGACTTACGAAGTTAATCCGTTCCGAACGCACGTTCGTAGGTCGAAATTTTCATAAGTCGAAAAGCACACCCACGGAGGTCTGGAAACATTCGTAAGTCGAGGAAACCGCATCTAAAAATTCGTAAGTCGAGGAAGCCGCATCTAAACCGGCAACGACTTCCGGTCATTTTTGTCATTCGTAAGTCGAAAACTACGGATGTCGAGTAGTTCGTAAGTCGAGGGTCCACTGTACCTAGGACTGCACTGCTAGCATCTTAGCAATTAGCCACCTTTTATGTAGACCAAAAATATGTGCCTAAATGCATAAGGTTCAAAGGTCACACTTCCCCTAAAAATATTATTTTGGTATTTACATAACATTATATGAAGATTTCTGATGGTTTTGCTAGTCAACATATGGCTTGGATCATAAATTCATTTAAACTCCAGGGTAGATGCCGTAATGTTCATAAGTTTGCTCTAAGAATCCTGCTTCTACTTTAATGTGCCTTAATCTGGAGCAGCTCCCCTTTGGGTCTCAACAATTGCTCAGGGGTTTCTTCACACTTCAGATCTGGCCAGGCAACAATGGAAGGCCTGTTCTACATATCCAGTTTGTGCTGAATCTTTTTCATGAAAACGTATATCCGTTTGCAGTGATGGCCTCTGTGCATCTCCTGCTTTCCATCAAGTACATCACCAGTGACAATTTGTGGCAATGCTAGTCTCTTAGAAGTAGTAAATTTTGAAATGCCCAGTTGATGATGGCAGTGGCAGATTATGGTAAGCAGTCTGGGGGTGCTTCTCGGCAGGGAGCCATCAGGAGATTTGGTGCAGCGTGTTATCAGTATGCTGGTGACAACCAAATCTATTTATTTTTCCATTGCAACGTCATTGAGAGAAGGCATAACGCCCCTAAATGCCTGCCTGGAGGCAGTGATGGGCTGGATGAGGGAGGCAAAGAGACTGAATCCAGATAAGATGGGAAATAGTTATTGAGTGGGGCCAGAACTTGGGAGACTATTTTGATCTGCCGTTTCTGGATGGGGTCACACTTTCCCAGAAGGAACAGGTACACAGTCTGGGGATGCTTCTGCATCCTGGTGCCCCAGGTTGAGGTGGTGGCCAGAGGTGCTTTTTATCAGCTTCAGCTGATAAACCAGCTGTCTCCGTTTCTTGAGATAAACGACCTCAGAACAGTGGTACATTTGCTGGTAACCTCCAGACTTGACTACTACAATGAGCTCTATGTGGGGCTGCCTTTGAATGTAGTCCGGAAACTGCAGTTGGTACAGAATGCGGCATCAAGGTTGGTCATTCCGGAGACACCATATTATTCTTGTGTTGAAAGAGCTACACTGGCTGCCAATAAGTTTCTGGGCAAAATACAAGGTACTGGTGATAAACTATAAAGCCCTAAACAGCGTAGGCCCTAGGTATTTAAGATAATGTCTTCTTTGCCACGATCCCCACTGCCCTTTGAGATCATCTGGAAAGGTTCATCTATAGTTGCCACTGGCTCGTCTGGTGGTTACTCAGGAATGGGCCTTCTCCATTGCTGTTCTGAGGTGTTGGAATGCACTCCCTGTTGAAATAAGGGCCTCCCCATCTCTGACAACATTTTTAAAGGCAGTTAGGACACATCTGTTCACACAGGCTTTTAATTAGAGTTATACTTTTAAATAGTTTTTAACAGTTTTAACACAACTTAACATTGTGTTAAATTGTATATGGTTTTAATGTTTTCATTTGTAAACGTTTGGCTCGACCCTAACCGCACTCCCCCACCCCCAGGTTCATCTTGAATGCAAACCAGCTCGATTTCGAGCCAGTTTGCACATCCCTAGTGTATAAACCTCAAGGTCCTTTTGTACTGTTTATAAGCCTTCATTTGAAATCCCAGGTTTGTTTGTTTGTCTTTCTTTCTTTCTTTCTTTCAAATGTGCCCCTCAAGATTTCAGTTTTACTTTCTCTGACGATTAGGGATAAAGTCTAGCCTATAAACATTTTCTCAGTATTGCTGTTATTATTATTATTTTTTAACTTTCCATGGATTTTTTAGGAGGTAGTTGAATTGTCTTTGGAGGAGAAAGCCAGCATGAAGGGATTGGTGTGACCCAGGGTGTGACTTGGGCGCAGAGACATGCATGATCATTCTATGTCTTGCCTGAGAGATCTTTTCTTACTGTATTGAAATTATAATAATATAAATGGTATGTTGAGCTCTCACTAGTAGGATCGAATTTACCAATTTTATTTCTTTTCATCTGTCATTCATAATATTGAAACTCTACTGGAAGAGAACTGCATAGAATTTTGCTGGTGAAGTTTTGCTGGTGAGGTTTTTGTTGTAAACCTATTATCTGGTCTGATAGAACAAGGACTTTAAAATTCTCTGAATTTATTTTTTGGTTTTGCTAGAAACATGGATGTCCTTTGATCATTTTAGATTTTTTCAGTCCATCAGCTCAATATATAAGATATTACACTAAGTTTTTCATTCAATGCAGCTGGGACAGAAAAGACTAAAGGATCCAAGATCTTACAGAATCTTCCTTTTACTTACTGGATAGTAATACATAATAAAACATACTTTATTAATTATATATATTACAAGATTTAGTTAACTTACTTAATGAGAGTTTTCAAACAAATATCTTTTCTTATTTATACAGGTTTCAATTCAGACAGCGAGGGAACTTATATTCTCTTCTTTATAGAATACAGAATTTAATCACTAAAATTTAACTATAGTTTTTTAGCCTGGTGTGTGGAGTTCACACCACAGAATACTGGGGATGTCTGTCTCTGCGCTCGAATTAGTTGCATTATTTTTATTTTGTATGTCATAGTTGGATTGGTTCTCTCCTCCTTAGAGTGCCTGATGATCAACCAGGTTGATCAACCAGAAGAAAGATGATCAACCAGGTTGGGGCAGGTTTTTTTTGTCTTTTGTTTTTCTCTAGGGTTAGGGTTCAAGATTCTTTTATTGATAGCTTCTGATACCCAGTTAAAGATTTTCTATTAATACAACTGTATTTTTCTTATGTCTTGGTTCTGATAGATTAGACCTCATATGTTAACTAGTTTTGCTGGATTCTCAGAGATGTAACCTTTCTGTTTCTATATATAACACTAATAAAAGCATTTTAAAAAAAAGATTTCAGAGATAATTTTGAATATATGATGCATTTTCTACATATTTTCTCAGTGGCAAGCAGGTCCCCTTAGAGACATAAGCAGGTGCCACAGGCCAAAATAAAGATCACCGAAGAATTTGTTTTGCCTTAGTCTCTGGCTTTGCTAATAATCAACTAAAGTATGAGTGTGTGTGTGTGTGTGTGTGTGTGTGTGTGTGTGTGTGTGTGTGTTTACATCTCCTTTTTCCTTGATGCAAGGCCCATATGTTCCAATTAGTATAATAGGTGGCTGTTATATCTTCAAAGGGAGATTGGTCATTGCTGCTTTGTCCCAGCATACCTTGGTGCAATCTGAGATGTTTAGGCATTAGGCAAATGATAGTCTGCTAAGAGCTTCTTGAATCATCATATTACAGAAGGGACTTCCACCATGCCATTTACCGGCAATGTCCTTTTTTCTATTCTCTCAGCTCCCTTTTTAAATATCCAGTCTGACCAAGACTTCTTTGCAACTTCAAAGTTCACTACTTTATGAATTTCAGTTCATGCTAATAAAGACATTATGCTACTCTTGCTGTTTGCATTTATTTGTTCCCCACCTACTCACTCAATAGAAATGCAAAACATAAGCTGACCTCATGAAGTCCAGTTAGAGGACTTCCCTCTGTTTATGGAAACCAACAGCAATGAATAAGGAACAAGAAAGCGGACAGCCATCAATGTCCACAAAGAAACTGGTCATGATTTTGAAAAATTCAAGAATTCCAGAGCATAATTTGCAATTTAAAGTAGGTACTGGTATTTGTAGAAGTGTCCCTTATGCCTAAAGACCTCTGAAGCCCAGGAGTTTTAAAGCACTGGAATAATCTACAAATAGATTAAAATCTATATGGGAGCTGAGAGCAGAAAAGGAATCAATTGAGGAAAAAGTGGAGTGGATGAACCTCTGAGCAGGCATTTGCCAGTCAGCCTGCAGGCACGCAAGGTCAGGCCAACCGGTATTGATTGCAGCCACAGGGCTCTGCAAGACGGAGGGTAACAAACGAGGAGCCCAGGTCTCTTCATGACATCACCACAGCTATTTTGAAGCAAGCATCATTCACTCACTAGCAAGAAGCAAATTGCAGAAAAAAAACTATACATACTATCAGTCAGACTACAAAAAAGAGAGTTATTTGAAAAGTGCATAATTCTGAGCTTACGTGCTTCCCACATATAAAGCCACAGAGAGGCATTTAGTGATAGCAGAAAGATGCTACTAAGAAAACCTCACCACAACCACCCTGGTTGCTTATTTCTCTTCTCCCTCGGCTGCCTTCAAGTAAGCGCTTGTTTGTTATCCAGACATTTCCAGTAACATACCCCAAGGAGACAAATGTAGATCCAGAGGGTATTCTGATAAAGCAGGGCTTTCTACCAGCAAGAACTGTATTCATGCATACATGCATGTGCGTGTGCGCGCACACACACACAGCCCTGGGGGACCCATGTATTAGAAGAACAGTTGCTGAATTTCCAAAAGAGAAATTATATTATACTGAAATTATATTATATTATAGATCTCTCCTCCTCCTCAGTTTAAATGTACAATTTCCTGGGTAAATCAACCAACCAATGGAGTCCTAATGACTTACTAACAAACAGACGCAAGTATTAAGGACAATTTGGCTATGCAAACGAGCACAAACTTCCATCAATCTGGGGGGAAAAGAAAAACGAAACCAACAAACCAACCCACACACAAAAGCCTGCCCCGTATCTGAAGAAACTAGCATGGTGCTGGTGCTGAATACTTTCACTGTGGGGCTTTGTTGTCCCCTCCCCCCCCCCCCACACCCCACAACTTCCTGCTTTTAACTTGGAGTTCTTGATTGCAAAATTTCTGTTATTTTAACTGTTAACTACCTTGGAAAACATATTTTAAAGTGTATATAAATGCATGGATTAATTAATTAATTCTCTCTCTCTCTTTCTCTCTCTCTCTCTAATTCTCCTGGGTGTGCCTTGGAATGTGCGTCCCAGTGCCCAGCTGATTGGCTGGGCGGTGGATGGGCCTGGTTGGCTGAGGTGCACCCAGGAAGATTGGTCGCCACGGTAGCAGCAGGCCTGGCCGCAGAGGCCAGCAAGGGTGGGGGAGTGGTGGGGGGGCAGAAGTGGCAGTGGGGAGGAGAGGTGGCTGGGCCTGGAAGTGGAGACTGGGGCAGAAGGTTGGGGTGGAGGAGAGGTAACTGCTGGCCCCAAAGAGCACACAGATGCTCTGTGCGGGGTCGGATAGTGTACCATAATCTCAGAGTGCAACACACAATCAACTTGCACATTCAGACAATCTTTTTTAGAGCATTTAGGGTGCTTTACACACAGATCTTAATCAACAATCCTTCCAAAAACCTAGTGAGGTGGGCCACTACTGCAGATTAGGGGCTGAGGGTAGCTTGCCTAAGGCCACCCAGGAGTTCACAGAAGAAGCACTTGCAGCCACTACACTACACTAGCTCTCTTCTTAACCACTCTGTTACAGATTGTGGCATTATATGGGGGGCGGGGCAGAGGGATGTCTTGATCTGTTGCTTTGTTCATATCTGCTACATTTTGCCTTCTGTGAAGTTATGCAAAGAAACACACAAACTGATTTTAAACACTTCAGTCAAACAGGGACACATGATGATTTGAAGAGTATTGCAAGGCAAGTTGTTCACTGCAGTACCAAATGTATAGAGTTTGCAAACGGCAAACTATACCTGCTGCTTCTATGCCAGTGGTAGTTAACGTGTTTGGCCAACATGCCACAAGTCAAGCCCAAAGAATGAGAGTGTCTAGTGAACACTTTGATACATATGCAGCCCAACCCCCCAACCCTCACAAAGTGGCTTGGAGTAGTCTGGACCCCAGCTTGGTGAGCTTGGGAGTTCGCAGCACCACCACATGGGAGAGGCAGGCAGCAGAGCAGGGCAGACCAGACCAGACCAGACCAGACCATCGCTGGCCCAATGGCCCTTCTGCTCTTGTCCAGGAGTGCCACAAACTCCTGTTGCTTGTGCCTTATATCAGACCGGCCACTCACGTCCAATGCAAGCTTTTCTCATTCTGCATAAAACAACAGAAAATGTAGACCTTAAGTTCTGAGGTACAGTTGGTCTTACCTGCTGTGTCTGTTGCCGCTGGATGGCCCGTACCTTGGGAACCGGGCTCTCCCGGGAGGACAAGGACTGCTGCCGAGACCGATTCCCATTCTGAATGGGCTCCACTGCCATGGTGGCAGATGCTACCGACATGCTCCCTGTACTCCGAAGAGAAGCGCTATGGGGAAGCGACTGGGGTGCCTTGGCTCTTGCACCCAGCCCGGCTTGGTCTATTTTGCGGATTTGGGCTTGCCCAGTGCTGTTCTGGCGAGGCAAAGCAACAGGGATGTGTTTGTCCAGCACTGTGCCCCGCCGGGAAAAATCCTCGCTCTGCGTGCTGCGTTTGGTGAAGTCCTCCATGCTACTGTTGCTGGGTCCACTGAGCTTAAGGTCTTCACTATTCTGGCTGCGGGAACTGGTGACACTCAGGTTCTCCAGGCTGGAGTCCATGGACACCTTTGGCATTGGTTGAGGGGGATTGTTGAGATGGTAAACTGGGTTCTGGAAAGAGAGGGGCTGCAGACTGCCCTGCTGGTTTAGTGCCGAGTGCAGAGGCCTCCGGACCTGTGGGGCGCTCTGAGGTGTGCTGTGGAGTTGCTTGATGTTTGCCACCTGCATGACTGAAAGCTGACTGCCAGATAAACGAACAGGAGCTTCACGCATCATGAATCCAGGATCACACTGTGTGACATTAGGATCCTGGAGGTCCATCAGTGATACACTTCGGACATTGGGCATGCTAGTCTCGTCACCCTTGTCTGAATAAGTCACACTCCGTGATGATGCCTGCTGGATCAAAAGCAACTTGCCTTTGAAATAGCCTTCATTTTCTTGTAATGGCGACTTCAACTTGAGCTCACTGTGGAGTGTAAAGGAAAGCATCTCAGTTAAGGGCTCAGAAGCTCTCTCTCTACAGTTAACCTCCCTCCATTTTTCTTGAAATAAAACAATGTATCACACACACTCCTTGGGCACAATCTGGCTAGGTTAACACACTTGCAACACTGCTGATTTTGAGTAAAAGGCGTTAAACACATTCTGAACTTTTCCTCTGAAAACAGTGGGACTTACACATGTGCTCAACTTTGTTTGAATTTTGCCCCTTGCATTTCCCCCATAAGGTGCCTGCTTCCTAGCTAACAGCTAGGGGTGTGCACAGAACTGCGGAGTTGCGGTCCGGCACTGGCGTGGGGGGTTCCTTTAAGGGCGGGGGAGAGTTTACTTACCCCTCCCGCCGCTTCCCCCCCTCCAGCGCGCATATTCTCTTTAGTAATTGGGGCAGCAGGATACGCCCCTGCCGCCCCTTCCCCCACTGACTGCAAATGGCTGCAAAAAGCCTTTGCCCGTGCGCACGTCGAGCGCACACTTCACATCTCCACGACGTGCGTGCGTGTGGCCGGACCGGTCCGGAGGCCCATGTCCGGACCAGTCCGGAGGCTAGTAGAATGGCCTCTGGACCGGTCCGGGCACATCACTACTAACAGCTTAGTTTTAGGAGAACATAGAAAACTCAGGCCATTTTTTTCAAGTTTCCCTTTCCCAGAGATTCCCTCTTCCTAGCTATAAAAATATAAATAAATCTCTTGATTGCATTTCTTCCCGAACATGTAACTATATTCAGTTTCAAATTCTAAAGCTAAAGCTCTGATGCTGTACTTGGGGTGAAGGCCAGGCAGCAGCTCCTTGACACTCATAAGGTGACTTGCCACAAGAATGGGCGACATGGAAGGACTTTTTGTTACGCTAGACGACATTCAAAAAGCTTTCCATGATTTTAACAGGACAATGAAGACTCAAAATCAGACTTCATTTCAGCATCCTAATCTCACCATTATAAATAATTTTACAGTATCTAAAACTATAACTTAAGCAAAGTCAAGGTCTTTGATTGGTCACCCTAACATTCTGGATTCTGGCTATTATTTTTTTCCTGGGATGGTTGATCAATCAAGAAGCAAATGGATCTTCTTTAGCACCCATGCCCCAGAGATAGCTAGACACTGCATACCTGTCAGCAGGGTCCTCAAATATTTTTTGCAGCCCTGAGGAGAGGCTAACGTTGGGGCTTGAGTTGTGATCTGCCAAACGTCTCAACTGCTGCTGGATTGGTGTGGGGTTTGTTGTAGCCTTCGCAATGTCCGCAAGGATGCGTGGCAAGGGCCCCAGTTTTTCTACCGTTGCCTGTAGGAAGGAATTTTCACCCTGATTCGACAATAAGCACCGTGGCATCCGCCATTTCAGTTTTTTTGGTTTGATTTTGATTTTTTTAAAAACAAAACAATGATGAACATGGGTGGAAGAGTGGAGGTTGGAAGGAAAGAAGGTGGGCATATGTGTGTGGGTGTGGCAGGACCACAATGCATTGTTATGAAGCAGCAGAACCATGGCGACCGGACGGATGGAGGAGACGAAACAAGGTGCGGCAGACATTGAGGAAAGAAAAGGAAACAGAAATTAAAAACTGACCCCCCAAAACAAAAAGATCATGCTCAATAAAACCAAACTAATGCCATTCCAATGCAAAACTGTCATGCAAAGCAAACTGCATTCGGGGGTGGGGGTGGGTAGTTGGATCGCGGAGGGGAGAATACTACAATTACTACCTACTGAAGGGGAAAAAAATGGGGGGAGGATTCAGAAAACTAGAGAGCTGACCGGTTGCAAGGAAATTTCCAAGCCCCCAAAAAGAGATGGGGGAGGTTTCTTCTGGTAAGGGAAATGCATGCTGACATACAGGGAAACTGGCATCCAGGGACCCTAAGAGAGAACTGAAGCACAGGGACATGCTGCATACATGCTCCTGTGAGTGTATGAGAAGGTTTCTATTTAATCAGCCTTTGTTTTTAACTTCAATCAGTTTGCTATTTCTATAACTACGGGATTATAAATAGGCAGAAGCTGCCTGTTCTGATTTTTAATTCATTCAATTATTTTATTGACCGTAACACTTATAAGCTGCTTTTCAACCCAAAGGACTCCCAAATGGATTTGACCACCTTAGGACAGCAGACAGGAGCCTTTGCTTTTATTGTGCCCCCCTGTGGTTCATCTCAGTGACCACCAAGGCTTTCCACATGTCGACAGTTTGCTAGCCCTAGTGTGGAGCACTGCTAGAACTATGCCCCCAGACTGACATCTCCAGCCAGATTTTCCTACTCTGCAGCATGTGCCTTTGATTTAATATTTGCACTGCCTTTAAAACCACTGCTGCTTAATCTTGGGACTCAAGGGAGACAGAAAGGAGACCAATTACTCCAGAAACCCCATTACAAGGACCTCAGACATTTTAGACTTCTCTTCTAAACTCTCTTATCAAGTCAATTTCTACAGTGGAAAAGCTCTCTGGGAGATGGGATCTTACAACTCCATCACAGTGAGCATTCCCGAACTCAGAGCAAGATGAATGGAGGCACTCCCAAGTACAACTAAGGCTACCCCATCACTGAAAAAGAATCTATAACAGAAATATGTTCTAGTACTTCCATTACTGAGTCTCAAGTGATTCCCAACTATACGAACTTATTCCCTTACCTGATCATCACTGTCTACTGTAACAATGAAAAGTGAAATGCTTCTGCTTCCAACTGTCTTCCCATTAGTCCATATGATCACTGCACTAAGAAGGAAGAACACACATGGTGTTCTACCTGCCTTTTGTTTAGGTGCTGGGCTATTTTGGCTTTAAGAATGGCTCTCAATAACCAGTGGCCCACATTTACATTCTCACCTGAGACCAACTGTTCCAAGTGGTCTCGTGCAGCTAGAGCAGTGGGGAAAAGTAGGGCATGGCATGGCATGGCATACAGCTATTCCAAGAGGCTGTCGCCTATGTGAAATTTGACAAGAAGTGTGCGGTTCATGAGAGCAATATACCCTTGTCTGGGGGGTGGGGGTGGGTGGGTGAGGAGAGACACGAATTCCACAATTTTATCAAACCAAAAGATGCAAAGGTCATATTCTTGTACAGAATATTGTTTGTAATGTCAACAGGAAATATAAGTAACAGAAAAATGTTCATTCCTTCAAACACAGAGAGTAATAACCACTTCCATCAAACCAGTTCCTCGATTATCAGTCCTCTCAAAGAAAAAAACAACCAAACTAAAGTAGTTTGTTTACACAAAATTACAGGCAGCAATATAGGGTTTAACATTTTCGAAGAGTGACAAAAACTAGCCTCTGAAAGCAGCATAAGCATGTACAAATGTTAACAACATTTCTGTGTGGCTTTGGCCTGGCGCATACACAACATTTCCCACACTCCTCCTCCCTCCCAGCTTTCTCTTTTCAACACTAAGCATGGTGGAGGAGACCATGTTGGGACATGATTGCTTTTATTTCCTTTTGGCTGTTAGGGAAACAAAGAGAGGCTATAGTGCGCGCACACACACACACAGCCAAAATGGGAAAAACTGCTCATGCCGTTCAATTAGAATTTGAAGCTTTTCAAAAATATATGCAGAACCCAAGGCCAAAGAGGGGACTGCTCAGCACCCAGCTGCACTGGAGGCTCTACAAAAATCATGCACTTGCCCGAACCTCCTTGCTGATTCTGCTGGACACTTCAGGATATGAGGTCTTGACCTATAGTAATGTAGGGAATGAATACAGTACTTCTATTTAAAAAGCTAACTTTAGAAACTTCACTTGAAGCAGTTTGCTGACAGTCCTTGGATACTACCCAACCAAGTTGATTTTTACTAGAGACTACCACAAATCCAGCTAGCCCTACCCACACTCCAGCCTGTTACCTTGTCCAGCTGACATACGACTTCCCATAGCAGGGAATGCAAGACAGCAATTTCCCTTCCCAGATCAATGTATCCTTCAAATCCTGGAGTATTAGAGATTGTGTCCGCATTAGAAATTTCCACCAGGAAGCGTTTCATGCCTCCCCATTCATGCTCTAAAAAGTCATTCATAAATGTAATATATTCTTCTTTGTTCCCGAATCTTGATTTAGGAGAGAAGAGAGAGAGAAGAGAGGGTCAGTCAGAAGGATTAAAACTACTGCTTCTGTGACCAGATGGCAGATTCCATGTTTATTATTATTTACGTGCTGTTTTTTCAACAAACAGTTCTCAAAGTGGTTCGCATTGGCAAAGAATAATAAAAGAAGATGACTCCCTGTCCCCAAAGGGCTCATAATCTAAAGAAACACACACAAGGGTGAAACCAGCAACAGCTACTGGAGGGCACTACGTTAGATTGAATAGGGACGGTTCTCCCGCTGCTAAACCTAAGAGAGCCACCATTTTGACAGGTAGTGGTGGAAGACAATCATTTTAGAAATCAGTTAGAATCATAGAATGTAAAAACTAGAAGGAACCTTGAACATCTTCTAGCCTTAGTGCAGGGAACGACTACGGCAGCCATGGCAGATGCCTGTCCGCTCTCTGCTTTGAAAGCCTCCAGTGAAGAAGAGCCCACCAAGGTGTGAGGTAGACTGTTCCACTGCCGAACAGCACTTAAGAAATTCTTCCTAAAATCTATCCTAAATCTGCTTCCCTGCAATTCCCACCCATTGGGAAGTCAATTCCTTCTTCTGTGTGATAGCCCTTCAGATATTTGGCTATCATATCTCTATTTAGTCTTCTCTTCTCCAAGCTAAATATACTTATCTCCTTCAATTGAGCTGAAGGCAGTATGATGTTCCCTTTCTCTGTTCCAATATCATCTTAGGTCAAACTGGCTTTGCAGCTTGCTATAGGTTTCAAAAAGCTTTTTGACCAGAGATGATAGTGCCCCCTCCCCGACAAGCATGAACAGGTAAGTAATAGCATTATTGGACCACCTTCAACTTTCAAAAACGCTATTATGTTTATGTACTAGTGCCCTGACCATTCTGTATGGCTGGGCGTTCAGAAAGCATCCAAAGCACCCAGTTAACAAACAACCTAAGCGGAAATAGTAGAATTGAAGGTTCAGACAAACTGTGGCATTATAATTTAACAAACCCGGATGCTCACATCAGAACTCAGGAGATAAGGGGACAGGGGCAGAGGGAGTGTGTGAAGGCTCACCATAGTTTGTTGGGTCATCTGAACTGGCCCAAGGAGTATCTTGTTCCTCCCAATTTTTCCTGCTCAAAATATCTACTTGAATTCTTTGCAAATGATCACAAACTGCACTCCATCTAACATCACACAGTTGCTTCATAGAAAAAAACTACCCAATCTTTGTGTGGTGGACACTGTAGGTTTCCAGTTTTTTGGACCACCACTGGCTGTTTCCAATGGGGTTGAGATGTATCAAGTTCTTTTGCTGCCATTTTGATTTGCAAATCTTACAAGCACCCTCCTTCCCTCAAAATCATATATGTTGAGCTATGCCGAGGTAACTGGACTATCCTCCGAAGGGAAGAGTGGGGTTTGCTCTTCTGTTACTCCTAAAGATTTCCCTTTATTAGAAACTAGCAGAGCACTAGTTTCTAATTATATGATGAACTGTTGGGTGCCTTTTATACCTGCTTCCCTCATAAATACGAAGTAATCTTATGTTTAACTAAGGCTTTATTCCAGGAACTCCATTTTCTCCTTCTCCTTTCCCTTCTAACTGCACCCCTCACACTCTCTACAGGATCCCTACTAGGACAAACTTCTAATCAACAAAACATAAAGGACTGCTGGATAGAATACAACAGTGCCTATGATAGGAGGACCAGCATACAGTAGTAAACCCTGCGAGGATGCAAATCAGAATGCACCAAGACACACTGCAAGTCCCTGCAGGAACCCTGTTAGTGAAAGTCAGTGCAGGGCAACAACATCTTCATGTGCAAGCACTTCACTATTTATTCCTACAGAGAAAAACAAACACTCACAAAGATGGCAAAAAGCAATGGGTAGGGTAACTCAGGGACATCATTGTGGTGGGGAATAAATGACACCAGTATCTGGGGAAAGGCTCCCACATGCAATCCATTTCCTTTCTCTCATATAATTTTATGGGTGCCAGTGAGGATCAAATTTTCTCCTGTCTGGCTAGCCTCATCTTGTATCCTGTTGCACAGTTTGGAGGAGCTTCTGCCCGCAAATGTTGTTGCAGTGTAACAAACTGAAGCAAGAAAATTTGCCCTTCTTTAAGGTGGTGCAACTTTAAGTATAGTAATGCCAAACAGGCAAAGATACCCATATATTTTTTTGGTAGCGACAAGGCAAATCAGCTACATGTTACAGCTTTTGCCATTCCCCATGACGACAAGAATGGAGATGTTTCTTAACTACCCCTTTCTTGGCCCTACCTTGTAAAGTTTGCCAGGTTTTGGATAACCTTTGCAATTAGTGTGAGAGTCCGAGACGTGCGGTCATCAGGGTACTCTTGCATGAGGTTAAAGAGACTCGGAGACATGATGGCTGGGCAAAGGAAACGTAGAAAAAGCGAGGCACTGATCAGGCGTTCACTGATGTCCTGCTTCCCCCTATTTAGGCACTGCTGCTTCCATGATGCAAACACTTCCTTCAACTCCCGGGGAAAGACGCTGTGAATCAATGGAACAGCAAAAGGATATCAAGTACAGTAAATTCAAGTAGCAAGCGATAACTACAACATTGGAGAAACTGCTACAGGGCTGGATATAGGGCCATTCATAAAGAAGAGGGAGGGGCCAGCATAGTTTCAGCCACTGTGGCTCGGGATGATGGGAACTGTAATCTAACTACATCAGGGTGGTTGGGGGGGAGCCTTCTTTAGAACCAGAAGCTGGATTCCTTCTAGAGATTCCAAGCCACTTCTGAATTTTGCTCAGCACCAGCTTAAAAACTGGGGCTACAAATGTGTTCCTGTATCCTCTGCTCTGTTGGGGGAAAGTGCCTAGAACAGGGCTGCACGGCTTTGGCCATCCAGCTGCTGTTGAACTACAAATGCCATAATTCTTGACTACAAGCCATTGTGGCTGGGGACGATGGGAATCTATATATTTAATTCTCTTAGCCAGCATGCGTGCCCAGGATTTGGCGGCAGAATTCTTGCGACATGATGCGAGAGATCGGGATTAAGGGAAATGTCAGTTGGGGGTTGGAGAAGCCTGGAGGGGGAGCCGCTCCGGAGGCTGAAGGCAGCTAGCGAGGGTGGTGAGGAGGCGGCGGGAGGCTGAGCCACGCCTCCAAAAGGAGCCTGGCTGGGTGGGCGGTGGCAGCGGGCTCCCGAAAATAGCTGGGCAGAGGCTGGCGCAGCAACTGGGGCTGTTGTGGTGGGCATGGGGGCTGGGAGGGGGGGAGAGCGACAGGAGAGGTGGCCAGTGGGTGAAAATGACAGGGAGCAGACTGGGGTGGAAGTGGGGGGGAAGCAGCAAGGAGAGACTAGCGGCGCAGATGCTGTGCACCGGTTCAGCTAGTCCTATTTATTTTATTTGCTCATTTAAAATATGCCCCTTCAGCACATAGCTGAAGGGCAAAGTTCTGTAGCCCTGGTCTAGAAGGAGAGGAATCCCATGCCAAATGAGCAAAGTTATCCGTGTATAACTTGTCCAATTGTCAAATGTGGATTTCATATGTTGTTGAAATCCATTTTTTAACACAACATACATTAAAAAAGCAAAACACACACCAAAAGAAACAAAAGTAACTGAACATAGATTATTTATATTCTAAAGAGAGGAAACATGAGAAAGCTAAATATAGCTCAATAACTGTTCAGGTTATTTAATATGATGAGTGGGGAGAAGAATTGTTAAATTGCACCCATATTGGTATTGCTTCAATGAGGCTAGTCCACTCCATATTATGGATGAGGACCCCATCTTCACTGGTTTCCCCAAGTGCAGTGCTTTATTCTACCCCTTGAATAACCCTTGAATTTCCCCAAGTGCAGTGCTTTGTTCTACCCCAAGTGAGTGGCAAATGGCAGCCACTCACTGATATACCAGAAAGCAAAAGTTGGAAACCTGGAAACTGTTGAAACTGGGACTAAATGTGATGCCTGATCCTAGGTGGTCTAGTTTCTTGGTAAGGTAGAAGCACCCACCCATCCCCCTCAATATTCTTACATGTCCTACAGAACTTAATGGAAGCCACCTGCACTCATTCTTCTATCTGCATAGTCCCGCCTTGGGTATTATGTCTTGGTTATGCTAGGAGAATGACAGAGATAGAACCTATGATCTGAGCTTTATGTGTATCTGATTGGCTGGCCTTGCCAGACACTGGGTGAAACAGTCAAGACTGAGCTAACCTTTTCCTGTATGCTCACTCTAGTAGAGGAAAGTCATTTTTCTTCCTCGTGAAGCTGACACAATTTATCAGGAGCCAGCTCCATTCCAAGAATTATGACTTTAACCCATTACATGTATATCAAGTGTTTCAGCTGCACAGTCCTAGTTCTATTTGCTCTCTAAAATTAGTTCATCGCAGTCCAGCTGCCTTGTGCTAATAAATTATATCAATCACAATCCATTGACTGTTTCCCCCTAAATAAATCCAATTCATTTCAACGGGGCTTGTGCAAGTTCAGCTTCTGGTTGAATGTACCTGTGGAACCCTTTTACTTATCCTGCTGACAACCTGAAATCACTAGTAGAAGAACAATTTCTTCTACTAGTGGTTATACAAGGGTTATTGTGACCAGGGTTATTTTGGTCACAATACAAGGGTTATTGTGACCAGAGGAAGAGGGACGGTATTGTTACCTTTCTTAGGTAAACAAATCCAAGAAATAACTAACCATATGAGGAAACACTCCCCCCCAATCCCGCTTACCAGTAGGAGTTGATGATTTTGCAGAAGGCCAGCTCGCAACACATTTTGAGGTTGGCCTGATGATCAGCCAGTTCACTGGGTGAACTTTTGCTGGGATCCACTTCACAGTTCTCATCTGACTCATACAGGGCCTTGATAAATTCACCTGGCAGTTGAGTGACAAACAAAGGCAATTAAGTGCAAAGTCAGTGATGATCCCCTCTCCAGTCCCAAGCTCAGAAGGGCTCTTCAGGGGGCATATGAGCCTGAGTCGCTGCCTCTTCCTTGACCCTTTCCAACACCTCTCTCTGCTCTAAGCAATGTTCAGCACATGAGCTGCCACTGCCCTCTACCAGTGCTTCCCTGCACCTTCCAGCATGAGCTGATTAGGAGCTGTGTGCAGTGCTACGTGGTGGACAGCAGTGGTGGCTCCTTGCATGCTGAGCAGTTCCTAGAACTGAGAGGTGATCTTCTGTGCACTGCTGCACTCTGGAGAGCCGTGCAGATAAGGCTCCACTTTCCTCCCAAGTTTGGAAATGGGAAGGGGGCTCCTCTGCTGCTTTCCTTATCTTTGTGGTGCCATCACAAGCATCCCTCCCGCCTCCATCCTTACAGTGAGAAGCAAGCCTCCTCCTCGTCCTTCAGTACCTCTCTGCTCAAGGAAGTACTCTGTGCAGGATTTGCTGCCCATCATGCAGCAAGTGCATGTGCCCCCCATCCCACAGCCTCCCCCCTCCAATCAGCTCAGGCTGAAAGGGTTGGGGATACACTGATGGATGGCAGCGGCAGCTGAGCGCTGGTTGGTGCTGGGAAGGGAGGAAGAAGGTGTGAATGTACAGCTCAGTGGGCAGGTGCTGTCTTTTCACATTTAGCAGAAAGCAAAGCTTCACTTACTAGGACATGTGTAGCAAGGGGGTGCAGAGTCCTTTCTGCTCTCTCTTACAATTAGCTTAACTTCTGAAGAATGATATTCAATTAACCTTATGTCATTTAGCACTCCCATGTATGCATGTTCACACTATTTGTGATCATAAAATTATCTATCCTCCTTTGGAATTAAAACCTCATCACAATTTTTGCATGTGACCAGCTTTGGCTTATAAATTTTACAACAAAACATTCCTTTGTATGATTTGTGTTAGATCTGCTGTCCTTTTTAATTTCATTAGAGTATAACTTGATCTTTTCATTCCAGAACAGCATAAACAATGATTAGCTAAATGTTCATCCTGTTCTTCACAGTTTTCTCTGTTGCAATTATTCAAAGTAGGTTGAATAGTTCCAACCTTCCTGTTCTCAATACCTTTGCTGCCTGAGATTCTAGCAGCTGGTCCACTCACTTTAAGGATGATTAGCAACACTGGACATTTCAGGAACAAAGCTAGTAGGAAGGCAGCAAAGCAACTTGATCTTTGTTATAAAATATTATCTTCCCTCGTGTATATTTCTCAGTGTATGGAACTTTCAGTGGGCACTGATCATCCTGCCAAATCCAGGATCATTCTCTACTGACCATATTCTGGCTCACTGGTGCTCCTTGGAGCATGGCAGAAAGAACATGGTCAGCTGGGAGTTGTGGCAGCACAGCACAGCTGCTGGGTGACGTGTCTACAGTATAAGAATGTGGCTGGAAAATTCCCATCGGCTCTTTGGAGAGGCAGGTCTGGCTAACACACAGTACTTCTGAAACTCTTGTGTCCAATGAATCTCTTCAATCACCTCAGAAATGAAAAGAAAGAGCCCCTGGTGGCGCAGTGGTAAAACTGTTGCCCTGTAACCAGAAGGTTACAAGTTCTATCCTGACCAGGGGCTCAAGGTTGACTCAGCCTTCCATCCTTCCGAGGTCGGTAAAATGAGTACCCAGAATGTTGGGGGCAATATGCTAAAATCATTGTAAACCGCTTAGAGAGCTCCGGCTATAGAGCGGTATATAAATGTAAGTGCTATTGCTATTGCTAAATAGTTGCAAGTCTTGATCCTGAGCAATTAATTTGGCCTACACAAAAATCTAGAATTTAAACACATCTCTAATCTGTGTTGCTTCTAAGAAAATCTGAACATATCTCACTAGTTTCTGCTGAACAGAAAGCCTGAGGATATCTGAATGGAGCTTCCAGTAACCAGTGATGGTTTCCTCAGGATATTATATCTACACTTCTCGTTCTACACACTAACTCCCCATTACAATTATTTAATGAAAAGAACAATTATGCCATCAAGGGAATGGTCTGCAATTAATTTTCAATTTAATTTAAAGGACACACGTCTAGATTTTAAAAAACAAAACCCAAACTGCAGAACTATTACTGTGCTCCAGCCCTACAAAAGAAGGTCACTTCTTGGCTCATATTATTTATCTCTTGTTCCACACAAGAAGATTTTAAAACAGGTCTAGTATAAGAGGATGACGCTGCAGATTTATTCACTCTATATATAATCTTGACCTGATGATGTTGTGATTATTTTTAATAGGTACCTTTGGCCTGGGTCAGGAAAACCAGGGCTAGTGTTTGAAACACATTCTGAGCAGCCAAAGAAACAGACATTTACTCGCAGTACTGTCTAAAGCTGCTTCTACTCAACAGAACACTTTGCTGCCAACTGCTAAAATTGGGCAATTAAAGAAACAGAGGAGCATTTTGAGAGCATGAAACAGAGCTATTGGGAGCATTAAAGCAAAAACTACTAGCAGAAAGATCCTGGGTTTTTTATAGTGTTCAAAGAAAAAACAGCTGATTCAACATAGCAGATAAGCTTTGGTACAGTACAAACTAATACAAATTTGGTACATGGCACAATGGTTATTTTTTCTTTTTTAAACCTCAGTATGTTGAATTATTGATTGCCATTTGTGTGCCATCTTTCAGCAGAATTAATAAAACACTAAGTACTGTCTTGGACTCTTTAATGGGCGATAGCTCCACATAGATGAGGTTGCTACTCTTGAAATCACCAGTTAGGAAGCTTCATGGTAGTGGGTATAATTGTAGACCTTAGTATCTTAGGTTTAGACAATTCATACAAATGTAGGTTGGGGGCAAAAATATAGCATTTTATATTCAGCCGTTCTGTGAAGTTCTGGGAAGGGGCGGGTGGGCTGGGTATTAAGGTGGGAACAACAAGCCTGCATGTACAAGGGAGTAGTATTTGGGAGGTGGTTGGGAGTGCTATGTCCTAAGTCCATTCTCTAAAAAGACTAGACTATTTTTTACGTGTTCAGCAAATCTTGCAAATACATTTCAGTGCAACCACGAGGGCTGGCCAGATTAGCCATTCTGAGTCAGAAAGAGGTGGATCCTTAACTTTGATACCACTTGCTCCGAACATGACAACTTTAATTATTTGCTCACTTAACTTTCTTAATGGTCTTTATTATAATAAGCTTGTTAAGAGAGGTTCAGAGTCCAACATACTCTTTCTCTCCCTTCTGTGAAACCAGCTTCACTGATGGCACAATGAATCTAGCTTGCCATAAAAAAAACTACGGGGGGTGGGGGCTAGAAAAAACATTTTGAGGGAGAAGCAAACATTTACTGCAGTAAAAAGAATATAGGTACTCATTAGAACACAGAATGTAGCCAAATGGATGCTGTTTAGATCTATGCCAGGAAAAAAAACCCATCTCCAAAGAGTGATAAAAGAAGCCATCTTGGCAACTGCTGGAGCTAATCTGGGAGACCCCATGAGGATTTTTGGCCTCTAATACTTATGATTCAAAATCTTATCTCACACATACTCATGTTACTGTTGCGTGTATGAAGAACCTTCAGTTTTAAATGCCTTTAAAGACTGGCAGCAAAAGGGCACAATCCACCCAGCATAAGCCCCATTGAAATGAATGGAAGTTGTGCAAGAGCACCACCATGTTCTTGTGCAGCTTCCATCCATCTCAATAGGACTTGTGCAGGAAAGGTTTCCCACTGGATTAGGCCCCAAAGCAGCAAACTGAGCCAAAGTGGTAGATGGTTTGATTTGCCAGGAAAGAGGCAAGGATCTTATTGTATAGACTGCCTATGATTTCTCTCTGTCTTCGGCTCCCCTTATTGAATTGTTCCGCAACCAAAGGCTGGAAAAACACATTAAGGAAAGATAAGATTGCCCATGGGGAGGCCCTTACTATTCTGAGCATCTCACATAGCATGCCAGAAGCAACACAAAATCCCACTCCCCATCCTCATGTTAGGACAGGAAAAAACATTTGATGGTTTTAAAACTTTTGTATGTCAGCTTGAGTGTTATCTTTTAGAACAGCAGCTTTTAGAACAGCTGCAACACTAAGCACTGATTCACAGCATTTTAATGCCAACCTCACCTGTACTGACAACATACATGGTTGTTTGTTTTTTCGATACTCCTTCAAGCTAATTTACATACCTAGCCTCCACAATGAGAATTAATTGTATTCTCACTCTATTTCTCACACACACCTCTAAGTAAATGTATACAATTGCTACTGGGGAAAGCACAGGAATAGACTTGTATACTGCAATTACTGCTGCTGTCCTGTGAGTGGCTCTCTGTGCAGTCCAACATTGAGGAACTACACATATATAATTTCCTGATGTGGTGAGGTGTTGAGCAAGAGCTTGGGAAAGTCAGGCTGTAGCTGGGGGTCCAGGACTATGAGAAATCTCACAGTCCAGCCCTGAGGCTCTACTCAGTGCTCAGCTTGGCTGAGAGTCTAGATGGTGGCAGCAATCTGATGTGCATCATGGTGGTTGCATTGGACACCATATATATCAAACAAGAATGCCATGCACTCATCCCATTGCTGCATGATTGTGACACAGCAATGGGGTAGGCACATCATATTGCCCCCCCTTTCTAAAGTGGTGGCAGATTTTGGCTGCCACAAAGCACTCTGGAATGCCACCATCCTGCTAACAGGGAGGTGGGGGCCTAGTGTGAACATACATATGTGATCAGGAGGCTCCGAGCAAGACTTTGCCTGTTTTAGCTGGATGCTTAAGAATCTGATTCCGGCACCAAGGTATGTGAAGGTGTTTCCCCCCAGCTAGCTCCTGGAAGTGTGGAATGCTTTCTAGGCTTGGAGGATGGAAACCAAACGATACTCCAGCATCCCAAAGTGTAGTCCTAATACCTGTGTCACATGCAGACTTGAGATAGGCTTCTAAAGGTCCTTTCTGACATCACTTTTGTAGCAAGGGAAAGGCAAAGGGGAGAGGTGGCACCCAGGCAAGCAGTAGAAAAGAAAGAGGCAACAATTCCAAAAAGGTACCCCAAACTATGGAATTTGATATTTAATTCTCTCTTTATAGGCCCAAAGCATTTCAGCAAGATTTAGCAGGAAGCCAGCATGAATCTGTCAAGAATAAATCCTGCCAGACTAATCTGTTCTCTCTCTCTTTTTAAATCAGGTTACTAGCTTAGTGGATGGTGGGAATGTTGTGGACATAATTTATCGTGATTTCAGAAAGCATTTGATGAAGAAGTTTCCTATATTCTGGCTCACAAATTTGCCAAATGCAGAATAGATTATAATATCTGCAGGTGGATTCACAGCTCAACAGAGTGCTTATCAAAGGCTCCTCACTAAATTATAGGGGCTTTTTTGAGTGGGGTGCCATGTGGCTCTGTCCTGAGCCTGGAATACTTCAATACTTTTATCAATTACCAAGAATTCTCATCAATTTTTAAGTTGACACAAAACAGGGAGCGAGAACAAATGCCTCAGAAGACAAAAATAAAATTCAAAGCGGCCTTGTTAGAATGGAAAGCTTGGCTGAAACAAAATGAAATTCAACGGACACAAATGCACAGACAAAAAATACCAATGTGATTTTAGGCTGCATTAATAGAACCATAATTTCCAAGTAATGAAAAAGTGTTAGGAACTAACTAGTGCACTTCATTCTGCACCAGTCAAACCTCATCTGAAGTATTCTGTGCCCAGTTCTGGGCACTGCATTTTGAGAAGGATAAAGATAAATTGGATCAGGTTCAGAGGAGAGCGATGAAGATGGTCTGGAAAACATGTTTTATGGAGAAAGGTTGAAGGAACTGGATATGTTTCATCTGAAGAAAAGAAGACTGTGGGGGATATGTGCTATTCAAATACCTGAAGAGCTGTCGCACTGAAGAGGGCAAAGACTTGTTCTCTGCTGTTGCTCCAGATGGCAGGACTAGCTCTAATGGGCTTAAGCTACAAGAGGGTAGATTTCAGCTGAACGTTTAGAGAAATTTCTTAACAGTAAGAGCAGCTTGAAAATGGAACCAGTTACCTAGAGTGATGGTGGTGAGCTTTCCCTTGCTGGGGGTCTTCAGATGGAAGCTGGACAGCCATCTGTTGGAGATGTTCAAGTTTTGGCTCAAGTAGCGGGGTGAACTAGATGCCCTACAAGACCCTTCCAACTCTATGATTCTAGACATTACTGAAAGTGGCACTGGGAGGACACACACGGTCATTTCCCCTGCTAGTAAAGTAACATCAGAAAAGTCCATAATAAAGATACACCAGATGAAACTGATCAACAGATACAAATGCACAGTCAGCATTATTTCGGGGGGTGAGGGGGGAAACAACCCCACTACAACAAAATAATGAAGAAGCTAGTGTTTCCGTACCAAGTGCATCCTGCAGATACTTCTGTCCCACCAGTTTGAGGTATTCCTCGATGGCTTTAGTGGCAAGTGTATTCTCCCTGAAGATCAACACGTCATGATCCCCACAGCGATCTACCTCTGACATCACCAGGTCAGTCAAGAAGTCCTGAAGGAAAAAGATGTTTTAGTGCAAGATAAATTGTGCTGTGCTAGGCAGCAGGGTAGACAAATATGCCAGATGGGATGGATGAGTGAGGGTGCACTCAGCAAAAGGGAGTGGGGGCGGCGGCGGTGCAAGACTGGAGTCTGAGTTGTAGTGCCTGTCACAAGGGAAAAGGAGGTGTTTAGGGACTGAGACACTGAACAACTTGCCTCAGAATCCAGTAGCTTATTTCTGACATATTTTAATGGATTTAATACAGAATTTTAGCATTTTCCCCTGTAACATTCTTTTTAAAAATCTATTTATGTTTATTATTGTAACATTCTTTTTTTATCTTTTATGTTTATTAAGATTGTAGTTTTTCTTTTTAAATGTATGATGTTGGCTTACATTTTTATTGTGCTGAATAAGCTCTGAAACTCTGAACAAAGTGTCACTCTTGAATGGTTAAGTATAGTTGTTTACTGCATTGTTTATAGGTATAGCTGTTTATTGCATTATTGCTTCAGCATGCAAGCTTGCGAGTTATACAGAACTCTTAAATCAAGCAGAATGGATAGGGAGCTGAAGAAATATACAGGGTGCTTCACCAATAGAAGATGGTCCAGGGAGCAATTTCTTCCCTATTTATAGCTCTTATACTCTGAGGCAAATATGTCTACCACAGTCTATCCTCAAGCTATGCTTTGTAACCTGGAGTCGACAGAAACAAAGTTGGAACAGATTCTACTGGAAACCGTGTGGTCTGGTGTCTAGAGGGTGCTCTTGAGCAGGGAGTCCTAGAGTCAAACTCCTACTCAGCCACAAAACCTCCGGCAAGTCATTGTCAACCACATGATCAAATTGTTGCAAGGAGAAAGTGGATTTTCCCCTCTATGCTCTTTAGGGGAAGAAAGCAGCTCTCCAGTCCTACTTTGAGGTACCAAAAATTGAACCCAAGACCTGCATGCAAGCCATATGCCCTACTACTGAGCTATAGCCCTTCTCAATCAAGAGCCCACATCAAAGGTTTCAGATTCAGATGTCAGTGCAAAAAAGGGAAGCAAAGAGGTTTTCAGCAGGCTCAAACGCCTGCTCTTAGATATATCAAAAATTAAATTGCAAAAGAGCAGTGTTATTTTAAGAGCATACGTTATTGTTCCTTCTGTTCATCCATAACAATATCAATATCAATATAGACTTACCGCTCATCCTCTAACTAAGAAAAGAGATTTGTGCATTTGGTATGCACACCAAGTACATAGGCAGATTTCAATGTTTACAACAATCATTCAACGCACAGAATGAGGGAGTCAGCCAGAAATATAAGTGCTCCTTAGGAATACTATCATGTTATCTGAAATACAAATGAGTGGAGCTCACTGTCCCTCTAACAGGGATTCCCAGACATTGACTACGACTCCCAGAATCCCCAGCTACAATGGCTTTTGCTTGGGGATTCTGGGAGTTGTAGCCAAGAACATCTGGTAACATCTGTTAGAGGGAACACTGGTGGAGATGCCTCTCTCAGTTAATATCCTAAGCTACCCTAAATACCACAATCCTCTCTCAGTGAATATCCTAAGCCACCATAAATATCACAATCCATTCCCTCTAGAGCACAGAGACAGGCAGATATGGACACTATTTACATTTATATCCTGCCTTTCTTCCACTGAATGCAAGATGGCACTTGCAGGGTTACCAGGTGATCTCTCATCCACAACTAGATCAACTTAGCTTCAGGAAAGTTGCTGCATCATGTCCCTTTAGACCATGTTCTGTAACAAGGGATGAAGGGTCTTATCATTATTGATTCTGTAAAGTCTTGACTTCTGGGGAAGTCAAAAATGCCATTATCTCAGAGAAAGCATTGAATAGCCTTCAGGATTAGATCTATACATCTCATTGTGTCTAGTGAGACATATTTGTTTGCATTCACCATCTTGGAATCCACTATCAGAATCCATGAATAATGCACAAAAGGTTTCATAAAAACTGGCCACTTCTCCCTTGAGGGAATGCTGCAGTTGGCTTTGGATCCAAGACAAGACATAATTTTCATTGCTAAATATACTTCAGGACAACCCTTTGTACTAGATGTCCTCACATGCGTTTGTAACTTTGTTAATTTCATTAAATGTGTACTTTTATCCTTGTAGTTAAGAATTACCTCTGCTTAATGAAATGAATAGTAAGGATTACACAAATAATTTAAAAAAAAAATTCTCCATAACACTTCTAGTATCTTTCTTCTCTTGAACCTTAAATAGCCTAAACGCTTCCTAAATAAATAAAACTTAGGAAGGTAGAGCAGCAATATACTGATTTAGGCAGCTGAAAAGATCTGAAGTAATTTCCCTGGATTATTTTTGAGAAATATTATAGAGCTGGTGTAGCTGGTGTAGTGTAATATAATAATAAATCATATTGCATTGCATTGTTTTAACTTGTAAGTTAGTTAACTGGGATTTTTTAAAAAAGGAATATAAATTTTAAAGATAGAAAATTCCATCTATCCATCCATCTATCCACCCACACACTGGATTAAGAAGAAAAATAGATCAAGTAATTCTTATCTTACTGGTAGTACGATACCCTATGCAGACCAGCTGTATCACTGGAATTGGTGTTTCTAAGATCTATAGGGTTTTCTTATCGGAGGTTCCTCAGTAAAGATCAGTAATGATTGACAAGCTTCTTTAAGACAGCTTGCCCACCACTACTGACGTTCCCTTCAAATGTACACATAGAAGAGTGATGAGTGCCTTCTAGGATTTATTATCAATTCATGCAAGGTAGTCAGGCCTAACAGGCCAGCAAGCACTCTGCATGAACTGACTGTGTGCTCTAGAACACACCACAGAATCCTGTTGAACATGCAAGGGTTTCTTGGCAGACACATCAATGTGGAACGGATTCCCTGAAGGCAGGAAGTTTGAGAACTACTGATATAGAACAAAATTCACCCACTCTGTTCATTGTTTGCTGTTCATAATTTTAAAAAGGCATTCTTAACCTATTTTCATATTGGAGAATCAGGTTTTCAGTAATGCCATGAACATAACCCAGTAGCCAGGCTGGTCTCTGGGTCATCTTGGAGAGACCATGTTACTCCTTTGTTGATGGAGTTACACTGGCTGCCGATAGGTTTCTGGGCAAAATACAAAGTGCTAGTTATAACTTATAAAGCCCTAAATGGCTTAGGTCCTGAGTATCTAAGAGAGCGTCTTCTTCGCTATGAACCCCACCGCCCATTGAGGTCATCTGAGGAGGTCCATCTCCAGTTACCGCCAACTCGTTTGGTGGTCACACAGAGATGGGCCTTCTCAGCTGCGGCCCCGAGATTGTGGAATAAGCTCCCTGCTGAGTTACGATCGTCCCCATCTCTGGCTATCTTTAAAAAACATTAGAAAACCATTTTTTTTAATCCAAGCCTTCTCAGGTTTTAAATTAAAAATACTGTTTGTTAATTTTATGGTTTTTAAATTATTGTATTGTTTTAACTTTTATATATGTGTTATATGTTGCATTGTTTTAATTTTTATATATGTTTTAATTGTTAGCCGCCCATGTTTGGGTGGGATATAAATTAAATTAAATTAAATTAAATTAAATTTAAATAAATAAATAAATAAATAAATATGGAAGGGCAAAGAGTGTGTGCACAAAAACTTGGGAAAATCTAATTGCTCAGGAATCTCTCTCTCTCAAATATGTCTGCTTACTGGGCTACTCATTTGATTAAAATGAAGGGAAGGAGGAGTTTACTAGGAACTCAGGAGCGTTTGGACTCAGAAAGGTTAAGGATTCTAACACGTGGGGGCAGAAGAGAGAGATAGAGGCTTGAATGTCATCACAGAGACCAATCATGGTGTAGTGGACAATGCAGCTCTTGAACTAGAGAGATCTGGGGGAAAACCATTAAGCTCACAGGGTGGCTTGGGCAAGGATATACATGTAACACACATATATTATTCCAGGATAATTATTTTTAAACACCAGCAGACCCTTTTGCCTATACATTTTCTCTTTTCAAAATGGAAAATTCATACTTTAAAAAAACATTTACTTCTGGTCTTTGCATTACTTACAACTTTAAAGCATAAGTCGATAGATAAAGGTGTTCCTTTCAGAATCGTGACTACCTAGAATAATCTAGAGCACCATTAGGACGAAAGTTCCATAACTTCATACCTTAGCTCTGCCAGTACTCTGAAGAATGTGCACCAAAGCACAGGCCATCTCTTCTTTGTTCCTGACACTGATTACTGGCTCCAGTACAGAGCACAACACAGTGTAATTGTTAGTAACAAATTCGGCAAACTCTTTGTATTGCTCCATGGGCAAGATGGTGATGGTCTGGTACCGAGACTTGATCCGGATGGAAGGCCCTCCTGATTTTCCTTTATTGGGCGTGGGTGTGCTGATGGGGTACCACTTCTCCACAAACTGACGGCCAGTCACACTGGCTATGGGAATGTTAACCAGGCCAACATAATTATTTTTGTCCTTTTTCTTCTTCTTCTCAACATCCTTATAGATGTGGACAGTGATGCTGTGGATGGGTGGGAGGCCAGAGAACTCAAAGTGCTCGCCCCAGAAGATATTATCAGCTTTTGTTTTGCTTGTAGTGCGGGCAAATAAGGTATCGTCCAGGCACAATTCACAGAAGTACTTTTTTTTAGGGGCCAAGTCCTTGGCTTCAATGATCCAAAGACGCAATACATTCTCGGCTCGACGGCAGTTATCCTGGAGAGAAAGAGACTTTGTTTGGCTTGGCAAGGCCAGTCAGGGAATACAAAACTCTTTGCAAGGGTGAAATTCTTAATTATTCATCATCATCATCATCATCATCATCATCATCATCATCATCATCATCATCATCTACTAAACAAGTTGGAACTCACAACAAAGGGTGCTCCTTCATCCAGCCTGGAATGGGAACCTTGTAGCACTGTTTGCGAATCATGGGCAGAGGGTGGGGAGAGAAAGGACACTTGCTGTACAAAAAAGCTCTGGTTTAGCTGACTAACCCAAACCTGAGCATTGTATTGATCGCAGGGTAAGCAGATGTTCTGGAATGAGCAGGAAAGGAAAACATTTACCTTCTTCCTTCCTCCATCATGAAACCTCCCTGTATAGTGCAGGGAGTGGTAGTTTTTAAATATTATGCATCTCCCTATAAGCTATTAGGGGCTAAAGCAGGTCAAGTTTCTTCTCCCATTTCTTCTTCTTTTTATCAAACCTCAACAGCCTGTGGGTTCTGGAAGTCACCAAGCGTGGGTTCTTGTTGGGCTGTTTTGCTCTCTTGTATAGTTTATTTCAATTTACAAACTAATATAGTTCTGTATATATGGACAGACCTCTGAGTATGCAGAAACCATTACTCTAAATGATTATTCTGTTTCACTGCCAAACTAACAGGCACCACTGGGTCACCCTAGTTCAATAGAAAGAAACTTATGATGACTACAGCACCATCTTTCTATCAGATATTATAAAACATATAATAAAACAAGCTTTCTCAAATATCTCTTTAATGCATAAATAAAAATATATAAAACAGATGTTCATAGTTAGCAGACGTTTCACTGTGACACATCAGCTTTGGTAATGATGTGTCACATCATTGTACCCCCAGGCCCCAATAAAGACAGGACAAACATAATTGGAGTAAACTAGGGCCACTTTATTGATAAATACATAACCAAAACTTGCAACGAGGAACCTAACCAACCAGAGTGCAGGTACTCCAACTATGTGGGTCAGCCTCTAAGGAAGACTGTTCCACACCAGGGCGAAGGGCCAGGTGTTGATTCAGTCAGGCACCAGGTCCTGACATCCTCTCACCATGGGGCTTTTGCCCACTGAGATGGGGGGGCAACTCGACCCACCCCAACCCAAGCCGCAGAACTCTGAGCCAGTGAGCAGAGCCACCCTCTGCACTGCAAAAAACCCGAATGGCTGTTCCTCAGCCTCCCTTAAATGGTCCTCCAGCCCAGCACTGTTACCAAAAAAACCTATCCCAACCCACACTCTCCTGCCAAGAGACCAAACAATCCTAAATACTATTAACCCCCTGCACCATGAAACTCAGTGGGAAGTAGGTGAAAAAAGGCTGCACTTGGTACCAATCTGGTACAGCCCCCCAAATTCTTACTTGGCCCCAACCAGTGACCAGCTAACACTCACTGAGCACAGGGTGTGTGTGTGTGTGTGTTGCAAAAGAGCAACTGGCAAGGAGGAGAACAGGCCGGCCCTTTAACCTGCCGATGCTCCCTGATTGGTCGGCCCCGACCATGTGTAGTGGGAGGCAAGTGAAGAACTGTCAAGGAAGTCTAACACAGATGCGTTGGACCTCAGAAGAGGAAACTTCTCAAAAATTGGGGGCTGTTAAAAAGGAAGATGAAAGGGAAAGTCAGGAGGGTCAGATCAGAAAGCATGGAACTTATTTAAAATCACAATACTAGAAGCTCAGTTGGAATGTATACCAAGGAGGAGGAATGGTGGAAGACAGGATGTGGTGACAGCCAACAACCTGGATGGCTTTAAGAGGGGTTTGAATAACATGGAGGAGAGGCCTATCAATGGCAACTAGTTGGAGGGCTATAGGCCCTCCAGCCTCAAAGGTAGGATGCCTCTGAGTACCAGTTGCAGGAGAGTAACAGCAGGAGAGAGGGCATGCCTGCAACAACTGCCTGTAGGCTTCCAGTGACATCTGGTGGGCCACTGTGTGAAACAGGATGCTGGACTAGATGAACCTTGGGCCTGATCCAGCAGGGCTGTTCTTATGTTCTTAAAGGTATTACCAAGTTCAGAATGATGCCAGCATGTTTAACAAGTAGAGTCAGGGAAGCTATAAAAAGGTAAGACGACCTCATTCAAAAAATGGAAGTCCTGCCCAAATGAAGAGAACAGGAAGGAACATAAACTCTGGCAAAAGAAATGCAAGGACACAATAAGGGATGCAAAGAGAGAGTCTGAGGAGCATATAGCCAGAAGTGTCAAGGGGAATAAACAAAAAAAACTTCTTTAAATATATCAGAAGTTGAAAACCTGCCAGGGAGGTGGTTGGACCCTTAGATGATGAGGGGGTGGAAGGGATTATTAAGGAGGATAAGAAGATTGCAGAGAAGCTGAATGAGTTATTTGCATCTGTCTTCATGGTGGAGGATACTGACCATATACCCTCTCTGGAATTGAGCTTTTCAGGTTTAGCGGCTGAAGAACTGGACCAGTTTGAGGTGACAAGGGAAGATGTTCTAAACAAATTGCCAGGGCCAGATGGCATCCACTCAAGAGTTCTGAAAGAACTCAAATGTGAAATTGCTGATCTCCTAGCAAGAATATGTAACTTGTCCCTGCAGTCAGGCTCTGTACCAGAGGACTGGAAAGTAGTCAATGTAACTCCAATTTTCAAAAAGGGATCCAGGGAGAATCTGGGAAATTACAGGCCAGTCAGCTTAACTCCGGTGCTGATAAACTGATGGAAAAGGACAAAATTGTGTGTGTGTGTGTGTGTGTGTGTGTGTGTGTGTGTGTGTGAAATAAGCACCACCTAATGGCACAGTGGGGAATGCTTCACTAACAAGCAGAAGGTTATTGGTTCAAATCCCCGCTGGTATGTTTCCCAGACTATGGGAAACACCTATATCAGGCAGCAGCAATATAGGAAGATGCTGAAAGGCATCATCTCACAATACGTGAGAGGAGGTAATGGTAAACCCCTCCTGTATTCTACCAAAATAAAACCACAGGGCCCTGTGGGCACCAGGAGTCGACACCAAACTAGAAGAGCAGATGCTCTGTGCCTGAGCCAGCTAATATAGAAGAAAAGGCCTTGCTGAAGGAGATCCAGCATGGCTTCTAAAAACCAGCATGGCTTCTTGACTCACTAAGTTTTTGGAGTTATTTGAGAGTGTCAACAAGCATGTGGATAAAGGGGATCCAGTTGACAAAGTATATTTGGACTTCCAAAAAGCTTTTGACAAAGTTATCCACCAAAGGCTCTTGAGTAAACTTAGCAGTCATGGGTTAAGGGGACTGGTTCATATGAGGATCAGAAACTGGTTGAAGGACAGGAAACAGAAGGTAGGTATAAATGGAGAGTTTTCACAGTGGAGGGAAGTAAGAAGTGGGGTCCCCCAGGGATCGGTACTGGGACCAGTGCTCTTCAACTTGTTCATAAATGATCTAGAAGTTGAAGTAAGCAGTGAAGTGACCAAATTTGCAGATGACACTAAACTATTTAGGGTAGTGAAATCCACAACAGATTGTGAGGAGCTGCAAAAAGATCCCTCCAAGCTGGGGGAGTGGGCAACGGCAAATGTGGTTCCATGTAAACAAGCATAAAGTGATGCATATTGGGGCAACCCCCCCCGGCTCCACATATACACTGATGGGATCTGAGCTGTCGGTGACTGACCAGGAGAGAGATCTTGGGGTCGTGGTGGACAGCTCATTGAAAGTGTCAACCTTTCAGCTGTGAAAAAGGCTAATTCCATACTAGGAGTCATTAGGAAGGGGATTGAAAATAAAAATGCTAACATTATAATGCCCTTATACAAATCTATGGTGCGGCCACATCTGAAGTACTGTGTACAGCTTTGGTCACCCTATCTTAAGAAGGATATTATATCTGGAAAAGGTGTAGAAGAGGGCAACCAAGATGATCAGGGGCCTGGAGCACCTTCCTTATGAGGCTAGGCTACAGCATCTGGGGCTCTACCTTGGAAAAAAGCTGACTAAGGGGAGACATGATCGAGGTGTATAAAAGTATGCATGGAGTGAAGAGGGTGGATAGAGGAAATTTTTTTCCTTCTCTCTCTCGCAACACTAGAACCAGGGGTCACCCCATGAAACTGAAGGTAAGGAAATGTAGGACTGACAAGAGGAAGTACTTTTTCACACAGCATATAATTAATCTATGGAACTCTTTGCCATGGGACGTGGTGATGGCCACCACCTTGGATGGCTTTAAAAGGAATTTAGGCAAATTCATGGAGGACAGGTCTATCAATGGCTACTAGTTTGGTGGCTGTTGGACACCTCCAGTCTCAGAGGCATGATGCCTCTCAATAACAGTTGCAGGGGAGCAACAGCAGGAGAGAGGGCATGCACATACCCTCCAGGGGCTCCCCAGCGGCATCTGGTGGGCCACTGTGTGGTCCAGGATGTTGGACTAGATAGGCCTCAGACCTGATCCAGCAGGACTGTTTTTATGTTCTTATGAGGCAAAATGGCAGCCAGCGTGCCTGCCTCAGAGCTGGGAGCACAACCCCAGCTCCTTCCCTACTGTGAATCGTGGTGGTGGGAATCAGCAACGTCTTCTAACTTTGAACATCTGTTTTATGTTTTTTATTTATGCAATAAAGATATATTTGAAAAAACTTGTGGAGTTTGGAAGATGGACTGTATTTCATTGTCATTACACATCAACCAACAATAACTACACCAAACTAAAATCAAACAATTAAAAATTACAAAACCCAAAACTACTAGCAGCAATGCAGAGAAGAAATGAAGCAACTTAAGGATAATAAAAAGTTTGGCAGAAGAAGCTTTGTTCTTAATTGAGGACATCACTTTCAGCACCAGAAGCACTTGCAACAATAGTTCTCCAGATGATCTTTGTAAACAGTGGGTTAATATGGGAAATGGTTTTCCTAAAGCGACCTGGATGCAGGCTATTCTGGGCACTGTAGGTCAAAGCTAGCATCTTGAATACAGCCCAGAAACAAAAAGTGGTAATCAATGTAGCTCAAAGTTAAATAAAATTATATATGTACCCCGTGGCTTGCTCCAGCTTAGCCTGCCACATTCTAGATCAGTTGAATATGTTGACCTGCCTTCAAGCTTAGCCCCCATATACAGCACATTGCAGTAGTCAGCTAGAGAGTATTCAGAACAGTGGCTAGATAATAGAATCATAGAGTTGGAAGGGGCAATGGAGGTCTTCTAGTCTAACTCCCACGTAGGGACAGGAAAACTACTACATCATTTCTGACAGAGGGCTCTCCAGCTTCTGCAGGAAAACCACTAGCGAGGGAGACTCCTCATTACTGCACAAGGCAGAGTGCTTCACTATCAAACAGCTCTTACAGTTAAGCATTTATTTCTAATAACTGACTTAAATCTGTTTCCTTGTAATTTTAACCCATTAGTTCCAATCCTGCTTTCAGGAGCAACAGAGAACAAGTTTGCTCCTTCTTCTACATGATAGCTTTTCAGATACCTGAAGATGCCTATCATCTACCCACCCACCCCACCTTAGTTCTCTCTTCTCCAGGCTGAACATACCTAGCTCCTTCAATCATTCCACAAAGAACCTGTTTTCCAGAACCCCTTCACTGCCCTCCTCTGAACCCGTTCCCCAGTTTATCAATATCCTTCTTAAAATGTGGGCCTAGAATTGGACAGAGTATTCCAAATGAAGTCTGGCCAACATAGAATATAGTGGAATAATTACTTAATGTGATCTGGACACAATTCCTCTGTTACAGCAGCCTAGGGCTGCACTTCACCCTGTTGGATTTGGCCCAACATTTAAGCCTGGTCAGATTGGATTGAATCTTGATTTTGTCTTCTTAGGTTTTAGCTATCTCTCCCACTTTTCTGTCATCTGTAGATTTGGTAAGCACCCTCTCCAAGTCATTTATGGAAGTACTGAAGAGTATGCTGCTCAGGATAGAGCCTTGTGGCACTCTACCTAATACCTCCTCTCAGGATGATGTGGAGTACTTATTGGAGACTCTTATTTATTATTTGTTAGATTTATATCCTGCTGTATCCCATACGCTCAGAGCGGCTTACAGTATTTTTTCCTTAACCATCCTATCCCCAAGGGGCTCATGGTCCCTTGGCCTCCTGAAAGGGGCATAACTGGAGCCATAAGAACTCGCTCAGAGGTGCACCTAAGTAATTTTGGAGACTGGAACTAAAGGCCTTTTGAGCCCTTTGGATGCTGCCGTGCATGCGTACAGGCTATTTGGTTGTGACCCAGCCACACAAATTGCTGCCGCAAGCTCTGAGAATGGCCCAGGGGAGACCAGGGAGAGGGCGAGCAGCCGGAGACTCCCCCATGGTGGTAGCAGCACCCCCTGCAAGCCTCAGAGGTGGTAAGTCCACCATTTAAAAAAAGAACATCTGAACCAGCCTGGAAGGGTTGGCTTGAAAACCAGGTCTGGTCTGGCTCAAGGACAAGCCCTTGGACCGGGCCAGCTCGATGGCAAACTGGTTTGAGGATGAGTTGGTTTGCACATCCCTACCACACACACACACACAGTATTTTTAACACATGAGTTCTTGAGGGCACAAACAGCAACTGAATTCACAAGAACATGAATATAAAATAGGTATATTTATGTGAATATGAATTAGAAGAAACATTTCAACACGCTCCTTAACATATTTCCATCTCACATATTTCTTTCCCCACTCAGTCTCTAAAGCAGAGGTCATGCTCAGCCGCCCGGCGCAGTGCGGGCTGGCGACTACACCACCCAGGACAGACTAAAGTGGATTTGAGGGCCTCATGGAGTGTGGAGGCCCTGGACTTCGGTCCGGAGATCCAGAAGTAAGAGTGCCTCTGAACTCACTGCTTGCTGTGGTAGTCACTTGCATGTCTAAAAGCAATATCAAATCCAGGAGCACTTTTAAGCTATGAGCTTGCTCCTTGAGCAGAAAACTGGCACATTCCTCATATCTAGATCACTAGATTCCTCTCTCCATATCAGAGTCTCTGACTTGTCTGAATTACATTTCAGTTTATCCATCCTCATCTAGACCATTACTAAGCTGAGTCAGTCATCCACAGAGAACTGTCACACATGATGAAAAGGAAAAGGAACAAAATGCTTCAACCTCAAAATAACCTCACCCACAAATTTCATGTAGATTATGTTAAAAATCATGGGAAACAAAATGGAACCTTGCAGAACAATTTGAAACCTTCTGAAACCATCTGATACACAGGGGTAGAACTGCAGAGCACTACCTCCTACACCCCAACCCACACAAACAGTCCAAGAACGTCACAGTCAATTGCACCAATAGTTGCTAAGAGGTCTGAGAGAATTAACAGAGTTACACTCTCCCATTTTCCCCTCAGAAGAGATACTCTATCAGAGGGTCAAAGCAGCTTCTGTCCCAAACCTCAGCAGGAAGTCAGACTGAAATGGATCAACATTGTAAGACATACCCTTATTAATGGTGAAACACTGAGATTAGCGAAAAGGGCCTGTGATATAGCAACTGGCTTTATGACAGGTTTTATCTTTGGATAATCATTTTCAAAAAATGCAAATACCCCAGAATTGACCTGTTATCAGCATCTGTCTGCTGGTCATTAGGGCACTCTGCTAATGAAAGTGCTTATACAGTGAGAAGAGACATTTTTTCAATAAGTCAGAGGACGACAAGTCTTCTGGAGAACAGAATCATTAGCAAGGTTGACAGAAGACTGTGTCTTAAAGACTTAATCTATTGCACTTTTGTAGCAAGCTGAGCACAGTATCATTTGGTGTTACTGAGTAGTTTTCCTCCTGGGGCGCCTACAATGATACCATCAACCTAATTAAATGGGTGTGCCTGTTTGGGAAGAGTTTGATATACTGCTTGGCCAAGAATGCAATTACTAAGGGTGCTTTTTACCACTGGATGTTTTCCTGGAGCTTCACCTTATATGGTACCTTGTTAGGTTGTATTGCCCTCCGCAGGTTTTCCATCCACTTGTCTCTTTCGGCGGCTGAAGAGCAGCTGAAGCATTTACTGCCACTGGAATAAGTTACCTACAATATATTAAGCAAGGTTAGTATCAGCCAGACCTGCATGTGTGAGAGAGTGATCTTCAATAATGGAGAAAGAGCATGGCTCCTTGAACAAGAAATCTTAAAATACTTGCAAATAATCAATTAAGCAAACTGTGTAAATTTGCACATAATTTATTTTGCTTCTATGTATTAATTTCCCATGGAATTTATTTTTATTTTATTTTATTGGCAAACCATAAGGGAGAGGAAAGTGGTAAGGACCACCTTCAGACTAGAAGGGACTAATATGCAGGCAACAAAAGCTCCATACTTTGAACTTGTGAAGTTCTATAGCCTCCATCCACTGCCAATTGGCCCCCAACACCTCTAAGCCTTTCCTTCAGAGGCAAAAAGATTAGAAAGTATGCGTAGGAAGCTTCCCCCGCCACCGAATATTGTTGCTCATACTAAATTTTGTACCTGACATCTAATTTCATGACTAAATTTCAAAACTTCTAAACAACAAAAACCTAATATTTAAAAAGGGTGTGAAACAATGTGAAAGAGGATGGACAAGTCTGGCAATCTATTATGGGAAGTCTTCAGTATGAGGCTTACAGAACTCAGGATGTTGACTGTTCTACTAAAGGACTACCTCCAGGCTCAGAGGCAGGATGCCTCTGAATACCAGTTTCAGGGAATCAACAGCAAGAGAGAGGGCATGCCCTCACTTCTTGTCTGTAGGCTTCCCAGAGGCATCTGGTCGGCCACTGTGTGAAAAAGGATGCTGAACTAGATTAGAGGTGTGCACGGAACCGCCACATTGCGGTCCAGCACTGGGGTGGGGGGTCGCTTTAAGAGCGGCGGGAGGGTTTACTTACCCCTCCCGCCGCTTTCCCGATCTGGCGCCGTAACTAGTAGTGTAATTGGGGTGACAGGATATCTCCCTGCCGCCCCTTCCCCACTGCGGCTCGCTCGGCAAAGCTCCCAGTAATGCTTTGCGTGCGCAAAGTCAGTTGAAAGTGCAGTTAAGCTGCCGCTTCTTTCACTCACTAAACTTGGAAGCTATGTTTGTTCATCTTGACAAATGAATGTGAGTTTTATTAGACGAGCCCAGTACAAGCAAATAGTTTCAAAGGCAGAATGGTCTGGTGCAATTCTATGGAAGCACTTGTATGTGGAGAATGGGCCTATCTTCTCCCTTTGGTTGGACTCCTTTAAAATATCTTACACATATTAGAACGTGGTGGTTGTATCCTTCCTCATAACAGGGGAAGAGCAGCTGTGACAGTAGGCATTCTAAAGTTTTAAATACCAAGCATGAGGAGCAGAGTTGGAGTGATCTTGGCAATTGAATTGCCATGTAGGTAGAAATACCTACATGACTGATTTCTCTTTCTGTGAAGACCACTTATGTTTTCACTATACTAATTCTCACCAAACTGTGAGGGCAAACCCAGGTTTCTCACTAAAGTAAATATATTTAATTACTTTAATTACTGGATTGAAGCAAACCAGAAAAAGCTTTCACCTATTGGAATTCTGATATAGTGTTATGATAGTTTTTGAGTGTTTCTTGCAACAAAACAACCTCCCAGGCAAGCAAGTGCAGATCTTTGTTTCCATGGGCTGAGATAAGGTTATATATATTTTTATTTTGTTCATGTCCAAGAATTTCTGCATAACTGAAGGCAGCTATGCATCAGTTCAATTCAGGCCCTTTAGAAACCATTATCCAAATTCAGTTTAGCAAGTTGGCTGGGAAACTTTAACTTTTCACATTATGTATGCCAAAGAACACAGATCAGATCATGTTTATTCTTAAGAGCTGTGAAGTTTCATGCCAGGAAAGACTGAATTTTGGGGGGGGGAATTGATATATCAGTCAGGTTCTTATACAATTAAACAAAAATTACAGGAGGTCCTCATTATCCGTGCTTGACACAACCGTGGTTTCACGTATCCAAGGACAGGTCTTCAAGACCTGGTTTCTTCAGCCGAAATATGAAAAACTAGCTGACTCCAGACAGAGCATCTGTGCGCTCTTTGGGGCCGGCGGTTACCTCTCCCCCTCTTCTGCCCCAGTCTCTGCTTCCAGGCCAAGCCACCTCTCTTCCCCACTGCCACTTCTCCCCACCACCACTTTCTTTCCGCCTTCCTGGGCCTTCCTCTGAGGCCAGGCCGAGCCCGCCACCTCTGGCCTCCATGGCCGGGCCGCTGTTGCAGCAACCAATCCTCCTGGGTGCGCCTCAGCCAATCAGGCGCAACTGCTGCCCAGCCAAGCAGCTGGGCTCTGGGACGCACATTCCAAGGCACACCCAGGATAATTAATATAATAGATAGCCGAGATTTGCCTGTTTGTGGTTCCCGAGTGGCTGGAAATGACTTCCAGTGTCTTTCCGGCTGCCATTTTACAACATGGAACCAGCTTCTGGCTCTTCTAAAGAAGCAGGGAGGAGAATATTTGCCAAAAATCTGGCTACTTTGCGGGGCATTGCTGGAGACCAAGGTACTGTGCTTTTCTCCTCTTATTCCCTCCCCCACCACAATTTTTTGGTTGGTTATTATTATTATTTTTTTTAGGGACTTAATGCCTGGAGTCTCATAGAGGTAAGGTTTCTTTATTAGTGGTTTCTGAACTTGCAGAATATGATGAGAACAGAACCCGCATGAATAAAGAGGGCCTCCTGCAGTTTTTGTATATGCAACACATAAACAACAACAACAACAACAACAAATATTTATATACTGCTTTTCAACAAAAGGTTCCAAAGTGGTTTACATAGATAAATAATCAATCAACAGAATGGCTTCCTGTCCCCAAAGGGCTCACAATCTAAAAAGAAACATGATAGACACCAGCAACCGTCACTGGAGGTACTGTGCTGGGGGTGGATAAGGCCAGTTACTCTCCCCCTGTTCAGTAAAGAGAATCACTATGTTAAAAAGGTCCCTCTTTGCCCAGTTAGCAGGGGTAAAGAAGCTGAAGCATATTTTCTGAAGGAAAGTACAGTGTTTGTTGTAATCTTGCATATACAGGAGAACCCTCAGTATTTGCGGGGTTCTATTCTCCATAATTATTGAGGATAAGGAAACTGTGAATACTGAGTAATTGAACCAATGGGATTGACTTGGTTAGGATTCCGGAGATCAGAAAAGGTGCCAAAATGGGCAAAAATGCCTGAAAATCATGGGGGAAAGTGCCCTACTGTGCCCAGTCTGTCCCCAGCTATCCAGCAATGCCCCCAAATGCTGCAATTTGCAGGTGATTTTGCCGAAAAAAATCGTGGAGGTTTTTTTGGATTTTTTAGTATAACAACCCCAAAGTGGGCAGAATTGGCTGAAAGGGCCATACTCTGCCCCCAGCTGTCCAGCAATGCCCCCCAAATACTTCCATTTGCCTTTTTAAAGTCAAAATATTCGGGGGTTTCTCTGTCTTTTAAAAAAGCGAGCCAGGAAATGGCCCCCTTACACAAAATGGTGGGCGGAAGTTACCTCAGAGGTCATGTCCACCTACCCCCAACCTGTGGATACACAAGCCAACCCTTTTCCGGCTCCCCCCCCCAATATACTGAGGTTGGGTGCCAATTACCCAACTGCGGGTATGCAAAACTGCGGATGTTAAGTCCACGATTAATGAGGTTCTCCTGTAATTGCATAGAAGGCAACTTTATGCTAGGATAAAATAGTTCCTCTAAATCTGTTCTTTCCAATAAAGAGATCTGTGTAACCCTGAAGCAGACAGCAACACAGCACCTCCACGACTGTCCACGAATGCCAAAAAGAAAAATCTTGGCTCCCCTTTGAACATTTAAATTACATTTCTAGCCTGTTTAGTTAAAAAGATTTTCAATGTATGTAATTAGAAAATCATTGAAGGACCAGATAAAATTATACAAGCAAAATAAGCCCTGTTCTCTCATTTTCAACTCTCATGAGACCCACTTATCAATTTTCTTCAATGCCTGACTCCCGGTTTACATATTTGAAGACCCCCCTGCTTGCTGTAGCACTGCCTCCTTTGGAGATTACCACGTGAAGCAGGCCTTTTCTGCTGCAGTAGGGGAATTGTGGAATGTGCTCTCTCCACAGAGGCCAGCCAGGCTCATTTTGGGGAAACATCTGATAGCTTGCAACTCATTTAATTCTCTCTAGTCTTTTAAGCAGAGTCAAATTGTACTGTTTTAATTGATTTTTTGTTTTAATTTTGATGTGATTTTTAGAAGCCATTACCAAATCTGTATTTTATGTGATTTGTAATTACCTTATTGTAAATTCTCTTTGGGGATGCAAGGCAGGTTATACATACTAGGGATGTGCAGAACCTTTTGAAGGCGGAATGTTCTGACTCTGAATGGGCCGTTCTGAGTATTCCAAACCCAGAGCAGAACACCCTTTACACTAGTGGCATTCCAGGCTCGGAATGGAACAACTGCACATGCGCAGCAGCCATTTTCGTGCCATAGGAGGGGCCTCTGGGATACTGCTGCAGTGCCACTCCTCACCACTTCTTGCAAGTATCAGTGGTAAGAAGAACTTTTTTTTTTAAAGGTACCTGCCCCCACGCCCCTCACCAGCCTGCCGGAATGTTCCATGACAACCAGCTCGGCCGATTGTTCCGGCGGAGCATATCGGTGCTTTGCGTTCTGCTCTGAGCTCAGAACAAAATGCAAAACATGTTCTGTGCACACTCCCGATGCACACTATAAATATATAAATATTATTGTTCAGGTAATGTGTCTTCAGAATGTAGTTCTGCATTTGCCAAACATTTTAAAATGGTAAGAAAATAATGACTGATACTATCAAATCATGCAAATCAGTTGCTGACCTGCACTGTATGATATATTGCTAATGTAGTCCTCAGAGATGAACATTCTGCTGCAATGCTATATCAGCTGAAATACGCTCAATAATACATTGTACCTCCCTAATTTCCCTCTCTCAGACATTTGTTGTAATTTTCAATTAGGACAATGCAGCAATGGAAAAGATTTCTTCCTGATGAAGGACTGATGTCAGTAGCCCCAAGGAGTTTAGAACTGACTGTTTGGTGATCAGATAGTCTACTCCCTTGCCTCAGTAAATCCCAAGCAACCAATTTGCTCACCCAGTTATGAAATCCACAAAGAGTGAGATAAGAAACCAGACTGAGTGGGTTAAGCAATTTATCTCTTTTTTCTTTCTCCCACCCACCCGCCCCACCCTTCTTTTTTTGGGAAGGGAAGAGATGCTCTTAAAAAAAAATTTTTTTAACCTCAAAACAGAAGTCTTGTCCAAGGATACTGCTATGAAGAGGTTTGACGAAGACCCTCTCTTCTGTTCCGAGATCCAGTGTCTCCACAGCACTACCTGGACTTAGCAAAGATTCATGAGAACGAGATTCTTTCAGCTTTGGCAAGCCACGGGACCTGTGCAAAAGGTAGGAGGAGGCAGAAATAAGACACCAGGAAAACAGGAGGTGGTTCAATAAAACGGGTTTTTTGGCCTCTCTTTTACAGTGAGTTCTGGAAATAAGATATGCCAGACAAGATTTGGCAGATCCACAAACTAGAAATATTGTACATGTTTGGATTATGTACCCTTGACAACTGACTTTATAACCCTTAAAGAAAAATACATGTACTGACATCTCTTACTAAATGCTGCCTACCTCTTTTTCAGAATCCAAAATTCTGCTGGCAACACCCTTGCCGAACCACTCAAACACTTCTCCCTAGCAACTGTATATACTTCATCCTGCTATGAAGCAAAAATGGTCTCTCTCAAGTTGTCAGATTCCTTTCCCCCACCCAAACACAAATGTCTTGTAAAGTAACAGGCAGCCATGAAAACTGAAAGCACCTGGGAGTTGGAACCAATGATTACTTGCACTTTCTCATTATCACATTTCCATCCAGGCCTTCCTCCAAGGAGCTTGCAGTATCATACATCTCCTATTTAACTCTCACAACAATCCTGTAAGGTAGGGTTGGCTGGGACACAACAGCTGGCACAAGCAGTAAACTGAAGGGAATTTGAAACCAGACTTATTTTGTGCAAGTCTGTTATGCACCTTTCTTATGAGGCAAGGCTACAACACCTATTTAGTTTAGAAAAAAGGTGACTGCGGGGAGACATGATAGAAGTTTATAAAATCATGCATGGAGTGGAGAAAATGGATAGAGAGAAAATCTTCTCCCTCTCACATAACACTAGAACCAGGGGTCATCCCATGAAATTGATTGCTAGGAAATGTAGGACCAGCAAACAGAAGTATTTTTTCACACAACGCATAATCAGCTTGTGGAATTCTCTGCCACGAGATGTGGTGACAGCCAACAACCTGGATGGCTTTAAGAGGGGCTTGGATAACTTCATGGAGGAGAGGTCTATCAATGGCTACTAATCGGAGGGCCACCTCCAGCCTCAAAGGTAGGATGCCTCTGAGTACCAGTTGCAGGGGACTAACAGCAGGAGAGAGGGCATGCCCTCAACTCCTGTTGTAGGCTTCCAGTGGCATCTGGTGGGCCACTGTGCGAAACAGGATGTGGGACTAGATGGGCCTTGGGCCTGATCCAGCAGGGCTGTTCTTATGCCACACTGTTTCTCCCCCTGCCTCTGGTTAAATAAGAACAAAAGTTATATCCTCTTTCAAAAAGTGTTGGAATTTTTTTAATAGTAAAAAAAATTCTGGCTCAGTAGCCAGATTTTGGTTATGGGTTTATTGGGTCCTGACAATCTGTTTGCCCACTACCCAGAAAGTGAAACACCCACTCCAGAAATCAAATTAACATATTACTTGCATTACAAAATAAATAAGGTAGAAAGGTTAATCTTAAAAACTATAAACATATTAAAGAATTCAGTAGGCATCTCACAAAACATGGGTTTTTTTAGTGCTTACTGCCAAGTTTATTTAATGCCTGTTACAGACTCTCCCCCTCAAGTTGGGTAGGGTACAGAGGCATGCCTTATGTACTGAGCAGCCAGCTTCTGACACACAGTAATTAAAGCAACACACTTGGGCCAGACTGCAGGAGTTGAGAGGAGAGCCAGCACTTCTGCATTTAGTAGCTGGACTCGCCCAGGGTTAGGCAGTCAAAGAGGTACTCGCCAAAGTCATCTTTGTGGGCACGAGTGCGCTTCAGGTTAGTCACATGGTCTCTCAGCTTCTTGATCAACTTCACCTCCTCATCCTGGTAGTGAGTCTCCAGGAAGTCACACATATGGGGATCGACATGGCGCATCACAATCTGGTGCATCTCCAGCAGAGCTTGGTTCATGCTCTTCTCATTCGTTGAATAGCGGCAAGCATGGCAGCAGCTCCATTCCCCCCACTCATCCTGCTCTGGTTTTTGACATCCTGGAGGACAACTCTCCCCGCCACGGCAGTTCTGGAAGGCTAGGAGCTTCTCCGCTTGCTCATGTTTCTCCTCAGACAGGTCCCAGAAGAAGGATGCAAACTTGGATATAGCCACATCATCCTGAATGAAATAGAAGCCTACGGACAGGTAGGTGCAGCTGGCTTGGAGGAAGCGGTTGACCAAGCAGTTCACACTTGCTTTGCTGTCTGCATGGTAGTTCTGGCTGGCTGGACTGGCAAAGGAATGCAGGGTGGGGTGGCCGTGACCCTGCTCTGTTCAAGCACTGTTGAAGCAAGAGCAAAGCAGCCAAGGCCAAGAAGCAGCTCAGCCTGGCATCTCACCAAATATGTTGAATGAGTCTGCAAATCAGTCTTAGCAACACAAAGGATAGAACTCAAAACAGGAGACCCAATGAAAATTAAAAGAAAAATCAAAAGAACTATAGCTAGAGCTTGAAGCCCAAAGCTAGAGGGAAAAATTGAGAAAAAGAAGAAGAGAAAAAATTCTCCTCATACTTCTGGAGCACATGCTTCATTTTCTGGTCAGTGGGCAAACAGCTGGCCAGGACCCAATAAATCCATAACTAAAATCTGGCTACTGGGGTAAATTAGAAATTAGGGATTCCTAATTTTCCTAAATTAGGCGTAGAATTAATAGTTCTATTTTTCCTTTGCATTACAGAATTACAAAAGACTTCCTGAACTGAAATCAGAAATAGTGCCACTGCCATGCACAACAGATAAACATAAAGAGTTCTCTGACTCTCAGTTCAGAAGAATGGTTCCTTTGGGTCCAGAGTAGAAGCCTTAGTCAGCCTTACTATTTTTCAACAATTCTCTCTCATGGGTTGTCATCGTCCTAGCTCATGTTGAACATAGCAATTCCTAGACATTACGTCTGCAACATGGCATCACCAAGTCAGGGCCTCTTACATTCAGCATGTTGCTGAGACTATAACTCCTATCCTGCATTGTCTTCTCCTTGATGGCATTATTATCATTTATAAAAATGTTTTTCTATACAATTATACATAATGAAGCCAAGAACACACAGATCAGAACAGTATTTCCAAAACAAAGAGCAACGAACAGTTGCCAATTTCAACTAACTCACTCCATAAATCACTTTCAAAACATCAGGTTTTCACAAGGTAGGGCTATCATCCTAGCTCTAGCCTACATGATTCTGCATTCTTCTCCATATTACAACTGACATAAGAATTAATGCCAGAAAAGTCTTTATTTAGAGACTCTTCTTCTTTTTCAGCTCACTTCTGCCTCTGACTGAGTGACCTTCTCACCCCGCTTGAAATAAATCAAGCTGATGGATGGTTGTCTTAAGGTAACATTGTTAGTGGGTGTAGATAACATGTCTCAGCAATTGTGAGCGAGCTGCATGATTGGTGCTCCCTAACTCCCTCTCCTTCTAGGGTGGGATTTCTCACCACTGGCCTTGGGCATGACTACGTTGGCAGTCATGTTAATGGCTGTTGAAACTAATGTGTGTGTGTGTATAAATAAAAATAAATTTCTTCTTCTCTTAAATGTACCCGTTGCTAATCCCATGTGTGGCAGCTGCTCACGAACTCTCTGTTTGCGACAGTGATGGAGTGTGGTGTGCTGTTCACGACAGTGGAGATAGCGACAGCAATGGGCGGGGCGGGGGAAAGAAACTGCCGGCCAAGAGAACAGCTGGGCAGTGGCCAACGGGCAGGGAGGACAAGAGGAAAGCCGAGAAGAGTTGTCTGGCCAACGTCCATAATAAAACAAATTGAGAAGAGAACTAGAGGTGCAGATGCTCTGTGCCCGGTTCAACTAGATCCCATTAAACCAGGGTTTACCCACCTGGCATTTAACCATGGCTAAGGCCAACAAACGGGAAGGGAGCGCACTTATTGTATGTATGTATGTATGTATGTATGTATGTATGTATCTATCTATCTATCTATCTATCTATCTAGTTTATATCCCACTCTTCCTCCAAATAGCCCAGAGTGGTATACATGGTTAAGTTTATCCTCACAACAATCCTGTAAACAAGGAGTGTCTTACATGTGTGTTGACCCTGTGTAATTAAGAAGTGCATTTTAACACAAAACAAACACAGTGATCTCTGCACAAACCTGAACAATGGAAACCAAGTTCATGCTTTATGCTGTAAACACTCTGGGGGGGAAATCAAATAAATTGTAGAGATTTTGAGCCTTTGGTCTTTTTTTTTTTTTTTTTTAAGGGTAAAGCAAACACAAAGAGGCCAACCATGAATTAGCTTATCTCAGCTGCTGCAGCAGGAAAAATGCCACCCCTTGGCACCACCAGCAAATAGCCCTGCAGCCATAGGTTTGTAAACAATACAGTGTCAGCTGCATAGAGTGAACAGCAGCATGAAAACCTTCATCAGCACAACGGATCTATTCCCCCCCCCCGCAAAGTACTTAATAATATTCCACAATCAACCCCAATTTGCATTAGCAGTGACTCCATAAATGCTCCCCACCACATTTAAAGCAACCAAGCAAGCTAGGGAAACTTTCCCCTCAATTAGTGGATTCCAATCATTCCATCAAGAGAAAACAGTGTGTTTTCAATATTTTGAATACTATTTTTATATTTTGAATACAGTAAATTTTCAAAACTGTTTTCAATGTTCAGAAACATATGCAAACATTCTTAAGAATCCAACTCAACTACACTACCATCTATATTTCTTTGAAACAACGGTGAGGCCAGCCCAGTGACTGGATGGAGAATACTTTGGGAGCACCACATCATGTAGCAATGCTGAAGGTGAGAGTGCGGATTCAATCAATGCCTTGCTGAGGGATCACAGGGAACCCTCCCGTAAGCCATTCTGAACTCTCTACAAGAAGACCTGGATCTAGACTTGCAGCAGGATGAGATGGGAATGATGGCAAGACAACACACACATTTTTGAATGCTTTCCTACATAAAAACACCCACAGCTGAGGTAGAATTCTGTTCCCTGCTGTGCTAGTTTTCTATTTGCAGAATTTTTTATTTTTATTTTTTAACACAGAGGGAGCATTTAAAATGGCATCCTTACCTGGAGCCTGAAATGGTAAAATCTGCTCTACCAACTTATTCTGCTGTGTGTGTAAACTATGCTGAAGAGCCAGATTTAGGGTTTTTAAAATGAGATGCGTGGAAAGCATGAAAAACAATGCATGTTTACAAATTCCAAACAAGTAGGCACATTAATTTATTGCAGCAAAAAAATCAAAGAATTCCGTTGCACCTTAAAATCTCAGTTCTTGGGGCCTGATAGTTTGTAGACAAAAGTCTTCTTCACCTTACATCTGATAAAATGCAGGGGGAGAGTAACTGGCCCTATCCACCCCCAGCACAGTACCTCCAGTGACTGTTGCTGGTGTCTATCTTGTGTTTTTTTACAATGTGAGCCCTTTGGGGACAAGAAGCCATCTTATTTATTTATTATTTCTCTGTGTAAACCGCCCTGAGCCATTTTTGGAAGGGCAGTATAGAAATCGAATTAATAATAATAACAATAATAATAAAGCAGACTTTTGCTTACAAAGGCTTATTTACAAGAAACTTGTAAAGCTTTAAAGGTGCCATGTTTCTGACTCTTACCAATCCATCAAGCCAAAAGTGATTGTGACATGATTAGATGGCCAGCTACAAACCCTGCTTCGACTAAAGGGTATTTCAGGCTTAGAAAAGGGACCTCATGCTTTTATATGACACAATAAATGATAGTTCAACAGAAGCCGAGTGTCATTTTTTGATCATTTCACTCGGGGTGGGGGGTGGGGTTTAAAAATCATTTCCTGGATCTGGGATTAGTTGTGTAACTGCTGCAATTTTTAAAGTCCAATGTCTCTTATTGAAAGTTAAAGTTCCTTCTACTGGATTCCATACAATTCAACTTTAAGTTCTTAACACATTCATTGTATTGAAGACTAATAGAAAGCAGGAAACCTTTGCCATGGTTTCTCTTCCCTTCCAGAATTGTCACTCCACCTCGTCCCCCATGAAACTATTCCATTGCTTTTAGCAGCAGTTCCCAACACTTTTTCTCCATGCCAGTAATTCAGCATGTAAACTCCTAAGCTTCAAGCACCCAGAAGATATTGGAGCAGGACCACTGGAGCAACATCCCCCCGCCTCCCCCCCCCAAAGACGTAAAATGTTAAACATTACTGGCCAAGCCATTTTTAGGAAAAGCTCAAACAGCTGGAACGGCTTGCGTTATTTCAGTCTTATCTGGGACCAGCCACCCTGCTTTAGAAATAGCTAAAGTGATAAACTGCTGAAATTTCAATTTACAGAGTATTGTACAACTAAAAGAAAGAGGGAAACCCCAGAATACTTTTGCAAGCAAATATTGAGAAAATAGTCTCAACTACAAAATTATGATCTGTGTGTGTTTTGACTGCAGTCTCTTTCATTTTGATAGCTGCTTGTAACACCACACACCTTAACCTTCAACTATGTATTCTTGATCACCAGCTGTGACTAAGAAAATCATACTAAAAATACTAGTATTATTTTTAAAAGCCAGTCTAACAAACTCCACCCTCCTCAATATTTCCCCCCAAGTGCTGCTAAGGCAGCCGCTTTTTGCCTGACCTTCAGAATCCGAGAGAAGTTAACTGTAAAAAACAGTGGGGACTGATGCAGAGAACCCTCATCCATTCCAATCTTAGGTCTCCATCGCAAGGAGATATTGGGGGGGGGGGGGAAGGGAGAGAATACACAAAGGAACAGGCACATTAGCATAAAGCACAAATTGTTATACACAGCTTGTATGACTAATTTTCCACATAGCAATAACTTATTCTAAGTTATCCAGCACACCTACATGAAGCAATTGTACAGCCACCTAACTGTGCAGCCCCAAATCATAGCGGTGCCATGTGTCCTGATCCCCTTAATCCTCCTCCTCTTTGGCTACATCTCAGAAGAGGAATTCCTTACTGCAAAGGCAGCCATGGTCAAATCCAGAGGCAGACAAGTTGCAGTTGTTTATATTCTAAAGTTTGACAGATGAGCCTCCTGGAAGAGGGAGGACAAACCACTGGGCAGGAGGAAAACCTCTCGGTCCACTCAGACTAAAGTCATCATCACCCTCTTTCTCCTCTCCATCTTTCACATGCTGTATCCTGCCCCTCAGGTGACACAAACAAGGTTCCTGGTGTGTGCCCGGCTCACTCAGCCCTGAGTCTGTTGCCATGGTGCTGCATCTATAAGGAGATTAGAGGTAGAAGACAGCAGGGAGAAGCAGCAGCGGCGGCAGAGCTCAGGGAGTGCTCTCTGCAAATGCAGTAAAGGTGACCTTTCAGTGCAGAGAAATAAGTTCCCCTCCCTCTCCTTCAGCAAGTTAACCAGACATTAGATCTGAAAGAAAGAGGGAATGAGAGGGGGAAATTGTGTCAGCTTTTGAGTGGTCTTGTGGGGATTAAGTTGGGGTAGAAGAATGGCACATCGGAAGAGCCCTATTTAGCTTGCCTTACATATGATCCTTTCTCCATTGAGAGACACTTACCATATCCCACCATGCAGGTTAAATCCTCTGCTGACATCTGTACAGATTCCTATGTAGACACCCCATGTTCTGAATATAGTTTTCTAGGGCTTCAGAGCCACTAAAATGTGAAAAAGTTCATTTGTTCAATACTGAGGTGGAGCCTTGAGTACAAGAATAATATATGTTTTAGATATAGCTTGTGTGCATTTTAAATGGCTGCTTTCTTCTTCATTAGTTATAGTGACAAATCCTTTTTTTTTTAGTTTAGCATATTGAACCACAGTGAATACCAAAGGCCCATTTCAGATTTCAATGACTTTCCATGTGAATCAGTCACCAATGCTGCTTTTAATTATGATTGTGTGTGTTTGTTTTTGTTATTTTAGTAATCACTTTGATATTAAGATGTATAAGGTGGGATATAAATCTTTTAAACAAACAAATAGATGTATGTTTGTCTCCATGTCATCACAAACACATTCCAGTGACAGTTTGCAGTAGAGTAGAAAAAATAGCATAGCAGCGGCCAGGTGATTTGGTCTATAGGGACAGACAAATTGTTCTCAAACATATGGAGCAGCAACACCACGTGACTACTCTCACCCATGATGAAATCCAAAGTTAGCACCACAAAGTTTGCATTCAACTTCTTAATGATACACATTTGGACAAATGTTAAGTGGGATCAAAGAAAGGTGAGCTCTCTCCACTTCCTTCAGACTGCTGCTGCTGGTTCTTATTAGGGATGTGCAGAACGTTTCACGGTTGGAACAATCTGACTCAAATAGGCCATTTTGAGCTCAAAACAGAACATCCTTCAAATAAAGGGTCTATTTTGAGCTTGGAAACTTTTTGATTGGAATGTTTCAGGTATTATGAGTGACATTTTGGAGGGCTATTTTCCCCTTGCTGATTGATTTTCTGGCACTGGCTTCTGATTGGCTTGTGATCTCCTTGCTTCTTGATTGGCTTGCTATCAGAGAAATCAAGTGTTGTCATGGGCAACTGTGCCCCCATTGGCTGGGAGGGGGAACACAAAAGGAGCAAGTTTCAAAATGTATTCAAAGGGACTGGGAGGCAGAGAGAGCTCTTATAGTCTCTTGAAGAGGATACATCAGTAGAGGAAGGAAGGAATCTAGGAAAGTTTGATTTTTTGTTTTCTTCTTTCAGCACCGAGTATAATATGCTACTATGATTATCTGGCTTTGCTGCATCTCAGATTGTCAAAGGTAGAACTTGGTTGCCTGCTTTCCTTGAGTTGCGGTTTGTTTCGTTTGTGAAATAGTGTTGTGGTGAGAAATGGACAGAGGCAGCTGTATGTGTGTGTGTGTGCACGCGCAATTTAAATCTTTCTTGGTAATTGCTGTGATAAGCTCCATGTCTTGCCTTGAGCTGAGACTAACTTGTGTTTCACTCATTGCTCTGGTCTGCTCTGCAATCTGCAGAGGTTGAGAGCCAGCGTGGTATAGTGGTTAGAGTGCTGGACTAGGACCGGGGACACCCCAGTTCAAATCCCCATTCAGCCAGGATACTTACTGGATGACTCTGGGCCAGACACTTCTCTCTCAGCCTAACCTACTTCACAGGGTTGTTGTGAGGAGAAACTTAAGTATGTAGTACACCGCTCTGGACTCCTTGGAGGAAGAGCAGGATACAAGTGTAAAAAATAAATAAAATAAATAAAGGTGTACTCAATCAAAATGTGGCTGAAGTTGCTTTAGTTGAGCTTATGGCTATGCTTGCTGTAAGGGTGCTGTTGTGGCAGCTGTTGCAGTGCTAGGAAATAACACAAGGAGTCATAATTATATGTGAGAGAGGAGAGCAACTTGTGCCAATGATGTTACTGCAGCACAGGCACTGTGGCTGGCAGTGGATTCTGGGTTAGTGATTCTTTTTTGACCATTTTTGGACTGTGTTTGAAATGTGTCTTCTATGTTGGGAGGGTCCCTTTTACTGTGTGCTTCTGCAGTGTTTTTCATGCCCGGGTTGCAAAATGCACTGCACTCTGTGAGTGCAGCTTGTTCCAGCCATAGGCAGCAATGGGGAAACTCAAAACACCCCATAGTTGCCCATGGGTAGCTCCTAGGGACACCAGAGTGGGTGGTGTGGTAGGGCATGATGGGTACTACCTACCACCAAACCAACCCGCAAAAGAAGTGGGCAAATTTTAATCTTTCCCCAAAACTACCAGAGGATCCTATGGGATTCTTGGGGAAAGGTTTTTTTTTTTTTTAAAGCACCTGCTTGCCCATTTCTTTTGTGGGTTGTGTGGTAGATAACAGCCATCATGATCTACCACACAACCCATTTTGGTGTCCGTAGGAGCTAGCTATGGGGAACAATGGGGTGTTTCAAGTTCCCCATTGTTCCCTATGGCCTGAACATGTGAATCGTTTTGTGTTTGTTCCATCAAAGACGGCTGTTTCTACAGAACAAACTCAAAACGTTTTGGCCATCTATGTTTCGTTTCGACCTTGAAACAAAACACAAAATCTGTTTTGTGCACATCCTAGTACTTATGACTGAAAGCTTCTCTTTATACAAACATTCTCTTGCATGTAGAAAACAAGATGTCCCCCCCACCCCCCAAAAAGGGTTCTGCTCTAGCCTTCTATGTTCAGGGAACATGTAGGGAGGAACATTCAGCCATGCGAGTTTCCAACTGTAGCCTGAAGTGGTTAAGCCCAGACAAAGGCTGACTTCCACATTGAGGGCTAGGCCTATGTTTTAAATTGCTGTGATAAACACTTTATTTATTTATTGGCCACTTTATATCCTTCTGTTAGGTGCTGAGGAGAGAGCCCTTCCAGTGTGGGGAAAGATGCGGAGACATCTGGATTAAGAGGGCGAAGTGAGCAGGTCAGAATCCAGAGAGGGCTGACAGACAAGGCAGGTCAGGGGTGGGGCGATGGTCAAAGGAAACCGGAAGCTGGACTAGCAAGACTTGGGAAGCTGAGGAGAGGCAGGCAGAGATAAAAGGAGGAGCAAGAAGGATAAGGATGCACACCCACAAGTGGCTTGTTGCATAGACAAGGAATTCATAGGAGGAGCACATTGATATAAAATAAGAAAAAGACATGATGAATCAATCAGGAGGAGGAGGGGGTGGTGTGAGTACAAGAGCCAGTAAAGCTACTTGAACTCAAGTGAATCACTGAGCCCAGCATAGGAACAGTGGATCTAAGGCAGGTATAGGCAACATGTGCCTCTCCAAATGTTGCTGAACTACAGCTCCCCAGGTATAATGATCAGGGGGTGATGGGAGTTGTAGTTCAGCAACATCTGAAGAGCCTCATGTTGCCTACCCCTGCTCTAGGGGCTAGGTTCTAACTCAGCTCCCAGAAGGTCTGGAGTCTGAGTCCACCCTCTCATTAGTTCTGAAAGTAGCCCCTGGTCATATTTTCCATATCATACCAACAATCCTGCTCTAATACCCATCTACAGTTGGGAAACCGGGGATGTGAAAATGGTTTGTCCCAGGGCGCAACTGTATATTCCATTTCTAGCACTCTTAAGTACTACACTGTTAGACCACATAGGCAGGAAGCAGTTGTAACTAATGCTAGCCTGCCCTCACAGCTCAAGTTGTACATGGCCATTGCTTTATGAAAGAGCTATATTTCTAGAAAAATAATAATTTGGTCCTACCACAACACCGACATCCCATCTGATATTCTAGTCCAGTAATTAACAAAGAGGCAATTTGCCCAGCCTCCCTGGCGTAGTGCACACAGATAAATCAAAGTCACTCCACTTGTTTTCTAATGATCAGTGATGATGGTAGATTAAAAGAGCCTTTCCCGTATTAGAGACGAAGGTATTGGAAAAATGAGTGGCGCTTAGTGTCTCTGCGAAGAATGTGGTTAATCACCAGGAAGGAGGATTACTGTAAACAGGAAGATCATGCAGGCGCATAGGGTGGCAGAAAGGCTCTTTGGGGGCTGGGGATGTTTGCACAGATCTGTTTCTTCTCAACATTAGCCACCCAAATCCCTATTTCAATTACACTTAACCTGGATGATTAACCTTTTCTCTGCTCTCCAAGTGCAGCATACAGTAAACCGAACAGAAGGGTGTTTTTGGCTAGGGAGACCTAACAGCCCAGGATGTTGTCATGTTAATTCCACAGAGTAAGGCAGAGGACAAGTATAGATAACATCTTTCACTCTGAGAAGTCTTTTGTTGTTCCACAGATTATTGAACTATACCGCTCTTCCTCTGTTTGATACAAGCATTTTTGCAGAGCTCAAACACTGAAATCCTTTACATGATTCCTTTTGAAGCAAAGGTGGTGTCTATAAACACAGTACTGTAACTATAACCTTACTGTTAAGTGATGGTGCTCACAAATCCAGGCTGCTCCAGGAAGATCTTTATTTTGCCTAGAGAACTAAAAAAGCCCCTCAAATATTAAATAGTTGCCCAATAGGGCATTTTTATAGTTGCCCAGGGCATTCAATCGTTGTCCAACAGGATATTCTAGTGCCAAGCAAGCCTTGGTTGGGGAAAGGGTTAAAAATCAAATTGTTCTCTGCTTATGAAGCTTTCCTCCTGCTTTTGACCTATTTAAAAAGCCAGACTCCAGAGTGCATGTTTCAATTACTGCGATTACTATGGGGGTGGGGGCTTTGCTCTTAAAAATAACTCATAAGAATCTGAACATTCTCAAAAGCAAACACGGCATAGGTACCAGCACTGAACTAACAAAACCCATGATCTAATTAGTCCAATGCCTTATTATACAGAAGAATCAAAAGGAAGTTAATTATATGTCGTATTAGTTCAGAATCCGATTCTTCTCAGACTTAATATACCTGATGAAAAACACGACATCCTTTTAACTCAGTTACCCTCTTATTAGGTGTTTGCTTTCTTATGGCTCCCAATATATTTTGGTTTGTCCAAGGTCAGTGTAATTCAGTGGACAGGAAGCAGGCCATACCTAGGTTCAAATTTTACCTTGGTTTAGAGACTCACTAGGCAACCTTTGATAACCTTTTAGCCTCCGTTTTCTCATCCACAAAATGTGAATAAGACATCTACCTTGCAATCTGTGAACAAAATTGTGAAGCAGTTTGCACTAGGGCTGCCCTGAATGTTTGAAGGTTTCTGTTTCTGCTGAGAAGGTTGCCAGGGGTGTGTGTGTGGGGAGAGGGGAGAGACAAGTGAAGATGTTAATGAAAATCTTCTACTTTCCATTCTTTCATGCTTTTTGTGTCAGTTCATGTTTCCTATCTGCTGCTACTGGGGTACCAGTTTTATTTTTAACTTGAAAGAACTTCTTCATTACATAATCCTAGCCAATTTAGAAATATGTAGTGAGCATGACCTCATGGCACCACGTAATAAAACCGATTTGGTCAAGTGTTAACATCACTGAGGGCAAACCAAGGCCTTATTGTCCTCACTCTGAATGGGGGTGGAGAGAAAGAATCCAGATAGCCCTCCCTGCTTTGCTGTGCTGATAGATTCATTGTTTGCTAGAGCTGCACAGCAAGCTTTTTTTAAACCCTGACCTATTCTCCTAGGTATGTACAATTGCACATTAAGATGCACACACCACTGAAAGTAATATTGTAGGGAAGGAACTATATTACTCTCAATGGGACGAGCATTTTGATGTACAGTGCCCACCCACATACTGTGGGTGGTACAGTATGGTATCTAACTAACTAACTATATTGTATCTAACTAATGTGGTATAGCAGTTAGAGTGTTGGTCTCTGACTGGGAAGACCCAAGTTCAAATCCCAATGCAGCCATGAAACTCACTAGGTAACTCTGAGCCAGTCACAACTCTCGCTCAGCCTACTCACAGAGTGTGTTTGTTTACAGGTTTGATATTTATTCTATTTTTATCTCTGTTTACAGGGTTAATGTTTATTCTTTTTTTATCCCATCTAATAGCTCTGGGCAGTTGTTTTCAGGATGCAGGGCTCCAGGAGCAAGAGTGAGATAGAAATGTTAAGAAAGAAAAATTACTGAATCAGAGAGAAATCTGTTAACTTAGGTATCTGGACATGTTCTCTCTCTTCCCTGACCCCTTGAGAACAGACTTGCACCATTTGTAAAAGGGTACCCCCCAACAGCCAGAACAAGAGGGCACATATTGTAGGAAGTTGGGCATATTCACAAAAGGCTCCCTTCTCTTTTGGGCTCAGCACCAGTTCTAAATGGTAAAACTTATCTTTCAACAAACTTGCTGGGGAGTCTTAGTCTATTTCTGTTCATAACTACCAGAAGGAATTTGGGAGCTGTTGAGATGAACCCTAAATAGTCTGCACATTTTTACTAAGCAAGCACAAAAATATTTCTAACTGGCATTAATTTCATAGACACCACACCCTGCTTGATTTCCTAAATACCAACTGGCAAAACACCCCCATTGGCAAATGTTTCTGCAGGTTTAACTGCTTTTTTACACAATTCAATTTTTACTTCAAATGTGTGAGATCAGTCTGGATTACATTGCACTTGAGTTCTGCTCATTTTAAAGCTCTGAGCACAGGCTAAGATTTGCTTGAGAGGCACAGTTTAACATGCAGAAGGAAAGCTATAACCAATCTCCCAAACTCAGTGTTTAAATTTGCCACGTCTAGTTGCAGACATCTTCTAAGGATTCTCTTCATAAATATTGTAGCTCATTAAACAGATGCATTGTGGGGTGCCACAGACCAGACTGCTGAATCAGACTCTTGTACTGCAGTCCCAGTTTCTTCCCACTGACAATGCTGTTCTAGCGGACAGATATTTTGCCACTATCATGTTGCATTGGAAAGCTATTTATGGAAGGGTTCTCCCTTGGGTGGAGTCTCCCATCCTGAATTCCTGGAAACAATGTGCTAAACGTTATGGAAATGCACTTGTGTTGCTTCTGTGGAATTTAACTAAATTGACAGTGAGGGCAGAACAGCCTGCCTCTAAGAAAATATCTGTGGGAGACAGAAAATATTGCAACCCCCCCGCCCCCCCACCACACACTCTTATCTCTTTATGCAAATACTAACCAAGCAGAAACACTATTTACATTATTTTCTTTAAAAAACAAAATAGGGCTCTGCTCCTCTTATACTTGGAAGTACTTGGAAAAAATAAGTGCAAGCAATATATGCATCCAGCAAAAGACCTACAAACTCCAGAGTGATGTTTTTAACACATAGATTCCCTCAGAAATACAGAGTGGGTTCAGACTTCATATGGAACCATGATTGGTTCTGTGTGAAGTCTCTGAGTCTTAGGAGCACCAAATACTAAACACTGTCTCAGGAGTTTCACCCATCTCAAAGATTCAGAGAAATGTAGTGTGTCAAAACTATATTACACTCAACTGTACTGAAGAGAAGACATACAGCAAATTCAGTAAGATTATTGGAGCAACTTTGCAGTTCATAAGTCTTCTATGACAAAACAATCACAATCCTCACATAATACTTTTTAAAGCTATCAAGCAATTATGATCTGCAAGTGTGCATCTCTGTCTTTAAGAAGGAATATAAACACAGGTACTCGAGGAACAACTACAATTCCCCCTGAGCACATGTACGCACGTACGTGCAAACGCAAGCGCACACACACACACTGCACAGCAATAGCATTTGGTGAATGCAAGGCAAAGTTCCATGCACAGCAAGCCATCAGCAGCCTCCTACCCCTTCAACTTAAATAGGATCAAATCAACCCACTCCAAAACTGCAGTCTTCTGTAAACAAGGATTAAGAAACCAAGCAAGCAAATCAGAAAGCCTTCAAGATTTGTTTCATTCTTTTAGCTGACCTGTCATCATTCTTTGCACTGCAACAATGACATTTTGAAAGAAAAGACCCACCTATAGTAGAAAGAACTCATGTACGCACAACGATAACGCTTCACCACAAACCCCAAAGCCATGGCTACTTGATACCCCAGCGCCCAGGAGAGGCCATTCTCAGGAAGCAGGGAGAGAATCCTCTGACGATCTACAGCTGTCTGATAATGCCATAAAATGACTTTTACTAAATCAGGAGGATTCCCACATGGCAGTAAATCCCAGTAGGGCAAAACCCTCCCAGCTGTCCACGGAGCTTTAACTGCAGCCACTGACAGCATATGGAAGCCGTCTCAACCATCATTCTCTTCCCTGCACCCATGATAAATAAAACTAAAGGGAAGGATTACAGGGCCAGTAGAAAAGCCTTCAATCCCTGGTCCCAAACCAGCAATATCAAATTGCTCTCCCCCCCACACTCAATATTACAGGCCTAATTGCTGAAGCTTCCCTCATTTAATAATTTACTCCCCCTCATTCTTCACTTTCAAAACTCGGAAGATGGTTAAAATAGGAAAGCTCTCTAACACCACGCATAAGGTACATGTGTGTGTGCTCTGGAATGATGAAAAGTATACAATGGGCAAGCAGCAGCATCGGAACAGTATTGCAACAGATTCAGTAAAACAGGCCACCTATAATCTGGAGTCCATATAACTGAGAGCCTAACTAGAAGCAATGTTAATCATGTCACTGGCCCTTGCATGTATTCACATTTAAAGTGTAAATAACAGCTCTGTGTGTGTGGGATGTGGTGGTGGTGGGAGGTCTGATTAGGATAGAGGACATGGTGCAGAGGGAGGGGGCTTTTGAACCTTTCCTCTTAACACCAAGACACAGATAAAAATGGACTCCTTACAGCTGCTATTTGCCTCAGGAGAAAGCTGCAACTGGTGCCAAAAGTAGCTTCCCTCCCAAGGCAAACAGCAGCTAGCAGGGGTGGAAGGGGAGAAGAAGCATTTTTGCAGATAAAGGGTTAACACAGTCTCCTCCGCTGTGGTTCCAATTGTCCCACCTCCGTGGTGCTATTTAGGGTTTAAAAAAAATTAACAAAGGCCAACGACATGATTAATATCGCAGCTAGTTTGGCCTTCAGAAGAATTCCTCACTGAGTAGAAGGCCGTTCAAAACATGCTCAAGGCACAAGCTGGAGCATGTCAGGCAGCATCAGACCTAAGAGTGTATTGGGGAGGATAATTTGCTGTAGGCTCTGCTAAGAGGGACTGGGAATAGCATAGGGATTTCTAAGACACTGGAAACCGCATAGGAAAGTGTGTATGATACGCAAATAGCTGGGAACAGCTGTTCTCTGCAAGTCAAAAACAAAAAACAAAGCTTTGTTGCTTTGCTGCTACAAGGGAAGCACATGTTCCATCCTGCAAGCTCAAGTCAAGTGGAATTATGCACATTTGGGCATCACTCCTGATGATCACTGGGGCCTTTGGCAGCATAGATAGCCAACCTGAGGCCCTGGCACCATAAAAATGACAGACAGAGCAGGGGCTTGCAACACTCATAGAGAAGGTCAGGTGGTCTACATACGTGTCTATGCTGTAGAGTCACAGGTAAACATTCTTGTCATGGTCTTGTCAGACCATGTTGCGTGCTGTCTAATCTTCAGCTCAGTAAAACAGAGGCAAAAGCACTCTCAGACATGGTGTGTGTGTGTGTGTGTGTGTGTGTGTGTGTGGTGCAAATGTACAGAAGTGCAGAGGTGGGTTGACTTCAATCTTGTGTGGTATTATCACTACTACTGGGATCTTCATGGCCCATCAGCGTGTTTTAAGTGTACCAAGCAAGAATGCTTACTAGGATCTCTTAATAATTAAGACACAGATTATCTGTATTAAGTGATCCTAAATATGCATTATTGACCAAGAACAAAAGTACCTTGTGGAATCAGACCAAGGTTCATCTAATCAGGTACTCTTTATAAGAATCCCAGGACAAACAGGTCTATGGAATCCACTAGGAACCAGCCAAAGCCCACTACAGGATCTTTGGAAACTTGGATTCCTAGGATCTCAGTTCCCATTTTTATAAAAATATTATTCTAGTAGCACTAGCAGTGGTAAATATTTTTATAGAAAAATATTTTATAGAATAATATTTTATTCTATTTAATATTTTATATTTTATAGAATAAAATATTTTTATTTTTAATATTTGAGTATTCAACCCACTTCATATTATCATCTTCCTGTAAGGATTACAACTCCGCAAACTCCTCAAGGTAAGAAAGTCTTATAGCTTCAATACTGCAGCTGGAGACTGAGAGGGTGTGGTTCCCTGTGGCCCTCTAGTGAGTTCATGGTAGGGGTGGAGATTCTTACCTCAAACCAAGAACCCCAGATACATTGCATTAATGGACTTTTACAATCTGCAGCACCTGTTTAAGCTATTGGCTGTTTTCATGTTCAAAAAAGAACATGCGGTTGGTTTTATACTGTCTGGGATAAGAGAAGAGTGAAAGGATGCACATTAAACAGGGTGTTACCATATCCTTCTATAGGCAGAGCTCTTTGAATGCATAGCAGGCACAAAGTTTTTTTGGCCTCTGCAGCCTCTCTCTACAGTGTTCGAAACTGATGTTATAAATGTCCAGCCAGAGAGCCATATATTTACAAACTCTAGGGTTGTCTTCGCAAAGCCATTGCAAGCTTTTGTGGAAACTGAGTAACTGATAAGGACTGAAAACACTGATCATTAACAATAAAATGGTCCAGCTTGGACAGAGGCAGGGATTTGTGAAGATGAAGTCCATATATTATAATGTCTATATTCACTCCAGTGTCCATACCAGGGCTACACAACTTCGGCCCTCCAGCTGTTGGACTAGAACTTCCACCATCCCTGACTATTGGCGGCTGGGGATGATGGGAGCTGTAGACCAAGAACAGCATCTATATGGATGATAATAAACTAGCACACAACACCACACCTACATTACCCCTCTGCTTGAAGTTTGCAGCAGTTGCTTTTGTTTAGAAAGTGCTGTGCTAGTTGTATGCAATAATGGCTTCTCTCTGGAAAGGAATTGATGGGCACTTGTGGAAGTGACATGCAACTTGGGAAGCACCTCTTGCTGAAAAGACTGAATGTTTAATGAAGTCTTGCCTGCATTAGTGGTCTGATCTCCTTTTAATGCACTCAGACCAACTCCTTCGTCAAGTGCTATAGAAACAATACTTTTTTCTTGGTGTCTCTGAACGTCTGAGAGCAAAATGGAACTTGCTGATAATTTGTATATACAAACAGCAGCTATTGCCATGTTAGTTCCAGACAACAGGAGGCAGAAAATATATATGGCCATGCCTTTCTGCATATTCCACCATCCATTACCAGATTAAGTATTCCAGGTACAAAAGATTTTATTGCCCAAAGAATCCAAATACTGCTTATGCAAAAAAAAAAAAACCCAACAAAAAACAAACAAACCACCCTACACACACACTCTTATTTTTACCTCCTATATAATATAAGGCAGCCTTGCATTCTGAAAGCCTGAACCACCAGAAAAAAATCCCAAGATATTTTTCATACATAGTTATTGAACCCATAGAAAGCCTTTGATTTCAGAACTATTTCCAGAAAACTGTGGCATAACTCCTACACTCCTAATAGTTTAAAAACATCCTCAAATTTTCTGCCTAAATTTGTTAACAACCATTATGCAGTCGATCACAGGATGCACATAACTGAGAACGTTTAGCAGATTAATCACGTCAAACCTTGCCAGAGGTAAACACCCGAAAATCATTACAAAAATATGACTGTCACCTTTGAAAGAAAAGGGCAAAATAAACTGATTTTCAAAAACACAAAATACCAGTGGCTAAGTAACATCTGAACAGGTAGAGAGCATATTTATTTGGAACACAATAATTTTATTTTGGGCATAAGGGTGTGCTACGGAGCAAGAGGTTGCTGGTTTGGATACCTGCTGGTATGTTTCTCAGACTATGGGAAACACCTATATCGGGCAGCAGCAATACAGGAAGATGCTGAAAGGAATCATCTCATACTGCGTGGGAGATGGCAATGGTAAAACCCTCCTGTATTCTACCAAAGATCACCACAGGGCTCTGTGGTCACCAGGAATTCACACCGACTCAATGGCACAACTTTACCTTCCCAATGGCTCGGGTGTGCTAGCAGTCAGAGATTAGCATAGCATAGCTAGAGATTCTTTGGATAGAAAAGGATTCTTATTTTTTCTCAAAGCTTTTTGTTTGCTAACCTGATTCCCCCAGCAAGGCCAGACTATAATATAAAGAAGCACGTCTGCTCAAACTGTCCTCTTTTTCATTGTCCTAAAAGATAATTGAATCATCCAGGTTGACATCAGCCTAAACAGGCAACAACATTTAAAAAAATGTTTTAAAGACATAAGGCTGATAAAGAAGTGTGGTATTATTAACAAGGTCCATACTCCTGAGTGGCAAGAAGTTTCACAGACTTTGTTTCTTTTGGATAAGTGAACATACTATATTTGCAATGTCTATTGTCACCTATATTTTTAAAGTGAGATTCCCATGTGTAAATAGCCTGTGAGAGAGAGGGAGAGAGAGAAGCTCTCCCTTTGACTCTGAACCAACAATGAGGGAGTCCCGAATTGGCCTTCCATTTGTTTCCAAAGTAACCATTAGAGTGAGGAAATGGATTCAGAGACAGCTCTCTCGGAGCCCAATCCATTCCACTCCAAAGAGCAATTTGTTGTTGGGGAAAGGAATAAAAAGAGCCATTTGCCTCTCTATGACAATAATTCCTTATGGGTTGCGGTTCCCATTTGTAGCTGATTATTTAGAGATCTACACACTGAGTTTGGGAGACGCTGACAGACACTCATACAGGCCGTGGCCCATGTTGCGCAATGCGTAGCATAACATAGGCAGTGTTGATCCACCCACACTGCTGCAGTCTTGCACTTTTGCAGAAGGGTGCAAATACCTTCGATTAGTGCACCCACACTCCGGAAGTGCTAGTTATATTAGAAACATTTTGTTTGGCTGTGAGTGACCTGCTTCCAATCTAACTAGCGCTTCCAGAGTGAGTGTGCGCCAATTGAAGTATTTGTGCAAAAGTGGAAGAGTGCTGGAGCTTCGCTACAAGCCTGCAGCAGTGTAGGTGGATTGGCACTGCCTACTTGTTGTGCAAAAGTGGGGCCATGCTAGTTGTATAGTAGCTTCAGTTCCCAAAGCAAGCAATTCCCCCTTCCAAGTTACCTGCAAAACCAGAACTATGCCTCTCCTCCTTTGGACAGATAGAGGTGCTTATTTTCTCTCATTGTGTTGGACCACCACAGAGGCCAATGCCCTTATCCAGCCAGCCTTGCTGACTATGGGTAAATCAAAACAACCCCTCTTTATAAGGTAGCTATAAGTCCCATTCAAACAGGGTGTCATGAGAGACCTGTAGTTATAATAGTATGATATAGTGATTAACGAAGCAATGTCACCCACTTTGAGGATAACTCTCGGAGGGCAGCCTTTCTATAAATCACAGATTTAACAAGACTGCTAGACATTTGTAAAGCTTTTCTGTCACCATGATTTTATTTTGCTGCTCTCTAAACAAACAAGATAATGCTATTGATTGAGGCAGTGCAGCATGACCATTGTAAATAGTGAAATCAGCCCTGACGAGACGGCGAGAACAAACATGTAATAACATTGTAAAGCCCAAGTAGCTTGACAGGATCTGGGGCCTGTTCAGGTGAAAAGCTGAACTGGGAAATTCTGCAGTTATCAGGTCTCCTCTGATCTTGGAAGATCATATCCTTTTCAAAGAAGGTTTACCAGTTCAAAGAGAGGGAGATCTTGTGCTCAAATCTCTTAGTTCAGTGGTAGTCCTAATACAGGGGTGGAAACTTGTACATCACTTGGCAATTTGCAGCCCCTTGCACAATTACAATGCCTGTGGCATATCTGATCTAACTCCACTGTTCTGGTTAGCTGCCTCCCCTCCTTGTCTGACAAATAATATTATGTCAGTGGATAAGATATGTGGCTTGGACCAACAGTATAGGTCCACTATATTGCCATTTATGTGCCATTGGGTCTTTAAGGGGCTGTAGTACTATAAGAAGTTTGTAGTCTGCAATCAAGAACAACATTGTACTGGTGGTGACCTGGGCTCAGGCCTTCTCAGTGGTTGCCCCTGGGTTGTGGAACGTGCTCCCCATGGATAGAAGAGGATTATCTTCCTTGGAGGTCTCCAGGAGAGCTTTAAAGACCCATCTTTTTTTCTTGGCTTTTAATATCTAGTTTTATTTTTAATTTTAATCCGGTTTAAATGTTGTTGTTTTTTATTCTGTGGGTTTTTTTTATTTTATTGTAAACCTCCCTAAACCACTTTAGGAAGGGCAGTATATACACTGGATAAAGAAACAAATAAACAAACAAACAGACACATTTCTGATAGAAAAACAAAAGCAAGCTTAGTTTCATTGTGACTTCTTCCCAGTTTCACATACAATATGTGTACATATACAGATGAATGCAGCTTGCCAAATGTTTGGAAAAGGGAGCCTCCTTGCTCTCCATGACATTTCCTACCTGTCATCAGCAGGCCGAAGAGATGGAAGACGAAAGCTGGTATTCCTGTCCAACTTTGATTGGCTCTTTGTTCTTTTGATTGAGCCTTTGAGCCGTTTACTGAAGAAGCCCTAAAATGAAATGGCACAGGAAGTGAAATAATGAAAATTATTTATTATTTTTTAAAAGCAGCTGCTAACCTAAAAGGAGCTGTCACAGAGTAATAGTTTATTTGGTAATCACAGAAGTGATTCTTTGTGACAAAAACGTTATTGCATGCAGGACACAGGGAGGTTCCTCAAGAAAATGCAGTTGGCAATTCCTTACACAAAACTATGACAATTGGGCTGACAGACCCCACCTTTGCCCCAGGCCTGATTCCAGACCAGTCAGTGGAAAAGCTGGAGGAGCAAGATGTGTTTTAAAGTCACTAAGGAGGAGTCCCCAAGGAAGCAAGAGGTTCGTGTCAACAATAAGGCTGCAGAAAACAATCTGAAACCCTTTGAGCAGTAATGTGTGCCTTTTAATTAAATACAAATAAACTCTACAAACAGCAAGTGAGTAGGTAATCCTATATCTGCACTTTGCCACTTCAAACTGTAGGTGAGGACTTGCATGATGAAATACTTAGTTCCCAGCACAAAGGAAAACAGCATGCCAGGGAGAAAGATTCCAGCCTAGTCATCTTCTTAATGGAAAACTAGACAATGTGCAGCAATGTTTCTTCATGGGAAAGTAGTCCATCATACCATCCTCCATCTGCAATTTTAAATGGCACAATTCAGATATAAAATCATGACTACATCTATTGTTCGTGAGAACTAGAAATGAGAATCTTAGCTTTATAGGCCTTTAGGTACATGGTGCTGGAAAACATGGGATGGGTGGGAAGAATGGTTAGCCTGATTTAGAAATGCAGGTTTGTCTCTGGAAAGGCAGAGCTCACCCCACTGAATCTGTGCCCCATTTAGTGCCCAACCCATTTATTTTTTCTGAAACTACATCTGGCCTTATTTATTCCTCTAAAGCCTATGATGTTCCCGTTTTAAGTACTTTTATTCTATTTTCTTTTTAATAACTATTGCTATTAAAGGCATACTGTTACTGCAACCCACCTCAAGGGCCTTTTAAAGTGAGCAAAAAAAGGGAAATAAATTTTAGTTCTCCCAAATCCAAGGCTTAGATAAAATCTTGGAAGATTGTTAAGCCAATATCTTAACAAAAGCAGGTACTAAGAGGACACAGGAGAAACTCACCTCTCATCAAAATACTGAGAAAAATGGGAAGGAATTAGAATATTGGGATGGGGATCCCTAGAGATGAGATGCCAGCTGCATTCAGTGCAGCCACACATAAAACTGAAACTCAATTCTGCTCACTCTACTTTTGGGTAGAGCCTTTAAAAAGTGCCATTAAAAGGCAGATAATCAATACATGCTTTAGGCCCTCTCTTGGGGCCAGTGCTGGAACGCAGCTAGAATAATCACAGTACTTATTCAAGGCAAGGTCAGGGTAATATAGGAGGTGGCATAAACAAGGTGACAGCAACGAATGATCATCATCATCAAAATACTTTGAGATTGGGTTCATGTTCAAAGTGTTTTTACGTACATAATCTTGCAATCCTCACAACAGCTTTGTACAGTCATACTATTATCTGCATACAGCACACAGGTGGCTGAGGCAGAGAGAAAGGGGCTTGCCTAAGGCCACCTAGTGAGTTCATGGCAGAGGCAAGATTTAAAACCTGGAGATTTCCTGATCTGCTGTTTTGTTTTTTAGCAGCTACGCTATACTGGTTTTGGTTCTAGTGACTAGCCTTTGATTAGCTACCCCTCTTCAAGATGCCTGAAGTGCAGACATAGAACTCTAGGTACATCTGTTCATCTTATGGTATGGCTTTTACACTTGCTCTTTAGCAATAAAAATATATGAAGACAAACTGTGAGTGTACTGAACCCTGCTCTGAAACTCTCTTTGTGTGCTGTGGGTCACCAGTTCTCTATACTCAGGGCTACCTCAAACCAAGAGTAGATGGATCCTGTGCCAGTGTGCCAAGAACCTACAAAAGAAGTCACTTAAAAGGTTCACTTCTAAAAATCGCTGGAAACTTCCCAGTCCTTCCACAATGATCTCTGAAAAGTTACTGTGTGATAGAAAGAGAGAGGAGATTGTGTGTGTGTGTGTGTGTGTGTGTGTGTACACATCTTTCAATTCCAATGAAGATTTCTGTTTGCAGAACAGTCCCCGCCCTTTCAGCTCAACCCTAATATTTTATTATTTAGGCTTGTATTGAATGAGACTTCTATAGGACAAGACAGATAAAAAATTGCACTCTTCAGTACACCCTTTCATGGGAATGGACAATGACTTTGATTGCACATCCTTCCAAATATATGAAAGCTCAAAAGTAATTTAACAACAGACGTGTGATTGCAAAGTGGAGAACAATAAGGGATAGAGCGAAACAGATTTTATAGACTTTAACCAACTGCCTTCATTGATAGTTGAATTAATACTTATTTGATAACCTCAAAAGTGTAAGACAGATAATTGTATCTCCTCAATCTCAAAAGTAGGGCACTAAGAATCCCCATTTAAACAAATGTATGTATGAACCAACACATTTTACTATTATAACACACTTAAAAACACAACTCTTATGTATATCTTCTTAAAACCTTTGAAAGTTAGAACCAAATTAAGAAATGTATCAATCAGAAGCTTTTATTAAAATAAAGTGCACAAAAAATGGGGAGATCCCATGTACACTGCCTTCACTACTTGGGGGAAGAGCAAGATACAAATATGAAACAAATAAAAGCGACAGCTCTAGCTAACAAAAGTGACAAGATGAAATGGGAAAAGAGTATTCCAACAAAACGTAATCTAATTGGAGAGAAAAAAGACATTTTCTTAGATTTCTGCAGTTACTGCTAAACAATACAAATCCTACAGTTAATATGAATATGACTAATATTTATACCACTTTTCAACAAAAGTTCCCAAAGCGGTTTACATACAAACAAACAAACACATTTTAAAAATGGGCCCCTGTCCCCAAAGGGCTCACAATTAAAAAAAAGAAACATGAGAGAGACACCAGCAACAGCCACTGGAGGGATGCTGTGCTGGGATGGAATCACCACTTTAAAAAGGTGCCTCTTTGCTCAGTTAGCAGGGGGCATTGCCAGCATCCTGGGAAAGAGCCAATTGTAGAAGCAGAACTGAGCTCAGAGTGACTTTAATACTGTAAGGATCTTATGTAATGCAGGGATCTATCCAGAAAACTAGCCCTGGGCCAACTAAATTATTCCAGGTGACATCTTTTTCTTCTTCCAGATTGCCAAATCTCTCAGCACCTATTTCAATTTTAACAGGCGATTTAAAAAGAGTTTGTAAATGGAGTGAGTGTGCGTGCATGCATGCACACACAAAAATTATAATCCACTTTTGAATTTTCTTCAAAAAAATTGAGAAGCAATTCAGAAGTGTTATAAATATGGGGGTGGGGAGCAATCTAGGGCTAGCCAAAATTCCTTGCACTTGCAATAGCAAAAGCTCTGGAGAGGGACTAGTTTGAGCATCTAGTCTCTGTGTTGGGCATCATATCTTACTCTCTTGGCTGTTGATGCAGCACTGGGTTAAAGGGAAGAAGAATTCTATGCTTAATTATATGTTTGGCTCACATCAAAGAAGCAAGGGGAAATAGGATAAGTTCCCTTGCATGGCTACTACATCAATGCAACTTGCCTGGTGCAAGATGTACAGCACAAATTGCCATTTATTTGAATCTCAGAAAGTACGCACTGATCCCCTATGTGTAATGCTAAGCCAGTTCTATGTTTCAAACAGTAGGTACAGAATACAGGGGAATTCTCAGATAAAATACAGCTAGGGCCCTAGAATATTTACCATCTATATATTTAATCCCCCTGGGTGTGCCTTTCGAACGTGCGTTCTGGCAGCCCAGCTGATTGGCTGGGCTGCGGGGCGCCTGATTGGGTAAGGCACACCCAGGAGAACCAGTGGGCCAGGCTGTGGGTGGCCATGGTGGCGGCCGCCGCCGCCACGCAGACAGGCCGAGGAGAAGCGGCTGCCGCTGGGTGGGCGGGCGGGTTGGCTGAGGAGAAGCAGCCGTCGCCGCCGCTGGGCGGGCCAAGGAGAAGCGGGCGGCGGTGGGCCCGGCCGGAGCCAAGGAGAAGCGGGCGGCGGTGGGCCCGGCCAGAGCCGCGGGCGGCGGTGGGCCCGGCCGGAGCCGTGGGCCTCGGCCGGCAGCCTGGGCAAGAGGGTGGGGGAGAGGAGGCCGGCCGCAGAGGCCAGCAAGGAGCGGCAGCGGCACCGGTGTGTGTGTGTGGGGGAGAGGTAGCCGGCCACAAAGAGCGCACAGATGCTCTGTGCGGGGTTGGCTTGTAACCATTAATCCAGTTGTGCCCTGGATTTTCTCTGATTCCAGTCTAATGTGTCATTCATCCCTTTTCTGATCCAGAAGTTGGAATTGCCCTCTTTGTGCTTTCCCAGTCTGAAACGCACAGGTAACAGCAACCTTATTGAAGTTAAGCAGGACTGGGTCTAGACAATGGCTAGATGGAAGGCTGTCTACGAAACTGATCCTGTGGGCTGCTGTCTCCAGACTATCTTAGATTCTTCCCACTATTGTGGTTACCAAGTTGTCTCAAATATTATCCAACCAAACTTTCCACCAAAGCTTGCATAAATTTTGACACAGGCAGAATACAGCTCATGAGGGGCTCAGGAAACCTGTTTCAATGCCTGCCTTTGATTGTTAAAAGCAGGGGTGGGGTGGGGTGGGTTTGTGCCTGGCAGGCCTTGACACATATCTAGTGGGCTATGCTTGATGGGTCACAAGTTGTGCAGGCCTATTTAAACTCAAACATAGATCTTCCCATCTTTGTGCTTATTGCACGCTAGCACAGAACAGCCCTCATAGTATGAGGAATTGAAACGAGGGAGCCAAAAAGGAGAGAGTGGGATCTCTCAGAGGTGAGCACTGTAAACACAATGGTTGACATCCGGACTAACAAACTGCTTGTGGAAGAACGTTGCACTAATGCAAAGCTGTTGCACTAGCTACTTGCGCTAAGTTTAGAGCTTGCGTTCCAGACTACAGGTGAAACTCGGAAAATTAGAATATTGTGCAAAAGTCCATTAATTTCAGTAATGCAAATTAAAAGGTGCATGTAATGCATCTGTCTCATATATCAGTTTCACCTTTTAATTTGCATTACTGAAATTAATGGACTTTTGCACAATATTCTAATTTTCCGAGTTTCACCTGTAGGATCATACCAATTCCAGAATGTTTGTACAACTTCAGCACATCTCTTTTGTTTTGAAGGGAACTTTTGCGCAATTGTGCAAATCCCTGTTTTTCAAGTAACCACGTGATCATCTTCCGCAAGCACAACTTTGCTTGTTATGCAAGTGCTGCATCAGTCAGGATGTCCAGCAATGATTTCTATCTTGGCAGGAAGAAAAGTGCAAAGTAAAGAAATCTGCTCAGTGACAACTTTCTTGGGGTCTACAAAACTAAAAGGGAAAAGAAAATAGGAGGCATCTAAGGAAAACAAGCTGACCAGGCATATAAAAACAGATGAAACTCACCAGGTACACCTGCATGATAGCATATTTGGACAAAATGATATAAATTATGGACACATACTGATATGCAGTATAACTTACTCTCTAAATTCATTTTTTAAAAAAAGGTTACTAGGAGGGAGTGTAAACACCTCTATGAAATGGTCTGATCAAGCACAGCGGGGAAAGAGGAAAGGGAGGTTGTACATATTTGGGAAAGGAAAACAAAACAAAAAGCAAAGCAAAACCTAAATATAATCATGTTTCACTTTAAGCTTCATTTTTCATCTAAGAGAGGGCTGTACTCAAACCCAAAGGAAGGTTAACACAATTAAGAACTTGGTTTAGCAACTGAATTAACAGCTGAAATCTCCTCTTTACTCTGTTTCACAACACATAAGTCAAAGGAGAATCTGATTTTATTTTTTAGATCCTCATTAAATATGCATAACACAGAAGGTTTTTCCATCATGCAGCCCAGAAACAGTTGACAGAACTAAAATACAATATTTGAAACCTGTGTCGGCTAGATTTAAAGAAACAAACAGCAACCCTGCACGTTTCAATAGGAGCATTATTTGCAGTTGCTTTAGCCAGCTTCCCCCCACCCCCCGACCAACAGAAAGCAAGGAAGCAACCAGCATGTTTTGGGGATATGAGCTTATTGTGCAGAAGGGTCAGGTAGGATTCTCCCTCTCCTTATAGTGCAGCATTATTTGTCGCTTGACATTTACAGGACTGCTCAGGAACAAGAGTGCATGGGAAGACTGATGGGTCAACTCCAAGCCTTTTTGTACCACCTAAGCATAAGTGCTTAGGATGGAAAATACCAGCTGAAGCACTATGTAGGGCTCAGTGCTTAAATTAGATGCCAATACCTAATGTATAAGAACCAGCTGTGACAAACTTGATGTGGGGGGATGCTTTCAGCACATGTTCAAAGCAGTGTCCTCTCTAATTTTTTTTAATATGTGCGTGGAATGAGTTTTGTTCTGGGTGGCAGTATCAAGGCGGTGTGCACACACATGCATTTAGAATGGGGCCTTCCTGATTCAACCTGAGCAGGATCTAAAATTAACTGAGTGGACATCAAAAACTTGTGAGCATGCGCATGTGTGCACATGTTAGAGGGAACACTGGTTCAAAGGTACCTTTTCGTCTGCCCGGCTTCCAACGGAAAAGGAGCAGAAATGTGACATGGAAGATCAGTTCGTCAACACCGAGAACTGGTGCTGGGGCTGAGACATTATTCTAACAACAAAATGTATTGTTAGCTACACCTGATGGCATTATTGTGGAAAGATATGTAGGACAAAAGGTACAAACTGTATCAGTTTAACCCTGCATTTTCAACCCTCAAATGCAGTGCGACTTTTTCTTGAAAAATCTTTTCTTAAAGAAACCTAAACAGATTAGGCATGAATGGACTCTTTGGTCCTCTCCCAGATATGTGAAGCAGTGCTCATGTTTGTCTTCAGATGTTTTGACCTGCACAGTGAACATTTTAGAAGTTTTTTTGTCAGTGCTCATGAAGGTTTTCCCTCTCTCCCTACCATCAAGAAAAGAGGAGCTCTTCACAGAGCAAAGTTTCCTTGATCTGTCCGGTATGGCAGTCAAAAGAGAATAGGTACACCAACCACTGTTTACAACAGTGTGCAGGTGAAGCTGGGGCATCACATGGAGCTCTAGAAGCAGTGTTCCCTCTAACAGGGATTCCCAAATGTTGTTGACTACAACTCCCTTAATCTCCAGCCAAAGGGCATTGCAGCTGGGGATGCTGGGAGTTGTAGTGAACAATGTCTGGGAAGCCCTGTTAGAGGGAACACTGCCTAGAAGTATTCTGTGATTTTGACTGTACACTCCTTAATATATGAATTCACAGAGGATCACAAGGAAATGTAATATACTGCAATTGCTTTACAAAGCAAGTAAAGTTATTGCTGGTTCTTTTCATAAACTGTCACCCCCCCCCCCCAAATGGCTATTGTATGAATTGCTATCTTGACTGGAAAGGTATCTATTATTATAAAGCCTGTTGCTAAAACCATTAATTCCTACCTAAGTCTTAAATGTGCAGAGGCCATGAGTAGACAGGCTACCATACTGATTCTAGCATCCCCTGCAACCTCACCTATTCCCTCTTCTATTTAGCCTTATTCGGATGTAACCGCTCCCTGTGGTAATGTAAGTGAGATGCTTCACTCTATGGATGGTGGGACTGGAGTGCCACATTGAAGGTGGGGCAAAAATATTTTTGAACAAACCTGCCCTTGCAATCAGCAAGTTTTTACATGACATTTGTTTTTGCATGTCCCAAACCTTGGAGAATGTGCTCTTGCTTCTCCAAGTGTTATACTGGCACAGCATAGTGATGTTTCCAGGCAATGAATGGACTGGGGTGTTCCATGCTCAAGTTCATTCTTCACCTTTTGCTTTCATGCCCATTAAGCATGGCAACCTTTCCCTCATCCTTTAGTTTGAGATCAGTTTGTTGCAAGTCATGCAAATAAACCAGCGCTTAGACTGGGTACTGTGTAATGGCTACTGATTTTACTAAGGCACTGATGGGTCCCTAAAGCAGTTCCTAAGGGCATTTAGGGTTTCTCATCTGGGTGAAAGGTTACCCCAATACAGCCTATTACCTTCCTCCTCTCTCTGGATTTTCCCATACAGGTGAAACTTCGAAAATTAGAATATCGTGCAAAAGTCCATTAATTTCAGTAATGCAAATTAAAAGGTGAAACTGATATATGAGACAGACGCATTACATGCAAAGCGAGATAAGTCAAGCCTTAATTTGTTATAATTGTGATGATCATGGCGTACAGCTCATGAAAACCCCAAATCCACAATCCCAGAAAATTAGAATATTACATGGAACCAAGAAGACAAGAATTGTAGAATAGAACAATATCGGACCTCTGAAAAGTATAAGCATGCATATGTATTCAGTACTTGGTTTGGGCCCCTTTTGCAGCAATTACTGCCTCAATGCGGCGTGGCATGGATGCTATCAGCCTGTGGCACTGATGAGGTGTTATGGAAGACCAGGATGCTTCGTTAGCGGCCTTTAGCTCTTCTGCATTGTTTGGTCTCATGTCTCTCATCCTTCTCTTGGCAATGCCCCATAGATTCTCTATGGGGTCAGGTCAGGCGAGTTTGCTGGCCAATCAAGCACAGTACACTGTATACTTTTTGGAGGTCCGATATTGTTCTATTCTACAATCCTTGTCTTCTTGGTTCCATGTAATATTCTAATTTTCTGGGATTGTGGATTTGGGGTTCTCATGAGCTGTATGCCATGATCATCACAATTATAACAAATTAAGGCTTGACTTATCTTGCTTTGCATGTAATGCGTCTGTCTCATATATCAGTTTCACCTTTTAATTTGCATTACTGAAATTAATGGACTTTTGCACGATATTCTAATTTTCCGAGTTTCACCTGTATATGCTAAAGTGATTCAAGGAAAAGGTGAACAGAAACTCAAAAACCTGTGCAACGGAGCTAAGCAAATGGTATTAAAGAAGGTGGGGGATAGAGCAAGAAGGTGGGGGGAATGATCCAAGGGATTTGTAGGACTGCAGAACAAATAGGAATTATTAAAGTAACAGTCAACTTCAGAAACAGTGTTATTTTACACAGCATGAAACCACCACCAAGAAAAAAAAATGAAAACACAGCATGAGAAGACATTATTACTAAGACTGAACAAGGTAATATAGGTATACTTTACAATGACATTTGAATAGGCAAAATTAAAGTACGCATTCATTTTTTATTCATACATGAAGTACGGAAATAGAAATATTTCTGTTGATCCATAAGGCAATAATTAGATTTCATATATGACTTCGCCTGTAGTTTGGAACTTCAAGGCCAGCGAGCTGGAATAAATTTGGGGATGAGCTTCAGAAATAATTAAACAGATAGCAATATTCACTTGTGAAGGCTGTTTCCTTCTTGGTAAAACTATTATTCAATGGGGGGGGGGCATTATGACCAGCTTCTGCCTTGGCATGTTAGCTGAAACGCATGAAATCAAAGCCAGAGGAAGATGCTAAGTGGAAACAAATTAGTAGCTGTAGCACAACAAAGGAAAATTTCAGCTATATGTCTGGAATGATTCCTTAACATTATGGTTGATTAAATGGTGGTAGTTCCCTGAATATTCACTGGAGAATTTACAGTACAGAACTACAGTTGTACAGGGTGGGGTGGACAAACAATGTATCTTCTGCACCCCTGATGTTTTGTGTATGCAAACAAATCAGTATTTCAGAAGTGATACTGTAGAATGTAACTGAAGGAGAGAAAGATCCTTACTCATATGCTACGGACTGTGTTGCTGGGCTGCAAGACCAGATGATGGGAAATATACTCAAAGATTCACAAACTGTAACTAGTGGAATCCCCAAGCCTCTTGGCAGATTTACTGAGTCAAATGGTGTGAAGGGAATCTTTTGTCTGGCTAACCACATACATGGATTTAATTACTGCCATATCCTTCCCTGTAGGCCAAGGTTTCACAACCTAAGGGTGGGTGGTGTATCTGGCCTTCTGAACCCCTTTCCCATGGAATGAGCAGCTCATGAGCAGCTCGTAGGATGGTGACAGCATAAGGTTGCAATGAAAAGCCTTGACAACTATCTTTGGACCTGGCATTCTCCTGCCCCCCTCCCCATGATGTAGCTGCTGCTGCCGCCTGACAACAACCTGATCACCTGATTGCCTGCTTCTAAACTTCAGCCCATCCAAGTCCCAGCTTGGGCTCTGAGTTTCAAAGCTTGGCGTTCTGTTTCCAACAGAACCCGAATAAGAGGAGAAATATGTACTCACTGTGACTTCCATGTTGGTTGTGTTATAACTGCAAACTGCAGGAGTGCCTCTGCCATATGACCTCTCCTCTCTGTTCACTGAGAGCATCTAGGGAGGCTCTGATGCATTTTTTTCTGCAAGTGTGTTCAGTAGTTGCCCATAGCAGGGACTTCTCTGAAACAGTGCCAATTATGGCATAACTTATGGCACTAGATAGCTAATTGAACCGTTGCAGCTTTTTCTGCAGACACTGCTGCTTTTAACTTTTATCCCCACCCCCCACCAGTTATTGTGGTGGTTTATGTTTGTTGCATTGTTCAATTGGGAATGGAGCCATAGCTCAGAGGTAGAACATCTGCTTTGCATGTGGAAGGTCCCAGGTTCAATCCCTGGCATCTCCAGGTAAGGCTGGGAAAGACTTTTGCTTGAAACCTTGGAGAGCCGCTGCCAGTCAGTGTAGATAACAATGAGCTAGATGGACCAATGGTTTGACTTCCTTGTACCGAGCATTCCAGATACTCCCTCACTTTTAAATGTGAATTACCTTGTGTAAAGTGTGCAGACAATAATGTTCACTATGAATATATAAAATAACCATGACATTCTGGATGTTATCACTTGCCATCTCCTTTTAAGGTAGATATTTTAGCACAGAGGTGTAGTAGTTATCCATTCAAAATGAAACTGCAGTATAAAACTCCTGCAGACCTAAAATATGTACTACCTGGAGAGTAGAAGGTGAGGTGCCAAGGAAAGAATCTTCAAGATAAAGGATGCTACATAAAACACACAATACTCCAGAGAGCCAGTGCTCTTGTTGAATGTAACAGGAAACAAGACAGAGCAGTTGTGAAATCTTATTGGGGTTTGACCTTCAGTTAGGCTGGCTGATCATCTTTTGTTTCACTTAGTATGCTTTAAAGAGCTATAAAAGCAGACAAGTGCTCTTCTTGAGACAATTGTTTTGAAATTAAAACCAAACCAAGGAAGTCAGCTCCCAAGGATTGGCCTTGCCATTAAGGCAAAGAAATATCTTCCTCATTTTCTTTAGGGATGCCACTCTGGGCTTCCAGACCCATTTTTATTTTCTAGATTATATCAGTTTCTGTTTAGAGGGATAAATGGAGAGAGACACGCAGCGCCAGTCCAAGATATTCTGCAGCCTGAAGCAAAGCTTCAAACGGTGCCCTCTTCCTTCTGATTTCAAAACAAAACACACCCATGTATTCCTTTCCTTCAAACCACTCCCTGTTCCTTTTCTATCAGATTCCTTCCTTTCTCACTCCCTAAGGCTGTAATCTTATGCACATTCACCTTGAAGCAAGTTCCAATGATTTCACTGAAGCTCACTTCTGACTAGACATGCAAGGGATTGGCCAAAAATCTTCTCTTGCGTCCATCTCATCCATCTGGCATACACACAGAGCGCTTCCACCCACCAAATCCACCCACATGCACCCTCCACTCACCCATGCATGACCTTCTACTGCACCTTGCACCCATCTATCCATTCCTCCACATGCATCTTCCACCCATCCATATGGCTACATGTATGCACACACTTCCCAACTACCCACCCACCCAAATGCATGAACGTACCTTCCAGCTGCACTCACTCACTCCTTTCTCCTGCTATGCCACGCCTTCCCACCTCCCTTACCTACAGGCTGGATTGGGCCATGTGGCCCAAAGTGCAGCACAGTTAGTGTATACTATTTGCTACTGTTGCTACTGCTCAGCCGACAGCTTGTTCAATGGAGGGAGGGAGTGTCGGAGAGTGTGTGTGCACAGACTGATCCAGTTGCATCTGGAAGGGGGGACAAGTGTGGGAAAATGGTGATTTTTTTTGCCTCCCTTTTCCTGTGTGATGGGGGCTAGGCTGGAAGCAGCCTCAGGTAATGGGGGCGGGGGGGGGGAAGAAGCAGTCACAAGCCAGAATGAGGGAGCAGCTGAGTTCAGGAGTGGGGAGTACATGCTGGGAGTACATGCTGTTGTGTACTCCTTCACTAAAATTCACTACTTGAAGTGGTTAGCTTTTCCCTCCATCATGGCAGGGTTAGTCCTGGAAACAGGAAAGCTGAAGTGCAACAATGCTGACCCCACTGCAGGTTGATAATCCTAAAAGGTAGTACTGTATTTACCCCAATAGAAGATGACTTTGAATTTAAGACAATCCTCTTTAAAAATATAGGTTAAATTTAGGTTATACCTTTATTTACTCAAAAGGAAGAGGATTCTGAATTTAAGAAGACTTCCTGATTTCTAACATCAAAGAACTTGGAAAAAACCTAGTCCTGGATTCAGGTAAATACAGTGTTTAGGAGCTAACTATGAATCTCTCTCATCTAGAGACCACGGTTTCTAAATTTTGGTGCTCTCAGATTTCCGAATAAATGCACAGACAGGGCAAAGAGGGTAAAAGTTGTTGAGATATTTGTTAGAGTAGTATGTATCGGATAGGCAAGTTAGTTTTAACCCTATCCTGCTATTACCATGTCTATCTTCTGTCATTCTGCCTGCCTCTCTATTACTCATCACCCATATTTATTTGAACTCACACAATTTTTTTCATTTATTGGAATGTATTTTGCTTTCCCCAGCTCTCCATTCTTCCCTCATATGGTGGGTATTTCAGAACCATGCTGTAGCAGCAGAATTTGTTAAAACAAAGGAAAGTTGTAATTATCTAACATTAAAATGAAGGGGGAAGGGGGGAGTAGAGACACACACACGTATGTATCTGCACCTATTATCTCTTTAAGCAAGCTTTTTCTTATGCTTTCATATTTACTGAGAAACTACCACTTAGTACTTTGGATTAATCTAAACACTTCATATTAATGATTTAATTAATCCTCACAATAACCTTGTAAGGTAGATCAGTTTTATTATTCCCATATTGCAGATGTGAGAGGCTGAAAGATGGTGGGCTGCCTAAGGCCATCTAATGAATTTAGAACTAAGGCATTTTGAACTAGGGACTTCCCTATTTACAGTTCAGTCACAACTCAAGCTCTCACTTTATTTTATTTTTGTGAACTAACAGAAAGACATTTTTCAGATTCCTACAGGCATACAGAGGCTTAAAATTCACCCAGTACAAAAAGGGCTGGACAAAGAGGACCAAATATTCCTCCAGTGGCTGTTGCTGGTGTCTATCCAATGTTTCTTTTTAGATTGTGAGCCTTTTGGGGATAGTGATGCATCTATCTATCTATCTATCTATCTATCTATCTATCTATCTATCTATCTATCTATCTATCTATGTACAGTGAGGGAAATAAGTATTTGATCCCCTGCTGATTTTGTCCGTTTGCCTTCTGACACAGAAATGACCAGGCTATAATTGGAATGGTAGGTTTATTGTAGCTGTGAGAGACAGAATAACAACAAACAAACCCTCAAAAGCCCAGTGCCCAAAAGTCAGCGATGGATTTGCATTGTAGTGAGGGAAATAAGTATTCGATCCCTTCACAAAAGATGTCTTAGTACTTGGTGGCAAAACCCTTGTTGGCAATCACAGAGGTCAGACGTTTCTTGTAGTTGGCCACCAGGTTTGCACACAACCCAGGAGGGATGTTGTCCCACTCCTCTTTGCAGATCCTCTCCAAGTCAGAAAGGTTTCGAGGCTGATGTTTGGCAACCCGAACCTTCAGCTCCCTCCACAGATTTTCTATGGGATTAAGGTCTGGAGACTGGCTGGGCCACTCCAGGACCTTCATGTGCTTCTTCTTGAGCCACTCCTTTGTTGCCTTGGCTGTGTGTTGTGGGTCATTGTCATGCTGGAATACCCATCCACGACCCATTCTCAATGCCCTGGCTGAGGGAAGGAGATGCTCACCCAAGATCTGACGGTACATGGTCCCGTCCATCGTCCCTTCGATGCGGTGAAGGTGTCCTGTCCCCTTAGCAGAAAAACACCCCCAAAGCATAATGTGTCCACCTCCATGTTTGACGGTGGGGATGGTGTTCTTGGGCTCATAGGCAGCATTCCTCCTCCTCCACACACGGCGAGTTGAGTTGATGCCAAAGAGCTCGATTTTGGTCTCATCTGACCACAACACTTTCGCCCAGTTCTCCTCTGGATCATTCAGATGTGCATTGGCAAACTGCAGACGGGCCTGTACATGTGCTGCCTTGAGCAGGGGGACCTTGCGGGCACTGCAAGATTTCAGTCCTTCACGGCGTAGTGTGTTACCAATTGTTTTCTTGGTGACTATGGTTCCAGCTGCCCTGAGATCATTGACAAGTTCCCCCCGTGTAGTTCTGGGCTGCTTTGTCACCGTTCTCATGATCATTGCAACTCCATGAGGTGAGATCTTACATGGAGCCCCAGACCGAGGGAGATTGACAGTTATTTTGTGTTTCTTCCATTTGCGAGTTATTGTGCCAACTGTAGTCACCTTCTCACCAAGCTGCTTGGCAATAGTCTTGTAGCCCAGTCCAGCCTTGTGCAGGGCTACAACCTTGTCCCTGACATCCTTCGACAGCTCTTTGGTCTTGGGCATGGTGGTGAGTTTGGAAGCTGAGTGATTGCTTGCTTCTATGGACAGGTGTCTTTTATACAGGTACTGTAACAAGCTGGGATTAGGAGCACTCCCTTACAGAGGGTGTTCCTCATCTCAGCTCGTTACCTGCATATAGTGAAAAGACACCTGGGAGCCTGAAATCTTGCTGGTTGATAGGGGATCGAATACTTATTTCCCTCACTACAATGCAAATCCATCGCTGACTTTTGGGCACTGGGCTTTTGAGGGTTTGTTTGTTGTTATTCTGTCTCTCACAGCTACAATAAACCTACCATTCCAATTATAGCCTGGTCATTTCTGTGTCAGAGGGCAAACGGACAAAATCAGCAGGGGATCAAATACTTATTTCCCTCACTATAAGCAGCTTTGGAAATTTTGGTTGAAAAGCGGTATACGAATTATTGTTGTTGTTGTAGACGCTAATTTGAGGATACAAGGATAGTCATTGTGCAATAAGCTGATTTATGGTATTAAAAAAATCTCAGATATTTAAATGGAAGAGGGGAACTGAATTTCAACTTTCAGCCTTTTAAATAAGAGTGGTTCCCAAGCACTCCAAGAGTCTATTTAAAGAGCTTCTTCTGAAGAAAGAAGGGGGGTGGGGGGGGGGGAAGGCCACATCCACTTGTAGTATATTAAGTAACTGTAAATCAAAATTCCAAGTGATGGACAAAGGCCCATTAAGAGTTGTACAGTTGAGTGGCTTCCTCTTTATGGATGCCAGTGTCTGGTGTACAGACAGACAACTGTGGAGAATGTATGAGAAGTTAATGTTCTATTCTGAAGCAAGTTTTAAAAATAGCTTGGCTGTGAAAAGCAAATACATGCACACCCTGAATGCAACCAGTTTCTAAAGCTTTCAATCAGAGACTGACAATCTGACCCTGGACATTATATCATGCTTACACCCCCAGGAAGTGGGGCTAAGAAGAATATGCATTTCAGTTGATTATGTTTTTGTCCCACCTCATGTGAAGAAACTGATTGAGACACCCCAGCCCACCCAAGACAATGAAAAGGGGTAAGCTATGACTTGAATCTAAATCCCCAAATCCTTAACAACACAGAAGACGTATAAAGTTCTTGAGATCATAAATAGGAAATGTTCCTCACCCCATGGCCATTTTGGATGTCCTGTCTATGCTAAACCATATTTCAAGGCCCAAAATAATCTCTCTTCTGCCAGTGACTACAAAGAGGCAGGTTACCTACTATTCATGCTGTACCTGAACCTGCTGCAGTACAGAATCATGCTCCTCTGCCTGGACAAGCCAGCAGTGTTTTAAAAAAAGATTTCTCCACTAGTTTTGAGTTGTAGAAAGGTTACATTAATCTGAAAACAGGAAGAAAAGTTTGATATACATTCCAGACAAGGAAACTCCTGGGTAATTTAACCGTAACAAGACTCTACAGAGTAATTAGTTTAATGGTTAATACAGCCCTATCCCAAACACTCCAGTAGACAAAAGTATCAATTTGCCTATCCCCCCACTCTCTTTCCTATATGTGACATTTGCCAAATAAGAACATTCAATTGCAACAACAATAACAGCTTTAATGGCTATGTTTTCTCCTGCAGCAGATTCTTGGATAATGGTGTTGGCCTTCCCTGAATGAAAGAAAGCCAATTTCTCACATCATCCTCTCCTAACTGGGCAAAGAAGCTCTTTTGAAGTGCCTCTTTCTTACATCCATCCATCCAAGCCTCTTCCATCTTTCACGGCAGGTATGGTGCTCTTTTCTTTGAAAGCTCCATTTTTTCATCTGTTGCCATTGGGCTGATGTGACTTGCCAAAAAGCTCCAGTTTTGTCATTAAAAAGGCAGATTGGAATTTGTTAAAATGCATATTGACAAGCCACAATGCTTCTGGGAGAATGTCCTTTGGACAGATGAGACAAAACTGGAGCTTTTTGGCAAGTCATATCAGCTCTATGTCCCCAGACGAAAAAATGAGGCTTTCAAAGAAAAGAACACCATACCTACTGTGAAACATGGAGGGGGCTCAGTTATGTTTTAGGTTAAGGGCCATCATTTTTGTCCATGCCATTTTCATTTGTGTTATTATTTGAAATATTCGGTTGCATTAAAACTCTAAAGCAAATTCTGATTTTTGTTAAATCGGAATAAACAATGATGGGTGCCAATTACGTCTGTCAGTTTCAAGTTATTTCAGAGACAATTGTGGGTGGTTCTTTTTTTGTGGAGGGGTACCAATACATTTGTCCAGGTGTGTAAATCATATAACAACAACAACAACAACAACAATAATTATTTATATAATAACACCCGATATAATAATAACACCTGATATAACTGTAGTCAAGAAGAAAGAAAAACAAGTCAAAATGATCGACATAGCAATACCAGGGGATAGCAGAATAGAAGAAAAAGAAATAGAAAAAATCACCAAATACAAAGATCTACAATTTGAAATTGAAAGGCTGTGGCAGAAAAAGACCAAAATAATCCCAGTGGTAATTGGCGCCCTGGGTGCAGTTCCAAAAGACCTTGAAGAGCACCTCGATACCATAGGGGCCACAGAAATCACCATCAGCCAGTTACAAAAAGCAACTTTACTGGGAACAGCCTATATTCTGCAACGATATCTATAACAACAGCAACAACATTGACAATAAAATTCAGCCATCCCAGGTCCTTGGGAAGGACTCGATGTCTGGATAAAACAAACCAGTCAATAACACCTGTCTGACTGTGTAAATAAATAACAATAACAATAATAACAATAATAATGATAAACTTCACATAAAAATCCCTCCAAATCAATGGGGAAAGATTGCAAGATTTTCTTTTGAGACTAATCATATATACACAGACAGCTGTGTTTTGCCTAGCGATGGTCAAACCTCCTTTGGCTCAGTTTGAAAATGGGCAGGATGAACTGAACTATTCTTCACCCCAAATAATAATCCCCCCCCCCGAGCCCAATTCAAAATTTGGATCCTGTTGCACTGTCAATGTTGCTGGGAAGGCAATGGATGCCTTGTGAGCCCTGTCCCACTGCCACCTTCCTTTGCCACTTATCTGGCAGAGTGAGTGGTGGATGCTATGGCTGGGAGGTCTCTATGAGGCTCCCTACATTGCACCAGAGAGAGTAGGTGGCAGAGAGGGAATTTAATGTCCTTGATTCTTCTGAATATGTCATTTCTTTTGCAGGGTGCAAATGGGAGTGGGCGGGGCGGCAGGGAGATATGCTGCCGCCCCGCTGGACCAGTTTTCCAGCCAGCGCTGGTGGGAGAAAAGCGGTGGGGGGGGGGGGCAAGTGCACCATCCCCAGCCCTTAAAGTTATCTCACCCCCACTGCCAAACTATTTGAACCAGCCAAACCTGTTTGGAGGCCCATAAAAGGGTCTCTGAACAGGTTTGTGCACATCCCTAACATATAGTCCACCCAGGGCCAGTCCAAGTCCTCCTAGTGTCTGAGGCAATGCAGCACTGCACTGCCCTGCCACACCAAATGCCCCAGGCAGTGTGCAAACTCTCTCTCTCTACTGTGGTAGTGCACATCACTTGCACTGCTACTGCTTCTCTACTTGGATTTTGAAAAAAGAAGAGAACGTATGGAGGAGAGGTGAGATAAAGTGATTCCCTCTCCCTTCTCCTTTGCTGTGAAAGAAAGATAGTGAAACCATAGTTTGATCCTGGTTTGTTTTTCCATAGAATGCATGGAATTGTGATTTAGTTCAAATGACAAGTGGAAGCTTTCACTATCTTACTATCACTTGCAAAAGAGGAGGAGAGGAGGCAGAAACATCAGACCGGATATTTGACAACACACCTGTTGTCGAAGTGTGTTCTTGTTAGCAGGAAACCATGGTTTCCCATTGTATTTGAACTAGATTGAGTGTTTTATCTGTTTGAGATGGAACTTCAATTCATGTAATACTCATTTTTACAAAAAAAATTTTTAAAAGGCACAAATTTTAGTTTATATGCCTATTTTCTTTAAATGTTGACCCATTCTGCTATAAGCTGAAAGCAACATTTTTTAAAGGGCCCCAACAGAAAAGAATGCCTGTAACAATGCTTAGCAAAATAAATAAATAAATAAATAAAAATACTATTTTTAATATTTCAAAATTTTAAGAGAGGATGGAAGACAAAAGACAGGCTGGAAAAGACATGCTAATCAAACAGAAAAATACCAAAATTATGTGAACTGAAGAGTCCTTTCCCCAGTTTATTACCGACCATTAAGTGAATCATAAAATAACCATTTAGAATATTGTAACTGAATGCTGCCTTTTAAAAAGTGTAACTCTGCTTGGTGTACTGTTTAAAGAGCACTTTAGCTTTAATTTGATTTGTGCTGTAACCAAGTCCTCTTCTCCAACTACAATAAAGAACAGAAAAGCTACAGAAATCTGAGAATGGCTGCAATGTCAATTCTGGTCCACCAATTACTGTCAAAAATGCTGAGAAGAAAATCCAGGCTTTTTGGATTAAGATTAGCAAATAATTTACAACTAACCATTAGAGCTCATTTTACAAACTGAAAGCCAATATACAAGACTGTAAAGATAGGTTCCAGTGCCTTTGAAATGGCATTAGATTCATGGGATTGTTCCCACCCCCCGCCCCCACCCACCCCCACACTGAAGATAATTTTTGCTATTCCTTGTGTGTGTTCTTACCTGGACCTTGGCCATGAGAAGTTTCCAAATCTCAACATACAGGAGAACCTTGGAAGCTGCAGGAGTTCTGTTCTCTGCTACAACAGCGGATAACAGAACTGAGTCATTAAGTCAATGGGACTCAGGGGGTTAGGTTCCAGGAGGCTGAGGAAATGGCGAAAAGAGGCCCTACTACCATGCTCTGTAGGTCTCCAGGTGTTCAGCAATGCTCCCCAACAGTTCCAAATCCGGGGTGGGTGGGTGTTTTTCAAAATCGTGGGTATTTGTTATTTTTTGTGTAATGAGCCACAAAATGTCTCTTCTCCTCAAAATGGTGGTTGGAAATGACCTCAAAGGCATTTCAAGCCACCTCAAACCCACAGATACATGGAATTAACCCCTTGTGAACTGTTTTATTCCTCATATGCTGAGACTTGGTGTGAATTACCTGACCATGGATATGCAAAACCGTGCATGTTGGATCCACGAATGGCAAGGTTCTCCTGTATCTTAGGATCATAGGCTGACAAGACTTTGGCAAACCTGATTGTTAAGGTTTATTGAACCTATGAAAGCTCAGTTCCAGCATACACAAGACTTTTCTCATAACCTATTTTCACATTGAATCACCTCATAATGGAAAAAATAGACAAGTGAATCCCATAGTTGAATAGGAAGAGGGAAGTGTAATCTGGTCTACCTTCATGTTCTTATTTGGCAAAGAGGCTAACTGTGTACTTAAAGGATGATATAGCAACATCCGAAGTATTTCAGCAATATGGAAATAAGTTCACAGACAAACATTTTATATAGTTTGAAGGCATTTATGATCTTTAGTCAAGCATCAAGAAAACCAAGGATAAACCTGGGGTCCTTCAAAACAAATATTTCTTTAATAAATTTTGACAACCTATCTGCCTTTTGTAGTCAATTAAGCAAATCCCTCCTTCTAAGGAAAGGAGCACTTACCGGTACTTTGAATGGAGATGTGTTTGGTGCATCCATGGGATTGGTTTTGTCTGATGTGCTGGTCCCTGAGATGCTCCGTCTTCGAGGAGATCTCTCTGCTGGGACCTCTGGGGATAAAAGGGTGAAGGAGAAGGAAAAACGAAAACCGGTGAGAAAAAGAGAAAGGAGATTTTTCCCTATTCCTAAGTGCAAGTTTCACCCAAAAATGTAAGTGTCATTTCTTATTATTTAAAAGTTGTGGAAACTGTAGCCACATTTGCAAAACAAGGATTAAATAGGGTGATTGACTTGCAGGCAATTTAAAAGACTAACTCAATACTCACTTGGCAAAGTTGCAACACATACAAATTGCCTGCAGCTCAGAAGTACTCGGCTTAGAGCCAGGCACACAAAGAGTTAATTCTGCCAAAATATCAAGCAGCAGTGAACATTATTTAACAGAGGTCAAAGTTCAGTCTCATTCAGATTATATGGACTGAACTGCTGTCTCAAAGAGTAACAAACCCAGTCCTAGGCATCTTTACTCATGAGCAAAAAAAACCCCCTGTATTCAGTAGTACTTCCTCCAAAGTATGGATGCATAGGAATAGAGTCTAAGGCCATCAACAAATTCACACACTTGATGGTGGTTAATATAAACACATCTCTGCAGATAGGAAAAATAGGTCACTTTTTCCTTGTTTTGACAGCATGACCTAAGCTATGACTTTGTAACCACAAAAATCCGCCTAGAAAAAGAAGAAAAGTTCTTACCTGATTTTTCTTAGTATTATATGTACATAAAGTATTGAGAGAAAATACATATATACCTTTATCACAACTGCTGCCCATCTCCAGATCAAAAACCTAAGCTTAAAGGAATCCAGCTTAACTAAAAGATACTCCACATAGAAGAGGAAAAAAGCACATCCTAAGAAAAAGTCCATTGTTATCTTCTGGATTGAAAAGGAAGGGAGTAAACTATGACTTTGGAGGCTGGCATTTTTTGACTCCTGCTGTTCTCCTTTCAAGACACTGATGCAGTTTAAACTTCCATTTCTGCCCTCCTGGCCCTTGGGATCCGTGCTACTTCCACTTAAGAAAAAGCCGGTTCTCTCCCACTCTTCCCCCTCCCTTCTCTACAGCTTGCAGAGAGCAAGGAGGAAATGCATGAGAGAAGACTGCAGCTATTCAATCAATCGTTCAGAACGCACATCCTCCTCATCAGTTACTTTCAGGCTATTAAGAGACGCCCAATGGCCAGCTCTTCTCAGTTACAGAATATTTCCTTATCTATCCTGATCCACGGCATCAAAGGAGATCCACAAACCAGCCGGGTTCCAGAGAGCAGCATTTTCTTCACCAAAAAATAAGCACAATAAATCTCCACCAACGGATCTCGCTGCATTGTCTCCCTGTGATGCTTCTCAATAACAGATTCTGATTCTACGAGTTTTACTGCACAATGCATCCATGAAGATTTGAAGAAAACAAAACTGAACATCGTGAAAGATAGAAGAAAACCAGATCCTGTTGAACTGTTAAAAAGCTTTAACACTGCCTTTCTGCAGCGCACTGCCTCTCTCATTTAAAATGTGAGCAACAACCTTAACCCTCTCACAAACCGCAAAAAGGGGACAGAAGACAAATGGCAACATTTGGAAGAATCTACAAAACTGGTCAGAAAAGCAAACAAATGCCACATCAAGAAATGAGCAAGATGCCCAGTTTAAAATGGCAGACATACCTATCTATGCAGAACAAATCTATTAAAAGTCTGCAACAAAAATCCATCTTCAAACAACCCTACGGGATAGACCAGCAAAGAGCACAGGGAAGTATTCCTTTTTTCCTCCACAACCCATGGGCTGTTTCCTAGTTCCTTGTTCTAGGATTACCACTTTGGGAGTCTCACAGATTGCTACTTTTAACCCAAGTTATTGCCTTAACTCCCTGATTAGTTTTTAAAGAAGCCAATACTCATGTAGGCAGCTCATTGCATAAGATCTCAACCATCATTTTCCCTCTGGGGAAAAAAAAACCTGGGGGAAACTAAAAAAAATAGTGTCTCTTTGGAAGAGAAGAGACCAAAACATATGCCTTTACTACTGGCTCAGACATAATCAAGTCCTGCAATAAGGTCAAGCTTGTCCCGCTGCCCATTCACTCAATAACATTTCTCCCCATCCTCAAAGTCTGCTGGATTTTGCCGAGTCATACATGAAGAAAAAGAAGTCTGGATCCTCCCATTATTCTCAGCCACAGACAATCAAGAGTTGGAAAACAGAGCTAGATTAAACTAAGCTAAGAGGGGCGCAGAGGAAAATTCATATTTGCTCACAACTCCCACCTACCAGAAATAAGTGACCTTGATATGAATGACTGGGATTGACTGTGAGTTTCAGATTTCAGAAAAGGCCACAAGAGTGAATTAATGAGAGGAGGAAAATGCTCCCAAACAACTAAGAGATGAGAGAGAACTTTGAGATCGGATTTGCTGGATCAGGGATAGCAAAATAAGGGGCTGCAGTTAGCTGTCCCAGGTACTTCGAGCTGCACATCATCTACATGCTGAAATACTGCAGCTGCTGCTTCTGTGCCCTTAAAATGGCTTTTCTGCTGAGTTGGGTGGAAAATCTATACGGTTGCCACCAGGCCAAAATTAGATTGTTGCCCTCCTCTCCTCCCCATGCGTGCTGCATAGTGCTTTTGCATTATTTTCACCTGCTGTAAAAATCAATGCCCATCTCTTTCTTAAATATTAAATCACCACAATTCAATGCACAAAGTCACTCACCACGGCCAAGGCACAGATCACTTTGTACTTGTGAATCAACAAGAGCTCAGAACCTTTAATCTGTTGTACCTCTTCAGCGGAAAAGCGAATGGGATCCCTCTGCCCCAACCCCCACAAACATGTAAACATACCCATCCAGTCATTCTGGAAACACAAAGTGATACATATTAATATTTTGCAAATACATTATTTACTTAGCTGCTAAATAACATTGGTAAGTAGGAAACAAGCTCAAGTAATGATTCACAAGTAGCACAATTCCCCAAAGACAAGTCATACATACACCCTTCCTTTCTTAATAACCATACAGGGCAAATAATACTAATAGTGGATTTTTAAAGGTGGTTTTTTTTTAAAAAAACAACCATAGTATTTTATGCGCCTTCTCTCAATAATTCTTACAGCAAATCTGTAAATTAGGCCAGTATTATTATGCCATTATAGACAGGGGTGAAAATGAGGCTGAGAGGTAGCTGCTTGTCTAAAACCACCTGGGGAGGTCATAGCTGGAGGTGAGACTTGAACCAAGGACTTTTGTTTACAGATTAGTCTCTTAGTTACTACATTTCAGCAGCACTTCATTTCAGGCAGGCAAAAGATTGTCAGAGAGACTGAGAAAGGAGCCAAGAAAGGGCCAGACAAGGTTCAAATAATCCCCAAAGCAGCAGGATAAAGTGGGACATGGCCTGATGAGGCAGCTGCAGTGGTGAGGCATGGGATGGATCAACAAGATCCAAGCTGCTGTAACCCAGACCAAACCAAGGAGCAGCAGAGTTGTAGAGTGGAGAGAGCAAAGTGAGGACACCAGGCGAGGATGGCTTACTCACATGGCTATAAGATGGGCAAGAAAAAGAGGCCCTCAGCAGTGCCCAGCAAACAACAGGAGCAAGCAGGATGGACTAGGAGTCCTAGAATTTGGCATGGAGGCTAAAGAGACAGCACCTTTTACTCTCCCCTAGAATATAAAAATGCCCAAGATCAGCCTCTTGGTCCTTCAAATATGAAGACTTATTTCCATTCAATCGCTAAAGGACAACAATGCTTATTGCAAGCTAATCATGTCACTGTTCTCCTGACCAAAGCTCTGGCAGGCTAGCTCACTCATTTACATTTGTGGGGAGCAATAAGACATGATCATAACCTTTTCTATAACAGGGATTCTCAATCTTGGGTCCCCAGATGTTGTTGTACTTCAACTCCCATCATTCCCAACCAAAGGCCATTGGGGCTGGGGATTATGGGAGCTGAAGTCCAATAACATCTGGGGACCCAAGGTTGAGAATCCTTGTTCTATAACACTCAAACATTCATGGTAGTCTGTGGCGAAGTCTAAGATTCAACACACACACACGAGCTGCAATTCAGATTAAACACATGAACAGCTACAACTATTAGGGATGTGCATGAATCAGATCAGAGTGTCCAGTAGGGATGCACCAAATAACTTTGGTGCAGTCAGCCGAATCATTTCGGTACCGCAGGGAGTGCTACCTTTAAGCATGAGTAAAGCCAGTCCTTACCTGCTCCTCTGCCATCCCACCAAATTTCCTAGTGTGGCACTGTGCTGCTCAGAGGTCTGCGCACAGCTGCAGCATTTCACCCTGTAGCCTGCTCATGGCGGTGGGACACACATGGCCACCGTGAATGCATGTTGGCTATGTACGTGGTCAGCAACACCATGCTGACCACACAACATGGCTGCCATGCATGCGTGGTGGCCATGTGCATCCCACTGCCATGCCACACAGACACAGATGGACGCAGCCATGAGTGGACTTCTGAGAGGCGCAGTGCTGCACCAGAAAATGCAGTGGGGCAGTGAAGGCGCAAGTACAGACTGGCTTTACTCGTGCTTAAAGGTACCACTCCCTACCCCGCAGAAACAATTAGTGCACATCCCTAGCAACAATATCGCATGGCACAACATGTAAGAAATGACCAAGACATTTAGATCTCCCTGGGCATACAGCAACAACAGGATCTGTTGTTGTTTCAAGCTTGAACACAGCAGCTTTGGCCTGGAGGATAATCCTCAATCCGATCAGGATGATGGTGCTGGGTGAGGGGGTCTGCCCCTGTGCTATTTTCCTGATGAAACTGGAACCTCCCCCGGTCCTTCCACCCAAACCCTGCTATTTGCCTCATGGGTATCTCATACAGGTATCTCCCTCAGCATCATGGCTCCAATCAGATTTGGTCACACCATGACTGCTAGTACAGTTAAAAAACAGAGTGAGCGATCCTGTGAGATGTCTCACAGATCTCTTTATGAGACATCTATTTATTTATTTATTTATTACATTTTATGCCCCGCTCTTCCTACAAGGAGCCCAGAGCGGTGTACTACATACTTGAGTTTCTCCCCACAACAACCCTGTGAAGTAGCTTAGGCTGAGAGAGAAGTGACTGGCCCAAAGTCACCCAGCTAGTATCATGGCTGAATGGGGATTTGAACTTGGGTCCCCCCGGTCCTAGTCCAGCACTTTAACCACTATACCACGCAGGCTCATCTAGTGAGGCCCTTAGTGTCTAGTATATTTTTTGTGTATCTTGTTTCCCACTAAGTTAGATGAAATACAGCTGTTGTAACCTTCTGCCCAGGAACACTAAAGCCACCCTGGAATGAGACTATATGGCTGGAATAGCAGAAAGAATAATTTAGACATACAGCCCATGTGCAAAATCTTTAAAAATGCACTCGTGTTTTTTACAACTCTGCAAATGGAGTTCCCAATTCACATAACTTTCCCAACAAGAAAGATGACAGCTCAGAAAGGCTTAATATGGTTTAGACTTTTTATTTTATTGGCACTGGTGATTTGAAAGCAAGGTATAATTCATACAGCAAAGGAGGACTCCTTTGGGCATTTATCCTCTGTAGGACCATTCCTGCTCTGTGTTATTGGTATTGTGGTGTGGCCTAAAGCAGTGTTGTTCAGTGTTAAAAATGTCAAATAAGGTCTCCCTCAAAGAAAATAAGCCTGTTTGAGACAGCCCATAAGTAACAGAGAGAACCAAGATGTGTGTGGGGGAGAAGAAAGCACACTCCTTACTACAATTAGCAACAATTAAATAAATTGTTAACGTTAGCTGAATAATTTGGTTTCTTGTCCCTGGCCCGGTTCAGGGTGGAACTGAACCCCTGCTAACTGTGATTCACTTAGATTTAGCAGGAGGAGAGCAATTGTCCCTATCCAACCCCAGCACAGGACCCCTCCAGGGGCTGTTAATAGTGTATTTGGGCCCCCCCAGGGGCTATGGAGGCCCTGGACTTCGACCCAGAAGTCTAGGGGTAAGAGCACCTCTGCACTTACCTGATGAGAAGGTGGGTGATGACGATAATTGCATTATCTCCCCCCCTGCACGCGCGCGCACACACACACACTGCAGACCACATGCAGTACCCCCTTGGACCACAGGTTGGGAACTAATGCCTTATATGACCCCTGCTAACTTGGCAAAGAGGCACCTTTTAATGTGGTGATTCTCTTTATTTAGCAGGGGGAGAGTAACTGGCCCTACCTCCAGCACAGTACCTCCAGTGACTGTTGCTGGTATCTATCATATGTTTCTTTTTAGATTGTTAGCCCTTTGGGGACAGGGTTCCATCTTATTTGTTTGTTATTTCTCTGTGTAAACCGCCCTGAGTCATTTTTGGAAGAGCGGTATAGAAATCGAATTAATAAAATAATATTAATAATAATTCATTTTAGGTTGTGAGCCCTTTTGGGATAGTGAACAATCTATCTTCTATCTATATAATTCTCTAAGGCATACCCGTGGATAATCCTGTGCGTGGCAGCTCTCGTGAGAGTTCACGAGCAGAAACACCATGGTGATTGGGCAGTGGAGATTCCATATGCAGATAGGGAGGAGGAGTCTGTGAGAGCAGAAGCACCATGGTGATTGGGCAGTGGGGATTCCATATGCAGATAGGAAGGAGGAGCCTGTGCTGGTTAAGGACAGTTGGAATGCCACTGTTACTGGTTGGAAGATGTTCTTGATTGTAGAGGAGAGGTATGCGTGTGCATATCTATCTATCTATCTATCTATCTATCTAGAATGAATAAATAAATAAATAAATGAGAGAGAGAGAGAGAGAGAGAGAGAGAGAGAGAGAGAGAGAAATAAAAGGTTAGTGGCCAGGGTTCTGTGAAGAGAGGGGTTGTGAGGGAGGAAAGAGCCCCTTCAGGAGAAGGAGGCTGCTGTTCTGTATATTAGATGAGGAAACAAGATGAACAAGATCTGTTAACTCAGGAAGGGAGAGAAGAGAGAGAGAGAAAGACAAAAAGGAGGGAAAGGAAAGAATGACAGAGGGGAAGAGCAAGTAGAGGAGAGAGAAAGAGAGAAAAAGAAGGGAGGGGAAGAGAACAAGAAGGTCAGGCCAGGGCGGGCCTGAGCCTGTCAGTGGCCTGAGGGGAACGAGCTGCCATGGTAGCGCCTACTGGCAGCAAGCAAGGGCCCAGTCAATCACTGTTGCTGTTTGGGGCTACCAAGGACATTGGCAGAGGTAGGGCAGGCAAGTGATGGGCCTGGGCCCTAGTGGCCATGGAGGTGGCAGCAGGGAGAAAGGGCCCAGTCAACCACTGCTGCTCCTCCTCCTATGGGGCAGCAGCTTGGCCAATAGGCACCAGGAATGCTGCTGTCGCGACCAAGAGGGGTGAGGGAGATGGAGTAAAAGGATGGAGGAGTGACCAAGAGGGGCGAGGGGGATGGAAGCAACGAGATGGAGGAGTAGGAGCAGGAGTGTAGCTCAGGTGAGGGTGGAGAGATCTCTGAGGTGAGGGGTGTGTGGCACAGGGTGAGGGGAGCAATCAAGTACTAGCGTGCAGATGCTCTGCGTAGGTTAAGCCAGTCATTTATTATTTGTTTTTCTAGGTAAACCGTTTTGAGGATTTTTGTTGAAAAACTGTGTACAAATATTCGTAGCATAGTAATAGGTCCACATAACACCACTTACCCCCATGTTGTGACATCACATTGTGGTGTTCCCTGTCCTTGCCCACTAATTACGTGGAGTAGGGGCAAGAAAAAACAAATGACGACACAACTTAGGGCAGGTATTCCTAAACATTAAAAAGGGAAGAATTCATTACAAGGATGAATTCTTATGCTGTAATCAATCAATCAATTAATTAATTTGCTTGCTTGCTTGCTTGCTTGCAAGTGTATTGACTGCCTGACTTTCTTAGACTCGAGGTGATTTACATAAATTAAAACAGTGAAGAAAAAAAACTAAAAGCCTGGCAAAATAGATAAGTTTTCAGAAGTTTCTTAAAGGACAAAAGGGAAGAGGCATTACGAATCTCAGGAGGCTAGGTGCTCTATAAGGAAGGGGCTGCAACAGAGAAGGCCCTCCCGACAAGCCTAGGTCCCACACACCTCCCCTGGACCCGAAACTCTTGAGAAGGCCCACCTGAGATGACCTCACAGGGTGGGTCAAAGTTGGACGGGAGAGACAACCAGCACTTTGGCTTGGACCTGGAAGCAAAATGGCAACCAATGTAGCAAACTCAGCAAAGGTGAAACATGATCATATTTTCTGCTGCCCATAAGTAGCCAGGCTGCGGCATTTTGAGTCGGCTGAAGCTTCCAAGTCATCTTCAAAGGCAACCCCTGGTAGAGCGCATTGCAGTAGTCCAACCGAGAGGGGGGGAGGGCATGAGTTACGATTGCAAGGGTTTGCTGGTCAAAGTAAGGCCGCAATTGGCACACCAGACGAAGCTGGGCTAAGGATCTCCTGGCCATGGCTTCCACCTGCTGTTCCAGCAGGAGCCATGAATCCAGGATGACCCACAAATCACGAGCCTGCTCGTTCAAGGGGAACGTGACCCCATCAAGGGAAACACTCGAAGCCGGAACCAGGCCAGATCGAGAACGGAACAAGAACAATCCCTGCTAACTTGGCAAAGAGTCACCTTTTAATGTGGTGATTCTCTTTATTTAGCAGGGGGAGAGTAACTGGCCCTATCCACCCCCAGCACAGTACCTCCAGTGACTGTTGCTGGTGTCTATCTTGTGTTTCTTTTTAGATTGCGAGCCCTTTGGGGACAGGGATCCATCTTATTTATCTATTATTTCTCTGTGCAAGAAGGGCGGTATGGAAATCGAATAAAACAACAACTCCTCCTCCTACTCCTCCTGTCTTGGAGGGATCAAGCCTGAGCTTGTTTTGGCCCATCCAAACCCTTACAGCCTCCAGACACTGGGCCAACACATTCACAGCATCCCCGGATCGGCCCAGGGTGGTGATGTACAATTGAACTGATGATATCGTTTTTTCTTTGCATTTTAAGTTTGTATTGGCTTATACAATAGCTTTATATTCAAATTACATTCATTTCTACACATAAGTAAATATTGACTTCCTGCTTACCTATCTGCACAGTTCACAATAACTATACATATAAACCACTGCTATAATAATTCAAAACATACATACTCCACACTACAAAATTTTTATCAACTAGTCTTCTTTTGAGGGCATTTTAGTGTCTTTCAATTTCTGCACATATACTATCCTAGCTGCTGTGGTTGCTTATATAAAAAATGTTAAATTTCTTCTGGAGAACTCTCTTCCAGTTATTCCCAGCAGGAAGGATTCTGACCTCTTAAGAAATGTCGTTTAAAAAATTTTCTTCAACTCATTGTATATCATATCCCCCTTGATGAACTGATGATATCTCACCCCAAACCAACCGATGTCCTCACCCAGTGGCTTCATATAGATGTTTAAAAGCATGCGAGCGAGGACTGAGCCCTGCAGCTCTCCACAAAAGAGAGGCCATGGGCTAGAACATTCACCTCCAATGCAAACTGTCAGGAACCATACACTAAGGTAGAAATGGAACCAGCTCAAAAATGTGCCCCCGATTCCCAATCCCCAAAGATGATCCAGAAGGATACCATCGTTGATGGTATCAAAAGTCTCTGAGAAATCTAATAGAACCAAAAGAGGCACACTCCCTTATCGAGGCTCCAATAGAGGTCATCCACCAGAGCGACCAACGCCATTTCTGTGCTGTGCCTCTAAACCCTGACTGAAAAGGGTCAAGAAATCTAGGATTCTCTGTTGTTGAGCAGCAACAACTTTCTCCAAAACTTTCCCTAAAAAGGGAAGGTTGGCAATAGGTCTAAAATTATGGTTTTTGGCAACATAATTGATTTGCATGTAACATAGTTCAGCCTCCAGACATAATGCTGAAGCATGATTTATTTTCAACCTGGGTACATTTCCTGAACCCAGTTACTGTAATGCAAACATACAAACAACCAACACAGGTTTCAGTTGTTCAGTTAAGCTCTATTCTTGTTGTTGTGGTTGTGTTTATCCAGCTTCCTTTCAAAGGGTCCCTGATGCCATCCAACCGAGTTCTCCTTGGGCTCTCCTTAACCAGAGTTAGTTCAATTCAGATGTAGAAAGATGGCTGAGTAAATTATTAGCTAATTGCCTCAGTTGAGAATACATGTACAATTGTCTCAAACTAGGTTTACAGTAAAAAAAAGAAGTCAGGCTACTGTTTGGACATTCAACTCAGTTTAAGGAAAAGCAGTCATGTTTTCACATGTTGCCCGAACTGGGCCCGAGTGTGAACACATGATGAGTAAAAAAAAAAAACCCTCCTAATCAAGATTACTTTAATGCAGGATTCAGCTGAGCTGCAGATACAGACAAGCTACATGTGTATCCACACTTTTCTTTCCTAGATAGAGGGAAAGAATATCCATCTACTTTAAGAACATAAGAATAGCCCTGCTGGATCAGGCCCTAGGCCCATCTAGTCCAGCATCCTGTTTCACACAGTGGCCCACCAGATGTCACTGCAAGCCACAGGCAGGAGTTAAGGGCATGCCCTCTCTCCTGCTGTTACTCCCCTACAACTGGGACTCAGAGGCATCCTGCCTTTGAGCCTGGAGGTGGCCTATAGCCCTCCAACTAGTAGCCAGTGATAGACCTCTCCTCCTTGAAGTTATCCAAACCCTTCTTAAAGTCATCCAGGTTGTTGGCTGTCACTACATCTTGTGGCAGAGAGTTCCACAAGTTGATTATGTGTTGTGTGAAGAAGTACCTCCGTTTGTTGGTCCTAGATTTCCTGGCAATCAATTTGATGGGATGATCTCTGGTTCTAGTGTTATGTGAGAGGGAGAAGAATTTCTCTCTATCCACTTTCTCCACACCATGCATGATTTTATAGCCCTCTATCATGTCTCCCCGCAGTCACCTTTTTTCTAAATTAAAGAGCCCCAGATGTTCTAGACTTGCCTCATCAGAAAGGTGCTTTAGGTCCCTAATCATCTTGGCTGCCCTCTTCTGCACCTTTCCCAGTTCTACAATGTCCTTTTTTAGATGTGGTGACCAGAATTGTACTTTCTCATAGCCTGCACTTCTTTACCCCCTAACAGAAGTTTTCATTTAGTTTTGGTCCTATATGACTCTGTATGGGGCACCACCCCCCCCCCCCTGCAACCAACAAGCATTTGAGGAGTTCCCCCCTCATTTTACTCAACTCCTCCCAACAAACCTAATAACCCATCTCATCAATCACCCAAACACATTTTTCTACCCCTGAAGTCTCATTTCTCTCCCCACAAAAAATATTGTGACGAGTTGCTCCTCAAGCTTTCCCTTTGTCTGCACCTCTGCCCTGCACAAAGTCAAGCAAAGAATGAATTAGAGAGAGCAACAGAGAAACAGAAAGAGTTTGTGTCAAGTAGATAATGATGCCCTTTCACAAACTTCCTCAGTTTGCAGAAATATCAACATACAGATATTCAAAGTCAACTTTTAAACTGATGTGAATGGACAGGACATGATTCTTCTGTATCAAGAAGGCTGCATAATATACTTTGGTAAATACACCCACAGCCACCCCCACCACACAAACACACAATTTTTTTTCAAAGCCTCACAATGCATGCAATGATCCTGTAAGATTTTGGATGGCTAGCAGTCCAACACAAATCTACTAGTGAAGAGGATTACTAAAATAAACAAAATTATGGCAAGGCAAATTAAGTGAAACCAAGATATAACACACTGATGTGAATGGCATAGTGATAAGAATGTTGGACTTGGACTGGACCAGTCTCATTATTAACATACAGTCTTAGGCCAGGGGTGTCAAACCTCTGCCCTCCAGCTGTTGTTGGTCTAAAACTCCCATCATCCCTAAGTCACAGCGGCAAGTAGCCAGGGATGATGGGAGTTGTAGGCCAATAATAGCCGGAGGGCATCAGTTTTCTGCCCCAGCTTAGAACATTGTCTATCTATTCCAGTACTGTCTACTCTGATTGGCAGTGACTCTCCTTCAAGATGTTTCCCAGCCCTGCTACCCACAATCCTTTAACAGGAGATGCCAGTGACTGAACCTGGGAGCTAGTGCATACAAAACATATTGAAGCTATTCACACAACCGCACGAACGCGGGCTAATGCAGCCCAGTACGCTTTTGCGCCATTGTGAAAACTACCGGGTATGAGGGGGGGCCCAATGGCTCTCTGGTGGCTAGCCTACCTAAAAACTCCTCCACTTAATCCAGGTTAGTGGAACGAGTGCTCTGCTACCCCGGGTTTTTGGGTTGTGAGACGCCACGGTGCGTCTCTATGCCACAGCAACTCACAAGGGGACCCTCGACTGGGAGGCTCCATCACGTCTCCTGGCCTCAGGGGTCTCTCCAGCATGCCCCACACACTTGCAGGGGGCATGCTGAGACTTCTGGGGGCCAGGCGGCCCCCGATCCCCACCGCCCCTTCTTGATGGAGCCAGTAGTCGTGTGGGCGGCTGCTTTGGCTGCCCAGGATGAGCACTCTGTTCATGTGTGGGGAGAGCAGGCTAAGCCCACTCTCCCTGCATTAACCCTCCCGGTGCTTCACACTAAATGTGTGAAGCACCTCATTATCTGCTAGAGCTGAGCTGAAGAACAAGTCCTAGGTTTGTCCTCTCATTTGTGGGCCACATAGCTGCTTCACTTCCCTTTCACTGATGCTTTTGCGGGGGGGCTTCAAAGATTTGGAAAGTTTGACCATTATGCTGGTGGCAGGAAAAAGGAGATCATCCTTGTGTTACCTAGGCAACAAAATACTTCCTGCACTTTGCTGGATTTTTCTATGGTTGTGAAGTCTGCAAACAGACACAAAAGGAACAAATTAAAGGCAGAAGTGGGGTGCAGGCAGGGGAGTGGCCAAGGAAATTTTTTGAACTACTTTGCTCCAAAGTATAAACTTTGTGATACTTTGGCTTGGCTGTACTCTCTGCTATTGAATTATGGCTCTTCCCTAAACTGAAGGAGGCTTAATCTAAATATGGAATAGCAGCAACTCCAAAATCTAGGGCACAGGTAGCTCTATTACTCAATATCCTGCTACCTGGAAATGCTAGAGATTGAACCCAGAACTCTCTGTCTCTGAGATATGGCCCATTCCTTTACATCACATAAAATGACCAGGTTCAAAGACATTCACTCTCTGTCTGGCCTGTCTCAGAGGGTTGTTGTGAGAATAAAGTGAAAAGAAATTCATACAGGCTACCTTGAGCTCCTTGGAAAAAGAGAAGGATATACATATATCCTGCATATAAGTCAAAAGAGCTACAGTTCTATAAAAAGATGTCATGGTGACAGCTATCAGATGCCTGTGTTTCAGTCTGATATTTCAGAAAGCTACAATTAAGGAGCATCAAAGGTGCTAACCTCCAGATGTGCTCCATGTAAATAATAAGCCTTTGCTCTGAATCAAAATCATGTAATAGTAATACGGTCTACAACTGGGCAGTCCCAAGACATTAAAAAGAAAAGAAAAAAACTTCACTGTTGCAGTAAAAAGCTTGAAAAAGATTCCAACTAAGAGGTGAAAAGAACAGAATATAAAAGTAACACTCCAAAATATATTGTATTTTTGCAGCTCTTTAATGTTTTTAAGGGTCTCAGGCTACTCCTGACATAACACTTTGCTGCCACTGGACAATTTCTGGAATGGCCTTTGTGAGTACATTTAACCATGAACTGTCTATGTGTGTGTGTCATCCATGCAATTTGCTTATAGATAATCTAGCCATTGCTGCTGGGTACACTACAAGAAACCATCGTATCAAGCCTCGTTGTGTACAAGAGTTACTTGAGAGTGCATCTCCAGACTTAAAACTCATGTTCTAGGAAGACAAGCACCTTGGAGCCAAAGTGTGAATCACAGAAGGAAGTTTTGTTGGCAAATAAAAATAATGAAAGTAATACAGCATATACTTTCCAGTGGCTATTAATTGCAGCAGCAAAACTGAACCTCCATGTACAAAGCAGTATAACTCTGGATACCAGATCCTGGAAGAAACCCTAGAGGAAGGCCAGCAGCACCTTCATGCCCTGCTTGTGAGTTCCCAGAAGCATCCGGCTGGCCCCTGTTGGAAAGAGTTTGCTGGACTAGATGGATGGCTGCTGCTCTGATCTTCCAGCAACACATTTATTAATGATTCCCAAAAGAACACTCAAGTTGAATAATTTCCTGCTTGAAAATTAGGTTATGGAAGAAAGTTTACCAGAGTGGCCATCAACCATTATCTCTACTCTTCAATTATCTTATCTTTACTCTTCAGTTTTGCTCCCCAAGTTTAGTTGCTGAATGTAAAAGATAAGTTATATTGAAGAGTAGCATTCTAACGGGTCTTTCAAACATTTCAGTTAAGGAAGCAAAATGCAACAGGGACCTTATTTGATACATCAGCAAAACAATCTTTTCAGGTGAAGGAGATCAAGTCAGTAGGCCAACAGATCTGGACAATAGCAGAGTATTTAGATAGTTAAAAGGTAACTTTGTAAGTAATGCTGTGTGGCGCATCTATCACATCAACTTGCATTTATTTTATTAAAGAAATTTTAACTTGCACCCAAACTTTGAAACTCATATCTTACTACAGAGCATGCCTAAATAAATTCCTCTTGAAAAATGAACCCATCTAAGAAGTCTCTACCAATAAAGTGTTTGAAAGAAGAACCCCAAGCCTACCGTACCAAGAAATGACAGGAGGCTTCTCTCATCTTCTGTGCCGCTATCCAGCCACTCGGCCGCATCCCCAGGAGAAAGGAAACTCATTCTCCAGACAGAAAACTTTTCCATACAGAAGACAATGGCCGAACGAAGGAGGGAAGGGAGGGTGGGAAAGTGAGGATAGTCCGGGGAGTCCAGTACTTAAGTTACTGACCAGACTGCACAAAATGTAGCACCAAAAAAAGTGACCCAGCGCTGCTCTTAAGACCCTAGCTGACAGACCTTTCTCATGAAGGAGGCATGGGTGAGAGCAGGAGAAAAGATCTGGTGCCACTTTCTCAGCTCAATAAGGAAGAGCAAAAATAAAGGTAATGGGGGTGGCTTGTAACCTAAAAAGGACAAAGGAAGACCATTTGAAAAATATAGAGGAAACAGAGATACAAAAAGAAACTAGTCCCAGTGCAGGAAAGATCAGCAAGCCACCCAGAACAATAAATAAAGTGTAATATATGATTGCCTTCCTTCTGAAGGGGGGAAAAAAGGAAAAAAAATGCTAGTAGTTTTGATTTTCAATTGTTCAAAGAAAGGCAAAAGACTATTTAAAATCCTGCACCAACCAGAGAGACCTGCATCCCCAACAGTCCCTTTCCTGTACCAGCTATTATTACAATAGCATCCCAGCCTTTCTTACAACGCATTTGCTCATGCAATGGCAGGTTGATCAATCTGTGAATAGGAAGCGCCCCTCCCCTCTCCCCCTCCCCTCCCACATGGCGGTTGCATTGATCGACAATAATGGAATCTGTTTCTGACTGCCAACAACAGCATTAAGGATATTAGAACAGCTCCTCTTCATCAGAATGAGAAGCAGCCGACGCGAGCCCGGCTCGACTTCGGCCTCCTGAGTTAATAGAGCTTTCCCCCACCCTTCGAAGAGGACAAAGAAGAGGGGGTCAGGAGAAATGAGTCCTGTTAGAAGAAATCAAAGGAGCCATCACTACCGAAAGAGAGTCCGTTTAATTGACAAAAGAAGAGAGCATAACAAGTCTGTCCTATGCCGCGAGAGAGTGCTTGCCCTGCAGCTGTGCAGCAGGCACGCACTATGTCCCTTTGCAAGGCAGCAGTTAGGACAGGGGGCAGCACTAACCATAAAGGATTTCTAAGATATTTTATATGACCTAAAAGGTCACTTCACAGGTTTGTACAAATGCGAGCAAGGACGAGCCCTGACAAATGAGGGACGCCTGGGCCCCACAAATCAAAAACGTCTTTGTCCTCAGGGAGCAGGCTGATGCTCTGAGAAAAGCTGTTCTCTTTAAAGGAGCAGGGTCTTTTAAAAAACAAACACTATTTTAAGCAAATCTACATTTTTTAAAAATCCTTTCGCTGGATGCTATGTTACCAGCCCCAATTATAGATTGCCTTTCAGCAGTAAAATAAGGAGCGCAAGCAAAGCAGCCCAATTTAGTGGCAGGGAGGGAATTAAAATACAAAATAAGGATCAGCAAAGTAAAGAATTATATTCAAGCTAGCAAACTCTGGAGGAAGGAAAATGGCATCAATGTGGGGGCGTTGGGGGGGGTGACTTCCAATTACTGTGGCATCCTGTAGTCTGTGCTGTTTGAGTATGGGGCAGATATGTTCACAAAGCACCTTCCCAGTAGATGCTATGCAAGCTGCACAGTTAATGAGGGAATAGGGAGCATACTGCTGAAGGAAGAGGAAATGCCACAGCAGAATGGAAGCTTAGTTAATGGCTTTCTTGCTCACAATGAAACATTCTGACAACGGAGAGGACATCAAGGATATTCTAAAACTATGAACAGGACTATTGTAATATGCTTCTTCCTCTTCATAAGTTAAATACTGAACTCATACAGTCAATTTCAGCAGGACCCAGAATCTTGATTTAATTGGACAACTTGGTGGTTGACCAATTCTAGGCTAAGAATAAATTAAGTGCGTGCGTGCGCACACACACACACAAAATTATCTCCCTTTAATTTCTTTTCAGCTTTTGGAGACTCTTAAAAAGAGAGATGACAGCCTTCTTTGCTTTGCGAGGAGGGAGAGGTAAACTATATTGATTTTAAAGGCAATTTGTTTTTTCTTAGAGACACACATATCTTACTGAAAGTACTAGAAGTAGTTTGTTTATAAACAGAGGCCGAAAGTTTTCTGACAAAGTTAGTGAGGTCAAGTAGGAGGAATCTCCTCTCTCTTTCACAAAAACTTTCCCAATGAGATTCATTTATTTATTTATCACACTTTTATGCCACCCAAAACGTGAGTTCTCTGGGTGGTTTACAAGACAATAAAAACCAATAAAAAGATTAACATATTAAGGGAACATCCCACCAAATGCTGCATAAATCCTGCTTAAACAAATAGAAGACACATGGCAACAATGCTTGGGAATGGTGTCCAGACCTTTATCATGAATAGGTTTCAAGACAGTACAGTAAACCAAACTGCCTACTAAGGCCTCTGGAACAAGCAAGTGGAAGAAGCCGGGCTCCAATAATTCATACCAGATCTGTACAGTACAGAGGCTTGCTACTGCCTGCCAACCATAGCAGCCAACCCTGTAGATCTCTCATTCCTTCTGTCTCTGAAAGAGGAACTGGGGTCTGCTGATACACAGTTCCATTTCGTTTACTTGTCTAGATCTCAAATGAAGACTGAAACAGACATGAAACAGGAGACCTATGATCAAATATCCTACCTTAAACTCCCCCAAAAGTGTAAAGCAGGCAAAGCAAACTCTGATTTTTATTGGAAAAGCCCTGCTGTGAGAGAGGATATTTAACTCTCTCTTCCACACCCTTCCCTCAGTCTAAACATACCATTGCTCAAGCTGCTATTAGCCCTTGGGGCAGCAGCTGGAGGGGGCAGCAGGAGATGGGAAAATGTACCACACAAGTATCTAAACCTAAATACTTCACTCCCCAGCGCTATTCTGATCCAAATCAAGGTTCTCCCCTCCACTGTGTTTTAAGTTAAGAGATCCAGATATAAATCTCCTACGTTGCATTTGTTTCAGCACTTAGACCACTGGTTCAAGTTCAAAGTCCTTGGCTATCCTAGAAGTTCTGGCAATGCAGTGGATTTGGTAAGGTGTCAGTTCTTTAATCTATTCTTTTTCTTTATTAGAGAGAGAAGAAAAGGGGAAGGACAAACACAAAGCTGCCTTGACGAAACAAGGGTTGTGTAGGAATAAAATGAACTACGAATGACGAGGATCAATACAAAAGAACAGATAGTTCCAGGGATCTCTATCATTCTGACAGAGTGGGCTATGGCTTCCTTCTTCTTCAGATAGTTAAGGTAAATAGCCACTCTCCAAAGCTACCTGTGGCAAATAAGGTTTGCCTCTAAACAAGCAGATAGAGAGATTTTTGCAGAATTCAGTGAAAATCGGGGGTTTTCCTTTTAGGTTGTTGATGTGCCATAAAAGACTTACACTGATATGCATAAGCAGGTGGGCTAGTAAATGTTTTTGTACTCCATAAACTTTTGTAGACATATTCTCGATAAGGCAGATCTGGCCACTGTTACCCATGCCTTAGTCACATCACGGCTGGATTACTGTAATGCGCTCTACATGGAGCTGCCCTTGAAGAATATCTGGAAACTACAGCTAGTGCAAAATGCGGCAGCTAGGGTTTTATCTGGAACTGCCCGGTGGGAGCACATCACAACCATTCTGAAAAAGTTGCACTGGCTGCCAGTTCGTTTCTGGATCCAATTCAAGGTGCTGTTTTTGACTTTTACAGCCCTTAATGGTTTGGGCCTGGGATACTTGAGGGACCGCCTGCTCCCAAGGTTTGCTGCCCGCTTGACAAGGTCATCTGAGGGGGCTCTGCTCTGGGTGCCAACAATGAGGGAGGCTAGGTTGTCGTGCACTTGGGACAGGGCCTTCTCTGTTGCTGTCCCCAGACTCTGGAATGCTCTCCTGGGGGGTATCTGCTCCTCAGTCTCCATCACAGTTTTTAGGAAGCATGTCAAATTGTGGCTTTTTACCCAGGCTTCTATATGATTGTCTCCACTGCTGCTGCTTGTATTTTGTACTGTTTTTATGCTTGTGTTTTAATTTTTTTAAATCAGATTTGTTTTTATATTTTTTAGTTCAAATTTTAATGTGTCTTTTATATAAACTTGTTTTTAAATTTTATTGTGAGCCGCCTTGGGATTTTCTTAATGAAAGGTAGGGTAAAAATTTAACAATAAATAAATAAATAAATAAATATTCATAAGGCTCCTTTTCATGCACATAAATGACCTTTGTTTGACCTCATAAACCATATTCACATGCTATGTCCAATAATAGATGAACCATGTACAATGTACACATGTACAGATCTGTACTCATATAATTATTCACAAATTATGTTGAATGCATTGTTTGGTGTGGTTCCGCCCAAATTCAGACCAAACCACAGGTATGTGGACGGGTTTAGTCAAACCTATTGGATGGGCTGGTCAGTTTGATGAACTAGCTCGAACTGGCCCAGTTTGTGGCAGTTCAGTTTGCGATCGAACCAGCTCTGCACATCCCTAGAACGCATGAACACTTCCTATCTGTATTTGAGAGAGTCTGTACCAAAGCTCATTTTAAAAATGAACACACAGTCATTCATACAAAAACATGTGCATGTGTACAGACAGACCTGTACTTAGGGTGGGGCGACTGGAGCTATTGCCAGGACCCCGCAGAGGCGGCAGCGGCGGTGGTGCACACTGGCCAAGCGAGCCAGGTCCTGACTCCTGGTTTTCTCCTCTACATGGCCAAGCGACCACCTCCATCACCCGGCCAGGTCTCCCCCTCCTCCTGCAGATCTCCTATGAAGTCTCATAAGAGTCCAAAGTCTCCTCTTGTGAGACGTGTGTCAAGATCTACAGTCTACAGATGGAGCAAGAGAGCGGAGGACGGAGGTGTTGTAGGAGGAGGAGGAGGCGGCTCCCAGTGGCAGCAGTAGTAAGAGTACAGGCAAGATGTTGAGGAGGGAAGTGGTGGTGGAGGTGGATGCAGATGGCAGGCACTGCTGGGACCCCAGTGAAAGCAAAGGAAGAGAGCCAACAGAGCTCTCCCTCCTTCCTGCAGGATGCACGCTCTACCCTCCCTGGCCATGTTTCCTCCTGCGCAGGGCCCACCCTCGCTACCACCACTTTCTCCTCCTCCTCCAGCCACAGTACAGGTGACTTCTAAAAACTTTCTGGGGCTGTGCTTGAGCTGGGCTGGAGGAGACAGTTCCATCCCCACTCTGCTGTGCTCGGATGTGGGAGGAAGCACTCGCGCTCAGCCTGTGCACACCACTGGAGCTCCTTGCTTGCTGGCGCCTTCATTCTTGCACAGCTGCCCACACCTGCAGCCCCATCAGCAGGGCTGTCCTTTGGATCCTGCTGTGGCTGCAGGTGTGGGCAGCCAAGCAAAGGTGAAGGTGCCAGTCGCCAGCGAGCAAGGGCTGAGCACAAGAGCTCCCTCCCACGTGCAAAGGCTCACACGAGCAGCAGAGTGGGATGGACCTGTCTCCTCTGGCCCAGCTCAAGAGCAGCCCCAGGAAACTTTTAGAAGTCACCTGTGCTGGCTGCAGCTGAAAGAGGAAGAGAAGGTGGTGGCAGCGAGGGTGGCCCTGCGCAGCAGGAAACATTACTGGGGAGGGGAGAGAGCGCGTCCTGCAGGATGGAGGATGAGTTCTGGCAGCCATGGCTCTTCCTTTGCTCTTGCTGGGATCCCAGCAGTGTCTGCCATGTGACTCCTCCACCACCGCCCTCAACATCTAGCCTGTTCTCTTGCTGCTGACAGTGGTGCTCGCTTGTGAGTGCTGAGCCACATCCTGCTGCTTTTGCTCCTGTCCACTTCTCTTGGGAACTGACCTTCCCCACCCCCCTGCGAGACCAAATGTGTGCCTTCCCTGTTAGCAATATTCTTCTGGGAGTTTCTATGGCAGTTAAGAACTGGATACTTGAGTTTGGGGGTCTGTTTTGGTGATCCTTTTTAGAATCAAACTTTGACTTCCAGTCTTTGGGATTTGTCATGTTTTGTACCTTGCTGTTTCTTTTTTTCTTCCCCCTTTGGCCAGTGTTGTTGTTTAACAGATAAATGTCTCAATTCTCCAAACCTATCTGAAGCAGCTTACAAAATATTAACCAAAAACCCAACAGAAGAATAAACAATTTAAAACCACACAAAGAACTGCTTTGGTCACAGTACTTAAATATGTAAACATGTAAGATCGACTGACCTCATCCTCTTCTTGTGTAATGATACTGGGATAGAGAAGAGTTAAAGCAGTAAAGCAAGAGGGCTCATAACACAGAAGTTGAGTGCTGATTTCTGGTTTGGGGTATTAAGGGTTTGGTGGGTTTTTTGGTTGGTTGAATGGATTTATTTATTAGCTTTTATAGTTCAGTGCTACAGAAAAGCAAAGCTAACATCTACTTGGCTTCCTCTGTTCCAAAAGAGTTCCATAAGTTCTTGTAGCTGATGGAGAATTTGTACTTTGGGTCTCTTGGCTTTACAGGTGAAACTCAAAAAATTAGAATATCATGCAAAAGTTCATTAATTTCAGTAATGCAAATTAAAAGGTGAAACTGATATATGAGATAGACGCATTACATGCAAAGCGAGATAAGTCAAGCCTTAATTTGTTATAATTGTGATGATCATGGGGTACAGCTCATGAGAACCCCAAATCCACAATCCCAGAAAATTAGAATATTGTGAAAAGGTTCAACAGTCTAGGGCAGGGATTCTCAATGTGTGGGTCCCCAGATGTAATTGGACTTCAACTCCCATAATTCCTACCAAAGGCCACTGGGACTGGGGATTATGGGAGCTGAAGTCCAATCACATCTGGGGACCCACACATTGAGAAACCCTGGTCTAGGCTCCAGGTGACCCACTCCAATCAGCTAATCAATCCATAACACCTGCAAAGGGTTCCTGAGCCTTTAAATGGTCTCTCAGTCTGGTTCATTAGGAATCACAATCATGGGAAAGACTGCTGACTTGACAGTTATGCAGAAAACCATCATTGACACCCTCCATAAGGAGGGAAAGCCTCAAAAGGTAATTGCAAAAGAAGTTGGATGTTCCCAAAGTGCTGTATCAAAGCACATTAATAGAAAGTTATGTGGAAGGGGAAAGTGTGGAAGAAAAAGGTGCACAAGCAGCAGGGATGACCGCAGCCTGGAGAGGATTGTCAGGAAAAGGCCATTCAAAAGTGTTGGGGACTTTCACAAGGAGTGGACTGAGGCTGGAGTTAGTGCATCAAGAGCCACCACACACAGACGGATCCTGGACATGGGCCTGACCTGAACCCCATAGAGAATCTATGGGGCATTGCCAAGAGAAGGATGAGAGACATGAGACCAAACAATGCAGAAGAGCTGAAGGCCGCTATTGAAGCATCCTGGTCTTCCATAACACCTCAGCAGTGCCACAGGCTGATAGCATCCATGCCACACCGCACTGAGGCAGTAATTGCTGCAAAAGGGGCCCAAACCAAGTATTGAATACATATGCATGCTTATACTTTTCAGAGGTCCGATATTGTTCTATTTACAATCCTTGTTTTATTGGTTTCATGTGATATTCTAATTTTCTGGGATTGTGGATTTGGGGTTCTCATGAGCTGTACGCCATGATCATCACAATTATAACAAATTAAGGCTTGACTTATCTTGCTTTGCATGTAATGCGTCTGTCTCATATATCAGTTTCACCTTTTAATTTGCATTACTGAAATTAATGAACTTTTGCACGATATTCTAATTTTTCGAGTTTCACCTGTAAACTGCTACTGCAGGGACAACTGGTTTCCAACTTTGGCCGGACAATGTGATCTTACTATACCTTTTGTGTCTTGGTTTTACATAAAATGTATATTATTTATCTGAAATGTTAAGGGGGCCTCGCACATGCTGATTTGCCACAGCCCCGCACCCCCCTAAGGACAGCCTTGTGTACAGTCACTGGAACAAATGCACAATGAAATGTCTGAACAGAGTTAAAGTCAGCAATGTACAATATACAGAATTCTAGCAAAGAAGGATCCAATTCATAACTTGGTAAGTTCTTCTCATAACTAACCACACTTTCAGGTTTTTTCCAGAAGTAATTTGTTTTATTTCTGTTTACAGCCATTGATTCTGTTTTTGATTTTGCTGACTAAAATCTTCTAATTCTTTCCCCTGCTTTAATATGTACGAAGTAAAGTGGTTGGGTTTTTTTTTTTTTTTTTTTGAGAGAGAGACTTTCGAGACATACTTCTTTGGCAGTGCCACAGTGCCAGCCCCACTGCTGCTAAAAGTGATGGCAGCAAGCCATTCTGTCCTACTTTGCTGGCCCCATCTCCTGTGCCAAAGCTGATGCCAGTCCAATCCTGATCTCCTTGGCCTCAGTGCTGCCCCTATTCCCCCTCACCAGCTTCAACTTCTGGGACATGCTGCTGCAGCCACCAAGGCAATGTGAGGCGTGCACTCTGTGGAAGTAGCTTTGACCACCAGCCTCATTGCTGCCTCTGCGCCAGCACCAGCTTACCTGCGCGCTCTCTCTTTTTCCTTTCCAGCACTAATCTTGTCTCTTTTGAGACACCAGGAGAGGGACTGAGTGAGCTGGAGCAGCAGTGGCAACAAGGAGAGGCCAGTAGGCAAAGCTGCTAGCATTGGATGCACACTGCCTCACAGCTTATAACAGCAAGCAGTGGTATGTTCTGGAAGGTGAAGCTGGTGATGGGAAAGATAGGCCAAATCAGGGCAGACCAGCGGAAAAGGCTCAAATATGTGTCTGACCATATTGAATGTGTGTACCTAAGTTTGGGGACCAGGGATAGACTGGGACGCCTCTTGGTGTACCAATAGACTCACTGCCCAATTGAATCCCTAACTGAGCTGATGGACTTGGTCTCGGGTTTGGCGTTGGCGTCTCCCAGGCTTGTCGTGCTGGGGGACTGCAATGTCCACTTTGGGGCCAATTTGTCTGGGGCAGCTCAGGAGTTCATAGCGGCCATGACAACTATGGGCCTATCCCAAAGGGTCTCGGGACCGGCGCACATTGCAGGTTGCACACTTGATCTGGTCTTTCACTATGATCAGGGTGGTGTTCTGTGGGTGGGGACTCCTGTGATTTCCCCATTGTCATGGACAGACCACCATCTGGTTAAGGTTGGAGACACAGTCACACCCCACCTTTGCAGGGGCAAGGGGCCCATTAGAATAGTCCGCCTGAGAAGGTTACTGGATTCAATAGGGTTCCAAGAAGCCTTGGAGGAATTTAGCGTTGGCATTGCCGGTGATCCTGTTGATGCCCTGGTAGAGAACTGGAACAGCAAGCTCACCAGGGCAGTAGACATGATCGCACCTAAGTGTCCTCTCCGACCCTCTTCAAAATTGTCCCCTTGGTATATGGAAGAACTACGGGGGCTGAAGCGGCAAAGTAGACGACTGGAGCACAATTGGAGGAAGACTTTACTCAAATCTGACAGATAGATAAATCTGACAGAACACAGAACACATTTAAAGATCTATGCTCTGGCAATACGGACAGCGAAGAAGCGATTCTTTTCATAACGTATTCTGTCCACAAGTTCACGTCTGGTGGAGTTGTCCAGGGTTGTGAGAGGGCTAGTGAGTGCCCCTCCTCCCTTGAATATGAATTTAGAACCATCTATTACCTGCCGTGACGTGTTTAATGAATTTTTTATGGATAAAATCTCTCATATTTGGGCCGACTTGGATTTAGACTCCACAATTACTGAAGTGTTGGAATGGGAGGTGTCCAGTGACTCCTCTTATGTAGTTAGGCTGGATCAGTTTCAGTCTGACTCATGAGGATGTGGACAAGCTGCTTGGAGCGATGTGGCCTACCACCTGTTCTCTTGACTCTTGCCTGACATGGCTATTACTATCTGGCAGGGAGGTTGTTGTAGAAGGCCTAGTAGAGATCATAAATGCTTCTCTGAGGGAGGGCAGGATGCCTCCTTGACTTAAGGAAGCAATTATTAGACCACTTCTGAAGAAGCCTGTCTTGGATTTCTCAGAGTTGAGCAACTATAGGCCTGTCTCCAGCCTTCCGTGGCTGGGCAAGGTAATTGAGAGGGTGGTGGCCTCCCAACTCCAGGCAGTCTTGGATGAAACCGATTATCTTGACCCATTTCAAACTGGCCTTCGAGCAGGCTATGGGGTGGAGACTTCCTTGGTTGGCCTGATGGATGATCTACAACTGGGAATGGACAGAGGAAGTGTGACTACGTTCGTCCTTTTGGACCTCTTGGCGGCTTTCGATACTATCGACCATAGTATCCTACTGGAGCGTCTGAGGGGGTTGGGGGTGGGAGGCACTGCTTTGCAGTAGTTCCATTCTTATCTCTTGGGCAGATTCCAGATGGTGTCCCTCGGGATCTGTTGTTCTTCAAAAACTGAACTTTGGTATGGTGTCCCTCAGGGCTCCATATTGTCTCCAATGTTGTTTAACATCTACATGAAACCGCTAGGAGAGATCATCAGGAGATTTGGTGCAGGGTGTTATCAGTATGCTGATGACACCCAAATCTATTTCTCCATGTCAATCAGGAGAAGGCATAACCTCCCTAAATGCCTGCCTGGAGGTAGTGATGAGCTGGATGAGAGGTAACAGGCTGAGGCTGAATCCAGATAAGATGGAGGTACGTATTGTGTGGGGTCGGAACTCAGGAGATTATTTTGATCTGCTCATTCTGGATGGGGTCACACTTCCCCAGAAGGAACAGGTACGCAGTCTGTGGGAGCTTCTGGACACAAAACTCTCCCTGGTGTCCCAGGTTGAGGCAGCGGCCAGAAGTGCCTTTTATCAGCTTCTGCTGATATGCCTGCTGCGTCTATTTCTTGAGATAAATTACCTCAGAACAGTAGTACATCTAATGGTCACCTTCAGACTTGACTACTGCAATGCACTCTATGTGGGGCTGCCTTTGTACATAGTCCAGAAACTGCAGTTAGTCCAGAATGCGGCAGCCAGATTGGTCTCTGGTTCATCTTGGAGAGACCATAAAAAGAAGATCTTAAAAGATCTACACTGGCTGCTGCTAAGTTTCCAGGCAAAGTACAAGGTTTTGGTTATAACCTCTAAAGCCCTAAACAGCTTAGGCCCTGGGTACTTAAGAGAACGCCTTCTTTGCTATGAACCACACTGCCCATTGAGATCATCTGGAGAGGTTTGTCTGCAGTTGCCACCAGCTCGTCTGGTGGCTACTCGGGGATGGGCCTTCTCCATTGCTGACCCGAGGCGTTGGAACACACTTCCTGCTGAAATTAGAGCCTCCCCATCCCTTGCAACTTTTAAAAAGGCAGTCAAGATGCATTTGTTCACCCAGGTTTTAAATTAGACATTGTTTTAACTGTTTTAAGCCAGTGAAGCCCGGCCGAGGCCTGGCGGCGCCGACAAGGACGGGCGGCTGGGAGACTTTGGGGCCCTTGCCCGGCCCCAAAATTGCCTTTTACCTAGCCCCAAATGTTTCCCGCCAACCGCCCTCCCGCCCTCCCAGCTGGCCGAATTCTCCTTCCCCGCACAACGGGCCTGAAAACACTAGTTTACAATAAGGGTCCAATACTCACTGCTTAATGGCACACCCGCTGCTGTAGGCTATCAGTTTATCACAGCTTAAAGAGAGAGCTGCAGCTTCCCTTGCAGTGCCATATATAAATGAAGGCATTGATAACTGGTTGTACAAAACCTCATAGGGTCTCTGAGACAGTATACTGAAACACAAAGAGTTCCCTTAAACACAGATACGTTATATATCATAACATCCAGTATATTTTTAGAAAGTGGGTGAATACATTATTTGTTCCATATAAAATGGTTATATAGTATCCCATTGGTGGGATAATTACAGAAATTGGGGGTTGACATATTTCCCAGTTGAGGGGAGGATCGCACTAGAGGAAGTGTGCAAGCATGGTCTGGTGTCTCTCTCTCTGTGCGAGCACTTTCTTGCACTGTGTCTCATCACAAGAGAACAAGCCACACATACAACAGTTCACTCCACACTACGGACATAGACGCCTGATAAGTCCCGTGGAACCTTGGGCTCCTGGTGCTATACCCTAAAGTGGAGAGAGAGAAATTCTGTTCCCTCTCACACAACACTAGAACCAGGGGTCATTCCATGAAATTGATTGCCAGGAGGTCTAGGACCAACAAACGGAAGTACTTTTTCACACAAAGCGTGATCCACTTGTGGAACTCTCTGCCACAGGATGCAGTGACAGCCAACAGCCTGGATGGCTTTAAAAGGGGTTTGGATGACTACATGGAGGAGAGGTCTATCAATGGCTACCAGTCGGAAGGCTGTGGGCCACCTCCAGCCTCAAAGGCACGATGCCTCTGACTACCAGTTGCAGGGGAATAACAGCAGGAAGGATGGCATGCTCTCAACTCCTGCCTGTGGCTTCCAGCGGCATCTGGTGGGCCACTGTGCGAAACAGGATGCTGGACTAGATGGGCCTTGGGCCTGATCCAGCAGGGCTGTTCTTATGTTCTTATGACTTTTTAAGAACAGATTTCTGTTTGATGTATTTTTACTTTGGAGAGCATATTTTGTTTGTTGCTTTTTATCTGAATTTATACAGGTTTTATTCAGATCACTTTTAGACCATATGCTACCTATCTTTTATATAATAATACAGATGTGATTTCAGAGAGTTTTAATTCTAAATATAAATATATTAATAAAAATAAAGATATAATACATAAGGCACTGATAACTTCCCAACTTTCAGTTCTTCAAAACTATCTTCTGTTGTCACTCTTTCACAGAGTTACTCTGTATTTCTTGCCTAAAGTTTGCAAACCAAACAATTCTGCAAGGAAAAAAGGATAGAAAACATCTTACGTTCTGAGTCTGCTAACCATTTTCTAAAATCCTCTCTCAAAAGCCATGCTTGCTTTATGCAAGTGATGCGGGATCCTTTTATCCATAAACACATTATGCAAAATTTGAAATAGAAATGGTCCTTCTTGAACCATAAAGGGTTGTGAGAGCAAACTATGCAAAGCAGATTTATAAGCCAGTATTTCATTGCAAGGAGGCCCTCTTTAACTGCTTATCATGGAAAATCATATGGAACAGCTGATGAAATAAAACACAACTCTCTTTATTTAAATCACCTGATTTCTATGTGCCCTTGGCTCCTATATTTTAAGAACTTCCCTTGATGTGACCAAGGTTCCTAGAAAAGGACAGAATCATCCCAGAATTTATTTCAGAGACATCTCATCTCAAAGAATGAACACACAATTAGTCATCGATATCATTTCAATAGACACACTTCTATCCTCTCTAATTGTTGGAAGCCTCACTTTCAAAATTACGGCATGAAAACCTATGAAGCTTATCAGCTTCTGCCAATCCATGGATTTAGATCTCCTATTCATAGTAAGTAAAGCTTCACAGAAATTGAGTGTGAACTTCTTATAAAACAAGATAGGAAGATTACCATTCACAATCTATGCAACTATCAGAGCTCTGACAGCCATAGAGAGACCAGGCTAATCAATCAATCTATCTATCTATCTATCTAATTGAATGTCTGTTTGTCTATCTGTTCCCTATACATTTCCACACCCTTTGAGCTATCGGTACATAAGAAAAGCCCTGCTGGATCGGGCCCATGGCCCATCTAGTCCAGCATCCTGTTTCACACAGTGGCCCACCAGATGCTGCTGGAAGCCTACAGGCAGGAGTTGAGCGCATGCCCTCTCTCCTGCTGTTACTCCCCTGCAACTGGTACCAAACTTGGCAAAGTGACTTCCTAGGGCCCTATGAGTAACAGAGGGTACCTGGGAACCTCGACAACCACCTCGTACAGACAGACTGTTATACAATAGGTATATCCACAAAATGGATACTGATGCAATAACAAAGAGAAATTTGCACCATAAGCCCGAGCAATGCCAGGTACTTAAAGCTAGTACAATAAAAATCAAAGTTAATTAACATTCTATGCATTCAGGACTCACAAGGCGAATCTGACACAAATCATTGCAAAGGTTTGGACTGACCAGCCTTACTGTAGTGATGGCTCCTTTTTATGGCAACATGCATAAACAATGTTGGGACACTGATCAACCTGTTCTTATTAAAATGTCTAAGGCTAACTGAGAGCCAGAGGAAAGTGAAGTATTTAGCATATGGGAAGCCGTCTGCTTTCTCCCTCTCCACAGGCAACAGGATGGGTACAAAGGAGCTCAGATTGCCTCATGTCCTATATATCAAATACCACAAGAGCCACTCTGCTTAATATGGAATATGAAACCTGAACACAAAACTGTGTAGCTCCAGTGGGAACCCAAGACAACAGAAGCAAAAACAGCAGCCTTAAAACAGAGCATAATGAGAAAGCAAGTTCCTAGCCCTCATGGAAACTAATAAAAGCCTGAACATGTACCTGACATGGTACAGGCAGGTTAGCTTAACCAGAAAGCCACATTCCTTATTCTCAAAGGGCCCCATTGGTGCTGTGTTTATGCTTCATTGATAACATTTGCTTTTGCATTATCTGAAAAAACCTCAACACTCTTCAGTTACTCAGTACATTCCCACAAATAGATACTTGCAAGCACCTTTTCCCCTCCCCTCCTGACTTGATGTTGGTTAATACACTCATAACAAGTTGAACTTGCTGGCTTACTCTGAATGAGGCAGCTGATGCTCTCAGCATTAAGGGTGGAGGTGTTATGTCAGTCATCAGTCCTGCTGCACCCTTCAAGTCCTTGTCTGCTCCTTTCAGATGCTGAGGAAAGCACAGGATTGCTAGAATCAGCTGTGTGCTAAGTCCCTCCTCTGCTGTGCTGCAACTGGCCCAGCAGCAATGATCAGGAAGGCACAGCCTGCGTCATCAGTACCCTAAAGCAGGACAGCTCCTCAGAAAGAACATTAAGAGCAAATGCCTTCTCTGCCTTAATGCCATCAATCACAATGACCCCACTGGCCACAAAGCAGTATCATAGCATAGGGACTACACAGCACTCACTTTCAGTTTTTTAAAATTATACTATCCTGGCAATGTCAGTATTAAATTAAATTAATCCACCCATATCTAGTCACAGTGTTTTAATATGTTAGCTACTTCTGATTTCTTCAAGCATGTTCCAGCGTTGTTCTCTTCACCCTGAGACAAATGTGACTAACCCATATATATACCCTTGCAATAAACATAGTTTGCATTGCATTTGGCAAGAAATGCTCTAGTCAATAAATGTGTTTGACAGAAATAATTATTCTAATTTCTAATGTCGTCTGTGTTGTGTTAGAGAGATGGTTCATTCTCCTTCAAGCTGTTGTATTTGTTTTAATTATTTATTTTGTCAGTCAGTGGAGAATTTTGCATCAGCTCCTGATGGGAGAATGCTGCCATGGACTCAGCAGATGCCAAAGCATTTTCTCTTAGCCTCTGTTTTCCCTTGGGTAACTGGGAATAATATAGTGACTGATGAATTCAGAGAAGTGTGAGGGAAAATCTGATAAAGACAGGAGGGAGTGAAATTTTCTTGTGCAGGCATGGTTGATTCCAGAATTAAATGCTTAACTGGTTCCTCTGCCAGAATCTTTCTGCTGCATTTCCAGTGAATTGTTAAGCTGTTTGAATTCTCAATAATGCAATAAAGTTCAGTCTCTGAAGCTTTTCAAACAATTTGAGATTACTCTTTTATACGTACGTCCCATCCCAAAATAAGGAATGGAAATAAATGCATAGGTAAATAGGCTTCTCTCAGTGTACTTTTCAAAACGTGTCATTACGAAAGCATTCCTGACAATTATCAAAGGATGTGACTGTTCCGCAGGTGGTTTATAAAGCTTCAGCTGGGGTCATTTCTATACACTAATGACATAAGCATGCTTTCCCTTCCTTTTGTGGGAAAAAGTACCATCAGAGGAACATTTTTACCTAGGCATTGGTTTGCATTTACTTACAACAATTTGTTATGGGGCGGCTAACAAATAAAATGTACAACAACAAAATAGGAATGGTGGAGGGAGTTAAGGATAGGCGAGTGACCAAGTATCTTTAGTTATCAAGGGATGCCAGAACATTTGGATAAGAAAAATTGAAGGGTGGAATCATACAGCCTCTTCCTGCATATTTTTTTCCACACAAGTAAAGTGAACCATGGTGAACCAAGTGTTCCCCCAACACACATTCTTCTGAACTTCCAAGAGGTTGTAGAACGTGGCAGTGTTGAGCTTGCTTTGTGTCCAGTGGGCAACCAGCTCTCCAAGTGCATAGAACCACCATGTGCTAAGTTTTAAAGCAGGTACAACACAGCATATGACTGAGTGATTCCACCAAGGGTTACCATTGCTTTTGTAAATCTAAGAGGCATTTCATCAACACTGGATTGTAAACAAGACAAATGGATCACCGTGTGTTACCTTAGCGTCACTTCTTTTTGAGCAGGTGCCCACATCACAAAAACAATTCTTTCAACAAGTTTGTTTAGCATGAACCAGGTGCAGGGGAGAGGAGAAGGAGGAGTGCCCTTACATCATAACAGAAACTCCCTTGGCTAATGAAGTACTAGCATTGTTAAAACTATGAAGAGAATCCCCACCCATATGTTCCTAACAACACAGATCACCAATATGTCTCCTACAGAGATAGCCTTGAAATTAGTACTGTACAGGTATGTGCCAAACTAGATGGTTTTTGGAAATGTGGGCTGAGAAACCACATGTTTGGGTTGAAAAATGATTGGCAAGCGGAATATGCCTTCCGAGGAGAAAAGAAAAAAGACCCATTTGCTTCTATCACACAGCCTTTCTTATCTACTGTATAACACTAAATTAAATTTTGTGTGCACACATAGACATGCACACATGCACATGAGGGTGCATTTTTTTTAGAAATGTTAAGGAATGCTAATTATTTTTTCCATATTTAAAATGGCTAATATACAAGCATTACATATAAGGCAACCAAACTAGAGAACAGAGCTCCTGTACCTTAAATACTGCGTAGAAGAAAGAATTTCAGCAGGTGCAGTTTTTCTCATCCCTGTCTAATGAGTGTCTCTGCCAAAATTCCTTCCCCTATATAGCTGTTGAGCTCTGTCCTCCTTTACATCTGATCATACTAATTGCACACACAAAATACTTCAAGATTTGGAAACTATTATTCTTCACTGAAGCTTGACATAAGCCCAAACCATGTGTACGTTATATTATATTATTATTATCATTTCTTGTTTACACAGTCAGACAGGTGTTACTGTCTGGTTTGTTTTATCCAGACATCGAGTCCTTCCCAAGGACCTGGGATGGCTGAATTTTATTATCAATATTGTTATTATTATTATAATAGATGTCATCGCAAAATATAGGCTGTTCCCAGTAAAGTTGCTTTTTGTAATTGGCTGATGGTGATTTCTGTGGCCCCTATGGTGTTGAGGTGCTCTTCAAGTTGTTTTGGAATTGCACCTAGGGCATTTAATAATAATAATAATAATAATAATAATAATAATAATAATAATAATAAATACCACCTAGATTCAAGGAAAATTAGAGAAGTCCTGGAAATAATAAAGCAGCAAATAACAGCAGTGTCAAAGAAGATTAGCAGATATGAAGCCAGAACTACACAACACAGGCAGAATCTCCAATTCCAGTCGAATCAGAGACGTTTCTACCAAAGCATAGAAGGAGAAACTGCAAGAAACCTAGAAACACCAAATAAAGAAGAAACAGTGCAATTCTGGGGGAAATTATGGGACAACCCAATAGATTATAATAAAAAAGCAGGCTGGATGAAAGAGGTCAAAAAATGTAACCAACAAATGCAAGATCTAATAATAACACCAGAATTAATAAGTGAAAGAGCAAAGAAAATTAAAAATTGGACTGTGCCAGGCGACGATGAACTGCATGGCTTTTGGCTTAAACACCTAACAAGCCTTCATAAACAACTATCAAAACAGTTCAATCACATTTTGCAAGGCAGTGATGTTGAACAATGGCTAACAACTGGGAAAACTCATCTCATCATGAAAGACCCAGCAAAAGGTGCAGTTCCAAATAATTATAGACCGAGAACCTGCCTGCCAACCATGTTCAAATTATTAACTGGAATAATAGCAGATGAAGTGATGCAACACTTATTAACTAACAAACAGCTTCCAGTTGAACAGAAAGAAAATTGCCCGAACACCAGAGGCACAAAAGACCAGCTGCTGATTGAAAAAATGATTTTAGAAAATAGCAAGAGAAGAAAAACAAATCTAAGTGTTGCATGGATTGACTACAAGAAAGCCTTTGATTCATTGCCTCACACATGGATACTAAAATGTTTAGAAACAACTGGTGTCAGCAAAAACATTCAGATATTTATAAAAAAAAGCAATGAGCATGTAGAGTACACAGTTAACAATCAATGGTGAGACACTTGGACAGGTTAGCATTTGAAGAGGCATTTTCCAAGGGGACTCACTATCCCCTCTGTTGTTTGTAATCGCCATGACCCCACTTTCACAAATACTCAACAAAACAGGCCTCGGACACCAAACATCTAAAACATCCAGTAAAATCAACCATTTGCTGTACATGGATGATCTGAAGTTGTATGGAAAGTCCCAGTCAGAAATCGAATCACTGCTAAACACTGTCCGTATATTCAGTAGCGATATAGCAATGGAGTTTGGACTAGACAAGTGTGCTACATTAATAATGAACAGAGGGAAAATAAGAAAAACAGAAGGAATAGAACTGCCCAATGGAAGCAAGATCAAGAACCTGGAAGAGAAAGAACATTACAAATACTTGGGCATTCTCCAGGCTGATAACATCACACACACTGAAGTTAAAAGAAAAATTGGAAGTGAATACATCAGGAGAGTTAGAAAAATCCTCAAGTCCAAACTCAATGGCGGGAACACCATACAAGCCATAAACACCTGGGCTATACCTGTTATCAGATACACTGCAGGAATAACAGACTGGACCCAGGCAGAGCTAGAGACGCTGGATCGTAAGACCAGGAAAATCATGACCATCAATCATGCTCTGCACCCCCGCAGTGATGTCGATAGGCTATACCTCCCTCGCAGCTCAGGTGGAAGAGGAATGCTGCAAGTCCATCAAACAGTAGAAGAGGAAAAAAGAGGCCTTGAAGAATATATCAAGGACAGTGAAGAAGATGCACTTCAAATGGTCAATAACGCAAAACTATTCAATACCAATGAAAGAAAGCAGGCCTACAAGAAAGAACAAGTCAAGAACCGAGGAGAAAAATGGAGAAATAAGCCCCTGCATGGTCAATATTTGCACAATATAAGTGGAAAATCAGACATCACCAAGACCTGGCAATGGCTTAAGAATGGTTGCTTGAAGAAAGAAACAGAGGGTTTAATACTGGCTGTGCAAGAACAGGCACTAAGAACAAATGCAATAAGAGCAAAAGTAGAAAAATCCACAACAAACGGCAACTTGGCAAGTGCCGCCTTTGTAAAGAAGCAGATGAAACAGTGGACCACCTAATCAGCTGTTGTAAAAAGATCGCACAGACTGACTACAAACAAAGGCATGACAAGGTAGCAGGGATGATACACTGGAACATCTGCAAAAAATACAAGCTACCTGTAGGCAAAAATTGGTGGGACCATCAAATTGAAAAAGTTGAAGCAAATGAAGATATAAAAATATTATGGGACTTCCGACTACAAACAGACAAACATCTGCCACACAATACACCAGATATAACTGTAGTCGAGAAGAAAGAAAAACAAGTCAAAATAATCGACATAGCAATACCAGGGGATAGCAGAATAGAAGAAAAAGAAATAGAAAAAATCACCAAATACAAAGATCTACAAATGGAAATTGAAAGACTGTGGCAGAAAAAGACCAAAATAATCCCAGTGGTAATTGGCACCCTGGGTGCAGTCCCAAAAGACCTTGAAGAGCACCTCAACACCATAGGGGCCACAGAAATCACCATCAGCCAATTACAAAAAGCAGCTTTACTGGGAACAGCCTATATTTTGCGACAATATCTATAATAACCAAAAGTATTGATGATAAAATTCTGGCATCCCAGGTCCTTGGGAAGGACTCGATGTCTGGATAAAACAAACCAGTCAATAACACCTGTCTGACTGTGCAAACAAGAGATAATAATAATAATTATTATTATTATACAGCTTTTCAACAAAAAAAGTTCTTAAAGTGGTTTAAATAAAAAAGAATAATAAAAAGAAGATGGTTCCCTGTCCCCAAAGGGCTCACAATTTAAAAAGAAACAAGGGAGACACCAGCAACAGCCACTGGAGGGATGTCATGCTGGGGCTGAACAGAGAGAGTTGTGCCCTCTCTGCTAAATATGAGAATCACCACTTGGAAAGGTGCCTCTCTGTCCAGCTCTTATTTTAACCAGCTCTAATTGGTCATGTTTTATATCCATACAATTATGGATAAATTAAGCTAATGCTCAATATATAGAAAGAAAACAATATGTTGTTGGTAGAGTTAAGAAGTTATTACTAAAACCACTTGTTTCCTTTTTCAACTTTCTGTAGTTGGACTTGTGACCTGTTTATTTTATACATTAAATAATAAATGGATTATATATTTTCTTCACTGGCTCCATTACAAAGCTCTATTAACTCCAATCCAGAACACAAAGCGCATTTAATCACATAGTTAACCTGGAAGCCACGCTAAACCATCAGCAAAAACAGACAAAACAAAAAAATCACACAAAATTGGTATAGTGTAGTGGCTAAATGTGTATGCTGTGAAGTCCCCAGTTCAAATATCACCTCAGCCATAAACTCATTAAATAGACTTCGGTAAGCTGCTATTCTCTCAGCATGGGGATAGTACTATGGACCCACCTTCCAGTACCATTGTATGGATTACTCAGATAATGCCAGTGAAAGGCTTTGAACACTTGAAATACACAGGATAATTGCAAGGTGTTAAAATGTCACAGATGAACACATGCCTGTCTGTCACAATTCATTCTAGACTATAGAGCATTCTGTGTTTCATCATGAAGGTGCACAGCACTTTAGGAGGCAAACCTCCCTGGGAAGGTGAGAGCAGGTGCTATAGAAGGTATGGGCCTGTTTTCACATGTCCCTCATGTGATTCAGAAGGCAGCAGTCACACCCCAGTGCCCTTTCTTAGTCTGTCACACTGGCTTGGGCCCAAGCATGGTGGGGCAACAGGGCGAGAAGATGTGGGGCACTACCCAACTTAGCTTAAGCTGCATATGCCTGAACTGAGTTTCTCAGGGACAGAGGCTAAAGACCTGAGTAGGCTTGTGCCCGAAACATTTCGGAGGCCATTGTAAAGGCCTCTGAAACATTTCGGCACTGGGGCGGGATTCGGTGCTTTGGCACCGGCGGGGGTAGTACTTTAAGGGCGGGGGAGGGTGTACTCACCCCCCCGCCACGTTTCCCCCGCCGGCGCTCTCCAAATTTCAAGCCCCTCGGGGTGGCAGCGTTCCTCCCTGCCGCCCCGTTCCCCCCGTCAGCCGGAAGTGGCCGGAAGTTGCGAGCGCATGCACGACGGGCGCACGCGTGCTCGCAACTTCCGGCCACTTCTGGCTGATGGGGGGAACGGGGCGGCAGTGAGGAACTCTGCCGCCCTGAGGGGCTTGAAATTTGGAGAGCGCCGGCGGGGGAAACACGGCGCGGGGGGGGTGAGTACACCCTCCCCCGCCCTTAAAGTACTACCCCCGCCAGTGCCGAAGACTATTCAGGCACATCCCTAGACCTGAGTCAGACAGAGGTGAGGAGAGATGACGTTCTAAACTGTCTGGAAAAATTAATCACCAGGGCCAGATGGCATCCACCCAAGAGTCCTTAAAGAACTCAAATATGAAATTGCCATCGTCCTTGAAAAAATATGTAACTTATCCCTTCAATCAGGCTCTGTACCAGAACTGGAAAGTAGCCAATGTTACACTGATTTTTAAAAAGGGATCCTGGGGGGATCCAGGAAATTACAGGCTAGTTAGTTTAACCTCTGTGCCAGACAGACTGATGGAAAGCATTCTCAAAGATAACATTTTTAAGCATATAGAAGAACAAGCCCTGCTGAAGGAGAACCAGCATGGCTTCTGCAATGGTAAATCTTGCCTCACCAGTGTTCTCTCTAATTTTGTTCATCTGTGTGCGGAATGAGTTTTGTTCTGGGCAGCAATATCAAAGCAGTTTGTGCAAAAATGCATTCAGAGTGGAGCCTTCCTGATTCAACCTGAGCGAGATCTAAAATTAACTGAGCGGGCATCAGAAAATGTGTGAGCGCATGCACACACCTTAGAGGGAACAGTGTGCCTCAACAACCTTTTGGAATTCTTGGAGAGTGTCAACAGATGTGTGGATAAAGGTGATCCAGTTGACATAGTACATCTGGACTTTCAAAAAGCTTTCAACAGAGTTCCTCATCAAAGACGCTTTAGAAAACTTAGTCATGGGATAAGGGGACAGGTTCATGTGAGGATTGGTAACTGGTTGAATGACAGGAAACAGAGAATAGGTACAAATGCACAGTTCTCTAAATGGAGGAAAGGAAGAAGGGGGGTCCCCCAGGGACCTGTACTGGGTCCAGAGATTTTAAATTTATTCATAAATGATCTAGAAGTAGGGGTAAGCAGTGAGATGTCAAAATTTGCAGATGACACCAAACTATTAAGGGTAGCGAAGTCCAAAATAGATTGCAAGGAGCTCTAAAAGGGTCTCTCCAAACTGTTCAAATGTTAGCAAGTGTAAAGTGATTCTTCTTGGGGCAAACCCCCCCAATTTCACATATATGCTGATGGGGTCTGAGCTGATGGTAACTGACAAGGAAAGAGATCTTGAAGTCGTAGTGAACAGCTCGTCAACACAATGTGCAGCAACTGTGAAAGAGGGCAATTCCATGCCAGGGAGCATAAGGAAGGGGATTGAAAATAAAACTACTAATATCATAATACCTGAATACAAATCTATGGTGTAGCTACATTTGGAGTACTGTTTACAGTTCTTATCAACATATCTCAAAAGGGACATTATAGAACCGGAGAAGGTGCAGAAGAGGACAACCAGGATGACTGGGGCATGGAGCACCTTCCTTACAAGGTAAGGCTACAACACCTGGGGCTTTTTAGTTTAGAAAAAAAGACGACTGAGGGTAGACATGATAAGAGGTCTATAAAAGTATGCGTGGATAGAGAGACATTTCTCTCCCTCCTAAACACTAGAACCAGGGGTTATCCCATGAAACTGATTGATTTAGGACCGACAAAAGGAAGTACTTTTTCACACAACACATACATAACCTATGAAATTATCTGCCACAAGGTGTAGTGACAGACACCAGCCTGAATGGCTTTAAGAAGGGCTTAGATAAATTCATGGAGGACAAGTCTATCAATGGCTATTAGTCTGAGGGCTATATAGGGCACCTCCAGCCTAAGAGGCAAGATGCCTCTAAATACCAGTTGCAGGGAAACAACAGTAGGAGAGAAGGTATGCCCTCACCTCTTACCTGTGGGCTTCCCAGAGGCATCTGGTGGACCACTGTGTGAAACAGGACACTGGACTAGATAGGCCTTGGGCCTGATCTAGCAGGGCTGTTCTTATTTTATCCTAAGAACAAGGATGAGGTTAAGTTGTAGATTGTGCTTGAGAATGTTCATGCATACTTAGTTCCCTGAATCTGTATGAGATGTCCAGATCTTGAAAAATTTGCTGCAGTCAATCAGAAGTGAAACAGAACCAGCAACATACAGGTGGCTCTTTCATCCATGGGGGTTCCATTGTGGTCTACAAGCGCGGATAATGAGACCTCGAGTCAATGGGAATTGGGGGATTAGGTCAAGGTTAAAAGAGCGCTAAAAAAAGCAGGGAAGAGGTGAACACAAGTGAAATAAAGTACCGTACTGTGCTCTCCAGATGTCCCAATTCCTCTGATTTCCCGTCATATTCACTGGAATTTTTTTTAAAGAGTAAGTGCCATGAAATGGCTCTGTCTTGCAAAAAGGTGGCTAGAAATCACATCAGAAGTCATTTCCAACCCCCAACCCCCCAGGTACTGTGGATAGGCTAATTTTGCCTATTTTTAGAACTGTGGATAATGAGGTCAGGTCTCCATTGCCCAATTGTGGATATGCACAATGGTAGGTACTGGGACTGCAGATAACGAGGGCCACCTGTACCGCACTGTGAGCTGGTGACACGGGCTGCTCTCTTAGAACTAAGAAAGGGAATGTTCCCAAACAAGAAACTCTAGGACTTCTTGTTTTTGAGGGAGCATGTCCCATAAGGTGGCGCATCCCACCCACCCTCTTTCTGACACTATAACTCTGTGTTTCTCAGTTCTTGCCGACATTTTCCATACAGAGGCAAGGAGGAACACTGCTTTATGGGCAGCAGTAGGGATGAACCATTATAAATCAGGAACACTGAAAATTCTAGGGATAGTGGATGTCAGTGCTGCTGATTGTATTTACAGACCCAGGAACACATGTGAGTTAGGCCTCTGGTCCCCAGAGGGACTGATACTAGATTCTAAACATAAGGAGCAGTAGCTACAGGGCATTTGTCACTTGTGTATAATTAATCTACAAATATGCTCTACTGCACTCCCTGGCTCTAAAAACAAAACCAGGCAGCCAGAAATGTAAGGAGCTTAATCAAAGACACCAATCAAGACAAGATCTTTTGGAAAGTGGAAGGGACTCTGTATTAAAAGTTTGTACTGGGTCAAGAGAAATGGTGCTTGGGCTCAGACACTGGGAACCTTGGACAGGATGCTGCACCACCCAATATAATCCATGTACTCTCTAGGTATCCCTCCCTTGTTCTCCTCATAGAAATGCCACTGGCCTGCCACTGGCTCTGCTGCCTCCTTTGACGTCCACAACGAAGAGTCAAAGTTCTCTAGTTTTTACTTAACTACCATGGGGAAGCCTCAAACAGGTTTTTCCTGCACATTAGGAAGCCAACAACCACACTGGAGAAGGCTTCGTCTATAGTACAGATCAAAGTGATGGTGTCCATTCTCTTTCCCATCCTACCAGCGACACGTTTACAGCTAGAAAGGACAATAAAAAGAAATCAACCCAGTCTGAAAACATGTGGGATTGGAGAAGTCATCAGTTGCCTCAGTCAATCATGCTAACACTAGAAGTGTGGGTCAGTGGTCCTTTGCCTTTAGTAGGAAAAAGGAAGGGATCTGTTTAGCAGGAGCAGATTTCCTGCCAGAGAGATGGGAGAAGCTGCATTGTTACTGGGCCATCAACGTGCATTGCACATTTTAAAAAATGAACTAAAGGACAGGTTCCTGACACAAGGTGCTTACAATGTAAAATAATCCCTTCTAATAGTCAGAGGGGACATTTTTAAGAGACAGTTCACTTGTCTCTAGCAGGGGGAGAACAACTGTTCCTATTCAACCCAGCACAGCATTCCTAGTGGTTGTTGCTGGCATTTCCTTTGTGTTTCTTTTTAGAGTGTGAGCCTCTTTGGGACAAGGAATCTTTTTTTATTATTCCTTTTGGTATGTAAACTTTTTTTGGTAAACTTTTGGTTGGAAAGTGATATATAAGTATACTTAATAAAATACCACACAGAGAGCTACAGAGGAAGGGGAGGAAGACAGAGGTGAGAGGGAAAATATGCATTCTGTTCTACTTGAAGGTAAACTTCATTCCAGTAAATGATGAAGACTAAGGGGCTTAGCCAGAAGTTATGTGGAAAACGTAGTTTTTGGTAGAAGTTCGAAGACAGAAAAGGCAACTTCATGAAGGCATTCATACATAAGGGACAGTGAGAGAGAGAGAGGGCAGAACAGGAGGCCAGATGGCTAAAAGTGGTGGAGCAAAGGTCATGGCAGGGATATGTTGGGGAATGAGAGCAGAAAGATAATAGGTTTGACACCCATGAAGGACTCTGAAGGCAAGGAAATGATTCTGCTCAAGATGGGAGCAGACAGTATGAAGCTAGTGTATGAAAGAACATAATAATGGCAGGAAAAAGTACCAGTTAAGGGCTTTATTAATATAGGGTACTTTCCATTATGGTCAAAAGGAAGAAAGGACTTTTGGGGCTGATTTTGAACAAAGTGGCTATCACCCCCTTAAAATGGCTTTCTTGCTATTTGAAACAGGGTCTCCCATTCAGCAAGTTCTACATTTATCTCTCCCCACCACACACACACACACCACATGCATTTGTTTAGGAAAATAACAGCAATTTCAACATTCAGCATGGACAGCTATTTTGCTGTGGCTTTCCAACCACCACCTCATTTAGCTACAGAAACTTAGCACAGAGTTACACCCACCCACCCACACAATTCTGATATATCTGACAGTGGAGCACTAAGGCACATTTTGCCAGGATACTGTCCTTTAAAGATAATACTTTAAAATACAAAACCAGTCTCTCTCTCTCTTTCTCTCTCTGAACAACTTGTCAAGTTCCTGGTACAGTTTTTATTTTTCCAAGTTCACAGAAAAGCAGGAAGCTTTGCCTGGTACAAACTGACACTGACTACAAGTTAATAACACCGCCTGGTAGTTGTATATTTTGAATGCAACTTCTTGCAATTTTTTTAATACAAAAAGATTAAAAAGGTGGATTTTTACTCTTAGCCCACCAGCCTCTAAAGTGAGGTTGGGTTAAAAAGGCTATTTTAAAAGCCTGACATAATTGAAACACACACAATTACTTTCATCAGTTTCTTTCTTTTTTTAAAAAAGCACTCTCGTGTGTTGTCTCAGGGCGAACACACTTTAGTCTGGAATGAGAATGTGTTTAATGAGGTATAGAAGGGAGAGAGCTTTTTTCTCACACTGTGCTTGTCGTAAACTTTTTCATTCAACTCACAGATGTAGTAAATGTACAATACAGTTTAAACATCACTTGTGAAAAAGATCTTAGAACACTAGAAAGCTAGGGAATGAATATGTCCAAATGAAAGACTGTGATATATTCTAGTAGACCGGCTTCTGTTGTTGACAACATAGAAGTTTTTGAGCAACTGCGTTTCTACAGGGATTTCTCCAGTCTGTGAAAGTTAAAGTTTGTACATGTGCTCCAGTACAATTTGGTTCAATAAAGGGACATCCTTTCACTGCCCGTCTTCCAAGATTTCATAGGATTATCAAAACACCCTCAACTTTTACACAGAAAGCAGAATGGCAACCAAAACCCTTCCCTGAGCTATCCCACATTTGCATTTGAGACACAGCTAAAAAGAAAGCAGTTTGATACAATGCAGATAATATAGTAAATATATTCAATAATATACTTATTAGATAATATACTTATCATATAGATAATATAATATAGATAATATACTTATTTTTAACAACAGAGAAATGGAACAATAGTTTTCACCAGCCTGTTTTCAAAACACAGCTCCAGTTTTTCAGGCTGCAGGCTTCCCTGAATACACATCTGCAATATTTGTTGAAGTGTAGACTCAACATGAAAGAGGACCTTACCTGAAACCTGCATGCTGTGATCCTGCCAGTGCCTCAATCATGGTCCTGCCAGCATGCCAGCCCCTGTCTAACAACACCCTTTCAGCAGCCACACGCCTCGTCAGTTCTCTGCCCCAAACAGTTTGGAATGTAGAAATGCAAGCACCAAAACTGAGGCCAAGCCTCTTTATTCAGTTCCTTGACTGGGGGCAGTGAAACAATAGCTGCCTTTTCTCTTGCTCTCATTGTCTCCCACGGCATGCAAGTGTATTGGAATCCCTGTGTGTGAACAGAGGCAGGCTAAGAGGGAAGGACGTTTCATTTCACTCTCCCCAAAGGGGTGTGCGTTAGTCTGAGTAGGAGGTGGCTTCATGCAGCCAAAACATGAGCACAGCTAATGAAAGATCAGCTGACTTTAGAGTGCTGCTTGACAATTCATGTACGGCAAATGTCTTCCCAGCCAGTATCACACCAAATCAAAATCTGAACAAAGGAGCAGGGCACCAAACAAGGAGTATCAGACTCATTAATAGGGAGACAAACACATGTCAAAGGGTTTCATATGAAATGGAGAACTGTTCCCACCCCTGCACTTCCTCCACAACTCGGGGGGCGGGGGGGAAACAAACAACTTGCAACAAGTAGCTAAAAACAGACAAATGCATGAGCAACTTGTTCTGCCTGAATTTTGGTTTTGAACGGGATCTTTTAAAAAGTGGCACAAGGTAGTCTAGAAACTTGCTTTATAGCTAGCTAAAAAAATTTATTACAGTCTATTGACTAGCAAAATACAAGATGCCTTCCACATGAGGCCAATAAACCAACAAAATAAATACAAGGCCTTGCTTTATTGAAAAAATCCCACACACAGAATTTCAGTACACACTAGACTATAGAATGAAAGTATCTCCTTTTTAATGTGCCAAGGGGAGGCAAGCACACCCCGCATCCCGCTCTTCTGTTGCTAATACAATGCCTTAGACATGACAATTTTTTTAAAAAAATTAACATATTTTTATATTGCCCAAAACTTACGTCTCTGGGTGATTTACAACAAAATGTTGTAACACAACACCAGCAAGGATAGAACATCAAGTCTGAACCATTTTAAAGAATTCCAACATTTGATTCCCATCCAATTCCCATCTGCTCCTCTGGCACAGAAGAGAACAGTCTTGAGAAGATCCTTTTGCCTGGCACTACAATTTAACCATGAGCAGAAGCCAAACTGAACATATGCATTCTCTCTCGCTCCTCCCACACACCTTCTGCAGGTTGTTTTTTTTAAAAAAACAAACAAACTTGGGCATTCCTATTTTCTTCCTTCCGATTCACTGGACACCATGATCTCTTGTTTCCTCTGCTGTTTCTCTCCTTCTAGTGTCCTCTGAAGGCCTTCCCTGTTTTCTTTCATTGTACATTTTTGACAAGCTTCTGTTATTTTGCCTCTTATACAACACACCTGCAGACTGCCCTCCTCAGCCCTGCAGGAATAGCAGCAGAGATTACTCCAAGGGATAGCAGGTGCTCCCCACAAAGTATTCCCCTTTCCCCTTTTTGCTCCCTCTTCCACCAGACTGGAATTTTACAGCAGTGTTAGACAATACAGTCATAGTATATTATGGTCCTATAGCTTGGATTAATTATTTTTTAAAGCCTCTTTTTAAATAACTTCAGGTTGTTTACCTGTAACTGTGGTTCTTCTAGTGGTCATCTGTCCAGTCACACAGATGGGCTTCGTGCTTGCGTGAAGAGATGTTTGGAACCTCACAAGCTTTCCTTTCTCTCTATAAGAGTCCTGAGGCTCCTCCCCTCTACCCCTTAATCAAGTGCTCCTCACACTCCTCCTCAGTTCTAGAGTCTGCTGCTACATAGCTCTGCAGCAGGGAAGGATGTGTGTGGCTGGACAGATTACCACTAGAAGAACCACAGTTACAGGTAAGCAACAGGGACTCTTGCCCGAGGGTGGCAAGGCTGGAGGAATCTGTCAGCCCCTGAACAGGCTGTGCCTGTAGGTCTACTGGGGCAGCTGGCGGCACGTTAAGGGAGGCAGAGGGAGTCGGAGACAGAGTCCCAGGCCCTCCCTGTGGGATAGATCCCACTACATTGAGCCCCGAAGGTGGCGCAGCTGATTGCGCCATGTTGGATGAAGCTGACAGAGCGTACTCCACTCCCATAGAAAGAGATGGAATCTCGAGGCTCTGTTTCTCCATGCTTGGCAGGTGAATTTCTGGCAATGAGGACAGGTAGACACTAAATAGGATTCCCCCAAACAGAGGAGGCAAAGATTGTGCCCGCCAGTAGAGGGAATAGTAGATCAGCAGCCTGAGCAAATTTTAAACATTACTTTGCAGGCCATACAGGGTGGGGGGGGGAAGGGAGGGTAAAACAGTTTAAAATAAAATAAAAAATGCAAAATTGAAAGATTGAATACTGAAGATATAAGAAAAGAGAATAAGAGTAAAATAAAAGGGTTCTGTGATTTCGTCTATAGAAAGCTAGCAAGGTTCATTCAGAAATAATTCTTCTTCTGCAGACGAAAAAAGTGAGGAGGAGGGTGTGGAGCACATGACCAAGGAGTAGAGAGGAGGGGCCTCAGGACTGATATATAGAGAAAGGAAAGCTTTTGAGGTTCCAAACATCTCTCAACGCAAGTGTGAAGCCCATCTGTGTGATGGACAGAGACCTCTAAGAAGACGCCTCATTCACTCACTCCACTCCAGAACAAGCAGCAGAAGCCAGTGCAGCCAGGTAGGTAGGAGACTCCTCCAGCCCGCCAGGAGCCAGACCAACGCTTTAACTTCCTTCCTGGCAAGGAACTGAGTTGAGGGAGATCATGTGCAGGGGGAAGCAGGGTCCTTTCTCACCACTCCATTCCTTCTTGCTACATTGTCTTGGACAGGAAGAGAAAATTGGAAGAGAGAGTCTGGAATGCAAGCTGAAAGGTTAGGGACTAATCTAAAGAGACAGAATTTTTCAAAGGGAATCTGGCCCATTTTCTGAATAAGTTTGAAACTATCAAGCATGCCTCATTAATAAGGTAAATAAACTAACAAAATTAATTATCTTGCCTCTATAAGAATTTTATGTATCAAAATCCTCACTCCCCTAACATTATTTGCCACCCCTTTGCTCCCCCAAGCTAAATGTTCTAGAGTCACCTCTGAACAGCAGCACTAATTGTCCCAACTCCTGCGATAACATACAAAGAAAAATCCAAAGGAAAGCCCCAGGTCAAACCTTGGGATGCTGTATGTGTATTCAATATTCATACCAAGTTGACCAGGCAAACAAATACAGATTGGAAGTTATCTTTGCCTCCCACTTAATACAGCAAAATTAAAAGCAAACAATCCGAGCCAACATGTTAGAGCTGGACAAATCATTGGTACTGCAGGGAGACCTGGGTTCAGATATGGAATTCTGTAGTGACACTCAGCTAGTCTTTGGCTCAGTTCAGACAGCATGTCAAAATATATTCAGTAGAGAGTATTCAGTAGAGAGGTCAGACACCATGAGAACTGTACGCCCCAGGGATTCTTATTATTTATATATATTCTTATAATATTTATATACCACTTGAGAACTGTGTTCCTAGGCAGCGTAATTTAAAATACAACAAATGTAAAAACAGAATAAAAACAATTAAAATAATTTTCCCAAATAAAAACAATTAACAGTTTAAAATTAAGTAGCTGGCCTGGGTGCAGAGCATCTGCACCTCTAGTTCTCCCTCGTTCTGGGCCCCTCATTCTCAGCCCGCCCCCTCCTCTTCCTTCTTCCAACTTCCCTCTTCCTCCAGCCACCTGCCGCTTTCTCCCCCCCCCCCCCGCTGCCGCTTTTGCTTTCTCTCCCCACCCACCCGCCAGCCTGCCCACTGGCCTTATGTTCTCTGCTGCTGTCACTTTCCTCTCCCCCTCTCTTCCCTCATGAACTCTTGCGAGAGCTGCCACGCATGAGATTAGCAACAGGTAGTCTAAGAGAATTATATATAGAAAGAGATTTTAATGAAAAGCCTGAGAAAACAGGTGCATCTTGAGGATCTTTTTAAAAAGCAATCAGAGATGGAAATGCTCTTATTTTGTCAGGGAGTGTCAAATGCTTGGGGTGCTTTCACAAAGGTGCTCATTAGCATGCTGGGCTCAAGGAGCCATGGAACACACGCTTTCTAGAGGACTTAGTCCTTAGTGAGTGCTCAGAGGTCCCAGAAAAACTCTCGACTGACTTGCACATGCTCAGAAGTAGGGATGTGCAAAACGTTCGGGTACAGAACAATCTGTCCCCGAACCAGGCCGTTTCGGGCGATTTGTGCACAAAACAAAGCCAGCGTGGTGTAGTGGTTAGAGTGCTGGACTAGGACCGGGGAGACCCGAGTTCAAATCCTCATTCAGCCATGATACTAGCTGGGTGACTCTGGGCCAGTCACTTCTCTCTCAGCCTAACCTACTTCACAGGGTTGTTGTGAGGAGAAACTTAAGTATGTAGTACATCGCTCTGGGCTCCTTGGAGGAAGGAGTGGGATATAAATGCAATAAAATGAATGAATGAATGAATGAATGAATCGCCTGTTTGCAAGTCCCAAAAGCTTTGTTCACAAAACAAATCGCCAAAATTTCGGCTCCGAAAGTTTTGTTGTTTTGGACCTCCATTTTGTGGTGATCTCCATGTAGTCTCCATTTTGTGTTCGACATCTATTTGAATTTCCTGCCTTCAGATCAGTGAATGAAAACATGGGGTTATCTGCTGACAGTTGTTCCCAATTAGCTCTTGCCACTTCTGACTGACTCCACAATGGCCAGGGGAAGGGTCAAAGAAGGGGCAAGTTCAAGCAGAAGGGGAGTTCAAGGAGGGATTTTCAATCATATTTGAACAGGTAGCAGCCACCATTCTGCCTTTCTGCCTCGTGTGGGAGAAGAGAGAGAAAGAGAGCTTAGCTTAGCTTTGCCATGCCATGCCATGCCCATGCCTATTGCCTTGCCAACCTGAGCCCAGCCAGCCTTGCCACCCAGCCTACCTGCCTGTGCTGGCTACTGCATGCCAGCCTGGGAATGGATATCTGCTGCATTGCTTTTTTGTTCCCAAGAAGAATTCTTTTTTCACCCCCTTGAGAGAATCACTGCCTGCCTGTCCCTGTCTGTGCCAGCCACCAGCCCCAGCCCCTGTGGCCACTGGCACATGGCCCAGACACCCCCTTTCCCCCCAGATTTTCCAGGCTTTTGCCCCAGCCCCCCCGCAATCTGAAGAAGGAGAAGACGTCAAGAAGAAGATTGAAGAAGAAAGAGTAGACTCATCAGAGACCAGACCACAGAAGTGGAATACTGGACGAATGTGGGTGAAGCCTTAAACTGAGTGAGTAGTACCCATTACACACACACACACACACACACACACACACACACACACACACGTACGTCTCCGGAACTGTGTATTCTTGGTGTCCCGTCCCCCCCCCCCCGTTTGGAGGGAGGTTTTGGGTTGCAATTGAATTTAAAAAGTTGTGTGCTATTTAAAAGAAGTTTAAACATGGGTTCTGTGTGGGAGGAATCCCCGTTAGCTAGTACTAGTAGGTGGTTAGAAAAGTAGCATAGCCTTGTGGTTTTAGAAAAACAATTCTGTCTTTTTCCCCATTCCAGATTTTTTTTGCATTTAAAAAAACCAGAAGCCTGTCTTCCAGCCCTCTGTACCCATAATATATCAGTATTAATATTCTCTGCCCAGCAGCCTACAGGCTCTGAGTGGGGCAAGAAGGCACAGACTCTGGCCTCCTCCCTGCGCCCATTTACCCCCCACCCACAACTGCAGCATTCTGATGCCATGGCAAAAATTAACCCTAAACCCACTAACCCTTTCGCAGAGCACACACACACAGGTATACTTACTGTGCTTCCCCGCTACATAATCTCAAGTCTAGCAGTGCGTGTATGTATCTCTCTCTCTCAATTCAAATGCCTTGGATGGTTTGTTGTTATGCCTGTATTTTGGGGACCTCATGGATAGGCACAGGACTCTCTCTCTCTCTCTGTCTGGACTTTTTTGCAAAGAAGATTGGGTCATATTGTGACTTCCAGCATCACCATCATTTTTGTTCAAACTAGATTGCTTGCATCTACAATAGGCTGTGCTGGTGCCACAGGCAACCGTTGCAGAAATGTCAAAAAAAAGTGCCAAAAAATTGTGTGTCATTGTTGTCATCATCATTCTTTTACTTGTGTAGGTGGGAGGGGGGCCAAACCTCGCTGTTCCACTGGCAGAATGTTGTTTTGCGCCCTTCCTTACTTAACCCGCTTTTATGGCTGGGTGCCACAGATGTAGCTGTGTCTGTTGCTTGTGGATGAAAAATGCTTGGGGGAGGGAGGGCAGGGCACATTTGATGCTGTTGTTGGCCCTAGTCTGCTGCATCTGTGATATCACACTTGCTTGCTTGCTTGCTGCTGGCTGCTGCTACCTGCATTGGGAGGTGGTGTGTGGGGCAATGCATTTCATTGTTGTTGTTTCACACTGTTGCGTGTAGATCAATTGCATTTTGGAGGGTGGGGTGGGACACAATGGATGTTGTGAGTGTATGTGCGTGACCTTTGGAAACCTTGTTCTTTGCAAAGCTCTGTTGTTGTTGTGTGCTGCATCCATCCTATGGGACAATGGGAACAGACAGTCCCCATTTCTGCCTGTGGGTGCCTCCTAGGAGTGCCACAGTGGGTCAGGTGGTAGTGCCCCAATGGGTGCCTGCTACCACCCAGATTCCAAAGGAATTGGGCAAAGGGCTAATTTTTAAAGAATTTCTGAAGTTTGTGCATCTTTGGGGTAGAAGAGGGGCAGAAGAGTGAGTCGAGTGGTTGTGCCCCAATGGGGGCCTGCTACCACCCAGATTCCAAAGGAATTGGGCAAAGGGGTGATTTTTTTAGAATTTGTGAAGTTTGCGCATCTTTCGGCTTTTCCCCATAGGCAATAATGGGGGTTTCAGAAGCCGTGTAACTGCACTTGGGGGGCACCGGGGTGGCCCAGAGCAAGTGGTGGTGTAGTGCACATAGGTTGCCAACCACCCCCATACCCACAAGCCCATGGGGTACTGGGTATTGTTGTTTCTGAGGTGTTCTGAGTGTAGATTCTCTGGTAGCAAATGAGAGTGGATTCATTGTTTGTCATTGTTTGTCACCCTGGGCAACCCTGGTGCCACCCCACTGGGGAGTTATAACTAAGGCTGCTGGAATCCCCATTATTCCCCATGGGAAAAATCTTAAAGACGTGTAAACTTCAAAAATCATTTTAAAACCAGCGCTTTGCCCAATTCCTTTGAAATACGGGTGGTAGCTTCCTTGTACCCATTGGGGACTACCATCAACCACACCCAGCTCTGGGCCACCCCTGTGCACCCCACGTGGAGCTATAAGGTTGCCGGAATCCCCATTATTCCCTACGGGAAAAATCTTAAAGATGCATAAACTTCAAAAACTCTTTTAAAATCACCCCTTTGCCCAATTTCTTTGAAATTTGGGTGGTAGCTTCCACCCATTGGGCACTACCACCCCCCACACCTCTTTTGGCCCTGGGACAATTTAAAAATCTGAATTGATTTGGAAAATTTGGGTACAAATCAAATCTGGGGTGATGGGGAGGGGGGTCAGATTCAGACCCCAGAGAAATCAGGGGTGTTTCAATTCAGGTACAAATCAAAATGAAAAAATCAATTTGTGCACATCCCTACTCAGAAGCCAAGTTTACATTTCAAGTCAGTGAAAAATTCCTCGAAGAAATGGTGCTCAATTTATAATGCAACTGATGCATACATGATAGGAGCTGGAGAATGCTCATAATGTGTTATAACATTCTAAGCATTATGGGCATTATGAGCTGGAGAAATCTGAATTTTAGCAACATTGCTAAAATGAAGGCAGACAAAGTAAGAGCTCACAGAAAATGAAAGCAGACAAGCAGCTAAACAATGTTTTAGAAGCTCTAAACTACTTGAAAAACAAATTACAGCTTGGTGTAATGTCTGAATTGAAGTGGTATCTTCTCACTTTAGCTTACTGTGCAGGGGTTATTGTGAAAATGAAATTGGATAAGCCCCATGTAAGCCACCCTGAGCTCCTTGGAAGAAGGCACAATACAAATATGATAAAATATATTGTATTGATTTCAGACATAAGGCAAGTGAACAGACACATGGCTACTAGTGTGCACTAGCGCAAGACAAAGGCTATTACACAAAAACCAATGGTAAGTGAAGCAAGTTCCTTAAAACCCTTCTCCCACTTATTATCCAACTAGTTTTTGAGATCATCTATATCTATAAATAAAAATTTACAGAGCCTGGGTGGAGAACAGAATAACAGTGGCTTGCCCAATGCATTTAAAGAGTGTATGGCCAAGCTGTGATCTGAACCCAGGCGTCCAGGCTCTGAGCAGAGGTTTAAATTTACATCCAAATCACTACTTAGCATTTATATAGTGCTTTAGATTCAAAGCACTCCATACACTTTATCTTATAATCCTTACACCAATCCTGTAAAGTAACTCAGTATCATCCTTATACTCTAGGTTGGGGGTGGGGCACTTAGGCTGAAAAAGAATGACTTGCTTAAAGTCACAAAAGTGAGTTCATGGCAGAGGCTAGACTTGAACTGGGGACTTCCTAATTTGTAGTTCCATCTCTCATCACCACAATGCAACAACCCTCAGATCATTTCCTGTATCATACTAGGTCACTGTTTCTGAGTTCCTGAAAAGAGTCTATTGATATCAGAGAGCAGGTTTTTGATCACAGAAAAGGCTGTCCACGTTATAAGCCACTAGGGACCTTTTGCGGTAGTGGTGATGCCTGTGGCCTGGCTGACTTAGGTGGCTGCCTAACATAGAGTCACCTCTGGCTGCCACTGGCTGAGCTGCTCCTATCGTAGCAAGCAACAGAACAGGCAGGAGGGCTTACAGAATGGGGGGGGGGAGAGATGGGAGTGAAGAAAGTAGCAGGACAATGGGAACAGAGAAGAGTCAGGTGGGTCTAGGAAAGGAAGTGCAGAGCATGTAGCCATTCACAAGAATGAGGCGAGAAGGTGGTCAAGTGAGCTAACTGAGAAGGGATGTTGGACAGAATGGGCAGAAAAGCAAAGTAGAGGTATATGCGGGCCAGAGGCTGACATTCACATATGGATTTAAAACAACCAGGCAAATGTTTGGCTGCAAACCCCTAGCATCTTTAATTGCACCATCCTCCTTCTGTTAAGACCATGAGAATTGCCTTAGGGGGATTAAAGGAAAGATCCACTTAGCCCAGCATTCATTTCCAAGACTGAATAGCCAGATCCCCTGAGAAATGCACAAGCACAACATAATGCAGGCTTTTGAGTTGCTCATTACATCTGTAGAAGGAATCAGTGCAGCTCAAAATCTTACACATTTGGTCCAATAGAGGGTAACAAGTTCCCCATCCCCCATCTTGTGTTTCTCATTCTCAGACCAACCAACAACTTTACAGCTATTTCTCTTTTTCCTTCAATATTTACACAGCGTGCGTTCACTGCATCAATTATTCTCTGAGCATCTCGCAAAAGGATTCTACAAGCTATATATGAAGAGTCAGAAATTGAGGTAGTTCCGGACACATTTCCTCAAAGAACCTCTACTTAAATATCTCAATGTATCTACCAGCAACTCTGCACTATGACAGGGGGAAATCTTATTTATGTATTATTTGTCTATGTAAACTGCTTTGAGAACTTTGGTTGAATTCGTAGGAGCAAAACCAAGTTATGCATTTAAGGAATATTGGTCTTTATGATGGAATGCAAAATGGGAGACACATCGCATAATTTCATTTAGAAGGCATTCCTGGAAGGAAACTGCTGAACCCCAAGTGGGAATGGGTTAAACTCCCCTTTAAACCATGTTAAGTTGGTTTAATAGAACTAATTTCTATTAACCTGAGGTCCAAAATCTCAATGTGTTTTTAAAATGTTATTTAAAATATGTTATTTATTTAAATATGTTATTTTAAATGTCTTAAGTAACAGAGAAGGAGATGCTCTTATTTCAACTAGCCGACCCCGCACAGAGCATCTGTGCAACGCTTTGGGGCCAGCTGTTTCCCTCTCCCTCTTCCTCCTGCCCCGGTATTTCCTCTCTTCCCCTTCCCTCCAGCCCCGCGCTCTCTAGCCCTCCTCCCCTCCTGTTCCTCCTCCCACACAGAGCTTCACCGGGCAGCAGGTGGCTAAAAAGGGCCCCACCGGGCAGCAGGCAGCCAAAAAGGGCCCCGCTGGACAGCAGGTGGCCAAAAAGGGCCCCGCCACCCACCCACCGCTGCCTTTTTCTCCCTCCTGTCTGCCTGCCGCGGCTTCCCCCCCATCCGTCCACCTGCTGCAGCTTTTCTCTCCCCCCACCTGCCCGCCCGCCCCGCCGCCGCTTTTCTCTCCTGCCTGCCAGCCCGCCAGTCACCGCTTTTCTCTCCCACCTGCCCACCTGCCGCCACTGCTTTTCTCCCCCCCCTCCTTCGCCCGCCCACCGGCTGCCACCGCCACTTTCTTCCCCCTCTCCTCCTCACTCCGCCAGGCCTCTCGCCAGAACTCTCGCAGCGTGTCACGGAATTCCTCCGCCAAATCCTGGACACACATGCTGGCTAAGAGAATTAATTATATAGATAGATGGGGAGCATATTCCAAAGCCCCAGGGTAGCCACAGAGAAAGCCTGGTCCAGGTTCACCAAACAAGTCGGTGGCAACTGTAACCGGACCTCTCCAAAAGATTGTAATGGTGGCAGGGGTTCATGGCAATGGAGGCACTCTCTTAAATGTTAAAATATGTTATTTAACATATTTTTATACCACCCAAAACTTGCATCTCTCATCAACCCTAACTTATTTAGCCTGCCAATAAAAGGATTCTTGAAATACTGAAGCCGTTTTCCAAAGTGATCCACTTCTTTTCATTACAAACATTGCAAAGTGAGTGAGCTGCTTTGAGACAAGTTTGAAAAGATGGACAGGGGTGGTGGTGGTAGGAAGACAAGAAAATGCAAAGACTACTGGTAAGTTCCCCATAAAAAAACAAAAATTCTACTCTAGGTAGTGACAAAGCTTCCTCACAAATACTGTACACAGCCTCTTCCATTTAAACGGAAATCTGTCACAGTGGTAACTGAGATATGCTCCGAAGACAGTTGCATATGATTTCAGAAAGTGCAGGAAAGAATAATGTAGCAACATGCATTTGCTCAGTGATGAACAGAGCAGGTGATAGGTTCAGATAGAATAGCAACTCAGAGTGCTTCCAGGCTCAGAAATTTACTATTGCTGAGACAAGTACCAATAATGTCTACAAGGTTTTACAGTGTTTAAAAGAAAACTAACTGGTAAACTAGGCAACAGTGAAAAGGAAGCAAGAGCCAGTTGCTTGTCTTGTCTAAAAAAACCCTCATGCAAGTATAAAGAGAACAGGTGGGTGCTGTGGGCTCCTTCTGCTGTTACCTGCCTGCTCCCGCTTCCCCTGTGGGACTGCTGCCTGCTGCCTCTGTGTAACATCTGTAGGGAGTGTGAGCAGGATTGGGACCAGTTCCTGAGTGAATCAGCAGTTCCTCGGGTCATCTGCCCAGCTTTGGGGCTTTATAGGAACGCTGCCTGTGGTGAGGGCCAGGCTGTTTGGCTCAAGATCCCTCCTGGGTGTGTAAAGGAGGATGGGTATTATAATTGGGCTTCTTTTGGAAATCTTGGGTGAGTTGAGTTTTAATGTGTCTGTCTGGAAATGGGGAGACAGGGGGTGTATCCACTGATTATGGGGCAGCTATTCCAGTGGTGGTGGGGAACAGAAGAAGTAACATTGACAGGTCAGCAGGCCGTTGCAGGGGAAGGGAAATCAGAAACCTAACTGCTGTCGCCCCTTCTGGCTGTCCTGCCAGCTCTTTGACCTTGGAAAGCAATGCTAACCACCCACAGAGCTTCATCTTGCTCCTTTGTAATGCCAGGTCGGCCAAGAATAAACCTGAAATCATCCATGATTTGATTATGGATGAAGGGGCCGGTCTGGTATGTATTACAGAGACTTGGTTGGGGGAGGCTGGTGGCCCAGTCTGGTCCCGGCTTCTTCCTCCAGGGTTCTCTGTTGAGGAGCAGGGGAGGGGACATGGCCAGGGAGGTGGAGTGGTTGTGGTCTACAAGAACAATATCTCCCTTGCCAGGATCCCTGTCAAAATGTCTGACCATATTGAATGTGTGTACCTAAGTTTGGGGACCAGGGATAGACTGGGACTTCTCTCCATTGGGAGTCCCTAATTGAGCTGACGGACTTGGTCTCAGGCTTGGTGTTGGAGTCTCCCAGGCTTGTCGTGCTTGGAGACTTCAATATTCACTTACGGACCAATTTGTCCAGGGCGGCTCAGGAGTTCATAGTGGCCATGACCAGAGGCGTATCTAGGGAAAATAGCGCCTAGGGCAAGCACTGAAATTGCGCCCCCTGTCCAGACATCTGGCACCATCCTTTCAGATAACTTTACCATAATATCAGCTCAAAAATACAAGACAAGCTCCTTAATCTTTTAATATTTCAAAAACTATTTAGCAGTGGACGGAGCCAGACCAAAAAATGCTGGAAACTATATATTTCAGTATGCTGGGGCTCATGAAATACCCAAATACTATGTGGAGGTGTACTTGGAAAACTAAACAGAAGTGCCTGTCTAATTCTCTACTATGCATTGTAGCATCACTATTACATAAGTTTTAAAAATAAACTGAGAATTTGACTTTTCTCAGATACTCTGAAAATAATTAAAGGATATGCAGAGTAAACTGTGTCACTACTTGGAATATATTCTAGTATTTCAGAAAGACAGTTAAAATGAGAGACAGAGAGCAAGAAACTCCCACTGGGCCTTAATACTATGGATTTCACACTGATTCAAAGACAAACTCACCATTAATAGCCACATTATTAAGACATCACATTTAACTCACTTATCACAAGAAGCAAAGTAAGAGCAAATGAATACAATCCTAGTTAATAAGCTTCAGCTCAGTATTCACAAGCCCTGATTCTCTGTACATAGTGCCAAACTGAATAATACAGTGACTTATATTATATTAAATTAATTTTTTAACCTGTAGCCCCTTCAGGGGGCTTCCTAAAGGCCATGGGGGGGGTCTGCAAAGGTTCCCCCTCCCCCACTGGCCTCTAGGGCCTCGCAGTGACCATTTGAGCATGTGTGGTGGCCACTTTTTAAAATAATTTTTTTTAAAAAATGGCCGCTGAAAACAAAATGGCCACTGTGCATGCTCAAATGGCCTCTGTGAGGCCTGGCATGGCCTAGGGCCTCACAGAAGCCATTTGAGCATGTGCAGTGGCCATTTTGTTTTCAGTGGCCATTTTGATTTTTTTAAAATGGGGCACGTGCCCTGCCTGCCCCACCCTAGATACGCCCCTGGCCATTACGACTATGAGGGTATCCCAGGTGGTCTCGGGACTGACACATATTGCTGGTCACATGCTTGATCTGGTCTTTCACTCTGAACAGGGTGGTGCTCCGTGGGTGGGGACTCCTGTGAATTCCCCTTTGTCATGGACAGACCACCATCTGGTTAAAGTTGGACTCACTACCACATCCCACCTCTGCAGGGATGGGGGGCCCATTAGGATGGTCCGCCCAAGAAGGTTACTGTATCCAATAGGATTCCAAGAAGCCTTGAAGGGATTTAGTGTTGGTTCTGCTGGTGACCCTGCCAACACTCTACTGGAGAACTGGAATAATCAACTCACCAGGGCAGTGGACATGATCACTCCTAAGCATCCTCTCCAAACCGCTTCGAAACTGGCCCTTTGGTATACAGAAGAACTATGGGGGATGAAGCAGTGAGGTAGACAAACAGAGCACAAGTGGAGGAAGACTTGACTCAAATCTGACAGATTATTACACAGAGAGCATTTGAAGATCCATGCTCAGGCAATACATGCAGCAAATAAGCTATTCTTTTCCTCCCATATTGTGTCCTCAAGTTCTCGTCCAGCAGAGTTGTTCAGGATTGTGAAGGGGCTAATGTGTGCCCCTTCCCCCTTGAATCAGTACTTAGAACCAACAATCACTCACTGTGACTTTTTGATGAGTTCTTCGTGGACAAAATCTCTCGTATTCACACCGACTTGGATTCAAACTGCACAATTGTTACAGAGTGATGCCAAGGTGTCCAGCAGATCCTGTGATGTGAAGACCCTGGATCAGTTTCAGTTTGTGACTCCTGAGGATGTGGACAAGTTGCTTGGAATGGTGCACCTTACCACCTGCCCTCTTGATCCTTGCCCAACATGGCTTATACTATCTGGTAGGGAGGCTGTTGTAGAGGGCCTGGTAGAGATTCTAAATGCTTCTCCGAGGGAGGTCAGAATGCCTCCTTGTCTTAAGGAGACAATCATTAGACCACTTCTGAGGAAGCCTGCCTTGGATCCCTCAGAGTTAAATAATTACAGGCCTGTCTCCAACCTTCTATGGTTGGGCAAGGTGATTGAGAAGGTGGTGGCCTCCCAGCTCCAGGAGGTCTTGGAGGAAACTGATTATCTAGTCCAATTTCAAATTAGCTTTCAGGTGGGCTATGGGGTAGAGACTGCCTTGGTCGGCCTGATGGATGTTCTCCAATTGGGAATTGACATAGGGAGTGTGACTCTGTTGGTCCTTTTGGATCTCTCGGCAGCTTTCGATACTATTGACCATAGCATCCTTCTGGAACGTCTTCTGAGGTGATTGGGGGTGGGAGGCACTGCTTTGCAGTGGTTCCACTCCTACCTCACAGGCATATTCCAGATGGTGTCTCTTGGAGACTGTTCTTCAAAATCTGAACTTTCGTATGGTGTTCCTCAGGGCTCTGTATTGTGTCTGATGTTGTTTAACATCTACATTAAACAGCTGGGAGAGATCATCAGGAGATTTGGTGCAGGGTGTTATCAATATGCTAGTGACACCCAAATCTATTTCTCCATGTCAAAATAATCAGGCGAAGGCATAACTTCCCTAAACGCCTGCCTGGAGGCAGTAATGGGCTGGATGAGGGATAACAAACTGAGGCTGAATCCAGATAAGACGGATGTACTTAATGTGCGGGGTTAGAACTTGGGAGACGATTTTGATCTGCCAGTTCTGGATGGAGTCATGCTCCCACGGAAGGAACAGGTATGCAGTCTGGGGGTGCTTCTTCTCGGTGAACCTCTCCCTGGTATCCCAGGGCTGAGGCGGTGGCCAGAGGTGCTTTTTATCAGCTTCAGCTGATACGCCAGCTGTGTCAATTTCTTGAGATGAATGACCTCAAAACAGTGATACATATGCTGGTAACCTCCAGGCTGGATTATGGCATTGTGCTCTATATGGGGCTGCCTTTGTACATAGTACAGAACCTGCAGTTTGTTAAGAATGCAGCATCTGAATGTTGGTCTCTGGGTCATCTAGAAGAGACCATATTACTCCTGTGTTGAAGGAACTGCAATGGCTGCCGATCATTACCTATAAAGCCCTAAACAGCTTAGGCCCTGGGTATTTAAGAGAACGTTTTCTCCGCCATGAGTCCCATCGTCTGCTAAGATTATCTGGAGAGGTTTGCCTGTGGCTGCCGCCAACCCATTTGGCGACTAGTCGGGAACGGGCCTTCTCTGTTGCAGCCCTTGGACTTTGGAATGTGCTCCTTGTTGAAATAGGAGCCTCCTCATCTCTGGCAACTTTTTAAAAGGCACTGAAGGCACATTTATTCACCCATGCTTTTAATTAGATTTATAGTTTTAAATAACTTTAATACTGGGTTTTAAATGCTTTTATTCTTTTAAATGATTTTAATTGTTAATTGATTTAATGTGTTGGGTAGTATAGAAATATTTTAATAATAATAATAATAATAATAATAATAAACAAATAAAGCTTAGGATGCAACTTTTGTGCTTTTGCAGTGTTTTTCAAGACAAGGTTGCAAACTGCAATGCAAAACTTGTGTGCACTCTATCAGCGTAGCTTGTTCTGGCCATAGAGAACGATGGGGAAACTCAAAACACACCATTGTTCCCCATGGGTAGCTCCTAGGGACACCAAAGTGGATTGTGTGGTAGGGCGTGATGGGTGCTACCTATTACCCAACCCAAAAAAGAAATGGGCATGTGGGTGGTTTTTTAACCAATATTTAAACTTTCCCCAAAACCACTCATTAGAAGGATCCTATTGGGGTTTGGGGGAAATGTTAAAAATTTGTTAAAAAATCCACTTGGCCATTTCTTTTGTGGGCTGGTTGATAGGTAGCACCCATCATGCCCTACCACACAACCCACTTTGGTCTTCCTAGGAGCTAGCTGTTTTGAGTTTCCCCATTGTTCCCTTTGGTCGAAACTCTAGAAACGTTTCGAGTTTTGTTTCGTCAAAACAACCGGGTTGACCGCTATTTCGGCAAAATGTTCTAGCCATCTGCATTTTGTTTCAAGTCCATTTTGTGCACATCCCTACAAAGTACAGACACAATCCAGCTGCCACTATCAACTAACATGACTAAGATTTTACTTTACAGTTGCAAACATGCGTAGGATATGTGCAAGTTTTTTCTAGAGGTCTTTGAGGCAACAACTTACAACAACTCTGTTAGGAGGCTATGCTGAGAAACAATTCTGTTAGGCAGGCTATCACCTTGTCTAACGATACCCAGTAGCAGTGATCTTCATGACTGATATAATAGATATTAAGTAATCCAAAAACCTTTGGTTTAAAATGAGAGAGTTACGCTGCTTTACATTTTCACCCGTGCTCTAAAAAGAATGGAAATTGCAAGTTAAAGTGCCCATCTTAATTTCTGCACCATATAAACTGTAAAGACTTTGTACAGTCTGGTATATGCTCTAGAAATGAGGCTCTATGCACTTTACAGTCTTTACAGTTTATATAGTACACCTTAATTTGCAATTTCCATTGTTTTTAGAGCATGAGTGAAAATGTAAAGCAGCTTAACTCTCATTTTTAAATGAAGGTTTTTGGATGAATGTGTATTCACTTTAAATCTGTACCTCATTTCCCCCCCTTTCCTTAAACACACACACACAAGTTATGATAATAAAAAATGACAAATGCTTTAACAACAGTGTCCAAAATTAATCTGGGATTATCTTCCCAGAAATTTCCCTAAAACCTCACAGTTTTCCTGCTTGATTTGAATTCCTTCAAGATGGTGTTATCAGCAAGACAGTGTAAAAGTTGTAGACAAGGGATGCACCCATTCACACACACAGGCACACACACACTGCACCCATTCGCGCGCACACGTACACATCCACACCCGTTCTGGCGTGCTCCTTCCCCAGCTCCCAGTCCCAGCTAGCTGACATATTTTGCCAGCTGATCTGCCCCCAGGGCTCAGATGGCCTCTGCATGTGTGCGAAGTCCTGGGGGCAGAGGCCATGGCAGGGAATGCTGGCTTGCCAGAGCCGCACCACAACGAGTGAGGGCTGCACGCCAGAAGGGAGTGGTGAGCAGGAGCGGCGGCAGGAAGGGGCCAGTGGGAATGCTGGCCACACAGTGTGTGCCATCTGAGTGCAAGGAGCAGGGCAGCTGGAGGGGCAGAGTGGCGAGGACAAGGAGGTCACAGCTACACTGGGCCAGTGCTGGAGGGCAGCCCCAAAAGGATTGAGTGGCCATTGGGCCAGAGGAGCAGGGTCGGGGCAGAGTGGTGAGTCAGCTACCATGTTTATTGTGGGCAGCACTCAGGGCACTGTAACCTCAAGCTTGCTACAGCACATACTCTGTTAGCACTAAAAATGCATTTTTCTGCCTATTAAAACCCAACTTAGAGGGTCAGTTATAAAGCAACAATCAGTTGGGTCTCAGGGGGATATACAAAAGGTACTTTTTGGGGCATGCAGTCTAAAGGCTGAAACTATGCAAGTGGACCACAATAGCACTTCCTCATTCCCCCTCAAATGTCACCAACCATTTAAATCCATGTTCAAAAGGAGAAAAACTTTAAACTACTCTATCTAAGTCATTTTCCAGTGGATCTTTACCAAATTTGAGGGGGGTATCTCGTGTCACCTAGCAGATGTGTGCTGGTGGCCAGGCAGATTGGACAAATGCTTTTGATTTGATTGCTTTTGATTTTTGATTGAGCAATAGAATCTTCAGGGCTTATAATGGTGGAACATTGAAAACACTCTCCAGGTTAACTCTACTGGCACAATTGTGCCAGTATAATAATATATAAATGTTTCAGAGGAGGAAGAGGAGGAATAGTCTACCTAAATTCACACCATCTTCCAGACATGCTAGGAAGGCAAAACTTGGCATGGTTTACTGCAGGGGTGGGGAACCTTGGCCCTCCAGCTGTTGTTGAACTACAACTCCCATCATCCCACTGTGGCTGGGGATGGTGGGAGTTGTAGTTCAACAACAGCTGGAGGGCCAAGGTTCCCCAGCCCTGGTTTACTGGCTGTACTTGACGAATTCACGATACATGGGCCTCAGCATCACTCTAGGCACTGCTATCAGTCACCAGTTCTAACTGGCTATGCCTGGCATTTAAACAGCATTCCAACAGCTAACGGCCAGCTACAAATGCTAGTAATTGCTCCTGCCTTCTCAGGGATGGAGCTCAAACTTGGGTGTTCATATTACATATTCCAGAAGAGGCTGCCACTCATGTTGAGGGATTTGGAAGATAGCAATATTGCTGTTCCAACTAATCAGCTTTTATAAATACATAAAAGGACTTGATCTTTTACAGAAAATGTTTATTTTTTTTGAAAAAAACCCCACCTCTATCTGACCATGAATCATCATAGATATCCTGCTTTCCCTTGACAAGTGACTTTTTATCTACTGCAGCTAGTCAAGTAGCACCTTCTTCCTACACCATTTCACATTCTAAAATTGGGAAAGCAGCTTCTTTTCTAGTATTAGTGCATTCGCCCACATGCACAGAAATGTCATGAAAGCATCTTGGCTTACTCTTAACAAGTTTTTGACATGCTGAGCCAATTAGTGACTACTGAGATAATGTATGTGAAACACTCTGAATGTTCAGGAAGAGTGCTATATAAATCCTCATTATTATTATTAGGAACACAGAAATCTGCTTAAAGTGGCATTTTCTAACCACATGCAGTTTTGTGTCACTGGGAAAAGAAAGATCACTGCCCTGAGCCCAGCAACTGAAAAGTGTGGAATTGTATTTGCAGCAAAGCAGAAGCACAAACCCAAGTACAACAAGTTACTCGCAATGTCACACAGACTCTCAATGTGGATGCACTGATGTTTGACACCACCCAATAGGTGCTTACACGTTATTACTGTTGATGAAAGACATAAATGCCCACCCCAGCCATGCCTGCATTATTTTGTTTGCATTTAGCATTTTTAACTTTTTATCATAACATTAACACTTCAAAGGCCAAATGCTCCCCTCTCCCATTATGTCCTTCAAGCACAGTAGTCCCTGTGCACCCCAAAGTAGGGGGATGTTCCTTCTGCCCACTGAATGACTCTTTTTGTGTGTGCATGAGCGTGTGCTCTGAGGTTTTTGTTCTGGTTTTTTAAGTCTACAGATAGACTAATAGACTGCTGGCACTGGAGCTTCTCAGACTAAAATAAAATGTGTGTTTTTTAAAAAGTACTGCTAAGGCCTTTGGTTAGAGATGCCCATTTACTCCAGTTCTTTGCAGCATCTATTACCCAGCCAGAGAAAGTGGAACCTAGCAGCATAATCAGAAATTGTGTTATCACACAGAGATGCAAAATTTCTGGAAATTTTGAAGCCATGGGGGGGAAAGCCATTAAATGTTATTAAAAAAACAACAAAACACCTAGAAAAACAGGAAGGCAGAACCAAAAACTGAGCTAAAAAGAATAATAGATTGGTTCAGGAAACTGTTTATTAGAGAATCCTAAACTATCAACAAAATCACTATAAACAAAGGAGGTTGAAGTCAGTTTTTAAGAAAATTGGAAGTAGTTTGAAGCATTGCTTCTAATGCTATATACATTCTGCCTCACATGCTTCTGGTCAAATTGGTTTTGAAGGTCTTAGAAAAACAATAAAGACAGACATGTCTAAAACTTACCAGGGACAGAAGTGGAAAGAGGGTGTGCACCATAGCAGAAATCGCTCAGTCTTCAGCTCTCTGAAAAATCTGTATACCAGCCCTAAATCACAGTGTGAACTAGTAGTAAATGTGGATACTCCATAAAAATTTAAAACATGAGCTGACATGAGAGATTGCTTTTGCAAAGGCTAAAAGCAACATCAGGTTGCTTTTGCAAAGGCCCGTTTAAATGCTTTCCCCTCACAAGTGTTATTAGGGAGATTTCAGAGTATACCACCCACGCAAAGATTCTGTCCATGCAATAATTTAGAAATAGAGAATATGGAGCATGTACTTTTGGTCTGTGGATTTTATGTTGATTTGAGACAAAATCTTATTTGCCCATTATTAATATCACAACCTAGTTGATCAGTTCAGGTATGTGCAAAATTTCTTTTATCTGACTCCAGGTCTGAGCTAGCTCTTGTCATAGCTAAATTCTTAGCAGCTGTGATTAAACATAGGAGGAAATTGATATCTTAAATGGCTGTTTTGTATTTAATGATATATCAAACTGCTGTTATTCTTTTGTTGTTTCTTGTTCTCTTGCTGTATTTTGGGTCTTTTGACCGTGACAAACACTGCTACATGAGGTAACTGTTTAGGGTAGTGAAATCTACAACATATTGGAGATATCTTTTTGGAACTCCTTACAAACTGTGCAAGTGGGTGACAAAATGGAAAATGTAGTGGTTCAATGTAAGCAAGTGCAAAGAGATGCATACTGGGGCAAAACCTCCCCCACTAATTTCACATATACACTGATGGGATCTGAGTTGTCAGTGACTGACCATGAGAGAGATCTTGGGGTTGTTGTGGACAGCTCATTGAAAGTGTCGACTCAGTGAATGGCAGTGGTGATAAAGGCAAATTCCTTGATAGGGATTCATTAGGAAGGGGATTGAAAATAAAAATGCTGATATTATTATGCCCTTATTCAAATCTATGGTGTGGCCACATTTGGAGTACTGTACACAGTTCTGGTCACCGTATATTCAAAAGGATATTGTAGAACTGGAAAAAGTGCAGAAGAGGGCAACCAAGATGATCAGGGGCCTGGAGCACCTTCCTTATCAGGCAATGCTACAGCATTTGAGGCTCTTTAGTCTGAAAAAGAGGTGACTAAAGGGAGAAATGATCGAGGTGTATAAAATTATGTATGGAGTGGAGAGGGTGGACAGCGGAAAATTTATCTCCCTCTCTCACAACACTAGAACAAGGGGACATCCCATGAAGCTGAAGGTCGGGAAATTTAGGACTGACAAGAGGAAGTACTTTTTCACCTAGTGCATAATCAGTCTATGGAATTGTTTGCCATGGGATGTGGTGATGGCCAACAGCTTGGATGGTTTTAAAATGGGCTTTGACAAAGTCATGGAGGACAGGTCTATCAATGGCTACTAGTCTGATGGCTATAGGCCACCTCCAGCCTCAGAGGCATAATGCCTCTCATAGGAACATAGGAAGCTGCCATATACTGAGCCAGACCATTGGTCTATCTAGCTCAGCATTGTCTTCACACACTGGCAGCGGCTTCTCCAAGGTTGCAGGCAGGAATCTCTCTCAGCCCTTATCTTGGAGAAGCCAGGGAGGGAACTTGAAATCTTCTACTCTTCCCAGAGCGGCTCCATCCCCTGAGGGGAATATCTTGCAGTGCTGCTCACACTTCTAGTCTCCCTTTCATATGCAACCAGGGCAGACCCTGCTTAGCTAAGGTAACAAGTCATGCTTGTTACCACAAGACCAGTTCTTGATACCAGTTGCAGGGGAGCAAGAGACAGGGCATGCCCTCACCTCTTGCCTATGGGCTCCCCAGAGGCATCTGGTGGGCCCCTGTGTGAAACAGGATGCTGGACTAGATAGGCCTTGGGCCCGATACAGCAGGGCTGTTCTTAATATATCTGAGAGGAACCTGGAACAAGTCAGGAGAGGAGTATCTCTACCATTCTCCAGCCCAAGGAGCAAGGCAGGCCAGAGGAAGGCCTTGCAACAATTCATGGGCAAAGAAGGGCCCTTTTAGTAAAGATGAGTGTGCCCTCTGAGGGCAGAAATGCATCTGGGATTTGAGAGTTATACTGTACATGACGCTATAGTATGCAGGATAGGAATTGTAATTAGGTATGTGCACAAAACTGGTTTGCCCAGTTTGGTTTGAATCCGAACCGGATTTGAACCAGGCATGTTCAGTTTTGGCACCCCTCAAGCTAGGCTCAGTCAGGTTTGAATTAGAATCTAGTTTGGCCCAGTCCAAGGGTGGTGGGGGGCAGTGAAATTTGTTTTAATGAGTAATGACTTGCTGCCACCGAGGCCAAAAAATGAGGGCTGAAATGGCCCCCAAAACATAGAGGACTGAAATGGCCCCCAGATGGGCTGAACCAGCCTAGGGAGACTCGGGAGGGGAGGCAGAGCTACTGAAGACCCCCACTCCCCGAGGCTACAGCAGCCCTCAGTGGCAGTAAGTCATTACTTAAAAAAAAAACCAAATTTTAACACCCCCCTCAACCTTGAACTGGGTGAAAACTGGCTAGAGAAGTTCGGTTCAACCTCATACCCCATTTGGTCTGAGGTCAAGCATCCGAACCAGTCTGGTTTGCACACCCCTAACTGTAACTATTCAGTACTTTCCACTCTCTTACATAAAACTTCTTGATATTACATAGTAGTTAGGCAGCATTTGAAAGAACAACGGGCAGGAAGGGACAACAGTATTTTAAAATCATGCCTTGTAAAGCATTTCTCATGCATCATTCCAAGAGAAAATGTTTCATAAGAGGTTCCCCCACTAAAATTCCATCTCTAGCCTTCTGGGGGAGGGAGGAAAACACTCTTTTAATGTAATTTTTCTGTCCCTCCTCCATCCCAGCTGACTCTTGGATTCGTTCACTAAGAACCCGTGTGAAGACAGTGTCTCAAGCATGTTGGATACGTCTTGAGCAGCAGCGTCTCTGGGCTGTATGATGATGTCATCCAGGTAGGAAAATAGCCTGACTTCCTTGAGCCTGAGATGGGCCACCAGCGGGGCCATCACCTTGGTGAATATCCTTGGCACCGATGATAGCCCGAATGGAAGCGCCCTGTATTGATAATGGTGTCCCTGATAGAAGAAATGCAGTAGACACCGGGAGTCTAGATGGATTGGGATGTGAAGGTATGCCTCTGTGAGGATGACTAATGCCAGTAGGTCCCTGTGATGCAGGTTTTCTGCTATTGAACGAAGAGTCTCCACTTGGAACCTCCTGTGCTTGACCCATCTGTTAAGGTACCTGAGGTCCAAGACCGCCCAAGATGTTCCATCTTTTTGGGGCACAGTGAATAAGATGGAGTAGATACCTTGGTGCTGCTGCTGAGGGACGAGTTCTACTGCGTTGATGGTGAGGAGGTGGTCTATTGCTTGTTGTAGAGCGGTGTGTTTTTGTAAGGATTTTGAACGCGGCGTTGGCATGAAGCGGTGTCGGCGTTTTGATGTTAACTCTATTCTGTATCTGTTCTTGATGGTGTTGAGGACCCATTTGTCAGTTATGGAGGTCTCTCATACGTGATACAATTGAGTGAGGCAACCTCCCACCTGGCCCGAGTCAGAAGGCCTGGCATGACTTGTTCTGCAGGCCAAATTGCTGCTTTGGTGGGTTAGGCCTGGCGTTGAGGCATTGCCGGTTCCATCCGGAACACTGTTGCCTGGGGTCTCTTTCGGTGGGACGGTAGCCTGGGTCAAAGGGCCAGAAGGGTTGGTTGAATCTCTTCATTAGGCGCTTGTCCTCTTTGCATATGGTAGAGGGCAGTGCCTCCTTATCTCTGGTCTCCACCAAGATGTCCTTTAAGGCCTCGCCGCCGAACAGCTTGGTGGCGGAGAATGGAACCAGGGCCAAGTTGGATTGCGAGGTGGGGTCGACTTGCCAGTGTTTCAGCCACAGTGCATGCCCGGCCACCACGTTGTTTGCCGTGGTATGGGCCCCGAAGCGCACTGCATCTAGTATTGTATCTGCTATAAATGCTTGCGCCTTTTGAATTTTTAAAAGTATTTGCCTCTGCCGGTGAAGGTCCAGCATTGGCGAATGTAACAGTTCATCTGTCCAGAGCAGGGTGGCCCAGGATAGGATGGAAGCTGCGATGGGCTCTTATGCAGAGGGATATACATTCTTTATTTTTCTTCAACTGAAACTCTAATTTCTTTTCAGTAGGGTCCTTAAGGACCAACTCCCCATCCCTAGGTAACACAGCTCCCGGCGTGAGAGCATCCACATGAGCATCCACAGGGGGGACTTGGAACAAGGTGGCCACTGAAGGGACAAAGCTGTAATGCTTATTGCCCAAGGTGATGGTATTTTTATGCATGGGTGGGGCTTGCCATTCCTGGTGCAAAACCTCTGCAAAAGTTTCCGGTAAGGGAAATCGGAGGTCTGAAGATGGTGTAGTGGGAAGCACCATAGACTCCCTGGAAGTGGTAGCGTGGTCTTTCAGGCCCTCATTTGTGAGGCCTAGGGTGTGGAGGGCTTTCACAAATAGGTTTGAGAAATCCTCTGGGGGAAACAATCTGTGGGAATTTGGAGCCTGTTCTACCTAATGGCCATTTGACCATTCCCCTTCTTCTTTTGAGTCTGCTCCAGGATCTGGCTCAGTAGGTACATCCGTGGGCAGCCCTGGCCTCACGGGCTCCTCTGCAGGATTGCCAGAGCCTTGGGGAGACAGGGGTTCTAAGGACCTGCCAGGGTGGAGATCGAGTGACTCATATTTGGATATTTCCAAGGAGTAAGGAGAGGAAGAGAGCCTTGGCGCTTTCCTTTTCCCTTTATGCAGCCTTCTATTATGGCTGCGATGGCATTTGTCCCTATGGCTCTTCTTCCTCCTCCTTTTAGGTGGAGATCCTGAAGAGACTGTTGAGCACTCTGAAGCCTCTGATAAGGAGGGGGAGGTGGCCCGATCTGCGCCTTGCCTGCTTTTTGTGATGCTTAAGTGGCAGGAGGCTGCCAGCAAACTAGTCCATCCATGCCTGCGTGCCTGGCATGTTGCGGGGAGAAGGGGCATTTGGGGCATTTGGCATGGGGATGGTGGGGTCTAGGGGCAAGGAATCTGCAGGCAACATTGGCCTTTTAAGACCAGCACTCACCTCCTCCTCGCTTGGATCCCGGTCTGGCTGGCTGGGCTGTTGCAGGAGGTGATTTGCAGTAGAGTCTCCTGCACCCTCGTCGCCCCCTTTGACCGCCTCCTGGGATTTGGAATCCTCCGCTGCTGAGCTCTCTGCCAATTCCGCCTCTCCAGTCTCCTTTCGTGCCATTTTCTCAGTGGGTGCCACTGCGGCTGCAGCGCGCTGTGAGGAGCTCCGGTCCTCTTCCTCCAGCACCAGGAGGTCAGGACTCTTGTGGGGTGGTTGCACCTCTTCATGAGTGCTCTAGTCGTCCGATCCGTGGCATGATGGTCCAAGGATGGGTCCATGGTGCCTTTGTGGCTCTCGCCGGTTCCCGACTTGGACCCGTTGGTCCATGGCGGGGTGGCTTGTGCTGTGGAGATCAGCATGCAGTGGCGCTGGGCTCCACCTGATGCTGCCAGCTCCGTCGTCCACCCTGTTGTCCATTTGGTTTTGAAGAGCAGAGCTTGCAAAATGCCAATACCTTGCGGCTCCATGGCAGGAGGCAGGGTGAAGCAGAAAAGAAAGGAGCCGGGGAACAGAGTGGAGCTGGGAAAGAGAGAAGGGCCGGAAGAAAGACAGACACAAGAGGGAAAATGAAGCGTCGGGAGAGAAGCTTTTTTTTTTTAAAGGAGGAAAGAAGAGTTGTGGGGGGGCAGAGGAAGCAAAGCTAAGAGATAGAGGTAAGGCTAAAGGATTGCTGATCCATCAACCGCGCTGGAGTGTAGCAGGACAAACTAAACTGGGAGGGGTTATCCTCCCGGGCCATTTAATGGCTTACAATTTGAATTAATGACATCCTACACTGGAGCATGCTGGTAAGGATAACCCATGTGACTGAGATGGCCTCACCCAGCAGCTGAGAAACACCTACATATTTGCAGATTTATCTGGACCTTCAGCAAAAGGCTTAAGTTTCTCTTGCTCAGTTACCTAAAATATGGATGCATTGAGATGTGCCCTATAAAAAGCATGTTAGCCCATGGTTAGATCCTGATGACTGATTCTAAACCATCATCTGAGGTATTTCTGAACTGTGTCAAATGGCTTCACAATTCACTCAAGAATCAGACTAAAAGCTAGGCCTTCTTGATCTGAGACTTGAGCTGAACCCCTTTCTAGAGTGTGGATAGGGACCATTATTCATTTTCAACTTAATCAGATCAAAACCACCCTTGTAAATAAGTCCACAAAAGTTAGACAGACAGACCAAAGATAACTAGATGCATGACCACCAGCTATGGCTGGTGAAATGGCTGCTCCTGAACAGTAAGAGAGGGAACTGAACACACTTAGTGATGGGAGATGTAAAGTAGCAGTGGAGACAACGGGCACCTGGAGGGAAGGGGAGGGGGCTGTCGACTGGCTAGAAGCACCGTGAGCCTCCCGCCAGTAAGCATGTCAGGTCCCTTCAGTCACTGCTGGGTACTTCTAGTCAGCCAGCCCGGCACCTGCCCATTTCCTCTTGTGCCACCTCACGTCTCCTGCTGGTAAGGGAGATCAGGTCCTCTTTCTTTTGATTTCTGCTGGGTACACTTAGCTGGTCAGCAGCTGCCTCAAGTCTCCCACCAATAAGGGTCCTGAGTCCCCTTTCCATCAGTTGGTCCTCAGCAGTGGTGGTCTCTTTCTGACTCAACTCCAAGTGCAACACTTCATTAGCTGCCACTGCTGACCACATATAATTACATGTATTTGGCCTGAAAGAATAAAAACAAGCAGCCTTTTGCAAGGCTTCCCTGCTTGATCACCTGGAAACAATTTTTGCTTGCCATGGGCAATCAAGTGTCTGCCCTAATTCATACCATGCAAAGGTTGTCCTCCATCAATAGTGTAGCTATTTTTCAAAATGAGGCATTTTTGCAGTGATGAATGCAAAAATGAATGCACTTTCCCTTCTCATTGTCTCCCTGGAAACAATACTGAGACAAGAGAGCCTCAAAAGTGCATCAAAAGCAGCACTTCCTTGGACAACAAGCTGGATCTTAATGGGCACTAATCATTTCTAGTGCGAACAGACCTCTGCATCCCAAAGGCTTCTTTGGGGATGTGGGGATTTGTATGGGACTTGGAGGTGCCTGTTACAAAAGAGCTGAGTACGAACTCCTGAGAAGTAAAATAACCTGCTTTCCCTCAGTGGCTTCATTGTTTTTCTTTTCAGTAAGTGATTGCTCTGCTGAGCAGTTGAAAGATTTTACACTTCTTTTGCAGATATAATCCACAGCAAGGTACTATTCTCTCTGGCATAAAGACAGCCATCTGTTATGGTAAAGATATTATGTTTATCAAACGATCCCCTAATCATAGCGGGACGAGGTTCCACCTTGTGTTTTAGCAGTTTCATAATTAAGGACTTGCTCTAGCATTTATCTTTCCAAAGAGTGGTGTTAACCAGAACTTTAGAGATGTGTCACGATCACAAAATCCATTAAAAACCACCCGGCTTCAGTGACTTTTAAGAGGTGTATTTCCCAGTGGTACTGCAAAGACTGATTAGTGTGTGTTTTATCACTAAAGAAACTAAGTAGGATTACAACATACATATGAACATACTGAGCTACCTTCTACTGAATAGGGGCCACTGATCTGTTCTTTACAGGCTGTGGCTTTCCCAAGATCTCAAGCAGAAGTCTTTCCTAGTCCTGCTATCTGAGATCCATTTTTCTATTTAAAATCTGTTTTGGCAACAAGTGCTGTAAAACACACACAATCTATTTCTACTGCAGACAGGATGGATGTATTCAAATATTACATTTCCCCATGAATCTCTGTGTGTGGCAAGGTCAGGAAAGGGTTAGGTAACATCTTCCTAGGCAAAACAATGGAACGGCCACCTGTTCAAATGACAAAACTTTAAAACCTTCTAAAAGGATTTCTTTAGTGTGGGATGCTAAATGCTTTTCTAAGAACAAAAATGCAGGGATTATGTGCCCAATGTACTGAGAGTTAAGATTATTTGTCCACACTCCAGTTAATCCTTGCTATACAGAGATTTACGATTTAAACAGATAAATTTGCTCCAGGCCCAAATTTGGCATAAGGTACATGGGAGCTGCAGCAAGGAACATTTAATTTCTACTGCACAACAACAAAAAATACCACCACCAGAGATTCTCTGAAATTAGGGTGATAGGAACCTTAAAAAGACACTTTCCAGCACTTTATAGATGAAAACAGGCATATACTTCTTTATACCAAGAATCTTTACCCAAGTTGCCCCTTACCCTCTGCACATTGCTAAAAACTCTACTATACCTCTTATACGTTACAAGAGCCTCTCTTCCACCGATTTAAAAGCCAGAGAATTTTTTTCTAATTGAAATTGAAAAATATAGTTATCCTACAATGTGTTATTAATAAATCAAAATATACTTCAGCAGCTGCTGTGAAATTGGAGTTTGTGGACTGCATGGTGCCTTAGTGTTCATGTGAATCCATAGCAGGGGTTTCCTACCTGTGGTACTCCAGATGTTGCTGAACTTCAACTCCCATCATCCCCAGCCACAGTAAATTGTCACTGGGGATGATGGGAGCTGTAGTTCAGTACCGTAGGTTGGGAACCCTCTATACTGGAGACAACATGCACCCATCCCTCAGTCAGAGGATGGGAACCTCTGGAGATCCTAGGGAAAAAACATAATCCCCAAAAGTGATGAACTTCAGCAACTCACACTAACCAAATTTTAATAAAGCACAGTCCTAGGAGAAGCCAAAGGCAGTTGATGCCCACTGAGTTGCCTCACCTCTCCCTCTGCTGCAGGTGAAAGGGCTGCTAACAGATTGCCCTGGGAGAGGAGGAGCCAATAGCAGTGTGTCCCAGCTGAGATTACAGGGATGGGTACCAGAACCCAAGAACTGTCCCTGGGCAAACAGGGATAGTTGATGTAGAAAGGGCAACCATCTATCTTGCCTTAATTTAGAAGCTATAAAAGTCAGAGGCCCCATTGAGCTGGACTCCTTGAAGCTAAAACTAATTCTAGGAGGGTTGACCTCATTCTTCATCTTTTCATTATAAAATTTATGCATATGATAGTTTAGAACTTCTTATCCATGTTGAAAGAAGGCCATGCATTTAGACTAATATTCTAGAACATTTGCTCATACTACAGTTTTTAAGATAGGCAACAATGTTCATCCTTATAAAAACTTAGCACAGAAATGCTAATAGTTAAATTGGTTTAACAATAATTCATTCTTCCCCAGGACTTCTGGGAGTTTTAGGAGTGGTGTGTGTGTGTGTGTGTGTGTGTGTGTGTGTGTGTGTGTGATGTCCAGGGGTTCTCAGCAGCCTCACAAACTACAATTTTCATTATTGGGGGGATGGGATATCATGGCAATTAAAAACCAGCAAACAAATAAGCAGGGGTGTACATGCTCCACACTAAAAAGTCTGCACCTAAGCAATCCAAATTCTGCACCTTACATAATTATTCAAACTGAGCAAATCAGCGTAATTTCTCTTTTTGAATTTATCTCCTTTATTTTTCTAGTTTGCATAATCTACGCAGGCTTTTCTTGCTGCGGTAAGGAAACTGAAAATCTTCGTCACCTCTCTGGCTTCTGAGATTGATTTCAGCAGGCATTGCCTGAACTTTCAACTCCCCTCTCCACTCACAGCCACAAGAGCTAGAAACTTGCTCTCTGTTGGGTGGTGCGGGCGGGAGATGCTGAGACTGGCAGGAAAAATTATGCACCACTACCACATATCCTCCTCCACCTTAAGTGGTGCAGTGGGGAAATGCCTGACTAACAAGCAGAACAGTTCGAATCCCTGCTAGTACTATATTGGGCAGCAGCGATATAGTAAGATGCTGAAAGGCATCATCTCATACTGTTCAGGAGGCGGCAATGGTAAACTCCTCCTGTATTCTTCCAAAGGAAACCACAGGGCTCTGTGGGCGCCAGGAGTTTAAATCAACTCGACAGCACATTTACCTTACCATACATCCTGCAAGTTCTCTCTGTGCCTGTGGAATCTCAGTACAAACACAATCCTGATATAAGGATGTAGAAGAGAAAGCCTACATAGACAGCATTTTCATCAACACTAGAGCGATTCAAGGAAATAAAAGGCAGGCTGTTCGTCTTAGGTATGTGGGGCAAAATCTTCTAAAGATTTAAAAAGAGTACCAAAATTGCAACTGGAGGACTATCAGAAACCATTCTTATAATAGATTGCAGGTAATAGTATTGATTTCTGTGCTGCCCCCACCTCCAATATAATTGCTATATACCTGATAGGATGGCTGCCCCAGGAAACACTACAATTTTTTTTTTAAAAAAACCAAGCAAATAACTATGTATGATATAAAGAGATTATTCAGGAATCTAAGTGTGGGGAGAAACAGCACATTGAAGATTTTAGTTTTCTCCACTTTACACACTGAATTGTTAAAGTGGTATTGGTTTTTAATTGCTTAATCTTTGTTGTGTTTAGTGCAATTGTTCAGCTACTGGAAGCCCTTTGTATTTTTATAATCTTATTTATATATTAATTCATGGAACTGTTTATCTGTTTTTTCATGTTTGTAAACTGAAGGTCTGTTGAACCTTATAAACTTGATTCCGATTTCTGCACTTAAACTTAGAATCAAAATATGGGCTAGCTTACATGGCTGGACTGTTTGTAACTTGAAGTACAGTATGCTCCAGTTTCAATCCTTAATTAAATATACGTTGGTCAAACAGCTCTGAATACTGTAGACTATAGACCTGACTACTGTAGACAAGAATATTGTAGTTAGGGACTTCCATACAAAGATGTCCACACTGTGTGTTCGTTCATTACATCTACATCCCATCTTTTGCTGTTTAAAAGCAAGGCAGGTAGGATTTTATGCTGCAGTAGTCTGAGAGTTGATGGGCCCCCTGTGGCTCATTTTAGTCACCAATGCTACTGCCTCTCCCAAGAGAGTGACTGCCAATTCCACCCTGGTGTGGAGCAAAACATCTCTGCAACTGCAACCATGACCACCCCCAATTCCCAAACCCCAACAGGTGCAGGGGCTAGAATGGGCCCTGGGATGAAAAGTGATGATGGGCCCCTAACACCCCCCCCCCGCCCACTACTTCTTCAGAGAGGTGTGACAGGGAGAGTGAAGAGCTAGCAGTCACCCAGTTGGCACGCCCCACTTTCTCAGGGGCCAAGGGACATTCTCCCCCTTGTTTAGTTGTAGTTACGTCTCCGCACAGGTGCAGTAAAGGGGGCATTGGACTGGAGGGGAAACGGGGAGAGTCCCAACAAGTATATCTGGGTCATCTTTGCATTGTATCTCCAGGAGACTGTACATGCAACAATATGTTTTCATTCTTGTAATCTGCTAACTGTAGGTTTTGTGGTCTTTAGGGAATGGTTACTTTAGAATCACTCTTCATCTTTATCTTGCAGACACCATCTCCAACTATCTTCCCATAGAAATAACTGAGAAATGCATCAGGTACTGCTGCCTCCTTTCAGCCCCTCCCCCCACCAAGCTGTGTGAGACAGTTAACATTTTTAAAGACATTTTTAAAAAACCCTGACCTGACTTTTTGCAAGTCTCTCTTCTTTTCTAGAATTTGTTATTCCATAATACCAAAGATATTTACCTCAACTATTATTAACATAATCATCAATAACACAGTAGTCAGAGCAATCTAATATTTTACATTCAGCTGTGTCTGATAAAGTCTTGAGTAACATTTTAAAACAATTAGAGATTTAAACAATTCAATATTAATTAATTAATTAATTATACATATTCTTGGTCCTCCAAAGAGAACTTAGTTGCTTTTATTTACTTGGTACTGTACAATCTAACACACAAACCAATCTTCCTATTCAAGTAGGCTCGACACTTAACAAAAGTTATGAAAAAAACAGAAAGGTAACTTAAGAAGAACTAACTCCAACCCTTTGGCTTACCAGGTAACTTAGCCCATAGTACTAACTTCCAAACAGATCACCGACTGAAACAGTGTAAAGAGAAACAGTCTTCAGTCCATAGTTCTGGGCATGGAATAGAACTGCTTCAAAAAGTTGGCTTCCCCCCGCCCCCTAATAAATGCCTTCTGCTGATTTAACCCAAGTGATGCATTGCAGATGCCTTCACTGACCAGGGTCCACAGATAGTATCTCTTCAGCTAAATAGGGCTTGATTTAGATAGAAGGGAAGCTGCACCCCTCTATCAGCCATTCATTTAAGATTTAATCGCATTGCACAGCTGAGGATTACAGCAGCCCAGCGCACTCACGCAATAAATCTATTGCCTTGCAGGCTTATTCATCCAGAATTTCTGCTGGAATGATCAAGGAGTATAACTCAGTTCCATTTGTTCCAGGTATGCAGTATTTTACACCTCAGAAGTATTGGTGACTACTATTGTAGGCACCTTTTAAGTTAGTGTTCTCTCCTGCCTGGTTTTTACCTGAAGGAGAATCATGGGCTGTTGGCTTCCTTGATGCAATCAAGCCCCCCGTCAGAAGAACTCAGCGCAGTATGCAGAAACTGATCTTGACCACACATTCCAGGACACAGAAACAAAAAATTACTTAATCGGTACTTTTCTGTTGCTGTTCCTTCTTCCAAACCCCTTAATAGATTCTCTCCTTTGGCATCCAGGCAGGAGTTCTGTATAGCTGAGTAGTCACTGATGCAAAGCGAAGCAGTATGGATCTGGCAGCTCAACAAGCCAATGGCTCAGTTTTATCCTCTCTCTCCCTTGTACAGCAAAAATCACAGAAATAGGATTTGCATTCAGTGAATGAAGTTGGAAAATAACAGCTTAAGAACTTTTAAGCCTGTAGGCAAATGGTGCAACAGAGACACCAGAAACAGAGTGTGCTTTAATGTATAGGGATGAAAGACTTCCAAGGCCATATCAGGTTCCTTTCCACACACATACTTGTAACGCCTCACATGGTCCCACACTAAAGTCTCACACCCTGCAGTGAGGAAAGGGAGAAAAATGCCTGTTACATAGCAAGCTGCCACCTACTGAATCAGACCAGGTCCACCTAGCTTTTGTCTACACAGACTGGCAGTGGCTTCTCCAAGGCTACAGGCAGGAGTCTCTCTCAGCCCTATCTTGGAGATGCCAGGGAGGGAACGTGGAACCTTCTGCATGCAAGCAGGCAGTTAGGGGCTGATCTCAGGACTTTCCTAACCCATAAACATCAGTATCAAATCTCAACTTCCGATCTATCCCACCACAAACCACTGGTTAAAAAGCACCAACTTAGCAGACTGATCAATGCCTCAAACCTTCTTCCATTCTCTCTCAGCACTATCCCACACCATTCCAGAGTACTAGAACCAGGAAAAACAAACAAACCCCTCTGTCTCTCACTCTCCATCACGGGTACAATTTTTCCATCTTTAGGTTCAGTGTACCAGTTTTCAGCTCCATCTCAATGCAGTCAAGTCCCAGTCAGAAAAGTGCTGCATACAGCACTTGTAAACACACTGATTGTAAACATATTCCAAGACACAGGAAAAAAGTATTACTCAACTAGGACTTTTCTGTTGCTGACCGTTCTTCCAAATCTCTAGATAAGATTCTCTCCTTCAACATCCAGACAGCATGCTCCATTCCAGCTCCACTCAATTGGCTAGTAAGACACTGCTGGACTGCATGCATTACGATAGCATGGGAAAGAGTCAATGCAATAGGTCAGGCCTCTGGAGGAACCTGTAAGAATCCAGCTCAGCAGCCTCACTGGCCATTCAAAATGATTTGCTTCTAAGACAGGGATGGGCAACATTTCAGAAGTGCACACAAAGTATTCAGGGCAGCTCAAGAAGGGGTGCTGCTCAAAGCAAAGCTGGCATCCTTGCCTCACTAGTCCCGCTCTGTCCCCTGCATCAGCTGGGCCTTGATGCTCCCCTATCCGCCACATCACTGGCCACATCCCCAGCCACTGGATTCATTGCTGGGCTGGAAGCCCCACATTGATCCCCACCTCTCTTCTTCCTGGTAGTGTTCAGCACTGTACTTCAGTCAGTATTAAGAATTGCCGGCTGGTCTCTTACTCTATCCTTCAGCAAATGTTTTGCCCCCCTCTGTTTTGGGAGCAGAAAAAGCAAAGGAGTTAATTGCTGGGGGGGAGACAATGCTCACAAGCAAGACCAGCCACTATGATGCCCACTGCCTGCCTCTGGCTGGTGTGTTGCTTCATGCTGTAGCAGGGAGAGGACGTCCAGGTTCAGCAACAGCAGCCTCTCTGGCTCTGCTGGCTGGTTCGCTCTATGAGTTCAAGAGAGACAGACAGCTGGCACAGCCAAGAGAGACCGCCAACACCGATCCTAGATGTCCGATCCCTGCTACAGCAAGCAACACCACACACGAGCTGGAAGTAAGCAGTGGGCCTCATATCAGCCGGTCTTCCTAGCAGTGTGAGTGCCACTCAAAATCATTTCATAGGCCACTTTTGGCATGCATGTCATGGGTTGCCTACCCCTTCTCTAAGAGATTATAATGAGCTACAGAAGGATTAAGGTGACTTCAATTTTGCATGGCTTAAAAAAAACCCAAAAAACACCCCCCAGAACCTCAGCTGCTTAAAATCCATCAATGTGTTTGATGCTCACAAAAATGTGTTTTTGCTCACAAAGCAAAAGTACACATTGTCACTCAGGATACACAGTTAAGGCATTACTAAAGTAACATGTTAAGTGAAGCAAGAGCACATATTCAGGGTAAGAATAGAAAAAGTACCTTGCAGGTTTAAATTTCACTTAGTCCAACATTCTTTGCAAGAATTCAGCAACCACCAAGTGCTAGGTAGCCCACTGGATATTGGCTAATGGCCCACAGTCTACCTTCTGCTCACTCTCAAAGTCCAGGAAGCCATAACAGCAGCAAACTCTGTCTAACACTTAAGATGGTTCTTGTATTATTCAACAGCCATCGTGGTGTAGTGGTTAGAGTGCTGGACTAGGACCGGGGAGACCCGAGTTCAAATCCCCATTCAGCCATGATATTTGCTGGGTGACTGAGCCAGTCACTTCTCTCTCAGCCTAACCTACTTCACAGGGTTGTTGTGAGGAGAAACCTAAGTATGCAGTACACTGCACTGGGCTCCTTGGAGGAAGAGCGGGATATAAAATGTAAAAAATAAATGTAAATAAATAAATAACACCCCTGCTCTTGATGCTGAAACTGCCATGAGACCAACCAAAAACTCCAATGAGGGTTCACTGTGATAGAAGGATGGAGGACACTTTTGCTGTACATATCCTTCTCACATAAGGAATACAATCCCAAAGGATTGCATGCCATGACACAGCTAATTCAACTGTAAGCAGAGACTCAGCTGCTTCCTTTACTAAAAGCCAAATTACATGCAACACAGGAGATCAGTTATTAGCTGGTTGTCTGAACCTAATCATGATACGACAGATGGGGGGGCAGGTTAACTCTTCCCCCTTCGCCATATTCTCAACTTACATCCTGCTTAAAGTTGTGTTTACCTCATAGGGAAAAATATATAGGGATAATACAGGTGTCTTATGTTTTTCCCAATGGAGCAAGCAGTGATTTTGAAGTCGTAAAACCACCTTAAGTGATGCAGCGGGGAAATGCTTGACTAACAAGCAGAAGTTTGCCAGTTCAAATCCCTGCTGCTATTATATTGGGCAGCAGCGATATAGGAAGATGCTGAAAGGCATCATCTCATACTGTGCAGGAGGAGGCAATGGTAAACCTCTCCTGTATTCTACCAAAAAAAGCCACAGGACTCTGTGGGCGCCAGGAGTCGAAATCAACTTGATGGCACACTTTACCTTTAGGAGATTTAAACAGGGTGGAAGAATAGCACTGTAGTCCTAAATAGATCCCACCCCCTCCAACTAGCAACATTACTTACAAAACACACACACACACACACACACACACACACACTGGAGGGGGGATCCTGATTGTGTCTAGCTGTTCCCCTCCAAGTGGCAAACCAGCTATTTTGTAGTTGGTCTCCTAGTCTCATGAGTTAGCTACCTAGGCATATGCTCGGACATATCAATTGCAACCACAACTACCTCAGTTTGACTAGGATTTAATGAGAGCCAGTGTGGTGTAGTGGTTAGAGTGCTGGATGAGGACCGGGGAGACCCGAGTTCAATCCCCATTCAGCCATGATACTTGCTGGGTGACTCTGGGCTAGTCACTTCTCTCTCAGCCTAAGCTACTTCACAGGGTTGTTGTGAGGAGAAACTCAAGTATGTAGTACACCACTCTGGGCTCCTTGGAGGAAGAGCAGGATGTAAATGTAAAAATAAAATAAAATAAAATAAAATAATAATATGAGCTTGATTGAGATTATTTATAATTTGGTGGTTAATCTTAGCTTGATCTTGGGCTGATTCAAGTCAGATGACCCAACAAATTCTGATTTGTAGGGTAGGGAACACAGCTTTTCCCACAGGTTTTGCATTCTCAACTGCCCATACTACTTCTACTCAGATGCCACCAAAATCTTGGATAAACAGCTCCAAGTGTTGTCTAAACCTGAAGCTGTTCAACTGGTTTATACAATCCATTTAAAACAGGATGTGATGGTTTAATCTTGGTTTCACATACTCATTTAACAGTTAAAACCAATTCAAATTATGCACGAGGCTGTTTACATGACTAATCAAGATGTATACAAAATAAGTTCAGGTTGCTCTATTTTCCTAGCACGGATGATATTACAGTGAAAGGCAGTTCACAGCCAATGACAAAAGGCCTGAGTCAGGAAGCAGAGTTTCAAAGGAGCTATAGGCCAGGTCTCGATGGAAGAGATCTGGGCTGTATAGTCCGAGTCACTGACTGATGTGGTAAGTGTTCTGAGGTGCTGGTCTCTCAGAGGATTTGAATACTATTTTGCTTGTGGAATCAAGCTTCGTGTCCCAATGCAATGAAAAAAAGAAGACCATGGAAAAATTGTAGAATACACTCAATGCATTTTCAATCACAGATAACTTGTGGCCCTTCCTCAGGGCATGTATGTATATATGTATGTATAACTATATAACTATATAACTAGTACAATCTTTTGCATGTGAGAATTTTTAAAAAGCATGTTTGGAATGTAGCACACATTTCAGACTTACCTGTATCAAGGTTTGCAACTTCCATTTTAAAAATCTATATTATTAATTCTCCTGGGTGCGCCTTAGATGTGTGTCCCAGCGCCCAGCTGATTGGCTGGGCGGCGAAGGCACCTGATTGGCTGAGGCGCACCCAGGAGGCCAGATGCGGTGGTGGGCCTGGCTGCAGAGGCAAGCGGCGGTGGCGGGCCCGGCCGTGGAGGCAAGTGGCAGGCCACGGAAGTGGCACTTGGCCCGGCGGCGGCACTCAGCCCGCAGTGGCGGGCCCAGCAGCGGAGGTGGCACTTGGCCCAGTGGCCGGAGACTAACCAGAAGGTGGGGGTGGGGGAGAGATAACCGCCGGCCCCAAAGGGCACACAGATGCTCTGTGCGGGGTCAGTTAGTAGATTTATATTTTTTGAATGCTTCTATGGCATTCAGTAGTCTTTCTGTAGTGCGCTCATTCATGGAGCATCCCTTTTGCTGGCTTCAAAGGCCATTTAACATTAGTAGGGAAGTCATACAAAGCCTAGCCATCTCCTCTCCTTTTGTAGCATTTCAAAAGTTTTGCATGGTAGCTGGCTTGTCCACATTCCAAAGAGAATGTGACAACCTCTACTGTGACAACCTCACAAGGGAAAACCATGCTGTGTACTAGACCTTGCCCACTCCGAGCTTTCTTCTTACTCCAGAGTAGGCTTCTACCAGTTTAGCAACATGTTTGCAACTACCTGATAAAGCCACCTGGGGGTGGGGGAGGATAGATGGAGGGGAGGAACTGACCCAGCTTGTTTACTCCGACTCAAGCTGTTTTCCCCTACTTTCTGTTTTATCCGGTAGCATGAGAGGAACAGCAGCAGCAGCAGTGTAGGAGGAGCAGGTTTCTAGACAGCAACTCCTCTAGTCAGAGCACATCTTCAATGTAAAATGTTTTGTTGGGATGGACAGAGAAAGAGGAGAAAGCATTAAAGACAGGCCAAGCATGAAAAGAAAAAACAGGACTTCTGCTAACTTATTTATAGGTTTGTATAATCCAGAGAGGTCCTAAACTTCAAGCATACTCACACCATAGGGGACTGTGCCTCCTTCCACGTAGGAACCACTGTTCCCTCTAACAGGGATTTCCAGATGTTGTTCACTACAACTCCCAGCGTCCCCAGCTGCAATGGCCTTTGGCTGGGGATTATGGGCGTTGTAGCCAACATCTGGGAAACCCTGTTAGAGGGAACACTAGACACTTTTCTAAAGGCAGTAAGATAATTCTCTCCAGATCTTTTTATTGCATAAATTAAAACATAGAAAAAGGGAATTGCAACAGACGTTTCAATGTATATACATCAGCTTCAGTGTTCTATATCCCACTGTTTAAAATCCACACTTATATCCAAGACTTTCCCACAATCTAATTAAATACCTGGGTACAGCAAGTAGTAAGACGGTTTAAAATTCCACTGCATAGGGGAAGGTGGAAGAGGAGGAAATAGTTTTTTCAATCAGCTTCGAAGAGGTGGAGAAAGGAATCCTACCTCTAATTACAGAAGTCTAATGAGCAATGTTCTCTTACAGATAGATGTGGAGTCTTAGTGACTGTCTCTGAGGTGACACTTGCATAACCAGGGTAAAGCAAGTGAGAGATGGAGTGCACATTTGAAATCCTAATGTCTCCAGAAGCCACTCCATTCACACTTGCTAGACATAACCCTTCTTAAACAGTGGTTCCAGAGCCATATCAATGTCATATAGGCTGTGGCCTGAAGGCAAACCTATTCCATATGGGGCCAGACAGGAAAAACAATTTTAGGACAGCTAAAGAGAAAAATCTGGAATACTGAAGATGACATCATCATCTTAAAACACGGCTTTTCTTCATGTCACTTGCCGCCCCCCCCACCTCCCTGGATGCAGAGAAGACTTCATAAGATCTCTCCTGCTTAGCCTATCCAACAAGTCACAAGCAGATTTTTTAACCATCAAAATCTAACAGATCTAAATATACAAATGCCATCACCACTACTAATTAACACAGGGCACAATCCACCAGCTAGACCAACACTCCAGCGGAAGCTTTGCTGAAATGAACAGGAACCTCACAAGAGCACTACTGAGCAGTTGCTTTCAGAACCGTAAATTAAAATATTGGCTATGCAATACTAAGAGTGAACTGTCAGCTAAAAGGGAGCCCTTTCACTCCCCTAACTGGGCAGAGAAACATGTGGTGTTTCTCTTTATTTAGCAGGGGGAGAGTAACTGGCCCTATGCACCCCCAGCACAATACCTCCAGGGACTGTTGCTAGTATCTATCTTACATTTCTTTTAGATTATGAGCCCTTTGGATACAGGGACCCATCTCATTTATTATTTCTCTATGTAAACTGCTTTGGAAACATTAGTTGAAAGCGGTATATAAATATTTGTGGTTGTTTTTAATGAAGGTTTCTTGTAATGCCCCCAAATGACAAAGATGCTGCTACAAATATTTAAAAGTATCCCCAAATATTAACTACACATATTATTACTAATGCTAGGAATAGCAGAGTCTGGCTGTGTAAACAGAACTGAAATAATAAACATCATTTATAGCATCTACAAAATGTGCAATCAGAAACCATTGCTAACAGCAGGTGGATCGGTGCAAAGCCCCTATCTCTTTTTCAAACACAGATTTACATGGATTGTGAAGTTCAAGGAGACTTTGGGAATCTTGCCTTTATCTCCAGCACAAAGGCACAATGAGTAGGATATTAAGCTCCGATGTGGGCTGGACTAACAAATATTAAGTAACTTGGAAGTGCCAAGTAGTTGATTCACAGCGCTCACTCTCCCACTTCTAGCTGGAGCTGTTAGTCCTTAATGAACATTTGGAATACACAAAAGATGAGAAAAAGGTAAACTCCTTCAAGAGGCCACTGTCATTAATTCCCCTTCCCAAGGACTCATGTTTTTAAACTGGCTGTCCCTCATTTGCAACAATTACAGCTGCTGAAAGCACAAGGGAATCCCAAAGCCTTGTTTTATCTTCTTTCCAATTAAAGAGAGAAGGAAAGACATGCTGTGTTGTTACTAATTACAGCTTCATACTGGTACGATTTTTCTTCCTGGTTACCAAAGCACCGATTAAAGAGACTTTTGCCTCATCAGCTCTCATCCCTATGACTTGTAATAGATTCTGGGGAATAACTTTTCCCCACTAAAAACTCCAACGATTCTCCATAACAGAAGCACAGAAAATGAGAATATTATTTCCTAATATGACTGCACCTATTGAATGTGTGAGCCGACAGCCTTCCCCCTGCCCCACTTCCATGTCAGGCAACTCTGGCTTGTTATGGAGAGCACCCCAGCATAAGCAGGCATTTGGTGCCACAGAGGAAATTGGCCTCACACTGGAGCAGATGGCGATGCTGTGCAAAAGCCACCTGGAAAACAGGAGGCTCCTGTTCTTGAGTCATGTGGGTCCCCAAGGAAGTCTGAGTTCCTGGCAGACAAAAGAAATGCTAATATGCTAAATTAGGCACGTGAGGCTGGAAGTAGCTTTCAACATATTCAGACATGCAATCAAGGCCAGGAATCTAAGCTAGGTATGTACTAGACTGTGGACAACAGAGCCTTTTTATCCTGGTCTTTCTCTGAATGAACACAACCTTCTCAAGGTCTGGTCCCCTGAACCTGTCTTTAAAGCGGATAGTTTTCCCACCTCTGGAACCCTGCAAAGGTCAAAACCCTATCAGATTCAGTCTCCTTTAGCCTTGTGGGCTTGCTGTGTTCCTGAGAAGAAAATTCCTGAGTAGTAACAAAGTTTGCTGCAGCAGAAACCCAGTGGTACTAGCTACTGCTCCAAATAGACTCCTCCAGCTGAATACCTGCACTGCATCCACCCCCCTTTCCTCTCTTTGAGCTGAAATCACTGGCCTGCTGGGCCTCACAGCTAGAACACTGGATCCCGGGATTCAGGCTCACTAAGCTGAATTCACTAAGCTCTGAGTGCTCCTTATGTGGGGCAGTTTAAAGGACACCCTGCTTTGCACTACCCTGGGCATACTTGGCAACCCCTTTTTGAGTCCCCTGTCTGTGTGGGCTTGCCCCACAGCCTCCTGAACAGAAAGCCCAGAGAGATTTCTGAGACTCCTAAAAAGAAGCCCCTGAGGCTGGGTATTCTCTTTATGGGCTCGCTCCAGGCTAACCCCTGCGCCTGACTGCCTGAGGATACCCATCTCCCTTTTTGCTGCTCTGTAAGCTCACAAAGAGCCACAGAAAAAGCAGGTTGCCTACCTGTAACTAATCACCCTTCAGTGGTCCAGGGTGTTCACACAAATAGGACTAACTGAGGCAGCTGCTGCATGTGCTCATTGCCTATTTGTGTGAATACCATCTGGATCACATCAAGGGTATCACACCAAAAACCAGCCACTTCTCCTTGCCTACTTTGGCAGAACCTTGACGAGGTACCCCTCCTCTGTTGCACGTGACACAGCAGAAAAGATACCCAAGGAATCTCTCTCTCTCGCCTTCCTTTTGTCCACATTCAAAACACAAGCTATTCACTCCCCCTTCATTCCTTCTCTAGCCAGGAGCTGCCTTCTCTCCTATAACAGGTCAAGGTTGCCAAATACTACTGTTCACCTTGCACTTCTCTTGTATAAACAAACCTTGCTTCTTGTTTCAAAGAGCCTTGTCTCAGAGTCTGTTGCTCCTCTTTGGTGCTCTAATGACGGCATTTGCCTGTGTCCAGTCTGCAATCCTTTGTTATACACACTTGTAAGTTCGGTTTTTGAGCCAATTCCCCCAAGTAAACACTTGTCTGAGCAATTGTGGTAGCAAGGGATAGGAATCCCATGTCACAGATGTACAGATCTTATGAGATGAAGTACTGGAGGAAATGCAATAGCAGGGGAAAGATAAATAAAATGGGTTTTACAAAGGAGTGGCTATAAAAACTGGTTATGTTTCAGTATGAAGTTTATTGAACCAGCCAGAAGATACACAAGGGAGATGCATAGCAAGTTTACAAACCAGAAACTTACTTCTGAATCTAGAAAGATCATTAGAATAATGCAGAAATATGAGGGTGGTGAATATTTTGATCTTGTTTATAAGCATGTTTTGCAAAAAGTACCTACACATATAAATTATTTGTAATTTAGTGATTTCCCCCAACCACTGTAGAATTGGTTATACATTGGATGGGAGCATGTATTTATTTGTTCCTTATACCATAACTAATTATTCAAAAGGATCAACAGTGAGCTTACTCTTTATAAGTTTATTTGTGAGCCTAATCCCAAATTTAAGATAGGGCAAGTGTTCTCACTTAATCTTCCCCCAAACTTGCAATCTTACTGTGTTCAGTGTTTGTTTGTTTTTTAAATTAGTGGATCATTTAAACATATGACCCCTGAAGTAGCACAGTCCCAATAAGGCCACATGAACAAGGTCTCTCTGCATACACAGACTGAGTCAGAGATAAGCTGACTCCTCTAAAGCCAAATTCATAGTGCTGTTTTTGCGGCCATTAATACTGGCTGGCCATTTCTTTTGTTAAGGAAGGTACTAGAAGCTGTTCTGGCTGGTAATTCTTATGAGTTAATCACTGGTCGATAGGCAAAGAGGCCCAGAGGGTGCTTCTGAATGCTGCTAATGGTTCAGACTATCCTGAATGGGCATGATAGAAAGTACTTACCCAACCTGAGAGGAGTGTGAAGGTGACTTCACTAAATCTCCCCTCCCAAGGCAAGATGTGTGTCAAGTCAGTGCAAAGAAAGAGCAGGCAAGCTGATGAGAGGGAGAGAGACAGAACTGAGATCTGAAAGCCCTGAATGTGGCAACCAGGCAGGCACCCCTGCTAACTGAGCAACCTGGATACACCTTTCAAAGTGGTGAGTCTCTTATATTTAGCAGGGAGAGAGCAACTGGCCCTATCCAACCCCAGCACAGCATCCCTCCAGTGGCTCTTGCTGGAATCTGCCTTATGTTTCTTTTTAGATTGTGAGCCATTTGGGGATGGGACCATTTTATTTATGTATAATTTATTTTTCTATGTAAAAAATAGATTTTGAGATCGCTTTGAGAGCTTCGGTTGAAGAGCGGTATACAAATATTAGTTGTAGCAGAAGGCCAAAGCACCTTTTTTGCTACTTTCTAAAGATCTGATGTAATCTGTTGCTGATGTTTAGGAATGTTTTGCTACCTTTCACCTTCATCCAATTCTCATCTGGTATAGTTGTTTAAATAAACCAAAAGATTACAAAAAGACACCATGTCTGCAATTATCTCTCCTCCAAGGGAAACCAGAATCCAAGGCACGATGCAAATGCCTGGAAATTCTCACTGCTCAGAGAAGTGGGGAAACCAAAGCAGTGTAACAGCTAAGCAGGAATTTGAACCCAGGACTCCACATTCCAAAATGAATAACCTGGGCACTGGACCATACATTAATATATACATAATAAATCCAGCTCAAAAGTACAAGACATAATGCTTGTTTATTAAGACAAGCCAGATTTTTCTTCTGTGCATGTTGATGGAATGGGAAGCTCGGCATCGCAATTTATCTCCTGGCTATTTTATCTGCCCTCTTGTGCTTTCCAGCATTTGGTGTCCATTCCAAAGCTATTTTAAGTGCAGCTGTTGCCTGGACTGCTCGTAGCACATGCTGCTGACTGCCATCTGTTTCTCCTTTTCGCTTCAGTCACGTCCAGTGCTCTCCTTCATGAGATCAACTCCTATTGTAACTTTTTTTTTGAAGGGACACTTAAGTGTTCAGGTCACTGTGAAGAATGACTTTTAGCCAATGAGAGATTCTCTCTACTAATTCTAGACTAAAACTAGTGGAAAACAGTGAGTGCAATCCAAAGTCACAGACTTTTACCTTCAAGTCATGAGTTATTCCTTTTGTTCAAGTCCCTTCTGTTCTTTCCAATCTTGCACTGCCACAGTGCTGCCTCTTTAGCTACAAAAATTTGTGTCCAATGATATCCAATGTATTGTTAGCACTGCAATAAATTATATAACCAACATAGGTCCAACAAATTATATAACCAACAAATTATATAACCAACCTAGTGGTTGATTAACCAACATAGTGGTCTGTCCTCTCAGTGAACTCCCCACCATCAATCGAGTTGTGTATATTAACAAGATGAACATTTTACTTAATGGAATTATACCTTTTCTGATGAAGACCAGAGGCGCTCTTACCCCTGGACCTTGCGGACCTGTTCTGTGGCCTCCAAGGTCCAGGGAGCGCTCCAAACTCCCAGGGGGCCCTCCTGCCGGCACCTCACCCTGCTGCTGCCCCGTGGCGCCGAAAGGTTCAAGAATTCTAGTCACACCATGTGCGCGGCCTGGTGTCAGGGGCGCAACTATAATAGGGCAAGGGGAGACGGTTGTCTGGGGGGCCACTGCCTTGGGGCCCCCCCCGAGGCAAGTCACATGACTGACTCCCCCAGCCACGCACCTGCCCGGGCTTCCTTCAGTTGTATTCATCCTCCGAAATTGATGTGAGTGTTAAGTCCTGGAGCTACCAGAAGAGTATGTCTTCCTCGAGTACCATTAAATGACTTGCATCATCCACAATTTACAAAAACTTTTTAAAAAATAATTATATATAAAATGTACTATGTTTTTTGTTACCAGTATTCAGCCTCATTTAACATTTCTTTACTTCATGAGCTGAGCTTCCGTGAGGGGGGGTGCATTTTAAAATCTTGTCTCTGGGCCCACACCAACCTTGCTACGCCCCTGCCCGGTGTAAGGGGTGTGGGGGTGAGCCGAGCAGACCTCCCGCACCCCTGTGGTGGCATTGTCATTGTTAGTGGGTGGAGCAGGAGTGGCCACTGGACTCGACCGTTCTGCACAGCATCCCTTGAGAACCGCGAGGAAGCTCTGTTGCACCTGCTCAGTTTAGAATAGAGAGTGTTGCAAGCCCGTTTGCAACACTCTATTGTAAATTTAGCAGATGTGGCGGAGCTTTCTTATAGTTCTCAAGGGCCATTGGGCCAAACAGTCGAGCCCAGCAGTCACTCCTGCTCTGCCCGCCGACACTGACACGGAGTTGGGGGAAGCCTGCTCGGCTCACCCCCCACACCCCGGCACATGGCACAAGTAGAATTCTTGGACTTTTCAGCGCCGTGGGGCAGCAACAGGGTAGGGTGGTGGCAGGAGCCCACCCCCCCGGATTTTGGAGGTTAAAAAAATGCAAGTTTAATTTTTTAAAACAATTATTGTTTTAATTTTAACTCACAGTGTGGGGGGGGGGCTCCGAAGCCACTCAGGTCCAGGCACCAAAATTACCTAGGTACGCCCATGAAGACAACAGCTTAAATGCATACCAAAAAATGTGTCATAAACCCACAAAAATCACTAAAATTGCCAGAAGCCTTGTAGGGAGGAAGAGGAGGCTTTAACATCTGCTTCCCAGAGACAGTGGCTGCCCAGTGGTGAGAGCCTGAGTGGTTACTGCCGGCTGTTGTCAGCTTACCAGCCTGGGTGCACCCTAGCTTGTGGGGCTGTGGTTGCCCTGCAGGTGAGTATGTGTGGGATTGGGGCCACAGGGGGTGAGTCAGCAGTTCTTGAGGGTCAGCTGCTCAGAGTAGCCATCTTTCTGGGCTTATAAAAGGACTGCTGCACTGTGGCGGCAGGCACGCCACTGGTGGGTTTGCCACCGAAGGGGTGACACAAAGGGGGTTTCCCCTTTGGGGGAGCCACTTCGGGGAGGCAACGAGGGTAAGGGCCTGCTGATATCTTTTGACTTCTGTTGTTTTTGGATCCTGGGTATTTCAGATGTGTCATGGTTTGTCCGGGGATGGGGAGACAGGGGGTGTGTCCACTGACTGTGAGATGGCTATTCTGGTGGTGGCAAAGAAGCGATTCTTTTTGGCCCGTATTGCGTCCGCTAGTTGAGGTCCGGCGGAGTTGTCCAGGGTTGTGAGAGGGCTAGTGAGTGCCCCTCCTCCCTTGAATCAGAATCTGGAACCATTTATTACCCGCTGTGATGTGTTTAATGATTTCTTTATGGATAAAATCTCTCATATTCGGGCCAACTTGGATTTAGACCCCGCAATTACTGCAGCGTCTGAATTGAAGGTGTCCAGTGGCTCCTCTTATGTGGTTAAGCTGGATAAGCTGGATCAGTTTCAGTTTGTGACTCGTGAGGATATGGACAAGCTGCTTGGAGTGATGCGGCCTACCACCTGTTCTCTTGACCCTTGCCCAACGTAACTAATACTATCTGGCAGGGAGGTTGTTGTAGAAGGCCTAGTAGAGATCATAAATGCTTCTCTGAGGGAGGGCAGGATTCCTCTTTGTCTTAAGGAGGCAATTATTAGACCACTTCTGAAGAAGCCTGTCTTGGATTCCTCAGAGTTGAGCAACTATAGGCCTGTCTCCAGTCTTCCGTGGCTGGGCAAGGTAATTGAGAGGGTGGTGGCCTCCGAACTCCAGGCAGTCTTGGATGAAACTGATTATCTAGACCTGTTCCAGACCGGCTTTTGGGTGGGCTATGGGGTGGAGACTGCCTTGGTCGCCATGATGGATGATCTCCAGTTGGGAATTGACAGAGGAAGTGTGACTATGTTGGTCCTTTTGGACCTCTCGGCGGCTTTCGATACTATTGACCATAGTATCCTTCTGGAGCGTCTGAGGGGGTTGGGGGTGGGAGGCACTGCTTTGCAGTGGTTCCACTCTTATCTCTCAAGCAGATTCCAGATGGTGTCTCTCAGGGACTGTTGTTCTTCAAAAACTGAACTTTGGTATGGTGTCCCTCAGGGCTCCATATTGTCGCCGATGTTTAACATCTACATGAAACCACTGGGTGAGATCATCAGGAGATTTGGTGCAGGGTGTTATCAGTATGCTGATGACACTCAAATCTATTTCTCCATGTCAACATCATCAGGAGAAGGCATAACCTCCCTAAATGCCTGCCTGGAGGCAGTGATGGGCTAGATGACAGCCAGCATGGTGCAGTGGTTTGAGTGCTGGACTAGGACCGGGAAGACCCGAGTTCAAATCCCCATTCAGCCATGATACTTGCTGGGTGACTCTGGGCCAGTCACTTCTCTCTCAGCCTAACCTACTTCACAGGGTTGTTGTGAGGAGAAACCTAAGTATGTAGTACACCGCTCTGGGCTCCTTAGAGGAAGAGCGGGATATAAAATGTAAAATAATAATAAATAAAAATAATAAAATAGATGAGAGGTAACAAGCGGAGACTGAATTCAGATAAGATGGAGGTACTTATTGTGCAGGGTCGGAACCCGGGAGATTATTTTGATCTGCCTATTCTGGATGGGGTCACATTTCCCCAGAAGGAACAGGTACGCAGTCTGGGGGTGCTTCTGGACACAAAACTATTCCCGTTGTCCCAGGTTGAGGCAGTGGCCAGAAGTGCCTTTTATCAGCTTCTGCTGATACGCCGGCTGTGTCCATTTCTTGAGATAAATGACCTCAGAACAGTAGTACATCTGCTGGTCACCTCCAGAATTGACTACTGCAATGAACTCTATGTGGGGCTGCCTTTGTATGTAGTCCGGAAACTGCACTTTGTTCAGAATGTGGCGGCCAGATTGGTTTCTGGGTCATCTCGGAGAGACCATATCACTCCTATCTTAAAACATCTACACTGGCTGCAGGTAAGTTTCCAGGCAAAGTACAAGGTTTTGGTTATAACATATAAAGCCCTAAAGAGCTTGGGCCCTGGACGTTTAAGAGAATGTCTTCTTCACTATGAACCACACTGCCCATTGAGATCATCTGGAGAGGTTTGTCTGCAGTTGCCACCAGCTCGTCTGGTGGCTACTTGGGGACGGGCCTTCTCCATTGCTGCCCCGAGGCTTTGGAGCACACTTCCTGCTGAAATAAGATCCTCCCCATCTCTTACTTTAAAAAAGGCAATCAGGATGCATTTTTTCACCCAGGCTTTTAATTAGATACTGTTTTAATTGTATTTTAATTGTGTTTTAACAGTTTTATCTTTTAATTTTAATTGTTGAATTGTTTTAATCTTTTATTGGCTGTTGTTATTGTTTTGTAAACCTCCCAGAGAACTTGCGTTTTAGGTGGTACAGAAATGTGTTAAATAAATAAATAAATAAATAAATAAATACATACATACATACATACATACATACATACAGAAAAAAATCAGTCCTATATTACCTGGTAACACCCACATTTAAGAAGCCAATACAAACATTTTCAGCTTCTGTTGAAAACTGAGAAACAGAGAGCCAGGCAAAATTGTCCAAGGAGGAAGCTTTCAAATCATGGAATTGCAACCAAAAAGGCCCTGTCTCTAGTGGTTGCCAATTTCTCTCAGAGGCAGGGCCATGAACAGAGCCTTCTGGCGCTAATTTCAGGGCCCTGGCAGGTTCATATGGGAACAGATGGTCTCTGAGGTAACCTGGACCCAGACTGTTTCAGGCTTTAAAGGCCAAGGCCAGTATTTTAAATTGAACCCAGAAATGAACTGGCAGCCAGTGCAGATGATACAGAAAAGGTATTATAGGAGTTGTCCGGCTCATGCCCCACCCCCAGTGCCCTGGCAGCTGTACTCTGCACCAGCTGTAGATTCCAGATTACCATCAAAACCAAGCTCATGTAATGAGCACTGCAGTAGTTTCATCTGGAGATGACTGAAGCATGCATTTACTGAAGCCAAGTCCATTCTTGTCCAGGTAGGGCTGCTGTTAGCACAGCAGCTAAAGCTGGGCAAAAGTACTCCTAGCCACAGCTGACACCTGGACATTCAGGGAGAGCTCTGGATCCAGGGGAACTCCCGAACTGCTTGCTTGATCTTTCAGGAGAACCCCATCTAGAACAGGTCTATCACCAGCAACCATGCTGTGTTCCCTCTAAGCTGCGAGCCCATGCATAAAATTCTAGCCTGCTGCGCGGCTATCTTTAGCTGCCATGCAGTCTTGCTGCACTGCTGCTGCTGCCTTTCCCCACCGCTGCATATCAGCTCAGCTGCCCACCAAGAACCCAGCACCTCCATCTCCAATTTCCACCTCCCGCTCTGTCTGGACTCTGCAGATCTCATTGTAAGTCTTGAGAGAGTCCAAAGTCCCCTCTCGTGAGTCTTCTGACAAGATCTGCAGTTGGACTTGGAGCTGGAAGGAGAAAGAAGAGGAGGTGGAGGGGGCCCAGTCGGGAGTGAGGGGGAGGAAAGCGGGGGGGGGGGGGACAGCATGGCGGCAGCAGTGTAAACCGAGAGTGAGGCAGCAATGAGGAGGCATTTCCTATCCCCCCCCCCCACCAGCAAGTCCTGCATTCAGTGTGTAACCCAGGGCTGCTAAACTTCAGCCCTACTGCAGATGTTGGCCTACAATTCCGATCATCCCTGGCTATTGACCACTGTGACTGGGGATTATGCAAGCTGTAGTCCAAAAACAGCTGGGAGGCCTAAGTTGAGCAGGCCTGGTGTAACCTAAGAGTCCTCCTGAGTTCAAGGGCTGCTGTGTGCCACCTTAAAATCCTCTCTGGCAGAACTAAAGAGTCGAAAAGTAATTTAAGTGGCAGGATTGGAATGCCCATGCAAAATGTGGAATCTGCAGGAATATTATCTCCAAGATGTGGAATGCTGGGTGACATCAGTGTGGGCTGTGGCAAGCTAGTGCCTTTCCCTCTGTACTTGGGCACATCTTACTTCCGGGCCCAGGGGAGGTACGTGGGGCCCGGGCTCGTGGGAGGGCCTTCTCTGTTGCAGCCCCTTCCTTATATAGCACCTAGCCTCCTGAGATTTGTAATGCCCCCTTCCTTTTGTCCTTTAAGAAGCTCTGAAAAACCTATTTATTTTGCCAGGCTTTTAGTTTTGAACGTGTGTCTGTGTGTGTGTGGGGGGGTTCTTTTTCTTTTTTCTTTCTCCCCCACCCCTTCCTCTCTTGTCTTCATTGTTGTTTTAATTTATGTAAACCACCTCGAGTCTAAGGAAGTCAAGCAGTCAATAAATTTACTAAATGAACAAGCAAACAAACAAACAAACCTTACTTGGTTTAATACCGACTAAAAGAGCTGCTTCTCTCCCACCCCAACCCCTGTTTCAGATAACAGTAAGGAGTAGAAAAGATAGGGGAATAGAACTTAGTTTGCCAGCAGGTCACTTGACCATTTACTCCTTTTTCTGTCTTAGTCTAGCCCACTAGCCAAGCCAGAAGCATGAACAATGTTCCACGTAAGAGAAATATGTGACCTCTGAATAGTAGCAGAGGTACAGAGATTAATACACAGACAAATTGCCTGACTTGAAGCAGAGGGTTTTGATGTGCTAGTGAATAGAGGTTGTGACTATCCCTCATTGTTGAGGGCTCTTTTTCTTAAGTAGCTTGCTTTAGCAAAAATCGGTGGATCATGCCGGGAAGTGCATCTCTGTCTTGCTCCCTTTCCTGATGAGAGCTCTCAAAGGAGGTAAATTTGTGGGGAGATGTTTGGGGTATGTGTACAGAAGAGGCAGAGACTATGTCCCCTGTGTCATTCAGAAGAGCTGCTTCCAAATAAATAAATAAATAAATTGTGTGTGTGTATAATATACACATAGAATGCCTGCCTGCGGCAAAAAAGCCCTGCACTCTGCGCTTCGCATGGCATATTAATTCCTGCCCAGTGAGGGAGGGGGATATACACTCCTTTCCTTCCATATTTATGGTGTGTGTGTGTATGGGGTATCTGTAGTGGCACATAACAATGTATATGTGCGCACCTGTCTTGATACTGCCACCAAGAAAAAAACCTAATCCGCTCACTGATAAAAAGGTTTTTAGAGGGAATACTGCAACCAAGCCAACAAGGAGGTTTTCCATCTTTGCACAACAATGTTTAAGATGACATTAAGTCTTTAGGAATGCTATTTAGAAGCCACTGGCTAAAGTGCTAGTAGTTCTGTGCAAAAATAGCTCCCTAGCTCTAACTGGGACAAACGTCATAGATGTGAACTAATGCAAGGTACAATCTGTTGAGCACAGCTGCTGCACATCCAAAGGACTAGTTTGCTGGGCAAAATAAGAGGAACAGTAAAAGGTTCTTGAATGCCAATCCTATTTAACACCACATCTCACTCAATAATTATGTTTCTGTACCTCTTGTCATTTCCGATCTCCTTTGAAAGTCAAGATGGCATTTCTTTCTCTTAATAATGCCCCACAAATGCTCAGAGAGATGAGTACCTTGTCAAAGAAACACAAGACAGGTGCTTCAGAAATACTGCTACAATAACTATAATTGCAAGTTGCTAATTACTAAGCTAGAAGTACTCTTCTACTCATTTGCAATTGCAGCTTCTTAGTCACATAATCATTGATTAAAGGTGTCTGGAAGAGCAAAACTGGGAGCACACACAACCTCTTATGCATTCCTGCCATCGACAGGAAGTTGCTAGTGTCTACTTTGCCACAAAGAAATCAGAACACCCTTTAAACATATTTGGACCCATTTCAAGGGAATCACTGCCATTTCTGCAAGGAAAGGTACAACAAAGGAATGTGTACTTGAGTAGAAGCAGATGGCAGGCAAGCAAGATATACAAGTGGGGCATGAGGGTATGTCTGACAAGCAGTGGGGAAGAGCCGAGTAGCTTCCTTTGGAGACCTGTTGCTATGGGTCAAACTAGACACAACTGGGGCAGGGAAGCCATATTTGTTTCTTTGTGTGTCTGCCTTCTCCATTATCAGTGGTGGATGAATGTGAGCAAGTGAGTGAGTGTGACTGCTTCCCATCACATTTAGTTTAGCCCTTTGCAACAGGTCATCTAGGCAAGCCATGGGGTTATTGTAAAAATGAACTGCTCCACAACCCCCATTTTATATTGGCATGGGGCAGTCAAGTGAATAACAACCGTGACTGCCTCCATCACATCTGTTTTGCCACACAAAATGAAACCCAACAGGATGATAGGAAGGGGTTTGAATCCAGAGCCCTGGTACTAGGGCACCAGCTCCTTCTTGTCTGTGCCACCAGGTCAGCTGGCCAGAGGGCATGCAGCTCTATCAGCCAGCCAAGCTATGGGAACTTTTGGCAACCCTCTACATTCCTACCTTCAGTCCCGCTCTCCTTTTTTCCTTCACTTTCTTTCTTAGCCACTTTCTTCCTTGTAGGGCAAGAGTGCTTTTATCATAGACTTGCTAAGATGTCAAAACGTGTTTATAGTAACTTGGATAGGGGCAAGTAGAGTGAAAACTACTGATCTAAGCACAGATAACAGCAGCATCCTAGCAAAACGTAAGGCTCTGTGATGCTTAAAAATACAGTCATAATTAAACAGCTTGAACCAGAAGCCACTTTAAACTCCCTGTAAAAGATGCATTATTCACACAAGCTGGGATAATGGCTATATATTCTAAAGCTGCTCAGTAAGCTAAAAAGCACACAGTTGGTCAGTACTGCACAACAGGCCCCTGCCCTGGAACATGGACACACTGTGTGTGACATGGGTATAACAGAACAGATATTTCACTAATTTTCAGATACATTCCCAATGCTTTGAAACAACTGAGCTGTCCAATATTATTTGATGTCACTGCTATATGGCCTTCACTGGGACACTCTTAAAAGGCAATCAGTTCAGAACTGCTTGATGGGATACAATGTATTGGTCAAGGGAAAATGCTATATTGCTTGTTCCATTTTTTCAACTTACCAAGCTTTGTAGCTCCCTCTGGTGGAAAGTCAGGAAATTGACCCTCTGAAGGAACACTCACTGTACGCCGCAGGCAACGCCCTTTGGTAGGCTCTGCAGTCTGATCCTGTCCTCCTTCGACTGCCATCTACACACACAAAACACAGAGACAAGTTTAATTCCCGGCCCTCAAAAAATAAATAGCTGGAGGCAATAAAAATGTTTCCCTCTGCTGCAACCCAGACATCGACACTGACTGCCCTTACTCCAAAGTACTGCAAATTTCAGAAGCTGAAGTTCATTTCATAGTTAAATCATATCTGAACCAGTTTACATTCTAGTTTTTAATCAGACCAACCACATGAACCTAAGTCTTTGAGGTACACAAACTGTGCAATAAAGGTACAATGATAAATCAATACCGTCTTGTAAAACTATCCTATCTATTTTGCTATCCCCAGGGTTTCCCATACTCCTAATAAAATTTGAAATATTTTAGGTGCTAACACAGAACATATTCAAGAATGACAGGTTTAAAAACCCAACGATATTCTGTCCTACTTAAAATGGAGCCTGGGACCATGTAGCTACATAGCAAGTTCTCTTCCACCCAACTGTGGTCCCTCTCAGTTTAAATTGTAAGTTGTTTCAGACACACTCTCTGTGTTTAAAGAGCGGGGCTGAGAATAGAGACACTGTGTGACATGGGCAAGGGGAAATCAACAGCCCAATTACAGACTCATAGCCACCCACCAACTACTCTTAACACATAGCAGTTTTCCAGATGGAAATGTGTGGAAGGTTTCAGCTCAGCTCTCCATGCAGGCCTCTAATTAGTTCCCAATTTCTAAGCCATTGGTCAGGGTTATATCATCACTAATTTTCACTAGGGGAAACACACAAGATACCACCATGATACCACCCACTGAACATCAGAATACAAATCAAATCATAAGCAGCATGCGCTGAGAATGCTTTAGGCAGCAAATTATTATTACTGTAGCGCCATCTGTGTGCATGGTGCTTCTCAAAGATAGGCCACTGTCCCAAAGGGTCCATACTCTGAAAATGATGGAGATATTAAATTAACTTTTAATTTGAACCTAATAATGATTGTGGTTTTTAATCTGACAACTTTTTTGTCTTGTTTAATTTAGTTAATTTTATTACTTTTATTGTATCTCGTGTCTATCTTATTGTTGTGAGCCGCCCCGAGCAGAAGTGCACTGGAAGGGCAGGGTATAAATATTTAAAATAAATAAATATCAGATATCATACAAAAGCTGAATTACACTGGGCCAAGTGTTTGTAAAACTAGGTTACTCAAGGACCTCTCCAAGGTCATAAACCAGACATAGGAAGTCTATCTTCCTCCTTGCCCAACTTGCTCATTTACCTTCTGGTGTGTGCTTGTGCTGACCTTGCTCTTCAGCCCTTTTTTTCAAGAAGGGAGACTCCTATCTCCAAGAGTAGCCAAGCCTGCTGATGAAGCAGTCTTGGTTGCCCAGTGCAGAAATTCTACTTGGGCATTTCAATTATTCATTTCCTGCACTTGGAATTTTAGCTGAGATTTCTGTTTGGTTGGAAACACTCAGGCACTGTCTGCAATTGCCTTCTGAAGTTATGGCCAAGACTATGTGTACCCTCACTCTGAGCTGTAAGAAAGTAAGTAAGTCTGTGTGTGTTTGTTTGTTTGTGTGTATGTAGCCAGCCAGCCAGGCAGCAACTGGCTCATTATTCACCTACCCCTTTTTAGTGACTTAAGAGCTTTAGCTCTAGTCAAGCTTCTTACACTTTACTACAAGAGATAAATGATTCAGGCCTTTCAGCTTCACCCACGAATGCAATAAACTGGTTGCAACAAGTATGTAAATTGAGAGGAGCAGAAGAGCAACTTGGGCCTTCGCTCCCATGTTCTGCCCTAGAATACCGTCAGACTTTATCTAGGAAGAGAACAGGACCTTCTGGTATTCTGAGTCACACATTTGCTTGGGTTTTATAAGCCAGAAGTAATTTCCTGAGTGAGAAATTCTTGGCAGGCTGGTTGAAAGATAAAGCAGATCTTTACTTTGCTTCTGGATTCTCCTCTTCATAAGTAGTATATGGTGCTCTATGTGCCCCAAGGGCCTTTCCAGATAGCAGAAACAGTCAAATCTTGTTTTGAGCACTTCTTTCTAGGAAAAGATTTGTCAGCCAATATCGTGTACACATTAAAGAGTGCAGCTGGGATATGGAAGATTCGCCTTTTTGCTCTGAAGCCTTAGGCAAATAACTTTAACAGCCCACATAACTGACCTCACAGGGTCACAAATCTAAAACGCTGCTTTGAACTTCTTGGAGGTAAGGCAGGGTGCAGTTGTAGCAAACAGATGTAGTACCAAATAGGATGGTGTAATCCACACGGGAACAGAGAGAGGTGTGCTCCGGCAATGGTGGTGGTGCACACAACCCCAATATTTAAATTACTGGAAAGGAAATACTGACAAAATGGCAGGTGGTGTGAGAATGATGTGAGAATGGCTAACACTTGCTAGTATTTGCCACTGCTTCTTCTTTGAAAATACTACATCCCTCCTGCACTTGAATGATGCAACCTAGTAAAGCTTGGTCTCAAATAAAAGTTCCACACAAATTTTTAGAATTAGTGGGGGCAGGGGGATGGTTATAAAGGCTCCAAAGTGAGGAAGAGTTGTATAGTTTGTCATGATGGTGTAACAGGCACTGTCCAATAGGTTCCCATTACACTTGGTCAACTACATTACACATGGCAAGTTCATAAGCAATTATCAGGGGATGGGGTGCTGGTACCAAGTGCCCTTTCCCATTAATAAGATGTAGTTGTTGGAGTGCAGGGATAATTAATACCCTGGCAACACAGGTACCACCTTGCAAAAACAGGTGTTCGGATTCCATGCAACAACTAACACCTGCACAAAATTAAAAAAACATGTCTGGAAAGGCCCATAGAATTATGCTTCAGTCTTAACAGGTCAGCATTATATACCAGGATTGCTTGCAACTCAGCGTTACTTTCATGGTAACCTCCCACGTTTCAGCATTTCCAAAGGGCTGATATTACTCACATCCTTAGGAAACAAAATTAATTAATTTAATTAAGTGACTCAGGTTTTAAAGAAAACTTTCAAATATTTTTTTCTGAGTTTTATTCATTATTCCACTAGTGGTATTTTTCCCTTCTGTATGTAGGAGGGATGAGCCTTCAGAGACAAGTGGACGGATTATAAATGTATACACACCATCACATGTTACACACTCCAGAAAGGAATGTGCAGAAATATTCAGTTATGATGCATTTAATGATATATTATGATTGTTTTATTCATTTGTAGGTCCCACATGAACCTGCCTGAATATTAAGGCTATCCACAGAGGCCTCAATATACCGTATGTCCTCAACCAACCCAAAACAGACAGGCAGCAAATGGATACTGGGGCAGGGTAGAGGTGGTTCAGTTATGGAATTCTGCCACAATTCCTTTGCCATGTAGGTTCACTGAATGTCAGTCTCAGTTTTTAGTTCTTCACCCACCCACTCCAGTTATGTTGAATGTTATCACTACCTTGTTTTATTGCTCATGGTTGGGTGTTGTTGTTTTTTTAAACTACTGTACTTTTTAATATATTTATAAACATAGCCAATCCTAGACTGCTGAACACTCCATCATGGACATTCTGAAACTGTCACTGCAGCTACTGTATCTTCATCAGAACAACTGAAGGAGGTGGAAGCTGAAAAGTCCTGCACATTATATTTCAGGTTGTTTATCGACAATAAATGTAGGAACATAACTAAATATATACATACATGTCCATGCTCCTATAGCTTGTTTGTTCTAGTTACTAAACTTGCTATTTCCCCTCTTCCTCACAGATCACCATTTAATTCTATTGACTCTTTATTCTTTTACATTCTTCCTCTGCCTTCTGTTCTTTTTGTGGAATAGGCAGGAGTGAAATCGATCTTCAGAGCTTCATTTCTCTTCAGTCTTCTGTTTTATCTACTTCCTCAGCAAACTCTGCAACTTTGCTTACCTCAGCACTTTCTCACTTGATCATTTTGCACCACTGTCTTCTTGATCACACCATCTTTCTCCCTCTCAGTCTTACTCCTCTGCACTGTTCTCTTCACAAGCTTCTCTTCCCCACTCTTTTTTTCAATTTAAACTTATTGTGCAGTACTTACTTGCAATTGTCTCAACAGTCTTTCACCTCTTTATCTTCTCTTCATGATATCTCCTTAGCACTTCATGCTATAGGCACCAATCTTCTAGTTGTCTAAGATTACCCTTTCTATTGCCGGCCTGTTTCCCTTTTCTCTTGCAGCTCCCTCCCACTGGAACACACTTTCATCTGATGTGCTTCTTCCGTTTTTACATTTTAAAGGGATACATCTGTTTAGCCAGCTTTTCGCAATTGACTCTCCTTCCATCTTACTTTCCCTCCTTCTCCTTACAAATGCACCTTGTCTTTACATTTTGAAGGTAATTCTGGAAGTAGGGCATATTATTTTCAGTTTTTTTACAGTGTCTAGCAATTTTAAGAGCAACAATGCCACTTAAAGAAATTGTGCTGTATAAAGGGAATTACTACTAAACCCACAGCAGATCAAGGACATGTTTCTGTTGCAGCTTGTAGGACCAGGGCTGAATGCAAACACAGGCCAATCTGGTGAACACTTCAGGTTGTTCTCGCAGCATACCAGAAACAACGCTTGCTGCAACCTAGGAACTACTACATCTTACACCAATTGTTGTTGTTTTTTGGGGGGCCATTCCTTACCACCAAGAATTCTTGATGAAGTGCAGGACAAGCCCACTACAAGCATCTGTGTAATACCAATGAATAGTGCAGTCAGTGAAACTCTGCTGACTAAACCTTTATGAAGAAGTCCATCACAATAGTGTGTTTTCCCTGCACATACAATGGTTTTATAATTAAGACTAACGGTTCTGAGCAAATCCTTGCCAATAACACCTCATCTCACCTGCAGAATTAGCTAACAGCTATTGCAAACTCTCCAGTTAACCTCTCCTGCTGGCCCCAAAGAGGACCAAGTTCTTGAAGCATTTCTCCATTTAATAATGTCCAAAATTGTGCAGCCATCAAGACCCAGCTTCTTTCAAATCTCGTAGAATGCACTCTTCAGCTAGCCTATTTCCATTAATATCGACTGACTGGGGAAAAAATATATTTTAAGGTTGCTGTGCAGATTATTTTTCGAACACACAAATCCAAAAGTAATATTATACAGCCACCCCAGTTTACAAGCAGTAAACTGAAATTTTGCATTCAAGGCTGCATGTGCCCTCTGCTGAAGAAGAAGAAAAAAGCTACAAATTCAGGGCCAAGAAAAACTCAATTCTGCAACCAGTATAAATCCACATGTTTTATTCTGGCTTTGCAAGTCATGGCAAGGCGTTCATATCCAATCATTGGAAATCTCATTCAGCCACACCTGAGATTTCAGCAAGTATTTCCCCACATACTTGCAAGCATTTTTTTTTACAGGCGCAAGACATACACTCTAGCAGAGATTTGCACAAAGAATAATTCTAAGCCCAAACCAACATCCTATGGGTTTCCTGTGCTCCTTTGGAATCACAGCATGAACAGAGTCCTAGCTACATTGCTCCAGTTGATCAAGAGGCCATGCAGGTCACGTTTGGGAATTTTTTACAGCTATTACAGATCACTTACTTAAGAGTTGCTGGGATCTGGTTACCAATTATTGTCTGCTTTGAGAAGAATAAAATATAGTGCCTCACTTAATCTTCCCTTCCCTGTTTTCTTTTTCTGGTTGTGAGTTATATATTATACAAAAGGTACACCTGATCACCTTCCTATGAGTATAATCAAGTCTCCTCCTCCAAAGGACAATGGGATTGTGGGTTGTATCTTGATGAACATTATAAAAAATGGTTAATGTATTTTAGTTTTTTTGTTAATATGAAACACCTTCGATAAAATATTAACAAAACAAGTAGGACTGGAGCGTGGCTTAATTGGTTGCAAGGTACCAAAGGTCTTAAACAGGGACTCCGGGTAGTCAGCTTCGAACATCTTATCTTTTGCATCACTACTAAAGGAATTGCATTCTGAACTGTGTACCCAGATACATCACTTAGGTAACTTGACTCCGCTCCTGGTCAGGCAACTCAGGGAACCAATGAAGCTCCACCTGGCTCTGTAAACCCTCAGCCCTAAATTTGTCTCCTAGTGACAAGATCCTGCCTTCCTGCTTTCCACTTTCCCACACACTATTTGCCGTCTCTAACCTGACCATTTCGCCTTTCTTGGACTATGCCAGTCACTTCTAGTACACCAGCTTCTGCTTTGAGAACCTGACTGTTGCCAGTTTTAGCCAAGTGGAATCTGGAGTGTTGTGGTCTGACTTCTTGCTCCTTCCCAAGATTAGTGCCCTGGTCATGTTGTCACTCAGGATACAGATCCACAGACATTCCTGCAAGTAATGCTGCTCAACAATAAAACCTTAGAAGCTACTGTTGTAGTTGACCTAGAGCTAGATTTGAGCACATATACTGTTTTCATTGAGCAAAATGTATCCTTGGGTCAAACAGATAGTGGCGGGCATACATTTTCCTAGTTTTATTTAATTTTATCCATTTAAAATATTTAGAGATCACTTTTTAAAATTAAAGATATTTTGTAATTTTCCGAGTTTGGAAAAAGGCAAAGAAAGAAGTGGTTTGAACTGCTAAGTAAGAGAGAACACACACAGCACAAACCTCTCTTCTAAGGAAGTTCAAAATGTTTACCTGCTCTACTGAAAGCAGCCTTGGCAAAGCACTACTTCTCCATATTTTGTTCAAGTTCTAACAGTGTCCCTTTGGAAAATGACCTGTGTCATTATATAGCCAGAGTTAGAGCGAAGCCTCCCCTTTATTTATTTATTTAGTTAGTTAGTTAGTTAGTATTTATTATTATTTATTTATTATTTTTTGCTTTCTTGCCATCTTCCACAAAAGCAAAATAATAATAATAATAATGATGATGATGATGATGATGATGATGATGATGATGTTGTTAATTTTGCTGGTCCTTCTGATTTAATTTTGCTTCCATGCAAATATCAGAAAGATTAAAATCAATTTAGCTCAGTTATGCTGTAAAACCATTTGCAATCTTTACTTCTCTTTGCTAGAAAAGCAAACTATGTTATCACTTCTTGCTTTTGTCAGTTTTTAATAATGTTTTGCTGTGTTTATACTCAGAAATTTTTTAAAAATAAATTATGTTTAATCACAACAGCTGACAAATTAAATCAGTTCGGCAAAACAAGGATCATACTGTAGACCACAGCTTCAGAAACAACATGAAAAGAAAGCCACTCTATGGAACTCCATCTTCATCAGTCCACAAACTCCTAGTTTAAACATAGGACATTTTAAGTGCACTCAACCCATTTTGGTTTTCAGACTGTGTTCTGAAAAACTCTGGGGATTCTTGAAGAAGATGAGTCAAGATGGAGAATTCCCTGAAAAGACAATTTGTCCACCATCATCAATCTTCCCCTGCATGGTGCAACCCTCAAGGAAACCTGGGTGTTCTTTCAACTGGATATTCTGTTCATTAAAAGGCAACCATGAGATCCAACAAGGAAGCCACTTGTATATCACATGACCCGAGGATATAGCCTACAGTTTAACTCAAACTCATCTACAATGCACAGGGGTTCCAAATGCAGACCTGCTGTAGCCTAACATGAAATCATGGCTTTGCAATATGTGAACAATCCTAGAGTGTGGCCAAAACTTCTTTGTTTCGGGGTGACACCAAAAGCACCCCTCTATTGGAACTGTGGGCTCACAGTCTCCATTTTGGATACCTTAGTTCATGGAACCATGAACTTTTCACCTGCCCATATTTGGCAGAGACTCACAGCTGGTTGTTTGGCAAGAGCAAAAGCATGGGGAAAGGTGCCCTGAGGTCGCAATAGCTAAGACTGTAAGGGGCCATCTCCAACCCCTCTTTTGTTATCTCAGGAGAGGGCAACCAGCCAGCAATTAGACCTAATTCAAAGGTATACCTCAAGGGAATAAAATACTCCCTTTTCGCAAGGGAGACAGCATAACCATCTCTCTCAACAACTCAGATAAGAGTGAGCATATCTCAACCCACTGTCAATAGCCTAATTAGGTTGTCAATGACCAGAGTGGAAGCAGCCCATTAAAAGTTAATATATCTATATCTTTGCACCTGGATTGTCATCTCCGGCTCAAAAGATAAGCCTTAAGTCTAGCTATTCTCATTTCCAAGTACACTTCCACAAGTCATTCCTGCCTTTTGTTTGGCAAGTCACACCCAAGACTGACCAGTTCATGCAACTATGAACTTCATTGTTCTACCCAAGTTTCAGCCTCTCCAGGGAGGGAGCATGGCTTGGGAATTGCCACCGGCCATATTTTTGAGTACAAGTATTCCTGGCCAAGCCACATGGCCTCAGAATCTTTCTGGATCTTTATCCTGCTGGTTCTCAAGGGTTCAAGTTGTAGCCATTTGCCCCTCATCCTCTCTTCTTCCTGCGAGGAGAACTGACAGTGCACTGAACACACCACCAGACTACGGATAGGTAAAATTAACCGTCTTCTTGCCCCCTTTCTCCTCCCTCTATTCCTGCCTTTAAGCACCTTCTACAGAAAGCCTTAACCTGCAGTGTGGACCCTAAGCTAAATTATCTTCAGAGAGATTCTTGTTAAGACTATTATTTACATTTGTATTCCGCTCTTCCTCCAAGGAGCCCAGAGCAGTTTACATAGTTAAGTTTCTCCTCACAACAACCCTGTGAAGTAGGTTAGGCTGAGAGAGAAGTGACTGGCCCAGAGTCACCTAGCAAGTATCATGGCAGAATGGGGATTTGAACTTGGGACTTCTCAATCCTATTCCAGCACTCTAACAACTACACTATGCGTGGCTTTGCCTAACCAACTTTTGCCTTCCTATATATTTTTATCCCAAATAAATCTTTAACCTATATATCTGCCTCCTTGTCCTTTCCAAAATGTGCACAAATTCAATATTGGAGTCAAACTGCTCCCTCTAGCAATGCTAATTCCCCACGCCAAGCCAAAAGTATTATTGGAGTGTCTAGCCAAGCACTCCAGAGCAGTTCTGGTAATAAGAATAATGCTGATTTTGAAAAAGGGATTCAAGGAAAATACAGAAAATTATAGGTCAGAAAATTGCTGGCAATTATTATGAAAGATTAAATAATTAAACCTAGAAAAACAAGTCTTCCTCAAAGTAAGCCAACACAGTTTCAGCAAAGCTAAGTCCTGCCTCACCAACCTTTTTGAATGAGAGTATCCAAGCATGTGAATAGGGGTGATCTGACTGATAATCAGACTTTTGAAAATCTTTACAAGGTCCCTCACCAAAGGCTCTTGAGTAATTTTATTAGTCATGGGATAAAATAGTAGGTTCTTTTATCGACCAGTGACTGGTTAAAGAAAAGAAAGGAGAGTGTCGGAATAAAGAGAAAAATTTTCCAATCAAGGGAAACAAGAAATGGTGCCTCCTCGGGACTGTACTGGAATTGGTACTTTTAAAATTGTTCATAAATGCTCTGCTGTTAGCAGTAAAATGGCTAAGTTTGCAGATTATACCACATTATTCAGGGTGTTGAAAACCTAAATAGATTTAAAATGGCTCCAAAAGGATCAGACTAGGTGAATGGGCAACAAAACAGCAATGTTTCAGTGTAAAGAAGTGATGCACACCAGAGCAAAAATAAATAAATCCTAGCTTCATATACACACGTGGACAAATGTGTTGGTACCCCTCCACGAAAAAAGAACCACCAACAATTGACTCAATAACTTCTTTCAATAACTTGAAACTGACAAAAGTAATTGGCACCCATCATTGTTTATTCCACATTTAACAAAAATCAGACTTTGCTTTAGAGTTTTGATGCAACAGAATATTTCAAATAATAACGCAAATGAAAATGGCATGGACAAAAATGATGGGACCCTTAACCTAATATTTTGTTGCACAACCTTTAGAGGCAATCACTGCAAACAAGCAATTCCTGTAACTCTCAATGAGACTTCTGTACCTGTCAACAGGTAGTTTGGCCCACTCTTCCTGAGCAAACTGCTCCAGCTGTGTCAGGTTTGAAGGGTGTCTTCTCTAGACTGCATGTTTCAGTTCTTTCCATAGATGTTTGATAGGATTCAAATCAGGGCTCATAGAAGGCCACTTCAGAATAGTCCAATGTTTTGTCCTTAGCCATTCTTGGGTGCTTTTAGCTGTGTGTTTTGGGTCATTATCCTGTTGGAGGATCCATGACCTGCAACTGAGACAGAGCTTTCTGACTCTGGGCAGAATGTTTCGCTCCAGAATGTCCTGATAGTATTGAGATTTCATTGTTCCCTGCACAGACTCAAGGCATCCCGTGCCAGACACAGCAAAGCAGCCCCAAAACATAACTGAGCCTCCATGTTTCACAGTAGGTGTTCTTTTCTTTGAAAGCTTCATTTTTTCGTCTGTGGACATACAGCTGATATGACTTGCCAAAAAGCTCCAGTTTTGTCTCATCCATCCAAAGGACATTCTCCCAGAAGCATTGTGGCTTGTCAATATGCATTTTAGCAAATTCCATTCTGACTTTTTAATGTTTTTCTTTCAACACTGGAGTCCTTCTGGTCTTCTTCCATTGAGCCCACTGTCACTCAAAAAGCGACGGATGGTGCGATCAGACACTGATGGACCTTGACCTTGGAGTTCAGCTTGTATCTCTTTGGAAGCTGTCCTTGGCTTTTTGTCTACCATTCTCACTATCCTTCTGCCCATTCTGGGATCAATATTTCTCTTGCAGCCGCGTCCAGGGAGGTTAGCTACAGTCCTATGGACCTTGAACTTCTTAATAATATTTGCAATTGCTGTCACAGGAACATCAAACTGCTTGGAGATGGTCTTATAGCCTTTGCCTTTAACATGCTTGTCTATCATTTTCTTTCTGATCTCCTCAGACAACTCTCTCCTTTGCTTGCTCTGGTCCATTTTCATTGTAGGACACACAATGATACCAAACAGCAAAATGACTACTTTTCTCCATTTAAATAGGCTGAATGGCTGATTGCATGATTGGAGGAATGTGTGATACTAATTAAAGAAAACGGCTAATTTGAAAAATCACCCTAATCCAATTATTATTATCTTTTCTAGGGGTACCAACACATGTGTCCAGGCCACTTCAGAATATCTTTGTAGAGTAAGGAATACTTCATCTCTTTTCACACTTGCTTTGCTTTACCCAATGACATATCAAAGACATGTAGGTATACATGGGACAATTGCTTTTCATTTAATCACTTTTCAGGAGGCATAAAACACTCTTTCAATGAGCTGTGAGGGTACTAACAAATTTGTCCACGTGTGTATACACTGATGAGCTCTGAGCTGCAGGGATGTGCACGAACTGGTCCGCAGGCCATGTTAGAGGCCTATGAACCGGTTCGCAAGTGGCCCAGTCCGGCGGTCCAACGCCCGGGGGGTATTACTTTAAGGGCGGAGGGGTTGTACTTACCCCTCCCGCCACTCTCCCCCCTCTGGTGCTCCATTTTTGAGTGAAATTTTCGGGGCGACAGCGGTCCTCCCTTCTGTCCCTGTCCCCTTGTTGACTGCCAAAAGTGGAGGTAACTCACGTGCATGCACATCACACACACGCGTGAGCTGAGCGGTGGGTGCATGCGCGGGAGTTACTTATGCTTTTGGCAGTCAACAAAGGGTCAGGGGCAGCATGGAGGACCGCTGCCGCCCCAAAAATTTCACTCAAAAATGGAGCGCTGGAGGAGGAAAAGCGGCAGGAGGGGTAAGTACAACCTCCCCGCCCTTAAAGCAACACCCCACGGCATCGGACTGTGCCTCCGTGGTCCGTGCACATCCCTACTGAGCTGTTGATGACTAACCAGAAAAGAGATCTTGGGATTCTGGCAGACCAGCTCAATGAAAATGTCAACCCAATATGTGGTAATTGTGAGAAAGAAATATGGTAATTTGTGATCCCCAAATTATATGTTGGGGATCATTAGGAATGGAGTCAAAAAATAGGACTGCTAACCCTGAAAGCTGTAGAGAGGCAAGAGCCATAAGGGAAATTCTGACTCCAACAGCTTCTTCCCGTTCAGGCCAACCCACAGATCTTTACATAGCAGGGGCTGCATACAAGGATTCTGAGTGCTTGCCTATTGAAAAAGAGGGGTGACTGCCAGCGAGTTGCAAGATTTGAGAAGTACATTTAGAAGGAGCCAGAATTCAAAAGATTTGAGAAACTCTACCTTATGTAGATGAACTACTTAAATCATCTTATTTATGTATCTTATTTTTCTATGTAAACCACTTCAAGAACTTTGGTTGAAGAGCGGTATATAAATATTTGTAGTAGTCATAGTAGTAAGCCAGAACTCTAGAAAATTGAAGGGTTCCAGGAACAATACAAGGTCTAAAAGGAAACGTACTACTGGGGATGTGCTATCACCCTCCGTATCAAAACTCTGACAGTGACTGGGACTTGCAGGAGGAAATCATGGAGGCGTCAAGGAGAAGCAGGGCTGTAATAATGGGTGACTTCAATTACCCACACATAGACTGGGGACATTCACAGTCAGGTAATGACAGAGAGGTCCAATTTCTAGATATGCTGAACGACTGTACCCTAGAACAGTTGGTCTTGGAACCAACCAGAGAGAAGGTCGCCTTGGACTTAATCCTGAGTGGAGCCCAGGACCTGGTGTTTGATGTCAGTGTCATCGACCCTTTAGGGAACAGTGACCATAGTGTGATCAAATTCATCATACATGTGGGGAGAGAATCACATGAATTTCAGAAGAGGAAACTTCTCCAAAATTAGGAGTATGGTGAAAAGAAAGCTGAAAGGGAAAATCAAGAGAGTCACTTCACTCTAGAATGCATGGAGCTTACTCAAAACCACAATACTAGAAGCCCACTTAGATTGTATACCCCAAAGGAGGAAAGGTACCAATAAGTCTAGGAGGATGCCAGCATGGCTAACAGGTACCATCAAGGAAGCTATAAAAGGGAAGAAGACTTCCTTCCAAAATTGGAAGGCCTGTCCAAATGAAGAGAACAGAAAGGAAGACAAATTCTGGCAAAATAAATGCAAGGTGAAAATAAGGGAGGCAAAAAGAGAGTTTGAGGAACATTTAGCTAAAAGCATCAAGGGGAATAACAAAAACTTCTTTAAATACATCAGAAGCAGGAAACCTGCCAGGGAGGCAGTTGGACAATGAGGGAGTGAAAGGGATTATTAAGGAGAATATGGAGGTTGCAGAGAAGCTAAATATGTTCTTTGCGTCCGCCTTCACGGCAGAGGATACTGAGCATATACCTGTTCCTGAACCAGGCTTTTCGGGGATGGAGGCTAAAGAACTGAGTCAGATAGAAGTGACAAGAGATGATGTTCTAAACTGTCTGGAAAAATTGAAAACTAACAAATCACCAGGGCCAGATGGCATCCGTCCAAGAGTACTCGAAATAACTCAAATGTGAAATTGCCGACCTCCTTGCAAAATATACATAACTTATCCCTGCAATCAGGCTCTGGACTGGAAAGTAGCAAATGTAACACCGATTTTCAAAAAGGTATCCAGGGGTGATCCGGGAAATTACAGGCCGGTTGGCTTAATGTCCGTTCCAGGCAAATTGATGGAAAGCATCCTCAAGGATGAAATTGTAAAGCACATAGAAGAACAGGCCCTGCTGGGAGAGAACCAGCATGGGTTCTGCAAAGGTAAATCTTGCCTCACCAACCTTTTGGAGTTCTTTGAGAGTGTCAACAAGTGTGTGGATCAAGGTGATCCAGTTGACATAGTATACCTGGACTTCCAAAACGCTTTTGACAAAGTTCCTCATCAAAGACTCCTGAGGAAACTTAGCAGTCATGGGATAAGGGGACAAGTACATATGTGGATTGCTAACTGGTTGAAAGACAGGAAACAGGGGGTAGGTATAAATGGAGAGTTTTCACAATGGCGGGAAGTAAGAAGTGGTGTCCCCCAGGGATCTGTACTGGGGCCGGTGCTTTTTAATTTATTCATCAATGATCTAGAAGTAGTGGTAAGCAGCAAGGTGGCCAAATTTGCAGATGATACCAAACTCTTTTGGGTAGTGAAATCCAAAATGGATTGTGAGGAGCTCCAAAAGGATATCTCCAAACTGGGAGAGTGGGCAACAAAGTGACAAATGCGGTTCAATGTTGGCAAGTGTAAAGTGATGCACACTGGGACAAAAAACCCCAACTTCAAGTATACACTGATGCGATCTGAGGTGTCGGTGACTGACTAGGAGAGGGATCTTGGGGTCGTGGTGGACAGCTCTTGAAAGTGTCGAGTCAATGTGCGGCAGCTGTAAAAATGGCCAATTTCATGCTAGGGATCATTAGGAAGGGGATTGAAAATAAAACTGCTAATATTATAATGCCCTTATACAAAACTACGGTGCAGCCACACCTGGAGTACTGCGTACAATTCTGGTCACCACACCTTAAAAAGGACATTGTAGAACTGGAAAAGGTGCAGAAGAGGGCAACCAAGATGATCAGGGGCCTAGAGCACCTTTCTTATGAGGCAAGGCTACAACACCTGGGGCTATTTAGTTTAGGGAGGAAATGACTGTGGGGAGACATGATAGAGGTCTATAAAATCATGAATGGTGTGTAGAAAGTGGATAGAGAGAAAGTCTTCTCCCTCTCACATAACACTAGAACCAGGGGTCATCCCATCAAACAGATTGCCAGGAAATCTAGGACCAACAAACAGAGGTACTTTTCATATAATGCATAATCAACTTGTGGAATTCTCTGCCACGAGATGTGGTGACAGCCAACAACCTGGATGGCTTTAAGAGGGGTTTGGATAACTTCATGGAGGAGCGGTCTATCATCAGCTACTAGTCTGAGGGCTACAGGCCACCTCCAGCTTCAAAGGCAGGATGCCTCTGAGTACCAGTTGCAGGGGAGTAACAGCAGGAGGGAGGGCATGCCCTCAACCTGAGCCTGCAGGCTTCCAGTGGCATCTGGTGGGCCACTGTGTGAAACAGGATGCTGGACTAGATGGGCCTTGGGCCTGATCCAGCAGAGCTGTTCTTATGTACTTACAAAGCCTCAGAAACACAAAATTATTTCATTTTATAACAATAAAGGCTTTCCTACTCCCCATTACATGTGCTACAGAAATGGAAGCTGCTGAAGCACTACTGCGGCTGTGCAGCAACTGGGAACTCTTGCATATTTAAGTTCTCACCTCCTTCTCCTTGTTCAGCAGTACAAGCTGGCTGTCCGTCAGAATGGAATACTTTGTCTCCCATATTATAGTTTCTGAATCAGGGGACTGGCCACAAGATAGTCTATGGGTTGGTGGTCCTTTCACATCTGGAAAAAGGGATGAGAATAAAAAAGACATGATTAAAATGATTTATGTGCTCAGGAGTCTATGATGGAAGAAGCTAAAGTGCTTCTTGTGTTCAAAAAGTGCATTTCTCAGATTAAAGATTAGATATTATGATGTGATTAATTTAATGATGTACAGTATTTGCAAAAACAGCAAGCAGGAAAATCACTTTGAAAACTGTGCTCAGTGGACATTGTGTGTCCATCAGTACATAAAATCCAGCTTGGGGACACAGCAGCAGTTAAATTTGAGAAGCAAATAGAAACCCCAATTAAATATCATCCTTCTGACAGCAGACCTAATGTTGTAAAATCTTTACAGACTTATTCCCTAATAATTAAAAGTAGCTGCTCTTCTCTGGGCTTAAAATATAAAAGTGCATGGCAATAGGTAATATGGTACACCCTTGAATAGTTCTGCGCCACAGATGCAACCACTTTGCTCATGAGGCTTCATTATAACATTCATCAAGAATCAGTGAAGTTTCAAAGCACAGAACGCCTCTTTCAATTTGCTTGAGTTTAGTATAATTATTTGCTACAAACACTTGTTTGTACTTCATGTTTAAACAGTCCTTCCCAAATTCATCCCTGCAACAAGAAGTGGGTTAGGCGGGTTTATTATTATTTCCATTTAACAGACAGAAACTGGGGCTAAGGTATAGTAATTTGCTCAAGAGAGTCCAAGACAGGAAGATTTAAATAACAGTAGTGAAAATTAATACTACTTCACATTTGTTAAGTGCATGTGCAAGTTCCAAAATGCTTCACATACATATATATTTTAAAATATTTTTAAAAATGTTGATCTGATAGTAATCAATTTTTAAAAATATGTTTTAAAAATAGTTTTGTACTGTATTTTGTATTCCCCCCCCCCACTTTGGCCTGTTATGATTTAATGTGTGTAATGTTTTTATCTCATGTTTTACCTCAAATCCAAAATATCCCATAAATGCACATTTCCTCCTCAATGTGCTTCAGAATTGCTGTTTCTACATAGAGTTTAACAAAAAGCAGTATTATGGCAGTGAACCACAGCTTCACCACTAGGGGGTGGTGAATCCATAGTCATAAGAGTGCTTGTTTCTTGGAAGTATGTACAGGAAAATTTAAACACAAGTACTAAACATTTACTGAATGACCTAAACACATCATTACATACAAAAGTATCGATAGCCAGACCCCATACTTGTTTTATTTATCTTCAATATTTATCTTTATCTATACATTGTATTTTAGTAGCCAAAAAAAAAAAAGGTCCCCTGTTGCCCTTCTCTTCCTGCTACAGTTCTCTTCTCCAGAAGTTAATGGAAAAACTTCCTGACATGACAACAGTCTTGTTAGCATCCCCTTACACTGGCTTCCTGTCATACTTCAGTTCAGTGCAAGCTTCTGGCCCTTGCTCCTTTGGGGCTCCTTGACTTTAATCTATCTGTCAACTCAGCTCCCTTTACATGTCTTCTCTCAAGTTCATCTTTTATCTGCACCATTTATCTTCTCTTCCCATCCTCATCTCTATGACTTTTGTCTCGCACTGTTCCTTATGTCAATTCAGCTGCCGTTCTCTTAAGATCCACGTTTTAAACAATGCTTTCCATGACCCAGCTCAGGCACGCTTTACTTGTCCCTCCAGTGGCACAGACATACCCATCCCTTTTCCTTGCTGACAGTTCTTGACCTCTCCCTTAGTCTTGTCTACCTAAAGCAGACTCTGGTCAGGGACCATATACAGGAACTGGAACATCAATTATGCTATAAAAATCCAATCCATTGCAAATTAGCATTAGGAAAGTGCAAGTTTTATCCATCAGGCACTAGGGGATCCTTCTAGCTGCACAACATGTACCAATATTTTTTCATTCAGTATTGTTATTTATGTCACCACTGCAGGGATTTCCTAGTACTATTTTATTTGGTTTGCCTAGTTTTGCCTTTCATCATCATTCCCATATCTAATGTGAATTTGCTGCTTCCTTTTGTCTGTAGGTCTTATGACAAGGTAACAGAATTGTTCCTTCAATATATGGAGAGGTTTTGCTTAATTCTCCTAGAGTGACATCAGTGAAAAAGGTTCTCACAGGAAATGCAGTGCTGCGAGTGATACATTAAAAATGGACAGCAATGCACATTATGCATCACCAGTACAGGCAAAATAACAGGAGTGCAAATACCACAATATGGATAGAAGAAGGTTTTTTAATGGACAATCCTTATTCCACAAGATGTTGTTATATGATGATCAAGGATATTTTTTAAGAGTGTGGCTTACAGAAAGCCTACAGATTGCAATACATACTTGCATTTTCAAAGTTTATACCTGTTACACATGAAGGAACACACTCCTATGGGATGAATTTTGAAAAATTAATAGAAATTATGTAGCAATTTATAAGGGAGAAGCCACAAAATTAGGACAATATGCTGTTGTTAGAGGTTGTTTGATTTATGTTATTTCTAAAGATTATAAATGAAGTCTGGTCCACTCCAGGCTTGTGGCTCTGAGATGGATCAGGCATGACATGAGAGAGAGTAACAGAAGATGCATACAGGTTTGCAGTCTGACTTAACAAGTAAGTCTATAAAATGAAGTATCTTGAAGTATTGGCATATTTGGAAGACATACCCATTTTTTAGAAGAGTTTTGCTTATAAACCATTTGCTTATAAAAAGGACAAATAATACTAAAATGCATATCCGTGTGTGTGTGTGTGTGTGTGTGTGTGTGTGTGTGTGTGTGTGTGTGTGTTAGCAATAGAAGTTTGAACTACAAAAGGATGTTGTATTAGGGACTTTGATGAGTTATGTGATCCAGAAGACATCATCCCGGGGGATGTTATACACACAGATGTGGGGAGAGGAATTGTCCTGGAGCCCCACAAGATTGAGGACCCTCAACTTACTGTTTCATATTCACACCCAAGGAGGAAGACCCCAATACTATGTTTTGGCCTGGAACATGGGTTACCTTTCTGCAGACCTGGCTGAATATATTGTAAGTACACCAGCTTGACACTGTCTGCTACTGACCCAAGTAGGGAGCAAGTATATCATTTCTGTAAAGTCACTAGTGATAGTTATGATGTAGTTTGTACCATTAGATGTCCATATATCTTGCTTGTTGTGGATCTAACTCACATTAAAAATTAGAATTTGGGAGCATAATAGCAACATTAAGCATTAGAAGTAAATTAATCCCTAGTCAACAAAGGGGTTGTTTTTTCAATATAAACCTATGGCAGGAGACATGCAATCAGGGATGTAGCAAGGTTGGAGTGGGCCCAGAGACAAGATTTAAAAATGGGCCCCTAAATTATTTTTTAAAGGGTTTTGTAAATTGTGGACAATGCAAGTCATTTAATGGCACTAGAGAAAAATATGCTGTTCTGGTCTCACATCAATTTCGGAGGATGAATACAACTGAAGGAAGCCTGGGTGGGTGCACGGCTGGGACAGTCAGTCATGTGACTTGCCTCTGGGGGGCCCCCCAAGGCAGTGGGCCCCCAGACAACTGTCTCCCCTTGCCCTATTATAGTTACGCCACTGCACGCAATAATGATCAGTTTGGCCTATGGCTGCAATAAAAGAAAAACAACAACAACAACAAAATGCAATAATGAGAGGTGGCGAAGGTTCCTTCATTAGAGAGAGAGAAAGTGTCAGAATCTGCCTGGATAGTGATCTAGAACAAGGATTCTCAACGTTGTATCCCCAGATGTTATTGGACTTCAACTCCCATAATCCCCAGCCCCAGTGGCCTTTGATTGGGGATTATGGGAGTTGAAGTCCAACAACATCTGGGGACTCAAGGTTGAGAACCCCTGATCTAGAAGATAGCTAGTCTGAGGAAGAAGGGGAGTTCACCTGAGTCTGGATCCCCACCCCTGGTGACAGCCTCTTAGAACCAGAGCTATTCAGAGAAGACCTGGAGCTCTGAGAATCAGACACCCCCTGATGGGTTAAACTCCTCTCTCATCAAGCTCCCTCCATCACTCTCAGGAGCAGAGGGGACGAACTCCAGCTTCAAAAGACTGAGTGAATGCTGGACTACTCAGACTCTCCCTCCTGGTGGGTCTCCTCAGGAGAGGGTAGAAGCCAGCCCAAGTGTCAACTGCCCTAGGAGTTCAGATAGGGCAGGGTTGCTGCTAGCCATAAAAGACTTTCAGTTAGCACCTCCTTCAACAGCACCTATTAAGAGCTTGTGCCTTCAGCTGCCTTGCCTGAACTGGGTTCAGACAGCAAGATTTTAAGAAGAAGCTTCTCAAGAAAGAAGTACAATAGATTCTGAGGTTTGGCAAGATAGTTCCTAAACAGCTAAATTACAACATAGATTATATATCTTTTTTCATAAGCAAATGTTAGTAGTATGTTTCATCACAGATTTATTTCAGGGCATGGTTTTATGGACTGGTCACATGTGACATTGCTTTCAGGGCCTTTCTTTTTTCAAACAGTGGGATATTATGAGCCCCCAGAAATTCCGGTGCCATCATTGTTTTAGGCAATACTGCTCAACTGTTAGACTGAAGCAATAGTTTAAATGGGCAAAATGCTGTATCATAGTAGATTTTGATACATTATAGTTGGGAGGGTCCCCCCCCCAGGTGTAACACAGGATAGATCCCTGGATAAATTTTGAACTGCAACTGCAATAGTGATACTTAGAGCAAACATTTAGTGATGGTGGAGCAAGCATTTGAAGCAGGGGTGATCAGATATGTGAACACACCCATTTGAATAACGGCTCATCAGTGTTCCCTCTAACAGGGATTCCCAGATGTTGTTGACTACAACTCCCATAATCCCCAGCTGTAATGGTTTTTGCTTGGGGATTATGGGAGTTGTAATCAACAACATCTGGGAATCCCTGTTAGAGGGAACACTGCTGCTTATTTGTAAGAGAATCCATGTTGGCACCACTCAATTTCAGCCCAATTTCCTGCCTCAATTCTGCTTGCACCCCACTTGCCCAACCCCCCCCTTCCTTTAAGGTTGAGAAGGGCTGCCTGCAGGCAAAATAAATAAGCACTGGCAACATACATTACCTCTGATCATAAAGCATGAAGCTCCAAAACATTTGATACAGCAGGAATAAAGTCAATTCACTGCTGAAGACTTCTTTTTCCAAGGGTTGTCAAAAAGCAAAATGGTTTGCTTTTGTAGGCTCTTGTAACTCTGATCACTGAATTAAAGGCAGACTCCATGCATCCACTGATTTCAATAGGCAGAGCTAAAGCTTCTGCAGGTTTGAAAACTGTTGATGTGGGAATAAAAAAACCAATCTATTACTCAAGATTCTTGGTGAAAGGCACTATAGCAGTGAGTTGATCTTGCCTGCACCACTCTAGAGAGGACCTTTATTATTTTCTTGGTTTGAGACCAAGGAATCTATCTTTTGTTGCACTACTTTTTGGCATGATCCAAGCAACAAGCTCCTGACAACAGTCTGGCGGCTCAGTGTTCTGAACACTTTACAAAGGCAGCCCCGTGGACAGTGTATTGCAATAGTCCAACCTAGAGGTGACCAAGGCACACATGACAGTGGCCAGGTCTGCCCACACTAAAGGAGCAGTGAGGAAAGACAACACTGTACTCTAATCTTTTAAAAGTGCCAGCCTTACGTATCTTCCCTTCTCAGGCTGCTTCACCTCACCTTTATTTCAGTTGGTTCCTGCTGTATCCCTTTGGACCTTCATCTCTGTTTACTGCCTCCTCTTACATCAGACCTTTACCACCTCCTGTTCAACTATTGCCCATATTGTGGCCAGATAGTTGAGAACAAAAGCAATGTGTTTGTGCCACCAGAAGAAACTGCATCAAGACCCACAACTTTCTCATACCTCTTTGCCTCTTTTTATTAGGCATGCAAGCAGTATGAGTTAAAGGTTGGGATTTGGTATAAAGGCTCCTGCTGACACAAAAGTGCTGCTTTCTCCCTAAGGCAAGGAAAGCCAATCTATTCCCCTAATGCACTTCCTCTAGGAAGGGGCATTTTGCGGGCAGGTTCCCCCAAACACATTCTGTTATTTTGTTCTCCCTCCCACAACTTGAAGATAGCATCTCTCCTACAAGAGCTGGCAAAGCAGTTCATGAAGAGGAAGTGGGCCAAAGACTGGTGGCACTGACATTACAAGAGTGTATGTGCAGTGTGTGTGTGTGTGGTTGAGGGGAGGAGTTAAACCTGATTACAAGTAGCTTGGACAGGAAGCCTAGTTATACACACACACACACACACACACACACACACACACACACACACACACTCCCAAACCAAGAATGTACCAAAAATGGATGGTGTCAAGGCAAGTTGGGTCAAAGCTAGGTGAGGAGCCTAAGAAAGGAGAAGGCAAAGGCAGTGGGAGGAAAGGAGCAATAGAATGTGAGGAGAAGGAGCTGAGCTACAAAAAAGGACGATGACAACTGAAGGGGCCAAGGGAAAGGAAGGTGGGGCAAGCCAGCTGCAAAGAGGGAAAGGATGTTTGTGCCAATGCTTATCCTGCCCGCTAAACTAGACAACTTAATGGCCATGTTTCTAAGGAAACATCAGCCCTTAAATAAGCATTATCTGTTTGTGGAAGGTGCCTCAACCCAGTGGCTAGGATTTCCCCTTTCCTTTGCAGCCACCCACACCACTGCCAAGAATCCCTTGACTCTTAAGAACTATTTCTTGGTGGGGAAGTGGGGAGCTCAAGGGATTGCTGTAAGATGGTGACGGTGGCAAGGAAATTGGCTTGCACTGTTTGAATGATGCTCTGGATGCTACCCTCTGATTCTGTGAGTACTGTTATTATTTTACAACATGATTCCTAGGTCCTGAAGATGAGAAAAGTCACAAAGGAGAAGCCCAGCCTTAGCCTGACTCATAAAATTTTATCTAACAGATGCCGATGTGGCAATGCTGACAGCCCCACCTGATGCCAGTTTTACAGGCCAGGATTTTAAATGGGTATAAAAATTCACTCACCAGCCTGACAGTTAAATTTCAGCTAAAGCAAAAGTGCCCCAATTCACAACAGAGCTCCCGTCATCAAAAGGTGAGGAGGCTCTTAAAGACAGCTTAAATCTGGGCAATTAGTTAGAATACTGCTGAACCCTGTAAGCCTCTTACAATACTGCACAGCCGATTGCTAAATTCAAAGCGTAATTGATCTCCATTTCTCTTCCGACTCCCTCAAGAGTTTCAGTTCTGGTGAAAATAAGCAGGCACCAGTGGTGGTAGAAACAAGATTCAGTAAATATCAAAAAGACACTTTGTAGTGCAACAGACAGAACTCAGAGGTTTAAAATTGATTAGAAACTGGTGTAGTACGGTAGCAGCTAAGAGTATAACCTTCTTCTGACATTATTTTAAAAGATGCCATACATGAATGCAAGCTCCCAAAGCATGATGGAAGCCCCGTCCCAGCATGTCACTCACCTTTCTGCTCATGGTTACAGTAGTGTTCCTATGAAGAGGCAAATGCTGTAACCATGATGGCAAGTGTTTCCGTGACTGGGAGTCTGGGCCTGCCCAGCCTCCCAGTGACGGAAACACCTACCATTTTGGTGATGGCATTTGCCTCTTCAGATTACTGCTGCTGTAACCATGGGCAGTGTGGACAAGGGGGTAGCACTTCCAGACCCTCCATGTAGCGCTTCTTTTTAAATAATGCCTGGAATGGGCTTTGGGGCTGCAAGACCCAGTTTAAATTTCATCTCAGCCACAAGCTCAGTGCCCACTGCTGCTCCTCTCTCATATAGAGAGCACACTGCTCTACCTTTTCATCTAGCAAGCATTACAACACAATGTGAGAGAGATGGTCTGGGGTTCGTTTCTGACCTTGTGGTGGGATTCAGTGCTATCCAGAAACAGTGAAACGTCTTGCAGTCTCCAAGTGACGACAACAGAGGTGAACTTGCTGCCCTTTCCTCAAATGTGGAACTCAGAACAAGAGCAATGACTCACAACCTGCTGTAAATTGGCTTTGGAGACCTCTTAATGCTTTCAAGTGCTTCCGGATTTCAATGGAACATTTTATATACATTTAACCTACCTCACAGGGTAATTGTGAGGATAAAGATAACCAGGTACACCACTCTGAGCTCCTTTGAGGAAGAGCAGGATATAAATGTAACAACAACAACAACAACGCCTTTCATAAAATTATCCCAAGGAAGCTTACGAAAGTTAGTACAATAAATTTCCATAAAATCACATTAAAAATATGAAAATAAATTAAAACGATAACATAAAATAGCAAAAAAACCCAAACCAACAATAAAAACAAAACAGAGCAGCCGCAAAGGAGAAACTGGCACGCCCTAAGGGGTAGAGGCTTGAAAATGTGTTTTCAGTTGTTTTTTAGAGCAGCAACAAAGCACCAGAGAATGGTAACTGCCACAATGTCTGGCTCACTGCCAAGGCTAGTCGGAATTGTGGACCCCATGAAAACACAAAATATTATCTGAACTTCAAATAATCTGCAATCATTTAAGATCCTCAGTGTATCTGGCCCCCCGCACTGCCTGCAGAGTGCCCAAATGACCCTCTCCTTCCCATTTAGGCCAATTTACACTAATATTTCTGCGATGGAATTAAAATTACCATGTTATGATCTGATTACTTGAAAATTAAAGAGTAGTAGAATTGAGAAACCACTTCTGAGGAGTAAGTATTATCCCCATTCTGACTTGTTTCACACTATGGTAATTCACTGCTAACCTTGTCTTTTTGGAGAAGTTTCTCAAGAACACATACAACTGACAAGAAAAGATAGGATACCATTCCAGCTCAAAAAATGGCAGCATTAATTGGCTGTTACGTAGATATCACTCACCTAAGCCTGCAAAAATGTCTCTTTCCTCTCATCTGTTAAATGCCCTTGTCCATCAACTTGTGAAATACTTCATCACAGAACAGATTCTAAAATCAGGCATGCTTACTGAACTCGCCTTGGGGTTATCTTTTTAACAAAAGGCGGTATATAAATGCAAAAATAAATAAATAAATAAATAAAAACTCATGAAAGACTTAAAAGAGTATGTGGCCCAATTCTTTGAAAGCCAAGCTCACAGGGAGCTCCATGAGCATCGATACTGGCTCAGGTAAGACAAGGAGGTAAAGATCTCATCCAGGGTTCAAATGACAAGTGCAACAGGTGTGCCCACACAGGCCCCCGCTCTAACTCTAATATACTGGAGCGTGTCCAATCTAAATTCCTAAAAGCAGCCTTACAGGTACCTAGCTGTATCTCCAATGCTACTCTGCACCTGGAAACAGGCATGATAAAAGCTGAGGCTAAAGTTTGGCTGACTGTTTTCAATCACTGGCTTAAACTAGCTCTCTGTCCACAGGGTCTGGCCCCATTAACACTGCAGGACAACTGCAAATCTTTATGGAAGCGGGCAGTCGATAATACAGTAGCACTATTGGGCTTCTCTCCATCTCTTCTCCTTGCTATGGGCAGTGACAAAGCAAAATTAGCCATCAAACAGAGGATCCTGGATACAGAATGTCAGGTGGATCTAAGTATGGCTCCTGGCTACCAGGCCTTGGTCAGCTCTAGGTTCATGGTATCCCCCTCTACATATTTGACCCAGCTGGAGATACCAAGTCACAGAAAGGTGTTCACCCTCACCAGCTGTCATGCCCTTCCATCTGCTGTTCTGGAAGGTAAATACAGGAAGATCCCTCGGACAGAAAGGCTATGCCCCTGTGCTTCTGGGGAGGTGAAAACCACTGAACACATTCTCTTGAGCTGTCAGTTTTACAAAGATAGTCGTGAGAGGCTCATACTTCCTCTACTTCAAAATTACCCTGGCCGCTCCACTCAAGTCTACAGTAAGATGCTGCTCTCAGATGAAAAGCGAGTCCACATATAATGTTGCTAGGTTGTGTGCGGCGGCATGCAAGATCCGACGGACCCTGACAGCCAATCCATAACATAGGAACATAGGAAACTGCCATATACTGAGTCAGACCATTGGTCCATCTAGCTCAGTATTGTCTTCACAGACTGGCAGCGGCTTCTCCAAGGTTGCAGGCAGGAATCTCTCTCAGCCCTATCTTGGAGAAGCCAGGGAGGGAACTTGAAACCTTCTGCTCTTCCCAGAGCGGCTTCATCCCCTGAGGGGAATATCTTGCAGTGCTCATACATCAAGTCTCCCATTCATATGCAACCAGGGCAGACCCTGCTTAGCTATGGGGACAAGTCATGCTTGCTACCACAAGACCAGCTCTCCTCCATGTGATTTTAATTATTGACCAATTTATTTTAACATGTCCTTTAAAATATTTTTACTACTTTTACCACCTTAGTTGCCTTTATCTTATAGTCATATATTTACTTTTACTGTTATTATAATGGAAATAGTATTTTAGTACTATTTTACTTCCTTTATTTTTAGTATTTTCTAGCTCTTTTAGTAGATATGCATTTTAACTACTCTTAAAACGCAATCATTTTTAATATTAGTTCTTTGATGATTCTCCTGTACTTTGTATTCATTTTATGCAGATTTTATAATCCTATTATCCGTTTTAGTTAGCTGCCTTACTATTTTAATGAGAGGTTTTGTGTGTTCTTTTAGTCTATATGTATTTTGGCTATTCTGTTTGCACTTTGTAGTATACTTTAAATATTTTATTTGGGGTTTTTTCGATCCCCCTCTGCTTAGTTTTAATTGTTCTACCAATCTCAATCTTAGTAATACATGTAACACTCTTCTACATAATCTATTTTATTGTATTACTGTTTTATAACCTGTGCTGGTCTTTGACTGTAATAAAGATTGATTGAAGTGCAACAGGCCTCTCTCCTTGGGGTGAAGGGGGGGGCGGGAATCCACAACTTCTATTTTCTCTGCCCAATTTCCTCCTCCTAGCTGCATGCATTCTCACAGTAGCAACCAACATTATGCATTTTTGCTTTTGTACATTCACATTCCCTCCTCTCCTCTAATGACTGGAAGAAAACAGACAAATTCACCAACAGATCTGCCACTTTAGTTTGTGACTCTAATCAATTAGGAAGATGGAGAACAGAGGAAAAACACATTCCATTCTCAGGGTAGCAAGGTTCTACTTGGACATGAACTAGAAGATGGGAACTGAACTATATTTATAGAATTCACTCCAGCCTAGTCTCTCGTTTATTTTTAGGAAGCTTAAGACCTTTTTGTTCTGCCAAGCTTTTAGTGACGGTGGCAGTTTAAAATGGTTTTCTGATTTCTTTGTTACTGGTTTTACTGAAGTGCTGAGGTCAGTCCTGAGCAGAAAGTTTAAAATATGGAGGGTCCAAATATATGCACAAAGTACTGCAATTTGTTATTTAAATTGTGCAAAAATCCCTTCACGGGCCAAACAGGCCTGAAAAATGGGATATGATTTTTTCCCCCCTGTATACAAGCGCTAGCGTGGAATAGAGGAATTTGTATTAGGAAGACCTGGGTTCAGATCCCCACACAGTGATGAAGCTCAAACAATTGTCTTGAGCCAGGCAGTATCTATCAGCCTAAGCTACCTTACAGAGTCTTTGTGAGGATAAAAGGTGTGTGCGTGGGAATGGGGGATAAGCTACATGTGTCACACTGCTGACCTCATTGGAGAAGTGAATATCAATATGAATACAATCTCTAGTACTAATAGCAAGCTTTTATTTACTTTATACATTAGAATAAATTATTCTCTCTAGATCATCTGATCAAAGTCTTTTTCAGAGGTGCAGGACATCAGTAATCCGTTTCTTTGTGCCACAGAGTCAGATCTGGAAAAGACTTTACTGAAGTCTTTACTGAAGGCAGGATTCTTCCTATATGACAGCTCCCAGAGAAGAGCAGTATATCTGAGCCTAAACCTACATCACAGGGTGTTACAAGGATAAAATGGATTGGGAGAACGCCATATGTTTTCTAGGGGTGTTCCAAACCTGTTCGACCACAAACCAGACTTGTCCATGATCAAACCCAGTTCAATTTGAACCTGCTCAGATTGGTTCAGTGGTCCAAATGTCTATGGCAGCCACCATTTTGTCTGGTGTATTTATTAGTTTTCTCCCTTGCCAATTGGTTTTCTGTCACTGCCTTCTGATTGGCTTGCAGTTTCCTTTGCCCTCGTTGTCTTGTCATGCAAAATCAAGTATTGTCAGGGCAACTCTGCCCTCACTGGCTGGGAGGAGCAAAGAGGAGGGCGCTGCCTAGCTTCACTCTGCCTCTGGATCTCTGGGGGAAGAGCTGGCTACCTTACCCTGCATTGCTCCTTTCCTTGCTTTGTTGACATGCTAGACCAGTAGGCTGACCAGGAAAAAATCAAGAATTCCTTAAATATCACCTGACTGCACAATTGTTTTGCAGGTTGGGTAGTAGGTAGCACCCATCATGCCCTATCACCCAACCTGATTTGGTGTCTCTAGGTGCTACCCATGGGGAATAAATGGGGTGCTCGATTACCCATTATTCCCTATGGGTGAACCAATTCGAACCAGTTCAATGAATGAACCGGATTGCAAACCGGCAGTCCAGTTCAAATTTGAACCAAACTGTGGAAACTGTTTTGTGTGTATACCCCAAATGCTTCCCTACACCTCTTAGAGAAAAGACAGCATAGAAACGTAATGATAAATAACCCCCAAACACAAACACAAATCAGAGTGTTGCAAACAGAAGAGAGGCATGGACAAGACATACCATATGAGTTACACTACACCCAAATGCCCAGTTTACACACATTATTTCATGAACGGAGCACTGTTGTGTGAAAATGAAGCAAGTGTCTGTTTGCCATGATTATATATTTGAAACCTGGAAGAAAAGAGTACTGCACCTGTGTGAGGGCTTAGCCACAGCTGGCCCTCAGTCTAACCATTCACTGCCACCAAAATAAGATCTTTAGTTAGTGTGACTGGTTCCATTACTTCACTCCCTTCTTCAGCTTCCTTTCAATTTCTCTCAGCTTTTCCAATAAGCTTTAGCTTTGCTTTCTGCTAGTGTAGGCGTGGTAGGAAATGGTTAATGTTAGTTGGTGCAAGACTACAGCTGGAGGATGGAAGAATTAATGCTTTAAACAGCTCCTTTGCCTTTTGCAGGGAATCAAGAGCATCCACAGAACTCCAAAAGTGGGCAGAAAGAGGGCACTCATTCAAGGTGATTCCCCTCACCTTCTAATTGGGACCAATGGCTGGGAAGTTGGTGAAAGAGTGAGGGCTTGCCAGGAACAGGGCAGAGAGTAAGAACAAGGCAGCTTGAGATTGCATATAGGCACTTAATGGGAAGTAAAGGCAGGGGGTGGGACACTTACAAAACCGTGGTTATGATAAATAAGCAGAGATCGCGGAATGGCTGCAGTGCTGTTCTTTGTTTATTTCTGAAACCTTAATACATTTTTACTGAGGTTCTGCATGATGTCTGAACTAACCCTATGTATTTTGTCAGGACAATGTGCATATCCCCCTGTTCATGCCGTCACCTTGTACATATTTGTCATGGCTTGAAATGAATATGACTGATCACTGGTGCTTATGCACCAGTTAACCCACATTAACCATACCATCACTCATGTCTTCTTCTGAAATAAGAACAGGTACTTTCATTTGCAAAGGTAATCAGATAATCAAACAATACAGCTGATATATTAATAGTCATAAATAGTTTTGAATTTTGTTCTCCTGCCTCTTATTAAAAAGCAGAACACACACCACTGAATATGTATCCCATACCCACACAAAAATTGTTTCCACAGCAACCTGGATTCTCTTCAGTTAGTACAGCCTGAGGATGTGGACAAGATCCTGGGCAGTGTGTGGGCAACATCATGCGCTCTAGACCGTGGCCCTTCATGGCTAATAAAATGTGCCATGAAAGGTATGGCCAGGTGGTTGGAGGCTATAATCAATGCTTCATTAAGGGGGGACAGGATGCCATAGTTCCTCAAGGAGGCGGTGGTGAAAGCACTATTTAAAAAATCCTCCGTTGATTCCTCCAACCTGAGCAAATTACAGACCTGTTTCTAATCTCCCCTTCTTGGGCAAGGTCATAGAGAATGTCTATCATCTTGGCTGCAGAAGACCTTGGATGATACAGATTGTCTACATTCCTTTCAATCTGGCTTCTGTCCTGGATCTGGACTGAAACTGCCTTGGTTGCCCTAGTGGATGACCTATGTCGAGAGCTTGATGGGGAGTGCATTTCTACTGGACCTCTTGGCGGCATTTGATACCATTAACCACGGTATCCTTTTGGACTGCCTCTCAAGAATGGGGATGGGGGGATTGCCTTGGAATGGCTTTGATCCTTTCTTGGGGGAAGAGTCCAGAAGGTGGTGATGGGGGAGACTACTGCTCAACTGCTTGGCCATTTGCTTGTGGGGTCCCCCATGCTATTCAACATCTGAATGGCCATTTGCTTGTGGGGTCCCCCATGCTATTCAACATCTGAATGAAACTGCTGGAAAAGGTCATCCAGGGACTTGGAATGTGTTGTCAGCAATATGCAGATGACACTCAGCTCTATCTTTCCTTACCTGATCCTAGGGAGGCAGTGGACTACCTGAACTGGGGCTTGGAGGCTGTGATGACCTACATAAACTGACACTGAATCCAGATGGAGGTGCTGTTGGTCAGCAGGAGAGCCAATCAAGATGAAGGAATCCGACCAGTTCTGAATGGGGTTGCACTCCTCTTGAAAGAGCAAGTGCACAGCTTGAGAATACTGCTGCACCTGGCTCTGCTTTTGAAAGCTCAGGTGGAGGCAGTGGCCAGAGGTGCTTTTGCACAGCTTCGGCTAGTGAGTCAGCTCTGTTCCTTTCTTGAGAAGACAGATCTGGCCACAGTTACCTACATCCTAGACACATTGTGCTCATAATGTGCTCTATGTGGGGCTGCACAAGAATATTCAGAAACTACAGCTAGTGCAAATTGTGGCAACTAGGATCGTATCTGAAGCTGCCCATTGGGATCATATTATACCTATTCTGAAAGAGCGGCACTGGCTACTCATTTGTTTTCAGGTCCAATTCAAGGTGCTGGTTTGGACTTTTAAAGCCCTTAACAGATTGGGCCTTGGCTATCTGGACTGTGTACTCCCAAGAACTTCTACCCACTTCACAAGATCATCAGAGGTGGCTCTGCTCTGTGTGCTGACGGTGAGAGAAGCTCAGTGGTCAAGCATGTGGGACAGGGCCCTCTCAGTCATTGCCCCCAGACTTTGGAATGCTCGCACAGCTGGAATCCGCTCCTTAGTAGGGATGTGCACGGTCCGGAGCAGTCCGGACTGGCACTGAAGGGGGGCCTTCCTTTTAGGGCGGGGAGGGCTTACTTACCCCTCCCGCCTCTTTGTCCCCTCCAGTGCCCGTATTCCACAGAGTAATGGGGCGCTGGAAACCAGCCGCCCCCCCGCCGCCCCCCCCCCCGCCGCAAGCAGATTAAGCCCAAAACTAACACTGCCGCCGTCGCCCGCCCGCCAGCCCTCCCTCCCTCCCAGCCGCCCGCCCGCCCAAGTCCTCACCCATGCTGCTGAAAACAAAGAGAGGAGCTACCGAACAGAGCTCCTATCTCTTTCAAGTCCTGTAGGCTACTGAGGCTTTGCGCGCGCGCATGCGCGCACCACAAAGGACTTGATCGCCGGAGGCCCGGTCTACCCGCCGGGAAAAGGCCGGGTAGACCGGGCCTCCGATCGCCGGAGGCCCGGTCTACCCGGCCTTTTCCCGGCGGGTAGACCGGGCCTCCGGTGATCAAGTCCTTTGCGGTGTGTGCATGCGCGCGCGCAAACCCTCAGTAGCCTACAGGACTTGAAAGAGAGAGGAGCTCTGTTCGGTAGCTCCTCTCTTTGTTTTCAGCAGCATGGGTGAGGACTCGAGCGGGCGGGCGTGCGGCTGGGAGGGAGGGAGGGCTGGCGGGCGATGGCGGCAGTGTTAGTTTTGGGCTTAATCTGCTCGCGGCGGGGGGGGGGGGCCCGCGGCGGGGGCGGTGGGGGCGGCTGGTTTCCAGCGCCCTGTTAGTCTCTGAAATACGGGCGCTGGAGGGGGCAAAGAGGCGGGAGTGGTAAGCAAGCCCTCCCGCCCTTAAAGAAATACCCCCCACCCGGACCCGGACCAGCCAGGCCCGAACCGGTCTGGCAGTTCGGCCATTCTTTTGAATGGCCTCCGGATCGGTTCGGACACACCCCTACTCCTTAGTCTCCTTGACAGTTTTTAGGAAAAAAGTAAAGATGTGGCTCTTCACGAATGGCTTTTGAATAAAAGTATTGCTTTTAATGCTGCTTTGTGTTTTATGTATTATTTTTAATGTGTTATTAAATTTTAAAATAGAGATTTTTATATTTATAGTATCTGTACATTTGTATTTTAATTATATTGTAAAGTGCTTTGAGATTATTTTAATGAAAAGCAGTATATAAATTGAATAAATCATAATTTATGAATATTGCAAAATATGCTTCTCTCAATGCACTGATTATCGCAGCATTTACAGATATGGACACAAATATTCTTTATTATTACCTTGGTCACCTGAAGTGAATTCAGAACTGTTCCTATTTGACAGTATTTGAATTACTCTGTGAAAATCCATTCCATGGCAAGAGAGCACAGGTCCTTCTTGTGGCCAGTTTAAGGACACTACTACAGCATTCACACATTTCACTCCAATAGCCCCTACAAGTAATAAGAGTGGTTGAAAGGAATGAGGCTGTGTGTGTTGCAGTAAACAGGAAGACACAAAGGAAATCACTGTGAGGTGAAATTATTAATGAGAGGGTCCAATACAATTTTCCTTATTCTAAAAGCAACAATTCCCCAATTGTGTGCTATAGGAAATAAATAATAACTAACCGACCTCGCACAGAGCATCTGTGCGCTCTTTGGGGCCAGTGGTTACCTCTCCCCCACAACTTCTGCCCCAGTCTCTGCTTCCGGGCTCAGCCACCTCTTCTCCCCACTGCCACTTCTGCCCCCCCCCACTTACTTTCCCCCCTCCTGGGCCTTGCCTCCGTGGCCTGGCCAGGCCCGCCACCTAGGGCCTCCACGGCCGGGCTGCCACCACGGCATCCAATCCTCCTGGGTGCACCTCAGTCAATCAGGCGCGTCCGCCGCCGAGCCAATCAGCTGGGCTCTGGGATGCACATTCCAAGGAACACCCAGGAGAATTAATATAATAGATAGAAGGCTTCTCTGGCCCCAAGTACTTACTCACATTGGTACGAACAGGAACTTTTCTCTTGGAGCAAATAGCGCGCATGCACGCACACACAATCTTTCTTGTGAGCAAAGGCTCCCCTTCCCCTCATGCCATGGTCCCAATCCAGATCACACCCCCTCATGGCTGCTATTGACTTTAATACAAAGTCTGTCATGGCTGCGGATGCATTAAACCTTACATGCAAATGAGAGGCAGTTGGCTGCATTTTTCTTTAATTAACTGCTCTAGTCTAGTCTCCTTTCAACTAATGATTGTTGATGCAAAATTATCTGTAGCTCAGTGGAAGAGCATCTGCTTTGCATGCAGAAGGTCCCAGGTTCAATGCCTAGTGGCATCTCCAGGTAAGGCAGTGGAAGACTCCTGACTGAAACCTTGGAAGATCCACTGCCAGTCAGTGTAGACAATACTGAGCTAGACGGACCAAGCATCTGACTCGGTATAAGGTAGCTTCATGGGTGGTTTTGTTGTTGTTGTGTTGTTGTTTTTTAAGGGAGGAGAGCTGTTCTTGAGGTAGCAAGCATGAATTGTCCCCTTTGCTAAGCAGGGTCTGCCCTGGTTTGCATATGAATTGGAGACTACATGTGAGAGGATATTCCCCTTAGGGGCCAACAGGGCCGTCCCTAGGAGGGTGAGGGACTGGGAGTAAATCAGTATGTGCGGGGCCTCCTTAAAATTTCATACGATTACAGAATCATATTGATCAGTGACATACAGTGACATACAGTGTATGAGTAACTGAATGAGGTTTTGGGACATGTCCAACCAGCCCAATAATATGTCCAATCTACTTCAAATTATAGATACATAGCCCTTTTACGCTGTCCTACATCTGTGATCAATACCAAAGCTCTATGCCTACTCATTACAGGTGATTCAAAGGCTGGGGCAGAAAGCAGGGTATTTTACCCTTTTTTATGAAAGCAAAGGGCAAATTCCTCCATATGTGGGTAGAATAATGGTTTACGGGTGGGGGACTTCGGTTCCAGGTATTTTTGTAATTTTCTGCCACAAAACAATCCACATAACTTTTTGGATGCTGTTTTTTTAAAAGAAATATTAAAAATTGATAGATTTCCCAATCCATTTCAGATTAAACATTCAGTCTTCCTAATCTGCCTACATCTGTGCTCTATATCAAAGACCTATGGCAAGCCATTCCATAAGTGTTCAAAGGGTGGGGGGATAACCACAAGAAAGAAATAACATACCTCCATTACTAAGTCTGAGGAGTCTGCCTGTCTTAAGGCACAGGCTGGGTTGGCAGGGCACGGGGTCTGCACAGTGCTGTGGTGGCCGTGGGCATGGGCAGCCAAATGCTGGCCATACACTCTGCCTACTTTCTTCCTTCCCTGCTGCCTGCAGCAGGCACCCTGCCTACTAGCTGGCACTGTGGAGCTTCAGGGAGGCTGGCAGAGGCTGAACAGCTGAGAGGCGGCAGTGGAGAGGGAAGAAGCTCAGTCAGGAAGCCTTTCAATAGCAAAGATGCTTATGAGATGCTTAAAAGAAGAAAGAAAAGAGGCTGGCTTTTGGCTTGTGCTGTGGGGAAAAGATAAATTGTTAGGTCTGGGAAAGAGAGCAGGGCAGGCTGCAGTGTGCCCAGAGCAGGGCCTGTGCCAGCATGGGGCTGGGGGTGATCGCCCCAGTTGCCCCACCCTAAGGATGGCCCTGGGGACACTCTGGGAGGAGCAACAAACTACTTGCATGCCCAAGGCTCAAGTTCCCTCCCTGGCATCTCCAGCATAGGACTGAGAGACTCCTACCTGCAACCTTGGAGATGCCGCAGCAGTCTGTGTAGACAATACTGAGCTAGGTGGACAAATGACTTGGTGAAAGGCAGCTTCCTATGTTCCTAAGTAGTAACATTTCTTTGCCAGTCTCTGCTCTTAGCTTACCTCCTTCCATTGTTCAGAGCACTGACTCATGCAGAAACATGCTGTGTACTCTTCAGAGAGCAGGCAATTTTCACTATATGCTTGAAAAGTAAACCTTTTGGGTGACATGTGTCTCTCATTTTTAATTCAGAAAATGTGTGGCTCCCCGTTCCAATGATTTCCTAAAGACATTTTTATCTGAATCAAGCACTCCTGGGACTTCCAGCATACTGGTGTGTGTGTGTGTGTGTATTAGATTTATATACCGCCCTTCCGATATGGCTCATCATATACCGCCCTTCCGTGTGTGTGTATATATACACACATACATACATACACACACGATTATTCCCACCTGCTAAATGCCAGAGGAGTCAGCAAGATTAAGAGAGACCTCATTAGGCTGCACCTTTACAGCCACAGTGCTTGGTGATTATGAGGATTTAGTTGTGTGAGTCTCTAAATGCAGACATCATCTGCTGTTACGGTGAATGGAAGAGGGCTTGGTTTCAAAAGATAACATGGTTTTCAGCCAGAAACGGCACTGCAACTGTACGAACATGCTGCCCATTTATGTACAGCAGTTACGATAGCCCCCTTCTCTACACCCTGGCAAGCCAATGCACTGAATTTGACCTGCTGGCAAGCCAATACAATTGACCTGCTGGCAAGCCAATGCACTGAATTTAAAAAGACAGTAGGGTAGGCCCCCCACCCGACCCCGGACCATAATTCCACCCTCATGTGGAGGAATCTGCACACTGCCTTCATAAAAAAGGATAAACCTCAACCCCTTTTCTAACACACCCTCCTTTATATTTCTAGAATGGCTTGGCCTAGAGTTCTGAAATTGGGCTGAGATGTAGGACAGGTTACAACACGACAAATATTTATATACCACTTTTTCAATAAAAGTTTCCCAAGCGTTTTACATAGATATGAAACAAAACAATATAAATAGAGAAATAAAATGGCTCCCTGTCCCCAAAAGGCTCACAATCTAAAAAAGAAACATAAGATGGACACCAGCAACAGCCACTGGAGGGTTGTTGTGCTGGGTATAGATAGGGCCAGTTGCTCTTCCCCTGCTCAATAAAGAGAATCACCCCTTTAAAAGGTGCCTCTTTGCTCAGCTAGCCAGACACTGTCTATTGATCTTGAAGCACAGTAGTCAATCTATTGACTTTTAATTATTTTTTAAATTTAAAAAAAACTTTAAAAGAAGTCATAGAAGCGGCTGCTTTCATAGTAGCAAACTAACTTCTAGAACTGAAGAGCCCCCCTCGGATCATCTTTCAACCCCCATGTGAAGGATACTGCCCTTTGCATTTCATAAGAAAGTGTGATATGGCCCCAATCCCCACCCCCAACACTTTACATTTACAGAATGGCTGGTCTTAGAGTTCTGAAATTGGGCACACATGAAGCCCAAGTTGGCAGGACTCTGTGATTTTTTTAATTTCAAGGGAAACAGTCAATCCTTTGATTTTGATATATTTTCCTTACTGCAGTAAAGTTCCAAGAAGTGTTTTCTCTATCCATAGATTACTACACACCTAGTGAAAATGAAATTAATGTTACATCTTAATAACCAACCAGCAACAGTTATTTATTTATTTACATACACAAATACACTATGCTCAAGTTGGTTTCTGGTCCAAAAGGTCTGCATGAGAACTGTGGAGCATGGGTCATGTGCTGTGTTTTTAATCCCCGCCACCTTCCAAATACACTATATGTCTAAGTTGGTTTTGTGTTTCAATTGTGGAGCAAGGGACATGTATTGTGTCCCAGTTTCTGAGTGGTCAAGAAGCTGTATGAATCTGTTGGAACTTGTGTTCTCTCTCTCTCTTTGGCAAATGCGCTCTGGCCCTGATCGGTGAATTTGTGGTGAATGATCAAGAAGGTGTATGCATTCTTTGAGGGTTATGTAGTCTCCCCTCCTCCCCGCCCCCAATGTACTATGGCCTAGACCTGTGGGTTTGTTGTGAAATGTATATATATGGAAAGGATGGTTATTTTGTGGGAGGGGGTCCTTGTAAGCTAATTAGGTCCAGGATCCAAATTACCTAGCTGCACTTCTGCACAAGTTAATATCTTCAAACATTCTATTCAAAATACAACCAATGTGCATTGATTGCCGGCTTGAATTACTTGTTCATGCCCTTCTGTTTTTTCATAGCCTAAAGCCCTTTTACATATTGCTGTGCAAACATACTGTGGTGCATGCGGCAAAAAAACAATTCTGGTCTGCATGCATTGCTTCTGCGGGTTCGCCTCCAGCAGAGCTGTCCCAGGTTGAGAGGAGTTTGATTTGGGCTCCTTCCAATTCAAGCCAATCCCCGGGGACAGAGATGTACAGACCCTAAAGGTCCAAGATCAGCTCAAGCTGGCTAATACCCCATCATGCTGTCAGGTAACACCTTAACTTAAAACCATGATACACATAGAATATCAGGATTTATTGGAGGAGAGTTTCCAGAAAACACAGAATATTAGGATTTATTGCCCCCTACCCGCAGCAGAGCATCTTAAATAACACTCTAGCAAAAACATAGCTAATGTGGGCTGTTTTGTGTGGTATTTCAAATGTAAGTAAAAGTAAAGTGTGCCATCAAGTCGATTTCAACTCCTGGAGCCCACAGACCCCTGTGGTATTCTTTGGTAGAATACAGGAGGGGTTTATGATGATACCTTTCAGCATCTTCCTGTATCACTGCTGCCTGATATAGTGCCAGCAGGGATTCAAACTGGCAACCTTCTACTTGCTAGCCAAGCATTTCCCCGCTGTTCCACTTAAGGTGGCTGTCTCAAATGTACCTCTAGATATTTTAAGTATCAATAATTGCCAGGTATTTCACTGCTATTCTTTCCAAAGAAAGCTCTAAGAGCTTTTGCCCATCTCTGTGGCAGCCTTCACCTACAACCTTGCCTTACAATCAACCAGTCATTACTGAGAGGTTAAATGTGATTGGGGAAGTGGTAGGAGTTCTCCATGGCAAAACATTCTAAACCTGCCAGAAGCTAGAAAATCTTAGTTGAGAAATTTTAAAAGTGCTTCATTCCTGGTAATACTCAGCATGTGCATATATAGCCGCATTTCCCCTCTAAGCCATACTTATGCCATTTCCCCCCATGTTTACCTCTCTAAATACAGTAAATAAAGCCCCATAATCTACAACTACTAGATTCCAGCCCAGAGATTTTATATAACTAATAGAACATGTGTTTTGTTGAAACCAGTGAGAGAGCAAAGCTGGTGTTAAGCATAATCTGAGTAGAGCTACAGTTCTAATTCAAATGGAGATTCCATCAGGCACTGGACCAATTCTGCAATGAGACCTCATACAATTACATTATCTCCCCATATTTTCCTAATTTGATCTACCTACAATCACTATTAATTTGCACTCTTTTTTTAAAAAAAGAATTCTTAGCATCAGAACCAGCAGAGTGCAACTAGCCTTTCATAACTAGTGGCTTTGGATGGGGATGCACATTCCCATCCGCATGGGAGAGAGATTTCCAGCCAGTTTAATGAGGTCTGGATGAACACCACATTGTAGACACAGTTGTGCATCTGCAATATTGCACATGCATAAGCCTTCTTCTACACATGGATCTTTCTTGCTGAATCATGTTCTTTACAACACCTCTGAGATGAAAACCATTTTAGGAAAACAGACAGACATGACAACTTACATAAGGCCTCACGATGAATCCATGGCAGAGATGGAATATGAAGCCTATTGACCATGCAAGAACAGCATTACACATCAGACCTCTCCTAGTAAGTCAGCTATTTATTGCTTAGAAGCTACTGGACAAGCTCAGTACATAGAACTTAAACTGGTGGGGAAAGGAACACATATAAATTATCTAACGACTACAGTAGTTTATCAGAGCCCAGAACTATTCAGGCACCCAAGCGGGTTATACAGTTTCAACCACACTGAGGAACCCCAGATCTTAAGACTTTACTCAAGAGTATCTAGGACTTCAGCTCTCTGTGGACTACAGTTTGGAGGAAAAATCCTAAACTCATATTGTCAGAGACAAAAAGATTTGCTGGGCCTTCTCACTGAACCCAAGAGTTGTCAATTTTTGGAGAAGTAGGGTGCCATTATCCTCTTTAGTTCCTATAAATATTTGAGTATTAGTCTAAGTCACAACTTTCCATCTTTTATCATCAGATGTCTGATATGGATATGGATATGGAGAAACTCAAGTATGTAGTACACCACTCTGGGCTCCTTGGAGGAAGAGCGGGATATAAATGTAAAAATAATAAAAAATATAATAATAATATGTTGTGGGGGATTAATGGTCCCTAATAAGGAGTTGCCTAACTGCTTGAATGAAGATAAAACTTAGTATTAGTTAGCTAGTTACTGTTTTGTTTTCTTAATCCCTGTATGTGTTTCTTTATTCTCAGTTTTCCCACTGAGTGCAACTCTTTTTTAAATATACGTAGAAGTGGATTCCATCTGGTTTGGTTTTAAAAGGTTCTAAAAGAATACTTACAAAACTCTTATTTATATGCTAATGAATGGTAATCATCTACTGTATGCTAGGGATGTGCACGAAACAAATTTTGCGTTTTGTTTTGAGCTCAAAGTGAAATGCAAACAGCCAAAACATTTCATTGAAAACGGTGGTAGAGCTGGCTGTTTCGATAAAACAGCTTAAAACATTTCACGTGTTTCAAGGTTTCAACATTTCAAGCAGGCAATTTTATACAAATGTTTAACCTTCCCCTCAAACCCCCATAGGATTCTATAGGCATTTGGGGGAAAGGTTTTTTTAAAAAAATTGCCCGCTTGCCCATTTATTTTGTGGGTTGGGTGATAGGTAGAACCCATCTTACCCTACCACACAACCCAATCTGGTGTCCCTAGGAGCCACCCATAGGGAACAATGGGTGGTTTCAAGTTTCCCCATTGTTCCCTATGGCCAGAACAAGCTTCACTCACAGAGTGCACACAGGTTTTGCATTGCAATTTGCAATGCATTTTGCAACCCTGCCTTGAAAAACACTGCAGAAGCACACAGTAAAAAGGAATCTGTCCCTCCTAACACAGAACACACATTTCAAAAACAGTCCAAAAATGGCCACAAAAGAATCACTGACCGAGAATCCACTGCCAGCGCTTCATTGACATCATTGGCACAAGTTGCTTGCGCGCTCTCTCTCTCTCTCTCTCTCTCTCTCTCTCTCTCTCTCTCTCACACACACACACACACACACACACACACACAGAGCAGACCAGAGCAGTGAGTGAAACACAAGTTAGTCTCAGCTCAAGACCAGACATGGAGCTCATCACAGCAATTACCAAAAAATATTACACAGCTGCTTCTGTCAATTTTTCACCACAACACTATCTCTCAAACAAAACAAACCACAACTCAAGAAGGGGAGGCACTCAAGATCTACCTTTGTCAATCTGAGATCCAGCAAAATCAGACAGTTATAGCTATAGTAGCACAGCACTTAGTGCTGAGAAAACAAGATCTCAAAAATCAAACCTACCTTCCTGACATATTCTCTTCAAGATACACTATATGGGCCCTCTCTGCCTCCAGGTCCCTTTGAACACATTTTGAAATTCCCTCCCCAGCCAATGGAGGCAAAGTTGCCCATGAAAACACTTTATTTGTATGGTAATAAGCCAATGAAGAAGCAAGGAGATTGCAAGCCAATCGGGAAGTCAGTGCCAGTAAGTCAATCAGCAAGAGGAAAACAGGCTTCCAAAATGGTACATCAGAACAGGGTTGTTTTGTTCCAAGCTCTAAACAGGCCCTTTATTCAGAGAGTGTTCTGTTTTAAATTTGAAAAGGCCATTTCGAGCCAAAACATTTTGTTGTCAATTACCACCATGAAAGCAAATATACCACCATAGAACTACCACCATGAAAGCAAGTATACCACCATGAAAGCAAATATACCCGCTTTCATGGTGGTAGTTCTAGGACCCGTCTCAGGTGCTATGAGGTTGTTATTTCTTCAATGAAGCTTCCTAAATGAGACCATTTGCAGTAAAAGAGAAAGCTTTGAAAACCCACCGAAGGCTTCTGTAAGCATAAAGGCTAGGGGATGTGGGTGGTGTGTGTGTGTGTGTGTGTGTGTGTGTGTGTGTGTGTGAGTGAAGTGGCTGTGGTCCATAAGGATACCATTTCCCTTACCAGGGCCCCTGTGCAACAGTTGACTTATATTGAGTGTGTCTTTCCAAGGCTGGCAGCTAGGGATAGATTGGAGATTCTGTTGGTGTACTGTCCACCCCACTGCCCAACCGACTCCCTAACTGAGCTGACGGAGCTGGTCTCGGAGTTGGTGTTAGAGTCACCCAGACTTTTGGTTCTGGGTGACTTCAATATCCATTGTGAGGCTGACTTGCCTGGTGCGGCTCAGGAGTTCATAGCGGCCATGACAACTATGGGCCTATCCCAACTAGTTTCAGGTCCAACTCATGTTGCCAGCCACACATTTGATTTGGTCTTTTGTTCAGATCAGGGGGGTGTTCTGTGAGTGGTTTCCCCATTGTCATGGACAGACCACTACCTGGTTAAAGTTGGTTTCACAGCCACAACCCAGCCCTGCAGGGGTGGAGGACCTATTAAGATTGTCTGCCCGAGAAGGCTGTTGGATCCAGTAGGATTCCAAAAAGCCTTGGAGGGTTTTGATGTTGGTCCTGCCAGCAACTCTGTTGATGCCATGGTGGGAACCTGGAATAGGGAAGTAGGCACGATCGCTCCTCAGCATCCCTTCCGATCTGCTTTAAAAGTGGCCCCTTGGTATACAGAGGAGTTACGGGGTCTGAAGCAGCAAGGTAGGTGACTGGAGCGCAAGTGGAAGAGTACTCTGCTTGAATGTGACAGGACACAGCATAGAGCCCATTTGAAGGTTTATGTGGAGACGGTGCGTGCGGAAAAAACCAATTCTGGTCTGCGCGCATTGCTTCTGTGGGTTCGCGTCCGGCAGAGCTGTCCCGGGTTGTGAGGAGTTTGATTCGGGCTCCTTCAATTAAAGCCAATCCCCGGGGACTTTGTTCTGCTGTGATGCTTTTAATGGATTCTTTGCAGACAAAATCTCCTGTATTGGGGCTGACTTGGACTCCACTGTTTCTGCAGAGTTTATTAAGGTGGTGTTCAGCAATCCCTCTTGCAGTATTAGATTGGATCAGTTTCAATCTGTGATGCCTGCTTGGGGTGGTGTGGCCTACCACTTGTTCTCTAGATCCTTGCCCGACTTGGCTGCTTTTTTCTAGCAGGGAGATTGTTGGGGATGGCTTAGTTAATATCATTAACTCATCGCTGAGGGAGGGTAGGATGCCTCCTTGTCTGATGGAGGCAATGATTAGACCACTTCTTAAGAAGCCTTCCCTAGATCCCTCAGTGATGGACAGTTATAGGCCAGTCTCCAATCTCCCATGGTTGGGTAAGGTGATTGAGAGAGTGGTGGCTAACCAGCTCCAGGCGGTTTTGGAGGAAACCGATTATCTAGACTCATTTCAAACTGGCTTTAGAGCAGGCTATGGGGTTGAGTCTGCCGTGGTTGGCCTGATGGATGACTTTTACTGGGGAATCGACAGAGGGAGTGTGACTCTGCTGGTTCTTTTGGATCTCTTGGCGGAGTTCGATACCATCGACCATGGTATCCTTCTGGATCGCCTGGGGGAATTGGGGATAGGAGGCACTGTTTTGCAGTGGCTCTGCTCCTATCTCTCAGGCAGATTCCAGATGGTGCAACTTGGTGACAGTTCTTCTTCAAAACAGGAACTATTATATGGAGTCCCTCAGGGCTCCATTTTGTCACCAATGCTTTTTAATATTTACATGAAACCGCTGGGTGAGATCATCAGGAGATTTGGTGCAGGGTGTTATCAGTATGCTGATGACACCCAAATCTATTTCTCCTTATCATCAATCATCATCATCATCAGGAAATGGCATTCACTCCCTAAATGCCTGCCTATGGGCAGTAATGAGCTGGATGAGGGATAACAAATTGAAGCTGAATCCAAGCAAGACGGAGGTGCTCATTGTGGGGGATCGGAATTTAAGGGATGAGTTAGAGCTTGCTGTGCTGGATGGGGTTACACTCCCCCAGAAGGAAGAGGTACACAGCTTGGGAGTGCTCTTGGATCCAGACCTCACCATGGTATCTCAGGTGGAGGCTATGGCCAGGAGCGCTATCAGCTTCGGCTGATTCATATTATGCCTGTCTTATGCCTGGCTGCCGATATGCTTCTGGGCAAAATACAAAGTGGCTTTAAAGCCCTGAACAGCTTGGGTCCGGGTTACCTTAGAGAGCGCCTTCTTCGGTATGATCCCCATCGCTCATTGAGGTCATCTGGAGAGGTCCGTCTCCAGTTGCCACCGATACGTCTGGTGGTGACTCGGAACCGGGCCTTTTCTGCAGCTCCTCCTGGTCTATGGAATGCACTCCCGGCAGATATCCGCAGTTTAGGCTCACTGTCAGCCTTTAAGAGAGCCCTGCCTGGCCTTCCAAGGCTTATAGTGTTTTTAAAAGTATTTTAATTGGTTTTAAATAGTTTTAATAATTCTTGAATTATTTTTATATTGTTTTTAGCAGTGTTTTAATTGTGGGTTTATGTCTTTTTAAAAGTTGTTGTACACCACCCAGAGCCTCTGGATGGGGCGGTTTATAAATGTAATAAATAAATAAATAAATAAATAAATAAATAAATAAGTAGGTAGGTAGGTAGGTAGGTAGGTAGGTAGGTAAAGCAAAGTTTGTGAAACCTACATAGAAAAATGGGTTCCAGTTCTAAACAGATCAAGGAATACCAATTTACTTAGCAACATTATGCAACTTTCTGGGCTATATAAATTATAGGGCACAGTGCAAGATCTTTTAGTCTCTCTCTAAAGCTTTTATGAGGTAGATGAACAGCATCAATTAACTTCTTGTTAATTAATATTATTGCCCAATTTGACTATGAATGTACAAAGTATAAATAACACAAATATAAGGATGTCAGGAATGGACACTGAAAATGCCACACTGGAAATATATACAGGTGGTGACAAGCTGAGAGTACTGTTGCCAAATTGCTATAAAAATAGTATGTTGGCCTTATAAAAATCTGTTAATAGTACTTCAGGGAAACAAGATTGCCACAGCAAAACTGTTCAGCTAAGGTTAAACCAGACAGCAGACACTGTTCAAAATCAGCTAGGCCATTTAATATCAGCCAGAGTGTGCGTGAGTTCATTTCTCTTTTGTCCTGAGGAAATAGGAGGAGGAAAACAATCTCCAGGAAACGCCATCATCACATTACCAATACAGAAAAAACGCCTTGTTGCAGCCAAGAAGAATCACTAGATGATATAACGACGGCACTCTGTCTCCAATTTCTCATTAACCTGGCAGGATTAAAAGTGCAATTCTATCAGAGGAGAATCAAAAACATCACCTGAAACTCAAGCAGAGCAAAACAAAACACAAACACACATATTTTGGAACTTTTCCCAACTTCTAGTTGCCTTCTTAAAAGAACCCTGAAAGATAACACAGAGTGGAAAGTTCCAAAGAAGCAGACAGACAAGAGACCAAACACTTCGCCCTCCTTGTCTCTTTCCCCATCCTGTTTCAATTGACATGATGACTTTAACTTCATGCAGGGAATTGTGGTTTCAGTGTTTGTTTACTGAAATGAGTTCTTTCTTGATCTGATAACAAAGAACTTCCAATGTCGTCTCCCTTTAGGAACTAATCATCAATTTGAAACTAGTACTAATCAGTAGTTCCCCAACTGCTTTTAAGGGGCACATCACCACCACTTTAGCCTAGTTCTCATCAAGAAGGAAACCGTGTGTCTCAGCTATACTACTACAGTCTGCAGGTGGGGACACACATGAAGGAACATGCTCCTGCATGCACACAAAAATCAGCCTGTGCATGAAAAACTAACACTAATGGGGGCGGGGGGGGGACTAGGCTAGAACCCTCTTCTTCAACATGCCAGTTTTATACTTGCAGGGATTTTTTCTTTACAGAACGATCATTCAACCATATGAGCACCGCACCTTCAGTATCAAGTAACACAGTCATAGCCACCACCCTGCTAGATCAGGCCCAAGGCCTATCTAGTCCAGCATCCTGTTTTACACAGTGGTCCACCAGATGCCTCTGGGAAGCTTACAAGCAAGAGATGAAGGCATGCCCTCTCTCTTGCCGTTGTTCCCCCACAACTGGTATTGAGAGGCATCCTGCCTCTGAGCCCGGAGACTGCTTATAGCCATCGAGACTCATAGCCATTGAAAGTCCTGTCCTCCATGAATTTGTCTAAGCCCATTTTAAAGCCATCCAAGCTAGTGGCCATTTCCATATCCCATCACAGATAATTCCATAGATTAGTTATGCGCTGTGTGAAAAATGTACTTCCTTTTGTCAGTCCTAAATTTCTTGGCCATCAGCTTCATGGGATGATGTTCCAGTGAGAGAGGGAGAATAACCTCTCTCCACAAAATGCATATTTCTATAGACTTCTATGATGTCTCTCCTTAGTTGTCTTTTTTCTTAACTAAAAAGCTCTAGGTGTTGTAGCTTTGCCTCGCAAGGAAGGTGCTTTAGGCCCCTGAACATCTTAGCTGCCCTCTTCTGCAACTTTTCCAGTTCTACAATGTCCCTTTTGAGATATGGTGACGAGAACTATATACAATACTCCAAATGTGGCTATACTATAGTTCTCTATAATGGCATTAACTATTAGCAGCTTTAATTTCAATCCCCTTCCTAACGCTCTCTAGAATTGAATTTGCCTCTTTTCACAGCTGTTGCTCAGAGTCAACACTTTAAAGGAGTTATTCTTCACAACCCCAAGATCCCTCTCCTGGTCAGTTACCAAGAGCTCAGACACCATCAGTGTATACATGAAATTGGGGGCAGGGGGTTGCCTCAACGTGCATCCCTTTACATGACTTACACTGAACCACATTTGTCATTTTGTTGCCCACTCACCCAGTTTGGAGAGATCCCTTTGGAGGTCACCACGTCTGTTTTAGATTTCACTACCCTAAATAGTTCAGTATTGTATGAAAAATTTGGCCACCTCACTGCTTACCCCAGTCTAGATCAAGTAAAAAGCACTGATCTCAGTACAGAATCCTGAGGAACTCCATTTCTGAATTCTCTCCATTGTGAACATTGTCCATTTTTTCCTACAATGTTTCCTGTATTTCCTGTAACCAGTTACCAATCCACAAACGAATCTGCCCCATTATTATTTATTTATTTACACAGTCAGACAGGTGTTATTGACTGGTTTGTTTTATCCAGACAGCGAGTCCTTCCCAAGGAACTGGGAAGGCTGAATTTTATTGTCAATGTTGTTGCTGTTGTTATAGATATCGTCGCAGAATATAGGCTGTTCCCAGTAAAGCTGCTTTTTGTAATTGGCTGATGGTGATTTCTGTGGCCCCTATGGTGTTGAGGTGCTCTTCAAGGTCTTTTGGAACTGCACCCAGGGCGCCAATTACCACTGGGATTATCTTGGTCTTTTTCTGCCACAGCCTTTCAATTTCCATTTGTAGATCTTTGTCTTTGGTGATTTTTTCTATTTCTTTTTCTTCTATTCTGCTATCCCCTGCTATTGCTATCTCGATTATTTTAACTTGTTTTTCTTTCTTCTCAACTACAGTTATATCTGGTGTATTGTGTGGCAGATGTTTGTCTGTTTGTAGTCGGAAGTCCCATAATATTTTTACATCTTCATTTTCAACAACTTTTTCAATTTGATGGTCTCACCAATTCTTGGCTACAGGTAGCTTGTATTTTTTGCAGATGTTCCAGTGTATCATCCCTGCTACCTTGTCATGCCTTTGTTTGTAGTCAGTCTGTGCAATCTTTTTACATCAGCCGATTAGGTGGTCCACTGTTTCATCTGCTTCTTTACAAAGGCGGCACTTGCTGTTTGTTGTGGATTTTTCAACTTTTGCTCTTATTGCATTTGTTCTTAGTGCCTGTTCTTGTGCAGCCAGTATTAAACCCTCTGTTTCTTTCTTCAAGTAACCATTCCTAAGCCATTGCCAGGTCTTGGTGATGTCTGATTTTCCACTTATACAGTGCAAATATTGAACATACAGTGGCTTATTTCTCCATTTTTCTGCTCGGTTCTTGACTTGTTCTTTCTTGTAGGCCTGCTTTCTTTCATTGGTGTTGAAGAATTTCTCGTTGTTGACCATTTGAAGTGCATCTTCTTCACTGTCCTTGATATATTCTTCAAGGCCTCTTTTCTCCTGCTCTACTGTTTGGTGGACTTGCAGCATTCCTCTTCCACCTGAGCTGCGAGGGAGGTATAGCCTATCTACATCACTGCGGGGGTGCAGAGCATGATTGATAGTCAAGATTTTCCTGGTCTTACGATCCAGCGTCTCTAGCTCTGCCTGGGTCCAGTCTATTATTCCTGCAGTGTATCTGATAACAGGTATAGCCCAGGTGTTTATGGCTTGTATGGTGTTCCCGCCATTGAGTTTGGACTTGAGGATTTTTCTAATTCTCCTGATGTATTCACTTCCAATTTTTCTTTTAACTTCAGTGTGTGTGATGTTATCAGCCTGGAGAATGCCCAAGTATTTGTAATGTTCTTTCTCTTCCAGGTTCTTGATCTTGCTTCCATTGGGCAGTTCTATTCCTTCTGTCTTTGTTATTTTCCCTCTGTTCATTATTAATGCAGCACACTTGTCTAGTCCAAACTCCATTGCTATATCGCTACTGAATATACGGACAGTGCTTAGCAGTGATCTGATTTCTGACTGGGACTTTCCATACAACTTCAGATCGTCCATGTACTGCAGATGGTTGATTTGACTTGATGTTTTAGATGTATGGTATCCGAGGCCTGTTTTGTTGAGTATTTGTGAAAGTGGGGTCATGGCGATTACAGAGGGGACAGTGAGTCCCCTTGGAAAATGCCTCTTCTAATGCTAACCTGTCCAAGTGTCTCGCCATTGATTGTTAAGTGTGTACTCTACATGCTCATTGCTTTTTTTTATAAATATCTGAATGTTTTTGCTGACACCAGTTGTTTCTAAACATTTTAGTATCCATGTGTGAGGCAATGAATCGAAGGCTTTCTTGTAGTCAATCCATGCAACACTTAGATTGGTTTTTCTTCTCTTGCTATTTTCTAAAATCATTTTGTCAATCAGCAGCTGGTCTTTTGTGCCTCTGGTGTTCGGGCAATTTTCTTTCTGTTCAACTGGAAGCTGTTTGTTAGTTAATAAGTGTTGCATCACTTCATCTGCTATTATTCCAGTTAATAATTTGAACATGGTTGTCAGGCAGGTTATCGGTCTATAATTACTTGGAACTGCACCTTTCGCTGGGTCTTTCATGATGAGATGCGTTTTCCCAGTTATTAGCCATTGTTCAATATCACCTCCTTGCAAAATGTGATTGAACTGTTTTGATAGTTGTTTATGAAGGCTTGTTAGGTGTTTAAGCCAAAAGCCATGCAGTTCATCGTCGCCAGCCGCAGTCCAATTTTTAATTTTCTTTGCTCATTCACTTATTAATTCTGGTTTTATTATTAGATCTTGCATTTGTTGGTTACATTTTTTGACCTCTTTCATACAGCCTGCTTTTTTATTATAATCTATTGGATTGTCTCATAATTTCCCCCAGAATTGCACTGTTTCTTCTTTATTTGGTGTTTCTAGGTTTCTTGCAGTTTCTCCTTCTATGCTTTGGTAGAAACGTCTCTGATTCGACTGAGATTGGAGATTCTGCCTGTGTTGTGTAGTTCTGGCTTCATATCTGCTAATCTTCTTTGACACTGCTGTTATTTGCTGCTTTATTATTTCCAGGACTTCTCTAACTCTCCTTGAATCTAGGTGGTATTTTTGGATCAGATACTGTTCGGTGTTTTCATTCTTCAGCTTCTTGTCTTTCATATCTTTCAATTTACTAGCATCTGATCTAAGGCTGGAGATTTTATTTTCTAATCTAATCTTCCATTTAGGTGATGTACTGCTTTCTTTTTTGACAGGTCCACTGATCTTATATCCGAGCTCTTGTGTTGTTATTGTTGCTGCACTGTACATTAGTTGGTTTGTTTCTTGCAAATTATTGGTTGTTATCTCTGCAAGTGCAGCATTGACATCTTTTAATACCTGAGCAAGTTGTTTTTTGGCAACTGTTTTTAGAGCTGGAAGTCGAACCCTGGTGGTTGTTTGGTTCATGTGCTCAGTTATTTTTTGCTTTAGTTCTTGTTGCTTTTCTGTTAAACGGCATTTGGGTTTTTGAGGTGAAGGCAAAGGGGTGGTTGCCTGGTTTTGATTTTGAAACAGTTCAGTAACAGTGGCATCCTCGATTTCCAACACCTCCTCCACCTGCGCCTGAGCAATTGCTTCGGTTGGTGGTAATTCTTCTTCCATGTCTTGAGCCTGTGTTGCTCTTTGCAGTTCTTCCAGCTCAATTCCTGTGAATACTTTATTTCTTATTATGTATCTTCTCTGGTCTGCTAGCCTTTGTTCTGTTATTTCTGTATCTGTATGCTTCTCTTTCCAAATATGGTACATTCTTTTTAAATAACCTCTTCTAGTTGGACTAGACTTGTAATAGCAGATCATTATTTCCTTGTTGGCATTTTTCGTATATTTTTTCCGGTTAAGCGACGTTTCTTCCAGTAACTTTGCTGTCTTCAGCCCTGGTTGCTCAACTGAAGATTCTGAGTCCTGTTGCCCACTTGCCACCAGATGTCCAGGGACTATAGCACCTGGCAGGGTCCTTGTTGTCCCGGGCGACTACCGATCCGGTATAGATTTATTAAAGTTACGTCTCACCATATTGTTGATGGGAGAGGCACTCTTTGTCTGGCTCCTCTGGTGTGACCTATCCAGTATGGTTGGACCTCTGGCATAACTCTCACCTTCCTCAGAGCACACAAGCCCCACAACCACGCCAAGGTAGTGCCTCACTGGGGGTTGTTGTTGTTGTTATTATTATTATTATTATTATTAATTCAATTTCTATACTGTCCTTCCAAAAATGGCCCAGGGCGGTTTACACAGAGAAATAATAAATAAATAAGATGGAGCCCTGTCCCCAAAGAGCAACCATTCTAAAAAAAACACAAGATAGACACCAGCAACAGACACTAGAGGTACTGTGCTGGGGGTGGATAGGGCCAGTTGCTCTCCCCCTGTTAAATAAAGAGAATCACCACGGTAAAAGGTGCCTCTTTGCCCAGTTAGCAGTTATGCCATGACTGCTAAGTTTGTTCAGTCACAGGTTTTTGCCAAGTTGCAGGTTTATCTCTCAGTGATAACTGAGGGGTGTGTCACTAGAGAAACAATAGCACGAATGACTCTTGCACAGCTAACACTAATTTCTACAGAGATGCATGTGAACGTTTCAGGTGGATCATATCCACAGTTAGTCTAAACACAGTTTACGCTCAGTGTAAAAAAACCCACTGTATTTAATCAACACAGGGAAGAACAAGATTATAGCCCAAGCCAACATCTTTGAACATGGCAAAAATATATTTCCTTTGGGTCTCAGGTAAAATCGAAGAGTGCACTAACTGCTTTTCTGAATGCATAACAGACCTCTATGAGGGATTCTTTTTCTGATCAGAAGACAACTCCCTAAAGGCCAATTCACACATGCACATACATCACTTGATTACTCAAATGATGACTAGCAGCTGAACATTCAAAAACTGGCAGCTGAACAGTGGAACAGACTCCACTGAAATGCTTTGTGTTTGAGGTGTGCCTTGACTTTTGACTTGTAATGGTTCAACCAGATGCACAAGTTACCCCCCAGTTGCTGTGGTCATCAAGTGATGAATATGTGGGACTCAGCCCTAGGAAACAACATCAGAATGAAAGTTTTAGAATGCTAGAGATACCACGCCAGCATAATCTTCAGCACCAAATCTGTGTGAAGGTTTTAGGGGGAATGTTTGGTCTCCTCTGAAAATTAAGACACAGCAAGTAGTTTTGGATTACTCTAGAGGAGGTTACATATAAGGCAAAACAGACCATTTTTGTATAAAGGGCTCAGCAGAATGAGTTTTGTGGTGTAGAATTTCAAGTATTTTTCACACACAGAGGATTAAATAGGCCCTTTTCTCTATAACTTCACCTTTATCTCAGTATCAGTGGCTCACCTGAGAAAGGAACATTGGTCTTACCATGAAGGGTTCTTTTCCCCTGTAGTAGGAGATCCTCAGAGAGGGTGATGAACTGCGCATGCTCAAGACAGAACTGGAATCACGTGATTTGCTTGTAGGCGTGGTTGCCTCCCAGCCCCAGTTCCAGGAATGAGGAGCAAGGTATAGTAATGTGACGGGAGAGAGCTCATGGATGTATGCGTAAGTGCCAAAAAGCAGAACAAACCTGAATTGACAAAAAACAGGCTAAAAGAGAAAATATATAACAGGATAGAAAACTAGATCTAAGCACTAGGAACCCTGAAAGCAGCCTCGGAACCCCAGGAGACCCTGCCCCAGCTCCGAGACACGGATACAGAGAGGGCAACGACCCCAACCCAGAAGAATACATCCGGGCGGGGCTGAGGATCTCCTACTACAGGGAAAAAGAACCCTTCACGGTAAGACCAATGTTCCTTTTCCCCCTGAGTAGGAGATCCTCAGAGAGGGACATGCCCAAGCTAAGAATAAGGTCCCGGGATGGGAGAGATGTATTCAGACCACCTGCTGGAGGACTGTGCGGCCGAAGGCTGCCTGGTCCTGAGAAAAATCGGGTATTTTATAGTGTTTTATGAACGGCGTGGTGGACGTCCAGGTAGCTGCCCTGCATATTTCGGAAAGAGGAACGTGGGCTGAGAAAGCCGTCGAGGCGGCAGCACTTCTGGTTGAATGCGCGGTCACTCTTCCGGGAGGAGGGAGATGAAGGGCTGTGTAGGCCATACGGATGCATGACTTGATCCAACCCACTAAAGTGGCTTTGGAAACCCTATTGCTGATGTTAGATGGTTGGAAGGAAACAAAGAGGGCATTGGATCTGCGAATGTCCTTGGTGCGGCAGATATAAGTGCGTAGTGCTCTGCGCACATCGAGCTTGTGCCACAGTCTTTCTTTAGGATGCACTGGTGTCGGGCAGAACGAAGGGAGAACAATAACTTGGGATCTGTGGAATGTAGAGTTAACGTTTGGGAGAAAAGTAGGGTCCAGTCGAAGAACGACTGAATCAGAATGAAATGTGCAGAATTCCTTTCGTGCTGAGAGGGCGGCTAACTCCGAGACCCTGCGAGCCGAGGTCACGGCCACCAGGAAAAGCAACTTGAAAGACAGGATCCGCAGAGGAATGGATGATATTGGTTCGAATGGGTCCCTCGTGAGGGCGTTGAGGACAAGGTTCAAAATCCAGGATGGGAAGCGTTGAAGCGGCGGGGGGGGGGAGCCAGGTTTGTGGCTCCCCACAGGAATCTGGATAAATGTGGATGAAGATAGAACTGACCCGCTGAAGAAGAGATCTGCAGTACGGATGTGAGAGCAGAAGCCTGGCGTTTGAGTGTACTGGGACGGAGAGCCATGTCCAGGCCTGATTGGAGAAAATCGAGTACCTCTGGTACTCCTGCTGCTAAGGGATCCTTCCCATGATTTTGAGCCCATCGTAAGAAAGCTGACCATGTTGATTGGTACACCCTGATAGTGGATGGCCGCCGGGAGGCCAGGATGGTGTCTTGCACGCTCATGGAGTCTCCTCTTGCTGCTAGCTTCACGCGCTCAGCCTCCCGGCGGCTAGTCGCAGCCACTGGGGGTCCGGGTGTAGCAGAGGACCCTGACGCAACAGGTCTGGACGGTTTGGATGACGCCATGGCGGAGACACCGCTAGGCTGAACAGGTCTGGAAACTACGGACGTCGAGGCCAGAAAGGAACCACAAGAATCAACTCTGCCTTCTCCAGGAGAAGCTTCTGGGTGACCTTCATGATAATGGGGACTGGAGGAAAGGCATATAGCAGAATGTCTGGCCACTGAGAGTGTAGGGCGTCTGTCGCCTCCACCGTTGGAGCATGGTATCTCGAGAAGAATTGAGGCAGTTGGTTGTTGCCCGGGGCCGCAAACAGATCCACCAGGGGAGCCCCCAGTACTTGAGTGAGTTGATGGAAGACCTCCGGGTGTAAGGCCCATTCTCCCGGGTCCACTGCCTCCCTGCTGAGCCAGTCTGCTATCTCGTTTTCGTCGCCCTTGAGATGCTCGGATATGAAAGACTGCAGGTTGGTTTCCGCCCAACTGAACAGCAGATCGGTCTCCCGCATCAGAAGCTGGGAGCTTGGGCAGTTGATATGCGCCTTGACTGTGATGTTGTCTGTACGTAGGAGGACGTGGCGGCCCTGAAGGGCCTGTTGGAAGTGTTGCAATGCTAGGCGGGCAGCTCGGAGCTCCAGCCAATTTATGGGAAGGGAAGCTTCTTCGGTCGGCCAGGTGCCCTGTACAACCTGTCCTTGACAATGGCCCCCCAGCCCGACAGGCTGGTGTCTGTCATGACTACAATCCATCTGGGTTCCGTAAGCTGAAGCCCCAGTAGGAGGGCCTGGGATAGCCACCAATGAATTGAGCGTCTGACTGCTTGGGATATGGTGATGTGTTGCCTGTGTACTGCCATGATGTGATCCTGCCACGGCAGGAGAAGCCACTGGAGGGGCCGGGAGTGCCACCTTGCCCAGGGAGTGCAGTCCAGGTAGGCTATCATGGAGCCGAGTGCTTGAGCCATGACCATGATGTCCTCCTTTGGTTTGCATAGCAGAAGCCGAAGTTGTTTGACAATCCGTTCCCTGCGTTCTGGTGGCAGGGATATCGTGTTCTGCGCGGTGTCGAAGAAGGCTCCCAGATGCACCAGCTGTTGGGATGGAGTCAGATGACTTTTTTCTCTGTTCACAACAAACCAATGATCCCTCAAAGCCAATAGTGTTGTGTGCACGTCCCTGATGGCCTGGCCTCTGGAGGGCGCTCTGATGAGCAGGTCGTCCAAGGACAGATGGACCCCAACCCCCTGAAGATGGAGGAATAACACTAGGGAGATCATCAGTTTTGTGAATACCCTTGGCGCTGACGCCAGGCCAAAGGGAAGGGCGCGGTACTGGAAGTGAGCTCCATCGTATGCAAAGCGTAGGAACCTCCGATCGCCAGGTCTGATAGGGACGTGGAGGTAGGCCTCCGAAAGATCCACCAAGGCCAAATAGTCCCCTCTCCGAACCGCCTCCCTTATGGTGTGGAGTGACTCCATACGGAACTTTTTCTTTCATACGAAGCGGTTGAATGCCTTGAGGTCCAGCACCACCCTCCAGGAGCCGTCCTTTTTTGGTACCAGAAAGAGGATAGAATAGGAACCTAGGAACCTTTGGGAAGGAGGGACGTATTCTATCGCCTTGATCTGGAGAAGGTGATGCACTGCTTGCTGCATCAGAAGATGTTTTTGCGGAACGGAAGATCTTGGTGTGGGGATGAAGCGATCTGGCGGGGACGATATCAGGTCTATGGCGTATCCATTGGACACCGTGTCCAGGACCCATGTGTCCACAGCTGTCGACATCCAGGTCAGGACAAAATGCGACAACCTCCCACCCACTGGGATGGAGTCATTGTTTTCAATGTCGATAGTAGGGGGCGAAGGGACAGGAGATTGCTCTGCACACTGGGCCCCTGGATCGCTGTCTCCACTGAGGTCTGTTGAAACCTCTCGTTGTCTGGGAGCGAAAATCCCTGGGTTGGTAGGATTGGTTGAACTGTTGCCTGAAGGGGCGAAAGGAGCTACAGTGAGGGAAATAAGTATTTGATCCCCTGCTGATTTTGTCCGTTTGCCCTCTGACACAGAAATGACCAGGCTATAATTGGAATGGTAGGTTTATTGTAGCTGTGAGAGACAGAATAACAACAAACAAACCCTCAAAAGCCCAGTGCCCAAAAGTCAGCGATGGATTTGCATTGTAGTGAGGGAAATAAGTATTCGATCCCTTCACAAAAGATGTCTTAGTACTTGGTGGCAAAACCCTTGTTGGCAATCACAGAGGTCAGACGTTTCTTGTAGTTGGCCACCAGGTTTGCACACAACCCAGGAGGGATGTTGTCCCACTCCTCTTTGCAGATCCTCTCCAAGTCAGAAAGGTTTCGAGACTGATGTTTGGCAACCCGAACCTTCAGCTCCCTCCACAGATTTTCTATGGGATTAAGGTCTGGAGACTGGCTGGGCCACTCCAGGACCTTCATGTGCTTCTTCTTGAGCCACTCCTTTGTTGCCTTGGCTGTGTGTTTTGGGTCACTGTCATGCTGGAATACCCATCCATGACCCATTCTCAATGCCCTGGCTGAGGGAATGAAGTGCTCACCCAAGATCTGACGGTACATGGTCCCGTCCATCGTCCCTTCGATGCGGTGAAGGTGTCCTGTCCCCTTAGCAGAAAAACACCCCCAAAGCATAATGTGATCACCTCCATGTTTGACGGTGGGGATGGTGTTCTTGGGCTCATAGGCAGCATTCCTCCTCCTCCACACACGGCGAGTTGAGTTGATGCCAAAGAGCTCGATTTTGGTCTCATCTGACCACAACACTTTCGCCCAGTTCTTCTCTGGATCATTCAGATGTGCATTGGCAAACTGCAGACGGGCCTGTACATGTGCTGCCTTGAGCAGGGTGACCTTGAGGGTACTGCAAGATTTCAATCCTTCACGGCGTAGTGTGTTACCAATTGTTTTCTTGGTGACTATGGTTCCAGCTGCCCTGAGATCATTGACAAGTTCCCCCCGTGTAGTTCTGGGCTGCTTTGTCACTGTTCTCATGATCATTGCAACCCCACGAGGTGAGATCTTGCATGGAGCCCCAGACCGAGGGAGATTGACAGTTATTTTGTGTTTCTTCCATTTGCGAGTTATCGTGCCAACTGTAGTCACCTTCTCACCAAGCTGCTTAGCGATAGTCTTGTAGCCCAGTCCAGCCTTGTGCAGGTCTACAACCTTGTCCCTGACATCCTTCGACAGCTCTTTGGTCTTGGGCATGGTGGTGAGTTTGGAAGCTGAGTGATTGCTTGCTTCTATGGACAGGTGTCTTTTATACAGGTACTGTAACAAGCTGGGATTAGGAGCACTCCCTTACAGAGGGTGTTCCTCATCTCAGCTCATTACCTACATATAGTGAAAAGACACCTGGGAGCCTGAAATCTTGCTGGTTGATAGGGGATCGAATACTTATTTCCCTCACTACAATGCAAATCCATCACTGACTTTTGGGCACTGGGCTTTTGAGGGTTTGTTTGTTGTTATTCTGTCTCTCACAGCTACAATAAACCTACCATTCCAATTATAGCCTGGTCATTTCTGTGTCAGAGGGCAAACAGACAAAATCAGCAGGGGATCAAATACCTATTTCCCTCACTGTATGTGAACCTCGAAAGGAAGGTCTAAAATCCTTACGTGCGGATGGCATGACCTTTTTCTTATCCTTCGTGTCTATGAGAATCAGGTCCAATGCTGGGCCAAAAAGAGCTGACCCAACGAATGGAGCTGAAGTCAAGGCCAACTTGGACTTGGAATCGACATTCCAGGACTTTAGCCACAGAGTCCTGCGAACAGCCACTCCAGCTACCAACACCCTTGATGAGTGCTGGATGATGTCCAGACTGGAATCGGCAGTTAGGGCTGCGACCTTGGCCATTTTATTTATGCCGTGGCGTAGTCTAGGCAGCTTCGGGGGAACCAACTTGACCAATTCTTTAGCCCATAAAACCGACGCCCGAGCAAAAATGGAGTTAGTTGTGGCCATCTTGATGGCGGCAGCGGAAGCGTTGTGGGCCTTTTTCAAAAGCACATTGCAACATCTGTCTTCTTGAGACTTAAGTTGTTCCTTATTCTCCGAATGTACTACAGCCCCCGAGACCATTTGGACTACCGGGGGGGTCTACCCTAGGAGTGGCTAGAAGCTTGGATACCTCTGATGGTAGCTGATAATATTTTTTGGTAAATTGCCGATGGGCTTGGAGGATGTGGGTCGCTGCCACTCAGCACACATTACCCTATGAAATAGAAGAGGAAAAGGCACCACTGGGGTTACTGGGTCGGAGGGTGGAAAAACCTGTTGGTCCAGTGTCATTGCTGAAGAGGTGACTTCTGAAGGGGAGACATAATTAATTGTGTGTTTTGCCTTAGCCAGCAATATCTCAAAATCTGTGGAGGAAAAAAGCCTAGTAGAATTAGATATAGGAGGGGTCACCTCCTCTTCTGAAAGTTCCCCCTCTTCCTTTCCCGAATCTACGGGATCCCTAGGGATAATTGGTTGTGAGCGCAAGGACTCCTCCCCAGATGAGGAGGGGGGACCCGCCGGTGGTGCAGATCTAATTGGTATCTGCGGGGGTGTGGGGAGTGGAATTGGGGCCACAGGGGGAAGAGGTGGGGCGGGAGTAGGGACCACAGGTGGTTCTGGTCTAGATGGCCTCCTCTCCCTACCAGGAGAAGAGGATGGCGAGGAGGAGTAAACCTTGCGCCTGCATTTCGTTCTGTGTGCAGGAGGTCTAGGTATAAAAAGACCACGTTCCCACAGGGGGATGGCCCTACGGCGGGGGCTAGAGTCAGGAGAAAATGAAGAGAGATGGTCACTGCCTTGTCTCCTGGTCCTTTTGCGCCCTCTAACCCCTTGAATTGGTAGTGGGGAATGCCTGGTACAGGTAGAATGGAGGAAGGAGCACCTAAAGGAGCAAGGGTGGACCGATCCCGCTGTAAATTACTTGGAGCCACAGGTGGCTCTAATTGAAATTCCCTTGCAAAAAAGTCCCTGAGCCACTGAGTAGCTTTGGGCGAAAATGGGTCCCTACTCACAGTTTGCTTCTCTTGCGGCTGCGCGGGAGGAGAATTGGCGTGCGAACGGTCCTGCAGCAGGGAGGGAATGTGCGGACCAGCCGGTTCCCCCTAAGCCGCTGCGTCCCCATCGGGGGGAGGAACTGGCACTGGAATATCGCCCACCGGGCTCCGGTCCCCAGCCTCAACACTCGGCTTTGTGCTTGGAGCCCTCCTTAAACCGCTCCTTCAGTTTGGCGCCATTTTTGCCCGCCTTGGTTTTTGAGCAACAGCAAACCGCCTGAATAAGCAGCCACTCGCTCAGCCATTTACGACCCTCGGCCAGATGTAAAGAGTCCTTGCGTTTCCGCTTCTTTTGGGGGGAGGAGGGCTAGTCATTCAAATGTTTAGACTTCCTTAGGGCTTTAGATGAACGTTGCCCTGAAGTCATAGAAGCCCGAGACTGGTCGGCTGAGGTGGGAAATGGCGGGAGAGGGGCAGAAATGCCTGGCGCCAAGAGACAGGCTTGAGAAGCCCTTGAGGGCGACGCCGAGAGGGAGGCTTGTGAAGCTGTTGCAGGCAGCGCACTGCCCAGGTGTTGCGGCAGTTGCGCACTCTCTGAGAGGGAGCCCTGCATGAGCTCCTCGGCGTGCGCCGATTCCATAGGGTGCTGGGGAAAAACGGAGAAAAATAATTGAAAATCAAAATTTGTGGTTGTCCAATCGGAATTGAAATCAAAAAGAAATTTTCTGGTAACGAAATTTATGGCCTGATAGAGAACTGCTCTCTTCCCACCCTTGCACACTATCAAAAGCGAAGGAGACTAGAGCCAAGACAAAGAGCAGGCATAGAAAGGGAAATCCGATACAAAGACTGACCAGAGCTCTCTTCAAAATATGTCTTATCCCGAGCGAGACAGAACTGGAACTGGGGCTGGGAGGCAACCACGCCTACAAGCAAATCACATGATTCCAGTTCTGTCTCGAGCATGCGCAGTCCATCACCTTCTCTGAGGATCTCCTACTCAGGGGGAAAAGACTATCTGTTCATGCCATCTGAAAAATCAGAGATACAGTGTCATCTCTCTCCTAACTAGCTGAACATTTTTGGGATGAAAGAGTAAAATACAATATCAACAAACAATGATACTACAACAGAGTTCTGGTAGCTGCTTCAGTTTCACTGGCAGTGGCTCCTAATAATTTCTGAAAGGCTTATAAAAATCATTCCACAAGTTAGCAAATTGCTAGGTTGGGAGGAAAGGGCATTTAGACATAAGAGCTTTTTCTAGTACCAACAGCTGTTAAGAGGCGATGTAGAGAGCAGTCAGCTCTAGTACTCCATTACTGAAAATCAACAATTAATACCATATGATTATGGTCCATATTCACATATTACTTTAATACAGGTTTGATCCCAATGGTAGATTCTAGTAGCTGAGTGATATCTTTGCCCTTATATCATTACAGTCACCCTGCTATCACACCTCTTCACAAGAGTGGCTAGATGCCACCTTGCCTGATGTCATGACCTCAGATCCAGGACTCTCCTCGACTGGAGGACATGGTGGACAGTTTGGGTCAGAAGACCCTATGAACCAGAGTGACCTTGTGCTGCTGGGACACCCCCACCCCTGCACACCAGGAGAACAGAGAAAACTGAGGCAGCATCACCACTACAACGACCCTTGCCTTTATCCTCAGACTCAGAGAAGTCCCCTGAGGACCTGCCAGTCCTAGCAGAGGTCCCCAGCACTGCTGGAGCCATTGCTTAAGAAACTTGACAAGGACTCTTTAAAAAACCGAGCCTTCCCTAAGGAAGGGACGCAGCCAATTCACTCTTTTAGGCAGCAGCCATAAAACTTTGGCAGTCTGATTCAAAAAGCTAGTGGGACATCATCCCTTGTATGTTGTCACATTCAGCTCTGGTGTTCCCGCTTGGTTCTGGCCAAGGTTCCAACATCTTTTGCCCTCTAAGCTGTCCAAGGTCTGTGTCACTCGTGGACCCCCATGCCTTGTGGGAGACTCCAGCTGAGCCTAGAGCAGGATAGCTAAGGGCAAAGATACATTATGTTGTTGCATCACCCTCTTATTGGTCTATTGGTGTCCGAGGATCACTAGTCTGACATACTACCTTTGCCACTAGATACTCGTCCGCTATTATATGTTCTCCACACAACATAAAAGCAGTCTGAATCAGACTAAAAGGTCCATTTTTAGATGCATGTTTTGGGTGGTTTACAAATATGTTAAATAGATAAAAAATAAATAAACCTCATTCAGCATCCTGTTTCCAATAGGAGTTGGATGAATACCTCCTCAAATATGGTTTAGGTCCAGGTTACCTTAGTGAGCACCTTCTTCAATCTGATCCCCACCGCACACTAATCATCTAAGGAGGTCTGGCTCCAGTTGCCACCAGCTGGTCTGGTGGTGACACAGAGGCGGGCCTTCTCTGTAGCTGCTCCTGGGCTGTGGAATGCGCTCCCTGCAGACATCCGTAATTTGAATTCTTTATTGGAATTTAGGAGAGCCCTATAGACCTACCTGTTCGGCCTGGCCTTCCAGTGCTCTTAAATTGTTTTAAAGGGTCTTTGATATTTGTGACTTGCCCTGAGCTATTTTGTAAGGGCAGTCTAAAAATCGAACAAACAAACAAACAAACACATACACAACAAGAGAGGCATGACAGCAACAGACTGTTCCCATGGGACACAATGAAGCTGAAAAACCCAGGATTGAGCAGCAAGGCTGCAAAAGTATCATGACAGAAAGTGGGAGGGGCCTGCTACAATACCTACACACTCAAGCCAAGGGGGAACACAAACATCCAAACAGAATCAGCTCAAAGGCAGTGACAGCTTAACCACAGCAAGATCGGATGGTTCTGTCATTTAAACCTCTCTAACTTCAATTTTCATGGCAAGAGCAGGATTTAAACAGAAAGGTTGAAACTGTAAAACAGAACTGAATTCTGCCATTTTGTCAAATGTTTGTTTCCAATTCTACTCAACATTCAAAAAATTATTTCAGAAATTCTAATGTTTAGGCTTTGTAGAACCTCATCTCCCATTAATAATGAAAGAAGAGCATGGCTTCATATATACTTTTCAAGTATAACTTAAATATCTGGTTTTGGTAGTTACTGTTTTGTTTCTAGTAATTGTAGGGTTACCCAATACAAAAGCACACTAGACTGTGATTAAGAGGTTTTACATGCCAACGTCAGCATAGTTCGCTCATAATAATAAGAGGACTTTTGATTGCAGAGGGCCAGTCCAGCAATGGGCTCAATAGCTTCCAGATGTTCCAGAGGTTTAGTGTGATAATTGGAATGATTTAGGTAAGTTTTAAATGGAAGAGTTTAATGCCTCCCCACCCCCCGCAGCTGAATCTGTAAGACTAATATGATCTAACTTGGAATCTGAACAGAGAACAAAACCCAGAAAGCTATTTCTTGCTCGCTCGCTCTCTTGCTTGCTCAGTATCAATGCTCTTATAGTTATCAGTGCAGAAGATTTATCTGAAATCCTAGGGTCTGATGTTAGGAGATTTGCTGACCTCAATCCCAAATGGCCTTTACAACTTTACCCTTCTTGGCATCTTAGCATGTATCAGTTTAGCTGATTGATTACAGAGTTGTAAATCTTGGATGATAAACGGGATCAGTTTCACTGCCTGAGGTGCAATGTAAAGACAGCTTAATTTTCTTCTATGCTCACCACCTTCCCAGTAACAAGTTGAAATGTCATCATGGCATTACAAATGCCTGGCATCTGATCTACTTTAAGACACTGTGCTCTAATACTTTGCACAAAAAATAAAGGAAGACAATCATCTCAACTACAGCTTCAGTTTAAGTTCTAGTGTCTGCAGTAGGCATATGGTCAACACTTGGCACTACGCTGCCTCAAACAGCATTGAGTAGGATGTGTGGAAAGAGTATGAAAGCGAGGATAGCTAAAATGGAAATTAAATTATCCATCCAATTTAAGTAGAGCTGTAAGCTTATGAACTTATCAGGCATAGTTGTTCAGAACAAAAACAGGTTGTGTTACAGAAGTGAGAGCTGGATCTTGTACCTAAGCCAGTGTTTCTTAAAAAGATAGTGCAGACACCACGGGTCACTCCTGGTGCACTTTGAGGTAGCCCAGGAGAATGAAAATAAGGGAGATATGCTGACGAGTGCTTCTTTTGAGGTTTGTACATGCTGAAGAGGGAGCATTATTTCAGTTTAAAAACGTAAACTGAAAAGTAGCTTACCTCTTCAGCAGTTCAAGTAGCTCTAGAAGAAAATTCAAAGAAACTGCACATAGCTTTGCCAACCGCCACAGAAGCCTTTCAAGAAGCATCCCGTGGAGAGGCTGTAACGTAACAGGATGGTCCACAAAACCAGCAAAGTGGTCCTCAGTGCCCCAAAGTTTAAGAACCACTGGTCTAAATGTCTGCACTAACCACTTATGTTTTAACAGCTGCATACCCAGCTAAACGCCTTCAACATGAATCACCACCACCACCATCAATACCATATATTCTGCCAACAATGTGAGGATTTAAAAGCTCACCTTTAAAAAAAAAATTGAGATGGCCAGTTAAGAAATATTATTTCAATTGTCTATTATTCCAATGGGCCACCATGACAACAGTTAGAACTATTACTGGGAAGATATATTTTCTGTGGGGAAAATCTAATTGCAAAAGATACATCAAGGAACACAATGTCAGATTCTTCATGCTGTTAGATATGTCAGTGTTTTGTAGCAAGTGTAGAAAAACCTTAAGATGTTCCAGGAAAAATAACTGGTAGTGCACTCAGCCTTTGGTCTCCCCTCCGGAGACTTCGCTGACCTGGCACAGAGCATGAGCCCCAGGTTGCTCCCCCCTCCCCAAACCTTCAGCCCCAGGTTGCTCCCCCCTCCCCAAACCTTCAGCTCCAGTAAGTCCCAGCCCATTACGTCGCAGCCTGGGACTTACTCTCTACTCAGTCTCCAAAGGATTATTGACGCCTTTTAAAGCCTCTTTGATCCCCTGCCTGCCTTGCTGCCTCTTTCCATCAGTCAGGCTGGTTGCTGGGTTCCGAAGCCCTCGGCAGCTTTCCTCCTCCCGCCCACTCGTCTTCGCCACAGCTTTTCCCCAGGCACCCCGTCTGTTCCCTCCCACCCAGCCGCCTGCCCTCTTTGCCGTTACCTTCCCCCCGCCCATCTGCTGCCACAGTTTCCTCCCCGGCCAGCCTGTTTCCCTGCTCCTGTCTCTGCTGCCAGCCTCCAAGCATCCCCCGGCGTTGTGACGGGTCCTGGCCTACTCTCAGCAGCACTCCTCTTGGCGGCACAGCTCTGCAGCCCGCCGCCATTTTCTTTCCCCGTTTCCCCCCGCAGCAGCTTCGTCCCCGCTTTCTCATTGGTCACAGCTGCAGTGGGGGCAGGGCTTGCCAAACAGACTCGTCCCCATCCAGTCACAGTTCCCTACATGGTCAGCCATAAGAGAATATATAGATATTCCAATTGCTATGAAGCTAGCAGCTCTGCTCAAACTTAAATTATTAGGCAATCTACTTTATGCTGGTCAATCACATAATAAAGCTTGATTGATAGAAATGTTATTAAACAATGATACCTGAAGTCAAATCCATCTGATAGTTTTCCACTTCCTCATTCATCACTGCTGCACTCTGTTCTCCTTTCCGGCTGAGCACCTTAGAGAAGTTGCCAGAAAGTGTAGAGAAGAAGCCACGGATGAAATAATTCTCCTGATCGCCACTCTCGGACTGCAGAAATGGCTTTGTGCTTCTGTCTCTCCAACGTGGTGTTGGTTCAGATATAGACCGGCAGAAGGGAACCCGAAATGTCCTTGTTGCTGGCATGACAACCTTCTCTTTTGGGTCTTCCTGGTGACCATCAGCAATTAAACTTTGCACCCTCAAAAGCTGTTCAGCAGCCTTTGGTGCATCTGCTCTCTTGGTCACCTTCCAACGAAGTCGGGGATGAGTCTGCCATCTGTAAGTTCCAAGCAAATTCCCTAAGTCTGAATCTGCTTTTTCATACATCCTCTTGCTTTTCACTTGCTGGCACCAATGGTAGTCTTTCAAGCTAGCTCTAACTTTTGTAGAGTCACCATCCTGCTCCGACAAAGACCTCTGAAGTCGTGCAGGAGAAGGACTAGGCCATCTTTTGAACACATTCATTTTTCCACCTTCTATTTCCTAACACCCTAACTTATACGTACTTTACTGCACATGTTCCTACCTGTTGAGATCAACATTCTGAGCTATTTCTTTCTTTATAATGTTAACAGATGTCCTTCCTGAAGATTTGTTACTGGTCAGATATCACTTGGACTCAATTCCACACACACCATCTTCCAACATCTCTATCTATATTGAACCAGAGTCAACATTTATATAAAACCCTTCCATTATGAGATTAAGAGAGCTTGCAAAGTTCATTTGTAGTTCCTGGTCTGTCACATTTCTGCAGAAGAGATTCAGGAAGTGACAAAAACAAAAAACAAAACCCAGTCATAAAACCCACAAATCAAGTGCTGGGCCAATTGTACTAGAGCCACTCATTTCGTAACAGTCAATTTAAAATAGAACATGAAAGTACCTTTAACTTCCACATAGCAACCTCATGTAGAACTAAAGTGACAACAAGAGTCTTGATTTTAAAAATAGGATGCATCAAGAAGAGGACTCCACAGCAACATGGACTGGATGAGTTTCAGTTCCTCAGTTTGATATATTTTATGTTTACCATAATTATCCCCAAGTCCAAAAAGAAAAAAGAAAGAAAAAAGAAAAAAGTAAAGCTGGTTCCTGAGAACTCAACGTAGCAGTTCTTCCAGAGATGCACATGAATGGACTGCAGCAAAGAAAAGGAAGCAGCCGCTGAAAGGAATAATATTGCAAACACACTATAGGAAAATATGCACATAGGAGGAGCAAAGGAGAGGGGAGGTATGTGGTGTTTAGTCAATCACTGACCAAAGCAAAACAGCAGACAGTTTTGAGGCCAGATCTTGCGGCAAATGAAACATGGAAATGTGCATATTTTTAAAGTGAGCAGGGTTTTTGTTTTCATAAATCTAACTGCAGTCAGTAGACCGGAAAATATTCCTATCTAGTTAAGTAAAAGAAAAATGGCTACCTCGACAAGTTAAGGAACAGCTGACTATATTAAATTTGCTAAAGAAAACATATCTGCTAATAGATGCAAGCCAAGTTTCTGACCAGATTGAAACAATGTGCTCACAAACCCCAGAAAGTATGGGGTTTAAAATGGAAACACTGACAGACCCTTGGCAAATGCTGCTGCAACGACAATCAAAATGACGTTTGGTGATTTGAAAAAAGGATTTAGTTTGGTGGACTAATAAAAACAGACCTATCTATCATGATTGAGCAAGTGCCTTTATTACCTGTGCAACATTGCTGCACAATTGGAATTAATGCCTCAGTGAGACAGGTCTCTTTGAGAAAGACCCCACATTACGTCTTGGCAGATTTTGACACTCTTCCTTTCTCTGCTTTGAGCACAACATATCAGGGGAAGCAGTATACAAATGAAAAGATTGTGAAAGTGGACAGAGCAAACTCTAGCCTAGTCCTGCTAGCAGGAAAACTACATTCTTCAGTATTTGCATGTGACTAAGTATCATTCTAATCATCATCAACATCATCATCCCCCAGTGAGGCACTACCTTGGCGTGGTTGTGGGGCTTGTGTGCTCTGAGGAAGGTGAGAGCTATGCCAGAGGTCCAACCATACTGGACAGGTCTCACCAGAGGAGCCAGACAAAGAGTGCCTCTCCCATCAACAATATGGTGAGACGTAACTTTAATAAATCTATACCGGATCGGTCATCGCCTGGGTCAACAAGGACCATGCCAGGTGCTATAGTCCCTGGACATCTGGTGGCAAGTGGGCAACAGGACTCAGAATCTTCAGTTGAGCAACCAGGGCTGAAGACAGCAAAGTTACTGGAAGAAACGTCGCTTAACCGAAAAAAATATACAAAAAATGCCAACAAGGAAATAATGATCTGCTATTACAAGTCTAGTCCAACTAGAAGAGGTTATTTAAAAAGAATGTACCAAATTTGGAAAGAGAAGCATACAGATACAGAAATAACAGAACAAAGGCTAGCAGACCAGAGAAGATTCATAATAAGAAATAAAGTATTCACAGGAGTTGATCTGGAAGAACTGCAAAGAGCAACACAGGCTCAAGACATGGAAGAAGAATTACCACCAACCGAAGCAATTGCTCAGGCGCAGGTGGAGGAGGTGTTGGGAATCGAGGATGCCACTGTTACTGAACTGTTTCAAAATCAAAACCAGGCAACCACCCCTTTGCCTTCACCTCAAAAACCCAAATGCCGTTTAACAGAAAAGCAACAAGAACTAAAGCAAAAAATAACTGAGCACATGAACCAAACAACCACCAGGGTTCGACTTCCAGCTCTAAAAACAGTTGCCAAAAAACAACTTGCTCAGGTATTAAAAGATGTCAATGCTGCACTTGCAGAAATAACAACCAATAATTTGCAAGAAACAAACCAACTAATGTACAGTGCAGCAACAATAACAACACAAGAGCTCGGATATAAGATCAGTGGACCTGTCAAAAAAGAAAATAGTACATCACCTAAATGGAAGATTAGATTAGAAAATAAAATCTCCAGCCTTAGATCAGATGCTAGTAAATTGAAAGATATGAAGCTGAAGAATGAAAACACCAAACAGTATCTGATCCAAAAATACCACCTAGATTCAAGGAGAGTTAGAGAAGTCCTGGAAATAATAAAGCAGCAAATAACAGCAGTGTCAAAGAAGATTAGCAGATATGAAGCCAGAACTACACAACACAGGCAGAATCTCCTATTCCAATCGAATCAGAGACGTTTCTACCAAAGCATAGAAGGAGAAACTGCAAGAAACCTAGAAACACCAAATAAAGAAGAAACAGTGCAATTCTGGGGGAAATTATGGGACAATCCAATAGATTACAATAAAAAAGCAGGCTGGATGAAAGAGGTCAAAAAATGTAACCAACAAATGCAAGATCTAATAATAACACCAGAATTAATAAGTGAATGAGCAAAGAAAATTAAAAATTGGACTGCTCTAGGCGATGATGAACTGCATGGCTTTTGGCTTAAACACCTAACAAGCCTTCATAAACAACTATCAAAACAGTTCAATCACATTTTGCAAGGAGGTGATATTGAACAATGGCTAACAACTAGGAAAACTCATCTCATCATGAAAGAGCGAGCAAAAGGTACAGTTCCAAGTAATTATAGACCGATAACCTGCCTGCCAACCATGTTCAAATTATTAACTGGAATAATAGCAGATGAAGTGATGCAACACTTATTAACTAACAAACAGCTTCCAGTTGAACAGAAAGGAAATTGTCCGAACACCAGAGGCACAAAAGACCAGCTGCTGATTGACAAAATGATTTTAGAAAATTGCAAGAGAAGAAAAACCAATCTAAGTGTTGCATGGATTGACTACAAGAAAGCCTTCGATTCATTGCCTCACACATGGATACTAAAATGTTTAGAAACAACTGGTGTCAGCAAAAACATTCAGATATTTATCAAAAAAGCAATGAGCATGTGGAGTACACAGTTAACAATCAATGGCGAGACACTTGGACAGGTTAGCATTAGAAGAGGCATTTTCCAAGGGGACTCACTATCCCCTCTGTTGTTTGTAATCGTCATGACCCCACTTTCACAAATACTCAACAAAACAGGCCTCGGATACCAAACATCTAAAACATCAAGTAAAATCAACCATCTGCAGTACATGGATGATCTGAAGTTGTATGGAAAGTCCCAGTCAGAAATTGAATCACTGCTAAACACTGTCCATATATTCAGTAGCGATATAGCAATGGAGTTTGGACTAGACATGTGTGCTGCATTAATAATAAACAGAGGGAAAATAAGAAAAACAGAAAGAATAGAACTGCCCAATGGAAGCAAGATCAAGAACCTGGAAGAGAAAGAACATTACAAATACTTGGGCATTCTCCAGGCTGATAACATCGCACACACTGAAGTTAAAAGAAAAATGGGAAGTGAAGACATCAGGAGAGTTAGAAAAATCCTCAAGTCCAAACTCAACGGCGGGAACACCATACAAGCCATAAACACCTGGGCTATACCTGTTATCAGATACACAGCAGGAATAATAGACTGGACCCAGGCAGAGCTAGAGACGCTAGATCGTAAGACCAGGAAAATCATGACCATCAATCATGCTCTGCACCCCCGCAGTGATGGCGATAGGCTATACCTCCCTCGCAGCTCAGGTGGAAGAAGAATGCTGCAAGTCCATCAAACAGTAGAGGAGGAGAAAAGAGGCCTTGAAGAATATATCAAGGACAGTGAAGAAGATGCACTTAAAATGGTCAATAATGTGAAATTCTTCAACACCAATGAAAGAAAGCAGGGCTACAAGAAAGAACAAGTCAAGAACTGAGCAGAAAAATGGAAAAATAAGCCCCTGCATGGTCAATATTTGCACAATATAAGTGGAAAATCAGACATCACCAAGACCTGGCAAAGGCTTAAGAATGGCAACTTGAAGAAAGAAACAGAGGGTTTAATACTGGCTGCACAAGAACAGGCACTAAGAACAAATGCAATAAGAGCAAAAGTCGAAAAATCCACCACAAACAGCAAGTGCCACCTTTGTAAAGAAGCAGATGAAACAGTGGACCACCTAATCAGCTGTTGTAAAAAGATCGCACAGACTGACTACAAACAAAGGCATGACAAAGTAGCAGGGATGATACACTGGAACATCTGCAAAAAATACAAGCTACCTGTAGCCAAACATTGGTGGGACCATAAAATTGAAAAGGTTGAAGAAAATGAAGATGTAAAAATATTATGGGACTTCCGACTACAAACAGACAAACATCTGCCACACAATACACCAGATATAACTGTAGTTGAGAAGAAAGAAAAACAAGTTAAAATAATCGACATAGCAATAGCAGGGGATAGCAGAATAGAAGAAAAAGAAATAGAAAAAATCACCAAATACAAAGATCTACAAATGGAAATTGAAAGGCTGTAGCAGAAAAAGACCAAAATAATCCCAGTGGTAATTGGCGCCCTGGGTGCAGTTCCAAAAGACCTTGAAGAGCACCTCAACACCATAGGGGCCACAGAAATCACCATCAGCCAATTACAAAAAGCAGCTTTACTGGGAACAGCCTATATTCTGCGACGATATCTATAACAATTGACAATAAAATTCAGCCTTCCCAGTTCCTTGGGAAGGACTTGATGTCTGGATAAAACATACCAGTCGATAACACCTGTCTGACTGTGTAAACAAGAAATAATAATAATAATAATAATAATAATAATAATAATAATAATAATAATAATAAAAATTCTTAAAGCAGTTTACATAGCGTTCCTTGCCCCCATAGGTTTTTATTTATTTATTACATTTATATTCTGCTCTTTTTCCAAAGAGCCCAGAGCAGTATACATGGTTAGGTTTATCCTCACAACCACCCTGTGAGATAGGTTAGGCTGACTGATACAGATATGAAATCAGGCCTCCCTGGTCTCAATTCAGCACTAACTACTATACCACACCCCCTCCCTTTCACAATCTAAAAGGAAACACAAGTTCAGACATCAGCAACAGCCACTGTAGGGGTGTTGTGCTGAGTTTGAATAAGGACAGTTGCTCTCCCCCTACTAGATATAAGTGCCAACATTTTAGCGAGAGCCAACTCAGACCATTGGTCCATGAAGACCAATAAAATCTACTCCAACATAACCATACTCCAAGGTTTCAGAAAGCTTTCCAGACCTGCTACTTGAGATCCTTTATAACTGGAAATTTTAAGTACTGAAGAAGTTGAGACCTTGTCTATGCAAAACATGGGCTCTACCACTGAGCTATGGCCCCTCTAACGGGAGGGGGAGGGAACATGAGATCCTATGGTCTGCTGTAGAAACTTTTAGAAGATTTGATAGAAACAGCCATGCAATTGCTTCTACAACTTTTGGTACTTCATCTATGCATGTGACGTACTTTTTTGTAGTTTGTGCCCTAAAAAGTGTGTGTGTGGGGGGGGGGGATACCCACTTATTTTAAAGCAATCTAGGCTTTAGTTGCCTTAAGATGGTTGTCATCCAAATGGCTCTTTATAATTCTGAGAGAAAATTTTTATATGCTGATACTGGCTCAGTTGACAGTGTCTACTGAAAGTTGAACGAACAATTGTGAGGTGGGGGACAATTCTCTCCAATAATGATCGCTCCCCACCACCACCTAAACCAGAAGATGTAGGCTTCTTAGAAAAACAGATTCCTCAAGTCAGATCATAACTTGCCTAGTCAGCTTTTAAATCTGATTCCAACCATCTAACCACAACCACATTTTGAGTTGGAAAAATAAAATACAATCATCATAATACAAAATAGGAAAAGGAATCAAAGGTCTTCCTTGAATGATCTGGGCTTGACAGGATTTGAAGTACACATCCCCTCCTCGTGTTTTATAGTAAGCCATCAAAGATGACAACTCTTGTAACAGAAGCAGTTGGAGGAGGAGGAGGAGATAACTATAGTTTAAAAAGAGAGGCCCAAGTATATTTAAAGAAGAGAAGCTACCAACTCAAAGAACATGACAGTCTCTAGAGTGCCTGGTGGAGAATGGTTTATTGTATATTTTTGTGCAAACTGAGAGTGCCATGTTTGTTTAGACCATATGGGAATGAAACTACTTTAAGATTTATACTGGTGTTTTTTGTAAAATGTTGAGTGTTCTTCGTGGCGGGGAAGCTTCCCAAGTGTGTTTTATAATTGGACAAATTGTTACATACAAGCTGTCAAGGAAGGCCAAAGGTCAACAAGTGTTCAACTGATTTTTAGATTTAGTGATACTGCAATAGCTATTTTCATTTTTTTTAAAAAGACAGCAGTTCTCTTATGCTATGTTGCCAGTTTTACTACTTCCAAAAAACTGTGTAACATTTTTACTATACTACAATATATTGTTAATTCTAGCTCTAATTTTAATTCAACATTCCCAAGAGTGCCTGATGAGAAAAAGAATGGAAGATAGCCACTCATACTCTGCAGTATGGTTAACTTTAAAAGTGGATGTGCATTTGCATGATTTACATGGCTTCATTCTATCTTGATCAGCACTTTGGAAGTGGTGTTTTCTGAAAAAACAGGGAAAGAAAAGTAAATTAATAAAAAAACATGTTAAGGGTTTTAAAATATTTAGAGTTTTGTGTGATTGACAAAAACTGGTCGTATGTAAAAATGCTCACTCAGATACAGAAGTCAATTAGGGAAGGAAGCTGCACCACGTACATTGGAGAAGAGGCTATCAAATAAGGAAGAAAGATGAATTGCACACATCATGAATTCTCTGAACTGCTGGGAAACTTTGAAATATTATGAAAGTTATTCATTTGGGTCTCACTGGGATCCACTCTGATTTAATCCAGATTAGTCAGCACCAAATAATGGTGTATGAAAACTCATCTGCATAACTTTGTAAAGGAAGGGTACAGAAGAACCTTAAATGTGAGATACCACTGCATTAAGTTTCCTTTTAAAGCAACCTTATTAAAGTAATCATATATAATCAATACTTGTTTATATTGAAGTAAATAATGTGTCCCCATGTGTGCTTTGTTGTAGTTGCTTTTAAAAGCAAACTGAAAACTTTCAGTTTTCATAGCTGTTTTCTATCCTTTCAACACCCCCAGTCATCCACTCAACTCATTCCCTCTCAGAATGGATTAAAAAAGTCATTGTTCATTTAGGAATGCTGAAAGAAGATTTATCAGTTTGTATCTAAAATGGCTTCACCACTGTGGAGACAGCCATACCAATATGGAGACTGGTTAATTTGGGAGTTATGGCCAGACTACCCTGAGAGTTTCTGAGAAGGAAAACTCTGAGGGTCATCCAGAATAGTTTCTGATACGTGTCACCTCCACAGTGACTGATAATCTTTCTTGTTAAATAGTTTTTTTATTTAAAATCACCGGACACCATTACAATACACTTATAAAAACCATCATTAAAAAGAAAAGAAAGAAGGAGGCCTAAGCCTATGACGACAAATCATTAGACATATAACACTCTACAACGTCATTCTTAAACAAATACATCTTTCCAAACTTAAATTAATTCGGTTGTCCCCTCCTTGCCATAATTTTTATAGTGCAGAAATAATAATGGATCCTGCCAAATCATAATAAAAGATTGGGATGGAATTACATCTTTTTGAATCTTTAAAGAATAAGTCAGTTTTTCAGCTGTTGCAGTATACCAGAGTTTGTTGTACCAATCCTCTAGGGATAACTCTCCCTCTTTCCAGTTTTTGGCTGTGAGCAACCTAGCTGCTATCAACATAAAGGACAATAACCCTTTAGATTTTAGTGTCTAATTCTCACAGGAGGGAAACCTAACAATGCCAAGAGGTGATCTGGCTGAATCTGCTGGTCAGTGATTTTCATCAACTCTATAAAAACCAATTTCCAACAATTCCTAACTCTTGAACAAGTTCACCATAGACTGTAGTAAGTCCCCTTCTCCTGTGATTGCTAAACTTGACCCAGTGCCTTCTGCAAACTCCACATTAATAAAAAGACGGATTTGGGTTTTGGGTACAGATATCATAAACAGTAAGTTTTGATGCAGAGGTCATAAACAGTGCTTCAGGATTGGGATTATCAATACTGGTGTCTCACTCTACACCCCTGACTGACACGGTATGTGAACCATTCACGCAATGAACATCCTCTCTAATAAAACGCTTGGTGTCCATCCATGGACGGACACCAAGCGTGCGTTCGTGCCTCGGCTGTTCTGGGCATGCGCGGAGCGCATGCCCAGAACAGAGCCAGGGAGGCACAAACACCAGGACCCGGCGACCATCTTGGGCGGCCAGAAACGGCCGCCCCGAAGAAGCCGGGACTGCGGAGGAGGGAGAAACTGACCGAGGTGGCGGCAGAGCCGCTGCCTCGGCCGAAAGAGACAGAGGCCGGGGGCGGAGCGGAGGCCATGTAACTTTTAAAAAAAATTGCTCCCGCGGCCGACGCCGCCGACCCTCCCTCCCAGCTGCCGAGTTCCCCTTACCCTGGCCCACTTCCGTCGGCCGAAGAAAGTCCTTAATTTAAGAGGCAGAGAGGAGCTCGCAAGCAGAGCTCCTCTCTGTGCAAAGCCTCTTCCCGAACTGCCGCTTTGGGCGCAAAGGGCGCAAGCGCCCAAAGCGGCAGTTCGGGAAGAGGCTTTGCACAGAGAGGAGCTCTGCTTGCGAGCTCCTCTCTGCCTCTTAAATTAAGGACTTTCTTCGGCCGATGGAAGTGGGCCAGGGTAAGGGGGACTCGGCAGCTGGGAGGGAGGGTCGGCGGCGTCGGCCGCGGGAGCAATTTTTTTTTTAAAGTTACATGGCCTCCGCTCCGCCCCCGGTCCCCGTCTCCCCGGCCTGGCGGGGGCAAGTGCCTGGGCCGATTTGGCACTTAAACGTGGGGGGGGGACACAGAGTAGCTGGGAGGGTGGGCGGCTGGACGGCAGAGGGAGGGGGAATGGCGGCGGGGGGCCAGGAGCGCCGTTACTAGCGCCCGTTATTAAACGGGCCGAAATTCACTTGTTGTCTAATAATCTTCAATTGAATGTTAGCTAAATGGCAGCTTTTTAAAAAACCAATAGAATCACTCTAGGTTTATCACTCTGAAATTCCCCTCTACCACCTTTCAAAAGAAGGTGGTACATTCTGATGATTATTTGTGGTATGTCCTAGCCAGGGGCTGAACAATCTTATTGTCCAGAAACCAATGACATAGAAAAAATGGGCCCTAATTATGGATGGGGAAAAATTAGAGGGAACACTGGTGCTAGCATAACTACAGAAGGTAAGGAAGAATGTTTCTCATATCTACCTGTACTCCTAGAAAATCCTCATGGCTCCTACATTTTTCAAAAAAGCCTCAACTATACCCTTGGATAAAGCCATCAGACAACTAACTCAAAATTAATGTCAGCTACCATCTCAATACATACCTGAACCTAGACAGGCACAAAGAACATCTTAATTCATTCACAGAGTACATCTCTACGTGAATCCATCAATCCAAGCTTGATTAGGATCCGCACAGAGAATCTCCAGAGAAGCTACCACTGAGAACTGAAAGGAGGGGGATTTTCCTCCTTTCCAATCATATTACTTCTCTCTTCCTTAGAAAATAATCTAGAACCACAGTGAGGACCTTCTAGTAAGTTCTGAAAATGTGGGTTGCTGGTTCCACCATCTTACGCTACACAAGCGATCCTTTGCGTGTGGGGTGAAAGTAATGGAACAAGCACTCTCAGTCTTCCAGAGCTTTTCACAAGGTCCCAATGTAGTCTCATAGGCACATTACCATATGTGGAAGTGAACAAACTATTAAGGACCACCTCCTAGAATCACCTATAACCAGCCTACTTTCAACCTGCTAATAAGATCCCTATAGCTGCATGATACAACCCACACAGATTGGGTTGGGAACTAACCAAAATCAACACAGTTCTATCTTAACAGGGCCCATAAAGCTCTTGGAAGGAGCAAAACAGGCAAAGTTACTCTAGAGGGGGAGTTTCCTGTCCCTGTTTGAATGTCTATGTTATAGGTTGATTTCAGAACTTCTTTTTTAAAAAGTAGAGACAACAGAGCAAACCTACAGCCAGGACAATCCAGGAACTTAAAATGTGTTTCACAAAGAAAAGTCCTTTGATGAGGACCCATTCCTGCAGTCATTGCTTTTCAAACACAAATGTAGTACACCACTCTGGGCTCCTTGGAGGAAGAGCGGGATATCCAATGTAAAAATAGATAGATAGATAGATAGATAGATAGATAGATAGATAGATAGATAGATAGATAGATAATTTTTAGACAAAAGAAAATATTGCTCAGCTGTCTTGTTTAGCTGAAGTTTAACATATATCAAACAAAGGCTGGTTTCAATGAAAGGGATACATCTTTTTGGAAATGGTTTTTTGACAAATGAAATGGTCAGCCATGAAATGTGTCAAATCTTTACTAAAGATTTTGTATCAAATATGCTTATTCTAGAACAGAGGTTTTACTTCTGCCAACTTTGTAAATTCAGTTTGGGCCTGGAATCAAAACTGGGTGCTCTTCTTTTCATGCTAGGCTCCCAACAACATGACCAGAGCTGGTTAAAGCTAAATTAAACCCTTACCTATATTCTGCATGATGAGAGCTGGTCTTGTGGTAGCAAGCATGACTGGTCCCCTTAGCTAAGCAGGGTCTGCCCTGGTCGCATACGAAAGGGAGACTAGAAGTGTGAGCGCTGTAAGATATTCCCCTTAGGGGATAAAGCTGCTCTGGGAAGAGCATCTAGGCTCCAAGTTCCTTCCCTGGCATCTCCAAGATAGGGCTGAGAGAGATTCCTTCCTGCAACCTTGGAGAAACCACTGCCAGTCTGTGTAGACAATACTGAGCGAGATGGACCTATGGTCTGACTCAGTATATGGCAGCTTCCTATGTTGTTGTTGTTCCCATCTTCAAGCTAACGTTGTTTGGCTTACAGTAGCCGGATGCTGGTTGCAAGATTAGTCCACATAACAGTCCCTTCTCATCTCTCAATCTGATGCAGTTTCGCCTCAATTCCATGAATTCAGATGCTCCATTTTGTCAAGGGATTCATTTGTAACTATGTAACATTGATTTTAAAACTAGTAATTCCAACATCTCATTCAAACACATTTACTTTAACCAGAGTTTCCTCATCTGAGGACAGCTGAGGCATACATTATTCACACTCCAAAAGGTTTACTTTTATACTATGTGAATGGTAACAAGTAGTCTTATTTGAGGGCAGGAAGTAGTGTCACATTTCTACCCTGGAAGTGACTGGTTGCTCCTGATCACACCCAATGGAAAGCCCACCTCCAGCTTAGGCTGATTGAAAAGAGGCAAGCCACAGCAATGAATAACACAGACACACACAGCAGGTCCACATGTGTGAATGCAGCTCACTGCAGTCCTTACACATTTAAGTTATTTCCTCATAGTACACTAACAGCATACCTGGCAACATATCCCTATTTTCCCATTCAGGTTACTGGGAAAATAGAGACAAGTTGGCAGCTATGGAACAGTTCTATAATGGCACACATTAGGGGAAGAACTGAAATGTTGTGGCCTCACTTATTTCAGACTAGTATTTTTAAGCCCGTTATAATAATGGGTGCTAGCCTTCCCCCCACCCCTTTGTGTGTGTGTGTGTGTGTGTTTGTTTGTGTGGTGTTTTTTTTTAATCTCTCTGTCTCTCTCTCTCTCTCTCTGTTTGTTTCTCACTTGCTCTTTGTCTTTGTTGTGCTCCGAGGTTTTTCCCCCCCTCTCCCCTCTCGCTTGTCCCTGTGTCTCTGTGCGCTTTGGTGGCCCCGCTGCCTCTGCTTTCCTGCTGTCGCAGCCGCATCTTCCTCTAAGGAGACGGAGGCTGGGACCGGGGGCCGAGTGGAGGCCATAGGAATCAAGAAGAAAAAGCTTCCACCGCCGTTGCCGCGGAACTCCCACCCTCCCTCCCAACTTCCGAGACCACCTTACCCTGGCCCGTGTCAGTTGGGCGAAGAAAAGTCCTTAACTGAAGAAGGAGAGAGGAGCTCGCAAGCAGAGCTCCTGTCTCTGCAAAGCCTCTTCCTGAACTGGCGCTTTGGGCGCGAAGGACGCCTATTGGGTCCTTCGCGTCCATAGTGTCAGTTCGGGCAGAGCCTTTGCTCAGAGAGGAGCTCTGTTTGCGAGCTCCTCTCTTCCTCTTCAGTTATGGAGTTTTCTCGCCCAACTGTCACGGGCCGGGGTAAGGTGGCTTTGGAAGTTGGGAGGAAGGGTGGGAGTTCGGCGGCAACGGTGGCGGTGGTTTTTTTTTTTTTTAAAGTGCTTTCTACGGTCTCCGCTCGGCCCCCAGTCCCGACCTCCGTCTCCCCGGCCGGTCTGCGTCTCCTCTTGCTGAGGCGGCGGCTCTGCCGCCGCCTCGGCCATTTCCCCCTGCCGTCTCTTCTCTGGCTTCATGGCGGCCGCTTGGCTGCGCCGCTGTTCATTTTGGAAATGCCGCCAACGGGTGTTTGGATCCCGCCGCCGCCTTTGTCTTGAAGCGGCTGCCAAAGCCACATCTGTCCTCGCTGCCTGCGGGTGATCTGGTCCCGCCGCCGCCTCTGTCTCCAAGCGGCTGCCAAAGCCGCATCTGCCCTCCCCGCGGCCGGACAGAGTCAAAAACATGGCCACCTTTTGTCTGTCTCCGTTCTGCCTCAGCCGTCCTGCGCATGCGCTCTGCACTTGCGCAGAACAGGCCAGGGAGGCACGGACACACGCTTGGTGTCCGTCCACGGACGGACACCAAGCATTTTATTAGAGAGGATGACTTGTTCAAAAAGGTCCACATGCCTTTGTAGCTTCAGTAGCTTCCAACTAATGAGAAAACAACCCATCTAGTAAAGAAGGATAAATAGCCTTCAGCTTACTTTAATAGTAGTTGTGCTTCAATTCACAGTCCCAGAATGGTTTAGGAGCTTTCAAAACTGGTAGCCAAAATATTTATCACCATGGATGGATTCTGCCTCTTCAGTTCTCAAGAGAGTCTGCTATCTGATGCACAGTTTGTCATTACTGCTATCCAAGCATTTTATAACAATGAAAAAAAAATACTGCCAATTTCCAGCAAGAAGAATGAAGTAATTCTTTCTGGTTGAGAACACAGTCAAATATGAATCCATGCCTTTGCTAACATAGGTGTATTATTCAAACTATAAATGGAATTGAAGATATGAAAGCCAGTGGTTGGTTAATCAAGATGTGACATGTACCGGAATAATCAGGAACCAAGAACAGAGCCATGACTTTGGAAGCAAGTCAAGAAAAGTCCCCTCTTTTTACACCAGACTCCAGTGCAGATACCTGAAGGTATGAGCTAAAGAGACAGTCAAGTCACACGAAAGGCATGTGTCTACTTTCACACTGAGGTAATTGTAATTTGTTTATTTATTATTTTATTTTATTTATTCGATTTCTATACCGCCCTTCCAAAAATGACTCAGGATGGTTTACACAGAGAAATAATAATTAAATAAGATGGATCCCTGTCCCCAAAGGGCTCACAATCTCAAAAGAAACATAAGATAGACACCAACAACAGTCACTGGAGGGTCTGTGCTGGGGGTGGATAGGGCCAGTTACTCCCCCCCTGTTAAATAAAGAGAATTACCACGTTAAAAGGTGCCTCTTTGCCAAGTTAGCAGGGGTTATGCCAGCAAAGTGAGGGGTGCAGATCCCCACTAAGCATTTGAGGAGTTTCCTCTCCATTTTACTGAACTCTCACTACCACCAAACCTAACCACCCCATCTTCAGTCACCAAAGCACATTTTTCTCTCCCTTCCCCTGCAAAGAGGTTTTCCCCTCCCCCTCAAAAAAATGTAAGTGAACAGCTGCTCTTCAAGCTTCCCCTATGTCTGTAACGATGAACAGAGTTGCTGGAACAGCAGAGTCAAGACAGAAGGAATCAAGGGTTATTTCTTTACTTTCAACGTGTCATTTTGGGGACTAGAAAAAGCCAAAAGTCACAGCAGTTTTGCAACTTGATGTCTTAAGTATTAATATAGTTGCTTTTCAACAAGAAGCTCACAGTGGCTTTCATGGTGAAAGGAATAGAAAAAAAGAATAAGAATTTGTTCCTTGTCCTAAAGGAGCTCACAGACTAAAAAGAAACACAAGAGAAACAACCACCACCACTGGAGGGATGCTATGCTGGGTTGAATAGGGACAGGATTTGTTTTTGTTGTTGTTATTAACATAGTATTGCAATGCACTTTATAAACAAGTAATATATTGTTTCTACATTTAACATATTCCCTATTTAATAACTAGCATATCCATCACCCATTCCTGTATAATGTTTTCTAATCAGTAATCCTGGAAGAAAAAAGGAAAGAGAAAGCAAGGAAAACAAAAACCAGAAAGAAAAATCAGCAAAATAAATAGAAACACACTAGCCATACATTGATCTCCCCCTGCTAAATGTAAGTCACCAGTTCAAAAGGTGATCCTTTGCTCATTTAGCAGGTGTTACTGACTAATCACCTAATGGTGTAGCAGGGAAATGACTTGAATAGCAAGCCAGAGGTTGCCGGTTCGAATCCCCACTGGTATGTTTCCCAGACTATGGGAAACACCTATATCGGGCAACAGCAATATAGGAAGATGCTGAAAGGCATCATCTTTCATACTGCATGGGAGATGGAAATGGTAAACCCTGCCTGTATTCTACCAAAGACAACCACAGGGCTCTGTGGTTGCCAGGAGTCGACACCGACTCGACAGCACACTTTACTTTACTGTTACAACTCACTTCCTGCCAGGATTGTGGAGAAACGGCCAGTCAGTGGTTCCTATTCAGTACAGAAGCATCTGGGTCAGGGGGTTCTTGAACAGAAGCACAGGCTGCCCACCCCCAGACTGCATTCTCTTGTTTTTTCATTCTGGTTCAGAATGCATCAAGCAAGATAAGCCAAATATATGCTCAACCATGAAAACAAACTTTTCCGGGCACATGGTGAGCCTTCCTTAGACTGATTTTCTGTTGACTTGATGTAGTCTGTCTAGGTGCATACCAAGCTTTGCAGCGGCCCAGGAACAGGCCACCACTGCCTGCCTTTGTGACTGCCCTGCCGCCATCACTCACCCGCACAAGCCACACCCCTTGTGCTGGCTTCAGACACAAACTGACACAGGGGGCATGACCAGCACCAGAGGGGGACACACAACCCTTTGATCTTTCCTAGCCAGTGCCAGCTCTTGGTTTGCCAGCTGGGTGTTCTCTCTTTCCCTAGCTCTGAGTGAGGGCAGGAAATAAAATACCCAGCCAGCAAATGGAGCATTTGCTGGCTGGTAAATGGAGCATTTGCTGGCTGGAAGGAACTGATGGGCTGCATCCATTCACCAGCTGGGTGTGGGAGGGGGGAGGAGCAGGGAGCACCTTGACCACTGGCAGCTCAGGGACATTTGTTTTCCCTTGTCCAATGGTGACTACGCCCCTGGGCCTGTCCCTTTGTTTACTGTGTTATCTTTGGTCTTTCAGCTTCTTTATTGGCTTAGTGGTTGACATGGATAGGCTCTGACCATGCATCCTGGATGTTCTGCAGAAACCAAATAACTGGGTTTATCACTAGAAATTAAAAACAACGCCCAGTCTGCAAACAGAATTAATAGAAACAAAATGCTACCAATCTATTGCTACATCCAACAAGACAGACCAAGATGAGGCACTTGCCAGAACACACATTTCAGAATATTAAGTTTTCCCTATATGCACAGTAATTAATAACGTAGCATCTACTTCCTATGTGCAGGTCCATCTGCTTCCTACTGCAATATTTCCTGTAGGTAAGAGTCCTTCTTAGAGTAGTATCAGGGTGGGTGGGTCCACACCTGACAGGCTGCTTTACAACAGAAATGAAAACTACACAAGTAGAAACATAGAAAAGCAAGAATGTCTCCTTTTAGACATACCTTTGACTAGTATTGACATTAAAAGATCCTTTGAGCAAGAACTGGACAGATTTAGGAGCTGCAATAGAAGACGAAAGAATTTTGGATAAATGTTGCACACAAAATAGAGTTGCCAAGAGTGCTTTTGACATTTAGCACTAAGAAACCACATTCACAGACTGGATCAATTTGTACGCAGTCACAGATGTAACTCAGCATTTCTGCACAAGTCAGGAAGCTAAGCTGACTTCAGGAAGACATATGCAACACAGCACAGTTGAGTATTTTAATGAGGCAGATGGTAGGATAAAGCTAGTTCAGTCATCACCATATTTCTTTTGCTCCCTGATATTCCAATAATCAAATGACTTTTGGTACCTCACTTCCTTTGATTTAAGTTAAATATGGCAATACCTGAACAATAGAATGGTAGCTGGAATAGGCAACAACCTTTTGCTTCCAAGCCTGAATCTTATTAGGCCTTTAGATGCATCCTATTGCCATTTATTAATACAACACTTTCAGTGTGTATTCAGCTCTTCAGAATTAATGTATATATATTTTATTTATTACATTTATATCCCGCTCTTTCTCCAAGGAACCCAAGAGCGATGTACATGGTTGTGTTTATCCTCACAACCACCCTGTGAGGTAGGTTAGGCTGAGAGATGAACGTCTGGCCCAGAGTCACCCAGTGAGTTTCATAGCTGATCAGGGATTTGAAATATGGTCTCCCTATTACTAGTCCAACACTCCAACCACTATACCACGTATGTACTAGGACTGGAAAAAAGAGCTTCCTGCTTTTAAAAAATGTCAGCAAACATACACCTCTTCCAGCAGTTTTTCAGAGGTTGCTCTGAAAGGGGGCAAAGGTGTTCACCCATTCAGAGTAAGGGCAATACTGGCCCAGAATGTATTGTCCTTGTTCTCAAAATACTTCAGTGGCCATCAGTGATATCATCACTAGTCAAATCTGATTATGTAACATTGAACTACTAAAATTCACTGCATGATCCACAATTATTTGGAAGTGCTTATACAACTATTCCCAAGAAGGCAGCTATAAAAATCATACACAAACAAAACAGTAGAGTCAACAGTTGAACAATTGCATAATTTCGTGTTTTCTCAGGAAGCATTTTACAACTTCCACCCACCCCCACGAAATAACTACTGTTGGCCCAAATATTAAAAAAAAAAAAAGGTCAATACTCAGCACGGTCCTACATGCCCTCATATGAACTTACAATTCAAAGACTGACATGGCAGGAAGAAGGGAAGTAATGACTGTATGTCAGTACTGCAAGAAAATGCATTTGCACATTTGTGTAGCTTAGGGCGTGTCTCCATTACCAATGTTACAGGGGTGTAATTAGCACCCAAACTGTACAGTTTGCATTTCCCCCAGCAAAAGTCATGCCTCAATTAAGACTTAGCTAATGCTAACTTGTGCAAAAGAAACGTCACCAAAAAGCAATTTCATTGCTTCATTCTACCTGAGCTCACAGTGGGGCTGCTTTGCTTCTCATCCAAGCAAAAGAACATGATTCCTTCAGGAGAGGAATATAAGAGCAAAAGCTAGGAGAGCAATATAGAACAACCATGATCTTCTGAAGACTTTTAGGTGAATGAAAGAAGGTTTGTAAAACCACAGATACAGCAAGCAGTTTTTAGCCCATATGGTGAAGTAAAGATTGTGAAGAACAGCTGACCAAAATTTGACCAAAAAGCAAGTTAAGCAAGAAGAGGTTTGTGTATTCAAAGCAATGAAAAAAGCAACCATTTTGGCCAACACATCATAGCATACAACCTAGGATTAGCCTGGTGATTTGCCTCTTAAATACTGCTGCTATGTGACCCTTGACTTCCTTCTCCACTACTTCCTCCAATACTACCATGATGAGCACAATTGCTTCCTAGATTTTATAACAAGTAGTTCTAAGGTAAGAACTAGTCTGACTACTTTCCTTTCCCTACCCCTATAAGTGTACCCAATTTGGTTCATATTTGTCAAGGCATTGCCAAGTTGATTGGTGTGGGACACACACACACACACACACACACACACACACACACACACACGATCTCATAAGTTTACTTTCCTTAAGGAAAGTAGGCTAAAAAAACCTTAATCAGACACATTGGGCCTACACTCATTCAACAATGTATGCAGACCCTATGCAAATCTTACATCCAATGTGTGGACACCGAGTGGGCCTGGAAGTTGGACAGATATGCCTGGTAAGCATGCTCTCACTCCCCCACTGTAGACAGAGCCTTACATAAGCCATCTCAAAAGAATGAATTGCTGAGGACAGGTTATCCAAAATGATCTACTACATCAACCTAACATACAAAAGAAAGGTTCTGTGCTCTAAGATGTGACCTGACCACAGTAAATGGTGTCTTCAACATTCCGTTAATTGGAGCACTGGTTTAGAATGTCTAACTAGCATTCAGTGGTTGGTCTGAAAGCCATTATAATTCTGCAGGAGAGACAAAATAAACCTATGAGCACAGATCAACCAAGTCATTACAAGTTAACAAGGATTGTAGAATAGAACAATATCGGACCTCCGAAAAGTATACAGTGTACTGTGCTCGAATGGCCAGCAAACTCGCCTGACCTGAACCCCATAGAGAATCTATGGAGCATTGCCAAGAGAAGAATGAGAGACATGAGACCAAACAATGCAGAAGAGCTGAAGGCCGCTAATGAAGCATCCTGGTCTTCCATAACACCTCAGCAGTGCCACAGGCTGAAAGCATCCATGCCACGCCGCATTGAGGCAGTAATTGCTGCAAAAGGGGCCCAAACCAAGTACTGAATACATATGCATGCTTATACTTTTCAGAGGTCCGATATTGTTCTATTCTACAATCCTTGTCTTCTTGGTTCCATGTAATATTCTAATTTTCTGGGATTGTGGATTTGGGGTTTTCATGAGCTGTACGCCATGATCATCACAATTATAACAAATTAAGGCTTGACTTATCTCGCTTTGCATGTAATGTGTCTGTCTCATATATCAGTTTCACCTTTTAATTTGCATTACTGAAATTAATGGACTTTTGCACGATATTCTAATTTTCCGAGTTTCACCTGTATTGTCTTCACTGCAGCTGAGCCCTCTCCTTCCTGGTGCTCCTTTCAGCATCAATATGCTGGCAGTTTAATTCTTCCATAATGCCTCCAACATAGTATTGCTCTGAGAGCAACTTGAAGAAATTAAAATGGTGGCACGCAAGAGCTGCTTCTGCTCCCTATCTGGTGGAACTTGACACAGTGATGCCAAGAGGCATGCAACCACTCTGCTCCTACAACTCACTGCCCAGCAACCCTGCTCAGTGGATTCAGCCACAACAGCAGTGCTGACAGGAGCACTACTGCCCATCACTAAAGCTACCACCACTACAACCAGAGGCACTCTTATCCCTGGACTTCCAAGCCAAAGTCTAGGGCCTCCACAGTCCCAGCCCCCCCCCAAATCCTTTTTAGTCTGTCCCAGATGGGGTGGTCGCCCAGCCGAGCATGATGATGCTTAATTTGCAGGGGAGGGGGGCCTCCAAAGGCCTTTAGGTCCAGGCTCCAAAATTACCTAGGTGAACCTCTGACTACAACTGCTGCTGTTGGCGACCTGGAAAGCCAACCAGAGTAAGTCCACCCAAAGAAAGGAGCCCTAATTCTGCTGCTCTCACATTTAGTAATGCCATCAGGGCCTAGCTACATGGTGGGAAGCCACCACCTTACTGGGGGTGAGCAGGGAGACCAGTGGATGGCATTTGCCTAGGGCCTTCTCAAATCTCTGGAGCCAGCTTGACTATTATGAGAGAGACTTTCCATTTGTTTTGCATTTTTAACCTGCCCTTCCTTTTCAGTCTAGGAAAACTGAAAGCAAATTCCAACTTCTCCAGCAATTTGCAGCAGCATGCACTTTGATTAGCTAACTGGTGCCAATTAAACACAATGCTAAACTGAGAATGCTTTCCCCTACAGATGTAGGAATGGCATGTATACCATCTATTTAAAAATAGTACACATGACTATTTTGCCAGGCACCATTCATACACTGGGAACCTGATGTCAACTATGAGTTTTCAACCTACTGTACTTACATACAGTAAAATATATTTCATATTGACTGTGCACAAAGATGTCTGCCCCTCCCAATGCACATACACATGCATGTACACACACACAGTAAAAGTGTCATGTTTGCAGCAGGCCTTAGAGTTAATCAGATGTATTCCTTTAGTATTTTATGGCTGTAATCTGCTTTTTTTTAAAAGCAGTTTTACATTGTTTTTATAATGAATTTGTGAGCCGCCTTGAGGCTTTTAGTGATAAGGCAATGTTAAAATACCTGAAATAATAATAGTAATTAAGAAGAACATAAATGGGACACAAGGATTTTGCTTTGCTCAAAACAAAAGTTGCAAACAGATCCCTTTTCTTCCCTACCTCTTCCTCTCACTTAACAGTTATGACCAACCACATCCTCCACACAAAACCTATCAAATTCAAGAGGCTTGCCAATTCAAGCAGCCTCCATTTCAAACATGTGCTATTAAAAGACAAACACAGCAGGTTAACAGGACATTATACAACTGACATCAAAGGCATTGTAGGCTGCAAGGAGGAAAGGGAAGGCTGAACTTCCTATCCATATGCAACATCTGTAGGCATAACACTGCCTCCAAATGATATTTAGCTGATCAGTAGTTTCCCCCCTCCAAAAATGCAGTTAAATTGTCTATCTCCAAATTTTGTAGCGTGGTCTACATACATCTGCTAGCTATTGACAGACATTTCCCAGAATTCTCATACAGAATTTGATAGGGCAAACCAGTCAAATACATGGGAATGATGCCCCAGAGGTTCTACTGAAATCAGCTATCATATGTGAAAATATTTTACCCAATAAAATTTCAGGTCAGACATAAGCAATCCCAAGCCTGAACCAAAAGTGTACAATTAATATTGGTTCATAATGTTACTGAGAAATACATTTTATTAGCGTTTAAAGATGGAAACATTTCAGCCATATTCATAATTATGGTGTGCATCTGCCTGATGTGCAAGTAGTGTGAACCTTCCACACAAAAAAATCCATCTGATCTCATCCCCAGATTCAATTTCTGCACTGATGGAGCAGGGAGGGGCACGGGGCTGAAAGCATTATTATGTCCATGCATTATCCACTTATATAGATTGACAACTTAGAAACCCCCCTTAAGTACTGAAAAATGCAGCCCCAATTCAAAATCCAATAGCTATCTCAGAGCTCTCCCAGTTTCTGTGGTCAGGAATTGTTTTCATTCAGAACACACAAACCATGTGCCTCAGCAACTGAGATTACATAAATCCTAACCATCCATCTGACACAAAAATAAAAGATATTTCCAGATTGTTGCTGCAAAAGAGTGCAACTGCTAATTTATGCCAATCAGCATAACTTATTCTTGTCACAGAATGTATTTAGCATAGGATTTCACATCTGCCATTTTTCACTCACAGGCTGGAAAGTTAATGTCATCCAATTCCTCTGTAGCACTATCCCTAGACCTTTCACTCCATCGTCTATCATACGGGCATAGTGGTCTAAAGCATATGGCATGCTAGGCAAGTCATGCTCTAGCCTCCACAGTTGTCTGATGATGCTTATTTATCTTCCTTCCATGCCACTGCCAAATACTGCTCCTGAATATTGTTATTCTGCTCTATACTAGTTAGTCTCAAAATTCAAACCCAAGGGTACTTGTGACCTTATTAATAGCACAGAACTTAGCAGATGCCTTGAAGCAAGAAGCGAGCCTTGGCAAATAAACCTGTTCATTTAAAAAATGTGAAGAATCTTTGCAGTATTCTTTGTAGGGGGCAAAATCCTCCTGGGATTTTGAACAACCTCACAACATAGCTTACAGATTTGGTTTGATTTTTTTAAAATGAAGAGCAGGCTCCCCAGCTGTTAGATACAATATTATATATTCAGAGTATGACACACACAATAAGAGGCGATTCATAGTGTTGAGTGCAGCAGCAATCTGCAACACACAGCTGGGCTGTGTGATTTGCTATATACCTTTGCATGCTTCTCTCTCTTGCCTAAGGAGGAGCATACAACAACAATATTCCTTTGAGAGATCCCAGGCACAAGTGCTGTCAGTCCATGCTCTTCAAGGCATCTGTGTCCCTCTCCTTTCAACCACTGTATCCCTACGCATAACAAGGGCCTGCAGAAGCAGCAAATAGCCAATGACGAAATGGGGGAATGATGGGGGGGGAGGGCAATAGGGGGAAATGGTGGGCTGTAGAGGAAATTACAAACTCAAGATGCTTTAGAGGAGATTGATTGCTCCAAGAGCACGCTTTGTGGCACAGTGAAGTAATCTGAAGATAATTCCCACATGTAAACATACATACATAGAGAAAATAAGAGGGGGGGTGGGTGGATATAAAACTTCTACTAAATTGTGCTAAATTATCCCATGAACAGAACCAAGAAGCAGTAATTAGAATTTCTTTCAAAAATGATTTTATGAGCATATCAATGGAGAGAGAGAGAGAGAGAGAGAGAGAGAGCATGGATGTACTCTACATATTGGTGAGAAGGTGGGTTGAGAACACAGACCATTCCATCACTGTTAAAACCCACCAGTTGAGAATTTTAAAAATGCAAGAAATCTTAAAATGGGATGGCATTTTTGGAAATTACAGATTCACATATTCTCTTCATGGATATAAAAAGACACTTTTTTCAGCAGCTGCTGTTTCCATCATTTTAAAGAGAAAAGCAGAGATTTGTGTATTTTTCACAATTGCAGTGCACTACATTTTCCACACTAATATATCTGTACAAAACAGTGCAAGGAGCTGTTGCCAGCCAAATGTAGTGGGGGGTGGGGGTAGGAATCAAAAGGGAGTTTGCTTCTGGCAATGAATAAGGTGATGAAGGGAGCAGACTCCATCCATCAGAAAAAGCAACAAAGCAGAACTTTTGGGAAGCATTTAATTTTAGCACACACTGCAGAGCAACGCACACAAAAATCTCATTAGTGGAACCAAGGATTTTAGTGATGGAAGAGGAAAAAAGACATAACAGAAAGAACACTGACGACATCTTACGGCAATACACTGGGGTGGAGGCACATTTTTTAGTTTCCCAGAAGACATCATTGTATTCCTGGCAAGACCATTAGTCACTCAGAATGGAGTGTCTGTTGTGTACAAAACTGTAATGCTGAAAAAATAATATGGAACAATAGCTTCTAGCTATGCCTGTGACATCATGTGCCATTGCCATCCCTGGCATTTTATTGTTAAACGTTCCAAACCATTGTGCTGATTTTCCACTAAGTCTCAGGGTACACAGCCACTGGGAACACCAAGGAGACTTACACAGAGGCCTATTCATCATAAGCTTAACTTTGACTAAGAACTGTGAAAAGTCAGTCAATCCTGCAATTCTGATTGTGCAGTTTTCAGTCAGAAAGCTGTCTTGTGGACTCCCTAACCTGAACAAGCAACTCCTCATTCCAACTGCCTTCTGTACCATTTTTCACTAGAAATGCTATAACAGCCATTATAAGGAAACAACTGGATTTGCAAGTTCTTGCTGTATTTCAGTTTCTACTAGTAAAACAGGAAAATGGCAATGCTTACAACACAAAGGCACATTTCTGAAATTGCTTCCCCTCTTACTTCCCAATAGAAGGTGTCCTCTTCCACTAAGGATGACAGCACAGCAATTCCACATATTTCCTTCTTGAAGCCCAAGGCTTCTCCAAACAATCATAACATATAAAATACTCTTCCCTTCCCAGCTCTGTTCATCCCTTTGGAATTTTTCACTAGCACAGGAAACTCTAGGACTTATACTTTGAGAGAAAGAGATGTGTGTCTCCTCATGAGATACATTCTGCCAAGGTCATGTTCTAGAGTTCTGAGTTTATGTGGCCATTTCCCATGCACAGGAGGGAGGAACAAGAATGTAGCAGCCAATTGACAGCAGGAAGGAGACACAAGCCCCATAATAAAGGCCACTGCGAGTCCAGGGACAGTACAAGATAGTGCTGCAGTCAGGGTTTACAAGTCCTAGAACATATGGGAGTGAATGAGTTAGGCCTCTAGTCTCCACTGTGCAAAGAACTTATTCTAGATCTCTTGTAGTTTGGGTGGGGTTGAATCCATCCACCACATGTTGCTATACTGTTCCTTTTATAATGACAGCTGACGTAGTCTTATTACTCCCTTGTCATTACATTAGCCCAGCCAAACTGATGAAACTTATGTCACACTTCTTACAGACAGGAAATCTATTACACACAAGGTTGCTAAATTTTGTGCAGCCGCTGTTAAGATCCGCCAACAATTAATATCTACCCTTTATATCACCATAAAATGTTTACTTTGTTGGTATATTGTATTCCTACCTGAACGTTTTATCATTTGTGCTTATTGCGATCTATGATTGCAATAAAGCTATTAATTCATTCAGATCCCAGGGAGGGGGAATCGGGGCATCTGTCAATACACATGAGTCTAGTCGTTGGCTATAAATACAAAACCAGGCAGCCAGAAACACAAAGGAAACAAGTAGCTAAAGGACAGTCAATCCTCCAGTTTTTCAAACAATAAATGGAGACCCACATGCAGGCCGGATGGCAGATGCTGCCCAGCTTGGTTGCTCGACATAAGCAAGCCATGGGGATGGGTATCCCTGCAAAACCTTTCCCTGTTCTGGTGACTGCCAGGGAGAAGCCATCCAAGCAGGCCCTCTGCCAATCTGGCTGTCCATTGACACACATCCATATTTGTTTTTGCCTGGTATGATGACCCAACTTTCCTGGGATCGCTGATAATTGGGACTATCCTCTCCCATGATTCCCCATAGCAGCCATTCTGCATATGCCGCAATGCCAGTCCAAACCTGGTAAATTTGAATTAGAATAAAGATCTATCCCTGGTCCCAGTGTTTCCCTAGGCTGCCTGCCCACGACCGCCATTACTCCTTGGGAGTATGAAAGGGTTGCCTGGAGAGAAGGGGATCATGGTGTATCAGATCTATTATTTACCAGAGAGAATGGGGTCCCCACATAAGCGGGGTCCCCTTGATTTGATTAGCCTAATTTGTGAGAGCGCATTTTGACAGTGGACTGAATGTCTTGGAGCCTCTAATCCTCCCTAGTGGACTGGCCCTCTCATGAGAGGACTAATCCCCAGCCGGCAAGCAGACATGGGGGCAGGAGTGTGCTTCGGTGTTCCTGAACTTCTTTGCCAAAGTCTGCCATCACAAGTGCGTCCTTGGTCACAGTGGACCAGATGCCAGGATCCTTTGCCTCCCTCATATACATATTTCCTCCTAGGAAGCCATCATTATCCCTCCATGGAGTAACAAAATAAACAAATAAAATATTTATTTACTAGTCACATTAGGCCCGTTACATTAATGGGCGCTAGAAGAGTTGTGGAGAATTGTTTGCAAGAACAGTCTTTCTTCAAGGGTTTCCTTCCTTCCTTCCTTTCTCTCTCTCCCTCTTTCCTTCTCTCTCCCTCTCCCTCCTTTCCTTCTCCCTCTCTCCCTTCTTTTTTCTTTCTTTCTCTCTTTCCCTCTTTCCTTCCTTCCTTCTTTCTCCCTCTCTCTCTCCCTCTCTCTCCTTTCCTTCCTTCCCTTTCCCAGACCCTGGCGGCAAGTGCTCAGGCGGGTGGCATGATTGCCCGCCCCCACCCCAATACGCAGCTCCCCTGACCAGTCTTGCTCGCTTTGCCATGCCTGCTCCAGCCGGACATCCCGTTACCCAGCAGTCAGGCCATGCCCCAGGCAGCCCCACTATGCCAGTGGGCCGCCTCAGCCCATGCCGAGACTGAGTCCGCTACGCTCGCTTTCCCGCATGGCGCTTCGTTGAGCGGCGCTCCAACCGACCGTGGCTTTTTCAGTGTGGCACGCGCCTTGCGCCCCCCGCCCTCCCAAGCTTCCGTTATTCGAGCTTCGCACGTTTGGTTGCTGCTGCGCACTCGCCTCCCTCTCTGGACTGGCTGCTTGTCCTCCTCGGCGTCGATGCTGCCACCCACTTTTCTTCAGGCTGCTCCAAAAACCCGTCAGTTGTATCTAAGGCCTCGCCGTTGCATCTCGGTGGTGCACACCTCGTATCCTCTTCTCCGCGCCCTGTGCTTATTCGAGTTTCGTGTGCCTCGCTACTGCAGGCACCTCTCTTGATTGGCTTATTTTCCTCCGCACGCGCCACGCATGCGCAGAACACCCGCCAGAGACACGGACGCAGGTACCCTAGGGTTTTATTATATAGGATAGTGAAAGGAAAGTAGGCAGATTAGTTCTTAACAGAACTTGTTTTTGCTTGTGGGATATTTGAGGCTGGATTACATAATTTCCCTAGGATGTGTGGGTAGGCTAAGCACCCACTTATACATAAAAATATCACTATTTTCATCTGTGACATGTTGGAGGGTATGCTAAATGTATTTCACTAGATTTTAAAAGATCCTTTTCATAAAAATTGAATCAGTTAGATACTGGAATCAATTTATCCCAGAAGCTGGATCACTAAGGCTCTTTTCTATTCTATGGATTCAAAGTATCTGTCAAAATACAACAGCTTTTAAATTTTAACTACTGTAATAAAAAAGGTTGACATTCTAATGCTGAACTACAGTTTTTTTCTTCCTCATGATTACAGTTCAAATGTAACAAGCATCAGACTTAAAAATATTTAAGTAGCAGCAAGATAGGGATTCTCTTAAATATTCTCATTTTTACATAAAACAGTTAAACACAGACACACAATAAGCCATTGTGACCTTGACTAAAGTGATGTGCATTGTTGCGAAGTCTAAAAATAAGACTTCAGGAAAGAAACTACAGAAGGTTTTCAGCAAGCTTCAGGGTCAATGTATGTATTTGTTCACTCCAATTAGTGTGCAGTAGTTTCCAGGTTCTCCTCCTGAGGCTGATGTGGCCGTTTTCACGCTCCTGTCCAAGTGACACATGCTATAGGAATCCTAGGTGACCTGAAAACGAAGCACGATGGCTTGGAACTGATGGCTGTCAATGCATTTGGGAGAGTTTCAAACTGTGCATGTGTACACTTGTAATTCCCACAGACTGACCAAAGGCAAAAAAGCATCACAGAAATCCTGAGTCATGTACTGAAAAAGAGAAAGTCAAAGCCTTGGGAAAGTGTCTCCTAATGAAGCCATCACCAGTAGCGTGAGATTTCTAGTATCTACACAGAAAATGGGAAGTAAGGAGAGGATCCTCTATTTTTAATCAGGATGTTGACAAGAGGAATATCACCAAAAAGCAAGATGATATAGCAATAGCAATAACAATAGCACTTACATTTATATACCGCTCTATAGCCGGAGCTCTCTAAGCGGTTTACAATGATTTAGCATATTGCCCCCAACATTCTGGGTACTCGTGACAACAAGTAGAACTACTTGAATTAACATAGCTTCTAGTCTTAACAAAATGTTATCAAAAGCCTATGCTATTCATCTACTGTAGTTATAAGTGACCTCTCAGTCAACCTGACCAGATAGTAGCCCATCCTTGAGTGAAATATATTTGGCATTTAGCCCTATCATTCACATAGCAGGCATCTCTCTTGCCGTGCACATAATAGGGATGTATAATGTGGGGTGGGGGAGGGGCAAAGCCAAATTCTGGATCTTCCTAGGCATCTAGGCAGGTCTGCCTGATCCAATATCTGATGACTTTCCAAAAGTAATCAGTCAATCTGAAGGAGAGTTTGCTTCCATCCCATCTTCATCATTCCCTGCTCCTCTCAAGGGCAAAAAGAAAAAAGGGCTTCTAATATGCTCTATTTCACTCACACACTGCACACACACCATGGGTATTATTATTTATTCGATTTCTATACTGCCCTTCCAAAAAAATGACTCAGGGGGTTTACACAGAGAAATAACAAATAAGTAAGATGGATCCCTGTCCCCAAAGGGCTCATAATCTAAAAAGAAACATAAGATAGACACCAGCAACAGTCACTGGAGGTACTGTGCTGGGGGTGGATAGGGCCAGTTACTCTCCCCCTGCTAAATAAAGAGAATCACTATGTTAAAAGGCGCCTCTTTGTCAAGTTAGCAGGGCTAACAATATCAATAACAATGTCTACCTAACAATCTTTGTTTATTTTAATGTATTTTAAATCTGAATTTAAATCAAGCTGAACTGTGTTATTTTTATCTCAGAATGAGCAAGATCCCTGCGAACATAAGAAAATGTATTCTTGTGGTGGCAGACCTTTCAATTTTGTGGTGTAGTTTTGCAAGTAACAATTATTTTGGAGCACTTCAGTACAGGGACAAAAAGTGGTTCTAATGTTTTGCCAACATATGGGTAGATTGCTTGTTCAGAAGGCATATCATTTCATAACTTCTAAAAAACACTAGCCAAAGCTGAACTCACTGCACTGCATAGACTACTGGCACTACAACTTCTTCAGCAGCCTACTTTTTAGAGAAGCCTCTCGATGCCTGAAAGTAGACAGGTTGCTTTCCAAACACATCAGGATGTTTTCCATAGGAAGATGGATAAAAGCAAGTAGCAAGTGCCTAAAAAAATGTCTCCTTTCTCCCACAAGCTATGCTTTTTAAAAGACATAAGGGATCTTTTACATGATGCATTGTTTGTATTTCTTTGTATATTGGTCTATGACCGTAATAAAGTTCTGTTCTGTTCATAAGGGATCTGGGTGAGGAACCTAGAAGGAGGGAATAAGGAGGAAGAACTCCTTTGACACATATAATATCGTTCTCCTCTATAGACAGACACTTTTAATATCCTAAATTTGTGGTCATCATTGACCCCAACCCGCACCCTAGCCTACCTAATCCAGTGCACCAATTGGCAATTTGTTGCAAGTGCTCACCCTTAGGGGAGGGGCCCGACAACCAGCTGGAAATTACTTCCTACTGTTCTCACTACAGCTAGTCACAGCCCATATCCAGCCCAATATTTGCCAATCTCAGGAAAAAAGGGGATGGAGAGAGGCAATCTACTCAGGACATGTGTTTGAAAGATGGATCTTAACATGGAGGACAATCAGTCCCCATACAGGATAGCCCCATGCCTAATACAACTCTGAATGAGTTCAGCCACACAAGCTTTTTGGAGGAGGGCAAGATTAAAAAACATATTGAATGGTGCCTCCTTAGTTCTGATGTATTTTACTCCCGTGTTCCAAATTTCTGGGTCTTGATGATCTTCTAGTTTTGCCTAGTTACGAGTATACACTAGTTTTAAATAGTTAATTATATTTACATGCTGTTACATATATGGCCTCCACTAACTAAAGCCCTAAACTGGCCCTTTATATTTAGTATCAGGAGAGATACTGCCTCTATTTCACCCAGCATAGCATACCTCCCAGTGGATGTTGCTGGTGTGTTTCTTTTTAGATTGTGACCCATTTTAGAACAGGGAGCAATTTTCTCATTGCTTCATCCACTTTGAGAATGTTTTTGTTGAAAAATGGAATAATAGTTATATGTCACCATAATGGGTTTCTGAGGGGCAGCCAATAGATATTATTTATTCTCACACACTGCTACTCTTACAACTGATAAGTTGTGTGCCTCAGCACATATGACTTGTCACTCAAGAAGTATTTGAAAAGGGCTTGTTTTGTAATTACTGTCTTTTACAATAGGAACAACTGTTAAATCTGAACCACCTCAGATCAATAAAAACTCCAACTGTTTTCTGTTAAAAGTCTGAATGTAATAGTATGTCCTTTAAATTCCTTGTTATATATAATCTAAAAAATGGTAATAAACATCCAATACCTGCAATATTCTGTAAGTTGAACATATTCTTAAACAAAAAGCAATCAGCCAGCATTCACATATACTGTTTAATTGGATAGCTGATAGCTGCAAACTACTGCAAGCAATAACCTAGTCTTCCCTATTTTCTTATTCTGATTTATGCTCCCCTCCTGTACTCCCACTTGATGGTTAATAGGGGGCACTAAGAGGTGAAGTATTTGAGAGAATTTAAAAAGGCACAGAGAAAATGTGCAATTATGTCACTTTAACTCTGGAAGAGAAAGAGAACGATATACAGGAACTTTGGACTTCACGCTGATCAGGATACTCTTTTTCAACTAGTGAATTCCAATGACAGGCTGCAGAAAACCTAGGGCAGGGTCCCACATGTACACACATTGCACAATGAAACGGAAAGCTGTACTGGCATCACTTCCAGGTCAGTGTCTGGAATCAAGAAGTGGGATCAAAAACAAAAGGCAATTCCACTGGTGAGGTCCCAAACGTACTTAAGAGTTAACAACTTAAAGTTACATCTTTCAACCTAAACCACAACGAGCCTTGTAGCACCTTAATAAGACTAACACATATTTCAAGCTGGTGATGGCAAGGATGAAGTTAGTCTGAGATCCATCAGTCTGAAGTTCCAGAAACTGATCTAGGATCTTACACATGTACAATGCATGCACTGCCACAGAAGTATGCCCCATCTGCCTCCCAAGCTCCAAGATTGTGCTATTTTGTATCAGGCATGCTTGTAAAACCAAAGACTTGTCTGACACTGAACAAGTGAACACCTAGACCATATAGTCAAATTTTAAAGCAAATACAACCATTTTTATGGTATTACTTCAACAACTTATCACATACAATTAGGCATGGTTCTGGAATTCGCTTCAAAATGGCTCGAGTAAAAACACAACTAGTTTATCTTAAAAAGTTAAAGCCTCCAACTGGTATAAGTGCCAAGCACAGAAATTACTCCAATTTTTTTTTAATCAATCCCTAAAGTAATCCTTACATAATCTTAAGAGTTTAACAAGATTTTTTTCTCGTGGAGTATTAATGCTTTTAAAGCCGATTTTAGAAATGTAATCTTCATTTAGTAACAGACCTGCATAAAACATATGGAGAAAACTGGCAGAGAAGCTTTTTTGGAATTCATGTATAATTCTGAATAACCAAATAAATGTAAATGTCTAACCTTGTAAAAATTCAACATTAACCTAAGAAAAATCTTTCTGCATCAAACCAAAGGCCTTTCTAGTCCAGCATCCTGTTTCCTGCAGTGTGTCACCACAGATGCCCCAGGGAAGCCCACAAGCAGTGAGAAGACAACACGCCACCTCTCCTGCTGTTGTTCCCCTGCAACTGGTATTCAAAGGCATCCTGCCTCTGAGCCTGGAAGTAGGTTCAAATAATTAATAACTCATAATATGAGTTATATTATGATCAACGTTATTTGGGACTGGTTTGGCAAGAGGGAAGGATTGGTAGACGACAAGAGGTTCGGTCCAAACAATGTCACCATTCTGGCAGGCCCTTTAGTTAGCCTCCAAGTCTCCAAGAATAAGAATAATAAGATGTTTGCCCAGCTTCTTCTTGAAAGGCATACGGAAGAAAGTTCCATACTACCTTTAAGCAACTGGTTTAACTCTAAAAGTAGCTCAGCAGTGAAACAAGTTTCTAATTAGGACTCCAACAACTACTGGCTTGGCTTACCAGCTATCTTTTGTTTGTGCTTACCAACCTACCTACAAGTCCTCACACATACACATGGGATTTTTCTCATTTCCACTGAAGTTTGGAAAAGGTATAAAACCCCAATTTTTGTACTGAAAACTGATTTTTCATGTTCTCTTCATCTAATTCTAACAGTTTCCCTTTACTAACATGCTGCCACATATTGTTCTGTGGTGTTTGTTGTACATGGAAACCTAAACAAACTTTTTTTAGAACCCCTCGGACCTACCCACACCTACTAGGGCAATGGTGAGTTTCCCTTCGCCTCTTCCCCCCCTTCTACCTTCTTTCCCCTTCTTTCTCTCCTTTCTTCCCTCTTCACCCCCCAACTTGTGCTGTGGGGGGAAGGGAGGGCTGGGCTCAGGGGCAGGGTGAGGGGTGCGGAACTGGGAGAGGCATTGTAAAATACAAAATGTCAAAAAACATTAAATAATCTTTTTTTAAAAAAAGCATGCAGTAGGCTCTCCTGCTCTTCTTTTTCTTCCCCAAACACCAGTGCAGATAAGACCCTTTGCTTCCCTTGAGCACAAATAGAGGAGGGATCAGGGGAAGGGGCAGAGTTTTAGCTCTAGAGGAGCAAAAGAAACCTCAGGCGAGACTCCTGCTGTTGCTTACCTTCTGTGATTTGAATAGGCAAGAGCTTGGCGGAGGGAATACAAGCTGTAGGACATCCTTCTTGCCAGAAGGACAGGTGTACTTGCCCTAGTGAGCACATTTCTAGATGCCTTTTTCTAATGTTTAACCTCCATCTACATCTCTGTCATTTCCATTCATTGGATTTTTGCCTGGTCATCCAATAATATGATGAGCAATTCTGGTCCACTTCTGACATAATATTAAAACATTTGAGAAGGACAAGCTTTCACCTTACTGCCCTTCTTCTAAAATACAATGTTAGTTACTCTAGCTTCTCTTTCATGGAACTTGCCTGTCAGGCTCTTTATTCTTCTTCTGTGGCTTCTCTGAACCATAGCTAAACTTGTCAACCTTGAGCTGCAGTGGTCAGCCTTTCACTCACACACCCTGTTTTCTCACACACTTCCACTGCACTGAGCTCTTGACAAACAAACATGAAATCATTAGCAAGTCAACCCACTTATGTCTAAATTTTACACAAAGATTGCTCAAAATGAAAGTTTTAAAACAGTTTACAACTCCCTTTAAAAAGAGAAAGAGATGTTTCATGATCATACAGAAAAATATTTCCAGAAACTGTCAACATGGAGCCAGTCTAGCACTCATAAATGAACCAAGAGAAAAAGGAAGGTTGCCCCAAGGGGACAAAAATTGGTTTCCTTTACTTCATTTCCTTTATATCATTACCTACCATTTTGTCACCACCTTGACATGTTTTTCTAGTTGTATATGACAGACAAAATTTAACTAGCAGCATTCAAAATGTCTTTTTGCCCACCCATCCTCACCACCCACCCGGTAAATACAGCAAAATGTGGAACCATACAGGGACAAGGAAAAACACTAGTTATCAGACTGAGCTTCTAGATGTAAAGTGTCAGAGCAGACAGCAAAATAAACTCCCTTGCTATCACTCAAATAAATGCATATTAAAGCCAGCATTTAGTGTCAAAATAAAGCAAGTGTATTGCCATTTCCTGGAAGAAATTGAGAACAGGCAATGGCAACAAGAGCTACTGTGGGGCAGGGGAGAGATTGCTGCAGGTACACATCAAGTATGAGATGTCAAGGGCAACTTCATGGAACTCGTTGCTGTCACATTTAACTGCAGGCCAGACTGCTTTTCGCCCTCTTGCCACATAGCATGGCACTCAGGGATTCAAGAATTATGTTCAGTTTTTAAAGTGGCCAATTAAATGAGCTCAGCAAACCTCTGCAATTCTCCTGAAGAAGCTTTAAGAGGGGCACAGCCAGAGATGGGAAAAATACTTCTAAACATGTTTTAGATACAAAATACTTGGGGTAAACAACCAATAAAAATACAAAATAGTATTTTAAAATGCAAGATACAATGCCTGAAAAAAGGAAACAATTTTGAGATGTTCATTATTTATCTGAACTTGTTTCCATTTCCTTTAAGCAATACAAGATTTTCAAAGATGAAGTCACTCAAGTTGTGCCTTCTGTGGCTGTGAATCATCTCAGCAAAGGAAAATCACTATTCTATGAGACTACTTGACATTAGACTGATATTATTTCTTTTCTTTTTTTAAAGCCATCGGACAATAGGATACTGATCCAAAACATTAATATGCTTGGATTTGTCCCGCAAAAACCTGAGTATTTACACCTTTTTAAACAATCAATCTATAGCTGTGGCATAGTCAAATGAGCAAGTTGTATTTATGGTGAAGCAATCATATGGTCATATACATATGTATGTATATATACACATATGTATATGGTTAATAGTGATGTGCCCGAACTGGTCTGGACATGGGCGGTTTGGGTTCAGGTGGATTGGGGTGGGGGGGTTCCTTTAAGGGTGGGGGAGGGTTTACTTATCCCTCCCGCCGCTTTCCCAACTCCGGCTCACGTATTTTTGCTAGTAATGGGGCGGCAGGATCCCTCCCTACCGCCCCTTCCGCCGGTTGGCTGCAAAAGGTCCCTCCCTGCCACCCCATTACTAGCAAAAATACGTGAGCCAGAGTTGGGAAAGCGGTGGGAGGGGTAAGTAAACCCTCCCCCGCCCTTAAAGGAATCCCTCACCCCAGTGCCGGACCACAGCTCCGCGGTTCCGTGCACACCCCTAATGGTTAACAAAGAATAAGGAGTATAGTAACTGATTCAGAGAAGATCAAACAGAGATGGAAAGAGTATACTGAAAATCTATACAGCAGGGATGTCAACATCCAAGATAATCTAGAAGATATTCCCTAATTGCAAGAACCTCTACTACAGGAAGTTGAAGTTAGATCAGCACTCCAGTCATTGCCAGGTTGGAAGGCTACAGGAATCAATGGAATAGCTACAGAAATATGGTAGGCAACAGAAGAAGAATCAGTCAAGGCTCTAACCAAACTATGCCAGCAAATTTGGAAAACGACACAGTGGCCAACAGATTGGAAGAGGTCAGTCTACATACCCATAGCAAAGAAAGGAGACTTAACCAATTGCACAAACCATTGCACAATATCCTTAATTTCACATGCTAGCAAAATAGTGCTCAGGATCATCCAACGCAAATTAGAGCCCTGTGTGGAAAGGGAAATGCTGGATGTTCAAGCTGGTTTCAGAAAAGACTGAGGAACAAGAGACATCATTGCTGATACATGATGGATAATTGAGAAAGCCAAAGAATAGCAGAAAGGCAATATGTGCATTATTGACTACAGAAAAGTCTTTGATTGGGTTGACCATGATAAGTTGTGGAAAATGGGCATCCCAGAACACCTCATTGTTCTCATGAGAAACCTATACACTGGATAGGAAGTCACAGTCCAGACGGAACATGGTGAAACAAACTGGTTCCAGATTGGCAAAGGAATAAGACAAGGCTGTATACTTTCTCCTTATTTATTCAACTTATTTGCTGAACATATGCTGAGAGAAGCTGGATTGGAAGAAGATGAGTGTGGTTTTAAAGTTGGAGGAGCACATCAATAACCTGCGCTACGCTGATGACACCACTCTGATAGCTGAGAATGTGGATGATATGCAAGCTCTAGTAATGAAAGTCAAGGAACACAATGAAAAAATGGGACTACAAGTAAATGTAAAGAAGACTAAACTAATGACAACGGGTACAGCAACCAGTCTCAGAATTGACAATGAAGACATTGAAATGGTGGATAGCTTCTGCCCTTTTAGGATTGACCATCAGCAGTCAAGAAATACGCCGCAGACTAGCACTTGGTAGGATTGCAATGAAGGCCTTGGAAAGGATATTTAGCTGCTGTGATGTGTCTACACATACAAAGATTTGAATTGTTCAGACCATGGTTTTCCCTGTGACATTCTATGGATGCGAAAGATGGACTTTGAAGAAGCAAGACAGAAAAAGCATTGACGCTTTTGAATTCTGGTGCTGGAGAAGACTTTTGAGAATACCATGGACAGCCAGGAAAACAAACAAATGGATCATAGAACAAATCAATACAGAATTTTCACTCAAGGCACAAGTGACCAGGCTCAAACTATCATACTCCCGACATATTATGCGAAGATCCAGCTCCTTTGAGAAGTCTATAATGCTGGGAAAATTTGAAGGAAAGAGAAGAAGAAGATGACCAGCAGCAAGGTGCATGGACTTGATTACAATAGCAATGAATGCTGCAATAGCAATGTAGGAGAGGAGAGCTGGTCTTGTGGTAGCAAGCATGACTTGTCCCCATAGCTAAGCAGGGTCTGCCCTGGTTGCATATGAATGGGAGAATTGATGTGTGAGCACTGCAAGATATTCCCCTCAGGGGATGAAGCCGCTCTGGGAAGAGCAGAAGGTTTCAAGTTCCCTCCCTGGCTTCTCCAAGATAGGGCTGAGAGAGATTCCTGCCTGCAACATTGGAGAAGCCGCTGCCAGTCTGTGAAGACAATACTGAGCTAGATGGACCAATGGTCTGACTCAGTATATGGCAGTTTCCTATGTCCCTAATGCACCATTGAGAGACCTTAAAGGCCAAGTTGAAGAAAGATAATCCTGGAGAGAATCTATCTATGTGGTCGCTAAGAGTCAACACCGACCTGATGGCACTTAATCAATTATAAGGAGAACAATTCCTTTTGTGGAGAACATTCCACAAAACCCAAAAGTAATAAGAAAGCTAAAGAAATCTTCTAGTTTATATACAAATCAAAAGGATTTTTAACTGCCCCATAAGGTAATGTGGTGTCATTTTTAGGCTGTTGGATGAGGACTGGGAGACCCAGGTTGAAGCCCTCACTTAGTCATGAAGCCCTCACTCAGTCAGACACTGTGTGATCTTGGCCACTCGCTATTTCCCAACCTCAAAGGATTGTTGCGAGGATAAAGTGGGGAAAAACAAACTTGGGATACAGTGCATGGAGTCATTTGCCCCTGTGAGGAAGGCAGTCTCCCTCTCCCACTTTACAATACACTTATTTGTTATTTCTCTGTGTGAACCGCCTTGAGCCATTTTTGGAAGGGCGGTATAGAAATAAAATAAAAATAAAAATAATAAGATAAATATGTGTGTGGGGGGGGAGTTTTTAGAACTTTAGAAGCTTTTAATTCAGTCTAAGCAAGTATGGCTGCTTGACTTCCTGATTTGTTATGTGTGTCCTACAGTGATACTGAGGCTGTTCTCACAACCAGCCTAATCCAGGCTAAGGCAGCCCAGCCTGGGTTAGGCTGGTCGTGTGATGCATCTGGATCCTCGCAGATCCCGGTGCTCCAATGCAGCCTGACCACTTTACCAAACCCAGCTGTTAGCTGAGGTTAAGGGTACGAGCACACCCTTAACCCAGCTGCCGGGTATAGCGTGTTTTCTCAGATTGCATGCAGCCCAAGGCGACACAGAGATGAGGGAATCCCTCAGTGCACCGCAAACAGTGCATTGTGGGATATGTGGCAGCCAGAATGAGTTCCGGCCACATATCACTCCATGCTCCCCCAAGGAGTGTTGCCCATCTGGGTGTGCCGGAGGCATGCTGAACACCTGGGGCTTGGATGTTAAAATCAGCCTTCTCACCCCCCACACCCTCCTCACTTGCTCTCGGCAATCATGAGAATTGCCTCAATGTGTCCCACTCCAACCACAGCCAGGTAAACTGGAAAGCCAGCTAAGTACTCTGCATGCCCTCCAGTAATCTGAACACAAAGCTCTCTAAAGGCAAACTTTAGACAGAGAGTGTGCTTGTGGTTTGTTTCACAGAGAGGAAATAAATTCAATTTTGCAACCATTCGTCAGCCACAGTAAAAATTAGGGGACACAGACAGGGAGATATTTGTAAATTACTATGCAAAACAACCTGCCTAAGCCTTAGGCAAGTTGCAAATTTACAAAGAGACTGGACCAGAAGAACTTCAGCCTCTTCAGGTCAAGTCAGATCTCTAGCTACAGTGCTGCAGCTGAAGGGACAGAGAAACTTTAAAGCAAGAGAGCTGTGAGGTAAGGAGTTCTCTTGCATCCAAGATCTAGAATTGGAGCTGCTCCCTCCCCCCCCCACCGCACCCCCATGGACGCCCATGCAACCCTCATCCCTCATTTCCCATTTTACTGGTAGGGACAGTCTCTTCCTCTTTTCCCTTTGACTTTCAAACTTGGCTGGCTGACCAGTCAGCAGCAGAGTAAAACTATTCAAACTTCAGGTGGCAGAAAGGAAGGAACAGAGCACATACACAAGGATGCTTGGAAGCCAGTGGGCTGTCTGCTTGCAATAAAAAGGCATCTCTTGAAGCAAGAACGCAAAGCAATGGTTGGTTGAGACGTTTTTTGGTTTCGGCAATGTATTTTAAGAATACAAAAGTTTGAGAACTGAATTTTGAGAATAGAGAAGTATTGAAAATATGTATTTTCAATACTTGGATTTTAGATACTGTACATCAATGGGGAAAGCCACCAACCACTATAATCTGAATGATTTACTGAAGCCAGGAATTTCCTGGCTTCAGTTCAGTGACATTCTCTGCTACCTACCCAGGGCATGGCCTGAGAATACATGATGCAGTCACATTGCTTAAGCTAAGCAGATCTAACTCTGGTCAGTGCCTCAACGGGTGATCACTTTGGAGCACAATGGATGAAAAGTGGGATATAAAATGTAAAAATACTTTGAGGAATTATTTTAATTGAGAGGGTAACAACAGTTGGCCATTAGTTGGTAGTTCAGTGGAATAGCCAGGGATATAGCAACAGGGAGGAAAATGGAGGCAATGCCTTCTCAAATGAAATTTTATTTCAATCCCCAAATCCCTAACTTTTCAGTAATGTGAAACTTCAGCTTTTAAAAATACAGTTTAGGCATCCAAACGGGGATGGGGTGGGGCAAAGTTAATTGATCATACCAAGGAAATGTGAACACAATTAACAGATACAAGATAAAACATGTGAATCATCTTAGATATCTTACTCAGAAGTCTACTCTACTCTCGCCTTATTATTTAGCAATATTTTTGCACATTCGTCCTTTTGCATGCCCAGGAAACCATACGGCAGCAGTAAAATCTGTTTTCATATCCGTTACCTTTCTTTGGGAGCCCCTTCCACACCTTTACTCTTACTACCCACAAAATGATGGGCAAAAGTAGGGGAAGACACCAGTGCAGGGGACCTCAAAATGGTGACATAGTACCTGGTTCCATGCTGCCATTTGGAGAACTCCTTCTGGACATGAATGGCTATCAAGCAAAAGAGAAAAAAGACCACGAACAATAAAGAGGGCAAGCAAAACAAAACCCTAAAAACTGAGATGTTACTGCCAGGTAGGCTTTCCTGGGCAGACAAAAGGGTAAATGAGCGCAGACGCAATTAAAAAAACAACAACAATTTAAGTGCAGAGCAGAAATCCAGTGAAGTAACTTGGCTACCGTCTGCCCAAAAGCGAAGCACAGTCAAAACCCTGAAAGGATTCTCCCTCCACACACAAACACCCCCCCCCCCCCATGCTTTGTATTCTCTGCTGTGTGACTCTAGCAGAAGCTAAGATGCTTGGCAGCACTTCGGCATGTGTGCAAATTTTCTAGAACACAGCAAATAAAATAAGAAGTTATGTTAAGGAACTAGTCTGCCTACTTTCCTTTCACTACAATCTTAATTGACAACTACCTTCTTCACAGGTTAGCCCACTTCCGCCTCAAACATTCCCCATCTTTAATTGGGGTGGATCACATCACCACAAAGAATGCCATTGAGGTATCCCCCAAACTGAGGTGTCTGCAACTGTACCAAGTATGGTCCAAATTAGCCCAGGCATTGCAAAGCTGATTGGGTGGCGGGGGGGGGGGAGTTAGCACAAGCACATGCTGGGTGATCTCATAAGCTTATGCTGCTTAAGTAGAGTAGGCTCAAAAATATTATTGACATCCAGTAGGCCATTCGTACTGGGGCATAACTCTAACTGGGCAGATGTATTCTGCCCAGTTAGAACAGAAGCCACTGTCAGGAGTGCGCACAAACCCAAATGCATGGTTCGGTTTGAATTTGAACCAAATCACATGTTGTCGAACCGACCGGCTGGTCTGTTTAACCGAAACGGTTTGTCAGTTTGAGCATGATGAATCCAGCGAAGTTTCCCCTTTACAACAAGTAAAGGGTTTGGGGTCCTGGGAGGCTGCACGAGGCAGTAGGGGGTGGCAGCGAGAGAGGTAGTTAAAGTGTCTCTTACCCAGCCAGTACAGCTTCCTCCCTCTCGGAGCAGCCCATAGCCAAGTGCATGCTTCCCTTACAAAGCTGGCGGCGTGATTCCGGCCTCTGCAGATGATCAGAGGCTAGAACTGTGCCACCGCCATGCAGGCAGTTTTGTAAAGGAGGCATTGCGGCACACACTTGGCTATGGGCTGCACTGTGCGGGGAGGGGGGTGAGCAGCTGCACTGGCAGCCGGGTAAGAGAAATTTTAATTATCTCTCTCACTGCCCCCACCATCAAATGCTGAACTGATCCACCCAAACTGTGCTTGGTTCAGTTAGATTGCTGACCAAACCGCCCCCAGCTGTTAAGAAGCCAAATAGCCCCTTTCCTCCCTCAGTTGGTGGCCATGAAGGAGAGGGCCTTCTCTGTGGAAACCACCTCTCTCCTGAAGTTTCCTGGGTGCCCCCCTTCATGTGGTGGCACCCTCCTTCCTCAGGTTTCATTGCCTTATATATTCCTGGCTTTTGAAAAGAGCCTTTTTGTTCCTAGTATGACTTGCCGTTTTGCTGTATCCTTTCCTTTTCTGTGTCAATTTTTAAGATGCTTTAAGATCAACGTTTTTTTTAAAAAAAATCCTTATATGCTATTGATTTTTTTTAAAGTTTGCAAACTGCTTTGAATTTTACTGAAAGGAAGAATTTAGACAGACAGACAAAATAAGAACAAATATAAAATGTAGCCTGATTCACCAAGTCAATAATACACTTCTCACCTTCTTCCCATGTGGCAGTTTCTGATTAAATTGCAAGGAGGAAACTTCAATGGGAAAAGCCAATCATCAATACTTAGGGGAGTGCTGAGATGTTTCTACCCGGAGAAAAAACTGAATCTGGTAAGGCTCCATTAAAATAAAAGAGTTTAATAGTTTAAGCTTATATTAAGCGGTTGCTTCTGACCAGGGTGATTGTAGTTATAATTAATTAATGTTGTTTTAATGGTTTTAATGCTGTTTTAAAACATTATTTTAAATTTTTTAAATTGTTGTGATGTGTGAGTTTCTCTCCCCCCCATTTTTGTCTTAACGAATGTTTTACTTTGTTTTTATTCTGTTGTAAACTGCCCAGAGACGTAAGTTTTGGGCGGTAGAAAAATGTTTCAAATAAATAAATAAATAAATAATCTGCATCAAGCATTACTTTCTTCATGCAGAGAAAGCTGCATAAGACTTCTGAGATTTCTTCCTACTATGAGTGATTATACAACATCTGAAGAGGCTTTCAGAGTCAGTGGGTAACATCCAGACTAGTATTTGCACAAATGGGATAAGTTCTGCTAGTGAAAGAGATGAGTGGTGATTTTCATCAAGTGTCCCTTCCCTCTGCAGCCCCTTGTGCTCCCCAAATAAGTCCCTCAGGGCTCTGGAACACTTAAGAGCAGCGTTTTGGAGGATGCAGAGGGCAGCAAAGGGAAGAGGGGGTCAGCAAAAGTCTCCCCTCCCCCTTACACAAGTAGAACTTCCATCATTCATGAAACTATTAGTCTGGATTCTACTCACTATGTTCAAAATTATCATTACTGCATTTTGTGTTTCAGTATTTTGCAAATAAATAATGGCCATTTGTTGACAGAAGAAACATACTGCTTTCTTAGCCCATACTAGTAGTTGGTTTTCTAAACAGATACAACAATGTTAAGTTTGTGTTAGTTAAGTGTTTAAGATTAGAAAGAGGAAAAAGGGGGGAAAGGCTGTTATGTGCCAGCTTTGTGAAAGCAAATCCATCACAATCATGAAAAAGGTGGGGTAAAGAAATAAAGGATGATGTAAGCAGTAAGAGTGATTATTACCGATGAAATTACATAAGAGAAGATGAAAAACATTAGCTAATTGGAAAAAGACTAAGGGAGATGCGATTTCTTATACAACCAATAATTACAAACACATTAGGAAAAGTGTGCTCAAATGGGTAATAAAAAGGGGGGCTCTCTTTAAAAAGGTAACAGCTTGCAATGTGCTTGAACATTTGGAAGTGTCTAGAATGACTAAGGCACATTGAAGTTAATGGCATGTTCCATCAAGAACAGAAAATATGCCTGACCAAAAAAATTTTAAAAAGCAAGCAAGCAAAAGCATTCTGCAAAATGCAGGGCAAATGAAACAGCAGCATCCCAATCATATAGGGCTAGAAAAATCTCAAGTGCCTAGTCATCTACCAATGTGATGCTGACACCTTTTTCCTCATCCTTGTACAGGGATAGTATTAGAAACCTAGCATTCCTGGTCATGGAAAGAATCTGACCATGAGTACAGCATGTGTCTCTGCAGACAAGCACTAAGTGTGGACAACATGGAGGTTGAGCTTCTGAGCACATCAATTTAGGGGCATCAGAGTGCACACTCAGGATACTCATGTCCAACATCCCCACTTTTTTATAAAGTCTAAAGAGGACTCTGGTAAGCAGAGTTTTACAACACACTGAGGCGCTTCACACAATTGGTTCTGTGGGGAGAGTGGGTTTAGGCCACTCTCCCCGCAGATAATCAAGAGGCCACCCACACAACTGCTGGCTCCGTCACGCAGCCAGCAGAGGCTGTGGGGATCGGGGGCCGTGTGGCCCCCAGACATTCCAGGATGCCCCGCGCGAGCGCATGGGGCATCCTGGAGAGACCCTCAAGCCCAAGAGTTTGCTCGTAGCCTCCTGGTCGAGGGTCTATTCGTGTGCTGCTGCACACCCCGGCAACATACGAGCAAAAAGATGAGGTTAACCGAGCGCTCGCTCCATTAACGTTATCTAAGGGGAGGGGTAATTAGGCAGGCTAGCAGCCTTGGGGGCACCGGGCTCGCCTGCGAGCCCGGTGGTTCCCACGATCCCTGGGAAGCGGGCTAAGCTCCCTTAATCCACTTTTCAATGATCGTAAGAATAGCTTCACTATGTACAGATGTGTAGTTAAATGGTCACTGGTATGATAAAACCCATCTGTAAAGATTGCCAGCATAAGAACCATGCATCAAAGTTTGAAGTCTGAAATGCAAAGAGTACCTGCAGGACAGTTCATATAAGACAGCAGCTCCCACATCATTATTTTGGTAGTGTGTAGGGCAGCTGCCATGCTCACAGTCAAACCATGCTCACATGGATGCACTCTGTGTGAACAAGCCTCTCCATATGGCTCGTGCATATGTAGCCGCTGCAACTTCCATAATGGCAACAACTCGAGAAATTGCCAACATGATCATGGAAGTCTCAGCATTTATGTATAAAAGTATCTTCACAGAGGAAGCCAGTTCACCCAAATGGCATTTCGGAGGAGCTAAAGTGGCATCAGCTTGCTTTAGTTTCTCCCTTTAGTTACCTTGAATTTTCCCCGACCTGGCCTTAAACTTTATCTTTTTACTCTTGTTGACTTGTATTTGTATTCCCCCCCCCCCTTTTGCTTGGGCAGCTGTTTTGTGAAATGGCACTTCCCTCTTAGCACAGTCAGGCTGTGAGCTCAGTAGCCCAGTATGCTCCTAAACCAAATACATGCAAGACACAATAGTGTCTAAACTGATTTTTACAAGATGATGCACAATTATTTCAGATGCTCACTGGAGATCTAACCTCCTATATAGATGTTTTAATGCAATAAGATTCTGATCTACTGGAAAGGGACAGTTTCTTTCTGTTCTGTACAACACCAAGTATACTGCTGCTGTCAAAATATTGTTATTTAGCCATTTTATAGCATTTCAAGCACTTTGCACATATCTCCATCCTTATAGTAATTCTATAAAGGAGGTCACTACTGTATTGTCATTCCCATATTTACAGATAGGGGGATTGAAGCTGAGAGTGTGTGGTCATCTGGTGAGTTAATGACAGAGGCAAAACATGAACCTAATTCATCCTGGTTCATAGCCTCTTAACCACGATGCTACAACAGCTCTCAACCCCTAGAAGAAACAAATTCCAACCCTAAGATAATTTATGGTATTTAGGAAGGGTAGAGTGCAGGAATAGAGTCCCAAGAATTTTATGCTGTCACCTAACAATCTGAGATTCTTTTAAGCCCTATACATTAGACTGAAATCTCTTTGCAACAGAAATCTCTTTTTCCTTAAAGTTACTCCATAAAGCACCACGCACATTGATGGCCTACAACCACCACCACCACCGATAAGAAACCTCATACATTAAGCTGTGCATTAGGGAACACCACCTGGAACCCTCAGAGCCAAATCTACGCCCACCCCCCACCCCCGTCAGCCCTTCTATAAATTAGTTGCTGACTGGGGTTACACACTGAGCTCAGTGGCCTGAGTTTATAATTAAAATTAAACAAATATATTTGGGACCTGGTCTTGGTTTCATGATAGCTTTTTAATTAATTTCCTTTGTACTGATGTTTTAGCGACAGATCCTCAGCAGGAAAGACACACTCCCTACATATACGATTTTACAAAGAACTGAAATCTAGCCAAGTGATGTTTTCTATGCATTTTTACTCTGATAAATATCAAGCTCCCTTTTGTTCAGGTTGTTTTCTCTATTAACCTTTCTGGACCCAGCCTAAGAAACTGAACCCAGAACATTAGGTAATGCCACTATGTACGTAAGTAACAGAACTAAATTGCTTACTGAGCTCCTGGATCAAATTTATGCTTCTCTTAAGGATAGAGAGACAATTCAAGGGCCAGAAACATATTATGGCTGTATAAATACTCACCATTATGTTTCTAATAATTTGCATTTAAATAAGCTTTTAACACAATTTCCTCCAGTACACTTATCCGGGTTATTATTTCAGGCTTTGAGCTGTGAAGTGTGCTTTCCCTAAAATAATCTTTTACAAAAACAACTGGTGCAATTAAATACTTAAGACTCAGAAAGCCAAGCAGAATACATACTTTGTCAAGACTGAAGTTAGAAAAGGTTAGAACAGTATTGCCCACACTTTCGAGAGCTGGCACCCTTTCCCCCACTAATTAAGTTTGGAAGCATGTTTCATTTTCACATCTGAAAAGGTTTACTTTTATAGTTTACAAGAGCAAGAATTAGCCACCCTCTGGAATCTACTGTGTGTCTGCATGGGTTGTTGATGTGCTTCCAATTCAAAAGGTGAGCCCAGAGCAGTCACCCACAGGCATATAACATGAGACCTTTTTCAAGAGCAGACAATTCTGCTGTAACCCTAACACCAGCAGGGATTGAATGCAAAGACACTGCAGAATTACCCTCCCCAAGCAGAACTAACTGCGAGCAAGCAAGTATGGACAGAGCAGTAAATCATATAGAGATGTAGCAAGCAGCTTTCCCTAGATAGGTACTTTGAGCTCATAGGAACCTTTAATTGTTAATTTCTTGCTAGGAGGTATCCTTCAGCACACTACAGTAGTTTGTACCCTGTTTACATTTGGGAGATATTGACTAAGGAGAGGCAGCCCTGGTGCCAGTGATCCATTCCAATGTTCACAGATACCCTGGTAACTGTTTCAGTTAGGACAGGATCCAGCCACATAAAAATGTTTGTCCAGGAAGCTTAATTGCCTCAATAGGGTAAAGAATGCTGTTGAAACACTACCTACAGCAAGAAGTGTAGCTTCTTGAATCCATAGACTCCAACTTAAAATGATACTTAAAAAGATACCACCACACATCCAGCTGCATTTAAAAGAGAAATATCTGGGCTGGCAACAAAATAACAGCAACCAACAGGAGTAGCATCCTGGAGAGCAGGCTGTATGAGGCTGCTTTTTAAGAAAAAGAGAAACTTTAACAGGTTTGGTTTTTTTTAAGAGACTAAAATTCCTGTAAATAAATAATTCAATGATGAAACAATGCAGGATTAATAGCTAGACTATTTTACAGCATTTCTCAGTCTCTTGAAGGAATGTTATGCAAGCAAACAAAATACATGCTACATGAAGATAAATATGATCTTGACTTGACTGAAGAGAGACCTTTCTCCTCTTTGCCATTGCAGAACTTAGCAGTACTAACTGGTAGGAGATTCATGACAGCAGTATAAATACTATACATCACACAATACAAATTGGCTTATAAGATTCATATAACGTTTCTTTTTATTTTTATTTATTGTTAAATTTATACCCCGCCTTTCATTAAGAAAATCCCAATGTGGCTCACAATAAAATCTAAAAACATGATTATAAAAGACACATTAAAATATTGAGCTAAAAAGTATAAAAACAATCTGATTTTTAAAAAATTAAAATGCAAGCATAAAAGCAATACAGAGTACAAAGAGCAGCAGCAGAAACAATCAAATAAAAGCCTGGGTTAAAAGCCACAATTTGACATGATATCTAAAAACTGTGATGGAGACTGAGGAGCGGATACCCACCGGGAGAGCATTCCAGAGTCTGGGGGCAGCAACAGAGAAGGCCCTGTCCCGAGTGCACGACAACCTAGCTTCCCTCATTGTCAGCACCCGGAGCAGAGCCCCCTCAGGTGACCTCATCAAGCGGGCAGCAATCCTTGGGGGCAGGCAGTCCCTCAGGTATCCCGGGCCCAAACCGTTAAGGGCTTTAAAGGTCAAAACCAGCACCTTGAATTGGACCCGGAAACGAACTGGCAACCAGTGCAACTCTTTCAGAACTGGTGTGATGTGCTCCCACCGGGCAGCTCCAGATAAAACCCCAGCTGCCGCATTTTGCACTAGCTGCAGTTTCCGGATATTCTTCAAGGGCAGCCCCATGTAGAGCGCATTACAGTTATCCAGCTGTGACGTGACTAAGGTATGGGTAACTGTGGTCAGATCTTCCTTCTCAAGAAAGGGATGTGCTGGCGCACTAGCCGAAGCCGTGCAAAGGCACCCCTGGCCACCGCCTCTACCTGAGTTTCCAAAAGCAGAGCCGGGTCCAGTAGTACCCCCAAGCTGCGTACTTGCTCCTTCGAGGGGAGTGCAACCCCATCCATAACCGGTAAAATTTCCTCATCCCAGCTGGCTCTCTTACTGACCAACAGCACCTCCGTCTTATCCAGATTCAATTTCAGTTTATTAGCACACATCCAAACCATCATGGCCTCCAGCTCCCAATTCAGGACATCCACCACCTACCTAGGAGCAGGTGACAAGGAGAGATAGAGCTGAGTATCATCTGCATATAGCTGACAACTCAGTCCAAGTCCCCAGATGACCTCTCCCAGTGGTTTCACGTAAATCATAACATTATTTATAGCATTCAATGCCACAAGACATGATGGTGGCTACTGGTTTAGATGGTTTTTAAAAGATATATTAATTCACGCAGGACAGACTTTTCAATGGCTCTTAGTCAAGCACCTTCATCTTCAGAGAGATGATATCTTCAAGTAGGAGATGCAGTGACAGACACCATGAGTTAGTCGTTACCTTTGTGCACCCAAAAGCATGTGGATGACTGCTTCTGGAAACTGAATGCCAGAGGACATGAACTTTGGTAAAATACAGCAAGGCAATTCTTATTAGCTCTGGCAGCATTAGAATAAGTGAGATCAAAGATTTCTATAAACCGATTCCTGCGAGTCTGTGCTCCTCTCAAAATTGATCTTTTCCTACAGCCAGTCCTAACATTAAATATCTATCTTGGCTTTACATATCTAACAGGGAAATATTTAAGAATGGTCCAATTACTTGTAGCTTCTGAAGATATATTAGACTAGACTGGAAATTAAATACTATTTCAGGAACAAAAGACAGATAGTAACCTTATTGGAGAAATGGATTAGTTCATTATTACACTTGGAAGAAGAACAAGAATCAAGAAATACATGTAAAGATAATCAAACTCTGCTAGTGCACGTATTAATCAAATATTGAAGTCCTCTCTCAAATTTTTCAGGGATATTACAAGTATAGGATAACACCTGGACTACTCTTACGTTAGCAAAAATGCTGTTGTACTAGTGCGAGGATGCAGTGCACAATCACTGTGTAAAGAAATTCACCTCTGTTCCAGACTGATTCTGGCATTAGTGCAACATGTTATTGTTGTACAGCTCTTACACAACCTTATATTCACGGAAATACATAACTCCTTGCACAACCTCTTGCACAAGCCCATACATATGTAAATAGCAAACTCCTTGTGCAACACGCATTCAGTTAGTTCCTCCTACTAGTGGTAGTACAACTGTGTGGTGCTGAACTGCAAAACATTCTCATTTAAGGGTCACTGCGGATGCCATCCATAAGTTTTAATGTTTTTTACTACCATTTTATCACAGAAGATCAACAAAGTTTTTATTTAAATCAGTTATTTTTCAGTAGATTAGACAACATATGTCCATACCCCAAAGAAAGAAAAATTAATTCTGAGATCCAAGTTGACAACTCCACTGTATGGTCGATTTGGAAATAACACAACATGGGGGGGGGGGGGCTGAAGCCATGATCAATTGTGAAGTTAAGTTCTGAATATTTTGTCATGATGCAGCAGGGCTTCTTAACCTTTTTGTAGTCATGGACCCCTCCGATCCTCAAGTATTACCCATGGACTCCCACCCCATTTCATAATGTATAATATATAATGCATTTTCATAAGGCTCCAGTCAAAACTAGAGGCAGAGGGGGGCAATACTCAGAATAGTTATTGTCAATAACTTTTTTTCTGGCTCATCAGGAAGCCATTTAAATTCAGTGCACCAAGAGTTTTCCATGGACCACCTGGATCTACCCCATGGACCCCAAGTTAAGAACCCCTTGTAAAGGAGGTTATTTCACTTGGCACTGGTGGCTAGAGTAAACTGATTACACACACACACAATTATAATTGTTTTTTTAAATTTTCTAATCTACCTGATGTATGGTTGGAATTGTTCATTTGTAGATGGCGATGTTTGCTTTTCTCTTTCATGTGGGAGAAGGAGTTTCTTAAAACAAAATTCAAAGAAATGTTTAATACACTCTTTAATTTGCTTTCTTGCAGGAATGCATGAAGTAGTTAACTTAAGACAGCAGTAATGAAATGCAAGAGCAACCGGCAATTTAATCCATTTTCAGTGCTTGGTTAATAAGTATATAGGACTGCTGCTGCTTTGCATATTTCAGTTACATATACATAGAAACATGTGTACGTCTTCCATATAAGTGTACTTGACAGGAGCCAGCATGGTGTAGTGGCTAGAGTGCTGGACTAGGACCGGGGAGACCTGAGTTCAAATCCCCATTCAGCCATGATACTAGCTGGGTGACTCTGGGCCAGTCACTTCTCTCTCAGCCTAACCTACTTCACAGGGTTGTTGTGAGGAAAAACTTAAGTATGTAGTACACCGCTCTGGGCTCCTTGGAGGAAGAGCGGGATATAAATGCAAAATAATAATAATAATAATAATATCCACATACTGTGGGGAGTCAGTTTTTATAGCAACCAAAATCTGAGTCAACCAAGAGTTTTTCTTTCTTTAATAAAACAAATTTACAACACTAAACATAATACAGCAAACCCCAATTCATCAATCCATCTAAACTTTAATATTGTTGAGATAGGGTAACTATAATTTTCCTGACTATTGTAAAGAATAAAGTCTGAGCAAATTACATAAAGTGTTATTTGTAGTCTGGTTTGAACGAGACCGAATAATATGGGTTAGCTTTTCTGAGATCGCGATATGCCATAGGTTCTTGTACCAGATGTCCATTGACATTATTTGATTTTTCCAATATTTGGCTATTGATAACCTGGAAGCAGTTGCCATATACACAATTAATTCCTTTGATGTCACATCTGTGCTGACCCCAGAAAATACATTTACTAACACTAGCTGGGGGCATAATCCTACTCATCTCTGTGAATACCTCTGTCCAAAAGGCTGAAACCCTAGGAGAGGTCCACCAAAGATGAAAATAGCTTCCCTTCATCCCACAGCCAGCCAAGCAGAGAGTAGTCATTTTAGAGGTATGCTATTTTTACTGGAGTCAGATATCATCTATGGAAAACTGAGAAAGTTCTCCTCAATTTGAGCCAAAGAGGAAGTAACTGGCTTCCATGTCCAAATGTTCATCCACTCCTGATCTTTGATTTCCCATTGGAAGTCATTTTCCCAAGAAACTTTAAGGCTAGGCAGTGGGTTAAATGTGTGGGTTATAATCAAATCATATAATTTTGAAACCACACCTCTGAGGGTGTCCGGGGCTTCCAAAACCAGGACTTCAAATTTTGTTAGCTTGTGCCGATATTTCTGGGGTTGATATAAAGGATCTGCACTGTAAGAGATGTATCCAAGTACAGTGCAGAAGACCAAAAATTTCCCCTATAGCCTCTAGGTCGATAGGATTTCCCTGCTGGTAAAAGTTACTTAATCTGGCATCTTCCAGATCAGTGGCTTCCATCAGTTGAGGAGATGTAAACAATCCATCAAATTTAGGGTGGCAAAAATCGGAATGAGAGGGGAATAACACACAAAAATCTTGATGTGTGGAAATAATCCTAGTTGAAGAATCTAAGAAATATGCTTTTATTGTCTTCCTGGTATATGATCTGCCGACACATTAACTTATTCCTGCAACAATGATGTTTAGAAAGCTGTTCTTTAAAATGTAAGATTTTATTCTCAGTGTTCTGACAAGTAATTATGGACTGCAGAAAAGTGCTTCACAGACTGAATTTCAAGGACGCACTTCAGAGAGTGCACCCTTGCAATCTGGTTTAAAACAAATTTCATAGACCAAGGAGAATCAGCCAAACCAATTGATCAAGGAAGAGTATAACATTTGGAGTCTCCTGAAAAACATCTCACTGGCTACTCTTTGAAAGCAGACACTCATTCAGCACAGCAATACTTAACTGGCAATACATAATCTTTGGAAATCACCAAATCTTTTGGCAAAACTAGAAAGATAAGAAAATAGGTACACAATACCTACAGACAGCATTTAAAGTAACATCTCTGTCAGCCTCGGCTCTACAAAGAAAACATTTTACTGCAAGGTAATTCTCCCACACAGGCCTGTAAAATACATTCATGCAGCAGAGGAAAGAACACCGACATTCCACACTCCTCAGTCACAGCAGTAACTAAAGACTAAACTTAGAAACAGAGGTACACCCTCAGAAGTGGCTGTGGAGTAAGAAAGAGAAAGGGTCGGGGGAGAGAACTGTACAAATTAATCTTTTATCAAGATGCCGAAAAGAATCTGATGCAGGCAGAGAGTGTACCAATGTGTCATCTCTACATTCTCCAACTTCTGGCTACAAGCACTTTTCACTGTGCTAATTGCCTCTATTAAATGTTAGGGGAGCAAATTAAACAGAAGGCAAACAGGAAACCTATTGGAGGCTAACCAAAGGCTACAGGCTTGGCTTTTTTAAAAATATAAAAACGGACAATGGAGACTTTAAAAGATTGCATCTATTCTCTGCAGAGGAGGACACAAGGAAGCAGGAAGCAGGGTGAACTGGTCCTGCATTTCACAGTGAGAGTAACACCGTTCTGAAATGCAGAAGAGTCTTTAAAATGGGCATCAACACTTTGGACTCCTCATCCAAGTCCTCCTGAACCAAACAAGGGTGGGGGGAGGCAGAGAGTGATGTAGATCTTTAAACACACTGGAAGGTTCATCACTCATATTCATAGCTGTTCACCTTCCAAAGAGAGACATGACTTTCTTTTCAGTTTCCAAATATGTGGGTAGAGCTCAACTCTCTAAAGAAAGACTTACAATTTCTCAGCAAAGGAGGGACAGCCAGGCTCCCATAAAAGATCCTATCCTGTCCCCTTGCTCCAACGACATATAGCTGTTCTGCACAATTATTCTAACGGTGCATCAAGTTCAATTTATTGACAGACATAATAGGTATGTACTATGCAAGTAAATATACAAGAGCCAGAGTGTGTGGGATAAGACCAAAGAGAACAGATTCAAGTTCATGTTCAGGCATGAAGCTCTTGAAGCATGAAGCACTACTTTCCTGCTTAGCTTACTTCACAGGTTTGTTGTAAGGATAAGGTGAGGAGGGTGAAGAAAATCCATGTATGCTATCCTGAGTTCTTTGGAAGAACAGGATTAAAAAAAAAATTTTTTTAAGTTACACACACACACACACACACACACACACACGCCCCAAGGAAGCTTGCATTCTTTACTCATAATTAAATTATGTTTATTTTATTTATAGTTAAATTTATATACCGCCTTTCATTAAAAACAATCCCAAGGCGGTTTACAAAAGTTAAAAAACATATAATAAAAACAACAGTTAAAAGTATTAAGCTAAAAATATAACAAATCCAATTTAAAATATGTAAAATACAAACATAAAAACCATACACAGAGAAAAACACACAGAAGCAGCAATAAAACAATCATGTAAAGGCCTGGATAAAAAGCCAAGATTTAACAAGCTTCCTAAAAACTGTGATGGAGTCCGAGGAACGAATGACCACTGGGAAAGCATTCCAATGTGTATATTATGCACATTGAAGTCTGAGCAAAGTATGTAACCTTGCACAAAAACAGTTAATGTTGAAAACTTAATGGAAGCCAGCGTGGTGTAGTGGTTAGAGTGCTGGACTAGGACCGGGGAGACCCGGGTTCATATCCCCATTCAGCCAGGATACTTGCTGGGTGACTCTGGGCCAGTCGCTATTCTCTCTGCCTAAGCTACTTCACAGGGTTGTTGTGAAAGAGAAACTCAAGTATGTAGTACACCGCTCTGGGCTCCTTTGAGGAAGAGCAGGATATAAATGTAAATTTTATTTATTTATTTGCACAGTCAGACAGGTGTTATTGACTGGTTTGTTTTCTCCAGACATCGAGTCCTTCCCAAGGACCTGGGATGGCTGAATTTTATTGTCAATGTTGTTGCTGTGATAGATATCGTCGCAGAATATAGGCTGTTCCCAGTAATGTTGCTTTTTGTAATTGGCTGATGGTGATTTCTGTTAACTCAATGGGAGAGCATGTGTTTTGCAAGCAGTAGTTCAATCCCTTGTATCTCCAGAGGACTGGAAAATAGCTATCTGAAACCTTGGAGAGCTGCTGCCTGTCATTGTGGACAATACTAAGCTAGATGAACCAAGGATCTGACTTGGTATAAGGCAGCTTTCTATCTATAGAAAGATATTCAAGTTTAAAAGAAAAAAGTTAACTTAAAATATTCTGTGTAACAATTCATACAAATCATACAATTCCTGTTCAGTGGACTAAAAAATACAACATGTAGACCTTATGTAAACATAATGGTTAATAAAGCTTTGTTTATTATGTGATCTGAAGTGGGTCTGCAATACATGGCTTGTTTTAACCATGGTTAAACACGCATTTACACCAAGCAAACAATGGTTAAGGTATTGTCTCTTCCTCTCCAGCCTCTCTTCTTTGTAAACTCACAAGCAGGTCTCACCAGTTAGGGGTGTGCACATTCAGTCCAAATCTGGACTGAATTAGAACCAAACCATGGGTTGGGTTGCTGTGGTTCAGTCTGAATCCGAACCAAATTTAGATCAACCATGGGTCCCTGAACTGTTTAGGTCAAACCCACCAATTGGGCCAGTGGGGTCGCTGAACCAGTTCACAATCGAACTGGCCCGTGGTGGACCACTTCACAGCCAAACTGGTCCATGCACACCCCTAGCTTGGGAAGTTAACAATGGTTTCACTATACACTTGGTACTAACACACTATTAGGGAAGTGCATGAATGGTGATTTACAACACAATTCGAAACACATCCCCGGCACCTTTAAAAACAGAGCAGAGCAGGTACATACCTGCTCCTCCGCTGCTTGCCACCACTTCCTGAATTTGGGGGCACTTTTTGCTGGTAAATGAACTGAATAAAGATGATTAGATTGGGGGCACTCCCCGCCTCCCGCCATCATGTGCATACTGGTGTCGCACGAGAGCAGCTGGGGAGAATGCCACTGGCGCACAGTGATAGCGGACAGGGGGAATGCCTCTGATATAGGAAGTGGTGGAGGAGCTCATATGCACCTGATATCTGTTTTAAAGGTGCCGGGGATGTGTTTTGAATCATGCTTTGAATTGTGATTTGTGCACATTCCTACACACAGTGGTTAGATTGCTGGACTGGGACCAGGGAGACCCAAGTTCAAATCCCCATTCAGCCATGAAACTAGCTGGGTGACTCTGGGCCAGTCACTTCTCTCTCAGCCTAACCTACTTCACAGGGTTGTTGTGAAAGAGAAACTCAAGTATGTAGTACACCGCTCTGGGCTCCTTGGAGGAAGAGTGGGATATAAATGTATAATAATAATAATAATAATAATAATAATAATAATAATAATAATAATAATATTTTCTAAGTGCTCATCTTTGCCTTGTAGCCTGATATGAACGTGACCAAAGGAAGTTTGCTAGAAGAGTCATTGAAGAAAAACCTCTCTCAGCATTTTATTACTTGGAAGTACATTCCAGTAATCAAGGAAGGTGTGAGGTGAGGTTAGTTCTCAAAACTGATTAAATAATTTGAATACTATCCATCCAGTACTGAGTCACCTAGAGAGCTAAAATATCCAACACAGCAAGCAACACATTTGCATACCAAACCAAAAGGTCATCCCAAATTAGAATGTTTGCAATATTGTGAGCAAGTGAAAAAATGTAGTTTTTTCTCTCTAGTATCACACTTGTAGGGTGAGCTTTGATACAGCATTTGCCCTATATAATGGAAACCTGAAGGTGTCAGCAGAAAAGAAGCATTTCTAAGAGTAGGGACACAAAACTCAACAGAAATGTTCATTCATGAATTATATATTAAGGTTATATCAGAAAACATCATTAATCAGAGAGATGCAGGTTTCATTTTTATAAAAAGGTACACACTATACATTATAAAGCAACCAGACCAGTCACTGACTTGGCAAAGTTATTTTGCCAATGAAAATTAAAGTAATTAAATATATGAAATAGAATTTTAATGAGTGTGCTTGAAAAAGAAAAGTAAAAGAACAGTTTGAAATGTACAGGATTTCAACTTCAAACATTATTCATTTTATTGTATAATGAGTGTTAGAATTCAGTTGAACATAAGAAGAGCCCTGCTGGACCAGGCCCAAGGCCCATCTAGTCCAGCATCCTGTTTCACACAGTGGCCCACAAGATATTTGAGAACAATAGTTTATTTATTTATTTATTTATTTTTACATTTCTATACCGCCTTTCGTTAAAAGAAAATCCCAAGGCGGTTTACAAAAATTAAAACATACAATAAAAGCAATAAAAACATCAAGCTAAAAACATATAAAACAAGCATAAAAACAAGACAACAGATAACAGATAAAAACACAGAGAAGCCGCAGTAAAAACGATTATGCAAAAGCCTGGGTAAAAAGCCAAGTCTTTAAAAGCTTTCTAAAAGCCGTGATGGAGTCTGAGGAACGAATGGCCACTGGGAGAGCATTCCAGAGTCTAGGGGCAGCAACAGAGAAGTCCCTGTCCCGAGTGCACGACAACCGGGCCTCCTTCATTGTCGGCACCTGGAGCAGGGCAGATGTCCTTGTCAAGCGGGCAGCAACCCTTGGGAGCAGGCGGTCCCTCAAATACCCTGGGCCCAAACTGTTAAGGGCTTTAAAGGTCAAAACCAGCACCTTGAATTGGACCCAGAAACGAACCGGCAGCCAGTGCAGCTCTTTCAAAATGGGGGTGATATGTTCCCAATGGGCAGCTCTGGATAACACCCTAGCTGCCGCGTTTTGCACTAGCTGCAGTTTCCGGATACTCTTCAAGGGCAGCCCCACGTAGAGCGCGTTACAGTAATCCAGCCGCGACATGACTAAGGCGTGGGTAACCGTGGCCAGATCTGCCTTCTCGAGAAAGGGACGCAGCTGGCACACCAGCCGAAACCATGCAAAGGCACCCCTGGACACCGCCTCCACCTGAGCTTCCAAAAGCAGAGCCGGGTCCAGTAGTACCCCAAGCTGCATACTTGCTCCTTCAAGGGGAGTGCAACCCCATCCAGAACCGGTAAAATCTCCTCATTCCGATTGGCTCTCCTACTGACCAACAGTACCTCCGTCTTATCCGGATTCAATTTCAGTTTGTTAGCCCACATCCAACCCATCACGGCCTCCAGCCCCCGGTTCAGGACATCCACCGCCTCCCTAGGATCAGATGACAAGGAGAGATAGAGCTGAGTGTCATCCGCATATTGCTGACAACTCAGTCCAAATCCCCGGATGACCTCTCCCAGCGGCTTCATGTAGATGTTAAACAGCATGGGGGACAAGACCGAACCCTGCGGGACCCCACAGGCCAATGGCCACGGGGCAGAGCAGTAGTCCCCCAGCACCACCTTCTGGACCGTCCCCTCAAGAAAGGACCGGAACCACTGCAACGCAGTGCCTCCGATTCCCATACTCGAGAGGCGGCCCAGGAGGATACCATGGTCAATGGGATTGAACGCCACTGAAAGGTCCAGCAGAACCAACAGGGACGCACTCCCCCTGTCTAGTTCCCGGCGTAGGTCATCCACTAGAGCGACCAAGGCAGTCTCAGTCCCATATCCGGGGCGGAAGCCAGATTGAAAAGGGTCCAGATAATCCGTATCATCCAAGACCCTCTGCAGCTGGGACGCCACCACACGCTCCATCACCTTGCCCCCAAATGGAAGGTTAGACACAGGTCTATAGTTGTCTAGGTTGGAGAAATCAAGGGAGGGCTTTTTTAATAGTGGTCTTACCACCGCCTCCTTGAGGCACGATGGCATCCTGCCCTCCCTTAATGAAGCATTAACGATCACCTCCATCCATCTGCCTGTCCCCTCCCTGGCAGCTTTTATTAGCCATGAGGGGCAAGGGTCAAGAGCGCACGAAGTCGCCCGCACACTGCCCAGGATCTTGTCCACATCCTCAGGCCGCACCAACCGAAAAGAATCCAACACAACGGGACCAGATGTGCCTTTGGTACGTCTGCCAGAACTGCCAAAACTCTGGAGTCCAGGTCAGCACGGATGCAAGCGACTTTATCTGCAAAGCGACAGGCAAACCAATCACAAAGAGCTGTAGATGACTCCTCCCCCATTGTCTGGGGGGATGTGTGGAGCAAGGTTTTCACCACACGAAACAGCTCTGTTTGTCTGCACTGAGCAGACGCAATGGAGGCGGAGAAAAAGCATTTCTTTGCCGCCCCCACCGCCACGGCATAGTCCCTAAAATGGGCTCTAGCCCGTGTTCGGTCGGATTCGTGATGACTCTTCCTCCAGCGTCGCTCCAGCCGTCACCCGAGTTGCTTCGTCGCCCTAAGCTCCGAGGAAAACCAAGGAGCAGAACGGGCTCCACCAAGCCGGAGAGGGCGTTTAGGAGCAACCGTGTCAACAGCCCGGGCCATCTCTCCATTCCAGAGTTCAACCAAGGCCTCAACAGGGTCACCAGCTCTGGACACTGGAAACTCCCCGAGGGCCGTCTGAAATCCAAGCGGACCATCTTAATCAGCCCACCACCCCTGCAGAGGGCAGATGGAGTAGTCAAACTAAACCCCACCAGGTGATGATCTGTCCATGACAAGGGAGTTGTCTCAAATTCCCCCACCTCCAGATCATTTATTTCCCGGTCGGCAAAAACCAGATCCAGAGTGTGTCCCGCCACGTGGGTAGGGCCCGATACCAATTGAGACAGGCCCATGGTTGCCATGGAGGCCATGAAATCCTGAGCCGCACCCACTGGGGGGCCTCGGCGTGGACATTAAAATCCCCCAAAACAATAAGCCTGGGGGAACCCAAGGCCACCTTCGAGACCACCCCTGCCAGCTCAGGTAGGAAGACTGAAGTGCAGCGGGGTGGTCGGTACACCAACAGAATCCCCAGCCTATCTCGGAGGTCCACCCTCAAGGACAAACACTCGAAATTCTGAGATTGCCTGACCAGGCACCTGGAAACGGGGAGAGTCTCTCGAAAGATGACTGCAACGCCTCCTCCCCGACCCTCGAGGCGGGGCTGCTGCACGATCTGGAAACCTGGAGGACAAAGCTGAGAGAGACCAACCCCGCCCAGCGCATCCAACCAGGTCTCCGTCACACATACCAGGTCAGCATGTTCATCCACAATCAGATCGTGGATGAGAGATGTTTTTGCGTTAACTGACCTGGCATTCAGCAGCAGCACCCTAATCCTCGAAGGAGTGTTCTCAGAGCTCCCTAGGGTCAGAGGGTTGGGAGAAGGGCCGGAAAAAGGAACAGGCCTCAATTGCCTGGACCGATTTCCCTTGTAACAGCCTGCCCAACTCCCACCGCCATACATCCCTCTGCCCGCTACCCGTGATATTGCTGCCCCCACTCCAGACCCACTTTTTCGCTCTCCCAGACACATCTCCCCAGACCAACCCACCATGGCCTCTTGGCTTAATAAAAACCAGAACCAGGCTTATGTAAACTCCTGCTAGCTTCTTGATTAAGGGAAGACGGATCTTCAGGCAGAAGGAGAGAGATCTTCTAGGCCCCCAGGCAGCTCGCCCCACGGCTGAGAGCCACAAGGACGAGAGCCCTTCGGCTCGCGCCAAGAGGCTCGCGCCCCTGGGCCAGCCTGCCCTATATAGTGACAGAAGCCCCAGCTCAGCAACAGCCCAGCCCATAGTTAAAAGATGACGACTGATTCAGAATTCCTTCTAAAACATACCCCCCCCCCAAAGCCCATGTGTCTCTAAGCATATTCCAGTATAAAAGCAGTCCATTAAGTTAGTTTCAGTGGCAGAATTGTGTATGCAAAATGTAGTATCTGCAGGTCATCAGGAAGTATGACTTTATTTCACACAAACATAGACATTCTTCAAAATACATAATTTATTCTGATTTTTTTTCAGATTTTAATTTTAAAATGGGATGATTATTTGGTCATTTTATTTACTACCAAAGCCGATCTATACTTGTGAAGTCATTAGGAAGTGAAGCAGCTACAGTTCAATTAATCATGGATATCTGGAGAATATTCTTATCACAAGGTGCTAGGAGAGCCACAACCATCACCAAAAAGGCTTTTTAAAAATGTACTAAGTTTATTTATTGTTTCATTTTCTTCAAATCAACAAAAAATACTTTAATACCACACACCCACGTATTTTTTAATTGTTAACTATTTTAGTTATAAATGTAAACTTTATTAAGAATAAGAAATGAAGTAGGCAGTTTCAGCCAAGTCAATCTGAGAAACTTAAGACATTGGGTAGTACAGTCTTCTCCACCTTTGTCTACCCATCTGTTTATAACCTGGAAAAGGCAGACAAGCTTTCCTGCTTTTTCAGGTCCCAAGCTTTTTCTCAATTTAGAATGAATTAATCCAAAAGAATTAAAAGTTATCTATACCTGCAGAGGGAGACACTGCTGTTAAGAACTGGATCATCACTTTAGTGGTCTTCAAATCCAAATGTTTCAGTTACTTCCACCAACTCACTAGTGTGATTTCTTTAAAACATGTTTCTTCAGCTGGTCACTCTCAGCCCTGAAATTTACTCTTAGAATAAGTTTCCTCAGGACTGCACGAATAAGTTCTGCTCACATTTTGTTTCACTCTTTTTTTCTTCTCCCTTGCATGTATAGCCATTTAGATCTCCTTGCTCAGATCTACTCCATCCCTGCCAATCCCCTATTCGTTGACCTCCTTTGTACTTTGGGTGAGGGGCTTGACTATGTGCATGTAAGCCACCTGCAGTGCAGAATAGGGATGTGCACGGAACTGGTTCCGTGCACACCTGGGTGGGGAGGTTGCTTTAAGGCACGGGGAGGGTACCCTTACCTCCCCCATTGTACTTCCCTCTACGCTGCTGCTTCAAAAACTGTTGGCACAGGATGGCTGTATACCCTCTTGCTGCCCCGGTGAGTGTAAAACCAGAAGTGGCAGGTGCAGTGCCAGAGGGAGAAGCGTGGCGGGGCAGGTAAGGGCACCCTTCCCACACCTTAGAGCGACACCCCCCCCCCCCATGGTCAAGCCGGTTCAAACGCAGGGTTTCTGAACCGGTTTGGCGTTCTAAGAATAGAATGCCGAACCAGTTCATGCACATCCCTATTTAAATATAGATCTGGTCAGGTCTGTTATCTCTTATCAACTCCATATACACTACTGTTAACAAGTATGTTTATAGAATATAATTAGAAGAGATGATTACTATTCATGATGATAGATTTTATCTAGGTTCTTTTTTCACAGGTTGTTTTAAGAAAAATTTAAAATCCACTAAAAAGATCCAACTTTTGTTTTAAAATTTTTTTAATCCACCCTGCCAACATCCTAGACATTAATTACATTTTTAAATGGACATATAATCATGATCATCATGTGTTCAAGTGTTCAGAGAGCATCATATACATTTTATCTTCTTGTAACCCCTACAGCCACTATTCTGTAAGGTAGGTCAGCATTATTATCCAAATATTACAAATGTGGGAGTCGAGGCTGACAGAGAATGAATGACTTTGCTTAAAGCCATTTGGTGAGCTCCTGGAAGAAGCAAGATTCAAAGCAGACATTTCCTGGTTTGTAGTGCAGTCTCTTAACCACTGTGCTTCAGGAGTTCTTGCACATGCAAATGCAGCCACAATGCTACAATTAAATATCTTAAACGTACATAACTAACAGGTTAAGAGACCATTAGCTGTTTGCTGAGACCACAGACCACAACTGATGGAGAAAAAAAACAGTAGAAACAAAAATGCTAAGGTTCAGTGAGCTGTATAATACATGTCTGCCAGAGTTTCCTAATTACATGAATGAACTACTCTATTAACATAGCAGCTACATAAAGCCCTAGGCCACTGAATCAATGACATTTAATGTTGAAACTGCTGGGGGGAAACTACGAGAAGAGTAAAGGCCTGGCATATGGCAATCACTAATGAGATATTTTGTGTTTATGGAATGAATCAGCTCAAAATACTGAAGAACTAGAAGTCATCAAAGTATGAAAAAGGATGCTTCTACAGAGTAAAGTGAGTGATGATTTTGATTTGTAAAATCAATGTAAATGTAAAAATAATAATTTATATATTTATAACATTTTGGGATGTGCGAACCGGTTCGAATTCGAACTGGTTCAAATTTGAACTGGGGTGGTTCAAATTCGAACCGAACCAGCCATCAGGTTCGAGCTGCAGGTTTGAATTTAAACCGAACCAAGGGGGGGTTGACCTCCTACCCAATTCCAAAACTTGGCGATATCACAGTCTTATCTTGTATGTATCAACTTGGAACCGTTATTCTGAAAGCAATATAACACACAACTGCAGGAGAGATTTAGTTGTCTCTCACAGAAATATTCCAATATATATCCATTAGTTTTCTATACCAGGATTTATAGCCAGGGCACATTGTAGTCTGTCAAATGTTCTACTCCCACACCCTTCAGTGAACTTTGTTCCATTACAATGAACACCCTTTAAAGAGCCAACTGTGAACACAATTCTTCCTGACAAGCTAGTGGGATTTTTGTTAAATAAATCTGTTTCCTCTCTCACTTAGCAACTAAGTGGTTTTGTAGCTGGAATTTAGTCTCTGACAAAGCAACGCGTCATTTACATTTTAGTTGCTTCTAATCAAATACAGATCCCAGAGAATTCATTTTCTCTCATGATTAGGCATATACATGCTTGATGCCACATATGAACTCTAAGCCATACAGACTAATGTTGGGACTGTCACTATGTCACGATGCTGCCAAAGAGATTATTAAACAATGTGTGGCAGATATGGAGAGGCAAACGGATTTGAGTTTAGTTACCATCAACAGCACCCCAGGCGGCTTCTCAAATTACCCCCAATCTGTGGCATACCTCACCCACTTGACCACTTTAAATCAAAGAAGAACCTTCTCACTAGTGCTGTTTAATGCCTTGCTCTCTGCCGTTTTAGAGGGTAGATTTAAGGGGATCCCATTAAGGAGCCGGCTATGTCCATGTGGTGTGGGTGATACTGAGTCAGTTGCACATGTCCTTTTACACTGTGTTTACTACAGGGACATTCGTACTACCTGGATTGACCCACTTCTAATAAATAGACTGGGTTGATCAGAAGAGTATTATGTTGCCTATTTCCTGGCAGATTGACATGAAGAGATCACAAGGCAGATAGCAAGATTTTGTGCAGCAGCTTGTAAATTGAGAAGGGAACAACTTAGCTGTAACTAATATTTTATATAATTTGGTATGGTGCCACTAAGTTATTGTTTTGATTTTGCTTTGTTATATTGACTTATGCTATGTGTGTATTTTGATTGGTCATGGACCGTAATAAACTATTACTTACTAACTAACTAATGTTGGGACTGTGGTAGGAGAAGGCTGCATCAGGGCAGGACTAAGACATCTGCTACCCAGAGCATATGCACTACACAGTCTGTAATATTCAGAGGATTCTGGCACACAGTTTTAGGGGAATTGAGAATTGCACCTCAGCATCCTTTGCAACACTGCAAAGGATCCTTATGAGGTACCCCTTAGTTCACACACTGCTTTGGTGCCCCCTAAAAATGTTTCCATTGTGGACTATGATTGCTTCTGCTGTCAGGTTGCCTCAAGACTCTGGGGGCAATATTCACGTTACAGCGCTCTAAGTATTTAGAATGGATGACCTGGGGGACCCCACTTCAGATCATTAGGATATAAGGTACAATTTGATTATGACAACTCGGTTCTTACATAAGAGGAATTTGAGTTTAACATTACTGAAAATTACATATCTTTTGAAAGCCCTCTTTAAAGTGTCAGAACAAGACATTTTAAATGGTGTGTTTTCAGAAATAAACTTGTACAAACACACATTTTCACATAGAGCTAGTGAGCATATTTCTCCTTGCTACAACAGCTTCATTTTTCCAAAGCAGGCTAAACTGATAATCAGTAAGCTGAAAATATCTAAGCAAGTCTTTGTGATACCATCCAGTAGCTCGATGCTACTATTCTTTTTATTGCTGCTGTTTTTGTTTTCTAGTTCCTCAATAGCAGGGCTAGTTTTAAAGCCTGTATTCATTTTATATTGGTATTTCAAACTACCTCAAGAGCGTTTATAGGGAAGAAAGGTGGCAATCCAATGCAAACTGCATACAACTTGCAGAAAGTGTTTCAGAAATGCAGAACTAGAGTGGGGGTTCTCAAACTTGATCCCTATTATGGTTTTGCATTAAGTAAAACCAGTTCAGCTCTCCGCAAACTCCCCATTCCCAGAATAACACTTTCCTCCTACCTGGTATTCCTACAGCATAGGCCAGCCTATAGTTCTGGAATGCAAGTTTACTACTTTACTTCTTTCAGAATAAAGAATGCTTTTTCTTCTCCCCTTCAGGAGAGAATTGAGCAGAAGCCATCCCCTTCCTTCAGTGTTCCTTTACTAGGACTGAAGGTTGACAAGGAAGGAAAGAACAATGGAGAACTCCTTTGGGAGAAAAATAGGGTTTAGAAAACACTAATGAGAAGTGGATTAGACACATGTTCTGAAATTAAACATGCAAAAAGATGGGTGAAGCCATCCGTCCATAAGCAAAAGAGCTGACAGGAACAATGGAACAACAATGCTCACAAGTATTGGGAATGTTTAACAATTAAGAGGTGACAAAGCAAGGGAAGACAAAATGAGAAAGGAAAGGGCTGGGACATTTTCTGAGAACTATTGAGTAAATATTTTATTTTTAATATCTGCTGTAATGAAAAGCCACTTTGACAATATCCAATACTGTTACTATTTGTGGTTTTTATTATGGTGGCACCAAGCAACACTGAAGCCTCGTTACTCTTTTTGCTCCAGGATGTAGTAAAATACCTATTACGCAGTCTAATTTAGGACAAGTCTCAATAACCAATGAAAAGGAAACAAGGAAGAAGAAAAACAAATGAGAACACACTAATTAAACTGGCAAAACAGGGAACTATGCAGTAAGGCTCCTGATTGATTAGCTAAGGATTTTCCATTCAACTCCATTCAAAGAACAAACCTCACAAATATTTTTTTTCAACTCACATTCTGCTTTTAGAAAATGCCACAGTACAGTAGAAGAGAACAGAGCTTCTGCCAAACACCAAATGCTTACAGAACCAAAAACTGGAATATTTACTATTTTAAATCAACATCTTCAGGAATTATCCTCTCCCCAGAACACGTCACAATAGGATTCTTGTTCTCTTTATCACTCTGATGTTTTAAAGCACCACTCTCATTTCTGAGTAACAGTCCTAACAGTATGCTTGCAGAACAGAATATGCTATTCTGTTTTATTGATCTCTTATTTTTGTTAACCATCAATATTGTTAATTTCTTGGTTCAACTAGTTTACACTTTAAAGAAACCCAACAACAATGCCATAAGGACTGCCATAATGCCGTAAGGACCTGAGGACTGCTGGGGCAACCCCTCCCCCCACCTCTCCAGGAGTACTGAAAGACCAGTGTGACATGAGGGGAAGGCAAGAAAGGTTGCACCTAGGCCAGAGAGCTCTTGTCCTTGGCTCCTGAAAAGACCAACAACCTGAGACAACGTTTTATTAAAATTCTGTAATTTGCTTCTTTGGGGTGCCTTTGTCAAGACAGAAAGGCAGTATAAAAATGTAGTAAACAAACAAACAAACAAACAGTAGTAGTAGTAGTAGTAAAGTAGCCATCACAAGTTCCCATGACCCAGGCTCAAGTGCACGTTGGATTTTAATAGACACCCCTCTTCTGTCCTGGGATGACTTTCTTGTGCTAGCCATCTGCAATCCAAAGCAACTGTCTTCAATACATGAATTGAATACAGAGAAACATATTATAAATTCTTCAGTGACAAGGTATTGTCACTGCCTAGAGATTTCTATATCAGGCAGTATAGCAATTCAATAAAATAAAATTGTTATAGTTGAACACAATCACTATATGAAGACAAACATCATTCAAGAATCAGAATCTCTTTATTTCAGTCATTGACCAGAATACAGTAACATCAAAAAAAGTCATTACGAGATTTACACAAATCCAAGACTTGTTCAGCCTTCATGTTTTTAACACTATTGTTCCTGCAAGAGAAAATCTAGATAGGCTCAATAGAAAGATGTGAGAGAATGGCACAAGTCAGATGTCACGAGAAGCCATGGTTTTCCAAAAGCAAGAGAAGAAGGAGGAAAAGCTTTTATTTCCTTCTGAAGGAAACCAGTTTCTATGTTCAGAGTGAATGTAAAAAAATTATCTCTCCTCTTGCATGCAAAAGTGGAGAGAGGAGGGAAGAAGCATGCAAACTCGCAGCTCACCAGGCTCTTTATGAAGCAGGAAACCATGGTTTCCCATTACGTATGAACCATGCTGTCATCTTTATAGCCTTTTATTGTTGCTGTTTCTGTTATTTTATCCAGACTGACAAGGGACGAGAAAAGAGTTTGCAGGATGATAGTTAGAACTGCCATTTTTAGCACAGTGCTCATCCTTTAAATTAGAAACCAAAGCTTGGAAGAATTTGAGCCAGCTGTACATTATTTCAATCATTGAAGCATCTGCTGGGTTTTAAGTATAGCAAGCAAAGATATCCTAACAAATAGAGAAAGCCACAAACCTGGCTTAGAAGTGGGTGCCTAATATGGATTCTTATTGTAAAGTACTTGGGACATAGTTTTTGCTCAAACATCTAACATTTCCTAAAACAAACTGAAATTCAAACATGAAGTTGAAACATTATGGCTACCCTCAGAAGGAGATATAACACAAGAGCACTTATTTTTCTAGACCCTGAAAAGGAGAGGTTCTTTGTGGATTCCATATCCTTGTTTTTGGTCTTTCACTATATCAGAAATGACTATGATTTTTTAAAATCAAGGGGTAGAAGGAGAAGTGTACAAGCAAAACCCATTTGACCATAAGTGTGTTTTTTGTTGGGAAAGGAAGTCAGGGATAATTTTTTAAAAATAAAATAAGTGATCGAGTTTAAAGAGATAGCCAAGTGTAGAGAGAGGGAGGGAGGGAGGGCACTATGTGTACTAAAACACACACACTCACACACACACAAACTTTGTTACACTTAGAAGCCATCTAAAACCATATCTCTGTGGAGATCTCACATGTCACCAGTAGAAGGTTCCCATTAAAATAGTGATATGAAATTAACATGGAAAAAGTGGCTGACATCCAGACTAGCTTACTTAATAGTAGTACTCAGGAGTTACTCTAAAGGACTATTTAATTTCATTAGGACTATTCAGGAGTGCTTTAGTCTGGATGTCAACCAGTAAATCTTGTTTTGGCTATGTGGGCACCCTTCAACCTTGTTTCAGTCTACCCGGATAAATACTGCCCCCTGCTGATCAAAAGAAGTTGGGATCCTCTTTCTAAGGGACATGATTAAACTGACTTCAGTGTGACCAGAAACCAAGAAAATGGGCATGAAAATAATAAAACACTGAATTAACTTTATGGATGAGAACATCAATATATTGAGATACAGACTGGAATTCAATTTCTGTATTTAAAAAGCAATGGTGACATCATGTACCTGTCAACCTTTCGATGAGCATATGAGAGTTTGTCCCCCCCCCCACACACACACCCCTCTAGAACTTTGCTCTCCCATTTGTGTTGCATGAGGTCCTGCAACATCCGCAAAAGAGCAGGCATTCCTCAGTCACTGTTGGGTCCCTCGTGAGGAAGAGCAGCAGTTACATCAGGACCAGTAGTTGAGAGGTACTAGCAATTCAGCAATAGGGTTCAGACACCTTACTCCCTATGTCATCAGGGCAGGTCATCAGCTATTGGCCACACCTCAACTGTGCCACAGCACTACTCACATAATGGCCAGAGGGGGTACCACACCTCTGGCCAGCCAAACCAGGTAGTCTGGGAATCAGTGAGCTATAACTTGATTCAATCCTGACTCCTCAGCAACTCATCAATGCAAATTATAGTACAGACATCTAGTTCCTTGCCCTGCCTGCTATCAGACTTGACCTTTGACCTCTCAGACTACAGAGGGGCCTCTGCTTGCTTAGTTCTTGATCTGCCTTTTGGAACCTGACCATCTGCTTGACTGTTACTACATACCCTCCAAGTACTGCTCAGGACATTAATGTTTGCCTGCACTCCTGCCAACTGCACTCCTGCCAAGCATGTTCAGTGTGTTGGACCTTAGCTTCAGCCTGACCCAGATGACATCGTGGGCCTTCCAATTCACCACTTGTAGTCTGGAGGAAGGTAGGGACACACAGTCTGAGCCTGGCCACACTGAGAAGTCTAGCCAGAATAAACTGCCATCTATTGTGGAGGCAAAGAGCAGCTAAAAGCAAGGAATCTCTTCTGGCAAGTAACGGGGTACAAAGCCTAAGGGTTCAGTTACTAGAGCCTGGTTCAGTACCTTACAGGCCAGAAGTTTAGATTCTACTTCTAATCACTCCACTTATGACTGATCTGTTGGAACATCTGAACAGCGCAATCCTGGCTTAATCTATCCAGCATTTCTACTTATGCAGGTTCTGAAGCTGGGATTTTATTCCCTGTCTCCTCCAGGCTGCAAACATATCCAGAGCAATGAGGTAAAGGGACAGTTTTCACCACTACTCCTTTCTCTACGCTGCCTGGACTTGCAGAGGAGAGGAAAAGATTTGTTCCTTCACCCAGGGAACCTCATAGGAGCACTATGGAAGAGATGAAGAAGTGCTTTCTTTCCCCTGATGCTGAAATTGCTTCAAATGAAATAAAGGATCAGGCCTCCTGTAAGTTTTGGAGGATTCTTATACATCACACCTTCCCCACAATAACCAACTTGTGCTACAGAATGCTGCATGCCAAGACTACCACAATCAATAAGTAGAGCTGACCAGTGTTCCCTCTAAGGCTCACACGTTTTTTGATGTCTGCTCAGTTAATTTTAGATCCTGCTCCGGTTGAATCAGGAAGGATACTTTCTGAATGCATGTGCACACACACTGCCTTGATACTGCCACCAAGAACAAAATAAATTCCGCACACAGATGAAAAAAATTAGAGAGAACACGGGAGCTGACAAGAATGTTCTAGTCTAGTTACACACACAGGTTGTGTAACCACAACCCAGAAAATGTTTATTGGGGGTGGGGAGATTCCTTTGCAAAGCTTATAAGTCTCAAAAGAACACACATCCTATTAAAGGTAGATAAACACCAGTTATTTGTCAATTTTATTAAATAGTTATATTATGTTGTGCATGTAATTAAGTCATTGGTAAATCAGTCTAAATAATATTTCCAATGGCAATAAGAATTTAACTATACAACAGGTGCAAACGTATGGTAAAATAGTTGTCTCTGTCCAACCTAAGTCTGAACTCAATACTGTGAAGCTTTTGTCAGCCTTATAGTGGATATTTTAACATTAAAAAAATAATGTGTTCTGGGTCAAGAATTCGTTACTGTGCATCCTATCACAACCTAGGGAGCTCTTGTCCTCAGCTCCTGAAAAGACCAACAGCCTGAGACATTTTATTAATCTTCAGTAATTTGATTTTCATATTGTAAACCGCTTTGGGTGCCATGAACAAGTCAGAAAAGCGGTTAAAAATGTAGTACATATATAAATAATAAGTAACCCTACCCCCAAAACATTTATACATTTCTGATAAGTGACCAAAATTTCTGTTTAGGTTTTGCTGTATTGCCTGGTCTATGATCGTAATAAAATTTATTCTATTCTGTTCTGTTTAGAGGCTCTGGCCACTTGATTGAAGAATGGCTAGAACCACTAAAGCACAAACAACAACTAAGGCTCAGAAAAGATGAGATTTCTAACAAAGCTCTATTCAATGTCCAGTAATGCTGAAGAACTGCACAAGCGCACATCTCACCCAGTTACACTCTCTCTCTACACACACACACACACACACACACACACACACACACACACAGAGTTTTAGATAAATACATACACATACTGTACACAGGAAAGGTAGACTGACTGATGTGGCATATAATGCGCAATGGGGAAGTGGGGTCAAGGCCACAGTGATGTGTCGTAGATAAAATGTTGGACTTGGGTTAGGAAGAGCTGATTAAAGAGAAGATTGACTAAAAATATTTGCTCTTAAACCTGAGCAATATAATAGGTAATAACAGTGGGTTTATTAAGCATGAAAACTATTTGCTGTGCCTCTATTAGGTGGCCTATACTTCCTTCCTAAAAGTATGTCCTTTGGCATCATGGCAACAAATCAAGTAATTGTGGTGTGGGTGTGACTTTAAAAAACCCCAAACAATCTTTCCAAAAAGCACCACACATATTGTGGAATTCTCTTAAGAGCAATGCCAAGCTTACCAACACTCCCAGCCTCACAAGAAGTTATCTTAGGAAGACAGATGGGCAAGCTGTTATTTTACATCCAGCTAGATTTATGTGGCATGTGGATGAGAGAGGAGACTAAAACGGAGCCCAATTTCACAGACAACCTATTCACACTGAGTGCATACATTCAAGGGAGCTGAGTATTGCCACAGTTAACAGTTTGATTTAAGAAATTCTTCCCAAGGCTTACAAGTGCCATGCATGAACAGAATCGTAAACACAACTTCTCTCTAGATCAAGAGTTCTCAAGCCTGACATGAACACATAACAGCTTGAAATAAAGTGTGTAACAGCAATGGCAGCACACTGTCAGCATGTTTTAAGAACGTTGAGAACAGCTCTGCCAGATCAGGCCCAAGGCCTATCTAGTCCAGCATCTGGTTTCACACAGTGGTCCACCAGATGCCTCAGGGGAGCCCATAGGCAAGAGGTGAAGGCATGCCCTTTCTCTTGCTGTTGCTCCCCTGCAACTGGTATTGAGAGGCAACGTGCCTCTGAGGCTGGAGGTGGCCTACAGCCACCAGACTAGCCATTGATAGACCTGTCCACCATGAATTTGCCTAAGCCTCTTTTAAAGCCATCCAAGCGGGTGGCCATCATGGCAAAGAATTCCATAGATTAATTATGTGCTGTATGAAAAAGTACTTCCTCTTGTCGGTCCTACATTTCCCGATGTTCAGCTTCATGGGGTGACCCCTGGTTCTAGTGTTGTGAAAGAGGGAGAAAAATTTCTCTGTCCACCCTCTCCACTCCATGCATAATTTTATACACCTCGATCATGTCTCCCCTTAGTCACCTCTTTTCCAAGGTAAAGAGCCCCAGATGCTGTAGCCTAGCCTCATAAGGAAGGTGTTCCAGGCCCCTCATCATCTTGGTTGCCCTCTTCTGCACCTTTTCCAGTTCTACAATGTCGTCCTCAAGATACGGTGACCGTATCTTGAGGATACGAAGTGTTTCCCTCTACCTCAGACCGACATCCTCCTTCCCCGAGACCTTCACTCTCCATGACAGCAGAAGTGCTGTCAGCCTGGGCATGGGATACGCAATCAATCTCTAGGCCTTCTCTACCCCTAACCCCTCTGATGGAGATACAAATGGTTTGCTCCTTACTTTTGCTACAAGGACATACCCAGCCCCACATACCCCAATACCCAATAATACTAACTACAGTTAACTGTCTGCTTTGCTTTCACCTTTAGTTCTTTCCTCCACAAGCTATTTGAGATATCTATGGGGACTCCACAAGCTATCAAAATGTATGTTGCAAAGAAATGGAAAACTCCCCAGTAATAAGTGAATATGTTTTAACTAACCCCTTAACTGATCTGCTTTACTTATAAGTGCTCAGAAAACTGTTGGAGTAACTGGAAAAGCAGTCTAAGAAGTGGGACACATATCCTACAGATCAGTTAACCTTTGAGACCTGTCCAGCATCTTTCAATGTTTAAAGGGGGACTTTCATTTCAAGTCTGGAAGGCTGTCTGGTTTGATTTGTGTATCCCTAAAGAAAACTGCCCCTCCCGCTTCAAATAACTAATTGAAGGAGCTGGCAACTTCAGTCAGCGACTGCTGGGGACTCTGGTAATGTTACCCCCTTGTGTCTCAGCTTTCAGCTAGTATCACTAATATAGTTACTAACTGAACACCACTGCTGAGGTTAAACAGTCTGTGATCAGTTTATTGGTACATCTGATTACATACCCTTACACAAGGGTATGAGCTGGGGCGTCGCTATAATTGAGCGAAAGGGTTCAAAGAACACGGGGGCCCCAGCTCCTGAGGGCCCTCCAGCGCCACCCCTCCCTATTTTCTTCATTACCTCTCTCACTCTGGGGGGCCGCCAGAGAGAGGGATGAACACGGGCCCCCTCTCCCCTAGCTACACCCCTGGGTATGAGGAAGGGGATTTTGAAATTAAACCTACAAATGATATCCCATGAACTATTCCTTCCTGATTTTCCAGGGCACATGGAGTGAAACTGAATGAACAATGCACATTTACATGGAAATAAGTTCAAATGCTGTAAATGCCATTTTCCAAAGCAAGATAAAGAGGTGAGGAACTATAGGATTTAAATTCAGAGCAAGGCCAAGTATTCAAATTCTGTTTCTTAAAATATTCTTTGAAGGACACTTGCTTTCCCAGTTTACATAGGTAACTGAATGCAAAGAATCACCTCCATTTATGTTTAAATTGGTTGTCACCACATAAAATTTGTACTTGCCCTTTAACAGCATTACACAATTTTTCTTTTGGCAGATGAGAGGGCAGCTGGCAGAATCGGGGGGGGGGGGGCGCGGTGGATATGTGAAGACTTTCAATGTGCTCAGACTACACGAAATGCAAGAATTGGGGAAACTTCAAAAGGCTGAAACTGCTCTACTTCTATCTCCTTGGGATGGGGGAGGGGGAAGAATAAGAGGAAATATGGGAGAAACAAAAGCCACCTCTTAACAATACTCCCGGACAAAAATTCACAGATTTATGATCATTTCTAAACACTCTTTTGCTCTGATAAAATTGCTTTAATCATGGATATATCAACCAATAATTTTCAGCGGAATATGAAAGTAAAATCCACTTCCCTATTGCAATATGAAACTGAAGCCCACTTCCCTTTCTTTGCTCCACTGCACATTCTTGCTTGGTGGTTCATGAACAAAGAGTTAAGAATAAAAATTTAAAAAAGCTTTTTAAAAGGCACTACAGAGCTGTTTCGTACAAAACTCCAAGGAATTAAATTAAGCTTGTGACCTTGTTACCTCCCATGGCTCCCAAAGTTTACAATGTCTATTTATTGATAAAGAAGGTGATATGTTCCAATTAAACCCACAAGAACAGTCACAGAAGCTGGTTGCCATCAATGAAAATCTTTAGTTTTGATGCTGTGCAAGAAATAAAATTTTAATACATGCCATCTTCTCCTTAACCTCTCCAAGACCACAAATGATATTAGCAGAGTACAATAGATTGGGGTGGGGATAACTTTGTTTTATGTATTGCAATAGGTTGGGGAGAAGAGGACAAAAGCATTTTTTAAATGCAAGACAAAAGATTTCTTTCTTATCTAATGCTCTGGTCCAACAGTTTCCAAACCGTTTGCCCAAGAGTTGGGAGGGAGACAAGGATAGCTCCAAAGTGCTTATCCTGCCTCTACTGAAGACTGCTGTTTTGGAAATGACTTCTAGGGAGGTGCAAAATGCAAAGGACTGCCCCTGTGCATATCAGAGAAGACCACTTTCATTCTCTGGCTGGAAACCAAATGGATTGCCCACAACCTTTAAAGTAAAAATCGCAAATAAGCGAAATTTAGACTACAGCAAGTGACTAACTATGTGCCCGGCACAAAACAGCCTCTTGCTCTCTTGCAATTAAGCCCTGCCCCATCACCCTTACTGCACCCTCCTGCAATCTCCTTCCTGCAGGCTCCAGAATTCTTCATGTCGGGATTACAAAGTTCTAACTATAATAGTAAATGGTACAGTATTGCCCTGGTATAAGACAAAGTCCCCAGCTGCTTGTATAAGCAACGAAGGCAAATACCACAAGGCTGTAGAACAGAGTGAGATTGCAGAGGATATTGCTAGCAAATAACTAGTGCCACTTACAAACTGGAGAGGGGGAGAAATCCTATACTTGCTGCTTAGTTTAATGCTAGACAAAAGGCTTAGGAGGGGTGGAGGAAAATCAAACTTCAAGTTGTCAGCACCAGCTTTTTAGGAGATCAGACAACCAGAAAGCTTGAGCTTTTATTGGTTCTGCATAGGCAGTTTAAAGTAGTTGCTTCTTCTGCTGAAACTGCAGGAACACATTACTTTGTCCATTATGATAAGATCTCAAGGATTTAAATTTTAGAATTATTTGTTGTTGTTGTTCTTGTTGTTTATTGTTTACACAGTAAGACAGGTGTAATTGACTGGTTTGTTTTATCCAGACATAGAGTCCTTCCCAAGGACCTGGGATGGCTGGATTTTATTGTCAATGTTGTTGCTGTTATAGATATCGTTTTTTGTAACTGGCTGATGGTAAGTTCTGTGGCCCCTATGGTATTGAGGTACTCTTCAAGTTGTTTTGGAATTGCACCTAGGGTGCCAATTACCACTGGGATTATTTTGGTCTTTTTCTGCCATAGCCTTTCAATTTTAATTTGTAGATCTTTGTATTTGGTGATTTTTTTTCTATTTCTTTTTCTCCTATTCTGCTATCCCCTGGTATTGCTATGTCGATTATTTTAACTTGTTTTTCTTTCTTCTCAACTGCACTTATATCTGGTGTATTGTGTGGCAGATGTTTGTCTGTTTGTAGTCGGAAGTCCCATAATATTTTTGCATCTTCGTTTTCTACAACTCTTTCAATTTTATGGTCCCACCAATATTTGGCTACAGGTAGCTTGTATTTTTTGCAGATGTTCCAGTGTATCATCCCTGCTACCTTGTCATGCCTTTGTTTGTAGTCAGTCTGTGCGATCTTTTTACAACAGCTGATTAGGTGGTCCACTGTTTCATCTGCTTCTTCACAAAGGCGGCACTTACTGTTTGTTGTGGATTTTTCGACTTTTGCTCTTATTGCATTTGTTCTTAGTGCCTGTTCTTGTGAAGCCAGTATTAAACCCTCTGTTTCTTTCTTCAAGTTGCCATTCTAAAGCCATTGCCAGGTCTTGGTGATGTCTGATTTTCCACTTATATTGTGCAAATATTGACCATGCAGTGGCTTATTTCTCAATTTTTCTGCTCGGTTCTTGACTTGTTCTTTCTTGTAGGCCTGCTTTCTTTCATTGGTGTTGAATAGTTTCTCGTTATTGACCATTTGAAGTACATCTTCTTCACTGTCCTTTATATATTCTTCAGGGCCTCTTTTCTCCTCCTCTACTGTTTGATAGACCTGCAGCATTCCTCTTCCACCTGAGCTGCGAGGAGGTATAGCCTATCGACATCACTGCGGGGGTGCAGAGCATGATTGATGGTCATTTTCCTGGTCCTATGATCTATTATTGTTATTACTATATTGATGGAAGCATAATGTTGCAGTGGGCTACAAAACATTTGCATTACAAAAGTCCCTGACAGGTAACTCTTAGGAATCACAATTTCTATTTTCTGCCTTGCGTTTTATATGACAACTTGAAGGTATACACTTAGATATCTATCTATACATCAACAATATGAAGGAAGACTTTCAGGGCATTCTTCAGCCAAAAAAAAGAAAGAGAAAGAACTGAACAGGAAACAGAAAATAAAGACAGAAAAATGTAATGATACGGATGCAAGAACTCCGCATTTCCCCCCAGCATCTATACCTGGGCTTTGTCTATAACCTGAGGAAGCAAAATAGCAAGCAACTAGATATGTTTATTTTGGTGGACCTAACTCAACAAACAAGCAGCTTTTCAGTCAACTAAATTCCCTCAGCATCTGAACCATCCTCAAACTCCAAGACAATGCTGAGAATTTCAGGCACATTCTTTGCATTGTGTTATATAGAGAGACTTCTTGCATTTGTTTCCAAATCACTTAGAAAGGCATCCCTTCTTTTTGCCACTATCCTCTTTTGACACTGAAAAGCACAAGGGCTTTTGTTTTCAGACAAAAGGGTTTGAAAGCCACTATACAAATGCATACATAATTCACATTATCCCGTTATGGTTCGGAGCCCAAAGCTTCTCCACCACCACCCTAAATTCTAAGTAAGGAGGGTGGGAACAATCACACTTGGTGAAGGACCACAGACAGGCTGCCTTAGGTAAATGCAGCAATCAAGTCATTTACGAGAACTGCTGAGTGCAGCTGTTCACTCCTTAGCTTATCACCTAAAGTTTAACTTCAAGGTATTAAACAGCAGATCTATGGCTTGCACTGAAACCATATGTGGGGGGGAAATAAGTTTGAAGAAACAATCAGATTAAAAGTGGTATCTCTCTCACTCACCTTGACATTTGGTATACATTTCAAACAGCTGGATTCTTGACACTCATGCACTCTAGAAGCTAGGATTGCGGGGGGCACACAGCAGCGCAGGGAAATAATACAAATTAGTTTGGAGTTTTAATGACTTTAAGCAGTATTTCTGGTTTCTGAATCTCACCTATTTGATAATCATTCAAGAATGCTGTCTTGCAAAGCAGCATGTGAATATTGTCAAGATTTAGTTATGTTACTCAGATAGCCCATTTAGGGCCTCCCAAGAGCACTCCTATACCCGATTTGGAGCTACAGGCTTGTAGCTTTGCTTCTCTGAACCCACAGAATTGTGATTTCACCATTCAGTTCATATGAGCTAACTCATGCAGTATGTCACTTGGCATGAGAAGCCGCAGCCAGTCTGTGTAGACAATACTGAGCAAGATGGACCTATGGTCTGACTTAGTATATGGCAGCTTCCTATGTACCTATGGGAAAGGTGGCTCTGGGCCAAGTGTAACTCATGATTACAGGACGGCTATCCATCTGTTTACCTCCCTGATTGCACCTCAGGTGAGGAAGCCAAAGCAGACACAAGTTAATTAAGCACTATTCCTTCTAAAGAACTAGCCAAACACTCTCCCCCTATGTTGGCACATTGAATCAACTCAAGCTTATTACCTTCACAGGATGGGCTAGATAAGAGGTAACAGGCTCATCTCCTTCCCTAACAAAAGTGTTAATGGCTGGCTTGGGGCGGAAGCAAGCTTGTTAAATCATTCCTAGACACTCCCAAGGTCCTTCCTGACCGCAAGATAAGCTCTGATGCTCCCATTGCATTCCATCCTAAACAGGTTTCTTAACCTATTCACCTCATTATGCTGGTAGAGCAGACCCAGCCAAGTTTGAAATGTGCACAATGTATTCCTTTGTTCATCACCACTATCACTCCTTCCAACAGAAAGGTGTAGTCAGCTTTCCACCTCAGGGCAAGATGCTGCCGATTTCAGCCTTTGAGACCACCAAACTGTGTGTCTTTTCCTTGTTCACCCATTGTGTGTTAGTGTGTCTGGGCATTAGCCACACCATGTTTCTGTGCCTGGACTCTCGTTTCCTTCCTGCTTGTAGCCTCCAGATAGGCCCTGTTTCCAAGCCCAATCTGTGCAGCGCGCTTGGCTGCATCCAGATATTGGTCTTCTGAAATCAGACCCCCTTTTGGATTTTCCCTGGTTCTTATCTCTGCTCTAAAGGCTGTAGCTTCCCTCTTCTTCTGCTCCATTTAAATCCAAAGCTGTTCTCTAAGACCATTCCTCTGGTCAGCCTTGAATAGATTTAGTTCAGAACTCAAGCCAAAACGCCTCTTTGTAAGCTTCTTTTTAGTACTATTAATTTTATCAGCCTGGCTAGTCTTGCTTAATATCTCATGATCAGTTCAGCAGGGTGCGCGGAGAAGCCTGCTCTCCCCGCACATGAGCGGGGAGGGAGCCCTGGGTGGCCGGATCGGCCACCCATACAATTGCCGGCTCCGTGATGGAGCCGGCGGGGGGTGGGGAGCTCGGGGGCTGGGGGGCTGGGGAGCTCGGGGGCTGCGTGGCCCCCAGAAGCTCCAGTAGCTTTGGCCCCCAGAAGCTCCAGCCCCAGAAGCTCTGTGCGGCCCCCAGAAGCTCCACGAGCGTGCAGGGCATACTGGGGAGACCCCTGGAGCTGGGAGGCAGCTTTATGCCTCCCCTCTGTGGGCCTACTCACAAGTAGCCGCACCGCGGCTACTCACGATCAGATAGCCCAGGTTTGCGGAGCACTCGCTCCGCAAACCCGGGCTAAGGGGAGGTGTACTTGAGCAGGTTACCCGCTCTAGAATCACCGGGCTCGCAGCCGAGCCTGATGGTTCTCACGATCAGCAAAAATTGGGCTAGTGGAGGCTAGCCCAATTTTTGCTGATCGTGAGAATAGCCCCATTGTGTTTCTTGCTAATCAAGATTTTTTCCCTGTACCTTGAAACACTAAAATAAACCCAATTCTATTTTTTGCACATCAGCTCTGTCAGTCATTTCCAAGACTGAAACTTTGCACACATTTATTCTGAAATGAGCTGCTCCATCTAAACTTGCTAGTTCCCAACACAAGCCCAGAAGTAGTCAGGGGTGTTTGCCAATTCCCCAGGAGCAGTATCATTAACAGTTCTCAATCTTAAAAACTGAACAATAATACTTTTAATATAAAATTTCAAACATTTTTGGTAGTACTATTATTGGCAGACTAGAGACTGGTAATTACAACTTAGCACCATAACTGCAGTCAACATATTTATCATCTTTTTAAATGTATCTTTAAAATGCTGAAAGTTTTGTAGTTGTGATCATAATTGATTACCAAGAACTCCTCCAAACTTTTTGACTAAAAATTAGTTTCATTTTCACATATTCTTGTTAAAGATGCCTGTAACTTAGATCACTAAATGTGAATTCAGCAAAAACACACCACCTATTTTATCTCTCATTAAATTCCAAGAGCATAAGGCCTGGAAAAATAGATGAACACAGATGGAACCGTGCCCACAATGATTACAAACACCACAGCAGGACATATGACTACTTAGCATTCAATTCAAGTCTGCTAGCACCTCATTACAGTTGTATGGTTTCCAAGTAAAGAAGGTACAGGGAAGTTGACTAGAGCAATTTTTCATTTTACAAAAGAACATCTTCATAAACTATCATGGAGCCATTTCTCTATCTTGTTCTGAACAGGAGAGATAAGTATTAAACAAGACTTAACCACTTAAATATTGCTATTACATCCCCTGTGGAGGCTGTAAACTTCCATTCTTGTCTCTAACACAAGGTCTTCCCCTGACCCAATACCCAGCTGGCACACAGTTACACAATTTGCTACCACCACTAGTGTCTTGTTCAGTTTCTTGGCTCTGAGGACTACAGTTCTGCAGCCATGCTGTAGAAAGCAGTACACTTAATCCTGCAGGAAAAGGTAGTGCTTTTTATAAGTTACAGGCCTGGCCAAAGTTCTGGCAACTTTACAGAGATGTTAATGGACTTTGGGACTAGTACAGTCAACCTTCCTTAAGACTTTCCAAAAGGCAGCAGAAGAATTCAGATTTTAGATAGACAGACAGACAGGGATAATGGTCTGAATTATCATGTAGCACGGGATAAGACTGTAGTGAGCTGGGCGGCTCAAAGACAGTATATAGGCAGTTTCAGGGTGCATGTGTATATACACAAAATTATCTCCCCCCCCCACCCCGCTACACTTCACTGCTGTTTTCTACCAGGTGTCAATAACTGAACCAAACAAATGCTGACCATTTCAATCCGTAGGCTTTGCAGCCTACCCCAATTATTAGAAGAGTTTATACTAAGGTCGATAGCTATCAGGTTTATGGCCATATAGCTACCTGGCATTATGCTCCTTCTGTTGCCCTCTCCCTCATAGCTAATAATTGCAGGATAACAAGGACTCATTATGCCAAACCATAGTTAAGAATTCTTAACTATGATTTGATGTCTTGTCTGAATTAGGCCCTCATGCAACCAAGGGATTTTTAAACTACTGGACTCCCTAGCCTCCACTCTGGACAGCATTTGACACATTTAGCAACTCAAGTCGGGACCACAGAAGTGCCTGAGTGTGTACGTACTTATCCAGGAAGAGAGACTACTTGCAGTAACATTCTCTCAATCCCAAACCTGCCAGTTAGAAAAGAGGCACTAGTGAACTATCTCCCTACACCTGCAGGTATAACCACTGTGATTTTAAGTCTCAAGCCCTTGTTTGTCAGATCAAATTATCTGGCCTAATCATATCCGAGGACCAGCTACTAGCTGCTCATATATCAAATAATGCTTCAGTTTCTGCCAGCATACAGTCAACTTACAACGGGTTATTTAGATAAATATTTTTAAAAGGTATCTAATGACACAGCCAGGAATTTAAACCAAGACTCTTCAGACAAGGTCATCATATGCACCAATGTCATTCAGGTTGAGTGGCTTACCCCACACAACAGATCTGCCGCTCATGCTCAAGTATGAACATAACCACTCAGAAGCAGCTGACAGATTGTTTCAAGAACAGCAGAGAAGTGGACCAACTGCTTCAATGCAAGGACAAACACGAGCTTCCCGGCTTGCCCTTGGCAACAAGGTTTCAGCAAGTGCTTTACATTGCTATTCACAGAGATGATTCAGTTTGCAGGGAGGAATTCAGCAGGCTTTTAAGCAGAAGCCGCTTACCAGGTTGATGCGTGGTAACTTCCTTAGAGCAGCACTTCTCTAGAAAACTATAGTCCCATTCAGACATAGCCACAAAGCTCAGTTAAACCAACTTGTGGTTAATTTCTGAACCCAAGAATCATGCCACCGACGACTGAGCAACTCCAGTTTCATTACCTCCAACTGCTAGCCAGGAATAACCCCTCCCTCTGCTTAGTCTACTGAGGCTCTATCCCAGCAATCTCCATTCCACGAATGTTGCTAGACTGTGGGAACTGTATCAATGTGTCAGTCATCCAACAACTATTGGTCACGATGTGAGAGGGGGAATGCTCTGTGCGACAGTTTCTTCTCAGCATCAAACGCCTGCCCTTGGCAGGGAAAATACATATTACATCTTTCCTGTCACCCCTTATAGCAATGACTTTCCTGGAATTCCCAAGCAACGCAGCCATGCAAATGCACAATATGTGATACCCCAGGGTGGCAAAGGGCTCTTTCAGATGGGAAGGGGATCTTGGGGGAGAAACACAGGACACTTGCTGGGAAATGGGAAGGAGGGGTGGGTGGGTGAAAGGAGGAACAGTTCAGTAGAGTTTATACTACCAGTGTCTAAAGCAGATCTCATGCACAGTAATTGTAGTGGTTGGTTCTGGGATCTGTTAGCTAGCCGGAGAGGCAGTGTTGAGGGAAAATCCTCTGGAACCTTGCCCTCCTGTTTAATTCAGCCCCTTGCGTTCATCATTCCATCAGATTTGACAGAGAATGGGGCGTCTTACTAACTAAAAAGGATTAGACAAGGTTCCCACAACAGAGCTCGTTGCCTGACAGAATTAAGTCAAATTCAACGAGGGTGTGTGCTCAAATTAGCTTTTATTCATGATCATGAAGGCAGAGTACAAGTCAGGAGTCTGACAAGCACTGAGCGCCCAGTTTATATAGACTAAGAATAAGCAAGCAAATCAGTAAAGCAAGCAGGGATTGTGGTACAAACTCATACCCAAACATTGGAAAGGGGCCTACAACTGGCAACTGAAATCTTCCTAGGGGAAATCCACTTCCAGTGTTGCTGCACATAGGTTCCAATCTGGACGGTTTTACAGACTCAAGTTAAACAGCCAGAAAAATGGTTTGTCGTGAGGATCCCTGCATACACCTTTTGGCAGTCCTCTTAATCTCCCTTGAGAAAGAAACTGTCTTCCCCATTTGGGGTGGAAAGAACTTGGGTCCCCCTCCCTCCCCTGGGAAGAGAGCTGGCTAGCCTGGTCCTGTCCTCTGAGGCAGGCAAAAGCGCTAAGTCCGGGGCAGAGGCCTGGTCTACCCACCAACCCCAACTGGTAGACCAGCCCTCCCCAGAGAAAAAGCCCTCCAAAATGGCACTCTTAATACTCAGAAAACTCAAAATGTTCCAAGCTTGCTCCATTGGAACAACCAGCTCGATTGGTTGTTCTGAAGAAACATTCTGAGAATTTGCATTTCATTTCATGCACATCCCTACTCCTTAACATAAACACTGAAATAACATTTGAGAACTCTCTCCTGCTATCTCCAGCCTTTCCTCACTCGGGAACACATCAGGTCCAAAGCAATCAGGAGAAAATGGGTTTATTCTGATTTGGCTCTGTCCCTTTAAATGCAGGAACTCTAAGGATGCAGCATCCCTGTTGCCAAGACTCAGCAGGAGAAGTGAGGCAATGGTAGAAGCAAAGCATTTGCTCCAAGAGGCAGCCAGCGAGAGATGCGACCACCCTAGAACAGACACATTTCTGGGCTGATCTCTTTATGGTCATGGGAGGGGCTTCCTCACAAAACCAAAGTTACAGCAGCCATAGAATTCAGACAACACAATGGTGCCTTGGAACCTCCAGTTTCAGCAGCAAAACTCACTACAAACATAAGTTTGGAGGAAAGAAAATTGAGCCGTAGTTGGGTGACAGAACTGCAGCTTGATGCATTCAGAAAATCAGAAACACCTGCCTCAGCTACGTTGACCTGAGGTTTGCTATGATGTCTGAATTGGCCCGATGTGTACAAGTCAAGCTAGCTGCAGAAGTTATATACTGCACTATCAAGATGTTCACTCCCGTGGCAGCAGGGAATCTCCATGAGCCCACATGATTATGACCAGTTTTCTGCATCTTTCTTCAGTAGTGACTCAGCTGAAAAGTGAGTCACTATTGAAGGAAGATGCAGACTACTGGGGTGGAGGTAGGGGAACAAAGCAGAGGTCAGAAACAAAATAGCAGAAATCCAGACCCAAGAGTGACCTTTCACTGACCCTTACTCCAATCCAGCAATTAGTAGCAGAGGCGTGAAAGATAAAGCAACAAAGAGATGTGCTGCTTTCTTCAGGCAACAGCACTTATTCTGAATGACTCAATTCAGGCCAGCAAGCCACACATCAAGTTTCCCATTTCCTGACCTCCGTGATACCATCTTCAAAATCGGTGCCAGGGGAAGTAGGCACCCTGAATATATTTTATCCGCCAGTCTTAATAATAAGCACAGAGATAAATCCCATGAACAAGTTTCCACAATCTGGGCAGACACAAATTGACACATGCATGTGCACACGCACGCACACACGCTCTGTGATGTGTCAGTCAGGCGGCACATCCTGTTTATTTTGTCCCACTGACAAGGTGTCCCATCTACATAGTCCCAGTATTAATTCTGGGGGAGCTGTTTTGCCATGCTGAAGTCTGACAAAACTCAGGAACTGGCAATATCTATATATTAGTTGCCAATATTGCCTACTATAGACAAAGATAGTTGCATGATCAGATATAGCAGCCAGTTCATACCATCACTGCAAGCTTAAGCATGGCAAGCTTAGCTGAATGAGGGTAAGAGTTTTGTTTAAAATGACTCTTTTGAAAGATGATATGCTTCTTAGAGGAAAAGACTATTTACCTCTAAATCCTATGAAGGTCTTGTGAAGGAAAAAGGCATACCTATAAAGCAACTGTGTTTATTCCAAGTCTCCCCCACCCCAGCTAGAATTTCTGATAGCTAGACATTAAATGACCTGCAGCAGACATTCCCATAATGGGCCAACACTCCCAGGTATTCTGCTCTTCCTAGAAGATTCTCAAACTGAGCCATAGTGAGTCTCCCTTTAAAAAAAAAAAAGAAGGGAAGGGAAAAGAAAAAGAAAAGTGGGGCGGGGGGAGAACACCACCATAAGCGAGCCCTGCTGAATCAGACAAAGAGAATCTAGTCCAACATCCTTTTGACATTGCTGGAGTCATGACAACTTTTTCAAGCTCTCCCCCTAACACACACCCCACCTAATATTTAAACATTAGGGGCTCTTCCGTTTATGCGGTGGGGGAGAAAAGTAAACTAAATGGGGAGATGATGGAAGTTTTTTTGTGTTTTTTTAACTGTGCATAGTATGGAGAATAGGCCCAATCAGTAGCTATTAGCTGTGACAGCTAAATGAAATCTCAGTGTTCAGAAGGCAGTGTATCTTTGAGTATATAGATATGCATGTATGTAAAAATGTATTTCAGCAGATAGTCTGGAAAATAAAATGATTCAAAGCACAGTAGGGTGGCAGGGTTGTTTAGCATTCCATTTGGGATAAGAACATAATAAAAGAACTCCAACAGTTTGATATTATCTAACTAGAAGCAGATATGAGCAGTACGTCTATCTATAAAATACACTAAGGTTGTAAGTGGCAAGCCCCACCCACACAGTACTTTACCAACTGGAGGTAATAGAACAGAAGCACCGTGGTGACTGGGCAGTAGGGATTACATATGCAGAGAGGGAAGAGGAGTGGGTAGGGGGCGAGCGAGAGTGGGTGGCTGATACTGAGCAATAAAGCAGGGACTGTGGCGGGGGGGGGGGGGGGCGGCAGCAAGGAGAGCAACAAAGTCCTAGCACACAGATGATCTGTGCAGGTTCAGCTAGTCTCAATTAAACATGGAACACACTATGCATACCTATGAAGAAAAAATACCAATGGTTTCGCTTCACTGACAAACATGTGGATGCACAGAGGAACTACAATGTTCCTATGGAGATGGCTGTGATTAACTATAACCTTGAATGTTGTGTGAATAAATCCTACATTTGCTAGAATTTGTCCAGAAGTGTTGCAGATTTGCAGCTTTTGCAATACATTATAGATTCAAAAACAATACATCCACACCACCTTAAGTGGCGCAGGAGGGAAATGCTCGACTAACATGCAGAAGGTTGTCGGTTCGAATCCCCGCTGGTACCTATATCAGGCAGCAGCGATATAGGAAGATGCTGAAAGGCATCATCTCATACTATGCAGGAGGAGGCAATGGTAAACCCCTCCTGTATTCTACCAAAGAAAACCACAGGGCTCTGTAGGTGCCAGGAGTCGAAATCAACTTGACAGCACACTTTACCTTTACATCCACACAGTACTACTATTATGTACAAAAACAAATATGCAAACATCCAATTGTAACCAGAAGGCCCAAAAAGTCCTCTGCTGTGTTTCAGAAATAGCTTTAAGCTGTCCAGGAAAAGACTAGTATGTAAACCTTTTTAATCTGATGCCCATTTGTTAGCAGCATCCATCCTAATTTGGTGGCAAGTTGTATTGTAGACTTCTGGTTTACGGACCATTCACCAAAGGGGCTACCAAGTATTTGCTGACTGCTAAGCAAACAGAGTGAGAGGGAAACCTATTTGCCATTCCCAGGTGCATTTATTTTGAGAAAATTATCCTAAAAAGAAGAAGCTGAGTATGTAGAGATCCTGTTAGGTGGGAAGGCTGCTTGATTGCTGACCATGTTTCATTTTCTTGAACATTTCAATGTTCAAGGAAATCCAAGGAGCCAGGTTACTTCACTACACACAGCTACAGCCACTCAGTAAACCTTCAGTTTCATCTTAAGCAGTTTTCATTCTTCTTGCTATGCATGGGGTACATAAAAAGAGAACACACACACACACACACACACACACACACACACACACACACACGCCAGCCAATGCAGAAAACTAACTGCTGTCAGTCAAACCTCCAGACAAACAGAATTCGGTCTCAGTGTGCTATTCACTGGCACTGGATCTCAAATACTTATGAAGAGATGCCAAGCATGTAGGAAATGCCTCTGCCAGAATAATCTTTGCCCAAGGCTGCTTCTCTTTTGCTCTCTGATGGATTAAACTCCAGTGTAGCAGAGATACAAACTGCATCCAGTGTAAGGTATAAGTAGACTACTGACTCGCCAACCATTTATTTTTAGTGTAATATTTTCAGTGGCATGATTCCCCCCTCACCCCACCCCCACCCCCCAAAAAAACTAGCTCTGCTGTATGCTCTGTATCAAGTTTCATCATATCTAACACAGTGGAGGAATTTACAGTGAAACTGTTGGGGGAAATCCCAACAACTAAGGAGTATATTTAGACAAGGCATTCCAAGATAATGATCTATAAACATTACAAAAGGGCAGGTTTGAAACATAGGTGTAAATGACCTTTGAAAATTTGTTAAATTTAATTCTACCTCTGCTTCCTTAAATGGAATACACTGCCTTATGTCACAGCAGTGTTTTGAAAGAAAACATTGTTTGAAAAGTATTCATGTGGCAAAATGATAAATTACATTGATAAAACTGTTTCCAAACTCAGATTCCAATTACTGATTCTGACTAATAAGACATCATCTGTAATTACCCAAACCAATTCACAGGGTTAACTCCAAAGGACTCATTCCACAAATACCCCACATTTAAAAAAAATAAATCGCTTTCTGTTTTCTGTGTTTGGTCAAATCAGATGCAACAGCAGCAGTTCACTGTGTTAGGGATTTAATTAAATAAAAAGAAGAGAAGTATCTGATTCTAACAGCACAAGGGGAATGCAGGTGAAGGATACTGAACTTTGCCCACACCTGCTACTTACTCCCTGAAATTCTTCACCTCCGGTGCTTTTGGCCTAACCACACAACTTCGTGTTGGAGCTCAATCTGAGAAGAATAGTACTCAAGGAGAAAAACTATGGGGAAGCAAGGCACTGGGGGTGGAGAAGATTCCATATTCTTCACTCATGAAATACTTTTGTTTTTAAGAACTGGATTTCAACCTCCTCTATGTAATCAGGACTGTTATGCATTTGAGAATATAATTTTGTATTTTAAAAAATACAACACTACTGCTGCCGCATATAGCTTGGCTCTATGCAAGCTTTGTCATCAGTATTCATTGCTAATTCTGTTAGATGTATTGAGGAATGAACTAATGGCATATAGTCAAAAGCCAAAGACATCTAAGTAAATGGTTACAATTAAAAAGGTGCATAAATTCAGTTCGTAATGTATTGCACCATATAGAAACTGAAGAAACATTCAAACATCTAGACAACCCACAGTGACAAGAATGTTCACCAAATGTATGCACTTTGAAAGGAATAGATCATGATCAGATGCTTCACACCCCATCATATGGAAACTTTCTCCAAAGAAAGAAAAAAGAAATTAAAACCAGGTTTCCAGGATGAGTACACTTTTACAACTTACAACATACTAAATTGTGCTATGCAGTGACAAATTACCTCTACAAAATAAAAGATGCTCTAATGAAAGATTTCCACAGGGCAGACCAGTGGTTCCCAACCTGTGGTACTCCAGATGTTGCTCAACTACAACTCCCAGCAGCCCCAACCACATTACTTCATAGTTACTCTGAATATGTATATACCACTCTTCAACCAAAGTTCACAAAGCGGTTTACAAAGAATAATATATAAATAAAATGGCCCTCTGTCCCCAAAGGGCTCACAATATAAAAAGAAACATAAGGCAGTTACCAGCAACAGCCACTGGAGGGATGCTGTGCTGGGGCTGGATAGGGCCAGTATAGCTGGGGTTGCTGGGAGTTATAGTTCAACAACATCTGGAGGAACCCTGGTTAGGAACCACTGGAGTAGTAACCGTCTAGTACTCTTGGAATAAAACTAGTTAAGAGTCAAGGTCGTGTGTAAGGTAGGAGTTTGAGCTGGCAAGTCTCTAATTCAAACCACACTTGGCTGTAAATCTGCTAGTTACCAAGCTATTTTTCTCTTGGCTTGGTACTAAAAAAACCCACTACCGCATAAGCATACGGTGATAATAATTAGTTTTGTTGCAGGAATTACTAAAATACCAGGTGGGTTCAGATGACTTGCTTATTCAGTCATGGACACTCTCCAGCCCATATGCTCCCTTTCCCCCCACTCCCCTTTACCTCTTTGGCTACATTATCAAGCTACGATGTCAATGTCATGGCTTAAGTCACAGTTCATTCAAACCCAGAATTGTGCTTTTATATGCTGCTTGGTTTGTAAGCCACAATTAAACTAGAATTGAATATTGGTTTCAAATGCTGGTTTAATTGTGGTTTATAAATCACAATTAGAGCACAACTCCCAGAGTGGACTGAGGAGCTGTAGTTTGAACAAACCATGATGTCAACAGATGTGAGCAAAGGAGAGCAGGGAAGAGGGACTGTGTGGTCTCAGGTCACATTGACAACCTAATAAGCCATAATTTATTCCGTCATATGAATCCAGCATGTGCTAAATGTTTTGAACACATAAAGCAAATGTCTGAAATATTAAATTCCCTGAAAATGCATGATAAGTTATGAATTCTTTCTCCTAAAAATGCTGATAAAGCATAAAAACAAGGTCAGAAATATTAAGAGTGGCTGAGCTGTGTTAAGAAAAACTATTTCTTTTTTTAATCTTGTGCCAATTCTGTACGTTATGTTAAAGCTCTTTATGTTTTATAATTAGACCAGATTATGCCTTTACTAGTTAAAACATCAGACCTAAATTTAAAGTTTATTTTACTCCCCAGACATTAAAGAAAGCAAACTATTTGATAAGACATAAGTTTCACATGTGCAAAATAGAGATCAGTTTTACCATTACTAATAAATTTTGTTAGCCGTCCCATAACAAATTGTTCTCTGGACAGCTCACAATACAACATTAAAAACTTCCAAAACCACCCCCCCCACAACAAAATACAGTACAAAACATTTAAAAACTTTTTTAAAAAATCAATTTTAAGAAGCCTTAGTAAAGAGAACGATCTTTACCTGGCATCTAAGAGAACAAAGTGATGGTGCCAGGCGAACCTCACTGGAAAGCTATTCCATAAATGGGGTGCCACTGCTGAAAAGGTTTGAGCTATGCTGAGGAACCCTATCCATTCCTGCTCAGTGTTCATTGTCACAGACTGGCTGGCAGGATGCATGAAAGAACTGCACTTATTCTGTGAGCAGGCTTACTCCTAGGCTACCATAATGTGCCTGTAACTCTTAGCAGCGCCCTCTCCTCCACTGTAAGTGATGCAGGATATTTGGTAAAGGAATGAGAAGGAATAAAACTTCCTGATTAAAAAAAACCACAATACTTAACTGTGTTGTTTATTATATAAAATATACAGGCCAATCTGTAGCCAGTGTGATGTAGTGGTTAGAGTGCTGGACTAGGACCAGGGAGACCCGAGTTCAAATCCCCATTCAGCCATACTTGCTGGGTGACTCTGGGCCAATCACTTCTCTCTCAGCCTAACCTACTTCACAGGGTTGTTGTGAGGAGAAACTCAAGTACGTAGTACACTGCTCTGGGCTCCTTGGAGGAAGAGCGGGATATAAAACATTAAAAATAAATAATAAATCTATCTATATGCAAGTGTTATCTCCCCTAAACCTTTTCTGATTCTCCCTCCTACATTCCACAGAACAGGGAACTGAAGAAGAGCTGATGGAGCAACCCCCAGTCATCTGAATCCAAGTCTCCAATATTAATGTCTAATTCATTATGCACACAGCTTCTATCTCATCTAAAGCATGAAGAGAATTCATAGTAGCAATGTTGAGGTATCATTCAAGAAGGAAAAAGTACAAAGGGAAGGGGAGTTCATACCATCAGCTCCTATAAAGAGCAACACTGACCTGAGAGAACTGTTTGGGTAAACCTCACCCTACCCTTTCACATGGTATACCTGCCTTCAGGGGAAGGAAGAGGAGGCATCCAGGTGCAAGCTCCTAGAAAGACCTGCACTGGACTGTTTCATCTTTTGTAATTTGTGTTGTTGTGTTGTTCACACTGTAAGTTACATCAAATGTTAAGCTAGTATATAAATATAGTAAATAAATATATCACTGGTAGTTATGCATGCCTTAGTTGTTTTGAAGGAAAACTAGTATATTATATGTGGGATTGCTCTTAAAAACAATTTGGAAACTTCATCTGATACAAATTGTTAAGAAGCTGTTTACTAGAGCCAGTTTTAGAGAGGTGGACCTGCACCAATTTCACTGGCTGCTGGGTACCATTTAAGATGCTGGTTATTACCTTTAAACCCCTAAATAGGTATTAAAAATGGATTCACAGTGGCCAATAATAAGTTTTATCAGGAACTGACAAATTGGTATGATTCCCCCACTCCCCTGCCACCCCATCCTGGAATCTGAACTGTTTGGCCAACAGTCCATTATGGTAGAAGAGTAAGCCATATTATTACGAAAATCACAAAAACAATTTAAAAGCTTCACTGTGAAAGGCACTACATCCAAATTAATGTGCTCCACAATCCAGATCAAAAATTTTTAAAAATCCATGGTTTAAACAAACAAACAAACAAACAAATAAAATTTTAAACCTAAACAGTTTGGGGCCAGACTATCTTAAGGACTTTCCCACCACCACTGCCCCCAGATAGGACCCTGCCATCACCTGTAGCGGTCCTTTCTTATATGATCCACCACTGGTGGAGGACCAGTTAGTGTGAATAAAGGAAAGGACCTTCTCTATAGAAGTGACCAAATTATGGAATTTCTTTTCCCATCAGGTTTGCCTAGCCCCATTTTTTTGGTTTCCCATCACCAAGTTAAAACTTTTCTGTTTACTTGCTTTCTGTGAAATGGAATTTAATTGTGTGTGTGTTCGTGCATATACACAGTAGCTGAAGGAGGTAGAAACTGTAGTGTCTTACCCACTATATTTCTATTTTGTTAATCAACTAGACAGACTAGTAAAATGGCTTGAAGTTTGCAAGCATATTAACGTCTTATCTCACTGTGTTTCTAGTATTTTCTCCAATGCAGTGAGGTCTCATTCCCCATGCTGTCCAATAGGAGAGTTTTCCCTCATTTTCTGGGACATTCACACATTTTTCTGGCATTTGGGGTTTGTTTTTTGGTACTCTATAACCTACCTGTGAAAATGGCATTTTTCTATCTTTTGTGATTGGTTTGAGAGTTTCATGTTAGTAGTCTTTTCGTTCTTATTATGCTTTTATGTATATTATTTGTTATATTGCAAACCACCTTAAGCACTCAACTTTGAGTGGCAAAACAGGATATAAATTTGGTAAATAAAACATGAAATTACATGAGGGATACAGGAACACTACATCAGCATCATAAGCAGACAGATCAATCTGGATAGTGGAAATGAGAGTGCCAAACATCTCTTCCATCCACACAAGACAGTAGTTCTTCACACCAACTGTACATATTCATCTTTTCCCAGCCTTCCTTAAAAGCAGAAAGTAGTTTACTTAACAATTAACATTCAACATACATTATTCTCTGTCAAGCACTGTGATACAAATTATGGCTGAGCCTTATCAAAAATTTTCTGTTCAAATTTGGTGGTGGTGCCACTTCTTTTTACATCCTGGCCTTCTCTCAAGATCAATATTGTGTTTTCCCCTTTCATAGTCTAATCATAAAAATCAAACATGGTCACATACTGTTTTTCAACCACAAAAAAGTTAAAGTGCTTTATATAGCAAATAGATATGAGAAGATGGTTTCATGTCCAAAGGAGTTCACTATCAATCTTTCTCGTACCCACGCATGAATAAGTACAACAAATCCTATTTTTCAGCACATACAGTATGTGCTTTTAAAGCTAAATCAGCTTAAAAGTATTTTTTTCCTAAATTAAAGATAAATATTAGATATCTATACCAAAAAGAGAGCAAGCGTGCAATGGTCCAAAGAATGAGCTGTGAGCCAATTAGTTCCCAATATTAAGTTTACTCTCATGCTCATGAGATAATGTTTTAAGAATTATTGAGTGAAGGCATCAAAGCACTTACAAACTTAGGAAAAAACAATGCATATGTGCCAATTTGTACTAACAGTCAGTGCTGAACAGGGAGACCTATACAACTTTGTACTGCATAATTATTTCCAAAGCATCCCCTCCCCACAACAAGCAATCCTACTCTCTGTATCATTTCAGACCTCATCTCATCTAAGAGGCAAGCTGAGAATCTGCACCAATATTGCTATGCTAAAATAAATAACCAGTGTCTGTCTTAGAAAATGTATCTATGGAAGTATTATGCATTTTCAATCAAGTCACTAGTGCTGAAGAAAACAGTTCAAAGCCCTTTCCTCACTAGTCAAGCCAGAAAGTTGAGGTGCATTTGTATTCTTATGCAAATTTCCATCAGACACCACAGCACATCTGCTCAAGAAAATGCCATTTTCCCACAGTATACTGAATGAGTATTAGTTAAGTACCTGCCAGTGCTTGTACAATAAAGAAGGTTCTTAAGAAGGCACTCAGCCACAAACACTCCCTCCAAGTACCAAGTTTATTCCATACCCCCCCACCCCACTGTAGAAAATATTTCTTCCCTCTTTGGGATACTCAATCATTATTTAAAAAACAATGAGCTGTGTATCAGGAGATATAGTGTTCAGTGCTATATTATAATCTATTACTAATTTATAAAACATTTGGAGCACTATGCACTTTATAATCAGTACATATTCACCTCAACACACACAACAATATGAGGTAGACAGTCACTGCTTACTTTTAAGCAAATTGTGACCGCTCTGACTCAAGTGTGACCTTGGACAAATCACATATGACACTGGTAGTGCGAGGAGGCCTTTGAAATAACTTCCACTTGGCAGTCATAATGTAGAACAACTCGCCAAAGTGTGTCATTTCCAAATCTCTACCAAGAGTGCCCGTGGAGATTCACTGCAATTTCTCATGCAACGGGGCAAGCTGCTCTGCATATTACAGATTATACGGGGCAAAATGATTTCAAGCAGCATTTGACTGGCATTTGGAGCACTTAGAACAGCCCTGAAACTCAGTCGACATGAACAGCAGATCTAGGAATATTTTTACTACATGATCTGCTGCTTAGACAGACTGAGCTTTGGGTCCTAACTAAAGGTGATGACAGCAAACTCACAGGCAGCCCCAATGACATATAAAGTTGGGGCAGATTCTTAGAGCAGAAGGATACATGGAAGAGGAGCGCTGAATCATCTGAAGCCTCTTCCTTCCCCAGGCACCTTTCTCTCATCTAGTATAGGATAAATGTGATTGGAAGTGAGGTTACATGGAGGTTTAGCAGCCTTCACCCACATGTCCCTTTTGTCCTAATTTGACCCTCCAGCCCCTACTTTATACAGGAATGGAACTCACATAAACTAGCAGGTCTGCCACCACTGCATGCAGTTTTAAGCCCCAGTTTTTGACTGAACTGGACCGCTCAAATTACCTATAAATAAAAAGCTTGTGTTATCAATGTAAATAAGTATTGTTAAGAAATTTTTTTAAGCTTACAACAAATGCCCTACTAGGAAATGTTTTGATCTACAACTGCTAATGAAGCAAATTATTACGTTACAATAATTAAGACTATCAGACATAAGATAGAGAAACTGACTTTTTCCACTAAGTTTATCTAGGCTGCAGTCCTAGACACACTTACAGTAAGTAAGTCTCATTGAACTCAATGGGACCTGCTTCCATTTAAACATGCATAGGATTACACTGACCAAGTGTTATTTTAACACTCTCATCTAAGTTGTATTGCGGTGTGTGTGTGTGTGTGTGTGTGTGTGTGTGATCTGCCTGAGGAACTATACCAGTGATTGATCAACTATGGTGCGAAGGACAACAATGAGATCTCAGCTAGTTCAGGCTGAACAATAAATGGTATCAGAATGTGTCACAATCCCATTTCTTCTCTCTTCCTCTTGTTTAAAAATAGCAAGTAAGGTTGTTGCCCTTTAATACCGAGTTTTAATGTGTCCCTCTGCTTAATATACTGTAAAGGTCACTAGTATCTCAGGCTGCCTCTAAATTTCATCAAAGTAAACTTTCTACACTTAAAGTTGAAATAAGAAACATACAAAGTTTACTTTGTTGAAACTTAAGAGGCAGTCGTACTGAATGCAGTCCAACATACTAGTGACTTTTCAGGATGCTTAGTAGAGGAACAAGTTAGAAAGAATTCAGTGTTAAAGCTGAATTCTAACTCTCCATGTCTTATATAGATTAAGCTTAAAGTTACTTGAATGTTCACAGCATTTCATCCTCTTAAATTCACAAGACTAATTACTTTTATATTTAGTGGTACAAAGCAAGCAACAACAACAAACGGGAGCCAATGTGATTCAGCCATGGCATATCATGCCACAGTTCTCAAAAACAGGAGGGATGTTTTTCTTAAGGAAATATAGGTAGTAAATAGGAGGAGATAAAGTTTGTTTCCTGCAACATCAGGAGCTCAACGTGACAAAGCCCCCCCACCCCGCAAAACCCCCCACCATTTTTGAAGCACAATAATTTCCAGAAGAAACTGCTAGAAGCAAGGAGGCCCAGCTAGTGGTGTGGGAATTATCCAGTAAATTAGCATGGTCAAAATGGGGGAAGGGACCTTGTTTGAGAAAGGCATCCATAACCACACCATAGTGTTACCCAACTCTATCGACAGACTTTAGCAAATACTTGTTCAGACTAGATGCATTCTCATAAACTGAATACAGAACTTTTGTTTAAAAACTCTGCTTGAAATTACTTTCCCCCATTTCTGATGTTGCAGAGCCCTTCTGGAGTGCAGGGAATGCTCCAGAATCAAAAGGTGCTTGCGCAAGGCTCCTGCCGCACCCCTGCAAACCAGCTTGGGTTACATTGATGGAGGTGTTCTAAAAATCTAACAATACATATTAGCAAGATGTCAAGTGCTAAAGCAGAAAGACATCACTACTCAACAGATATGACATTTTTAAGACATGGAATTGCTCTTATCAAGTAGTTTCAGTGTCTGTAAACCTAACATGGGAAATATTTATACATAGAATTGATGTCCATGATATGGGAATATGAAGCAGCACCTCAGTTTTTAGCATATACCCAAGGGAATTCAAATTCTCCTCTTTACCAAACAGCATGTCACATTACTGCAGCAAATCTGGGATATCACTATCCCAGGTTACAAACTGCAGCCAGTTAGCTATACTGCTCAAGGTAACTTCTGTTCTTACCACTTCTGTGAAAGGAACAGGACAACTCATATCAATTATAAAATAAAGGACTGAACAGAAACACGAGTGGGTACCTTTGCAAGCAGTCATTACTACTGGTTTAAGCAGGACAGAATTCAAAACATCCTACATAGACAGACACATTCACAGAGGGCACTGTAATGATTTTATTAGCCAAACTAAACAGAAGCATGACCTGCACATGACTTAATACTTTGTGAAGGTATTTGGAAGCAGAATGTTTATCATCTCTTTCCAATGCCACACAAACAGTTTTCTAAAATGGATACCCTCTCCCTCTCTCCACCCCCCTAAAATTAAAAAAGCAGCAGATTAAGGATTTGAGATCATCTAATTCAACCATTCATTTGTGGTACTCAACCACCGGCAGAAATACAGCAGGGTCCAAGAAGATAAAGAGCAGCCAGAGACATGGGTGGGGCTGGGGGGGGAGGTCATTTAGCTGATTTAGGCCTCCCACAGAAGCTAGGTAAACATTTCAGGGTCACATTGAAAATACATCCCAGAATGAAGCTACTCTTTTGCACGGAAATCATTATCACACTACTGACCTGCCACAGCAGCTGGTTATTCTGATGCATTGTTTCTAAATCTTCTCCCCAGTGCCCACAGATACAAGTTGCATAGCCTCTGCAACTGGACTGGTTCCCTATAATGACTCTGAATAAGCTCCCTGGACAGATGCAAGCTGAATGGTACACAGTTCCTATAACAAGGATGTGCAAAATTAATCAGATTTGAAGAGTAGCCAACTTCTAATTAAATAACTGTTTCCTCTAACCAATCTCTTTTTGAACTAAAGTGCCTTTCAATTCCAGCAACCTGAAAATACACTATGCTGTCTGCATCTGCATGGGCACAGGGGGAATACTGAACCTTGGGTGGCCATTATATTGATAGCTCCCATGACAGCAATGCCAGAAGAGTGGTACTTAATATTTCTCATACAAGACAGGCTTCTCCTCCAGTATTATAGGTGACATGCCCAATGTTTACTGGGCATCACAGACCACAAGGCCAGGCTCACCACTACCATTTCCCCTTGCTAGGTTAGCATGCTTCTTTGATAAACATGAAAAGCTCCTCAGTGCTATAAATATCTATGGCATAACATGCCATACATACATCCTTAGAAACTACATTTAGATAGCACACTAGCATGGAATTGTTTTGGTATGCAAAACAAACAAATCAAGTTGTGTTTGGTTTGTTCCTGTGCATTAAATTCACAAGAATATATCCAGGTCAATCTCTTCAAGGCAAGGACAGGATTAAAACAATCTGATAATATATATTTACGTCAGTCCATGTACCACTTAAACAAAACAAGATCCTGTAAAGTGGGGGAAGCGTACACTTTCCAAGGTATTTTTTCCTGAACAGTAGAAATAGCAATCTCTGCAGTTTTGTTTTGAAATGAGCTAGAAATAATTTATTGCCCTTGGATCAACTTCTAAAAAGTTACTTCTATGGTCAAGCCATGCTTTAGAAGACAAAAAAACTCACAAGCTTGATTAGCTAGCTACACAGTTGCACAAGCACATAGACAGCAATGCTTAGTATCCATCTGCATTTCATCTACTGAATAAGATATATATATGGATTCCTTATACTGTAGCTACCTTGGAAGTGTTCATCACCATGTAGATTTTTAATGTTACAACTTGTAATGGACAGCCTTATGTAAACCCAGTTTTGTGTACAGTATTATGAAACCGGTGGGATTCAAATTGTATGCAGTGAACCTCCCCAAGACAAGGACACAATTAAGACTTCCTCAAGGATAACTAGAGTACTGCCTGACAATGTTCTTTCTTGGTCACAGCCAAGAGAGTTTAGACTCATACTACAAAAGAAAACAGAGGAGGAAGAATACATGTAGACCTAGTATATTGCTAAGTCTTGGGGAAGAAGCTCCTTACCAGTAGTAATTAACACAAGGGATAGGATACACTATTTTATTTATTTGTTTGTTTATTTAATCAATCAAATTTACACCCTGCCCAAATTTATGTCTCTGGGCGGCCAACAGCGATTAACACACATATAGAAGTTAAAACAATTCAATATAAAACACATATAAAGTTAAAATACAATAATTTAAAAACCATAAAATTAAACAGTATTTTTTTATTAAAAACCTGAGGAAGCTTGGGTTAAAAAAACACGTTTTCAAATGTTTTTTAAAAATAGCCAGAGATGGGGAGGATCGTAACTCAGCAGGGAGCGCATTCCACCATCTCAGGGCAGCAGCCGAGAAGGCCCGTCTCTGTGTGACCACCAAACGAGTTGGCAGTAGCTGGAGACGGACTTCCTCAGACGACCTCAATGGGCGGTGGGATTCGCAGCAAAGAAGACGCTCTCTTAGCACTGTTATTTAGAGGTGAAAGGAGAAACACCATTTAACTATGCACAGTGGTAAGAAATGAGAAAGAACTTGAGTCTTCTGACAATTTTCTAATCCTTGCTAGCAATGATGGAGGTTTTCTGGAAAGTATGAAATGGAAAATTTCTTGGAAATTTTGCAGGATCTTTGTTCTGATGCCCTAAATAGTCTGATCTGAACTGGCATGCTTGACCTATATATTTAGAAAGCAAAGCTTTTAAGAGACCCTATAAGTTTTATGTACTGCATAAATGCAGGAGGTTGGACTAAATGGCCTGCAAAGGTCCCCTCCAACTCTAAATACCTCAGAAGTGTTTGTAATAGTCATGCATTTGAACTAAAATATTTGATTCCGGAAAAAAGTTAAATATTGTTTGAATATTATATTCAAGCATATTTAGGGGTTTCTATGGAAAGTATTTTTATTTGAATGCTTGTACAAATTTAAACACTTGTTTAAATTTTAAGGAAACAAATTAAAGTACTGAGAGTGGCAACATACTAATTTTAGCACACACAAAGAGCTGTGCATGATATGCCATTGTTATCCATTTACCTACTTAACTCTCTCAGTGAAGCCACATTTACACCGTCAGTTTTATTGTCAATCTATGTAGAAGCACTTGCATTACATGTTCGTTCCAATTCAGAATGATGAACATTTGATTCAGAACTGCTTCAGCCTCATTTTCTTTTGCCAAAGAATGGTTCTACCTATGAGTTACGGGCAAGGGCAATTTATCATACTTCATCCTTTTCATTAGTTGTACTTATGACTGATTCTCCAGCAGCAAGAGATATTGAGAAACAGAAATAAGTTTAGTAGCAGTGCATTCATTTGTTAGTATATTGCTCTTTTTTGTCTTAAGCTGAAAGTCTTCTAGTTCCAACCTCAAGATGCAACACACACACACACACACACACACCCTTCTCTGCCTGTGCAGGGACCTTTTGGATTTGTTTATTTACACACCTTCTTCCACAGTGACACAAATCAACTTCATTGGGATATATACTGTATATTACAGAAAGATGGCTGCAACCTGGAAGTCTATGGAGGACAACACTTAACCCTGCCTCCAGACAGTGGAGCCACCATTGCCTGGAATACAGACTAGACCTTGCCCTATCAGTTATACATTCTCAACAACAGGCCCTTAACTCTACCCCCCCTTACTTCCCCCCAATTCAATGGGAGCTATTCCCTTCCACTGGGGGAGAAAAAAAGGAACTGCAATGGACAACATTGTTGACCTTTCGCCAGATATGAGTTACCCTAAGAGGTTTTGACACCAGGACCAATTACTTCATGATCACTTTTACTTTCTACCACAAAAATCAATGGTGGCTATTAAGTAATTTTAAGCTGTCATAATGCTGGGCACTTTGCAAATTGATTGACTGTTTGTCTAGCACATTATAACATTAGCACACGAGGCAACATCTCGACTAAGTTGTTATTAAGTTCCATTGAAATTAATGGAATTTAAATCAGGTCTCAACAAATATTCCTTGCTATAGAAGCCATCCCCAAGAAACTTAGGACCCAGACTGCCCTCTATTCCATGGATGGGGCAGATTCAGGCAGTTACACATGCCTTAGTCACATCAAGGCTGGATTACTGTAACGTGCTCTACATGGGGCTGCCCTTAAAGAATATCCGGAAACTGCAGCTAGTGCAAAATGCGGCAGCTAGCCCGGTGGGAGCACATCACACCCATTTTGAAAGAGCTGCACTGGCTACCAGTTTGTTTCCGGGTCCAATTCAAGGTGCTGGTTTTGACCTTTAAAGCCCTTAACGGTTTGGGCCTGGGATACCTGAGGGACCGCCTGCTCCCAAGGGTTGCTGCCCACTTGACGAGGTCATCTGAGGGGGCTCTGCTCCGGGTGCCAACAATGAGGGAGGCTTGGTTGTCATGCATGCAGGACAGGGCCTTCTCTGTTGCTGCCCCCAGACTCTGGAATGCTCTCCCAGTAGCTATTCACTCCTCGGTCTTTTAGAAAAAGTGTAAAATCTTGGCTTTTTGCCCAGGCATTTATCTGATTCTCTGCTGCTGCTCTTTATAGTCTCTGTATTGCTTTTATTTTAAATTTGTAATCAGATTTGTTTTTAAAAAATTTCACTTAATATTTTAATTGTGCCTTTTAAACCATCTTGTGTTTAAATTTTTTTGCTGTAAACCACCTTGGGATTGCTTTAATGCAAGGCGGTATATAAATTTAACAATAAATTCATCCCTTACCTCCAGCAATGCCCTCAGCTCTATGGAGGGGGTGGGCAAAGGACACACTGCCTATTTGCCCCTACCTTGCTTGCTTATTCTTCCTTATGGTCACATGCAATGGATGAACACAAGCAGGGGGGGCAGGTTGCTCCCTCCTCTCCCTGGTTGTGTCCATCTGGCTCAAGCAGGTGAGGGACTGACATGACTAGCAGCAAGATGGAGCAGCCCACCCCCCACCTGTCTTGCTCACTCCTCCTCCAGGTTGCATCTGCCCTTCACCTGGTTCAGGCTACATGGTGAGCTGGCACCTGGGAATGGTCAAGCCCCTACCTAAGTCACTCATAACTAATTTGCCTCATCAATCTCAATGGTGCTTAGTCATGACTAACTAATCGGAATGTTGCCAACTGTCTCCTGCACTAACAAAACCTAGTCCAATAAAATCATCATCTAACCCATTTCATTTCCCTCATTGTCTGAGACTAACATGGCATCAATCGTCCACACTTAAGTAGCAGCTGTCCCTGGAAACCCAGTAACATTGAAGTGCTCAGCAAGAGATCTGGATTAGGAAATCCACTCTCTTTTTACTTCCTCAAAGGCAAAGTTCTACCCACTACAAGATGTTTTAGAACATTGGAAGGGATACAGAACTACAGAATGTCCCACCCCCCCACCCCCCAAAAAATCCCGAACCAAACCATGTTTGCTGTCTTGAATTGCTGATTTTAAGACTGAGTCACAATACATGTCTATAAAAGAACACATTCTTTAAAACAATCTGAGCCTGGGAATAGGCAGGGCGTACTGATATAGATTTATTTTAGGTGGTTACATACCAGGGAGGGTTTGAGAAAGAAATAGGAAATAACACCAAGTCTTGTACATCAGCCAGATAACTAAAGAATTTAACATCCTTTTTCCAGGCTCTCATCAACTTTTGCTATAAATAAGGATGCCAGTGAATGCAAGTCAGTAAGCACAAAGCCACAAGATGAACAACAGAGCCAGTATCTTTTAGGCTTCTACCAATTCATTAATAATCATCTGAAAACCAGCTGGAAGGAGAAGTGAGTGAAGCTTTACTCACACCACGACCTATTCTTGACTCCTTGCAAGCACAAAGGACTTAAATACAGATTACAGAATGATAGCATTTCAAGACTTTGCATTTGTTAGATCCTGGAGTGCCTTGAACTGAGCATCCTGTAGTTGACTTATACAAAATTAGCACAAAGGGCAGCTTGCTAATAATTGTCAACATCTTGACATTTTAACATACATTGGAAAAATTACAGGGTTCTGCTTCCTGACAGCACATGCAGAGTTTTCTTTAAAGTCTACACACTTAAAAATAAAAAGTGAGCTAGTTTTAAACTCATATTAGTCACAAGTCTTTATCCAGGAACAATTCAACTGTGGCTGCAATTTGCCAAAGTTCAGAGCAACACTGAAACATACAACAAATTTGTCCATTCATCAGTATTTAGAAGTGCTGCTGGGTCTGGTGGAACAGCTACCCAGAGGTTTGACAATAGGATGATGAACAAAAGCACATTCTGAAATCTAATCTGTGGGGCTTTTTCTGCTAACATGATGCTTAACTGAACAGAGCTGCTCTTTTTCAGGGCTCGGGAGGAAGCTGGGAAGAGACTGTGCCAGGAGGTGGACACGCAGTCACAAACATGCACAAAGTTACTTAGCTTTTAAGTTTTTCTACTAGTAAAGAACAGTCATGCACTGAGGCAGCCTTTTAACCCTATGATTGATGATCAGTCCTTGTTCTGAGGCAGTTACATGCAGCTTGGCCAGCACGGGTATAGAGGAAGAATCTCATGGGCATATAGAGACCGTAGTACATCTCTTCCCACCAAAATGCTTTCAGAAGATTGATGGTAACAAATACCCCTTTTCTTATCTTCACAAGAAGGGGATGTAACCTAATTTAAAAAAAAAAAAAAGGCTTGCCAGTACAAGCGTTTCAGACCACAGCTTGCCATCACCAACTTCACCATCAGAGGTGAAGGTCACTACTCTGTGCAGAAATGTGAGGTAGAATGGAGGAACTATTCATATTATCCAAACACCACTTGCCTTAAGTGGCAAAGGAAAAAACATGCAGCATGAACTTGGATGCAAATACAGACAAGAGGAGTTGCCTGAAAGTGGGATAAGAATGTATGAAAAGAGTCTGTGCTGGGCAATAACAGGATAACAATAAAACAACTGCTCCCAAATAGTGGGCCAGAACCTGTCAGTGCATTTCAAGCGATGAAGGCGTGAAACCTGCCAAGAACAAATACCCATCAGTGTCACCCTCAAGGGGAGGTAAAGGTTGAGTGTACACATATGAACACACACCCTGAGCAACAAATAGCACTCCAGGTTCCATCACAGACTAGTCCCCTTTCCAAAGCAAACTGGCTTTCACATCAGGGGATGAGACTCACTGACAACCCACAAGCAAACACATTTCACAGCTTTGCCCCCTTAATAAAGTGTATGGATGCTTCACATACTTCTGGAGGTGAACAGCTCTGGGAGGCAGCAGTTCAGGGCTATGGGATGGAAGAGACATGGTGTCCCAATAAGGAAGATCAAGGATGGGCTATGGTAGCCCAGAGGCAGATAAGATCCTCAAAACCCAAGAGCATTAGTGGGTGTGATTTGTAGAGCGATACTTTCTTCCCAGCATCACTGCGTAGTTACAGTCAGACCCTAAACATATTTGAATGCACGGGAGATTGGGGGAAGGGGGAAAAGGGACTTGAATCTCCCTACCTTATACATTGAGGAGGAGCATTAAGCGGGGGGTCGGGGGGGGGGGCTCGTGTTGAAGGAGGACTGTGCACCTGGTGTTCCAAGAGCAAGGAACAGAATTCCGAGCTGTGGAGGAGCAGGGGCGGGGGAGAAACGATGTGATATGACCTCCCCGCTGATCAGGGAAGAGGAGGGGAGCGGTCATATCCAACAGAGAAAAGAGAGAAGGAAATCCCACGCCGGTGATGGGTTGGTCTCGGGGGAGGGGACGCTGGGGAAGAGAGATAAAGGAAGGCAGGTAGGCGAGGAAGGAAGTGAGGAGGGTGGAGGTGGGAGAGGTGCAAGAGGGAACTATGGAGGTGGGTGGGAGGAGGAGGCGAGATGGGAAGAGACCGGAGGGCGCGGGGGGGGGGGCAAGAGAGGGTCTCTCTCTCCCTCCTTACCGTAGACCCGCAGCCAGCCCTGCAGCTGACACACCGACTCTCTCAGGATCCTCTCCAACGTGCTGGCTGCCCCGGCCAGGTCGGCAGGTCCCGGCAGGGAATTCTTCAGGCGCTCCAGGCAGGAGTCTCCTCCTCCTCCTCCTTCCGCAGCCGGCCGCGCTGAGGAAGCGCCGGGCTCCATTCGCCGCTGCTGCCCTGCCGTGGGGTCAAGCACAAGCGAAGCCCCCCACAGCCCACCCGCCAGTCACTCGGTCTCCCTGCTTGCTGCGGCTGGCCCGCCCCTTTCTCGGTCACTGGCCGCCGGCGCGCTCCAACTCCATCCCGAGGCCGCCAGCCGGGACGGACTCGCTGGGTCTTCCCTTCCACCACCACAGCCGCGGCTCTGTCGTCCCGCCTGCCGCTTCTCTCTCAGCCCCGGCGGCGGCATCCCAGGGAGATAGGCAGGAGCAATAGATCACAGAGCCGATAGCCGACCGGCCTCCCTGCCTGCCTCAGGCAGGCATGGCCAGACGGCAGCTGGCCGCTAAGGAGAAACTCGGCCAGGCTCCCTCAATCGCCCATCGACACATGCACATACACACCTCTTCTTTATCCAAGCCTCCCCCGTCCTCCAGCCGCTGATTGGCTGCATGCAAACGAAGCTGTGGGCCCTGTTGGGAATACCAGTCGCTGGGTTCGGTTTCAGCCGCAACTTGAACACCCGCAGGAAAGTAATTCTCTTCTCTCTATCATCCAAACTCTCACAATGCCTCGTCTCAGTAAGTGTATGGAGGTGAACAGAGGGAGTTTGCTCGCCAGCCTGATCGGGTAGAAGAAGTACTTTGCTGAGCCCGGTGTGCCTGGAGGATGTAGGGTCTCAATGCACCTTTTGACATGGGATAAACTCTTTCTGTCTGTATTGCTGTGTCTATTGCTGACTGAAGTGAAGCATTTGACGTTGGAGCAAACAGCTGATGAGATAACAGAACTCGCCTTAGGTGACGAAGAGTATTCCATCCTCAATATCTCCTCTCTTCCTGCTCCACATATCCCTCCCTCTGAGGAAGTTGGGTCCCTTCCTGACCCAAATTTTGCCCTGGTGAACCCAATCTCTTTTACCCATGAACTCAACCCATGCATGTTCATAGGCAGGGACACTGACATTGGACTATGTTCCTATATCCTATATACCTCCACACCGTCCCCTTGACATTTGCCTCGTACCTTTGGTTGCTAACTGCCAGTATTTTTTTGGCCAACTGCTGTGATCTTGGCCAACTGCTGTGATCCCAGGGGCGTAGCTATAATTGAGCGAAAGGGTTCAAAGAACACTCTGGGGGGCCTCCAGAGAGAGGGATGAACACGGCCCCATTTCCCCTAGCTACGCCCCTGTGCAATCCAGATCCATTTCACTTCAGTACTGTTCCGACACTTTAATTAATTAGTTTCTCACAAAAAATTCTCCGTTCTCTCATACCACCAGGCCAGCGTGTGCCAACATGTAACTTAGGAATTACTGCCCAACCTTTCTCTTTATAATACTTTGTGTTCTCCTTTCTCCACACCCTTCTATTTTTTCACCTTTTCTGTTTACCCATTTTCAGGCATTTTTCACACATACATTAAATATGAGAAGGTTGTAGTCTCCACCACCAACTGATCCAAATTTATTGTGAAGTCTGAAAAGAGCCTCCATACCTGCAAGAAGGTTCTCTTTGGGATAGCTGGGATAGCAATAGATTATTATTACCTAGAAAGCAAAGGGTTTAACCTTTACAAGTTTTAACTTTTGCATGTAATTAACTCCTAAAGAAGGGGGGAGGTATCCTTACAACCAGGGATATGTTAATCAAGTTTTGCATTCCAGTATCTTTAGAGATACTTCTTCCAACCCCAGGCTGAGGTTTGGGCAGGCATCCCCCCTTTTCCATCCAGTATAATTAATTTTTATTATGTTTTCCTTATTTTATGTAAGCTTAAAGTAAATTTTTATATACAGTTATTAATTGTAACTCTGTACATCTGAGTTCTTAAAAACCCACAATGCCAACTCTCTCCATATTATAAAGAACCCTGGAAACACAAAGTTTCTTATTGTGAGGAGAGAGCTCTGCATATTCAGTTGTACATACAGGGCTCTTTTCAGACTTTACAATGAACGTGTGTAGATCAAAGGCAGACCTGCTGCTGTGCTGTGGGTGGGACACATGTGGGGGAACATATGTGGGTGGGACACAAATATCATCTGATAAGCACACAAATATAGTCTGAAAAGGGCATATATTGTGATCCAAAGACGCTGTTGGGGATTAGTCTGGATTTGGGAAGAGGGCCTTTCATACTACCATTTTCCTACCAAAAATCACTTCTCCTGAAGTGGTTACTTGCTGCAAAAAGTCACTTTGAGGAGCACTTTTCAACAGCAAAATGGAAGAGGAGGTAAGTGTTAAATCTCTCCTCTCCGAGCACCATAGTCCTGATCTAGATTGGGGCCCCTCACAGCTGCTGTTTTTACACAGAGACACTTCTGGTTTATTTCCTGTGTTAAGCCCCTTTTCCTATCTTTTAAATTCTGTGGGACATTTGAAGGTCTTCATTATTTTTTTCTGATTTGCAGCAGAGTACAATGAACGTGACCATTTTCCTTATAACCATTTTCTGCCCCTTACTTCCACAAAGTCAAGTTTAATGTGCAGCAGGCTGGAAGACACACTTCCAGATTAAATGCCCTTTCTCAGTTGGAAAAACTGTCAGTTCCTACTGGGGTTGGCTGCATTAATAGATTCATTGGTGCGATCAGTCAGTTACATCTTTAATCAGAGATTTAAAACGTGGACTGTTTAGTGATTTGAAAAACTCACTGTTCTGTGAGATGGAGAAGGGAAGTGGCAATGCTGGTAACACCAGTTATGATTTCAGGTGTGAATGGCCTCTCCTCTCACAACAGCAATAGCACTTACATTTATATACCGCTCTATAGCTGGGAGCTCTCTAAGCGGTTTACAATGATTTAGCATATTGCCCCCAACATTCTGGGTACTCATGACTATTAATTCAGCAGATAATATATGTAAGTTGATATACTGGTGATGCAATACGCATAATGGATCTACACCAAATTCTTCTCTCCAGACCTTTTTATTGCATAGGTTAAAGGAAAATTACAAATCTACAAAGAAAGAAGTGAACAGATGTTTCGATGTACAGACATCAGCTTCCGTGTTCCATGTATCACTGTTTAAAATCCACACTCTTATATCCCAGATACTCTCCCTAAGTCCAATCAGGCACCTGATTAGCACTTGAAAAATGGTGTGTGTGTGTGTGTGTGTGTGTGTGTGTGTGTGTGTGTGTGTGTTGATGACGCATAGCTTTGCCTGCTTAACACTAACTCTGACAGAAAAAATGAAGAAAGGGAGGTTGTAAACTTCCTTACCATTGACTCCCCACTGTAACTTGTCTAAATACAATGCTTCCCTTATTTTTCTTTTGAGGGTATACTGTTCAGACTCTGCTTACTTAAAGAGGCATTGTTTTTCCATTGTGTTTATTTTTCATATGGACTGACCATGGCCTTTCTCTATTTATATTATTAATTATTATTATTATTTATTCACACAGTCAGACAGGTGTTATTGACTGGTTTGTTTTATCCAGACATCGAGTCCTTCCCAAGGACCTGGGATGACAGAATTTTATTGTCAATTGTTATAGATATCATCACAGAATATAGGCTGTTCCCAGTAAAGCTGCTTTTTGTAATTGGCTGATGGTGATTTCTGTGGCCCCTATGGTGTTGAGGTGCTCTTCAAGGTCTTTTGGAACTGCACCCAGGGCGCCAATTACCACTGGGATTATTTTGGTCTTTTTCTGCCACAGCCTTTCAATTTCCATTTGTAGATCTTTGTATTTGGTGATTTTTCTATTTCTTTTTCTTCTATTCTGCTATCCCCTGGTATTGCTATGTCGATTATTTTGACTTGTTCTTCTTTCTTCTTGACTACAGTTATATCTGGTGTATTGTGTGGCAGATGTTTGTCTGTTTGTAGTCGGAAGTCCCATAATATTTTTACATCTTCATTTTCTACCACTTTTTCAATTTTATGGTCCCACCGGTTCTTGGCTATAGGTAGCTTGTATTGTTTGCAGATGTTCCAGTGTATCATCCCTGCTACCTTGTCATGCCTTTGTTTGTAGTCAGTCTGTGCGATCTTTTTACAACAGCTGATTAGGTGGTCCACGGTTTCATCTGCTTCTTCACAAAGGCGGCACTTGCTGTTTGTTGTGGATTTTTCGACTTTTGCTCTTATTGCATTTGTTCTTAGTGCCTGTTCTTGTGAAGCCAGTATTAAACCCTCTGTTTCTTTCTTCAAGTTGCCATTCTTAAGCCATTGCCAGGTCTTGGTGATGTCTGATTTTCCACTTATATTGTGCAAATATTGACCATGCAGTGGCTTATTTTTCAATTTTTCCGCTTGGTTCCTGACTTGTTCTTTCTTGTAGGCCTGCTTTGTTTCATTGGTGTTGAATAGTTTCTCGTTCTTGACCATTTTAAGTGCATCTTCTTCACTGTTCTTGATATATTCTTCAGGGCCTCTTTTCTCCTCCTCTACTGTTTGATAGACTTGCAGCATTCCTATTATTATTATGATTACATTTATATCCTGCTCTTCCTCCAAGGAGCCCACAGTGGTGTACTACATACTTTCTCTTTCACAACAACCCTGTGAAGTAGACTAGGCTGAGAGAGAAGTGACTGGCCCAGAGTCACCCAGCTAGTATTATGGCTGAATGGGGATTTGAACTCGGGTCTCCCTGGTCCTAGTCCAGCACTCTAACCACTATACCACGCTGGCTCTCGCTGGCTGGATCTAGCAGATTTTGGCATCTGCTAGGCGTTCTTTGAATCTAGTAACCAAATGTATTCTTGTTTCCCTTGTATAATTTTCACCACATTCTGTACAGGTAATTTTATAATTTCACCTGAGGCCTCTGAAGAGACTGGAGGTGGCTTTCCGTGTTCTACCATCTTCCAGAGTAACCTGAAAGGCACGGCCTCCCTGACAAGTTGAAGACAGATCATCCTGGAGAGAATCTATCTATCTATGTGGTCGCTAAGAGTCGACACCAACTTGAGGGCACTTAATCAATCAATCAATCAATCAATCATCCTTCTCGTATATGGACAGGACTTGGGAGTGGGTAGGATATAAGGGGTACATTAATTATTCTGTTGCTTTAGATGTGTATTTTAAAAAAGAACTTTAGATTTCAGACAAAGAAAAACAGCTAATAAATGTTAAAACAAACAAATCAAACTCTAAAATAAACATGGAAACAATTTTCATTATGTATTAGCTCAAGATACAATTATTTTAAGTCTACAACAAGGAGAGAGCCAGTGTGGTGTAGTGGTTAGAGTGCTGGACTAGGACCGGGGAGACCCAAGTTCATATCCCCATTCAGACAGGATACTTGCTGGGTGACTCTGGGCCAGTCACTTCTCTGTCAGCCTAACCTACTTCACAGGGTTGTTGTGAGGAGAAACTTTATGTAGTACACTGTTCTAGGCTCCTCGGAGGAAGAGCGGGATATAAAATGTAAAAAGAAACAAGGGGGGGGGAGATGATATCACAGCAAAATACTTCATAAGATAACTGGTACATATAATACTACACTTTGGAAATGTAAATGCACAAAACATAGTTGCTTTCATATGTAGAGCTCATGTACAGTAGCCAAGAATTTTTTGAAAATATTTAATCCAGATTTAGAAACTCTGACTGGATTAAAATTGGCACCCGATGCAATAATATTTCTGTTTATACTGGTTATTTATTGGTAATTGATTTCTTATATGATAACTACCATTGGAATACATTATGCAAAGCACTGGATAATGCTGCCGTTCTTTTCCATTGCAGACCAGAAAAACAAAATTATATAAATATGCCGTTTTATCAAAACTGACACCCTATATTAGGGTGAGAGAAGAAAAACAACACAAGAATATATTTGTTGAGAATTTGAATTCATTTACTCTTTATTGGCAGAAAAAGGAGCACATGTTTACAAATAATAAGGCTCACATACAGTATTGGCTGACATCCTGACTAAATTGCTTGACAGAAGTCTCATTGAAATTAATAAGGCAAGTTAGTCATGACAATATTTTTGTAATAATTCAATTCATTGTGAACACTTGCTGTAACAAACATTTCACTTTACAATTAATGTGTATATTTTTATTTTTATATTAATATATATTATGTAAGAGTGTGCATGCATACGGACATATACACACTGTTTATACACAAACAATGCTTTAAAAGCTTTTAAGGATGCTTTTGAGTAGGTTCTTCAACTTTTAGCTTTTGAGGAAGTTGTTCAAATATGAGATTTCAGTGGGAGAGGAGCAGCAAGCTGGGTAGAAAGTGGAATTTTGATACTGGAAGCTGAGGTCTGCTTATGAGGTAGCCTAACTAACCCACATCCTAAACTTCACTGAGTTCCTTCCTGCGGTAACAAGGATGGTACCCACACTTGATGGAACCTCAGTGACTGGACTAGACAATATTAATACATTAATAGGCTTTCAGATACTGAAAATAAAACATTACAAAATTTAGTTAAGCATCAAATACAGTTAAGATCAAATACGGTTAGATGCAAACATTATATTGTATACTGTGACCTGTCAACTGTTACTGGCAAATACTAGAAGCCAAATAGTGATTTGGAATATTAGATTTAGGATTAGAAATTCAGCAAGATGCTCAGAATCAAATATATAGAGGAGGATTTGAAGGAGGATTAACAGGAGTAAATTAGTTTTCCACTCTATGCTGTGATAGTAAGGAGTAATTAAGCACTATTAATTGCCTTCAGATTCATGAGGGACATGGGAATACTTTTATTTCCTGCTGCATTAAAATTTAACATTGAAAAGCAGTTGGCACAAATTCAATTTATTTATCTGACTTCTTATTTCATGAAAGGGTGAGCAGGATGAGCCACAAAACAGCACAGCTGTTCCCAGATCCTTATTCCTGTGTAGTGTTGCAATGGATTGTCATCTCCCCCACCACTTCTTTCCGTGTGTGTGTGTGTGTGTGTGTGTGTGGTGTGTGCGCACGTGCACACACACACCACTTGTATGTTTTATTCTGCTTTATCTTTGTGATGGATTTTAATTATTGTAAGTCACTTTGGGTTTGGCTGAGAAATTGGTAGAAATCTAATAAATAGTGATAGGTGTCATTGGGTTCTAAGCTATGCCTGCTGGCCAGATAAATTAGCCCCATCATACCATCTGACATCCACAGTTACTGTCTCCTCACCATGCAACCAAACCTGTAATACTGCCCTGGGACTTCCTGTCATGGTCCAGACTGTCACAGCTCTCACTCACAGGACGACTCTAAATCAGATGCTAAGGATTCATGTGATAAGGATCTTGACTCCAGACCAGATGCAGAGGTAGCCCTGAAGCTGGAGTTAGTTACCTCAAGAGCTGAGCTCTTTGTGGCAGCACCCTCTGAACCCAAGTCTCCTACAGAGTTGGCCTCTCCCACACCACTGTGCTGCCCAATATTTGCATGCCAGTGTTGGCAACAAGCTAGGTAGGAGCAGGTAGACAACAAGAGTGCCAGACTGCAGAAGAGTGCCCCTTCAAGGCTTTCACATTCCAGACAAGGCAGAGTCGGGTGTTGGGGGTTGGGCAGTGGTACTTGACCTCAGTCTGCCTCTGACTGACATTGAGTCAACTGGCTCCCTTGGACCTCTCCAAAGCCCTGCAGACCAGGTTTGCCTCAACTCACCCTGCAGGCAATCAGGACAGGACATGTTCTGCTGCTCCAGGAAGTGTGAAACACATTCTTGCTGTGGACTGTCCCTGGCATAGAGATCTGAGGAGTTTGTAAATGCCAAGGGCCTCACACTGGGTACTCAAATGTCTTGCTCTCCAGTGTCTCAGCTGTAGGAGGGAGCTACTGAATGCCCTCTGCTACTTTGTAGTGATACTACTTCAAATTACCAGAGGGGGGTATTGCAGCTACCAATGCAGCAGGAATTAATCAGATGACATAAGGAACCAACAGGGTTCCACCATATGCCATAAAGCTGCTGACACTGGTCTGGCTTCTGATTCTGAGCAACATGTTGCAAAGGCACAGACTGATGTTCTTATCCCTGCTCATTCTTAGGACCACTAGCCCTAATATAGTCTAATTAGGACCAAGGGCAGGCAAGTACCTGGGGCAGGAGGCAGACTGAAGGTGGGTAGTTTGGTGGTACAATGATGACCTAATGGTCCCCCTTAGTGCCAAATTGCCAGTCTGAGGCAAGGCTCAGGAAGCTCTGGAAGCTTTTTATCAGCCAGTGGTGCCAGATTAGCCCCCTAGTGTCACCTGACTTCTTAAACTTCTCCTGACTTCTCTTTTGTTGTAAACTGCCCAGAGACGTAAGTTTTGGGTGGTATGGAAATGTTTTACTAAACAAACAAACAAACAAACCAGATGAATAATGGGCTGTGGTGGGAACACCCAGCTGGAATGGAGAATTCCTACTTCTGACCTGGTCAGGGGCGTAACCACCATTGGGCAACCGGACTCAAAGAACCTGGGCCGCCGCCGCCCCCAGGGGCCATGCCTTGCAGCCCCGACACCCTCCCCGCATCTGACGTCAGACCCGAGGGGGCTGGTTTAGCTCCCAAACAGGGCCATGTGGCCCCATTCAGGAGTCAAATGGCCAGTGCTGCATTTGCAGCCTGGCCAGAAGCGGCTCTCCCTGCCTTAAAGGTGGCCAGGAGATGGCCAGCACTGTGTTTGCAGCGCAGCCAGGAGAGGCTCTCCCTGCCTTTAAGACAGGGAGAGCCACTCTTCACCATGCTGTGAATGCAGTGCTGGCCTGAATCTAATTCTTGAACAGGGCTGTGCAGCCTCATTCGGGAGCCAGACCACGCCCACCCCCACCCCCGTGCCTAATGTCAGACACGGGGTCGTGGCTAACCCCCGTTTCTGACGTCAGATGTAGGGGGCAAGCGGGGGTGCGGTGGCGGCCGCACACGGGCCGCTCGGCTACTGGACCTGGTGGTGTGGGGAGCCTCAGTTTGAGCACTGAGATACCTGGCAAATCCCAAGACCAGCTGCACTTCATCTCCTATAATCTGCCCTCTGCTCTTACGACTGACCCAAGCATTACATGTTTAGATGTATTCTTGGACTGATCAAATTTCAAGTTTTAGGTGTATATACATTTATGAGAACCCCACAAGTATGTGTTTCCTTAACCCCGCTCTTTAGTTTTGTTTCCATAGTTGCTCGCTCAGTATTTTTATGACCAGAGATTACCTTCTGATTAGGATGCTCACCTTTGAAATAACTTGTTTGATCATACACCCATAACATCTTTCCTCCTTTCATTTAGAAGAGATTTCTGCTCAATTTTCAGAGGGAGAAGAAAAGGGAAAGAGTAAGAAAAAGAAGAAGAAAGGTGCAGTAAGAGGAGGTGACGGGAAGAGAAGAAACACAGTGCAGACATGCCCATGAAGCCTTATCCAGCTGGCTGCCACCAGTTGGGTACCCCTCACTTTAAAGGCTCCCCAGGGGCAGGGAAGGTGTCAGCAGCTATAAGCCTTTTCATAACAGTGTGCCACTGAGAGTGCCATCTTGTGATGCCAGGCCTTAGAAGACTGAACAGGCAAACCAAACCAATGGCTTCACTTCACTCAGCTAAAAAGGTAATCGTGGTCTCATAGCAACATTATCACAGCATTGCAGGCTGATAGACTGGCATACCTGGCTAGGAAAGGAGTACCAGTATTTCCCTCTGTGCCCTGGCAGCCACTTCTCTCAGGAGCAGCTGTGGGGAACAGCTTCAGGGGAAAGCCCTGGACCTCCAGGGCCAGAAAATGTAAAAATAAGGACGCAGGCAAGAGTTGAAGGAAGGACATAGCTGGTGTTGAACTGCTCCGAAAAGAGGAAGAGCTCCGTTCTGAAAAGCCTCTTATTTCTGCCAGAGTTCTGGCCCCTTGCCAGGGTGCCAGTTATGCAGGACTCGATTGGAGAATAGCCCTGCCTGCCTTTCCAAATCAGGACTGTTGACTGTTATGGATCTGTTAAATGGAACTTATATTTAAACTCTAAAATATAAGTGTCGGGTAGGGCCCGCTGTAACATCCTTAGGAGTCAGCAATGTTGTTATCGAAGCCTTGGGCTAGCTCTTGGCAACCTATTAGCACTTGCTTTAGACAGGAAAAGCCATGTTTGACAGCCTTGAAGGGGCTAGGGGATTGAAGAAGACTTTGCAGCAGCTATATTAAAGCACTTTGCCAGATTGCACCATGAAATTTGCTGAAGGATTTGCAGGCTGAACTGTGTTACTCAGAGGCACCCGATAGGCAGCATTATAGGCCCTGCTGACTGACTTGGCCCCTGCTCAGCTGCAGGGGCAATGTCAGGGGTTGGCCAGATTTGGCACTGGCTGGTGCCAGTGCACCCATAAGAGGGCTCACTCACTGAAACATTCCCTGAACATTCCAAGTTAATTGCAAATAGCCACTTTGGAGGCAATTTTATCCCAAAAATGTAGCAGGAGAAAATATTATCCCCCACCACCATGTGCCCTGGTCCATAGTTGGATTGGTGCCTCCATAATGGTATTCCAAGATAAAAGGACCACCTCTTGTCTGCTTCCTGGTTTAAGCCCATCTGTTAATGACAGAACTGATGTCACATGTTGTCTGACCCCAATTCAGTTGGAGTATGTGAGGGCAGAAGGGGCATGCCAACACAAGGCTCTTTCTCATTGTGCCAAACTAGGACTTGGTGTTACATCTAGACCAAACTTCATCACACCTTTTCCAACGTGCATAACTTCCATCTTAACAGGAAGGACCTTCTGGGTGGTTGCCTAAAGCTAATCAAACAAGAGCAACTGAAGCTGGCAGAACTGAAAAAGGATATTTATATGGATGAGTTCAGATGTATGGTGGCACCTAAGGTTGCCGCTGCCCTGGGAGTGCATGCTTCCCCGCCCCATCTCTGTGCAGGCTTCTACTTCTGATCCAGCTTCCAATATGCTGAGGTTGGGTGTGTTGTCCAAACTCACCAATCTCCTTCCCTACTTCCCTCAGGGAACCTAGTACCTTACTTCAAAACTAAGTTATACATGTCAGGTTCTCTGAGGGAAGTAGGACGAGATTGGTGAGTTCAGATGACAGTCTCAGCATATCTGAATCTGGAATGGGGGTGGAGGCTTATGCATGCTCCTGGGGTGGCAGCAACCTCAGGTGCTGCTGTGCAACTGAACCCAACCCATCCATAAAGATGTAAATGGCACATAAACACTGCACATCAGAATACATTAATGAAGGGTTGTATTAATTTACGCAGGAAAAAAAGTGTTGTCATTACAATGCAGTATTTATTGTAAATGAGTATTTGTAAGGGCAAAAGTAAGGGCAAATTATCTTAATCATACTTAGCACTATGGTGAGGTTTATGATGCCATCAGCTCATGGTGCTTCAAACCAGTGTGGCTTTGCTGTAACTTAAGTGTGTTTTATCTGTTGCCATACCTACCTAAAAGGCAGAAATGCCTATCTTAGATAATACGGAGCTATAATAATTATTAGGTATAACTGCCCTGTTTCCCTCTGTATTTAATTAAAGTAATTATTATTTTCAAGACCCATGATTATATAATGTTGCAATGAGCTGCACACAGCCTCACTGACACAAAAATCATTAGACTGTTTGTTGTTTGCCAGATTACAAGGCAGCAACAACCCATAATGTGTGAGAATGTCCCTGGTTTATTTATATTTCCTGATGGGTTCCCACCCCCCTCAACACTGCGTTGACATTCTTTTGCTTCCTTGCTTCTAGGGAGTCATGTAACTGGATCTCTCCAGTCCTTCCAGATGGCAATTATAATCCAATTTAAGTTTGATTTTGCTCCACTCTTTGACTTTGTTTTAAAGGAATGTGCACCTTTATGAAGTCATCCTCACTATTGATGGATAAAATCACAATTTTTAATTCTTTCTTTGAAAACCTATGCTAGGGAGATATTTGTGTAACTCAAAAAGCTTCTTCCAGTAATATGAATATTAATTGATCCAGTAAATACTGTAATAATTTAAAGTTTTTAAAATTAAAAAAGTTACACTTGATATAGCTAACATTCTCTGCTGATAGAATCTGGAACTAAGCTCTCCTTTTAAAATGTTTCAGCGGCAGTATGTATTAAAATCTGTTAGATTTTCTACTAGACCTGCACCTTTAAGTTTATCTCTTGAAGACTCTGTTGTGTGTTCAGTGATACCCCACTCTGTTTCACCATCTTGGAATTAGTGAGTGTGATAATTGTTGGCACTGTCAAGAATCCGGTGCTAATCTTGTCCGTATGTTCTGAGATGCACCATAGTGGCACAAATTTGGCAGAACATGGAGGCTAGTATTAACCTCATCATGCCCGTTTCATTAAACATTCAATACACAATTTAATCCTACACTATGAGCATTTCCCAGACCTTAAGGGCTTTGGATCTATAGTGCTGCATTAGTAGTGGAGAGGATAATTTTACAGTTTTGGAAGCCTCAAATATCTCCTGCTGTGGATGAATGGCTCAGTGATATGCTCAATCTCAATATGTCCAATCTCTGTGCTACAGTGCGGGCAGACACATTGTTAGGTACATAAAAGATCCTAGGCCCACAGCTCCTGGCTCAGGCCCACAGCTTTCCCACATTTTGATGATTAAACCCTTTCATGCTTTCGAAAGGAATCCATCACTCTCTTCCAGTTTTTGAAGCCATTAATCCTTGTTCTATCTGATGTGTTTTGGCCAGGGGTGTTACTAGGGTCCCTGATCCATCCATTTGCTTTATTTGAAATGTCCCTCATCTTTGCAATGACATGTTCTAAGAACATGGGCCCTCTTGAGAAAAAGGACCACCAAGCCCCATTTACTGGCTGCCTGTCCCCTCGTGCTTCTCTGCCATCTCTCTCCTGGGCCTCACTTCCTACTCTTCACTCCCCTGCTGCTTCTGCAGAGGCTCCACTAAACATGCAGTAACTGCAAGGCACAGCATGCTTGCTAAGATTTACCTACTGCTGCCATCTCTGTATAGTGATACAAGGGCCAAGCAATGGGCTGAAACATCATTATACAGCAACATGGCCAGTAAATCATAGCAAGCAAGCCATTGCTTGTGGCTACTGCATCTGGAGCCACAGTGGAGGTGGCAGGGAAGGAGGAAGTGGGGCCTAGGGAGAAATGTGGCACCAGCAAGTGAGCAGGGAGGAGAAGACAGGTGAGCAGTGGGAGTGGCTGCAGTGGCTGTGGCAGGCCAAATATTTGAACACAGGCCGCCGTCAGTATTGCTATGCCACTGTTTGGCAGCCTTCCAACTCTGTAAAATTTGGGGAGTGGGGGTTTACTGTGCATTAGTATCTCATCCCTCAACCTCTCCCTGTTCCCCCGCCGCACTAACTTTGCTTCTGCACAATTTTTTCAACAGTCTTTAAAGGGGTTGACAGCACTTTTATCATCATACATATGTTCATTATAGCCTCCTAGGTCACTGCCACGGCCTACTCCATTGATCTTGACAGCTGTGCTGCTGCTGGGTACAATGGCTACCTGCCACCCCCTCCATGGAGCCCAGTGCCAAAAAAAGCCAGCCCTGTGCACCACCACCCAAAGGTGCAGCTAGGAAATTTTGGACCCTGGACCTAATGAGCTTATAGGGGCCCCCTGCAAAATAAGCATCCTTTCCGTATATATACATTTCACCACAAACCCACAGGTCTGAGCCAGAGTGCATGGGGTGGTGGTGGTGGTGAAGACTACACAACCCCCAAAGGATCCATACATCTTCTTTATCATTTACCATAAACCCACAGTTCTGGGCCAGAGTGCATTTGCCCCCCACCCCATGACTATGCAAGTCCCAATGGATTCACACTTGACCATTCACTAACTAAGTGAGACACAACATGTGTCCCTGGCTCTGCAGTTCAAACAGAAAGCCCTTATGAACATACAGTGCATTTGTAAGGGAAATAAATTAAAACCACAACACATGCCCCTTTCTTCATAGTTCCCATGCATATCTTTTGGATCACAAAGCACCTTAAGCAAAGTTGTTTATTCAGATGTAACAGTTAGTTCCACTTTCACTAGAGGTGAAATACTCTATGAACAGAGATAACTCCTTCTGGCCAGGGGCGTAGAAAGGTTGGAGTGGGCCCAGAGACAAGATTTTAAAATGCCCCCCCCCCCAGTGAAGCTCAGCTCAGCTCATGAAATCTTAAATGAGGCTGAACAGTGGTAACAAAAAGCTCATCCTAAGTTATTTTAAAAAATATTTTGTAAATTGTGGACGATGCAAGTCATTTAATGGTACTAGAGAAAGACATGCTGTTCTGGTAGCTCTGGATCTTAACACTCACATCAATTTCGGAGGATGAATACAAGGCGTCAGTCATGTGATGCCTCTGGGGGGGCCCCAAGGCAGTGGGCCCCCAGACAACTGTCTCCCCTTGCCTTATTATAGTTAGGCCACTGCTTCTGGCAGTTTTACTGCAGCAGGAAAAAATTCACTACAAATCACAGGATTGACTGAATCCTTGAAATAAAAATAAACAGAGTCCTGCCATCTTGAACTACATATGTGCCAAATTTCAGAATTTAAGCCCAACCATTCTGGAAATGTAAAAGGTGGCAAAAAGGTGTCATGTTGCACTTTTTAAATGAAGGCAAAGGGGAGAATCCTTCACATAGGAGTAGAATGATGGTCCAAGTTAGAGAGATGTACATGAACAGCTCGTGCACAGGCTGGCAGGATGGGGAGTGGGTTCCCTTAAGGAGCTGGTAAGGAGCTCCTTACCTGCTCTTCCCCACCCCACCACTTTTCTGCCAGCAGCATTCACCCTAGCAATGGCTGCGTGGAGCTGCAGTGCTGTTCCCTGCAGCCTCCGTGTGGCGTTAGCACACACATGGCTGGCACAACTGCCTATAGTTTGCTACCTATCCTGCTGAGCAGGTAGGTGCAATACCACTCTCTGGCCAACCACAGTGGTGGCACTGAAGAGCAGTAAAAGACAAGCCAGCTGCTCCCTCCTCTGGTAAGCTATCTCAGTGTTGCTGAGAGTAAAGTCCATGGGTCCTGATGCCAGAAATCCCCTGCTTGAGACCCTCTGACGCCTAAAAGATTGGATTAGAGATCACACATTCCAGTTCTGAATTTGGCGCTGGCTGACCCTGAAAGAATACTACCAGTTAATAATGCAGAAGGCAGCATTTTCAGGGAAAATTGTAGTGCTGATCACTGGACTGTAATGAACATATGATTCCTGGTTGCCAGGAAACTGCCGTTTCTCTCTGTTACTGTCAGTGAAAGATGACAATGGCGGTAATTATTGTTGTTATTTTGGGAACAATGTAAACAAACGCAAATATTTTAAAAGGGCTGACCTTGCAAGTTTGAGAGATTCAGTAGCATATGTATTTAGTAAAAAGATGCTCCAGACATTGGAGATGCCAGGGCTTCATTTTTCTGTGTTCAGCTGTTCTTCTGACCTGAGAGGTCCATGCTGCCAGAATGAGTGGGGAATTCATTCAGGCAACTCCCATTTATAGCCACGCAAGCAACATGCCTGACATTCCTTATATGTAAGAAGCAAAAACAGTCCTGTTTACACATCCAACATTTTATTAACCATCCAGATTCACAAGAAACCTTTGTGTATAGAGTGTGGGCAGCCCATTGCAAGGACCACACAGTGCTTATTCTTATCATTGATACAGTGCCATAGAAAAGTGGTCTCAATCTGATATTAACAATTTCAATATATGCTATAGCAACACCTTCTTTAACAACATCTTTATAATGCCTTTTCCATATTTATTCTCCATATTTCAAAATCTCCAAAATATTGATGTAAATGATAAGGCTCATAATTTTGGACGAATGCCAAAGAAGATTCATTTGGTGCTAACTTCTTTCTAAGGTTGGCCCATGTATCCAAGAAAGTAGTCAATAGAAGTTATCCTTTACATAATATTTATCTATCTTAGACCACTTTATCCATATGTAAGATTCTTCTTCCACAGTATAGCTCAACATCAGAGGGGCTGGAGAAAGAACCAGGCTCCATAAAAGATGCCAGGAGAAGGAGGGATGCTGCCTGACTCTCCTCCCCTCTCCCTTTTGAGAGGATTCATTCGCTTGAAGCTGAGAGGAGTTCTTTGATCAGGAGCCAGTAGTGTGCCAGAGAGTCAGGGAACTGGGACGGAGAGAGCAAAGAGTGAGCTGTCACCCAGCCAATGGGCCTTCCTCCCTTGAGGACCCAGGGACGTTTGTCCTTGCCCCCTGTTCATTACAGCACTACACTGCGGATAAGAAAAACAAAGTGATGGAGGGCCAAGAGGAAGGAGGGAGAAAATGTGGCAACACCCTTACACATAAGCTCTGAGAGGTTCTCAAAATGCTGTACTTGAGTACAGGCTGTATAGCCCTGAGAAGCAGGGCTGGAAGTCCTGCCACAGCCCATCACTCACTGATCCGGTTCAAATGTAACAGGAAACTGGAGGTCCCTTCACCTCCGGTTTCCTAACCTGAAAGTCGGGGAAATGGAGTTTGCAGGGGAAAGTGACCTGCGATTTCCCTCACCAAACTCCACTCTGAGCCTTCAGTCAGAGTGGAGTTTTGCCGCCACAAACGCAATTTCTGTGGTGCCATTGTTACATCCGAACTCTGGTACCGCAGTTTTGGCCCCATGGAATCTGAGTTGAGGGAGGCAACTTCTCCCCCTCTACGGCCTGATTGGTTGTGCAGTGTCCTTCAGGAAAGAAAGAAGCTCGCACAACCAGCTACCCCACCTCTCTGCAGCCTCACTGACTGCAGAGAGGCAGATCTCCCCAACATCCAAATGTGGATGGGAGAGTGCGGCAGCGGGGGGGGGGGGACAGAACCGCAGGTCCATTGAACTCGTGGTTTTGTGTTACATCTGAGCTGGGCCTCTGCCCCATGCTCACCACTCACGGATATGCTTGGGTGCCCAAGTCTCCTGATCACAGAGGTGCCCTACCATTACAAATCCAACTTTTGCCTCTTCAGACGAACACCAGCAAATCTGTGAGTGGTGGGCAGGAGGCAGTGGTTGATGGGGAGGGATGCAACTTCTAGCTCCCCTTTTCACTGCTGTATGCAAGTATAATGTTTTGATGATAATGTCTTTAGGGATATACTGTAGATAAGGTGTATGAGTCTCATATGCTTTGAGAAGGTCTAACTGTCATAATTTTTCTAGCATTATAGGAGATACATTTTTCTTATGAAGTTTCTCTAATCTCTGCTCCATTTTGTTGATTTCTATATTTTATTCAAATATGTATACTAAGTAATCTGCATTTATATGTTTTAACAGCTTCCCATACAGAAATATTAGACACTAGCTTAACCTGCACAGAGCATCTGCGTGCTAGTACTTGATTGCTCCCCTCACCCCCTGCCAAAGTGCCCCCTCACCTCAGAGATCTCTCCACCCTCACCTGAGCCGCACTCCCGCTCCATCCCGTTGCTTCCATCCCCCTCACCCCTCTTGGTCACTCCTTCATCCCTTTATTCCATTCCCCTCATCCTTCTTGATCACAGCTGCAGTGTTGCTGGCACCTATTGGCCATGCTTCAGCCCCCTATCCCCATAAACCTCCCCACCCTCACCCAAGCCCTACTCCTCCCCACAGGAGCAGCAGCAGCGGTTGACCTAGCCCTTCCTTGCTGCCATCACAGCCATGGCAGCTCATTCCCCTCAGGCTGCTGTCAGGCCCAGGTCCATCCTTTGCCTTCCTGCTTCCCTCTGCCAGTGGCCTCAGTAGCCCCAAACAGAAGCAGTGGTTGACTAGGCCCTTCCTTGCTGCTGCTGCTGCTGCTGCTGCCACCACCATGGCCACTCATCCCCCTCAGGCCACTGACAGGCAGGGGACCTTCCCTCACTCTTCCTTCCTTCTCTCTCTCTCTCTCTCTCCCCTCCTTTCTTTTTCTCTCTTTAGATCTTAGCCACTTGCTCTTCCCCTCTGTCTTTCTTCCCCTCCCTTATTTTTTTCTTTCTCTCTCCCTTCCTGAGTTAACAGTTCTTGTTCATCTTGTTTCCTCATCTAATTCACAGAATGGCCGCCTCCTTCAGGAGCTCCTGCTGAAGGCTCTTTCCTCCCTCACGACCCATCTCACTATCCATCTATATATCTATATATATTCCTCAAGAACATCTTCTGAATGGTAACAGTTGCAGTCCAACTGACCTTAACCATCACAGGCTCCTCCTCCCTATCTACATATGGAATCCCCACTGCCCAATCAGATGCTTCTGCTCGCAAACTCTCGCAGGAGCTGCCACACACAGGATTAGCCACGGGTACACCTTAGAGAATTAGATAGATAGATAGATAGACAGACAGACAGATGTGTGTTGATATTTATTTATCACAGAAGACCTGTATTTCTGTATGTATTTTCTGTAATAACACTTTATCTCTTTATTTTCGATTTTGTTTAATTCCCAAGATCTGTGTGCAAGTTCAGAAGAAAGCTGGCACTCAGTATAAATTGGATTATGATTTACATATAATGAGCTTTATATTTCTGCCTGAGAAATTTTACTAATAAATTGAGGGGAAAGCAAAAACAACTATTTGCAAGTAGTTATTATTTACCCAGGGCAGTGGGGGTGGGGGGATGTCTTTCATTTGGATACTGAATCCTCCATATGTCCCTCAACTGAAAATATTTAATTCCTTCTTTTAAAGAATGGTTAAAGAATTTGTATTCCTTAAACTGGAAAAGATAGCTTGGAGGTTCCTATCTGGCAAAGTAATTTCTAAGACACAGGGATGTTTTACAATTTGTGTATGTTTTTGCTTCCCATCTGCTGCTCAGTCTGTACATTTGTAAATAAACCTGGCTTCTTTTCCACCATCTTCCCCTTGCTGATACTATTGGTTGGATCCTCTAGCTGGTCCATGTGTTTGAACTTTCCTACATTAAAACCTGACCACTCTCCCTGACCCCTGGTGATCTTTTGGCATGTTTAATGAACTATCTTGGCTCCCCAACATGACTGCAGCTTTCCAGCTCCAGCTTAGAAGGAATTATCCTTGAAGAAAGTCTACATGCAAGAGGCTTAGATGGGATTCTCCTTGAGGAAAGCTCACAGTTTGTTCAAAATAGTCTCATGGCTATCAACCATGATGGAGCTTAATAATCTCAAATTGAACACGACATTTATAAATACAAGACAAAACTCTGTCTCCAAGCTTAGAATCTAAATGAACAGATGCAAAAAGAAAAAGGAAGGAAGGAAAGATGGAAGGAAGGGAGAGACAATGGAAGAAGAGAGACAATCACAGCAAATTAGGGAAGACTTGGGAGAATAAGTGTCACGAGTGAGAATAAATGTCACAAGCTGAGCTTCTTAAAAGGTGGGATGTACTGAATGATAAGAAAGTCTGAGGGCAAATATTTTGAAATAAAAGATGCTGCCCAAAAAAATGGACAAAAGGAAAAGACAGTAGATGTAATCCTTGGCCTAACTAAAACTTTGGTGCTACAAGACCATCTTAATTATGATCCAGAATTCTGTGAGACCCATATGTTCATATTGGCTGCAGTAGGCTCCTTAATTGATGGGCCAATTTACACATTACCTACTTTAAAAAAAAAGATATGCATCAGAAGAGTGAGCGTGTGCGTGTGTGTGCATAAATGAAACTAGTGAGCTCTGTGTGTGGCCAAATACCTTGGGATATTTTGAAGCAGTGTGCAACTTTGTGTGTATGCAGGTATTGCCTGCAAATGGGTGCTGAAGGCTCTACCCCCTACTCCAGTTGCTCTTCTTTGCCTGGTCCTGCAGGGCTGAGCTGGCGAGAAGAGGGAGAAATTGAAGCAGTTATGATAGAAGGGAGGGAGCTACTGAGGGGAAGAAGAGGCTTTAGAGATTTTACAGACTTAAGAAAGAGAGGGAATCTTGCTACTTTCCATGCTGACACCTAAAGTTAACCAGTCTAAGAGCACAAATCTTTTACTTGCAGCCAACCAAGTAGACTATGAATAGCCAGCTGCTAAGCACTCTGTGAATGATGGAGATTCTGACTGATACAAGTAAACAGCTGTATAGATTGGAGGAAAACATGGGCTGGTGATTGTCCCCCACTTCTTTTTAAAGTACCTCAGGGTTGGGCTTGCCTACTTTTAGCTCCACCTACCATTAGCTACAGGAATTGATGGAACAGCTATAGAAATATGGCAAGCAACAAAAGAAGAATCAGTCAAGGCTCTAACCAAACTATGCCAGCAAATCTGGAAAACAACACAGTGGCCAACAGATTGGAAGAGGTCAGTCTACATACCCATAGTATCGAATATGTCGTGGGATATCCTTAGGGAAATGGGTGTCCCAGAACATCTCATTGTTCTAATGAGAAACCTATACACAGGACAGGAAGCCACAGTCCAGATGGAACATGGGGAAACAGACTAGTTCCAGATCAGCAAAGGAATAAGACAAGGCTGTATACTTTCTCTTTACACATTCAACTTATATGCTGAACATATACTGAGAGAAGCTGGATTGGAAGAACATAAGCGTGTCTTTAAAGTTGGAGGAAGAAACATCAATAACTTTTGCTACGCTGATGACACCACTCTGATAGCCGAGAATGCAGATGATCTGCAAGCTCTAGTAATGAAACTCAAGGAGCACAGTGAAAAAATGGGACTACAACTAAATGTATAGAAGACTAAACTAATGACAACGGGTACAGTAACCAGCCTGAGAATTAATAATGAAGACATTGAAGTGGTGGGTGGCTTCTGCTTTTTTAGGATTGACCATCAATAGTAAAGGATCCAGCAGTCAAGAGATATGCCGCAGACTAGCACTTGGTAGGGTTGCAATGAAGGCCTTGGAGAGGATATTTAGATGCTGTGACATGTCTATACCTACAAAGATTAGAATCATTTGGACAATGTTTTCCCCTGTGACACTCTATGGATGTGAAAGCTGGATTTTGAAGAAGCAAGATAGAAAAAGCATTGATGCTTTTGAACTTTGGTGCTGGAGAAGCCTTTTGAGGATACCATGGACAGCCAGGAAAACAAACAAATGGATCCTAGGACAAATCAATCCAGAATTTTCACTCGGGGCACAAACTCTCATACACACATTAATCGAAAACCCAGCTCCTTTGAAAAGTCTATAATGCTGGCAAACATTGAAGGAAAGAGAAGAGGATGACCAACTGCAAGTTGGATTGACTTGATAACAACAATGAATGCACCACTGAGAGAGCTTAAAGGCCAAGTTGAAGACAGATCATCCTGGAGAGAATCTATCTATGTGGTCGCTAAGAGTCAACACCGACTTGATGGCACTTAATCAAAAAACCATTAGCCTCATTTGTTGTCACCCCCATCTCCACCTACCATTAGCTGCCCTGCACTCTGCCCCACCAGCCCCAATGGGCTCCAGCCACCACTAATATACCACTCTGAAAATGTAAACCGCAAGCAACAAGTGAAAGTTAACTTGTCTTTGCAAACACATATATAATACATGTAGACTCATTAGGGAGCCACCATTGGCAGTGGCTCACTGTCAAAGATACTTTCAATGGCAAATCTTGATTTGCCACTGCAAAATGTGTGAAAGGTTTTGTGGGGGTGGGTTATTTGGGGGACAGGGGAAGACACACTCAGCATGAGATGATGCACAGAAAACTGTGCACTTTGTGAATTAAACCCTTTCAAAAAAAAAAAGACCATAAGAGCCGTGTTCCCTCTCAGGCAGGGATACTCAATGTTGGGCCCCCAGATGTTCTTGGACTTCAACTCCCAGAATCCCCAGCCAAAGGCCACTGCAGCTGAGGATGCTGGGAGTTGAAGTCCAAAAATATCTGGGGGCCCAACGTTGAGGATCCCTGGGACTCCCAGATGTTGACTACAACTTCCAGAATCCCAAGCTGCAGTGGCTTTTGCATGGGGATTATGGGAGTTGTAGTCAACAACATCCGGAAATCTCTGTTAGAGGGAACACTACTTAAGAGGTCTCTTCCAATAGACTTGTACGCACACACACGAGTGCGTGCAGTATGATTTTGCTGTTGCTTAGACATAGTTCACGAATACATGTAATCACTTGGTTTTTCATTGTTTGATTGTTTAGTCCTGGATGATTTACAACTGCATGTGTGAACTGACTCCACTGAAAGACACCCCCTGCTAATTGAGCAAAGAGGCACAAAGAGGCACCTTTTAAAAGTGGTGATCTTCTTTATTGAGCAGAGGGAGAGAAACCGGCCCTATCCATTCCAGCACAGCACCCCTCCAGTGGCTGTTGCTGGTGTCTATCTTATGTTTCTTTTTTAGATTGTGAGCCTTTTGGGGGAAGAGAGCCATTTTATTTATTTGTTTGTGCATATCTATGTAAACCACTTTGGGAACTTTGGTTGAGAAGTGATATATAAATATTCATTGTATTCATATTGTGTTTGGGGTGATGTGGGGTGCCACGAAAGTCCAGTCTGTGATGTTGCACTTTCAGTGGTTAATTTTGAAAAGGAAGGAACTTAAGCAGTGCTGTAGTTTTAAGATTACCAACTGAATGCGTGAATCAGCCCTTAGACAGCAGTTCTGCTTGTTTGGAGCTTCAAGAGAATCACAAGACCAGCTCCAAGTCAAGCTCAGTGAAAAACAGAGCCATTTCTGGAATCTTTCTGTTCATTAGTCTGCTGGGGAGCCAGTCATCAATATTACTCATTCAGCAAGACATTTGCAGACACAGCGTGACTTGACAATCAGGAAACCAAGATCTGCTATTTCCAAGGGAAAATGAATACCCACTTTGAACTAGGACAGAGGCCGATTTGCAATGCAACTGGTGGCAGAGAGGGTTAAATATTTAAAAGCCAAGTCACTGCCATAACTGCTGCCATCCTCCTTCATCTCTTGCCAACTGTCTGCAGGATATATACTCTGACACTGAATTTCTATCTCACAAAAGAGGCTGCAGTGTGGCTTTGAAACTCATAGCTGTTTGCTCTTTCAAGCTTCCTTTCCAAAAGCTTGGGGGAAGAAAGGGCCATGCTCCCTACTGGATGCTGAGGTCAAACTCCCATTGACTTCCAGAGTGCATGTCTGAATTCTAATAAAGGGGTTACATGCACAAGCCTTTATCTGACCAAGTGGACTCTGGCTTCTGAAAGTTAATGGTGCAACATATTAGTCTAAGGTAAAACTGGGATCTTTTGTTTTTAAAACAAGAGACATACATGGCTACTCCTCTGGAATATATAAGACAGACACCTGGACATGTTATGTTTTCTCTTATGGCTAAGTGGTAGGAGGAAGTCACATATTTTATGTCTTCAGCACCTTATCAACTCTGGGCCATAGATAGCCCAGCATGCAGGGAGCTAAAGTGTAAGTCCTGGCAAAACTGGAAACAGAAGTCAGTAAATGATTGAGATATCACTGGAAGGCCAATTTGAAAACAGATTCAATAGCAGACCTAGCTCAGAGTCAGTGTATGCTTTTCACTGGAGAGCACCTGAACGTTGGTCCATCCTTTACCATCATTGCTCTCCAGGAGCAATGCATCATGAACACTTCTCCCATCACAGCTTCAACAGCCCCTGCTGAAGTGGTACTGTGGAGTCCTTCCAAAGGCCTGGCCTCATACTCAGAATGTAAAAATAGCAAGGATGCCACACAGAGTGCTTCTCTGAGGACCCCATGTTGAACGTTTGTAATTGCAAAAGAGACCACCTGAGTAGGGAATCAAATTTACAGTCAAGGAGCTTTTCTTCCTGGAGGCTTACTATGAATAGCTGTCCTCACAGAGCGTCTCAATATTATCAGGAGACCACATCCGAAAATGATGCTGTTGCAAAGGCTGAAGGCCACGTTGCACCTACGAGAACAAGTGCAAATGTATTGTGAAGGTGAAAACAAGCACAACTACCCTGGAGAAAAGACCGAGGAGCCGAGAAGTTATTTTTAGCATCTCACTTTCCAAGTTTCAGAGAGGGAATCATAGTAGTCTGCTGTAGGGAAAACAACAAAGAGCCCTGGAGCACCACAAAGGCTAGCAAATATATTTTAGCAGAAAGTGAATGCATTCACATGGCAAAAATTCCATCCCGAACCTAATCCATTTTGGATATGGAAAGCATGAATGAGTAGTGTGTAATGGGGATGCTACCTTACCTGGTTGCCTGCGTGGCCTTGTGGAGTCCAGCAGAGAGCATGGCACCCCTCCATTGGGGCTTCTGTCTTCCCCTGAAGGGAGTGGGGGTGAAATGTTTCTGGGTCAGGTCCTGGTGAGCTTGAGCAAACAAGGCTGGGAGAGCTGCAGGGAACAACTCCAGTGGGGCAGCCATGTTGGGTGTGGCAGGAAGTGGGCGGAGCTTGGAGTAGACTTTAAGCTCTGTACTGGGGCATTTAAAGCCAAGGCAGACAAGAATGAGGGCTGCTTTTGAGCATAGGAGTTGGAAGTAGGGATGTGCACATAACCAGTTCTGTGCATTCCCAGGAAGTGGGGGGTAGCTTTAAGGTGCAAGGAGGGTGTCCTGACCTCCCCTGCCACGTTTCTCCCTCTGGTGCTGCTTCCAAAACCGCTGTCACAGGGCGGTTGTACACCCTCTTGCCGCCCTGGTCAGTGTAATACCAGAAGTGGCCAGCACGTGTCCGGTATTATGCTGACCTGTGTGTAGGGATGTGCACAAACCAGGCAGTTTGAAGTTCGGGGGGTGGGGGTGGGGCGGGCGTGTGTGTGTCACACTTTAAGGGCGGGGGAGGGTGCACTTACCCCTCCCTCTGCTTTCCCCCCACAGGTGCCTTGTATTTCTCAAGTCCTACAGGGCAGCAGCATACTTCCCTGCCACCCCCTTTGCTCTTCAGCCAGAAGTGGCCGGAAGTAGCTGGCGCCCGTGCGCCCAGTGGGCACGAGTGCACATTGGGTGGGCGTGCAGCTGCTCGTGAGGTGTGCACGCTTGCACCCACCCGGTGTATGCGTGCCAGCTACTTCCAGCCAAAGAGCAAACGGGGCGGCAGGGAGGCACGCTGCCGCCCTGTAGGACTTGAGAAATACCAGGTGCCGGTGGGGGAAAAACAGAAAGGATAAGTGCACCCCCGCCCTTAAAGTGTGACACCCACCCACCCCGCCATCAAGCCACCCAGTATGGTTCCTCGCACATCCCTACCGGGGTGGCAAGAGGGTATACAGCCTCCCTGTGACCAGTTTTGGAAGCAGTGCCAAAGGGGGAAACGTGGCGGGGGAGGTAAGGACACCCTCCCCGTGCCATAAAGCTGCCCTCCCCACCTTCGAACCAGCTTGAACACCGGTCTTTCGAACTGGTTCAGCAGTCTGTGAATAGACCACTGAAGTGGTTCGTGCATACGCCTAGTTGGAAGTTCCCTGGAGAGGGAACTGGCTGGATGCAGCAAGCCAGGAGGAAGGCTGAAGTGGTGAACTAACCTCCTCTCCTGCCTACTCTGAGGCTGACCTTGTCTGTTCCCATCCTGTAATTCTGGGTTCAAGAAAGGCCAGGAATGCCTTCTTCCCCTTGGAGCCTTACAGATCCTAATTACCATAGTCCTGCATTACACTCTGGAGCTATGCTTGTTGCTCACCATAACAACAACAAACAACAACAACAACAACAACTAACGTAACACAACAAATCCAGGTGCTCCCTCAAGAAACTTCTTTAGGGAGCCAGTGTAGTGTATTGATTAGAGCATTGGTCTAGGACCAGTGAGACCTGGGTTCAAATCCCCATTGAGCCATGAAACTCACTAGGTGACTCTTTTCCAGTCCCTTATCACTCAACCTAACCTACCTCACAGGGTTGTTGTGAGGATAAACATAACCAGATACACTGCTCTGGACTCCTTGGAGGAAGAACAGGGTATGAATGTGTGTATGTATGTATGTATGTATGTATGTATGTATGTATGTATGTAATAAAGTGTACTAGTGGCGCAGCAGGAAAATGCTTGACTAACAAGCAGAAGGTTGCTGGTTTGAATCCCCACTGGTAGGTTTCCCAGACTATGGGAAACCTATATTGAGCAGCAGCGATATAGGAAGATGCTGAAAGGAATCATCTCATACTGTATGGGAGGAGGCAATGGTAAAGCCCTCCTGTATTCTACCAAAAGACAACCATAGCGCTTTGTGGGCACCAGGAGTTGGAATCGACTTGACAGCACACTTTACTTTAGAGGCTCATATAGGCACTGTTTTATAAGCCATTCTTGTTCCAAAGGATGCTCACCTCTGATGCTGCCTACTGAATGTTTGTCACCCTCTGGGAAGGTCTGAGATAAGCCCTTAGTCACTCTTACAAGGCGGCATCACCCGAAGTTGGTAAATGAGTGACTAGCTAGGATGGGCCTCTGGCTGGGAGAAACAGCAGCAGCAGAAGTGGGCAGAGAGGACTCTACTCCTACAAATACTGATCTCCTATCTGAGGGCTTGCGACAGCTTCATGATCAGTGCTACTGTTCAATGGGATGAGATGGGCCTCAGTTGAGGCTGACACAGTTGAGGCTCTTCTCCCTCTGACCTTTTTCAGTGCCTCGCAGGGTTTTGATACCCAGCGTGGTGATGGGACAAGCGATGGGGTAGGACCACAGCTCAGTGGCAAAGCATCTGCTTTACATGCAGAAATCCCCAGGTTTAATCTCTGGCATCTTCAGGTGAGGATGGGAAAGATTCCTGCCCGGAACTTTGGAGAGCTGCTGGCAGCCAGTGTAGACAACATTGAGCTCAGATGGACCTATGGTCTGACTCGGTATAAGGCAGTTTCCTGAGAAAATTTAGAAAGCTACAAATCCTGTCAGCAGTCCTGAGATGGCAGTACTCCAGTCAAGGAGTCACTATTAGTATCATTCCCACATTACAGAGAAGGGGCTGAAGCTAAGGGCTACTGGCTCATACTACTGACCGCACTGTACTTAACAGAATTTGTAGGTGGCAGTCAACCTAATTCTGACAGGGACTCCACAGACTCTCCTGATGACACAACATTCCCATTACACTGCACTATATTGCAGCTTTATAAAGGGCAACAATTATTCTTGCTTAGTTATGACTAATATTGCTCCTTTAACATGCATGCTCATAATGGTTCCTATTTTATGGCTGAGGTTTCCCTCTCCTGAAGCTTTGGAAAGCAACCCTACCAAAGTGGGGCTGGAATGAGATAAGGCAGCAGGTAGATAGGAAAGCTGGCAGACTGGGAGAGGAGTAGGCAGGGAAGGAGGGAGGGAAAAGTACAGCCAGGCTGATGTGCAGAGAGGATCTGTAACAAGGTTAGTCAGCTGCTCAAACCAGATTAGAATCTGGCTGCTGCCCAGGCAAAGGCTCAGTCCTGACCCAGAAGTATTTATAGCTTAGCGAGGTCAGTGGGTTTCCTGGTGAGTTAATGCAGCCATGCTTGGCTCTGAAGGGACAATATTACTACTACTCCTTCCCCCACTCCATGGCTTCAGACTAGGCATATCAAGGTACAGATCAGAAGGCTTCTGTTTTGCATCCTGGATGATCCCAACGTACCAGTGCAGATGATCTTTTGGGTGCAAGCGATATGTTGTGGTTAAGAAAGGTACAGGGTAGTGAGCCCAGAAGTCTAAAGGTTTTTACACACTAAGAAAGTTTGCATCTGTTTATTTAAAAATGATCTGAGAGCAAGCCTAGCAGGGTGCTGAAGTTGCAGGTGGGAGAACTATTCTTCATCAGAACACAAACTTACAGACCTACCCATCTCTCTATGTCCCTAACAATGGAATCGCCTGTTGGGAAGTCTCTCTGGTAAGAGAAACCCGTTTTCATTATAGCAGAGTGCACAGAGGCACAACACAGCCGAATTTAGTAGGCATGCGTGTATGCTGAGAGTAAAGTAACTTGGAGCCAGTTCATAGTTTCAATCAATATATATGGCATTTATTAGATAATTCCATTCTGGATAGGAAAGTGAGGAGTTAGGATCTCTAATCTAGCTAGCTAGCTTGATGCAGATGGATTCTGCATCTCTGCACACATGGTGCAGGGAGAGGGGGTTTGCATGTTGCATGGGAGAAGGAACAGGAAGAGAAGAGAGAGAGGAAGGAAGCGGCTGGAAGGAAGGAAGTCCCTAAGATTAGCAATCTACATATCAAAGGGATAGTGTCAGAGAAGTAGAGAAGGGATGACCAATGTCTTGACTCCTCTAGCCCTCTGACTCACTAGTCTGTCCTCCTATGTCATTGAGACAAGAGACAGCACATAGTCCTTCACTTCCAACATCACCCACTACTAGGGAGCTCCCAACCCCCGGAGGAGTATCCCCTGTGCTAGAGGATATGGGTGCATCAGCCAAGGAAGGCATCCCTTCTAAGAGAGCATTCCCCTCTTCCTCAGACTGATGTCCTTTTCCCCGGAGATCTGCCATTCTCTATGGCAGTAGAGGAGCTTTCAACCTGGGAGTGGGATGCCTTTATCACGTCCCTGAGGGCCTCATCCACATACCTCTCTGCCTCCCTGACCTTCTTCAGGTCAGTCACCTTGGCTTCGAGGGAACAAACAGCTCATACTCATGACTTCTGCTCCTCAGGCAGATAATCATACATGCAACACTCCATGCAATACATTGGGAAGCACCCACTCCCCTGCTGGCCTTCTACTTTCTTAACTGGTTTTGTTGGCTGTTTAGAATACATAGAGCTTGTTTACTCGAAAGCTAGGTCTTTGCTGAAGTTGTCAGCTAAGTAAAGGTTTTAAGCACTGACCTCCAATAAAATTACAAAAGTGGGGTAGTACTTACCTTCTCCTCATGCTGGGTGTCTCCTTTGTGACAAAGGGTGTTACAAAGAAAGCTTATACGAGGAGCACCCCTTCATATTTGAAACTGTAGTTCCCACTGTTTGTACCATGGATCCCATGGGATTGTGAGATCTCTTTTTTGTTTCGCCTGTAGCTAACTCAAAGGACATGTCACTTTAGCAGGTAGCTTGGGAGAAAGAACTCTCAGGTCAAGTTCAAAAGCACAGGACTGCAGGAGGACCTCTGTGGGCTGTCACCCACTGATTGCTTGAAGATGAAGTAGGCGTGATTTAATCAAGAGCTATTCTTTTAAAGAATCAGCCAAGTATGTTTGGACAGTGGATAAGGTCAAGATAGCACCTTCTCAGGAAGGAGCAATAAGAGTTCAAAGTTCTTTATTTGCGACCCAAGGTCAGCATAAAGCAATAAGAAAATAATAGCTCATTTCCTCTGCTAATGAGCATGTTAATGGCTGACTCAGGGAGATGGGAAGCTAACATGTTTACATTATAGCCACCCCCAGACAGTCTGAAAAGACACTAGAGATAATCTTTGATGCGACCATTTTGCTGCTTCCCACACAAGTCTAAGAACATAAGAACAGCCCTGCTGGTTCAGGCCCAAGGCCCATCTAGTCCACCATCCTGTTTCGCACAGTGGCCCACCAGATGCCGCCGGAAGCCTCAGGTAGGAGTTGAGGGCATGCCCTCCCTCCTGCTGTCATTCCCCTGCAACTGGTATTCAGAGGCATCTTGCCTTTGAGGCTGGAGGTGGCCCACAGTCCTCCGACTAGTAGCCGTTGACAGACCTCTTCTCCATGAAACCCTTCTTAAAGCCATACAGGTTGTTGACTGTCACCACATCTTGTGGCAGAGAATTCCACAAGTAGATTATGCATTGTGTGAAAAAGTATTTCTGGTTGTTGGTCCTAGATTTCCCGGCAATCAATTTCATGGGAAGACCCCCGATTCTAGTGTTATGTGAGAAGGAGAAGAAATTATCTCTATCTACTTTCTCCACACCATGCATGATTTTATAGACCTCTACGATGTCTCCCTGCAGTCGTCTTTTTTCTAAACTAAAAAGCCCCAGGTGTTGTAGCCTTGCCTCATAAGAAAGGTGCCCTAGGCCCCTGATCATCTTGGTTGCCCTCTTCTGCACCTTTTCCAGTTCTACAATGTCCTTTTTAAGATGTGGTGACCAGAATTGTATGCAGTACTCCAAGTGTGGTCGCACCATAGTTTTGTATAAGGGCATTATAATATTAGCAGTTTTATTTTCAATCCCCTTCCTAATGATCTCTAGCATGGAATTGGCCTTTTTCACAGCTGCTGCACATTGAGTCGAAACTTTCAACAAGCTGTCCACCACGACTCCAAGATCCCTCTCCTAGTCAGTCACTGACAGCTCAGCTCCCATCAGCGTATACTTGAAGTTGGGGTTTTTCGTCCCAGTGCGCATCACTTTACACTTGCCAACATTAAACAGCATTTGCCACCTTGTCACTCACTTCCCCAGTTTGGAGAGATCCCTTTGGAGCGCCTCACAATCTGTTTTGGATCTTACTACCCGAAAGAGTTTGGTATCATCTGCAAATTTGGTCACCTCGCTGCTTACCACTACTTCTAGATCACTGATGAATAAATTTAAAAATACCGGACCCAGTACAGATCCCTGGGGGAACCCACTTCTTACTTCTCTCCATTGTGAAAACTCTCCATTTATACCTACCCTCTGCTTCCTGTCTTTCAACCAGTTAGCAATCCACACATGTACTTGTCCCCTTATCCCATGACTGCTAAGTTTCCTCAGGAGTCTTTGATGAGGAACTTTGTCAAAAGCTTTTTGGAAGTCCAGGTATACTATGTTAACTGGATGACCTTGATCCACACACTTGTTGACACTCTCAAAGAACTCCAAAAGGTTGGCGAGGCAAGATTTACCTTTGCGGAACCCATGCTGGTTCACTCCCAGCAGGGCCTGCTCTTCTATGTGCTTTACAATTTTATCCTTCAGGATGCTTTCTATCAATTTGCCTGGAACAGACATTAAGCTAACCGGCCTGTAAGTCTTTCAGACCTTTCCTAGCCTTTGTCCAAGAAGAGGTCCATTCCTGTAGGATGATGTGGAAATCTACTCTTCTATCTGGAGGCAGCACCTGGAACACCTGGAGGTGGTATTCCAACATATCCAGGAAGCTGGACTCACAATTAAGGCCAAAAAGTGTCAGATTGGCCTATTTGGGGCATCGGGTGGGCAAGGGTACCATCTCATCCCTGGAGGCCAAGGTGCAAGCTAACCAGTAGTGGCCAGTCCCAAAAAAGAAAGGGCAGGTGCAATCTTTCCTGGGGTTGGCAGGTTATTATCAAAAATTTGTCCCAAATTACAGCAGCTTCGGCTCCCTACCCTCTGATCTGACCAAGAAAATCAAACCCAATATGGTGCTGGTGGTCTAGGGAGTGTCAAACTGCTTTTGAGGAGCTAAAGCAGTTTGTGAGAGGAGAGCTGGTCTTGTGGTAGCAAGCATGACTTGTCCCCATAGCTAAGCAGGGTCTGCCCTGGTTGCATATGAATGGGGGACTAGTTGTGTGAGCACTGCAAGATATTCCCCTCAGGGGATGAAGCTGCTCTGGGAAGAGCAGAAGGTTTCAAGTTCCCGCCCTGGCTTCTCCAAGATAGGGCTGAGAGAGATTCCTTCTGAGAAGGGCACAGGGGCAGTGATAATACAATAGGGCCCATTGAGGAGAGGAGAGGGCAGCCCATTGATCTGTATCAGAAAGAGTGCTATGTCATTGTCTATGCCCTGGAGAAGTTACATCACTATCTGTGGGGGTGTAGATTTGAACTCCGAACAGATCGTGCTGCTCTTAAGTGGCTGCAGGAGGCGCAACAAAAAAAGAAGACATTTGTTCGCTGGAGTCTTGCCCTCCAGGAGTATGACTGGAGCATATTCAGTCATATGGAGCATATTCAGGGTAAGACCAACACTGGTCTTGGAGCATATTCAGGGGAAGACCAACATTGTGTTGGATGCCTTGTCACGGGGACCCTTTGAGGACCCCACCGGAACTTAAGGGACCTCAGGGAGGGTGGATACCACCGAGGGAGGGTGTGTCCAAGTGTTATTTGAAAAGTTATTGTTTACAGCTGATATATGTAAATAGTTGAGTTTGTACGTTAAGGTTTGTGTTACCATCCCTTTGAGATAGGAGGTCCCACCCTGTTTCCACCTCCTAGTCTCATTTTAAAGAAGCTTGCAGCCAGCCAGCACTGATAGAGTTAACTGGGAAAAAGCAGTTGACCTTGATCGACAGACTGGAGACCCTAGGTCATGACCCAATCAGTTAACCAGGTGGGTGAGACTAGAGGGCTTCAAAGGGGCTTCTGGGAAGAAGAAAGGTTTGCCCAGATGAGAGAAGAGTAATGGAATCTTGCCAGATTCTTGCAGGGTGTGTTCTGCAAATCACTGAGGGCCAGAGATTTCAGGAATTGGTCTCACCTAGGTCCTGCTGAGGTCAAGGGAAGAAAGTCAAGGTTGATGGCTAGGGATGTGTGAACTGATTCGGGAGTTCGATGATTCTAGGTCAAACCAACCCCCCGCCCGATTCCGTCTTGACCGGGACCGAACCCCCCGACCAGTTTGTGATTTTTTAAATAAAAACATTTTTTTAACCTTTTTCCCCTCTGGGGGAGTTATTTGGGGTGGCAGGATGTGTGTGTGTGTGTGTCTGTGGAGGTTTCCCCTCCCCCCACCGACCTTCAAAATGCCTCCCTCCAGCCTCCGTATATTTGCGCGGTGGCCATTTTGGCAGCCGCTGCTCATGCGCAAATTGCCTCTGTGAGGCCTGGCATAGGCCAGGGCCTTGCAGAGGCCATTTGTGCATGCACTGTGGCCTCCCCCCCCTTTAAAAGTGACCTATTGGCCCTGTGCATATTTAAGCCCTAACAAGGCAAAGCACTTTCAGCCACTGGTCTACCTTTTAGAGGAATACTAGGATAAACTAGAAGAAGAACTGTACTTTGAACACCTGAAACGCACTATATAAGGATAAGGGTGATTATTACATAAGAACATAAGAACAGCCCTGCTGGATCAGGCCCAAAGCCCATCTAGTCCAGCATTCTGTTTCGCACAGTGGCCCACCATTAGTTTTATACTTTCACTCAGCTTGCATCTGGAAGTCTTGGCAGTTTAACTTGTAATAACACATCTTATATTTAGCAGGGGGAGAGCAATTGACCCTATCCAACTCCAGCACAGCATCCCTCCAGTGGCTGTTGCTGGTATCTGCCTTTTTTCTTTCTTTTTAGATTGTGAGCCCTTTGAGGACAGGGGACCATCTTATTTATATATTATTTATTTTTCTACGTAAACCACTTTGAGAACTTTGGTTGAAGAGTGGTATATAAATAAATATTTGTAGTAGTAACAAACTCCTGGCTGCTTTGTTTTTTCTTTTTAAAATAAAAACAATTCAACTGCATTTCACTGCTCAGTAGAACTCCAGGAAGTTAGCCTGATGTAGAGTTTAGTGGCTATGCAGAGCTTTCTGGAACATGTAAATAGAAACAAACACGGGTGGGTGAGGTCATTCCTGACACAGAAATGTCCACAGTGAAATTGTTCTCTTGAGTTCACATCAATGGCTGACTACCGTGGAGTGTTTACCATGCGGTGGCTGGCTGCTTATGTACTCACTGAAGGATGGACGCGGACACATGGAGACCTGGCTATTTGTAGTGCTCAGTCATGCAGAGAGGCAACGTTTACTGCCCTGGCAACCAGTTGGAAAGGTGACAGTAGAGAGCGCTACAGGGAGTGCAGTCAAATTCAGCTCACCAGGTGACTCACCAGCTCATCTCAACACGTAGCCAGACACTTTTGATGACCTATTCCCTATGTAGTTGCATAAGACTTGTAAGGCTACAAGCAACCATCACATCCTAAACTGTCCTCTGTCCACCCCACTAAGGGCTTGCCTGGATCATTCTCTTGTTTTCTTCACTTGCTTTTCATTGTAGTTCTCATTGTCTAGCCTCTCGTGTGCACTGAAACATGCAGGAGTACCCCTCAAGAGACTCAATAGGCCTCCCTAAAGTTCTTTCTGCTCTCCCTTCCCTGCTGACCCTCAGCTGAGTGTGTGCACATGGCAACATGCATGGCCATCACCTGCCATGAGTGCCTCCCATATGTATAGTCACCTGGTTCTGCATACCATAAATGCAGGTTACCTGTGATCAAGACTTGTTACCTTTATGCACAACCCTGATGAGAAGCAGAATGGTTGGCTCTACATAAGGGAGGCATGCATGGGCTTTCCATAGTGGTAGGTATAATAGCCACACCCGTTGTCATGTGTTCATTGAAAGTTAGGTTGCCCTGGTATTTCAATAGGACAGGAGAAGAAAGACAGTAAGCAGAGCAATCATAGTGTATTGTACTGGAGCCAAGGTGAGCACATGTTACTACTCACTGTAGAGTAGTAAAACATGTTAGATTTTGTATTTTTTAAATAGCAGATTTTATATTTTATTTCATAAGGCATGATTTGACCACACTATAATTGGCTATAATTGACCTCTTGCTAAAGAAAAACCAGTGTGGTGTAGTGGTAAAAGCACTGATTTAAGACTGAGAAGATCTGGGTTCAAATCCTGTTCAGACATGAAGCTCACTATCTCTCAGCACAACCTACTTCACGGGGTTGTTATGAAGACAAGGGTGGGGCGGGGATGAAACTATTCGTAGCTCCTTGGAGGAGGGTAGGAGAAAAATGAGAGAAGCAAATGTCATTTGGCATACTTCTTATGCCTCTCTTTTCGGGGCAAATCTCTACATCTTGTGCTATCCAAAGGTGGCTCAGTGAAGTGATATCTCAAACCAAGAAAGGCATGCCTTAATCAAACTGATACCAGAGTGACAAGAGAGGGTGCTGTTTTCCTGCAGTTTCCAGGAAAGGGGACAACCTAGTCTGTGTTGTAAGTGCTTTAGTGTACTGCTCCTTCCTCCTCCTCCTCTTTTATTAAATGAATAGTATGTTTTATGTGAAACACAGTTGCTGCAGGCAAGAATTGGCATGAGCTTACAAAAAGCACTCCATCCGCACTGACTAAAGATGTAAGCAGTTCTTAAAACATTATAAATTGTTCAGGCCTCTGGGGAGGATATAAATACACTTGAGAAGGTTCGGCTCAAGCTCTCCCACTCCTCGTCATCCCCAGTCAGAAAAAGAAAACATAGATGGATGAATAGCTTAATCTTGATCTCAGACATGCACGTATGCCCACAAACGTACACACCCTGCTGACTTCAAGCATGGGCATTTTTTTTTAGTCAAAAAGGACATTATCTTCTCCCTTGCAAAGGAACATTGGTCAACATCCAGACTAAGCCTGCACTGATGCACCAAGGTTTTCTGTTGTGCAAGGGGGGGTGGAGCATCCACACTCCCCCTCCCCTCTGCAGTCACTTTCGTCTTCCACAGGTGTGGGATCACCGAAAATCATGCTTTCCTCATGCAATGGAGAATCCTGCTGAAGTAATATAGGTTGGCTTGGATGTTGCCCATTGTTCTTAAGGGGCGAATTCAGTGACCACTTAGAATGAAGTAGCCTAGCCTTATTGATTCAGATTACTCAATTTCTCTGCCAAAATGACACAACCACAAATGAAATGGGAAGGCTGAGCAGACTCTTTTTATATAGAAAGTTGCAGGCTCAGTCTTAGGAACATCCAGTAAAATGTTCAGGCAGAAAGGCTCAAAAAAGCCTCTGTCTCGGGAGAGCCACTGGGTGAGATTCACCAGTAGTCCAACTCAGCATAAGGTGACCTCATATGTTTACATCATATGAGATCACCGTAGGCCTTTGATATGAATCACCTTATGATATCAAGTTATATCCTTGACTTGTACCCCTGCAAAGACCCTAATGGAAACAATCCTATACAACCAATATTATACCCTGGGTCATATTAACAACAATGCTGTTTTTGTTACAGGTAGTATAGTAGCCAAGCCATGATAAGAGCTTGAATTATTGTGCACTTTGTGATAAATGCACAAAACTTGATAAATGCCAAAGGTACTCTACAAAGCTCAAATTAGGAGAGATTCCTAATATTCTAGGAATTAAATCTCACAGTGGGTCTCTTACTCCCAAGTAAATGTACTTGTATTTACCTGGGAGGATCTCAGGATGGGAGCAATGGGAGCAAGTCCCAGTGAATTCAATGAGAGTTACTTCTGAGAATATCAAGAATGCCTCCTGATCTTGAGCTACATATTTGCATATCTGTGCTTCCATCACAAAGTGCATGCACACAGAAACACACAAATTTTCTTTTGCTTTTTGCTAAGCTGCTTGTGCTAAGAGCATGGGGTCCTAGCCAGACTGGGAAGCCTGCTAGGAGTGCTTCAGTGTCTCTCCCCTGTTGCTTGAGTTGGCTCCTTACAGCATTGCAAAGCCTCTGGAATACTTGTTTTGCAATGGTCTGATGGTCCATCTAGTGGCCAAATGGAAATAATACTTCAGATTAAAATGTCTGTTTATCTAGCCTCCCTGCACAGATTGGAACTTCTGGGGGCCAAATTAGATGAGCACTAGGGGAGAGATTAACTCTTCACAGTTTTTCCTATGAATTCCCCCTCTCTTTGCCCAGTGTGAGGAAGCATACAGGCATATTTTGGCAAATAGCTTTGTGGTGGAATTTCATTGGGAAAGCAGAATGGGGAAGGGTTGAACCTCCACTCATTCAGCACTGGAACTCCAATCTAAATAGGACCTTTCTCCACCCTCCAGTGGCTGCTATTCACCCTTAAGAAAATGTGGGAGGTCCTATTTATGGATCCCCATTGCCATGTCTAGTTTGGCCCCAAGTCCTTCCATAGAACCAGCCAACTCAGGTTTGTGTGACCCAGGATATGCTCGACAGGATCAGACTATTATGTTAAATAGAGCACAGCCCCAGTTGGACCAAGGACCCTGCTTGTAATGGGCCTTTGGGTGACCATGCAGCTTCATCTTGTTGGTCTTCTTTGATTTTATGCAGGCACATCACCGCTATGAAGCAGGGGTGTAGCAAGGTTGGAGTGGGCCCAGAGACAAGTTCTGGTAGCTCCAGGTGTTAACACTCACATCAGTTTCGGCGGATGAATTGAACTAAAGGAAGCTTGGGCGGGTGGGCGGCTGGGGGAGTCAGTCATGTGACTTGCCTCTGGGCCCCACCCCAAGGCAGTGGGCCCCCAGACAACTGTCTCCCCTTGCCCTATTATAGTTACACCCCTGCTATGAAGAGAGTTGTTGACACATCCAGACAAAATTATTCCAGAGAAGTCCTCTAATACTTCACATGAAAGTGTCAGTGTATGCCATGCAACACACAAGAGTCAAAATGCCTCAGAGGTTGTGGTACCATTTCTTTCAGTTAAATGCACAAAAAAGGTCCTATGCAATCTGACCCGAGAGCAGAGGCGCACCCAGGTTATTTTGGAGCCTAGAGCTAAAGGCCTTTGAAGGCTACCCAAGCTAAGCATCATCTCCCTACACACACCACCACATATGCAGTATTTGTAACACGTGGTCTTGAGGACACAAACGGAACTCACAAGAATGTAAAACAGGCATGTTTATGCAAATATGTATTAGCAGAAACATTTCAACACACCACTTACCATATTCCCATCCCACATGTTTCTTTCCCCACTCCGCTCTCTGTCTCTAAGGAGGATTTGGGGGGACCCAGGGGGTGTGGCGACCCTAGACTTACTCCTCCGCCCCCTGCACAACTCGATCCTGTGCCTGTTTACTTATTCACGCCTGCGCGGCTCAAACGCCAGCACTTCACTTTTTAAAAAAATGAAGCGCTGGGGGACCGTCACTCTGGGTAGGCTGTGCTGCTCACACTCTCTCTTCTTGCTCCCTATTGGGCTTAAGAGGTTCCTGTTTGGGGGCGGAGCCTTCAGGTGGGAGGAGAGAAGGGATGCCTCCGAGTTGACCAGGAACCCAGGAGAGCAGGGCGCAGTGACCGCTTATCTACTTTGCTTGGGGGAGGCATGGCGAGAGTAGGCGGATCAATGGGTTTGCGCTGGTGCCTGGGAGCCCGCAGGCATGCTTCCGGGATGGACGGCTGCAGGTGCGACCTCGGAAACTGCCGGTTTGCTGCTTTGTGTTGTTCTGCTTTCTTCCCCCAGTCCTCGTTCGCTTGCCTGGCGAAAGAGCCGCCTTCTCTCTTCCAGCCTGGCTGTCTTGTGGATGGAGTTTTGCTTGTTCTTTTCAGACGGGAGCGGGAAGGTCCTTAGCCCCTTGGATATTCTCAGTGCACGCCCCATGAACCCACCACACAGCGCTGGACTTGTTCGTTCCCCGGAACTAGCATTTTTATTTAGAAGTACGTCTCACTGAGTTCCATGGGAGTTACTATGCACTAAGTGGGCATAGGAGAATCGCATCCTTTATTCCTGCTCCTTATGTAGCACAAAGCTTATTGCTCTCTCCCCTTGATTAAATCCTTGGTCTCCTGTGTGAGTCAAATGTGCCCAGCCTCCAAATGGAGAGGTCTAGTTTTTTTCCTAGCCTTGCTGCTCTGGCTTGCCCTTCCTCTGGAGTTTCCTGGCCTCTCTATGGTCTGTCATCTCCCTGCCTTCCTGTTTTAGAATAACCAGATGCAAAAGAGGATAATGGAGTTGTTTGTTCCTTTAGAAGGTTTTCAGAAATGCAATTTCAGTAGTTGCACCTTAAATCCACTTTTCTTCTACACAAGCTCTAAGAAGTACAAAGTCTGTCTTCCTTTCTACTCTCACCTATTCTCAAACTTGCCTTCTGAATTCATCATATCCCACATATTCTTTCCCCAAGATTCTTGACGCCTCTGTAATTCTAGCCACCACCACCTACAGCTATATCCATGGTCCCCAAAGTAAATGCTCAGTTCTCTGTGTTGCCTCAGCCTCCCTCATTTCGGCTTTGACCCTGTATTTCACCTTCCCTTCTATATGCCTTGTACTTTCCCAGACTGGTTTCAGTTCTCTCTCTCTCATTCTACTTCTCTCCATTCCCAATCAATTTATCCTCCTCAATGCTCTAGTTAGCTAACTCCTAGCTACTTCCCTCTTTCTTCTTTGCTGCCACACCTCTTCACTTCCTCTTAAATAATATGCCCATCAGATCAGGAAAAGAGTAATGAACAATGGACTAGGGATGTGCATGAAACAGGCTTTGCATTTTGTTTCAAGCTCGAAATGAAATACAAAATGCTTGAAATGTTTTGCCAAAACAGTGGCCAAACTGGCTGTTTTGACTAAACAAATTCAGAACATTTTGAGTGTTTTGGCCATGGGGGACTTGAAACATCCCATTGTTCCCCATGGGTAGTTCCTAGGGACACCAAAGTGGGTTGGGTGATAGGGCATGATGGGTGCTACCTACCATCCAACCCACAAAACAAATGGGCAAGCGGGCGATTTTAAACAAAATTTTAACCTCCCCCCCGCAAACCCCCATAGGAACCTATGACACTTCTCTGCAAAGGTCCAATGTATGCAAGATAAAATGTGTATGGTCACTGTCCTTGTATAGATATGAGCTAAGTACAAAGATGTCATTGACATCTTGCATGTCATGGCCTTATTGCCCATCGTTCATAATACAACAAAAGGAGGAAGTGCTCTTAAGAGCTGGATTCTGATGGCAAAAGACTGTGTGTGTGTGGGGGGGGGTGTGGGGGGGAAGAGAGTCTGCAGTGTGCTGTGTCCTGACAACTTGGAGGACTACATATTGTTTTAATTAAAAGTAAAACTGTCTGACAGAGGGTAGGGATGCAACACACTACACACGCCAAGAAAGAGTCAAAGGAAGATGTGCAAGATTTTCACACCAAGAGGGGTGAGCAGAGGGTGGTATTTCCACTAAATAAGGAACTATTCCACTAGCTATGCTTAAAGGGAGCAGAAGTTAACATTTTTAGTGCTATTTTTGAACCAAATGCTCTTGCCATGGTATTCCCAAAGACGAATCAGATCTTTTGCTGGTAAAGCAGAACTTTTGCTGGTACAAAACCTTGCATACATTTTGAATCTCATCCTAAATGAATGATTAAGACTGAGGTTCCCTTCCTCTCCCACCAGCTCTTGCCGCCACCACCCCGCCCCTCCTGCAATCCTTTCTCTGGTCACATTAACTATGGTGCAGGATTCTGTCTGCAGTGGTAATAACCATGGATGAATTTAAATCAGGCTTAGAAGGCAAAATTGAGTTGCAAAGCCTGGTTAAAGCTAATCCTAGTTAGAACCAGTTCAGGCATCATGCTGCACCATAGTTAATGCTCTGCAGAGAAGGGAGGTGAGAATTCTATTATGGGTAAAAGAGGAAACAGAACTTGTAACCAAGGTTAGGATATAGCTAGCATTACATCTCTGGTGGCTAATGGGGTTCATGCAGTTTAAAAACATACAGGTTTGCAACAGCAGAACAAAAGATACTGAGTTTAAGGACAGGAAAAGTCAGCCAACATGTGGTATTCTGACATTGGTACCTACTGTCATCTTGCAGAAGGAATGCTGTTGGCCAAGAACTGTTGGGTCTCATCTCTCTGAGCAGCATGGCCCTCCTGCAGCCTCGAAGGACCTATCGAGCAGCCCTTTGTACTGAGCTGACAAAGCCATTGACTATCAGGGACATCCCATCCGCTCCACTGCAACCGGATGAGGTAAAAGAGTGGCAATGCTTGAGGCATTTGAAGATGACTCTGAAAAGTACTTTCACGTGTTTGGATTAAGAAGCTTGTTCAAGAGGTTGAAGAATCAATTCAGTCACCCTGAATTGTCAGCCTCTCTTTACAAGGAGAACAGCCTTGCTTTCTATTCTAAGTCATTCTCAAGTACTGTATTTTCTGGAAACTTCATGTGTTTTTCCACCACTGCCTAGGAGCCAGTTCCTTCCCTTTGTTCACATCTTCAGTGTGTAATCATATCACGTGCTGAAATTAGTAAGACATCTGTTATCCCAGGATAACTGACTGTATAAGCAAGCTTTCTAAGTACTGGGTACACACTGCGATAGGCTTATAATTTCCCAGCCATCCTCCTGGGAGGCAGTAATCCCTGATAATATATTTGTAATAGAGAGTGCCTTTACTGCAGCCTTGCAGATAGGTCCACAAAATGTACTAGTCCACAGAAATAATTACTAGCTCGTCCATAACTCTTACTCCTTTGTGGTGCAGTGATAACATGAGGGGAGGAGGGTGGTAGGAAAGAGGCAGCTCTCCTCAGGTTTGCAAAGGGTTCCTAGCCTGGCTGGTTCAAAATGGTGAGAACTGATGTGGTGTGGTGTCTAAGAGAGTGAGCTAGGAAGCAGGCCTTTCCTGGTTCAGATCTCACCTCTGCCATGAACATGTTAGGTGGCCTCTCAGTCGCCCCCAGCTGCAGTATGGGGATAATTTACCTTACATGGTTGTAGGAAGGATTACAAGCTAATTCATACACAGTGCTTTGAACACTTGATAGTGTTATACACATTATACAAGGATTATAATGTTGTTCCAGGAAATCAAGCTACAGACTTGATTTAGCACCTTAAAAAGGTAACTTGTGAACTTATGTATTTACTACATTTTTATACCCCCTTTCTGCCTTGACAAAGGCATCTAAAGCAGTTTACAATATTAAAAGAAGATTAATAAAATGTCATCTCAGGCTGTTGGTCTTTTCAGGAGCTGAGCACAAGAACTCCCTGGTCTGGGTACATCCTTTCTTGCTACAAAGAAGACTTCAACCTTTTATTCCAGATCAGTTTCAGACTCAGTTTCTAATAGGTTTCACCCTGCTAACTGGGCAAAGAGGCATCTTTTTAATGTGGCGGCTATCTTAGATTAAGCAGAGGAAAGGAACAACTGTCCATATTTAACTCACATCATAGCATTTTTTTGCAGTAGGTGTCACTGGTGACTAACCTTTTTGCTTTTTGTTTAGATTGGGAACCCTTTTGTGACAGGAACTCATCCCCGCCCCCTCCGCCTGCAAACCACTTTGATAATTTTGTGGTTTTTTTAAAGTGGTGTAAACATATTCATAATAAAAATAACTGTACCTCTAGCTTTGATCCTCACACATTAATGTGTGAATGTGTTACAAATTTGCTTCCTAAGTAGCTCAAGCTACGGTGATGCAGTTGCAGGTAAGAAAGGAAGCAGTCCCTGTACGCAAACATTATCTCCATGTTTGGATCTCTGTGAAAGCATTTATTGCAAAAGCAATTCTGTGGCTGAAAAGCATGAAGAACAAATCCTCCATAGATCATCGTGCTATCTATTGAGCTAAACATCCAGATTGTTGTACATAATTTTAAAAATGGAGTTTGTTTGATAGTTTGTTTCCCTCACAAACACAAAGTAATCTTAAAAATATTTAACTAAGAGTTTATTCAGGATCAACTCCATTTTATCCTTCTCTTCTCTGACTCCACCCCCCCCTACAGGAACCCCATGGGGACAAACTTCTAAACAACAAAACATAAAAGACTAGTATTTTTAAGCCCGTTATGATAACGGGCGCTAGCTTTCTCTCCCGCCTTTAAGTTTTCTTCACCTCTTTCTCCCGTTTTTTTTTTAACCTTTCTGTTTGTCTCTCTCTCTCTGTCTCTTTCTTTCTTTCCTCCCCACCCCCTTGTCTCTGGGTCTCTGGCTGTTATGTTGACCATCTCCACTCCTCATCTCAAACCACCTTCAGTTCTCTGTCATGTTACCAAATGCAAACATTCAGTACAGTACAAATCCAGGAACCTTCAGAAACTGCCGTCCATGGGTGTTTTGTTGCCGGCGCCGTCTCTGCCTTCCAGCGGCTGACACAGCCGCTTCTCTGTGTGTCGTCTGCGGGTGGTCTGGTCCCGCCGCCCCCGATCCAGCCCGCAGCAGTCGGGCGAAGTATAAGCATATTTTGCAAAAAAGAAGAGAGGAGCTCGCGTACAGAGCTCCTCTCTGTGCTAATCCGCTGCCGAAACTGCCACTATGGACGCAATAGGCGTCCTTTAAGCCCAATGCACCAGTTCGGGAAGAGGCTTAGCACAGAGAGGAGCTCTTTTCGCGAGCTCCTCTCTTCTTTTTTTGCAAAATATGCTTTTACTTCGCCTGACTGCCGCGGGCTGGATCGGGTAAGGAGGGCTCGGCCAGCTGGGAGGGCGGGAGGGTGGTTGGCGTCTGCGGCAGCGGCCGCGGAGGCATTCTCCTGGGCCATTTTGGCCCTTAATCATTTGGGAGGGGGAGCGGGGAAGGGCGGGAGAGCGGGCGGCGGCGGCCGAGGCGGGAAGCATTTGGGCAGGGGCAAGGGCAATTTTGGGGCCGGGCTAGGGCTCCATAGCCTTCAAGCTGCCCGTCCTCGGCGCCGCCGCCCGTCCTCGGCGGTGGCTCCGCCACCACCTCGGCCGGCTTCCCCGTTCCCCATCTCCCCGTCCCGGTCTTCGTCTCTTCCGGCCGGGGCGGTGGCTCTGCCGCCGCCTCAGTCAGTCTCCCCCTCCCCCGCATTCCCGGCTGCTTCAGGGTGGCCGTTTCTGGCTGCCCAAGATGGTCGACGGGTCCTGCTGTTTGTGCCTCCCTTGCTCTGTTCTGGGCTGTGCGCATGCCCAGAACAGTCAGGCACAAACGCACACTTGGTGTCCGTCCACGGACGGACACCAAGCATTTTATTAGAGAGGATATTGGATAGAATACAACAGAGTTGTTTGTTTATTTATTTATTTACACAGTCAGACAGGTGTTATTGACTGGTTTGTTTGATCCAGACATCGAGTCCTTCCCAAGGACCTAGGATGGCTGAATTTTATTTTCAATGTTGTTGCTGTTATAGATATCGTCACAGAATACAGGCTGTTCCCAGTAAAGTTGCTTTTTGTATTTGCCTGATGGTGATTTCTGTGGTCCCTATGGTGTTGAGGTGCTTATTATTATTATTTTACACAGTCAGACAGGTGTTATTGACTGGTTTGTTTTATCCAGACATCGAGTCCTTCCGAAGGACCTGGGATGCCAGAATTTTATTGTCAACGTTGTTTCTGTTGTTATTATTATTATTACATTTATATCCTGCTCTTCCTCCAAGGAGCCCAGAGTGGTGTACTACGTACTTAAGTTTCTCCTCACAACAACCCTGTCAAGTAGGTTACGCTGAGAGAGAAGTGAGTGGCCCAGAGTCACCCAGCTAGTATCATGGCTGAATGGGGATTTGAACTCGGGTCTCCACGGTCCTAGTCCAGCACTCTAACCACTACACCATTAATGCCAAAATCATGTGTTTATTGTCAATATATTGTAACATATTCTGCTATGATTTTTTGACCATTTTTAGCATGCTGTAAGGCTAGTATGTCTGAGGACAGTGATGCATAGAGGGAAAGGTAATCCTTGCTTATGACCGTGCAGTGTAAAGGAGGAATTTCATGGGGGAGCAGATCTCTCATAGACCTTGTGGGTTTTTTGTGGATTGAATCATGAGGGCCTGTTTGTCATCCAGTGGTCAGTGTAGTCATAAGAAACATGGGTTCAAATCCCTTTTCAGATGATAGGATATCTTAGTTCTCCCACCTGTAAAACTGGAATAACTTTGTGCAAGTAGGAAGTGATATTTCTGGTATGAAGCTTAGTGAAAGGGTCAGTTTCTAAGTCTTGATGAGATGAATAGAATTACTAGATAGGTCAGCAGGAGATGTTTTCCTAGGCTATTGTTGCTGAAGCCTGATGCTCATCTTATCCTGAAAATATGGGAGCCATTGCTGTGCTACTCCTCCCCACCCGACTAGGGTAACATGAGAAGCCCTGCACACAGGGAGGACTCATGCTGCAGACCACCCTATACCAAGCTTTACCCAACTTCCTATGGGTTGATGCTGATGTGGGGAGGAGCTACAATCTGGCTCCTCCCCATGAGGTTCAGGGCCTTTCATGTTATACAATGAAAGAGCATTAATGCAGTGCCTCCCACACTGCTGGAGTAATGTGAGCACAGGACCTCAGTTACTTATAGCTCTGCGATTGTAAGCTCTTGGTCCGTAGCAGTGATTAAGAACCAACTCTGTGGCACGATAACTCATCAGTATCCATTTGAACTATGAACAGTTGAAACAGCATTAGGGTTGTTTATTACTACTGTAATATCAGCCCTATGAAAATATAATGTTTAACATTTGAAAAATCCATCTAGCATGAGGTGGATGAATAACTATTGCTGTTTGTATATATCTGAGTGATTGAGAGAGCTGAAAAAAGTGGGGAACAACAAGTGCAGTTTTTAGCAACATTCTATAAAATTTCTACTTAAATTTGCTACTATCCATTTCTTATAAATTATCTATTTTCAGGCTCATCAACTATCAACAAAACAATTGCCTATTAGAATTGCTGAGGATAATATGTGAAAGAATGAAAGAGTAAACACAGGAGGGTAGGTTTAGATTAGACATTGTGTGTAAGAAATATCCGAACATCAAAGAAAGTTCTCTAACTGGATCAGAGTTTTGGACTGCTGCTACATGAGGTTGCCAACTGACCAGAAAACCCCCAGTCTGTTCTGCTCTTGTATCTTTAATAGCAGTTTGATCTGCAGAAATCAGCAAGTGAAGCTTCTCAGGGCATGGTGGTAAGCATTAAGACCTCCTGATATCTGCAGATCGCGCTGCTGTTAGAGTTAAGGGAGCACATACAATCAGCTGGCAAAGTATGTAATGGAATACAGTATTAGCTTCCTATAAAATGGTAGAAACAAACATGTCACTGAGGGTGCAGTCTTATGTACCTTTTCTTGGAAGTAAGCCCCAAGCTGGGGAGAGTTATTTTTGAGAAACATGAGATTTGAGATTATTGGGCTGCGTGAAAGCAGCTGACTTTACAACAGTTGCAGTATACTAGATATTAGGCCTGTGCACAGCCAAAAATGTCAGATTCCAACAAGACATGACATGATACTGTTAGGAAGGGCTATGTTGGACCCTCACAACTGCTGTGTTGGGAATTTGATGTGTCTTTTGGACTCACATCCATCCTGCCTCCTCTTTCACCACCACCACCACCACCACCACATTTAATGGATAGGGGCAGGAGTCGGAGCTGCACATTGTTTTTTCTTTACTCTGGAGGGAGCACAAATATGCCTTCCATGGTTTCAATTTAAAATGCACCTTTCCCCCTTTCATTAAACTATGTATTTGAGTGGTATGGGTGCTTCTGGGAAACGGTTCTTTTTCCTAGGCTACAGCCATGACTAGCATTAGAAAAAACTCCATCCAGATGCACTCATGCTACTTGAGGACTTAGTTTAATGAAGGGGGGGGGGGAGATCCTTCTTAAATCTGTTTCTTTGTTATATTTCTATACTGCCCCAAACTTCTGTCTCTGGGCGGTTTACAGCAACATAAAACAAATTAAAACAGAAATTAGAACCTTAAAACAATTTAAAACCACAGGTCTAGTTAAAGACTAAAACCAGCAATACACAACCAATCACAACAGGATACAACACAGACCAAAAGTAAGATCATAAACATATCAAGTTAAAAACACTAAATGAAGCAGCAAATTGTCCTTCCAGACAAGTTAAGAAAGTGGGGGCCTGGTGGACCTCGAGGGGCAGGGAGTTCAAAAATCTAGATGAGACATGTGCTCTCTTTCAACCCTCTCCTGTTTTGATTTTGAAAGTCTTCCCCATATCTAGAATTGTGATTGTCCACATCTTCTTGCAGGTCAGAGTTCGTGTCCGTTGCTGTGGGTTAAATTTTGCTGATATCCTGGCTTGCCATGGTCTTTACCAAGATAAGCATCCCCTTCCATTTACCCCAGGTAAGTAAGATCTTATTAAGCTAGTGCAGTCAGGTCACAATCTTTTTTCTAGGGAACCTCCCTAAGTTAAAAGAAAAACCATGCAAGCCTCCACTTTTGTATTATATGATTAACAGGAAATTAAAGATAAGATGGGCAGAGTATAACACTTGCTGTGATATTCAAACAGGAGGTGAGCAGTATGTTGGAGAAGGGAAAGTCTTAGGCCACTTAGGTCTTGGTATGGTAACTAGGGAGGCAGTGCAGTATAAAAAATAACATTTGTCCACTGACTTTTGTAAAGCACACAGTTTTGGTTCCAGAAGAGGGTGATGTTACTAGTAGTAGTAGTAGTAATAATTTTCCAGCACTCTTCATCAATGACCTCAGTAATTCTTCTAAAAGCTCTATCAAGTAGGCCAGCATATCTTATCCTATAACATATATTGTTGCATGCTGGGGTGAGGAAGCTGAAGAAATAGTGGCTTACTTCTGGCTACTGAGTAAGACTTAAGGCTGAAGCAAGATTTGAACCGGGGACTTTACAACTTATGACTTAGGGCAGAATTATGCATTCCTTGTATGGTGGAAGTAGGGAAAGCACTTTCAGGAAGAACCAATTAGTGGGAAGCTGGGGAGGACCAAAGTATTGCAGCACCTGAGGTGAGGCACCAAATGCTATCTCAACCCATGACCATGGTGGGGGCTGTCCCCATTTAAAACTGACACTTGCCAACTTTGAAAGTGGTGTAGGAGGTGGGAAGGTTGCCAGCAACCTCTTCTTCTCTACTTGTTCTTCTGGCAAGCTTTGCAAGGAGTGTGAGGAGAGGTGTACTTTGCAAAGCTCGCAAGAGTCAGATCTGTCCTGAATTGCGGCTCCGAGGGCAGTGGTGGTGGGGCATCTTGTCACCATGCTGGTGCCTCAATAATATGCCACTAGAGGCAACTGCTTCGCCTCATGAAAGGACCACCCCTGGCTGGAAAGGGTGCTTAACTCTCTTGCTCACTTGCAAATACCCCTCCCCCCTTCAAATGCCTTCAACCCATCTGGCAGTTTTTAATTACTTTCACCTCAGCCAGGCTCTAAAACTGGATGTAAGTTCAGCTGAAGTGTCATTTGCAAAGGCAAAATAACCCTGACAGCGGTTATTTCACACGCAAAGGGGGCATGGCCCAGGCTCCAGAGAGCCCGGGTGAGCTCTCCCCTGGTCTTTTCAGGCAGCATTTGCTGCCTGACAGCGTGTATTTCCCTTTCTCTCCTTCCAGCAAGGGAGAGAAAGGGAAATAAACACTGTCAGATAGCAAATGCTGCCTGAAAAGATCAGGGGAGAGCTTGCTTGGCTTCAGAGCATGCACAGAGAGCTACACCCCCGTGTGCGGGATGTTACTGGAGGGGCCACCACTGGGGCCGGAGACAGGCCACCACTGCTCCTGGTGCTTTAAAAGGTTAAAAAGGGGGGGAACTCTTCCCTCCTCACCCCCCCTCCCCACAGCCAGCTGCCAACACCATTTCCCTTTGTGCCCCCTCGCAGCTACCGCCCCCCACCTGAGAGGCACGGCAAAATTTGAGGAGCAGCAAAAGTTGCCACTCCTCAAATTTTGCCATCATAGGCAGATGCCTCTGCCTTAATCCACCACTGACCACTCTTTCCAGCCTGCTGCTTCTTTCCTGCAGATCCCCGTATGTTTCTGCATCCATTTCACCATTGCGGATGCAAGTCTGAGAATCCAGGTTTGTCGAGGCAACCCTTCAGCACTATATTACAGCAGAGAGTATGAATCTCTGCCTCCTGGTTCACTTGCCAGCTGGTAAAAAGAGGCCCCTGACACCCCTGACTTTGGAGTCTTTGCCTTCCTAAGGTGGCCTGCCCTACTTCTGACAGCCATTGATCTGCTTACTGCTGTTATGTTTGATGGTCTTGAACCCACCTCTCAAGTATCTTATGCAGAGAGACTTGCTTTCCCAGATCTTTGCCCGATACATATTACGGTACTGGGAAATTAGGATATTGAACCTGAGGATTGTACATGAAAAACACTGAGTGCTGCTGGTTGCTCCGCGCAAAAATATTTAAAATGGATAAATTATACACAATGCAAAATCAGCCCAGGGAAGAACTCCTTTTTGCTTTTTAAAATACTCTTTATTGAGCCCACAGTGACATCTTCTGGTCATTTCTCAGCATTGATTTATGTCAAAGGGGTGTGTGTAAGTAAGTGTAATCATTTGGTAGCCTGGAAAATGGAAGAAAGATTATGGAAGAAAGATTATTTTTCTTTGGTTACTCAAAATTAGCATATACATTCAGTCCACTATAGAACTATAGCTGCAGAAGCGGTTGGTCATGTCTGTGCATGTCTGAACACTGAGCATGTTTTTCTCCTTTAGGAATGGAATTTTCAGGGGATGTGCTGGAAATTGGTGCAGCCATCAGCAGCATGAAGAAGGTAAGAGAAGTGCTGGCTTTTGCTGGGATAGGGAGGGAAGAAAATGTGGATTCTTTATTATGCACATGCTCTCTAATCTGCTAATGCAGAAGTCCCAACTTTGGTTCCTCAGATGCTGTTGGACTACAATTCCCATGATGAGGAGTTGTAGTCCAGCAGTATCTGGGCACCCAAGGTTAGGAACCCCTGTGCTAATAGTTCTCATTCATATGATGCCTCTCAATACCAGTTGCAGGGGAGCAAGAGCAGGAGAGAGGGCATGCCCTCACCTCTTGCCTGTGGGCTCCTTAGAGGCATCTGGTGGGCCACTGTGTGAAACAGGATGCTGAACTAGAAAGGGTGTGGGTCTCATCTAGCAGGGCTGTTCTTATGTTCTTCTAAATTGAGAGCAGGAGAATGAACTGTTTAGGTTGCATTCAGGTGACGGCTTTCTTCAGAGCTGATTTTGCACTGTAGTGCAAAACTTAGTGGAGGTGAGAGGTCCTACACAAAAGAGGTATCTGTGGGTCTTGTGCTGAAGTGGTTGCCCCTGGCTTGTGGCATCTGTTCTGATTCTGAAGCCCCTTGTCTGCTGTTTCCGTGAATTTATTTTATTCATATATTCATAAATTAAAAAGTATCTCTGAATAAAATAAACACACTTTATATCTCATTTTATATATTTATGTATATTTAATATTCATGTAGAGAAATGTATCTACTATTGATGAGTGGAGAGTTGGGTACAATGCCTACATAGTTGCTGGTGCCAGATGTGCTGTTCCCAGCTTGGCTGATGAAAAACCTGCACAGAAATGTCACTGTTTCAGGGGAAGGAGGAGCAGACAGCCATTTGTCACATTCTAACGACTATCTGGTGATGACTTTTGGACAGGGGGACCGTGTAATTGGCCTGGCCAACATCAAAGCTATGGCTGAGGAGTACATTGCTGATCAAAAGGTAGGTGTCTTTGGAAAGACAAACCCCAGTCTATAGTTGGGAAACCATGAGCTGTAGAACCAGTAATTCCAAATCCTGCCCCCACCTCATGCACGCATCTCCCCTTCTTTTTTAAAAAAGCAGGAAGCAAGAGGGCACCTTGCTACCTTTCTGGTGCCCCAGTAATCTGTTGCTGCCTCACCTTGCTTCATGGAAGGGCCACTAGTTCTAAACCTGCTTATTTGGAGTTTTGTTCCATTGATTTAAGAGCAACTTGCTCACAGGTAAGCATGTATCAGATTATACCCTTAGCCCAAAGACAGCAATATAAAGAGAACTCGGAATAGAGTACATTGTTCAGACATGCTTTGAGCCCACCTTCACACTGGAACTTTCAGACATACCAGCAAGGCAAATGTTGGCTGATCCACTTCAATCTGTCACTTGCTACCATCCTCTGCCTCTAGCTCTGAAATGCCTTTTTAGCTTTCCTCAGTTGGAAGCAAAGGAGGTGGGAGGAGGGGGCAGCAGTAGTGAGTGACAAGACTGAACGGCTTCAGCCAGCATTTAATTTGCTAACATGTCTGACAGTTTTGGTTTGAAGGTGGGCTCAGATTGTGTCTGAAGACCATCAGCTCTCATGATATCTTGCATCTGTCTCCAGCCTTACAGGCACAAAGTGAAGTTTGAAAAGAAGGCAGCACTGGAGTGCCAAAGAATCAAGAAACCAAACTGCCTGTGATTCTGTTCCCCCAAGGGATACAGAAAGCAACCCCGCTTCTGGAAGCTAAAAAGGAAGTAAAAACATAATGGGATGCTTCCACCCATGCATAAAGGCTTTCGTGGCCATTTACTTCTGGCTATGCAAATACAACTGTGTATTGGGGCTAGATTGGGGTCCCGGGAGGCCACATGGTCAGGCTGGGAGACCATGTTTTCCCATCCACGTTGTCCGCGAGTTCAGTTGCTGGTTCCAGAGTTGGGCAAGCTGGAACTGGATGTGCAGTAGGCGGCAAATGCTGCTCCAGTGATCAGGCAAGAGCAGAAAACCAGACTTCTGGTATTTATACTAGGCCTAGCCAATCGAAAAGCCACAAACTGTCAGCCAACTGCAGAGGCTGACTTCGCTCTTCCCATCTGAACACACACAGTTCTAGGTAGTACACTAAGGTAAATCTCAATTTTAGATGAGGTTCTTGGTTCAAGCCCCAGATCCACTGGCAATCTGGTATCTGTAATGCACATATGACATAACATCTTTACTAACAACATGTATGTCTCTGTGTTTAATTTTGGGAAGGGCAAGTTTTTTGTTTCCAAATTGCCCCAATATAGAATTGTGTCTGGTTACAAATCCGCAAGACTGTTGATGGGGAGCAAAGCCTACCATGTTCTTATTTTCTTGGCACAAACTCACTGAATAAACCTTCGTAGTCTTAGTGAGAAGTAAGCTATGACTTAAACATATACTTAGAAATAAGTGGCACTTCCTGTTTCAAATTCCTGCAGTTCTGAATTCCTGTAATTAAGAATTGTGTAACTGTGGAAACTTCACTGATCTGACGACATTGTTGTTTTCTGAGAGTAGAAGTTGTCATGTTATTTCCACTACACTGTATCTTTTCTCCCCCCGCCCCTGCTTTTGGTGTGTGTGTGTTGTGGGGGTCGGGGCTATCAATTTATCAAACACACATTTCCATCATTTTGCATTCAACATAGTATACAAGAAAACAACATTGACTTACCCTCACTCTCCCAAAGTATCTATCTATCTATATATAATTCTCCTGGGTGTGCCTTGGAATGTGCGTCCCAGCGCCCAGCTGATTGGCTGGGTGGCGGACGGGCCTGATTGGCTGAGGCGCACCCAGGAGGATTGGTCGCCGCGGCAGGCCTGGCTGCAGAGGCCAGAGGCAGTGGTGGGCCCAGCCCAGCCGTGGAGGCAAGGCCCGGATTGGGGGGAAGAAAGGGGGGGCAGAAGTGGTGGTGGGGAGGAGAGGCGGCTGGGGCAGAAGGTGGTGGTGGGGGAAGAGGTAACCACCAGACCCAAAGAGCGCACAGATGCTCTGTGCGGGGTCGGCTAGTTACAACTATTCACTCAATTCATACAACCAATTTATGCCAAATCCAATGCACAAATAACACTTATCAATGCACAAATAACACTTAACAATGCCTCCCACAAAACAGTCATTAAAAAAAGCTGAGAAATAAGAACTGTAATTAGGGTATCTGAGTGTGCCAGTCTTCATGCGAGAGAACCATTAAAATGCAAATAACCCTAAGAATTATTCCAAATTCTCTGGAATACATAATCACTTCCTCTCTTAAAATATTTTTTTCATGTGCCACCAAGATCAACAAATCAGTTATACACTGCTGCACCTCAGTAGATGATTTTATTTTCCAAATTTGACACTTTGTCAATATCAAAGCTAGAAGAAGCTGTGCCTTTTCATATTTGGACAATTTCCATTTGTTTGGAATTTTCTCTAGTATTATAATTTCTGATAGTGATGCGCACGGAACCGCGGAGGTGCAGTTCGACGCTGGTGGGCGTCTCCCTTTAAGGGCAGGAAGGTTTGCACTAATCCATCCCGCCGCTTTCCCCCCGCTGGCGCTCCATTTTAAAAAACAGTTTTCGTGGCGGCAGCGTTCCTCCCTGCTGCCCCTGCCCCCGTTGTTGCCTGGAAATACAGGATATACGAGCTGTACAATGTGCACAGGGTGCGCGGCGGCGGACACATGCACAGCCCGTATGTCCTGTATTTCCAGGCAACAACGGGGGCAGAGCTGGCAGGGAGGAACACTGCTGCCCCGAAAACTTTTTTAAAAAACGGAGTGCCGGAGGGGGAAAAGCAGCAGGAGGGGTAAGTGCAACCCTCCTGCCCTTAAAAGGAGACCCTCCGCTGGTGTCGAACTGTGAACTGTGAACTGTGAACTCTTGAATGGCCTTCAGACCGGTTCGTGCACATCCCTAATTTCTGATGTAAATACCAAGTTAATAATCATAAATGTGTACAGGAGAACCTCAGTATTCATGGGGATTCTGTTCTCTGCAATTACTACGGACACAGAAACTCTGAATACAGCGTCATTGGGGCAATTAGATCATGGGGGTTAGGTTTCTGGAGGCCCAAAAATTGCCAGAAAAAAAGTTTTAAAAGAGCAAAGTAAAGTGCCCTACTGTGCTCTGTGGGCCTCCAGCAATGCCCCCCAGAAGTCAGCAATAGTCCTCTTTCTTTTGGCATTTCCCTACAATTTTTTGCTGGATTTTTCAAGTAAATGAGCCACAAAATGGCTCCGTTTCACAAAATGGCAGCAGGAAATTACCACAGAGGTCATTTCCAGCTGGTTCCGAACTGCAGAACACATAATTAATCTCTTGTGGGATGGGTTTTTAATGCGTATGCCAAGGTCAGGTGTCAAATCACCCAACTGTGAATACGCGAAACCATGGATAGTGGATCCACGTATAGTGATGTCTACCTGTATTATCTTTTCCAAAATATTCTTTCAGAATAAGCATGCAAATCTACATTCCCAAAAGAAGTGAAGCATTCCACCTCCTTAACATTATATCTTCAGCAATTATAACAATCTAATAATCCAAATGAGAAGAAGTGAGCTGGAGTCCTATAAACTCTTAGTAATTTTCTTTGCAGAATTAATCTCATGTGGAAATCTAACTATGCCTTTCTAATATTAGCCAATTCCTCTTCCCAATTTTGTGGTAAGAATTCTACATTCAGTTCTCTCTCCCATTTATCTCTGTCCTTATCGAGTGTTGTTAAAGATTTTATTTTAATAAATGTACAAAGAGCGACACTGACTATACCTGTATTGTATATTGTCCTCCAAAATCTTAATAAAACCAGGAACCTCAGATGTACCCAAAACATCTGATCCAAACCACACATTCACAGTATGTTGAAGATACTGCCAAACAGCACTTGGCAACAAATTGAATTCCGACTAAGGAACTGGAAAGGACTTAAGAGTCAAGAGTCCTTTGATTGAGCATAAAAATAAGTTTTGAGGACCACATTCCCCTTATGATCAACGGTCCTGCAATATTAATATGACAATTACCCTAAGTGTTTACTCGTTATGAGTAAATGGGTCATAATGGAATGGTTTCAGAATATTTGTCTCTGCCATTCTTGCAGCCATAATAGTGCATTGTATCTTACTACAAATAAAGATGCAGATGTGGCGCTTAAGCATTCTTCCTCCCCCTTAACTATGGTGAAATGTTACTTCTGAATAGGGGTTGGTTCAGATAATACCACCACCACCCCCCCAAATGATTGGGAAGGGGACTTGCCGAGATGTACTTGGAGTGTATGTAGAGGAGCTGTTTGGATGAACAGCATCCTACCCACTCTGCCCATGCAATAAAAACACATGCTGGGAGAGCATCAGGATGTCCATGGAGGACACTATGATTAAGGGAATTACCCTGCCTCTCAGTTTACAAAATGACAAATGGGTCTTCTGGGGGCTGAGCTTAGTTTAGCTGTCTAAGCTGGGATCTCACTGTACATCTGGGGTTTCAAGTAGGATTAAGGCAACAAATCAGGTTAATGCTAAGCATGGTTAAGTGTTATGTCTGTACCAGGAATATTTCAAAGGTGAGATCATAGTTGGGAGACTTAAAAGACAGAGGAGAAATTACTGTGTGAACTGTCTGTGCCACAGTGACTCATGAACAGCCCTTGAAGGTGTGGCCACAATGCCGTAGAGTTCCTTATTGTTTGTGTATGGGGTTACAAACATGTATTAACTACCTGTGAATTATGACTGTAATTAAGAACCCTATCTTGATGACATACACAACCTTTTTTCACAGAGGGTTGGTGAGACCTCTGTAAAAGAATAATAACGAAGATGAAAGTCATGATTTTTGTGTTTTTCCTTTTGTGGAGCTGCTCTGGACAATCCCACAGGGACTTTCTTACGAAGATGCTGCAGCGCTGCCTATCTCCTATGGAACAGCCATCTTGGCTCTTAAACACAGAGCCCAGACACAGCCAGGGTGAGTGGAGGCACCCAGATGCTACAGTTGAGCCTTATTATGATTGGCCAACAATATTCTATACTCTGCTGCAATGGACGGCTGCCTTGAGAAATTCCCTGGTGGGAAAAGTATCAAGGTGGAACTGTTTAAGTAAAAATTCAGGATTATTGTTATTTAACAGTGTTTGAGCTGAAATTAATCTTATTTAAATATTATAAATCTGAATCCCCCCCCATCGTTTTACTGAGCATGTCAGAGTTTTAATATTAATTTTGGGGTATTATTACACATTACTACACATATTATTACTACATTATGTAAATCTTGCAGTAAGATGTTGAGCACAACATTTACAAACTGTGTGTGTGTGAAAATGTTTTCACTCTTAACTGATGCATTGACCAGTTTCAGTTGACTCTAAAGTGTACTGATCAGTACTCCTTATGCTGCCTAGGGAACAAGTTGGGGTTGTTTATTTAACACTTTCAGTGTACCTCTCTTATGGTGAGTATTAAGTATAACTCAGCTCTTAATCAGACATTAATAGACTTTGATGGAGGCATATTTTTTCCTGTTGGAATGGGATTGGGAGAAGTGTTGAGAAATATGGGAACTATAGAACCATTGGGGCCAAACAAGATGCTATGTTAACCATATGGCTGTTGCTGAAAATACTGTTAGATGTTGCTGATAGGGGTGGGAAAACTTAACATCTAGCATTATTTTCCTTATGTTGTGATATCAAAGCGTTCTCTTTCCCTGCCCACCACGAGTAGCTGATGATGTAAAAAAGAGCAAGAAGGAAATGTGGAACATTGTGACATCAGTACAGAGTTTAAGCACTATTAGATGGTGTAAATGCATAGCTACCATTTTTGGAGGCAGCAGCTACATCCTTAAGGTGATATTTAGTTTGGCTAATGAGCTATAACTAGGAAGGATTTAAGGGCTAATAATAGTAGGATTAGACTTATATGTATTAATTTACAAGTGGCCCCCCATATCTGCAGGCCCATATCCACAGTCAGGCAATGGAGACACAACCTTGTTATTTGCAGTTGTAAAAATAGTTTAAATTTGCCTGTCTGCGGATCCAAGCCAGAAGACTCCTCCCCACTCAACTTACATAGTCAGCAAGGAGGATCCCTCACTACATCTGTCCAGGGCTTTCGTAGCAGCTGGCTTTCCTGAGAACTTTGCTTAAAAGAGCCATTTTGCGGCTCTTTCCTCCAAACAGAATTTTTCATGGAAAATTGGCGGAATTGGGGGGCATTGGTGGACAGCTGGAGACCTGGAGAGCACAGTACAGCTCTTTCCTTCTTATTTCTGCCTTTAAAAGCCCTTTTTTCACCTCTAGGAACCTACCCGCCCCCTGCCCGATTCCCATTGCCTCAAGGTCTCATTATCCACGGTTTTGTTATCCATAGTTGTAGCCGAGAACTGAATCCCCATGGATAACAAGGGCCACCTATATGTATCTAATGAGATTTTATCAACAATATTGATATGGATTTTTTGTTGGCCGTGGTTGTTGGTTAATTAGACTGTACTGGTGGTGGTGGTTGTGATTGCTGGTCATAGATGGAAATAAACTGCATTCATTAGTTTGGCCATAAGGAGCAAATTTACTCTGAAGCTCCACTATAACAATGGGATACTTCCAAATCAAGATGTTTTGGCTTCTGTTAAAGGAACCTGAGGCATTTTATAAAAATGAGATCTGACTATATAGTTAATCCTTCTAGGTTATTTCTCTGTTGTATTCTCTTGGAGGTAACCCTTGGAAACATTGGTATTTAGATAACCAGAAATGTCATGTGGAGCCTGGTTACACATTACACTTGCCATATGAAAAGTAGCCCCTTGTAAGCCAGGTTCCTACTTCTGAGAATTCTGAAGGCTTCCCCAGAGAGAGGCAGAGAAAGATGGAGGGGATTGTTGATATGGAGTTGAGCCAAATCTGAAATTTTATAAACCCAACACAAACATGATTCAGAAGGGTTTCTTCAATGAATTGGAACAAACTCTAGATTGCTTTGAATCTCAATGGGAACTGAACCCCTGAACTCAAAGTGGCAGTTGGTTCAAAACACATTGCTTAATAATCAAGCACTCAGTTTTCAGTTGTATGGTAAATCTTTTGGGTTTTTTAAAAAATCTTGCTTGAAATGTTCATTTTTTGAAATATTTTAATGAAAAAAATTAACATTTAAAACACATTTCCCCTCAAGTGAAATAGTTACTGTTTTGTTCATTTTTGAGTTACATAGCAAGCAAAACAGTTCTGTATTATTCTGTATGAAATGCATTTAAACTGGTTTAAAGTGTCAGATGTGGTTACCAAACTACTTTTTACAGTTAGTACTTGAACTGGAATTGAACTAGACAGTTAAAAAATACTGAGGGTCCTGAACGAGAACCGATCCCAACATTTTTATGGTTTGACTCCCTGATTGTAGAACCAGCTATTTTTAAAATCTCTGCTTATCTTATCTCTCCTTGGCAGCTAACTGTCCCTATGGGATGAGAAAGAGAGAAGAGGGGGCATTTTGCTAGTAAGGAGATAAGCGCAGAGAAACATTTGATGGAGAAAGGCAATCCCTGACTCCACCTTTCTCTGCCTGTCTTCAGAGAATTCTTCAGAGTTTCTCACCATGAGATGCTGGTTTACACATGGCTGCTTCTTTCATATACATGGGGGGTATGTACCAGACACACTTGCTTTTTTTTGTTAAAACACGCCACCATATTTTGGGTTGTTTTTTTAAAAAAAGGTCTGTGTAGCTCTCTCTGTTCTTTTGCTTCTAGTGATGTGCACGGAACCGCAGAGACATGGTTCGACACCGGTGGGGCTCTCCATTTAAGAGCGGGGGTTTGCACTTACCCCTTCCGCCGGCGCTCCATTTTTCAAAAAAGTTTTCAGAGCGGCAGCATTCCTCCCTGCTGCCCCTGCCCCCGTTGTTGCCCAGAAATACAGGACGTACAGGCTGCACGTGCGTGCGCACGTCGCATGTGCACGTCACGCATGCAATGTGCGCACGCAAGGCTGTACGTCCTGTATTTCCAGGCAGCAGCGGGGGCGGGGGCGGCAGGGAGGAACGCTGCCACCCCCAAAACTTTTTTTTAAAACCGAGTGCCAGTGGGGGGGAAAACTGTGGGAGGAGTAAGTGCAACCCCCCCGCCCTTAAAGGGAGACCCCCCCTCCCCCGCTGGTGTCGAACTGTGAATCGGCACCAGCACTAACTGGTAGGGATGTGCCCGAAACGTTTCGGAGGCCATTATGAAGGCCTCCGAAATGTTTCGGCACAGGGGGCGTTTCGGCGTTATGTTGCCGACGGGGGGTAGCGCTTTAAGCACGGGGGAGGGTGTACTCACCCCTCCCGCCGCATTTCCCCCGCCGGCGCGCTGTCATTTTGAAGCCCCTCGGGGCGGCAGCGTTCCTCCCTGCCGCCCCGTTTGCCCCGTTGGCCGGAAGTCACAAGTGAGCGTGCGCCCGTCGTGCATGCATGCGCACATGGCAGAAGGGCACGCGCGCACGTACGGCGGGCGCACGTGCACTCGCGACTTCTGGCCGATGGGGCAAACGGGGCAGCAGGGAGGAACGCTGCCACCCCGAGGGGCTTCAAAATGACAGCACGCCAGCGGGGGAAATGCGGCGGGAGGGGTGAGTACACCCTCCCCCCGTCGGCAACGATGATCTTCGTGCACATCCCTACTAACTGGTTCGCAGGCCTCTTGCATGGCCTTCGGACCAGTTCGTGCACATCCCTACTTGCTTCATTGTGTTTTTTCTGTCTGTTGCAGAGAGACTGTTCTGGTGACAGCTGCTGCTGGTGCCACAGGACTTGCAGTTGTGGATGTTGCAACAAATATTCTAAAGGCAAAGGTAGGGTGTGTGTGTGTCAGTTGGGGTGAACAACAGGGGTCTTCAGGATTACAGAGAAATGCTGACAATCTTTACTTCTGGGAAATGTGTTAGTTCTTCGTGTTGGGGAAAATGACTTTGATAGCAGTAGAAATTCTAGACTCAGAAGGCAAGAAAGAACCCACTGTGATCATTTAGCATTTGTAAATTTCTTGATGTCCTTTTTTAGCTATTTATCCTGGTCACACAGACCAATTTTATATGGAAATTATGCTGGCCAATTTTAAACCTGTAATTTCAGATAATGTGGCAAAGTTCTGTTTTGTGGTGTTGGAGCTCCGTAAAGACTGTTTTAGTAATGTGAACAGTTTGTGATTTTGTAAACTTTTGAAATTCTTGAATTTTCTTATTGATGCAATTAATTGCTGTTGTTTGTTAATCTGGTCTGTGACTGCAATAAACATACTTGACGTCTAGTTTTTATTTTTAAAGCGTGGTTTTTCCTTTGGAGAGAGGCTGCTTTATATTCAAAACCTATTGCAGAGTAAGAATAAATACAAATGGTTCACCAGCTGTCAGCGCTCACTGTGGTCTTTCAAACTGGAGGATTATATAATGGAGAGGGGGGGCTTCTGTGATTGCAGGTAATAGCAGCAGCAGGAAGTCAACAGAAATGCCACTTGGCTCTCCAGAAGGGGGCTTCCCAGAGTGTGAATTATAGCTGGCTCAACCTGAGGGAGGAAGTGAAGAAGCTGACAGCTAGCAAAGGAGTCAACGTGGTCATTGACACCATCGGTGGGGACATTTTCAAAGAGGCATTGCACAGGTGGGCTAGGATCGTTTCATGTGGTATTCCCGCACTCAAATGGCATGACCTGAGCTTACATCACCACAGGTTACCTGGAGCATATCTCACCTCCCCCAGAGCAATCTCTTTAATCTAGGAGGGTTTTAGGTGGATGTGAGCTCCGAATAAGTTCAGAGCACATTCTGAAAGATTGCAGGTGAAGGCATCTTTTCCAATACAGGTTGGGCAGTCTTTCGATAAATAAGCAATAAAGGTCTCCACCCCCACCCCGGCACCTTTTGGAGGTGTTTTCCTCTTTGGTTTGGTGCCTCCCACTTTTTTTTGTCTCAGCAACCTTTAGCACCCAAGTCTTGAGGGTTCCATTGTGAGACCTCACTTGCATAGATGAGAATACATACAGAATATGTTAAAATTTGTAAAGATGAAAATCCAGTGCATCAGGCTTGGCAACAAACACATGTATTCTGTTCTTTCTCTAAAGATTGCAGTCCATAATACTTCTGTATCCTTTTCGTTTGCAACAGTGAGGCTATTCTCATGATGGGGGAAAACCAGGCTAAAGAAGTCCCCCCCCCATCGTGAGAACGACTGGGCTCGTGGGTGAGCCTGGTGGTTCTCTGGCGGCTAGCCCACCAAAGTAGCCTTCCCCTTAAATGAGGTTAGCGAAGTGAGCGCTCTGCTAACTCATCTTGGCGATCATGAGTCGCCACAGTGACTCGTGAGGAGACCTCCGCTGGGGGGGGGGAGTAAAACAAGCCTCCCAGTCTTGGGGGTCTTCCCAGGATGCCCTGTGCACTTGCATGGGGCATCCTGGGACTTCCAGGGGCCAGGTGGTCTCTGACCCCTGCAGCCCCTACTGGCTCCATGACAGAGCCGGTAGTTGTGTAGGTGGCCAATCTGGCCTCCCAGGGCTAGGTGTTTAATCGTGTGCACAAGCCCTGCAGGCTCTCCACACTGCTCGTGTGGAGGGCCTCATTGTGACATAAGGTGGTCTGTATTCCTATTTTATTAATAGCTACTTGCCCAAGGCTATCAAAAGCAGCTAGTTGGTCCATCAGAAAAGAATGTGCAAGGTCAGTAAAATTGCATATTCATTAGGTCTAAACAATGTATTCACAGAGAGTGAGAACTTTTGGGTTGCACAGAACTGTTCCATGAGTTGAAAAAAACTCAGTGGGAAAAGGGGTGAGAAAATATGTTTATGGAAGAGTATATATAATTTTTAGCCCTGCTGCTCTTTATTTCAGCTTCATATGGTAATGGAAGAAACTTCTGTAGATTTAGTTGAACCATCACTGTGTCTTATGCAAATATGTATTGCACAAAGTCTTGTAGTATCTTAAAAACACTAACACATTTATTATGGCATTACTTTTTGTAGACTGAGATCCAATTCGCTTGTATGTAGTAACCTTCAAAATTGGTATGGCAGCTTATAAATATGGTTACAAATGAAGTGGTGGGAATGGGATGGGAAAGGAGCTTTTTTTGCACAAATACATATTAGCACAAGAAAGTAGCAGAGGATCCATCTTCAAAAATGGACTGCGTGGTGGGATTTGAAACCAGATTTCCTGATGAAGTCCAACACTGTATTGGCTAATGTGGGGTGGTGGGCAGCCTTCATGGCAGGGCAGGATAATATGTGGCCCAGCTCCTCAGAGAAATGTTCAACATTCCCCTTAGTTCTTGAATCACTTTAACTTTGTATCTCTTTACTTGCTGCATCAAAAATGATAACTGCCCTTCTACCAGTAAACCCTTGGTACAGGACCCATCTGGCCCAGACCTCCCCATTCTTATCCCGTGACATCATCAGAACATGTGCTCTAGAATGTCCAGACCCATGTCCCTCTCTCCATTTACCAAATAGCCTATAGTTTATCCTGATGGTTTTGCTTCTATCCAAGGGCATAGTAAGAGCTCTGCTGGATCAGAACAAAGTTCCATCTAATCCAGCATCCTATTCCCTGAAGTGGTGAACTAGATGCTTCTGGGAAGCCCACAACTTGGACAACAAGGCAACAGTCCTTTCCATGCTGTTGCTCACTAGCAAGTGGTATTCAGTGGCATGGTGCTTACAAAACTGCAAGTTCCATTTCGCTGTTATGACTAAGAGCCATTGATAAGCCACTCCTTTATGAATTCATCTGATCCTCCTGTAAACCCATCCAAACTAGTAGCTGCCACCACAGCTTGCGGTAGTAAATTCCATAAGATAATTATGCATTGTGTGAAGTAATGCTTTCTTCTGATGGCCCTCAATTTATAGCCAGTCAGGTTTGCTGGATGACCCCAAATCCTAATAGTATGAGAAGAGACAAAAATATCTCTACCTACACCATGCATAATTTTGTAAACCTCTGTCATGCTCCCCACCATCACCAGCTATTCTTTCTAAATTAAAAAGCCACAAAGCAAAACTGTTCAAAATGTTGTTGACTAGACTTCTTGGTTGATGCTATTAATATCTCATTCTCACTGCCTCTGTCTTTTCAGCCTTGCTTGGGAAGGCAGGATTGTGGTGGTTGGTTTTGCTGGAGGAACTATTCCTTCTATCCCAGCCAACCTATTGCTTCTGAAGAACATCTCTGCCCTGGGACTGTACTGGGGCCGGTACCGGGAAGAGGATTTCCCAGTCTGTTCTTCTGCACTCTCATCTGTTCTTCAGTACTGCCATGAGGGGCGAATTCAACCTCACATAGGAGCAGTATTCAAACTAGAGGAGGTAAGGAAGAAAAGGCTTGGGAACTGATAAATTAATAGAAGTTTGTATCTTCTCCTGAAAGAATTTGTCTTCACTGGAGAGGACTCTGAGCCAGTTCCTCAGTATATTATATAGTCCTCCTGAATTATACCAGTCTGAGTTGCAGGTTGTGTGATCTTCCATGTCAAAATGTTCATGCGTATAGGGAGCTAGCATGTTTGAAATAAGAGTTCTGGCCTTGCCTTCTTCCTAATTTATTAGACTTCCATTTGCAGGAAGGCGCATCTAAATGTGACACCACTATTCTAGTATTCTGTAGTAGTAATAAAGTCCCTGGCAGACTGTACTATGTGCTTTCCTTGCACATTTTGAATTATTTTTAGTAGGAGAAAATATTGACCTTATTCACACAATCATTCAAATCTAGGTTTAATGTGGGTTACCAACAGTGTGATTGTGTGAATCCATGGCATGGTGGTTTATAGCTCAAGGCTGAGATTTCAGCTTTGGCATGGGTTCACACAATCATGCTAATCTTGGCTAGATTAGTGTGTGCATGCATGTGTGTTTGTTCTGTTTTCTTTCTTTGCTATTCAAAATCATATTTTGCTGTCCCTTTTTTCTAAATAAAATTTGACTGAAAAGTCTTGAGTTTTCCTTACTCTAATTCAAGTGCCATAGCAATATAATCTTCAGGAAATCTGGAAATGTAAAAGAGCTGAAGGAAGACATTCAGAATTGTAAAGCAGGTCCAGTCTGTGTAGATAGTACCGAGCTAGATAGACCAAGGGTCTGACTCGGTATAAGGCAGCTTCCTGTGTTCCTAGATTTGAATGATTGTATGAACCAGGCCAATGTGTAGCAGATGGAACAAATTATTACTTTCCCTAAAGGGCTGTATTCAACCATTATTCAACAGCTTCTCTGAAGCTGGGCCTGAACAAAACTGGTGCCTGATTATCCCAGTGAATTTCTCTAGCCTAAAAAAAAAAAAAAAAAAGGCCCAGAATTTCAGATGGTAATGGCCATTCCCTTTTCACTAGTAAAGGTGCACTGACCATGTTCCAAGGATAGAATGCTCTTTGTACTACTGAAGCTTGGGATCAGAACAGATGAGACAGACACAAGATGGACAGTGCCTGCATATGTGACTCTCTTCCCACTCCTATGGGATAGAAAAATAATAAGCGGAATATTAAGATCATGTTTCTATCTAGAAGGTGTACACAAAAGGTTTGTCTATACAAGTATATTTTTTCACTGCTTCTAGATGAAAACAACACGAGGAGCTTTGTGTAGTCTGCTATTAAATGAATGATCTGCTTCTTGCTGACTAACCCTGATTAACATTTCAGTACCTGTTGATATCTCATCAAAGAACTACAAACTTAATGCCCACTACTTACCTGGGTGAATGTTTAATAGTCCTCCTTCAAAGATCAATTTTCTTTCAGAAGAACAAATAAAAATATCTTTAAATGAATTTTGTGCAGTCACCACATATTCACTTCTTTTAGGGAATTTCTTTCTGACTGAACAATCCCTGCTACTTTATGATGATTCCATATCTGTGGAAGTCCACATCCAGTACCATGTGGCTTGCATATAAAGCAGAAGTCCATTTTTTGTGATCAGTGGCATAGGAACAATGAGATGGCATTTAACTTCCCCAGCCTAGTGGATCTCTCTTTAAACTTGGATGGCTGTTTAGGGGTCTCTTTGCAGCCAGGTGGCCACTTAGCATAAAACCTAAGGGACTCAAACCTTCAAGGATTGTAGTAGGCTGCTCTAAAAGCTACTTGGCAGCCTTATTGCCTAAAATGGGTTTAATCTGTTTAAAATGTCATAGGCCACATTAGAAATGTGACCTGTTTGTATTTATTGCCCCATCTTTGTTTTGAAAATGGTGTGTAAATCTGCATCTTTCTGAGTGCCTCTTTGTTTTAATTGGTTTGCAGATAAATGAAGCCTTTGCACATGTGAAGCAGCGTAGATCTGTGGGAAAAGTGGTAATCTCAGTTAGTTAAACTTACTCTTCTTGCGGAAACTTGCCCTTGCTCCAGTTGCATCCTGCTGAAGAGAAAAAGGATCACTGCCATGAAAACCCCCAATAATTCATCAAAAGTCCCAGGCTTTTTTATTTAATTTTATTTTGGATTATGAAAGCAGACAGGTGCTGCTTGAACTTTGCTATCCTGGCAAAGCTGTTTCCCCCCCCAACATGGCTATAGTTCCCACCAGATAGGCAGAGGCAGGTCAGAATCCAAGATTTGTGATGGTTTGTCCTTCTCTAGTCTGTCTTCTGTTTTCCTGCCATTTTCAGAAATATTGATGGAGCAGCAACGATCTTGGCTAGTGTACAAATCCTAGTGTGCATCTCTCTGGCAGTAGAACATACCCCTGGAATACGTAAGCTCAGACCTTTGGCCTTGACAAATTTTGCTGCTGTAGGCAAATGTCTACTCTACCTCTCCATTAATCTGCCACTTCCCTTATCTTATCAGTGGGATGCCCCATGCCCTTGCAAAGCCTTGCATTGTTGAGGTTGGGAGCTTCTCACGTGACCCTTGTAAGCCTCTGCTACAACTTTGTGTGAAGAGAGGTTGTCAGCAGCCCTTGAGTTGCTTCACCTGCATTTCGGCCTCCCTCATTCACGCTATCCATCCTTCTTCCTCTCTCCCGCTACTTGTTGCATGGTGCAGATTGTGCTCCCAGCACTGCTTCTGGTGGTGGGGCTCCAGGTGGCATTCGCTGCATTTAGCAGCACGCAAGTAAGAGAGGAAGGACAGATGGATGGATGGCCTTGGAATGTGGATTAAGGAGAAGAGGCTTTTTCTAATGGCCCTGCCCTCTGCAAGCCTTGAAAGGCAGCTGGGGTGAAAAGAGGTTGCCAGCAAGCTGCCGCCTCTTCCCAGCCTACCCACAGTTTAGGTGCTTCAGGTGGTGGAGCTGGGGGAGCAAGATGAGGTGGCATTTTGCACCTTGCCTCAGATGTCCAACTATCTTGGGCTGTCCCTCATGTGTGGGGCACTTATTGTCTTACTGCCAATCTCAGTTTTTGTTTTATGGAAAAGGGTATGTATCTAGCCTTCAAGATGGTTAGGGGAAATGAGCAGGTATCTGGGCACTATTTGCTAAAGGCTTGAAATGAAAGTGTCTACATTAGGCTTCCATATTTGTAGCACAGGCCTTGAAACAGCATTCCACACACGTCTTTCTCTCTCTTTGAGGCTGTTCTCACAAGCAGGCAAGATCAGATTAGGGCAGCTAAGCCCAGGCTTGGCTGCCTGTGGGAACTGCCGGGAGCCGACTGGCTCCCAGTGGCAAACCTGCCTAAGGAGCCCGCCTCTTAAATTAGATCAAGGGAGGGAGCGAGTGCTCTCTTAACCCCGTTGAGCTGTTGGTCTGTCAGTGCCGGCTGCTTTCAGCTGGTGCTGAAAGACTGACAGGAGCCTGCCTGTTGCTGGGGGGATCTCCACAATGCATTGCACACTCATGTGGTGCACTTTGAGATTTCTGGGGGCCAGGATGACATGTCTCGAATCCCGCAGCTCCACACTGCCTATAGCAGCTGCAAACCATCTGGGCACATGATCTGCACACTCAGCAACTCCCTGTTGCTCATTTGTGGGGAAGGTGAACTCCTGCCACGCGCCCTCAAGCCTGCTCATTCAATCCTAAAGGGCTCTTTTATTCCCTTCCTAGGCCTTTTGAGTCATTTCCTTGCATACCCTTACACCCTCTTCATCAAATGGGTTTATGTCTTTAGTATCAGCTGATTTTAGTGTCAGCTGCTTTGATGTGCCTGGTTGGACAGAAAAAGCAAGAAATCAATTATGAAAGTTAAATAATCCCTGCTTTCAAATACTGCAAAATACTCACATCTTGTCAAAGAAATAAATTAGGAAAATTAGCATGTCTCTGTGTGATTATTTACATATATTTTTTCTTAATTGCAGCAACTGGGGCCCAGATCTTTTGGTTGCTATCATAAGAATCTAGAATTGGTCACTGATTCACAGGGAAATGTAAATGGCATAAAGTATGCAAACTAATATTTGTGTACATTTTTTTTCTTACTGTGAGCAAGATGTGCAGAGAAATTAAGGAGAAACATAATTTTATAACATACAGTTTCCCCATAAAAACATAAGCAGAAGAGGTTGTGCAGCACTTCCTCCTACCCTTTCTGCCCTACCAACCCCTCTTATGGTTTTTAAGGCCTGGTTCAGACAATCATTTGAATCTAGGTTTAATGTGGGTTACTGATATTGGCATAATTTTGTGAACCTACGTCAAGATGGGAATGTCAGATCACCCTAGCATGGGCTCACACGATAGTGCTAATGTTGATTAATCTACATTAAGCCTAGATTTGAATGATTGTGTGAATTAGGCCATAACTTCTCCTGAAGCTATTATCTGCAGTCCTGAGATCCAGAAACCTGCAGTAGCATCTACAGTAAAATGGTGTTCTATTGAAAAGGAAAAGCATTTTTTTATTTTCATAAACTGCTAAGAAACTAGACTTTCAGCCATGTTAAACTCTACATGAAATGTGTTTGTTCTCTTTTTAAACCAATCTTAAAATTTAAAGAAAACTTCTAAATAATGCATCCTTTTGAATAATGGATGCTCTAGAGCCGAGGTCTCCTGGCTTACTTTGCACCCAAAGGAACATTTTTAATTACAGAGCTTTGTCTTCTGCTCTGTCAATTAACTGAAATGTGCCTTTTCATTAAAGATTCAGAGGAAAGAATGAAAGTGGGCTCTGAGCAGGGAGCATTGTGAATTGCTTATATCTGTGCATAGAAATGGAAGCTCAGCTGGTACGAAGCCACCGGAACTCTATACCCACTGAGGCTCTGGCCTAGTCTACACCTAGAGAAGAATTAAGTAGTAGAGTGGACTGTGCCATTCAGACTGTAGGTGGGAAATACAATTTTTTAATGCTCCCCCACTTAAAAAAGGAAATCAGTAACCAAGCCCAACTCCCTGCAAGTAAAAAACAGCAACACCTCGTATACGAGGAAGAAAGATCCTAGTCCAGGCTACTGTACTAGACTGTTTTTAGATGTTCTTTCTGGATGTTCTTATATATGGGAGATGATTAAAAAAGTGATGTACTACCTCCAGTTGGAAGTGTTATTGTCCATTCTGCTACATCATTCTGCAGCCTGTGCAGATCTGGTCTCTCTTCCTTAAAAAAATAAAAATAAAATAAAAAGATTAGAGATGTACTGGCTGACATCCTGACTCAGTTGCCTGACAGAAGTTCCACTGAAATTAAGTAGTTCTCTATTTTTCATATTTTAATACTACCTGATATGTACATCTCTAGGTGGTGTACAAAGTTTAAAACAATATAAAAAGTCACTGATGAAAATCCATGAAACACAATAAAAGCAATCATATAAAAGTTATTTAAAAATATTAAAATGAATTCTAATTAAAAGCCTGTGAGAACAATTGAATCTTGAGGGTCTTCCTGAAAACAAACAGAGGAGATGCTCTTATTTCAGCAGGGAGCATATTCCAAAGCCCCTGGACAACTACAGAGAAAGCCTGGTCCTGGGTCACCAACAGACGAGCTGGCGGCATTCGTAACTAGACGACCTCTCCAGAAGATCATAACAGGTGGCAGGGTGCATGACAAAGAAGGCGCTCCCTTAAAAACCCTGGGCCCAAGCCATTAAGGGCTTTATCCTCTCTAATAAAACGCTTGGTGTCCGTCCGTGGACGGACACCAAGCGTGTGTCCGTGCCTCCCTGCCCTGTTCTGCGCCTGCGCGAAGCGCAGGCCCAGAACAGGGCAAGGGAGACACGCTTGCCGGCACCGGCAGCCATCTTGGGCGGCCAGAAGCGGCCGCCCCGAAGAAGCTGGAGAAGCGGCGGCGGGGGAAAGTGACTGAGGCGGCGGCGGAGCCGCCGCCTCGGCCAAAATAGATGGAGGCCGGGGGCGGAGTGGAGGCCATGTAACTTTAAAATAAAAATTGCTCCCGCGGCCGACGCCGCTGACCGCCCACCCTCCCTCCCAGCTGCCGAGTCCCCCTTACCCTGGCCGACTGCTGTCGGCCGAAGACTGCCCTCTATTTAAGAGGCAGAGAGGAGCTCGCAAGCAGAGCTCCTCTCTGTGCAAAGCCTCTTGCCGAACTGCCGCTTTGGGCGCAAGGGACGCAAGCGCCCAAAGCGGCAGTTCGGCAAGAGGCTTTGCACAGAGAGGAGCTCTGCTTGCGAGCTCCTCTCTGCCTCTTAAATTGAGGGCAGTCTTCGGCCGACAGCAGTCGGCCAGGGTAAGGGGGACTTGGCAGCTGGGAGGCAGGGTGGGCGGTCGGCGGCATCAGCCGCGGGAGCAATTTTTATTTTAAAGTTACATGGCCTCCGCTCCGCCCCCGGTCCCGGCCTCTGTCTCCCCGGCCTGGCGGGGGCAAGTGCCTGGGCCGATTTGGCCCTTAAAGGTGGGGGGGGCGTACGGCGGAGGGAGGGGGAATGGCGGCGGGGGGCCAGGAGCGCCATTACTAGCGCCCGTTATTCAACGGGCCAAAATTCACTTGTAGGTAATAACTAACACTTTGTTTTTCACCTGGAAACATATCGGCAGCCAGCACAGACCTTTTAAAATCAGTGTGATGTGGTCCCTTTGTGTTGTCCCAGAGACCAATCTGGTTGCTGTATTCTGTACCAATTGTAGTTTCTGGACTACATACAAAGGCAGCCCCATGTAGAGTGCATTACAGTAGTCAAGCTTGGAGGTTACTAGCATATGTACTACTGTTTTAAGGCCGTTTATCTCCAGAAATGGATGTAGCAGCTGAAGCTGATAAAAAGTACTCCTGGGCATTGCCTCAACCTGAGAAACTAGGGAGAGCTTTGGGTTCAGGAGCACTCCCAAGCTACATACCTGATCTTTCAGGGGGACTGTAACCCCATCCAGAACAGGCAGATCTAAACCATCTCTTGGGTCTTGATCCCCCGTCCCCCCGTCAGTACCTCTGTCTTATTTGGATTCAACTTGAGTTTATCCCTCATCCAGCCTATTACTGCCTCCAGGCAGGCATTTAGGGAAGATATGCCATTTCCTGATGAGGTCGATATGGAGAAGTAGATCTGGGTGTCACCAGCATATTGATAACACTCTGCACCAAACTTCCTGATGATGTTACCTTTAGAGAACTCCTGAGCAGTACAAGTGAGTAACTTAATCTGGAAGTCAGCCACTGTGTCCTGTCTCAAGCCCATAGAATCTGCCATCAAAATGAACAACCTGGACTCTATCTCAAGTTAAGTTACAAAAGAAAAGGACATCACAGCTGACCTGAACAGTAACGAGAAAAATGTAAAAGCCTTTGCACTGCAGTGGGGAATTAATGCATCCAAAAAGTTGGTCTTGTATTACAACATGATTGAGAAATCAGTATAAACAGCAACATCAGAGTCAACACGTGTGTGCGTGCCTGTGTGAGAAAGAGAGATACACACACATTCTGATTGTTCTGGTCTTTGTTCAAGTTCCTTCTGCTATAATACAAGAGGAATAAATAGGGCTAAAACATTTTTATTCATAACAGGGTAGATTAATAATTTGAAAAAGAATCCCTTTGATCAACTAAAAAAAGCACCCCCAATTCATCAGCAATGCATTTAAATAATTTAAACATGCACCTTATAAAACATAGATGGTAGACACCATTATAGAAGGAGAAAATACTATTACTTTTCTAAAAGTGATCCTTCTGCAATCATACAATTAGTTCGCTAGGATTGGTTTGATCTGGTAACAGCCTTAGAAATAAATCTTTGTTTTCTTTAAGGTGTCATAAATTATGGAATCGGAGGGGGCCTTGTAGGTCATCTAGTTCAATCCCCTGCTCGATGTCAGAAATCCAGAGCTAGAGTATCCCCAACAAGTAGCTGTCCATTCAATATTGGTCATCGGTTTTTCTTTGTTTATTTTTTTACATTTTATATTCCGCTCTTCCTCCAAGGAGCCCAGAGCAGTGTACTACATACTTAGGTTTCTCCTCACAGCAACAACCCTGTGAAGTAGGTTAGGCTGAGAGAGAGTGACTGGCCCAGAGTCACCCAGCTAGTTTCATGTCTGAATGGGGATTTGAACTCGGGTCTCCCTGGTCCTAGTCCGGCACTCTAGCCGCTGCACCACACTGGCTCTCTATATTTTCCTCCTCTGTACTGGCCTTCATACAGAGTGTAAAAGGAGCAAGAAAGCCGCACACAGTGCTTCTCCGAGGCCCCCAAGTTGAACTTTTGTCATTGCAAAAGAAACCACCTGAGTAAGAAATCAAATGTACAGCCAATAAACATTTCTTCCTGAAGGCTTAATATGGATAGCTGCCTGGCCTCACAGAGCATCTCAGTGCTACTAGGAGGCTACTTCAGAGAATGGTGGTGTTGCAAAGGCTGAAGACCATGCTGCATGTATGAGAACAAGTGTAAATGTATTATGAAAGTGAAAACAGACACAATTACCCTGGAGAAAAGACTGAGGAGCTGAGAAGTTGTTTTAAGAATCTCACTTTCCAAGTTCCAGAGAGGAAATCACAGTCATCTCTTGCAAATTGCTTTGTGGCATCATAGAGGCTAACAAATATATTGAGACTTACACTTTAATGGGCCAGAGGAGCAGATGAAGTGGCACAAATATTAGGAAATATTAGTATTGGGACACTGTTTTAGACATACCTTAACAGAAAGAGAATATCAGCAGGTGACACACATTCAACCTTTAAAACAATTTACTTTTAAGTGTGGGAAGAGTGAATGAGTACAGTAGTGTGTTTCCAGGACAGAATCCTGCATTGGATTCTGGTGTTATACATCTTGCTCACCACAATCTAACAGACTAACCTATACTAGACACTCATAATCACTGTCTTATTTGGCATTCTAGTTCAGAGGGAAGCTCACCTCTGAGGCCATCTGCTGGGTGCCTGTCACTCACCTGAAATAGGTGAATGAGTGACCAGTCAGGATGGGTGCTGCTTGGCTGTGGGGTGCAGAAGAAGCAGGCAGAAAAATGACTCTTCTCCTGCAGATACTGATCCGAAGTTCGAGGGCTTGTGACAGTTTCATGATCAGCACTTGCTGCATTCAGTGGGATGAGATGAGGCTGGTGCCTGTCAGCCTCGAAACCCAATTCAGACTATTCTTCTTCTGAGCTTTTTCATGCTTGTCAGGGTTTTGACAAGTACAAGGTTACTTACTAGATCTCAAAATGGATTCCCCTCCCCCCACCTTTTAATGAAAGAAGGTAACAAATACCTCAGTTTTAGCAATCCTCAGATGGGACCATTACAGTCAAGGAGGCCAGGATTCGTATCATTCCCACATTATGGAAAAGGGGCTGTAGGTAAGGGATACTAGATGCCACGAGGTCCCCCAGCTAGGATGGGATTGAACCAGAAGCATCTCCTATCTCAGCCTCTGACCACATAGCCCTGTCGACCACTCCTGGTGCCCACAGAGCCCTGTGGTTGTCTTTGGTAGAATACAGGAGGGGTTTACCATTGCCATCTCCCCTGCAGTATGAGATGATGCCTTTCAGCATCTTCCTGTATCGCTGCTGCCCGATATGGGAAACATACCAGCGGGGATTCAAACTGGCAACCTCTGGCTTGCTAGTCATTTTCCCGCTGCGCCACTAACTTAACAGAAATTGTACGAGGCAATTCTGACAAGGGACTCCACAGGCTCTTTTAATGCACGTGGCAGTTATGGTTCCTGTTTTACAATGAGGAAACTGGCTGACAGTTCTGCTCCCTAGGTCTCAGAGTTTAACTTTAGAAGCTCTCATGCGCATATATATGCGCATATATTTGCGCACAGGCGTGAAAGAGAACTCCAACCTCCTACAGAGGTCGCGTGGATTCTTGAACCTGGACGAGAAATCTTAAACGACCGGCCACTCTTCCAAAAAGATTCTTCAGGAAAACTGCCGCCTCTTCTCAAAAATATAATTGCATTCTGTGAAATTGTTTCAAGATACTTTTAAAACACGTGTTTTTGTTGCTAAGTTTGAACATGGCAGGGGATTCTATAAATCATTACAACCTGGAACGCTTGTATGATTTACAGTGAACCACTTCCTCCCACGACGAAATGACCTCCTCTTTATGGCGATGTCAATCTGATATTCTAACTTTCCCCTCACTTCGTGTTCTCAGCTAATAATTCCGGTGAGAAACTATTATCACAACTCGAAGGTTCCGACTAGCTGACGTGGCAGCCAATGCATGTAGGAGCGGCTATGTTAATAAGCTAGAAAGAGGCAGAACTTGTCATGATGGGATGCAGGAGCATCAGAAAAGACTTTGTTTTAGTGATAGGCGGTGTAAGTAACTCCAGTTTTTTGTTTAAGCATTAACAATAGGAAAAAATAGTGCTTATCAAAAAGATGGAATAAGGCAAATAATGTTTGTAATTTTGGAATAGGAGAGAATGGGGTGTTTGCATATAATAAATGCATATAATATTATATGCATATAAATGCATATAATAATTTTTTTCTATAAAATTCAGCAGAGAATTAGACAGTTTGGGGTGGGGGAGGAATTCTCTTATATTAACAATTCTTCTTTGGGAGAATTGGGGATTTTTGTTTTGTTTTTTGCTTGTTAAGATTGTATGTGGAATGATTTGCATTTTGTTCCAGCTACATTAACCTGTGAACTTTTGTGAAACTGTGGTTTCACAATCAGTCAATTCCCAAATTGATTACAGCACACTTACTTGTTTAAAAGTGCTTCTGGGTTCATTCAAGGAAGGGAATCCTGTACTAGAAAGTGCCGCTTAGATGTTAATATTTCTGCATTCCTATAACCTTCTAAATGTGTACTTGAACTTCAAGCACAGACAGAAATGGATAATAATTTCCCCAACCTCTTCTGGCTCTAGAAGCTTTGGTAAATGTAGCACAGAACTATTAGCAAAGTGGTCTGAAAGTTAAAAGTTCTCTCCTGGCATATCTCAGTGTTAGTATTTGACTTGAGAGCTAGACTAGTTGCATAGCTAAGAGCATAAGTTAGGAAGTCCCTGGGCTATGTTGCCTCACCTATGAACTTTACTACATAGCTTGTACAAAGCCATTATCTCTCACCCTCAATACCCCCTTCTCTGCTTCTGCAATATGAAGATGTTTGTTTCCAGTAACTTATTAAGATTTTTCATGATCTTTAACAATGAATTACAAAAATGAAGGAGTAGAATTACAACTTAAAACAAAAACATGCAAAGTACGTCTTCCTTCTGTGTGGCGTAAAACTAAGAGGTTACAATTAATTAAATTTTATTTCTGTTACGATTTCGGGTCTCTGTGGAACTGCTGAATAACCAGCCGTACAACTGGTTACGTAAGAAGAAAATGGACAAGATAGAAAGGAGTCAAGATATGGGAAAGATGGGATGGCGGTAAGTTTACGTGTGTCAGCTGGTCAAGGACTCGGCTTAATAACTACCAACAATAGTTAGCAATATGGTTGTAGTCAAAACACCCCAGAAGAGCATCTCAGATGTCAGTTAATCTCTGTAAGGTATTCCTTTATATGGCAGTTTGGGTGGGCGACTGCCAGTATGGCAGTAAGCCAGTAACTTCTTGGTAAAATGTCAGGACACGAGAGTGTGCATTCCTGGCAGGCATGACATCTGAACCCACTCAAGTCCGTTACCAAGATTCTTCACCCAACATCCTCCCAAGATTCTCTGCACAACTTCCAGATCTTGGGGGTGGGAGTCAGGAGAATGTTGGGTAGAGAATCTTGGAACTGTTGTGCTGGTGGTCATGTGAACGCACCATTTGAGTACTGGCCAACATTTCAGGATTGTTGTAAAGATTTCTATAGTAAAGGTACAATCTTTCATGTACATTCCTAGTTTTCTCTTTCCTTGTGCTGGGGCAAAGGTGAGGAAATTGTGGCCCCAGGGGTGTAGCTAGGGGAGAGGGGGCCCGTGTTTATCCCTCTCTCTGGCGGCCCCTCAGAGTGAGGGAGACAATGAAGAAAATAGGGAGGGATGGAGCTGGAGGGCCCTCAGGAGCTGGGGGCCCATGTTCTTTGAACCCTTTTGCTCAGTTATAGCTACGCCCCTGTGTGGCCCTTGAGGCAACTTTGCGTCACTCTGGTCTGAGCATCTGGGTGTTTATTATAAAAAATAATGACCCTCACGCTTTCAGAGGTATGGGATGGCAAACATTTTTGGTTGCAGGAACTGTCAGTGCTGAACTATTTCCCTGCCCCTTTATTGGATTTTTAAATTCTCCACACAGGCTGCCTGTATAGCGGGTGGAGGGGGGAGGTATTTGACTGTTCAAGGTTGGTTGGTTTTTTGATCAAGGAGTCACGCTCCTGCTTACAAACAGCCGCAGGTAGATTTGGCCTCAAGCAGGCAGGCAAGGTGCCCTTTGCCCTGCTCAATCAGTGCTATGGCATGGGCTGGGACTTTGGCACAGGAAAAAGCTGGAAGCACTGACCCAGAGCGGGCTGCAAATCAGTCAGGTGTCAACTGATGTGGCAGGTGGACTTTGACAACTGCCTTTGGGGACGGATAGAGTCGAGGCCAAGCTGCGAGAGCTGAGGCTGGTGGTCTCATTTAAACAGGTGTGTGTGTGTGAGAGAGAGAGAATGAGAGAGAGAGAGACTGTATGATTGTGTGTGTGAGAGTGAACTAGTGGGTATATTGTTGCTCACCCAGCTTGTCATAGAGTATCTGAGGATTACAAGCAATTCTATTTTACTTGTTTCAAAATGTGAGGTGAAATCAATTTAAATATATGGAAATATTAAAGTGTACTGTTGGCAGCTTTAGAGAACACAAAACACAATTAAGGCTGCTTCTTCAGTGCCAGATATTAGGACTACTTACAGCTATAGTAAGGCTGTATAAGTATAAGTATAAGTAAGGAGGCTATAGGCCACCTCCAGCCTCAGAGACAAGATGCCTCTAAATACCAGATGCAGGGGAGCAACAGCAAGAGAGAGGGCATACCCTCACCTCTTGCCTGTGGGCTTCCCAGAGGTAACTGGTGGGCCTCTGTGTGAAACAGGGTGCTGGACTGGATGGACCTTGGGCCTGATCCAGCAGGGCTGTTCTTACATTCTTATGGACTGTCAGAGAAAGGTGATTTGGGAGGCACAAGCACAGGGATGCGACTTAAAATAAAAATAGACTAAGAGGGATATAAAGACTACATTCTAGTGCTTGCAAAACTGCTTTTATCAAAATATCGATTTGGAGATATTTTGCAGCTGTGTTTTCAGTACAGTTATATAGTTAAGTAGTTAAGAGATCAAGCTGTGAGCCAGGGAGTCTTCATTTAATCTCATTTTAGCTATAGTTTCCCTAGATGGTGCTCAGCCTCAGCCCAGTCGTAATACTAGCTCACTTTACAGCACTGTTTGGAAAGGTGCTCTGCAATTATTATTGTTATCATTTATTACAGAGGTTGGGATTACACAGGGTCACATATTCGGCACCAAATATGTCAAAATGCTGAGGGCAAGACTTCAGTTTGCATGTTCAAAATAAGACAAAGGAATACCTTTTATGTAGCTCTCTATGTTTTGAATCTAGTTGCTGCTTGTTAGTTCATTTATTCCAAGTCAGTATTTGTGTTTAGAAGAATTTGGAATATACGGGCAAAACGTAAGGGGGCAGGAAGGACGTAAGGGGGCAGTGTGAGGAAATAAAGTGTCACAGAGTGGTGTACTAGCAGCCAATTTTAATTGCAGACCTGCTCATTGTTTAGCAAAATGACCTCTTCCCCCACAGGCACTTGATGATGAATAGGCTGTGGTAAAGGTAAAGTGTGCTGTTGAGTCGGTGTCGACTCCTGGCGACCACAGAGCCCTGTGGTTGTCTTTGGTAGAATACAGGAGGGGTTTACCATTGCCATCTCCCTCATAGTATGAGATGATGCCTTTCAGCATCTTCCTATATCGCTGCTGCCCGATATAAGTGTTTCCCATAGACCTTGGCTCCTGGACTCCCATAGACTGGGAAACATATCCGTGGGGATTTGAATTGGCAACCTCTGGCTTGCTATTCAAGTCATTTCCCTGCTGTGCCATTAGGTGGCTAGGCTGTGGTAGGCAGTGCTTTTTCCAAATTCCTGCAGTGCACCATACTCACCTATCTGGTAGCAGGCCAAGTGCAACATTTTGGGCTGTTTGAAGTTGCCTCCAGGAAAAGGGAAAGGGGTTCTGTTTTGGGGTTTTTTTTTTGGAGCTGGGGCCTCTTAGGGTGCAGCAGTTGCTTTTGGGGCTGCTGCTTTGGGGTTAGCACTGCTGGCTCTGTGCCTGCTTGCTCTCTGCCTGCTCAGTGTGCATAAGTGAACAAATATTACCCGAAACATAATCTAAGTCTCTAAGTCATAATCTAAGTCTTTGGAGTCTCTGTCCTCCAAAGGAACTGAACATTGTATAGGAACTTCCTTCTACTTAGGAAAATGGGGAAAGCAAAAATTATGTGATCGTCAAGACAAAAAAGGGACAGGGAGGCATACAGACACAAGAGGGACCTCCTTCTCTTGACCTTGGAGCCTTCCTTGGGCACTGTTATCATACTATAAAGCAGGGGTTCTCCACCTTGGCTCCTGGACTACAGCACCCATCTTCCTCAGCCACAGTGACCAAAGACCATTGTGGCTGGAGATGATGGGAGTTGTAGTTGAACAACATCTGGGAACCCAAGGTTGAGAACCCCTGCAATGAAGGGTCTCCACAACCATGAGAATTAGAAACTTTGGGGAGTTGTGTGAGCGTCTGGTTTTGCAGATGGCCTACTTTCATTGTGTCATCTGCTTTGCAATTACTGTTTGCAGGAAGCTGAAGCAATTTCAAAATTTAAGAAAAATCAACAAAAACAGACCTTGCAGCAAACCCCAGATGGACTCTTGGGTTCCACCACAGCAACCTCCACCACAAGGGAGACATCCAGCCTGGATGGAAGGCCGTGACAGGGGCCCATGGAGGGAAGTTGCCCGTGGGCGTCCTCCTCCTCATTCCAGGCACAACAGTGAGTGGTTTTATCACCAGTACCCAGACTTCAGGGCAGGGCCCTTACCTTTTCCAGATGGCAGAGCAGAGTACTACCATCCAGCCTTTCATCCACAACTCCAGGACTACACAAAACCAAATTCAAGGGCAGAGTATTATGAAAGCAGCCATCCCAACAGGTCATACTCAAGGTAAGGTTTGAACGTGAACATATCACTCAGTGGTGGTGGTGGTGGGATGTCTTGACAGAGTGGAGCATGTCTTTAACGTAGCTTCCCAACAGCCTTTCTCTGTCTCCCACAGAATATCCCACATGTCACATTTCTACCCCACCCTTCCTCCAAGGAGCTCAGGCCTGGTTTACACCATATTGTCCAATCCTGTGAGGAGGGTTAGGCCGAGCATCCTAGCTAAGTCAGGCTTTAACTTAGGTCTCCTCAGCTGAAGCACAGCCCTCTGGACTTCCTTGCTTTCTCAGGACCAAAGTGGACATGATGTATATAGACATGTGGAGTGTCTCCCAGCATTTTTTGTTTCTACATTAATGCAGCTGTAGGGAATTTTTAATTGATCAGAGCAGTAGCACAAGGGAGGGAATGCTTAACCCTTTCACCATGGACTGTTTCCCCATCAAAAGTACATCTCCAGCTGCCTTTCTTTCCATGTGGGAAAATATACTGGCTTCATGTATTTTGTTCTCTATGGTGAAAAGAACAGCAGGGGAGGATTATTAATGGGGAAATCCCCAGAGAGGAAGGGTTAAGCACTCTCTTCCCTGCACTTCCCTTTCACACAACATGTAATCAACTTGTGGAATTCTCTGCCACGAGATGTGGTGACAGCCAACAACCTGAATGGCTTTAAGAGGGGTTTGGATAGCTTCACGGAGGAGAGGTCTGTCATCGGCTACTAGTCAGAGGGCTATAGGCCACCTCCAGCTTCAAAGGCAGGATGCCTCCGAGTACCAGTTGCAGGGGAGTAAGAGCAGGAGAGAGGCTGTGCCCTCAACTCCTGCTTGTGGCTTCCAGCAGCATCTGGTGGGCCACTGTGTGAAACTGGATGCTGGACTAGATGGCCTTGGGCCTGATCCAGCAGGGCTGTTCTTATGTTCTTATGCACTGCTGCTTCAGTCAGATCCAGAGATCCCACAGACAGCTGCACTAAAGTAAACACAAAAATGTGGGAAGGCATGGTGCTACATGTCTCCCATGCCACATTTGGTTAGGCCCTCTTTCACTCTATATACCCTGTTTCTTATCTCCTCCTCCATCCTTTTTGCCTTCTGTCCTCTCACTAGTATATCATGAATTATCTTAGCAGTCTAGGCCTTCACCACATCTGTGAAAAAACAAATGTGAAACCACATCAGTGAAAAACAACAACGATGTCCTACTTGCAGAACAAGTAAGACATCGAAGAGCTTATTGTAACCACAATATAATTATGGATATCTATTCATGTTTTAAAGTTATCAAATGCAGAGCAGGGGGAAAGTCCATTTATTAGCAGTATTAGCAATATTAATTAGTAGTGCCCAATGCGTGCAAAGAAGCTACTACCCAGATTTCAAAGAAATTGGGCAAAGGGGTGTTTTATTTTATTTTTTTTGAAGTTGGCATGGCTTTGTGGCAGATTCGGGGCAGAAAAGGGGTTTCCGGGGCAGAAGAGTGGGTCAGGTGGTAGTGCCCCAATGGAATTTCAGCAGCCCCATAACTCTACTTGGTGAGCACCAGGGTGGCCCAGAGTGGGTTGTGATGTAGTGCACATAGGGTGCCAACCACCCCACAAACGACAAGCCCATGGGGCCCTGGGTTTTGCTTTTCTGAAGCAAATTGCTCAGTCTCCTTTCTATTGACTTCCCGGAATTATGTTTCAGGCAAGGTTATGAAGATCTATATTGGAACTCTGTGGAAAATTATGCGTATGGAAGTTACCAGAGATACCCTCAAGTACTGCAGAGTGAGAGAGGTACTGCATTCTTTATACAGTAGAAACTATGCAGTAGAAAATTGATTTACATGATTTCTGTAGCTGACTTGAAAAGGAAATGCAGAGCTAGAATAACCTGGAATAGCTGGTGTGTACTCCCTGCCACCCCAAATCTTTTTTGTCCTTTATGTAGCAGTATGAGGTAAAGAAGCAAGAATTCTGTAGAAAAGGGTTGGCAGTTGTTCTATTGAATGCCTCTCCCTGTCCACGCTCACGGATTTGCAAAATTTAAATATTTAACTTTTTGAAATCTATTTCATCTTTTGTGATAAAGTCCTTCTTAGTGCTGTTATTTTTCGGTCAGGCAGAGTGGCCACATTATCAGTTTGGAATCTTCATTTGAAAGCCTCAAAGTTTTCAGTTTTGTCGTAGAATTCTTTTGTGAAACTCCAGCCTTAACTTCCTCTTGGAGCCCTTGCTTCTTCTCTCTCAGAAGCAACATACCACTTAACCATGACAGTGCCTGTCAGAAGCACTGGGCTATCATTCTGCCCAAGTTAGTACTGCACTTGAGACATATGGAAATTGAGCGTAACCCTATACTGCTAATATGTGTTTATTCACATCTTTATTTATTTATTGTATTTATCATGTATACTTTTATTTATTTATTTATTTGATCATATTTCTATACTGCCTGATATAGACATCTCTAGGCGGTGATGTAATTTTGAAAGTTAAAATAAATTAAAAGAAAAGAAAAAAGTGCCATACTGAGCAAGCCTGAACTCTGGTATATTTGTGTGCAAGAGTGCAAAATACCCTTCAGTTTTCTCATACCAGTTGTCAGGCCTCAGCTTGGCCTTTTCTTAGGGCCCTCCATGAGGCTTCAACCCATGAGGCTTGCAAGTTGCTTCTGTTACTAGATGACATCCTTGCCCGTTGCACAATTTCGCAGTGCCATCTGCTGGCAATCCATGATGAGAGATGTGCCTTTTTCCTGGCCATCTTAAAAGTATTTCTGGAAGGACCCCAGATCTTCATTGGTGCCTCAGACCTAGTATTACGTTTTGATTTTATTGATGTGTGGAAGTAGACCTGTGCTGTTATATTTTCTCTGAGTATCTAGATCCAAGACAGAGGGAAACTTGGAGCGAACATGCAAATTACTGGGACCAGAGTCATGACAGAGATTACCTTCATGAGGAAGGCAGCAGCTTTGTAAGGCATGAAAATGGGACATCAGTTCGGTAAGAGAAACATGAAAGGGAATCCCAAGAGTAGACTCTACAGGGAACTCCTGAGATCTTTATCATCCATGTCTATGGTGAGGGGGTTAAGTCATGACACCAATCTTACACACCAGAGGATGTACTGCTCTTTCAGTGTGCACCTAAGAAATGTATAACTCCCCGCTGTGAGATGAGTACGGTCCCAAGTTGTCCTGACCTGTTTATGTTGGAGAGCTTGGAGGGGAGATTTCTTAATCTACCCCAGCTGCAGTGCAAGGAGAGCACTGCTAATTAGTATTTTCTGGAGACATGGAGTTAAAGTTCCAAATAAAGTAGTTTATTTAGGAAATCCATCAGGGAGATAGATAAGCCTATATGCTTAGCTGCTAGCTACATACAGAAAAAGGAGAGGGAGAAGATGTAAGTCTCTCAGGTGAGAGAATGAAATCTGAGACTATCAGTCTAACAAAGGGTAGTGTAGAGAAAGCGTAGTCAGTGAGGGGATTCCCTTTCTCACTGTCTTTACCCCTAGTGCCCCTGGTGGTCAATAGGGTTGCTGGTGCTAAGAGTCGATGCCATCAGGAGCAGACTCTCCAACAGTTTATCCTTCTGATTCCTACTGTACGTGGGCCCCAGGAATCTACCTAGGTTGCCTTGCTTCATACATTAAGCCCAAGTCCTACACTTGTAAATGTTTAATGAAGAAAAGTTAACACTTCTAATTGGAGGCAAAGCCATCTTTAATATGTTTGTTTTCATTCCCTATGACAGTAACACAGCAGATACAACATAGCCTCAAAAAATATGCAAGCATGGCCTTCATAAACCGGCCCACTTTTAAAGAACTCCCTTCACCAATTAATCCCCTAAAATTTTGCAGCTTTGAATCTTATGTATATTTACTTGGCGTTAGTCTCACTGACTGACATCCTAGCTAAATTTACTAGAGGAAGTCCTGTTGAAATTTAGTAGTCCTTTAGAATAACTCCCGAATAGTAAAGTAAAGTGTGCCGTCAAGTCGGCGTTGACTTCTGGTGCCCATAGAGCCCTCTGGTTGCCTTTGGTAGAATACAGGAGGGGTTTGCCATTGCCATCTCCCACTCAGTATGAGATGATGCCTTCCAGCATCTTCCTATATCGCTGCTGCCCGATATAGGTGTTTTCCATAGTCTGGGAAACATACCAGTGGGGATTTGAACTGGCAACCTCTGGCTTGGTAGTCAAACTATTTCCCCGCTGCGCAATTAGGTGGCTTCTGGTAGTACTATTGAATAATTTAGTCAGAATGTCAGCTGCTCAGTTCATGTGGGGCTTACTCCCAGGTAAGTATGCATAGGTCTTCTTTGTGTAATCTATCGATTAAAGTTTTTACTCCTGTTGTATACATGTGGAGGCAAAGCACTGGGGAATAGTACAGAATAAGGACTTGGCTGTGCCCACTTTAATCAGGGCTGTGTTAACAAACAAACCAAGTCTGCTGCAAGAAAACCTGAATTCTGCAACATGTAAAAATAATGCTAACTGTACCTATCTGTCTACTGTCATATTTATATAACGCCTTATATGTGTTTCCCTAGGCAGTTTACATAATTAGGATAAAATTATTAAAACAAGATTTGTAAAACAATATTACAAAATAAAACAAGCAGTTTAAAATTAATTAACTAAAAGCCCGAGAAAATGAGAAAACAGGTGTGTCTTAAGAGTCTCTTTAAAGATAGTCAGAGATGGAGAAGCTCTTATTTTGATAGGGAGTGCATTCCAGAGCCCTGTGGCTGTCACAGAGAAGGCCTGGTCCCAAGTAGTCACCAAATGAGCTGGTGGCAACCGTAACCAGACCTCCCCAGATGATCTTAATAGGGGGCAGTATTCATGACAAAGGGGGCAAATATCCTGGACCCAAGCTGCTAAGGCTTTATAGGTAACAACCAGCACTTTGTATTTGTCTCAGAAACATATTGGTAGCCAGTGCAGTTATTTTAAAATTGGTGTTATATGGTCTCTGGGTTATCCCATATACCAGTCTGGCAGCCGTATTCTGCACCATTTGTAATTTCCGGACTACATACAAAGGTAGCCCCATGTAAAGTGGCCTGAGATGTCATAGGCACTTGCAACTATAATACTATCTTATGCAAGTGGAGAATCTCACATTAATGAATGCTGTACATTTCCTGGATTTTCCATGTGATTGCAGTAAGCACACAATCCTTAACTATAGCACATTGAAAAATAAGGTGTGCTATCGAGTTGGTGTCATTTCCTGGCAACTTGGAATGTGTGAATTGATTCGGGTACAAAACAATTTGTACCAGAATCTGGCTGATTTGGGAGATTTGTAGACAGAACAAATCACCCCTGTGCACAATTGCCCAGATATGGGTACAAAACAAATCACCCCAGATTCAGACCCAATACATTTGGAGAGTTGGACCTCCATTTTGTGGCCAAAGTGGGTTGGGTGGTAGTGCCCAATGGGTGGAAGCTACCACCCCAATTTCAAAGAAATTGGACAAAGGGGTGATTTGTTGGTGCATCTTTAAACTTTTCCCCATAGGGAATAATGGGGATTTCAGTAGCCTTATAGTTCCACATGGGGGGCATCAAGGTGACCCTCCAGATTGTGGTGGGTGGTAGTGCCCAATGGGTGAAAGTAAGCTACCACCCAGATTTCAAAGAAATTTGGCAAAGGAGTGGTTATTATTATTTTTTTGAAGTTGGCATGTCTTTATGGCAGATTTGGGGCAGAAGAGTGGGTCAGTGCCTCAATGGGTGCCTGCTACTACCCAGATTTCAAATAAACTGGTGAAAGGGGTGATTTTTAACCCTCCCCCCAAGTTTGCACATCTTTGAGCTTTCTCCCCATAGGGAATAATGGGGAATCTCAGCAGCCCCATAACTCCACTTGGGGGGTACCAGGGCAGCCCAGAGTGGGTTGTGATGTCATGCATATAGGGTGCCAACCACCCCCAAAATGACAAGCCCCTGGGGCACTGGGTTTTGCTGTTTTCAATGTCTGAAGTGTTCTGCTGAGAGTAGATTCTCTGGTAGGAAATGAGAGCAGATTATCTCATTTTCCTACCAGAGAATCTACTCTCAGCAGAACACCCCAGACATTGAAAACAACAAAACCCAGTGTCCCATGGGTTTGTGGGTTTAGGGGTGGTTGTCACCCTATGTGCACTACACCACAACCTGCTCTGGGCCACCCTGGTACCCCCCAAGTGGACTCATTTGGAGGAAGGAGAGGAGCTGGAAGGAGTTGTCTCTCACCCCCCCACTGAAGCTCGGCTCATGAAGTAAAGAAATCTTGAATGAGGCTGAATATTGGTAACAAAAAGCATAGTAGAAATTTATATATATAACCTATGTGCCACAATAGAACATCATCCTAAATGATTTTTTAAAAGTTTTTGTAAATGGTGGACGATGCAAGTCATTTAATGGTCCTAGAGAAAGACCTGCTGTTCTGGTAGTGCAAGGTCTTAACACTCACATCAATTTTGGAAGATGAATACAACTGAAGGAAGCCTGGGCGGTTGTGCGGCTGGGGGAGTCAGTCATGTGACTTGCCTCTGGGGGGCCCCCCAAGACAGTGGGCCCCCAGACAACTGTCTCCCTTTGCCCTATTATAGTTACGCCCCTGCACTCACCCAGGATTTGCTGCCATAGGCAATTGCCTCTGTGGTAATCCACCTATGTTCATGTGCAACCAGGGCAGACCCTGCTTAGCTAAGGGGACAAGTCATGCTTGCTACCGCAAGACCAGCTCTTCCATCAGCTTTCTATCAGTGATGAGCTTAAACAGACTTTAAGCAACCTCTTTTTCATCTGATATTTTTCTTTCCCAGATCTAAGAAGCACAACTCCTATGAAGACAGTTACCGTTCAAAAGAAGAAGACCCCTATGCTGCCAGTTACAGCTCTCCTTTGCAAAAAAAGTGGATCCAAGATGATTTCCAAAGGAACTTTGTGGAAAATGTCAGTGTCCCAGCACCTGAGGTACCTGCAGCGGAGCTTTTGCAGAATGTCCTTTCTCCTTCCCTTATCCTAGCTGATTCTAGAGCACCTCTTCATAGGCTTGACAGTCTTGGAAAAAATATCCTTCATACTGAATGAATAGGTGGGCACTGGGAATATGCAATGATTTAATTCTAAAATTCCTTGTGAAGGGAGCTATGATTAATTTTGCTCTGTTTTCATTCAGATCACTACCCCTCCCTTTCTTTTGTAAAGCATCATTATGCACTCAGCTGGCACTATATAAATATGATGATGCTGAGATTCCTGACCTTCTCTTCTTTTCTCCATGTAGCTTCCCTTGCCTGAGGAGCCAAGCCTGCTTCAACAGTATAAAGAATCTGGCCTGAGCTCCAGTAGCTATGAGCTCAGTCAGTATATGTATGATGCTTCCAACCGTTATGAAGCAGCTACCTCCTTGGACTGGAGTCCAATTCAGGCAGGTGAGTTGTTCAGCAGCATTGGCATCTGAGGTAAGGACGGTGAAGCTGAGGATTTGCCAGAGCTCCCAGACCTGCAAAGGGCCAATCACCTCAACAGGGCTGCCATTTTCACTACACATGGAGCACCCGCCAGAGGCAGCATGAGAGAATTACCCTCTTTCGGGTTAAGGAGGCTAACCAAGGTGTTCTCTTGCGGGGAGGAGGGAGGAGAGAGGTGAGAGGTAGGGGAAGGACGAGGAGAAGGAGCTGTCGCCACCGCGAGCAGCCGACAAAAATGGGCCGCCGGGCTCCTTGCGAGGAGGACGAGAGCTTGTGTGGTGGAGGGAGGTTGAGGAGGCGGCGGCAGCACCACTGTGAGGAGGATGAGAGCTGCTGGTGGAAAGGGTGGCGAGGGAGACTGGCTGAAGGGATGGGAAGAGAACTGGCTGAACCCTGAAATGAAGGGGGAGGAAGGGAAAACTAGGGGTGCAGATGTTCTATGCCGAGGTCAGCTAGTTATTTATGTACCACCGGCATTGAAACTGGATAAAAGTCTAACGTGGTTTAATTTTAATTTTTTTTGTTACAAATAAACAAAAGGAACAGCCTAAAGGCTTGCATAAATGTTATCAGAAGTCACAACATACCATATTATAAATGATTATATCAAATGTTAGGCAGTTGGAATAATATTACTGACATTCCAGTAATGTAGATAGTCCACCAAAGTTAAATAGTAATTAAAGCACTGACACAACTTGTTTTTTAACATTGCTCTGAAAACTTATTCTTCTAGTAACACACAGTCACCAATCCAATCTATGACTGAATCACATTTAAATTACCCAGTTGTGAAAATATATCTTGTTAATAATTAATACAATCTAAGTTTTTGACTTAGTTTTTGACTAAATATTCATCTAAAAATGAATAGATGGAGGGCTTCCCCTCCACTTTTTTATTTTTTTGCATTTCAGGTTTGAGCTATTAACATCTTAACTGCTGTTAACATATCAATCACCAATTTGATATTTTAAAAAATGAACACGGCCTCTCATATTATCTACTGTAGGAGAGTCGTTCTTGGAGATACAGTGGATAGTTTCATTTCAGAGTAAATAATGGTTGGACATGCAGGGAAAGAACAATATTTGATGTGTACGGAATGTCCTCTGAACAGCCTTTCAGAGGATTTATTGAAGGGAAATGTAGCCCAGCCATATTGCTGCAGTAATTGGTGCTTATTTGTCCAATTTTTCATTGTCCTTTTGGCTGCCCTAGATCTTATTCTAGATCCAGGTTTCAAGAGATGTTTGCTAAGAATTAGGGGCTAAACTAGGCAGGATGGCAACAGTTTAGTTTGTTTAAACAAAGAACTATTCTAACAGGTAAAGGGGGGGAATGGGGTTCAAGTTTAAAAACAAAGGCCAGTGTAGGGACAGAGAGGATAGGAGGACCCTCCCACCACCCACTTCTTACCTCCTGTACTACCCCTCTCCCCAAGGGCTTTGTGTCCTTCCTACCATCTATGCTGTGTTGAGTCCCTGGTTGTGACTTTTCAGCTATTTTCTCTTGCATCACTGAGTTGCTCTTCCTGCCTAAATTTGGGTTTATGGGAGATGAGGGCATAGTTCAAAGGGCAGCACTGGAGATTTTTGTGCTTGCAGCCTGATGGCCAGTCAAAGGTTGGCTTTCGGCTTGGTGAGTCACTGGAAGTTTTGATGTGTGCTTATTACTTAGCAGAAGACTTGCCAGCTCGTCCTCATCCTGTGGCATCCCAGAAGTTTTCCCTCCCCCATGTCCCTGTGTGCTTTGGAGCTGGAGGGAAGCTGATCCGAGGATGTCCTAATTATCCAGCAGAGGGGCAACCGGCCCTTGTTGAAATACACAGTCTGGAGGTAAACATTCACATGCCCCTTGCGTGGAAGCAAAATGGATTTATGTGTATCTGCCAGAGCTGACATTGCTTGTCTGTTTTTCATCCCCTTTTCCTTGGCTTCTCATACTTGCAACTCTGCCTCACCTCTCAAATTCCTTGCTTCTGCTCCCAATCAGCCAAGAGCCTTGAGTGCTTCCACATGGCTTACCTTCTGTGGGTTCCCACTCTGATCCCCTTGAGAAATAGAATGGAGCTTCTATATGTAGCAGCTCTCACGGAAAATACTGTAGCAGTATTCCCAACTCCCCCCGCCCCCCCACTCATACTGCTATTTTCTTTCCACATTAGAGAGTGGAATGTTGCCACATGGTTGTCAGCCAACCAACCAATCCATCTTTATTATGGTCTTTGACCGGCATAAAGTAGATGACATTAAAACAGCATTAAAACAGGCTATGCCCGGAACTGTGAAGACAATAGAGAGGCTAAAAGCTATTATTGTGGTTGTCTGTACCTTCCCTTATCCTTCCCATTGTCCTCGCTTTCCCACAATGCTTATTGTGGGCATGTGCAGAAAGAGGGATGTTGACCTGAGTCTGGCTTGCTTCTTCCCCTCTCTCCCTCTTTCTCTCTCTTTTGAAAGTTTTGCCTTACAATTAGGCTTGCAATTATTATTGGGATCCCACTCACTGAATTTGTCCTTGTTTTCAAGGTTATCCTACATGACACTGCTGAGCAGGAGGCAATGCGAGTTTTCCCAGGACCCCTAATCAGGTACATTGTCCCGGAGAAGCATGCATTAACATTGCATCCTTCACTCCTGCTATGAAGCAAGCTGAGGCATCCATCTCAGATGGCAGATGGCATTTTGGATGACATTAAGGATGGCAAATGGTAGTCTGACCCATGGGTCACAATCCATGGGTCACTGGGAAGTTCTCTTGTACAAGAGCCATTGAAATGAATGGGAGTTGCACAAGAGCACGGTAGTGATCTTGCACAGTTCCTACTTATTTTGATGAGACTTGCAAACAAAAATTCCAGTGGATTGTACCTCATGTTAATTTGAGGGAGGATGCCACTTGGATTTTCTGTCTCAGGCACCAAAATGCCTTGGATGAGCCCTTTGAGAACCTTCTGTTTAGCTGTCTTGTGATTAGACATGATCCTGACACTATTTTATGTGACTTGAGCCACTGGACGAAGTTTTAAGTTGTGTGGTAGGTCACAAAAATTCTAGTAGTAATAGACAATGTTTCAAATGTGGAATAAGAATAAAAGGGGAGAAAGGGAGGGGCAACGACATGTTACATATTTCTTTTCTCTGTTATTTCCTTCCTCACCCTTTCTTGAAGGGTGATGGCTGGGCTCTCCTTTTTCCAACACCTAGGCTAAAATCGAAAGGTTTGCTTTCACATTCCAAATTCTGGATAGATTGCAAACTTGCCAGGAAGTTAGTGTTCTGGTTGCTGACAGACCAGTCTTTATAAAGCTGATTGTTGGCTAATAGTCTTGGGTGGTTGGTTGATGTTTCACAAGTGTGATAGCTAATTACAGGAAATAAGTCTCTTAATAGCTGGGAATGGCTCTTCAGCTTTTGGAATGATACCTTTCAGAACGTATGGTTTTCTAGCTGGAGTTGGCTGTGAAAATTGGGGTCTTGCCTGGGGTAGAGGTGGGATTGCACAAATCACTGTCTAGGAAATCTGATGCAAGCTGTTCTGTCTGCCCTCCAACATTATTCCAGGGAAGATCTGCACAAGGTGGACGTGATGACATATTGTCAACGCAGAGCAGCCATGGGCTGTGACCTGGCATCCAGCCGAGGGAGAGATTCCGCCTTGCTTTGGAAACTCCTTCTCCTCCTTTGCAGACAGAATGGGGTGTGTATCTCCAGTATGTGTGTCTGTAGAAAGTGAGCCTGGATTCCCATGTGGTGTAGGTGTCTCCCTTGGGCCTTCTCCATTGTGTAGGCCTTACTCTTCTTCCTCCCTCTTGTTAGTGTCAGTGGAGCCAAGTTTGCTGTCTTCTAGGATCTGTACAGCATGTGCACACACAGGGACCCAGTCCTCCAGGAAGTTCTTGCAAGCCCCCTGAAATGAATATGCTACTCTTTCTGTAGCTCCCAGTCATTTGAGTGAGGCTTGTGTAAGATAACTTTTTTAAAAAAGGGCTACTTAAACAATGTTTTTAAAAAATGTTAAATAGTGGTCGGATTTGGATCACAAGGGGGAGGGTTTTTTGACCCTGCACGCTCTGTGGTCCTGATCTGGATTGGAGTCCCTCACAGCAGCTATTTGCTAAGTAGTGGTGGGGAGACTTCCTCTCATTGGCACAATGAGTTTTTCATGGTTGATTTCTTTTCAATTGTGAGAACCAGCACATTTATATAATTTGTAGCATCTATGATAACAACAGGAAGCAAGATCTAGAACTGTCAGCTCTCAACCATCAAAGGCCTTGTGGAAAAGTTTCTTTTCTGCGTTTCTAAAAGCCACAACTGAGCAGATAGGTGAGTATCTCAGGATTCAAGTCCACAGACGGGGAGTAATGGCCCCAGACACCCATTTCTAGGACAGGTCAATTTTGCTTCAGATGGTGACAGCCAAAGTAGAGCCTCAGTCCTCAGTCTTAACTCAGAACAGGGTGTGTATTGCGGGGGTGGGATGCTGGGTGCGTTTTGCAAAGTATCCCATGCCCAGACCCAGAACATTTAGTGAATGTCAGTCACAAAACCTCAAGCTGTGGCACCAACATTTTTAATTTAATCTGAAATACAGATTTGGAAATAAATACCTGTTTTTGAACATGTAATTTTCATAAGCTTTTGAAGCTCTATTATTGTTACTCAAGTAAATAGGCAAATATTTGTAAGTGTGTGATCCTCCTGCTTCCCTCCCCCTTGCTAACTTTGAATACAATTCTGCTACTTCCCTTTGCAGTCCATGGTGGGATCAGATACAGCTGAGCTGCTGATGCAGGACTGCAGGCACCGGGAAAGATACAAAAGACAAGAACCAGCAGCAAATCTGATCAATCTGACAGATGAGGAGTGGCCGATGCAGGACTGTGGGACTCAGGACCTCCTTACAGGGGAGATTGTTCCAAGTGCTGCCACCCCAGGGCAAAAAGTGGAGAAGTTCACCAAACTCCTATTCTATGGCAGAAAGAAAGTAAGCAAAGGGTTCATGACTTCCATAATGCTTTCTGTGGGGTTTATGCAGCAGAAGGTCTCGATCTTGCATACATCACTGGACGATGGAGTGATTACTTACAAATGACTTTCAGTTAGAATGTTCATATTGCCCAGTATAAATTCCGGCACAATGTTTTCCAGTTGTGGCCTTCCTTACAGGGTTACTTGTAAGGATTACTCAAAAGTAAAAATATTATATAAATGTGAAGCATCGTTAATCTTCTAGCAAAAGGCTTGCCAGTTTTGATCACTAGGAAAATGATCATGGCTCAGTCACATACTTTGCATGCATAAAATCCCAAGCTGCAATCTTGCCATCCCATTAAAAGAATTTCAGGTCACAAAGGTGGAAAGACCTGTGATAATGTAGCTTCATATGTCCACATGAAGGAAGGGCATGGAGAGCCTGACTATTACTACTACTACAACAACAAATATTTATATACCACTTTTCAACAAAAGTTCCCAAAGCAGTTTACATAGAGAAATAAAAACAAATAAAGATGACTCCTTTCCCAACATTACCCTTGACCCAGCCATCTGACAATGATACACAGGACTGTATCTTTTTATTTTTTATTTAAAAAATTATTTATAATCAAGATATTCCAGAATAAATATATTTTGTTCATTGAATTCAGTGGGAACCATTAAGCAAGACTTACTCATGTTGGGTTCTGTTTTTTGTCACACTAGAGTGGGACAGGATGTTGGGGAAATGGATGGAATATGGGGAACTGGCTTTTCAGTTGTTGTTCTTGCTTACGTACAGGAAGCTCTGGATTGGGCTATGAGAAATCGGCTGTGGGGCCATGCTCTCTTTCTGTCAAGCAAGATGGACCCAAGGACCTACAGCTGGGTCTTGAGTGGGTGGGTAGCATCTCGTGCCAGAAATTATCACTTCTTCATCCTCAATCTGTTGTTCACATCAAGCATTCACCATGTCTATTAAAAATTGTCGCTCCATTTCTCGTTGCAGGTTCACTAGCACTCTGGCCTTCAACGACCCTCTGCAGACACTTTTCCAGCTCATGTCAGGAAGGATACCTCAGGCATCTGTGGTATGGAGTTCAGCCCTCCCTTCTGCTGCAGTGGCTTCTTTGTACCTGGGATAGACAAGCTAAGCTTGTCAGGGCTTATTGGTCAAGCAGGCTGAGCAGACCATCAAGTAGGAATGGACAGTCCACGGGCAAATTTTATAGACCTGGATGGAGCCCTATTGGTTCCTTTTGTCACCTGATCTTTGCGTCTTTTGTAGATGCAATACCTCTGCATATCATCTGCAGTGGTGGCCTACTTGCTGCAGTGCAGGACAGCAGAGTGTAGGCCAGTTCCTTCTTCCTTTGAAAGGTTACCATGGTGATGCAGAGAGTAAACTGCCTGGGTCCTATTGCTAAGGTTCTTGATTTTAAATCCTTGGAACTTTATGGAATCCAGTGCTAGGTCCTAATGGAGACAAACTTATTTCCTACAAATGCTTATTCCAGGGAAATTGCTGGCCAGTTCTGGTTTTCCACTCTATGGTCTCTGTGCATTCACACCTATGAGATCTGTGCCTGCAGATCCCATTGGATCTGAGCTTCTGAAGCACAGCCCTAGGAATTTTGGCGCAGGTCTTGCCTCCTGGATTGATAGGGTATGTCTAAGTAGGCAGGGCTGTGCTTCCTCCATCAGCTCTTCTTTGACTGCTGCAGCAGCAGCATTGAGAAGAACCTTCTTTTGATTGGTCTACTACCAAGCAAGCTTGGCTGTCTCTTAAAAGCAAGCAGGTAACCTGTTCCAGGCTAAGTTGGGGTCTCCACCATGGCAGGTCTCCCCGCTTCCCTAGGGGAGGCTCTTGTATTTTTTAAGCACTGGCTCCAGGGTGCTGGGGCACCTCTACTAGGGCTGGCAGATCCTCTGGGGACTCTTTCAAGTCAGAGGACGAAGGCAGGACAGTATCCTTGGGTTATGGTGGAGGTACTGGTTTGGGTTCTCCTGTTGTGGGGGCTCCCCACAGCACTGGCTTGCTCATGGTCTGGGTTATAGGGTCTTCCCACCCCGTTCCATTCCTGAATTGTTTGCCTTGTCTCCCAGTTGAGGATGGGTCCTAGATCTCGGGCCATGACACCAGTCTACCTACCTGTAAGACTACCATCTGAAGGTGCTTTCATGCCTTTGTTATTATTATTTACATTTTATATCCCGCTCTTCCTCCAAGGAGCCCAGAGCGGTGTACTACATAGTACTTGTTTCTCTTTCACAACAACCCTGTGAAGTAGGCTAGGCTGAGAGAGAAGTGACTGGTCCAGAGTCACACAGCTAGTATCATGGCTGAATGGGGATTTGAACTTGGGTCTCCCCGGTTCTTAGTCCAGCACTCTAACCACTACACCACGCTGGCTCCTGAAGGTAAAGTGTGCCGTCAAGTCGATTTTGACTCCTGGTGCACACAGAGCCCTGTGATTTTCTTTGGTAGAATAAAGGAGGGGTTTACCATTGCCTCCTCCCAGACAGTATGAGATGATGCCTTTCAGCATCTTCCTATATTGCTGCTGCCCGATATAGTACCAGTGAGGATTCGAACCGGCAACCTTCTGCTTGTTAGTCAAGCATTTCCCCGCTGTGCCACTTAAGGCTTATAATATGCACTTATGCAGTGTATATTATATTGCAAGGCACAGCAAAGTAGCAATATAATAACCGTCAATCCTCGTAAGTGTCTGGAAGTCCCTGGCATGTAGGTCTGCCCTGCCTATCCTCGCTGACAACACTGATAATGGTGCAGGGGCACCAGCCCATCATTTATTCATCTTTTGGATAACCGTATTCAAATATTGGATGGATGGCTCTTGGCAGAGTGATAAAATGATCTCCTGTTGTGATTTGAGGAGGAAGGGAGGATAATGGAGGGGTATGAAGCTTGACTAAGGACAGAGCCAGACTTAGTTGGGTGTGTCAGGGCTATATCAGGGCTATGAGGCAGCCAGATCAGGAAACAGGCCAGAGTGTGTGTTTGTTCATGCCCTAAATCTATAAGCTGCTTCGTAGCCAAAACTCTAGAAGCTCTCCCTCCCTCTCTCTCTCCCTCTCTGGAACAATACAGTATTTTATAGTATAATAAAATACCATGATGTAAAGCAACAGTCAGTGAACCATCACAGATATCAAGGCAGAGCTAAAACCATAATTTCTCAGTCCCTGACAACTAAGTGTGGTTCGGCTGAGGATCCAGCAGCTTGATGTTCTCCAACCTTGGGTCCCTGCAGTCAGTTGCTAGGGCTGGGAGCTTGAGCCAGCACCAGTGTGTAGCAACCACTGACCATGGAAAAGAAGGCCTGCTATTTATACAAAGCCTGACCAACCTAGAGGCCCTTTTCTGCATCACGGAGCTGATATTGTATGTTGCCTGAAGAGGATTGACTAGATATTTATGCCATTGCTTGAGACTGATGGCCTGTTGGATACTGGCACAGAGACCAAGATGTTAGTATATGTCTATAGCTTAAACATTTTCCTACAGTCCTGGATTTTACCCTGGGCTCAAGAGATTTTTGCCTTGCTCTGCCGAACTTGTGAATTTGAGCGAAGCAAGTCTCTTGTTGAGCAATCTCATGTGGAAACTGTCTGTTCCGCTTGTTAAATGTTTGGGGCAATTTCCTGAGTTCTGTGCCAGTAAGCAGTGGCTAAGTTTAATGTATGTAAATGTTTTATGGATTTTGTAGGCTGTGTTTTTCTCTTCTTCTGCCTCTTTGCTTCCAACGTAGTGCTGTGGTGATGAGAAATGGGGTGATTGGAGGCCACACCTGGCTGTTATCCTGTCCAATCAGGTGGGAGATGCAGAGCTGAACCACAGAGCCATTGTCACCATGGGAGAGTCATTGGGTGAGGACATTCGCAAAGCATGGACATGCACCATATAGAGAAAAAGAGCCACATCCTTATCTCTGGTGCTTTCATTTTGGGAGCAACTTTGCTGTAACAAATGCAGAAGTCTCTGAGAAACTCATAAGAATCGTTCCCATCCACAACTTACTGAGCATCGCAATATTTGAGGATTTACTACTATTATTGTATAGCATTTAGAGCATTCATAGCATTGTTCATATTTTATGTCTCACCCAAAATTGTGATCTCAGAATCCAATTTCCTGCTTTCCTGGCTCCTACCTACTTCTGTCAAACCTAAAAGCAGATAGTGTCTGTCAGAACACTTCCTTAACTCAAAAGCCATGCTTCCTTCCTGCCCGTTGCCCCTGATATAGAGGTGCTCAAGACTGTGATGCCTAACAAGGAATCCTGACAGCATCTATTAGATGTTAGGTTTGTTTGGCAGAAGCTGGGAGAGCAGAGGAAGCCTCGACTCTGAAGCCAGCCTTTGCATCCAGCCTTGGCCTCTGCCTCATGGGCACTGCAAATCGTCCTGCAAATTGTTATGGGCCTCCACTTGTATTTAACTATTCAGAACATTGAAAACTAGAAAATAAAATGTCCACATATTTAAGGAGTGGAGGGAATGCATTTTAACTTTTACAGAGAGTGGTGTGTCAAAAGGGTAAGGTCCCACTGTAACCGGCTCCTTCCTTCCAGCTATCGCTTTCCCCCTTCAGACAAGTTAGTTTGGATATTATCAGCAACCTTCTTCACTTTCTCCCAATTTAACATGTTGCCCTTTCCCCTCTCCAGCTGGGAAAGGGTTGATAGAAGCCGCTCACTTCTGCTACCTGACAGTGAACATCCCCTTTGGCCACTATGGAGTGAAAACAGACCACCTGGTGTTGCTGGGCAGTAGCCCGAGGTGAGTACAGCTAGTGACAGGGAGAGTCTAACTTTTAATCACACTAAGCATTTATATGGCTCATTTCAAGTGCTGAAGGCACTTACTGTACTCAGCAGTGGTGCTGTAAGGCTGGTTGGTTTTACCTCTGTTTCTGGGGTGAGATGTGAACTGAAAGTGGGAGAATAATTGCGTGCCTAAATCTATCTAGTGGAAGGCATGGCTGAAGTGAGGTTTGAACTGGACTCACTGCTAGGGCTGCCAGCTGAGCAGAAACAAACAAACAAACTCTGCTTGGCCATGCCTTTTTAACAGCGATTTGATGGGCAGAGACCAGCAAATGAAGCTTTTCACACTGCAAAGATAAGTACTCTCACCTGACCTGCTAATGTCCTCACAGCACACCACTGAAACACTGAAGCTGAATACAAAATGGGCAACTTTTCCCAAACTCTTATGAAGGACTCATTTTTCTGTATGACGACGATGGAACCGTTGTAGGAGTTCCCTCCAACATTATTTATTTATCTATCATATTTCTGTACTTCCTATATATGCATCTCTAGGCAGTGTACAAAGTTAAAAACACAGCAAATGTAAAATACAAAAGCAGTTAAAATTCACACACCAAACCAAACAACCTCAGAAGACAAAAACACATTCAACAGTTTTAAACTTTCAGTTAAAAGCCTGAGAAAACTGGTGCATTTTCTGGGTCTTCCTAAAAACAAAAAGAGAGGGAAATGCTCAAGGAACTCCATATATTGAAGCAGACCTTTGGTCCATCTAGCTTAGTCTTCTTTACATAGACTGGCAGCAGCTTCTCCAAGGCTGCAGGCAGGCGTCTCTCAGTCCTAGCTTGGAGATGCCAGGGAGGGAACTTGGAACCTTCTGCATGCAAGCAGGCAGGTGCTCTTCCCAGAGCGGATTCATCCCCTAAGGGGAATGTCTTATAGTGCTCACACAGCTAGTCTCCCATTCAAATGCAATCAGGGCAGACCGTGCTTAGCAAAGGGGACAATTCATGCTTGCTACCACAAGACCAACAGGGAGCATATTCCAGAGCCCCGGGGCAGCCACAGAAAAGGCTTGGCCCCGGGTTACCAGCAAACGATCCAACGGCAACTGTAACTGGACCTCTCCAGATGATCTTAATAGGTGACAGGGTTCATGACAAAGAAGTACCCTTGACCCAAGTACTCTTAAGTACCGTGGACCAAAGCTGTTAAGGGCTTTAAAAAACCTTTTTAAGACAAAAAAGGGAGTCTTTCAAATTTGGGTGTGCTATTATATTTATGTGAACTGACACCTATTCATTATTTTCTGAGCTTTTGCTCCAAGGCCTAATGCAACATCTCTATTAATATCTAGAAATGTGGGGTTGCCCCATATTGCAGGAATATCAGCTTGGAAGTGCCACTGTAATTTCTCACTCTGTCCATACAAGGTTATTGTGGCTCCACACAAGGGATTGGAGGTGCTAAAGCTGTCTCTTCTCACTGTATTTGGGGGTCCTGGACAGGGCCTGGGTTTGCAGTTCTTCCCTTTTCCTGAAACTGAGAAATGGTAACTTTTCTGTAGCCAGGCAGTGAATTCTAAGCTAGCTTTGAACTCAGATCTCCTAAGTCCACCACCAAAATTCTGTAAATTGAACTGGATTGATTGTTACTGAATTAGGAATTGCGCTGAAATGAAATGTTTCAAAATCTGAAAAAACATTTAGAAAATGATTTTTTGAAACAAAATCTGCCATCAGGATCTAAAGCTGGCTAATGGCTCCTCTTTTGTGGTCAGACTGGATCACTTTCAGTTTGTGACTCCTGAAGATGTAGACAAGTTGTTTTGGACTGTGTGTCCTACCACCTGCTCTCTTGACCCTTGCCCAATTTGGTTTATTTTACCTAACAATCAGATTGTTGGAAATTGTCTGGTAAACATCATAAATGCTTATCTGAGGGAGGGTAGGATGCCTTCTTGTCTTAAGGAGGCTATTATTAGACCTTACTTGAAAAAAACTTACATTGGACCACTCAGAGTTAGGCAACTAGAGGACTGTCTCATCATTAGGCAACTAAAGGACCGTCCCATGGTTGGGCAAGGTGATTGAGAGGGTGGTGGCCTCTCAGCTCCAGATAGTCCTGGAGGAAACTGATTATCTAGACCTATTTCAAACTGGCTTTCAAATAGGCTATGGGGTTGAGACTCCTTTGGTTGGCCTCAGACGCGTAACTGGGGGGCAGGCAGGGCACGTGCCCTGGGCACCACCTTGGTGGGTCACGTGGGGGGGCGCGCCAAAAAGTGCCATGGCCCCCCCGATTCCCCCCTGGATCGCACGGCGGTGGCGGGCAGCGGCGGATCGTGTGCCCCATGGCTTGTGGCGGTGTGGGAGTGAGCGCGGTGGTGGCGGGCTGCGGCGGATCACCGAATGCAGAGCAATGCCGAGGCCTGCCATCTGGCCCGGCGTCGCTTCCCAACTGCACAGGCGCGCCTGCGAAGTTCATAGAATGCCATCCCAGGGGCACACGATCCGCCGCCGCCCGCCACCGCTGCGCGATCTGCCGCCGCTCGCCACCGCCATGCTCACTCCGGCCAGGGCGCAGGTATGTGGCGGGGGGCGCGCAATTTCAGGGGCAGAGCTTGCACTGGGCGCCGTTTTCCCCAGTTACGCCTCTGGTTGGCCTGATGGATGATCTTCAGTTCGGTACTCTGTTATAGGAGTGTGATTCTACTGACCCTTTTGGATCTCTCAGCGGCTTTTGATACTGTTGACCATGGTATCCTAGGTTGCTTGAGGGAGGTGGGATTAGGTGGCACTGTTTTACAGTGGTTCTGTTCCTACCTCTCAGATAAATTCCAGATGGTGTCACTTCAAGACTGTAGCTCTGCAAAGTGAGAGTTACTGTATGGAGTTTCACAAAGTTCCATACTGTCTCCAATGCTCTTTAACATCTATGTGGAACTCCTGGGAGAGATCATCAGGAGATTTGATGCAGGGTGTTATCAGCATTCTGATGACACTCAAATCTATTTCTCCTTTTCAACTTCATCAGGAAATGGCATAACTTCCCTAAATGCCTTCCTGGAGGTGATGATGGGCTGGATGAGGGAAGGATAACAAATTGAAGTTGAATCCAAATAAGACAGAGATACTGATGGGTGTGTGTGTATGTCAAGACCTGAGTGATGGTTTAGATCTGCCTGTTCAGGGGGTTACATCCCCCTGAAAAATCAGGTACGTGGCTTGAGAGTGCTCCTGGATCCAAAACTCTTTCTGGTTTCTCAATCCATCAATCTTTATTATGGTCTTTGACCAGCGTAAAGTAGAGTACATTAAAATAGCACTGAGGCAGCATTAAAACAAGCTATGCCTAGAACTGTGAAGACTGTAGAGAAGCTAAAAGCTATACACTGCTATACAGCTAGTGTTAAGTTGTAGTAAGCTATCTTAAAACTACAGTTAAAAGGGGTAAAATCAATGTAAAATGGATAAAGACTATATAAAAGATTTAAGTGGTTGAAATCTACTCAGTCTGTGAAGGTTAACATTTTACTCAGGCAGTAAAAACTATAAAACTATAAAATGCTATGGCGCATATCATTACTATTAATTCTCGTAGACATGCCTGTTCTGAATGTGTGGGGATGTGTCCCAGCACTCAGCGGATTGGCTGGGTGGCAGAGGCTTCCTCGCAGCAGGACTCAGGAGGCCATTAAGCTGCTGCCAGGGGAAATGGCGGTGGGCAGCGGGACCGGCCGCTGTGAGGAGGAGGAGGCGGTGGCAGCGGCGGGCCCTGCACGGCCGCCGGGTTCAGGAGGTGGTTAGGCCGCCAGGAAGAGGAGGAGGTGTTGGCAGGAGCGAACGGGCCGGCAAGCCAACCAGAAACCGGGAGGAGCGGGGTGGAGGGGAGAGAAGTGGGCAGGGCGGGTGTCAGAGATGCCTGGGGGACGAGTGAGGGAAAAGGGGCTGGAGGGGGTGGGGATAGTCAGGGAGAACTAGGGGCACAGATGCTATGCGCCCGGTCAGCTAATTATGCTATATAATATGCTAAAGAGGATAAACTGTGTGAACATTGCGCTGTGTTGGGCCTGCATAGTTCTTCGTGTCAGTCAGGACCTGATGAATTTTACACACTGCCACACAAAATGTGCCAATGTTATGTGTTATTACAGGGTCAGAGGAGAGAGATGTAGTAGAATTGGCCAGAGTGACCTGGGGTCTTGATTAATAAGGTTGAGGGATGATATGAATGTCTCTGTAGAATGGGCAATGGAGGAGGACGTGCTCTTCTCCAACTTGCCCAGAATCACAGGGGCACAGATGTTCCAAGAAGGGGGTCTTCTTATATCTGCCTTCTAGCGTAGCCCAGGGACGGGCACCACAAAAGGCCAGGGCGAAGGCACTTCTGTGTTATGGGCCTTCCAGCTGCGTGAGGTATTCAGCAGGAGTTGTTATAAATCTTTCATTGATGAGGGATCCTGCCTAAATTGATTTGGTATTCTATGTCCGTTATGAGTAGTTTGATGAGTGTATTTACCTGTGCATAACCCATGGAAAGTAAGAGGGGAGGGGAGAGCCCCAGGGATGACATTTTTGTCAGCAGTCTTTGTTTCCAGGTGGATTGATAATTGTCCTGTAGTGTTAGGGGGGCTAGACCCCAGTGGGAGGAGGGATAATCTTAACCAGTAGTTGAGTATGGTCAGCCGAATCTGGTTTCTCAGGTTGAGGCAGTGGCCAGGAGCACTTTTTATCCACTTCAGCTGATACATCAGCTATTTATTTATTTATTTATTTATTTATTTGTATACCGCCCAAAATGCAAGTCTCTGGGTGGTTTACAACAAAACAATATGCTACTCACATTTCTGGAGGTAAATGTCTTTAAAACAGTAGTACATATGCTGGTAACCTCCAGGCTTGACAACTATAATGCACTCTACATGGGGCTGCCTTTGTACGTAGTCTGGAAACTACAATTGCTACAGAATGCAGCAGTTAGGCTGGTCTCTGGGAGAACCCAAAGGGACTATATAACACCAATTCTGAAAGAATTGCACTGGCTGTCAATATGTTTCCGAGTGAAATACAAAGTGTTAGTCATTACCTATAAAGCTCTGAACGACTTAGGTCCAGGTTACTTGAGACTGGCTTCTTTGTCATGAACCCTGCCGCCTATTAAGATCATTTAGGGAGGTCTGGTTATGGTTGCTGCTGGCATGTCAAAATAAGAGCTTGAAAAAATAAATATGATAAATAAATAAATAAACTTGCTTGGGATTAGGTTCTGTAGAATCCCAATCCATTGTATTCATTGGAACTTGCTCCTGAAAATGACATGCATAGGGTCAGGCTGTGAATGAACAAATGAATGGAATTCTCATGGAATTTCCTACGTATCATCAGCACGTGTCATTTCCTACATTCTATTGCAGGTTAGCCATCCTAGTATAATATAGTAATTGCTTCTGCATGCCCTGTTTCAGATACTCTTGATTGTTGCATGTCTGATAGTGACATCTACTGCATGTCAAATCTTGTCCTTGTGAACTGACAAATGCAAATGCTGTTCCATGCAGTTGTTGGATACTGCCTGATTCTGCATGTCAACTGTTTCATACTGCCAAATGTTTTGCTACTGCAGAATCATTGGATATCATGTGCTGATGCTAAATATCTAATATTTCCAGTCTAGAGAACACCTGCCATTAAGGGTAGAAAACTATGAGGACTCTTAATTAGGAGGACAATGTTTTGCATTCCTGGGGTAGCACATGTGTGATTATGTGATTCCATAAGAAAGAGAGAGATATTAGGGTTTCTGTGTGCTGTCAAAGTACCTATGAGTAGTCAGTTTCCCATAAGGCGAAGTATGCTAGCTTCTAGTGATTTAGTCATTCACCTTAAGAGGCACTGCTAAGGTTAAAAATCCAATTTAAAGAGCCAACAGTTCCACTTATGCTAATGGTGCTCTGGCTGGATAATAAGGAAAGGATTTTAATGATTCATTTCACCTTTACATGGTTCATTCCTTATTAGTATGACAGGGGCCAAGCACTTCTTGGATCTTCAAGCAGCACACGTAACTGACACTTAGGTGCTTGAATAAATCCTCTGCAATCACAGCCTTTTGGGGGCACCAGTGGTTTCCAACCCAAAGGAAATCTAATCATATCCACAGGTTCTGAAACAGGATTTTCTGCTAGGAATATCTCCCCATTACTGACTCTGAAGTTAATCAACCAATGATTTAGTTGATTAACTGGTAGGATGGCCACTTCGCAGTCTGGAGAATACATATTTATTTATTTTATTATTTTATTTAACGCATTTGTATACTGCCCAAAACATATGTCTCTGGGTGGTTTACAACAAAACAATACAAATGAAAAAAAAATTAAAAATGTTAAATCTTTAAAATAATTTAAAATTTAACACAATGTTAAACTATTAAAAATTGTAAATCTAATTAAATGCTTGGGTGAACAAATGTGTAAGCCTTTTAAAAAGTTGTCAGAAATGGGGAGGCTCTTATTTCAACAGGGAGTGCTTTCCCAAGCCTCGGGGCAACAACAGAGAAGGCCCATCCCTAAGTAGCCACCAGATAAGCTGGTGGCAACTGCAGACAAACTCTCCTGATGATTGCAGTGGGGTTCATGGCGAAGAAGGGGTTCATGGCGAAGAAGACATTCTTTTAAATATGCAGGGCCTAAGCTGTTAGGTTATAACCAGCACCTTGTATTTTGCCCAGAAACCTGTTGGTAGCCAATGTAGCTCTTTCAATATAGTAGTAATATGGTCTTTCCGAGATGACCCAGAGACCAACCTGGCTGCTGCATTCTGTACCAACTGCAGTTTCCAGACTATGTACAAAGGAGCCCCACACAGAGTACATTGCCATAGTCAAGTCTGGAGGTTACCAGCAAATGTACCACTGTTCTGAGGTTGTTTATCTCAAGAAACGGACGCAGCTGGCATGTTAGTCAAAGCTAATAGAAAGCACCTCTGGCCACTGCCTCAACCTGAGACACCAGGGAGAGGTTAGGATCCAGAAGCACCCCCAGATTGCGTACCTGTTCCTTCTGGGAAAGTGTGACCCCACCCAGAACCGGCAGATCAAAATCATCTCCCTAGTTCTGACCCCACACAATTACCTTTGTCTTATCTGGATTGCCTCAATTTGTTATCCCTCATCCAGCCCATCACTGCTTCCAGGCAGGCATTTACTGAGGTTGTGCCTTCTCCTGATGATATTGACATGGACATCTGCTTACTGATAACAACATGCACCATATGTAGTTTGAAATTCCATCACGTCACAGCTTCTCCCACCTATTTGTCCCCACCTCACCTTGTCCCATTTTCTATCCACCACTTTGTTTGGTTTGATGAACAGGAGGTTTCCCAGACTGGGGGCCTTACTGTGGGAGGAAGTGGTGTAAGTTAGCATGAGATTATATAAAGTGCAAACAAGTGTAAAAAAGCATAAATCCATGTACATCGGGGCTATTCACATTGTTGCTTTTTATTATGGTTGATTATATTTCATTAAGGTTTTTCAGACATTGGTTTGTTCGCACAGCCAGCTCCCCTCTGATCCATCCCGCCCATGTCTGGCCAAGAGGGTTTTAGAGGGGACTCCTGCTTCCAATTGGCACATTCACCTGTGCCCAGGTAGTGAAGAGAACATGAGAAGTACATGTGTATGTGTGGTGCCTGTGGATCCTTGGCAAATGTAGTTTTCTTTCTTTTAAAAAGAGTGTTCCTGGTGTTCTTGTGCAACAACAATGGCACGCTAGATCAATGGGAAGCTCCAGCTACCGTAATGCAGCACTAACTCCAAATATTACTGCAGCATTTTGTGGTCTCACTGGGGGTGGCAAGCTTCCCTTTCAAATGGAAATGCTTTGGGGAAAAGAAAAACTAGCAAATCGCCAGGGTCAGATGACATCCATTCAAGAGTCCTCAGAGAACTCAAATGTGAAATTGCCAACCTCCTTGCTAAAATATATAACTTATCCCTGCAATCAGGCTCTGTACCAGAGGACTGGAAAGTAGCAAATGTAACACCAATTTTCAAAAAGGGATCCAGGGGTGATCTGGGAAATTACAGGCCGGTTAGCTTAATGTCCGTTTCAGGCAAATTGATGGAAAGCATCCTCAAGGTTAAATTGTAACACACATAGAAGAACAGGAGTACTGCGTACAGTTCTGGTCACCACATCTAAAAAAGGAGACTGTAGAACTGGAAATGGTGCAGAAGAGGGCAACCAAGATGATCATGGGCCTAGAGTGCTTTTCTTATGAGGCAAGGCTATAACACCTGGGGCTATTAGTTTAGAAAAAAAGACGACTGCGGGGAGACGTGATAGAGGTCTATAAAATCATGCATGGTGTGGAGAAAGTGGATAGAGAGAAATTCTTCTCCCTCTCACATAACACTAGAACCAGGGATCATCCCATGAAATTGATTGCCAGGAAATCTAGGACCAACAAACGGAAGTACTTTTTCACAAAACGCATAATCAACTTGTGGAATTCTCTGATGTGGTGACAGTCAACAACCTGGATGACTTTAAGAGGGGTTTGGATAACTTCATGGAGGAGAGGTCTCTCAATGGCTACTAGTTGGAGGGCTATAGGCCACCTCCAGTCTCAAAGGCAGGATGCCTCTGAGTCCCAGTTGCAGGGGAGTAACAGCAGGAGAGAGGGCATGCCCTTAACCTGAGCCTGCAGGCTTCCAGTGGCATCTGATGGGCCACTGTGTGAAACAGGATGCTGGACAAGATGGGCCTTGAGCCTGATCCAGCAGGGCTGTTCTTATGTTCATTCTTACTGTTGCCTGGATATTTTAAAAATAATATTTTTTCAACAGTATTCTTGTGTGAAAGAACACCAGAATACTAGAGCAACTGGAAGATTTTCCACATCACTACCTCATTGAAAAGGATCTCTCATGGGACAGCAGGGCACTAAACAGGACCCCTCCCCAGACACCACTGAACTGTTACTACTTCTTTCTTTGTTTTTGAAAGGAAATGTTGCTGGGCTGCTGTGATGTATTGGTGTTCTTGAACAAGAACAGCATGGAGGTGTATTAAAAAAAAGAATAACTAAGTGGAAAGGAACATGAGCTTCCTGAGCCCAAGACCCCCAAACTCTGCTCTGTTTCTGTGAACCAGGCATATCAGCTCCCCTCCCCCGCATCTTCCTCCTACGGAGCTTTTGTAGTAGCTGGACTTTCCTGTTGTTCTAGTGCACTGATCTTAAAGCGTTAGAACACTGGGAATTTTTTTTAAAAAAAGAATCAGTATTAGATGGCGTTTTGGATCAGAAGTAGACTGCAGGGTGCAGGAAGCAAGTCTGCCCAGGAGTGGAATTGAGAGAGGTGGCAGTTGGAACTAATACTCCCCAAAGTCACTCCCACAGGTAGCCACACCTCCATCTCATGCTTTATCTTGGGAGTCTCTCCATACCGTTCCACAAAAATTTCAGAGTATCGTACGCAACTGTTTTCAACACTCACCCCAAGTACAGCTCTTTAAAGATGCAGACATTAAGGGCTAATTGTCCTGAAGAAAGGTGAATAATGCCACTGGCTGTATGAACAGCACCTTGCTGTTACTATATTGAAGTCATTGTAAATCCCCCCTCCTCTGAATTCCCCCAACCCTAATTGCAGTGAAGCAAGAGTAAATCACTAACTGGAAAACCTCCTGGATTCCAGGTGTGGGTGGTTAGCGGGGAATGGGAAGAAGGCTGCCTCTTCAGATTTCAAGATGAAACACCTATTCTTGGGGTTGTAGTGGCAACCCTAATGCTTGAGGGCAAATGTTAACTGGTAGAGCCGGTTAGGGTTAGGGTTAGGGTCATGGACACATTTATTTAGTTATTTCATGCAGCCTAAATGCATTCAGTGGCTTCTGGTTGCCTTGCCTTTTAGCCTCTCAGTTCTTGGATGGGTAGAAGTGGGATGGAGGGAAGTCTTGGATATTCTCCTGTGCCCCAGTTTACACTAATTGGGGGATTAGACTTTTGTTCCATCGTTGACTCACTCTCTCTCTCTCTCTGCTTTCTCCTTCCAGCCAGACATTTGCCCAATTTTCAAGGTCTGAGTGTATCCACGCAACAGAGATCTTTGAGTATTGTCAGCTGCTGAGGTGCCCCCAAGCTTTCATCCCCTCTTTTCAGGTAATGGAAACCCTCCAAATGCAACCAGCCAGTTTAAGATGAGCTTCCAATATAGTGAAACGAAACGTCTCTGCAAATATTGTTTGGGAAAGTTTTTTTGTTTGAATTTGTTGAGTGGGTATTACACACAGAGTGTAAATCAACCAGCAATCAAGTCTGTTCAGGTTGAGAAGCTTCCTCGTTTCTCTCCCTCCCCCACAGTAGTATAAGCAACCCCCCCCCCCCGCCCATTCTCTTTTACAGGTATACAAACTCATTTATGCCTCTCGCCTTGTGGACTATGGCCTCACTGCCCAAGCCTTGCATTATTGTGAAGGGGTTGGGATGGCACTTCTTGCTCAGAATCAAAACACCTACCCCATCCTCCAAGAGCAAGTTATTAAGGTGAGCCTTTGGTTATGGATAAGTGAAACAAACAATAATACTATGAGGTCATTCACTCAATCAAAAACTGTGTTCTATCTGGGGTTGGAATCTGTGTGTACTCCCAATTTTTTGTTTGGGTTGGACACCCACGGCTCCGAAACCCAGGTAGAAGACAGTTTTTGATTGTGTGAATGACCTTTATCTATGTTTCTTAAGACTGCAGTCATTTAAGCATACTTCGAAACTCCCTAATATGCTTAGGATGGGCTGTAACTCTTACATTGCAGGAGATTCTGATGCCTTTTCATAATGTAAGCTTGAAAACAAAGTTTGCTCATTTATAAAATCATGTATAGCTTGTGTCTTCCACTCATATACGGTCCTTGGAAGAGCTTATAAGCAATATGATAAAACAATAGAACAATATGATAAAATATCATACAAATCTTGGGGATAGGACTGCTCATGTGAACAGCCTCAGGAACACCCTGCCTAGGGAAGGGGCTGTAAGTTAGTGATAGAGCACACACTTTGCCTGCAGAAGGTCCGAGGTTTAATTCCTGACATTGCTGGTGAAAAACCTCTTGGTAACATGGCTAAGAGGGGCTAAGTTTTTTGTGCTTTTTTTTTTTTTGCAAAGGACTAACCACTGCCAGCCAGAGTAGACAAGGCTAGGCTTGGTGGACCAATGGTCTGACTCAGTTTAAAGCAACTTCATGTGTTCAATTCTAATAATCACAGCTGACACCTAAAAAAGATCTGGGTACTTGCCCTTTTGTCTATATTGTTAGAAGAACAGTCCGTGTCCTAGAGACCTCATGGAGGCAATGATGTAGCTGTGGAGTTGATGGCTTTTGCTAGAGCAATGTATGCTCTGTGGTCTGTTTGTTAAAATTTCTCTCTCTTGTAGTCTGTTTGTCTGTTAAAATTTCTCTCATGGTCACTGTTCACAGCAGTGATTATTTATATTCTGAGAGAATTGCTGTTCCCTTCTTCTCCTCTCTTCCCAATTGTGCAGCTGTCAGAGCAGCTGAAACTCTCAGACCCACGGCTCCTGGAGAAGCCTGAAGGGGAGGTGACTTTGGAACCAGACTGGCTCATAGAGCTCCGAGCCAGATGTCAGCAATGGGAGGTGAGAAGTCTGAGGGGGGGTGGGGAGGGCTGTTGGTGAGCTATGCATTTGGGACAAACAGGAGGGGAATAGGGTTTATAACATCAGTGTATTATGGGGCTGGATTATTTGTGTGCTCTCTGCATTTAGTTTTGACAAGCATCCAACCTCCTCTTCCTCCTCCCTATAAAGTTGTGAATGGCCTATATGACTTGTCCTGTTGGCATTTTGTATGCCTCCATGGCTAATGCTTCAGAGGCTATTTCACTTCGCTTGAGGCTTGACATAACCTGTCTCTCTCTCTCACTCTCACTCTCACTCTCACTCTCTCTCCTTCACATGCTGACTGATTGATTTAAGGAGGAAGATCTTTCCAGTGCTACACCCACCCACCCAGAGCTTCCCAGAGTCAGTGGATCAATACCAGGTAAACAAATGAAAGGGTTGGAATATGTAACAAAAAGGAGTGTGATTAGGTGCATCAGATTAAATTAAAAGGTGAGGTTAGGTTAAAGGAGATTACATGCAAAGACTTTGGCTGCAAACTTACCCGGAAGTGAGTCCTCCCTGACGATGGCAACAGCCCATCTTCATAAACATGCATATAATCATGCTGCAAATGCTTCAGTTTGAAAGGTCCTAGGCTGCTTCTTGGAACCGTCCCCCTGTTCTTTGCCTTCACTGAAAAAAGGGATCTAGCATCAATGAGCCCTTTGACCAGACTGTTCCCATTCTGTGGATGTATTTTTTGTATAAAATCCAGGATCTGGCATGGACTCTGGTTTATTGAGAATTACTGTCATTTCTGAACATGAGAAAATCCTGTTTGTGACCCACCTCTAAATAAGTTAACTCAGAAATAATTCTAGTTGAGTGTGGCCCTTTTGCTGGAGAAATAGGTTTGGGCATGGAATCAAATCCCAAGTTGTGCATGGATTCACTGGTTGGTCTCAGTTAGGACATTCGCTCCCAGCCTCATTTCTTGATCTGTGAATTATAAACAATGCAGTCTTCTGCATTAAATCTTTTATATTACCCAGGTTTGGCTCCTCATTCTGAATTTGCACAAAGTCAAGGCTGCTGGGAGGATCTCAGGGAACAACATCCTGCTGCTCACCTGCAACCAGTGGCCTCAGCTCTGTACCAGCCAGGCACGGAGCAAGGACATTTGCATCCTGGATCTGGACAGCCTATGGACACAACTGTTGCTGGAACACAGACTTTTCTAGGGACTAGCCAAGGCTCCATTTCATCTCCAGGAGAGGTTCCAGATTACCACTCCCCATATTTGTACCAACCAACAGGTAAAGATGACTGCTGTGATGTTCCTTGATGATATGTATGTTAAAGCTGCCCATTCTTAACCAATAACACATCTATGTATCATTAAGTTCTCTGATGTAGTGAGTACCTCATCTCTTGTGCACAGAGGAGTTTCTCTGGGCTGGCAAACACTCTGTGTGTGCATACATACATATATGCAAAGAGACACCTTTTAATGTGGTGATTCTCTTTATTTAGCAGGGGAAGAGCAACTGGCCCTACCCACCCCCAGCACAGAACCTCCAGTGACTGTTGCTGGTGTCTATCTTATGCTTCTTTTTTAGATTATGAGCCCTTTGGGGACAGGGATCCATCTTATGTATGTATGTATGTATGTATGTATGTATGTATTAATTATTTCTCTGTGTAAACCGCCCTGAGCCATTTTTGGAAAGGTGGTATAGAAATAGAATGAATGAATGAATGAACATATATACATGAAAGGATAACCCAATGATTATCTTTAAATCAGATGCACACTCAGATCTATCAGATCTATCTTTAAATCAGATGCACATTCTAGCCAGTGTAGGTATTGTATTAACTAGAACCTGGTATTATGTTATAGAAAAACCCTGTCCCCATATTTGTGGAGAGAGCTCCTGAGCCTTGTGTGACAGATGTTTCATAGGGATCTAATGAGGGGAAAACTTCATGTGTCATATTTCTGCCTTTCATGTAGGCATTGCAGACATAAGAGCCCTTGCCAGAACTCAGAACAAAAAAGCTGATTACCCTGTTGTTGACAGTAAATAGAGTGAAGAAGGCTAAACGTTCTATTTAGTTTAGAGAAAGGAAGCGTGCGTGTGTGTGTTTTGTGCGGGATCTGCTGATATCAAAACAAGTAGTTTTAAGTTTAATTAATGGAATGTATGTTTTGCTTTTTTCCAAATCAACGTCGCATAAGGGTTTTTCAATGCAATCTATTTGGTTCTATTTGATTACTATTTTTGGAAATGGGGCTTGTTTGTCCACTATTTTTTCCATCTAGTTTTAGAGGAGAAACGTTTATACTGTTTGTGACCATCTGTTTTCAAGATGGCAGACTGTAATGAAAAGAAGTCCAACATGCCCCCCCACCCCCAATCAAGATGCCCTAGAACCCCATCCTGTGTGCTGCGGACTTAGTTTATTTCAGATTGTAAATACATGACTTCTGAAGGGGTAGTGTTTATACTTGAACTGGCTACCACTTTGAAACAAGATGGCAGTTTGATTTTTTTAAAAAAAAAAAACTCCCAGGGTCCCCCTAAGACCCCCTTTCATGTGCTGTACATTTAGTGTGTATCTGACTGTAAAGTAAGTACACTGTGCCATCGAGTCAGTTTCGACTTCTGGCAACCACAGAGCCCTGTGGTTGGCTTTGGCAGAATACAGGAGGAGCTTACCATTGCCATTTCCTGCATAGTATGATATGATGCCTTTCAGCATCTATCGCTGCTGCCCGATATAGGGGTTTCCCATAGTCTGGGAAACATACCAGCGGGGATTCGAACTGGCAACCTCTGGCTTGCTAATCAGTCTGACTGTAAGCAGAAGTTATTAGGGACAGACATACACCTGAACATGGTGATCTCATAAGCCACATTTTATTTGGAAAGTAGACGAAAAGGTTTTTTTAAAGACATCAGAAAGAAGAGGGAGAGTAATAGTGCACCATATCCATGAGGGACAGAACACAAAACAGCCAAGCTATGGGTGATATTCCAAAAGCTGTAAATCCCAGCGAGAGATTTGGAATATGTAACAGAATCTTGTGTCTTCTTGAAAAATGAAGTTCAGTAGGTGCATAATCTCAATCATACTTTTTGGATTAAATGTGATACATCACACTAATGTGAGTGATTGGGAGGTAGCACTGAAAGTGTGCTCTAGCTGTAATTTAAATCTATGGATTTTTGGAAGATGAGAAGCTTGTTTAATAATGATGATGATGATGATGATGATGAAGAAAGAGGTCAAAAAATGTAACCAACAAATGCAAGATCTAATAATAACACCAGAATTAATAAGTGAATGAGCAAAGAAAATTAAAAATTGGACTGCACCAGGCGATGATGAACTGCATGGCTTTTGGCTTAAACACCTAATAAGCCTTCATAAACAACTATCAAAACAGTTCAATCACATTATGCAAGGCGGTGATATTGAACAATGGCTAACAACTGGGAAAACTTATCTCATCATGAAAGACCCAGCAAAAGGTGCAGTTCCAAGTAATTATAGACTGATAACCTGCCTGCCAACCATGTTCCAATTATTAACTGGAATAATAGCAGATGAAGTGATGCAACACTTATTAACTAACAAACAGCTTCCAGTTGAACAGAAAGGAAACTGCCCAAACACCAGAGGCACAAAAGACCAGCTGCTGATTGACAAAATGATTTTAGAAAACTGCAAGAGAAGAAAAACAAATCTAAGTGTTGCATGGATTGACTACAAGAAAGCCTTCGATTCATTGCCTCACACATGGATACTAAAATGTTTAGAAACAACTGGTGTCAGCAAAAACATTCAGACATTTATAAAAAAAAGTAATGAGCATGTGGAGTACACAGTTAACAATCAATGGTGAGACAATTGGACAGGTTAGCATTAGAAGAGGCATTTTCCAAGGGGACTCACTATCCCCTCTATTGTTTGTAATCACCATGACCCCACTTTCACAAATACTAAACAGAACAGGCCTCGGATACCAAACATCTAAAACATCAAGTAAAATAAACCATCTGCTGTACATGGACGATCTTAAGTTGTATGGAAAGTCCCAGTCAGAAATTGAATCACTGCTAAACACTGCCCGTATATTCAGTAGCGTTATAGCAATGGAGTTTAGATTAGACAAGTGTGCTGCATTAATAATGAACAGAGGGAAAATAACAAAAACAGAAGGAAAAGAACAGCCCAATGGAAGCAAGATCAAGAACTTGGAAGAGAAAGAACATTACAAATACTGTAAATGTAAAATGATGGTGATGATGATGAGAAAGAGAAATAAAGAGAAATAATAAAGAGAAAGAACATTACAAATACTTGGGCATTCTCCAGGCTGCTAACATTGCACACACTGAAGTTAAAAGAAAAATCGGAAGTGAATACATCAGGAGAGTTAGAAAAATCTTCAAGTCCAAACTCAATGGCGGGAACACCATACAAGCCATAAAAACCTGGGCTATACCTGTTATCAGATACACTGCAGGAATAATAGACTGGACCCAGGCAGAGCTAGAGATGCTGGATCGTAAGACCAGGAAAATCATGACCATCTATCATGCTCTACACCCCCGCAGTGATGTAGATAGGCTCTACCTCCCTCGCAGCTCAGGTGGAAGAGGAATGCTGCAAGTCCATCGAACAGTAGAGGAGGAGAAAAGAGGCCTTGAAGAATTTATCAAGGACAGTAAAGAAGATGCACTTCAAATGGTCAATAATGCGAAACTATTCAACACCAATGAAAGAAAGCAGGCCTACAAGGAGGAACAAGTCAAGAACCGAGCAGAAAAATGGTAAAATAAGCCCCTGCATGGTCAATATTTGCACAATATAAGTGGAAAATCAGACATCACCAAGACCTGGCAATGGCTTAAGAATGGTTACTTGAAGAAAGAAACAGAGGGTTTAATACTGGCTGCGCAAGAACAGGCACTAAGAACAAATGCAATAAGAGCAAAAGTCAAAAAATCCACAACCAACAGCAAGTGCCGCCTTTGTAAAGAAGCAGATGAAACAGTGGACCACCTAATCAGCTGTTGTAAAAAGATCGCACAGACTGACTACAAACAAAGGCATGACAAGGTAGCAGGGATGATACACTGGAACATCTGCAAAAAATACAAGCTACCTGTAGGCAAAAATTGGTGGGACCATAAAATTGAAAAAGTTGAAGAAAATGAAGATGCAAAAATATTATGGGACTTCCGACTACAAACAGACAAACATCTGCCACACAATACACCAGATATCACTGTAGTTGAGAAGAAAGAAAAACAAGTTAAAATAATCGAGATAGCAATACCAGGGGATAGCAGAATAGAAGAAAAAGAAATAGAAAAAAATCACCAAATACAAAGATCTACAAATTGAAATTGAAAGGCTGTGGCGGAAAAAGACCAAAATAATCCCAGTGGTCATTGGCGCCCTGCGTGCAGTTCCAAAAGACCTTGAAGAGCACCTCAACACCATAGGGGCCACAGAAATCACCATCAGCCAATTACAAAAAGCAGCTTTACTGGGAACAGCCTATATTCTGTGACGATATCTATAACAATTGACAATAAAATTCTGGCATCCCAGGTCCTTGTGAAGGACTCGATGTCTGGATAAAACAAACCAGTCAATAACACCTGTCTGACTGTGTAAACAAGAAATAATAATAATAATTTAATAGTTTAATAGTTTAAGTAAAAGGGACTTCCCTGAATAGAGGTCTCCATTAGCCTAGTCCTGCATTGCATCACATTCTGGATAGCTACTTATTTCTTACCTTATCCTCTCAAGTAAATTGATACTAGAGGTTTATAAAGTAGTTCTTTAATGCGTCTGCTAAGTGCTTGTTACCTTTCCCAGAATCCCTGAAGGTCTGGGGAAAAGCCTTGTAGGGCTTGCCTGAAACAGAGGAATGAGTGACCAACTATGATGGGCCCTGGGCTGTGGGGAGACTCTTCTCTTGAAGATGCTGATCTCCTTGTGACAGCCCCATGGCCAGAATGGGGCTGTCCAGAATGGCTGAACTCAGTTGGATGACATGAGGCTGGTTGCTCTCTGTCTGATGCTTTTAATGCCTCTTATTGTTTCCAAATATTTGACTCCCCCTCTTTTTCTTCAAAATTTAAATGATCTTTTAAAAAGCATATTAAAACAATCTCTGACTGAATCAGTTAAGAAGGCAACTAACTGGGCAAAGAGGGACCTTTTAAAAGTGATGGTTCTCTGTTCAGCAGGATGAGAGCAATGGTCCCTTATTCATCCCAGTACCGCTTCCCTCCCCGTGGCTGTGGCTGGTCTTTCCCTTGTGTTTCTTTTTAGACTGTGGGCCCTTTTGGGATACGAAATCATCTTCTCATTCCTTTTGCTATGTAAACTGCTTAGAGAACTCTTTTGTTGAAATAGAGCAGCATATAAACATTCTAAATGAATAATCCTTACCCTGATATTAATTTCCAAAGGCTATTCAAAAGAGGGGGAGTGAGAATGGCACTTGCTAGTACCATGGACTTTATTGTAGCTATAGAAGCTGTAGATTGGTTGAGGAAGGAGGCGGAGGTGTGCGATTGCACAGGACTGCATGAAATCAGCACTTAAATTCAGCAACTTGCTAACCCTAGGTTCTGCAACCTGTGCAAATTAAGCCAATCTACATAATTGGTTTTTTTGCATAATTTCTTTCATCATGTCCATTGGTATGCATCGTTTATTGTGCTTTGGTAGACATCGTGAAGGGCACAAGTTTAATAGACCCCAAAGTCCTACTGACCTCCGGAAATCTTATTTAGCCACCCCTCTATGGATGTGCATGAAACGGATTTTGCATTTTGTTTCAAGCTTGAATCACAATGCAAAACAGCTGAAACATTTTGTTAAAACAGCAGCTGAACCAGCTGTTTCGACAAAACAACTTGCAACTTTTTGAGTGTTTTGGCGATAGGGAGCGAGAGAGCTGCAACTGTCCATTTCCCACCACAACACTATTTCACAAACAAAACAAACCACAACTCAAGAAAGGAAGGCATCCAAGTTATGCCTTTGCCAATCTGAGATCTAGCAAAACCAGATAGTTATAGCAGCAATAGCACAGCATATTATACTTAGTGCTGAGAAAAGAAAACCATAAAATCAAACCTACCTTCCTCCTCTCCTGATGTATCTTCTTCAAGAGAGCCATAAGGGCTCTCTCTGCTTCCAGTCCCTTCAAATACATTTTGAAATTCTCTCCTTTTGTGTTCCCCCCTTCGCCCAGCCAATGGGGGCACAGTTGCCCATGAAAACACTTGATTTGTATGATGAGCCAACCAAGAAGCAAGGAGATTGCAAACCAGTCGGAAGCCAGTGCCAGATAATAAATCAGCAAGGGAAAAACAGGCCTCCAAAATGGCACTTGAAACGTCAAAATGTTTCAGTTGAAAGGGGGTTGTTTTGTTCTGAGCCCAAAACAGGCCCTTTATTTAGGGGGTGTTTTGTTTCAAGCTCAAAATGTTCTGCACATCCCTATACCCCTCTGATTCCTGAGATTTCACTGGGTAATGACTTGTACCCTTGCAGGCATATCTTTGCAAGGGAGGGAAACTTTTTTTTTTAATGAAAGTTAAGCTTCTGAGGAAGCTGGGTTCTATACCCAATACAATATTTTGCACTTTGTTGTCACCCCCATGGAATACACACACACACACACACACACACACACACACACACACGCTTTTATCTGCATTCTGGAAGTGAAATGTTTTGGTGGAAGATGGATACTTCTGAAGTCTGTACTTACCAGCAGGCAGCATATGGTGTGATCAAAACCAATACAGGGAAAGAGGGGCAACTAAACAGGGACACTTGCCATTCTGTGCAGTGGAGAGCATCACATAGAAAAAAATATGTCCTAGTCTGCACATACAAATCCATTCTACCAGAGGCCTTTTCCTGTCAGTCACAAAAGGGCAGAGACTGCTTTTTATAATAGAATAGGAATGAAACGTGGAATACTCCAGATAAAGGAATGCCTGATAGGATTCCATTATGCTACAGGCCTGAGTTTGCCTCATAGCAATTTCCTCCCATTGAAATAGCACTGGATAAGGGAACACTCGCTCTGGACAATGCAACCTTATTTTGGTTCCTGTATCTTCTCCCTCCATCCTTTAGTGCTTGTGCAGTAATAATTAAGGTGCTTTCAGTACCCATTTAATCACCTTCAAAGTCCTTTATAATCCATCAGCAGTATTTTTTAACTTCTCTGCATTTACAGACCAATTCTGTGCATGCTCACTGGGAAGAAACCATGGTTGTCATGGCTGCCATGACAACCATGGGGCTGTTCCAGCATGTTGCTGTCCCAATATATGAATTGGATCTCTGGATCTCACACTCTGGATCTCTGGATCTGGCTTTTTCAACTGGGCAGCAGCATGGTGATTTGAAAGTGGGGGATGTGTCATCTGTGCCCTTGTCATGGTCAGATCACTTCTTTCTGAGGTTTAGAGTTTCAGCAGCGATACCACTCTGCAAGGGTGGGGGGCCTATTAAAATGGTTTGCGCCCGAGATTTCCAATGAATTCCTGAGGGCTCTGGGCGATTTTCCAGCTGGTATGGCAGGTGCTCCTGTCGAAGTACTAATTGCTCTCTGGAATGGAGAGATAGCTCAGGTGGTCACAATTGCTCCCAAGCACCCTCTCCCAAAAAACAGAGCCCAAGTAGTACCTTGGTATACTCTTGAGCTGAGGGTGATGAAACAAGCTAGGAGACAGCTGGAATGCAAGTGGAGGGAAACTCAGGATGAGTCTGTATGAACACAGGTTAGAGCTCATTATTGGACCTATTCTGTGGCAGTGATGGAACAGAAGGAACAGATTTTTCCATCCACCATTGCATCCTCTCAGTGTTGTCTAGTGGGGCTTTTTCAGGGCCTTCCAAAATCTGATGTGTTAGAATCCTCAGTAGCACACTGTTACACATTTGCACACCACTGTGAGGGTAAAGTCGCTCACATTCTCCAGGAATTGGGGTCTACAGTTGATGCAGTGTCATTGGGAGAGGTATCCAGACAGAGTACCACCCGGTCCAGTTTTGCTGGAAGAGTTTCAATTATTGGTGCCCAAGGATGTGGACAAGGTGTTTGGTTGAGTTCAGTCTTGACCCTTGCCCTTCATGTCTTATTAAATCTAGTAGGGAGGGAATTTTTATCTGGGTCCAGCTGGTTCTAAATGCCTCATTGAGAGGGAGTGGTCCCAGCTTTGTTGAAGTAAACTATTTCTTGACTACTCCTGAAGAAACCCATTCTGGACCCAGAAGATGTAAACCAGGGATCCTCAACGTTGGGCCCCCAGATGTTATTGGACTTCAACTCCCATAATCCCCAACCAAAGGCCACAGGGGCTTGGGATTATGGGAGTTGAAGTCCACTAACATCTGGGGGCCCAACGTTGAGGATCCCTGATGTAAACAACTATAGGCCTGTGGCCAGTATTCCATTTCTGAGCAAAGTGCTTGAGCACGTAGTGGCTGACCAACTCCAGACACTCTTGGAGGAAGCAGATTATCCAGATCTATTTAAATCAGTCTTTAGGCCTGGCTTTGGAACAGAAACTAATTTGGTTGCCCTGTGGGATGACCTGTGCAGAGAAAGAGACAGGGGGAGTGCAACCCTGTTAATTTTCTTGGACCTCTCAGTGGCTATTGATACCACTGACCATGGTATCATTTTAGATAGGATGGCTAAGTGGTGTGTGGGAGGCACTGCTTAGAGGTGGCTCTGCTCCTACCTCAAGGCCTATTTCCAAAAGGTGGTGCTGAGAAATTACTGCTCAATCCCTTGGCAGTTGTGCTTTAGTGTTTCACAGGGTTCCATTCTTTCCCCTATGCTGTTTAACATCTGCACGAAACTGCTGGGAAAGGTCATCCAGAGATTTGGTCTGTGTCATCGGGATACTGATGACACTCAGTTGTATCCCTCTTTTTCATCAGACACAGATGAGGCAGTGACTGTGCTGAACCTGTGCCTGGATACAATAATGAACTGGATGAGAGTGAATAAGTTGAGATTCAATCCAGACAAGACAGAAGTACTGTTGGTCAGTGGTTCCTCTGTCCGGGTGAATGATGCTCAGCCTGTTCTAGATAGGGCTGCACTCCCCCGAAGGACCATATTCACATTCTAGGGGTGCTTATGTATCCAGCACTGTCATTATTATTATTATTATTATTATTATTACATTTATATCCCACTCTTCCTCCAAGGAGCTCAGAGTGGGGTACTACATACTTGAGTTTCTCCTCACAACAACCCTGTGAAGTAGGTTGGGCTGAGAGAGAAGTGACTGGCCCAGAGTCTCCCAGCTAGTATTATGGCTGAATGGGGATTTGAACTCGGGTCTCCCTGGTCCTAGTCCAGCACTCTAACCACTACACCATGCTGGCTCAAGTGGCCTCTATGGCTTGGAGCGCCTTTTATCGGCTTCAGCTGATACGCCAGTTGTGGCCTTACCTGGACAGAGATCGCTTGGCCATAGTTACTCATGCTCTGGTAGCCTCTCACTTAGATTACTGCAATGCATTGTATGTGGGGCTGCCTTTGAAAATGGTCCGGAAACTGCAGCTGGTACAAAATTGGGCTGCACATCTTGCCTAGCACATCTTGCCTTGTCCCATATGTCCCAACTTGTACCTTAAGATCTTCTTTGGAGGCCCTGCTTCAAATGCCTCTGCCAAACACAGTGAGGTAGGTGGCTAATAGTAGAGGGCCTTTTCAGTGGTTGTTCCATTTATGGAACAGCCTCCTCAGTGAGGTTTGCCTGGCACCATCACTTTGTTCTTTTAGACACCAGGTGAAGACCTTTTTCTATTCACTCAGGCTTTTAAAAATTGAATTTTAAAATTTTTATATATATATATATAGTTTAAAAACAAGTTTTTAAATGGTTTTGTTTTGTATTTTTTGTGTTTTATGTATTTTTATTGGATATTTTAAAGTTATGTTGTGAGCAGCCTAGAAAATTTGTTATGGGATGGCTAACAAATAAAGTTGTGTTTTTATTACTATTACTATTAAAATTCCACCAAGTTTGTTTGGACTTACTCTCAAGTAAAGAAAGGTGAGGAAGAATTTTTTAAAACTTGTTAAAATTTCGTGTCTTCTCGAAATGCTAGACTTATAAACAGCACCAAAGTAGATGGAAATAGATAATGTGGTAATTTATCTTAAGGATGCCCATTTTCTAACTGGCCCCACTTCTGTGGTTTTAATGGTAGCCTCACATGCAAAAATTGTTAAGTGAAGCTTTTGTCGGTATTGCATATGAGGTGAGGAAGATCAAATTTAACCTGTTTCATTTTTGTGCATCCGCCAGTAAAGAACTTGGCAACCCAACTTTAACTACCAGCAGATGGAGCTATTGCTTCACTAAATTCTGCTTTAAGAATTCCTTTGGTTTAAGGATTTTGTCAAGTAGGAAAAGACTTCTGGTTTTGGTGCCTCTCTGTGTATGTATTTAGCCACTCAGCTGTAATGAAACTTCTTATGCTGAGACAGCTACAAAAGCTCCGTATCCAAGTAGTTTCTTGGGTCAAATAGATGCGTTGTCGTATTTTCTAGGCTTGCATGGTATTATGGGTACAGGGCAAATTTAAAATAAACCATACCTATTCATTCAGGTACATAATGATGAGCAAGCATCTCTTAATATTTTTTGGATAGTAATTGAAGGTTTACATTCTATCTACTTAGAAGTAAACTTTACTGAAACCAGTAGAATATATTTCCTACTAGTATATATGTTTAGGTTTCAGGTGGGGGAGAACTGCATTTCTGTGCCTTTGTGGAATGACACAGGAGTTTGCTGCCTGCTTCTGCCCCTGCTAACTGAGCAAAGAGGCACCTTTTAAAAGTGGTGATACTCTTTATTTAGCGGAGGTGGGGGAGGGACTGGCCCTATCCATCCCCAGCACAGCATCCCTCCAGTGGCTGTTGCTGGTGTCTGTCTTATGTTTCTTTTTTAAGACTGTGAACCCTTTGGGGACAGGGAGCCATCTTTATTTATTTATTATTTCTCTATGGAAACTGCTTTGGGAACTCTTTCTGAAAAGCAGTATATAAATATTTGTATGTTTTGGTTGCACTTAGACCACTGCTAGGGCACTAGTTTGAATGCTTCATGAGAATTCTTGCTATGGAGTCCAGATCTTGGATGGTGTCATAAAATCTGCTCTGGTCTAATCTGCAGGAAGCTCTTTGGAATTTCATAGACCATACCCTGGTGATCAGACAAACATTCTGCAGCATCAGGTGAGAGATTGGGGTGGGGTGGGGGTGGAGAGAGAGAAAGATGAAGCACCCAAACTAGAAAGATATATAAGTCAGATCTAAAAGATTTCTTTAAGAAATCACAGTTTAGCTGTATCCTTCCTTCCAGCTTGTGTCAGCCATTGTTGCCTGTCAGTCATATCAGCAAAACAGTTGTTCTAGAGCTTCTAGAAACTGTGGATAGTACTAGTGGGTGGAAATTGTGGTAAGCTAGAGATTGTTGATAACCTGCATGTTCCACCATGCTTGCAGATTAGGAAGGAGAGTGGATGAGTGCTCTCAGTTCAGACTGACTGGATGGTCCTCTTTGACACACATCATTCTTTCTAAGCTGAAAAGTCCTAGAGAGCCTTGTAGTCCAATGGAATGCTGAAAGTTGTATTTATTCATTTATTTGTATCCCACCTTTTTTGCCCACAACAGTAAAACAAAAACAATAACAAAAATATGATACACAAAACCAAAAACTGGCACCAACAGGGGCGGAGCCACCATTGAGCGAATGGGTTCAAAGAACCCTGGCCACCAATGGAAAGGGCTGCATGTGATGTTACATGCAAAGGGGGCATGGCCCAATTGCCAGAGGGCCCACCTCAGCCCTCCCAATCTCATTTATTTTCCTTCCTCTCTCTCACTGGAGGGAGAGGAAGGGAAATAAACACATCCAGAAGACTGTGACTTTGGGAGGGCTCACACGGGCTCTGTGGAACCTGGGTCTTGCCCCTTTGGCACATGACATCATGTCACATGCAAAGGGCAGGGTGCAACGCAGGCTGCCACTCTGCTGACTACGCCAGTGCAGGAAGAAAAATGTTTTGGGGAAAATGGGATGGAAAGAGAATAATAATGGAGAGGTGAATGGCCGGGAAAACAAGTGCAGAGGAGGAGGAAAGAACTTCTCCAGATGCAAAAAAGAGAAAGGGAGGGATAAAGGAAGGTGGGAAAGGAGACTAACATAAGCAGAGAAGGAGAAAGGTGACTCATACAACCAACAACTGTTCCCCATCGTTCTGCCCATCAGTTCTGATGAGCCTTCAGTTAGTTCCATTATAAAGTTGGATGTGGGAAGCTTGGATTCAAGTCCCATCTCTGCCATAGACCTTCTGGGTGGCCTTAGCCAGGTCAGTACTTCTTGGTCTCTCTCCATCTTTGAAATGGGAATATTGATTGATTGCCTCATAGGAGTCTAGTGATGAACTGATGTGAGGAAAGGTTTTGTCCTGTCCTATGGATGGTTAGAGTACAAATCTGTAGGTTTATACTACAAATAATTTTGTCCAGATTTCTGTGGACCTGCTTCTTTCTGCCTCCCTAATGTCCACGTTTTCCCCCTGATGTCAGAACGCTTTAAATGCTCGGACTAGGACTGTCTCTGAGAGTTCCACCATATCCATGGTGGAAGATATCTCACAAGCCCCAGAAAAAATTGAAGAGGAAGCCACATCAGAGAAGCCAGGAGTGGAGGATGCTGAGCACAAACAAGTGAAGGTGAGAGATCCTGTTGAGAAGGGTGGCTGTGCTGTCTGAAAAATATACCATGACCCAATTTTTCATCTGAAGCTAGGGCTTTATTCCTGGTTTACAGCACACTTCAGAGAGATCAGAATCATACCTCATGTTCTCTCAGATTGAAAGCTGTAAACAAGGTTTAATTTATCTTTCAGATTGCTGAGAATATTTCCAGTAGTCATCCACCCTGAGCTTCAAACAACATCTGTATGGAATTCATTGCCTCAAAATATGGTGACAGCAACCAGCTTAAACAGGTTTAAAAGAAGGATTAGGGGGAAAAAGATGACTAGGCCTATCAATGGCTATTAGTCAATGTGGTTAAAGGAAACCTCCATGTTCAGAGGCGGTATACCTTTAAATATGAAGCTCTGGACACAATCAGTAGGGAAGGGCTGTTGCCTTCATGCCTTGTAAGGTCATCAGAAGTATTTGGATGGCTTCCATTGGAAATAGACAGCAGAATTAGATGAAGCTGGTCCAGTTTAGCAAGGCATCCCTCTTGTGTCCCTATGTGATTGACAAGGGATATGTCTCTCACAAGGTCTAAGGGTATTTTTTACACACTTAAAAAATGGACTTGTGCATACATAACAGAAACACAAAACCTATGGCTAGGATGTACATTCAACATGTTTTCTGTGTTCTGTTCTGCATCATTCACAAATGGTATATGTGAAACCGAGATACACTTTTTAGTGTTATGTGTGAGAATGTTCTAAGAATCCAGGACGGTCTCTAATTTTGCCAGTATGACGGGTTTCCCATTGGTTTTTGTACCATGTTGTTTTCTTTAGCATCTTTAAGTGCTCATCAACGAGTTCCCGTAAAAAAAGAAAAAACAAACAACCCTTGTACTTAAGATTTTATATTTTTCCAGGCCTCTGGTTCTGGTTGGTTCAGCTGGTTCCGATCAAAGCCAAAGAAGGATGCAGATTCATCTAAGAAGGTATCGGCTGCTTCCTCAGATTTCCCTGCTCCAATTTCCCAGGTAATGAAAGGCCTTTAAAGCACAGCTTGTTTGTGGCAGTGAACTGTACTCTTCAGAAGAACCTTCCTCCCACTCCCAGAATCCCCCTTATCAGGACATATTGTCTTATTGAGGAGTCCCTGCAAAGCTTCAAGGAAACCAAGAGTTCCTTGGTATACAGCTTGAAAATAGCTGCCCTAGATCAACCACTTTAGGAAGTCTGTGCACAATGAGCATGAACAATGCCCTATGTGGAGTGTTTCCCTGCTGCTGTAGGAAGCTAACCAGATGTAAACCCTGGGGCGTGGGCATTTGGGATATTGTATTTAGATTGATCAGAGGCCAGAATGGGAACTGCTGCAGCAAAAGAATAGTTGAAGCTCACAGGAAATATCAAAACAGGCTGCAGTTATTTCACCACCTGAAGCAAAAGAGTCCATTTTTTTCCTGGCCTGTACCACTTTGTTCTGCTGTGAGGACTGAAATTTTGATTACTTCTGTAAGAACCCCCACCCCACCCCACATTACCACTCTGCACCTAGAAAAACTGCATGTTGAGAAGGCTAGGCTGATGTTGTGGTTTCATTTATGCAGGAAATGTGTAAGATGGGGGAGCAACCAAATCTCTCTCTTGCAGCCTCAAGTGGATCTGTTCTGGAAAAGAGTTGTCACTTGATTCTACTGAATGTATAAACTTTCCCCTTAAGCTACCATCTTTCCCCATAAGCCTCATCTTTCTTTGCCCTCACCCTGTCCCTACTGCTACTCTTTTGGTTTCAGAGGCATAGCTGTTCCCACCCCACTGGCTATGCTAGCATCCCTTTAATATGTAAACTGTTGCTTTTGAGCATTTATCATTTTGGATATTTCCTTTTTTGTTCTGCTTTGCCCGGCGTAATCTTAATGTTTGGTTTTTCCACCCATCATGATCATTTTTCTTCCACCTCCTTCATTTTATCTATTGCTAGATTGTAACCATGTGGGCAGGGTGACTTTTTAAATATTTTATTGATTTAAAGCATCTAATTGTTTGGACACATAATAATAATCATAATAATGTTAGTAGCTTTAAAGCATCAGTAATGCATTAGTGTCGACTCCTCAATGGATTTAAAATGCAATATCAGAACTGCTGGGGAAAGGAGGAATGATAAAATTGTGCATAGAAGGGATGGATAGCAACAATTAATACCAATGTCTGTAATATCAGGACTGAAAGTACTTGGCACAAAAGAAGGCAGACTCTGAGTTAAAATAAATTGTGTACATGTTCTTGCTTTGCTTAGATTTCCTTTGCCTAGTCTGCCTTGTCCCTTTGCCATTATTTTGCTTCCAGGGAAATTCAAATATTTATAATTATTTGACAAAGGTTGGATTGACAGAGAACAAGGGAGGAAGGAGGGGTATGGTTATATAGTTCAGGGCTTCTTGAATTTAGATCCCCAGATGATATTGGACTACAGCTCCCATCATAATCAGCCAAAGGCCATTGTAGCTGGGGAGATGGAAGTTGTAGTCCAGCAATAATGGGGGGCCCATTAAGAAGCTCTGATGTAGTTAGTAGCACTGGAAAGATGACACAGTATCCATGGGAGAGAGTTGAGGAGCTATCCAAGGTACTGAAGTGTGACTACTGGTCTAGTAGGTCTTCATCACCCTACTGTTCTAGCTGTATGATGCTGGTCTATGAGTTTAGTATGGTCATAAAGGGAGATATTGGCTGTTGGACAGCTAACCGACTTCCTGCAGCCCTGATTGTGATCTCTCACTCCTATTACATTGAACATGTTGTGTGTTTTTTAAAAAATAACAAGACTGGTTGGCAATGGAACCAGTTTCCTGAAGGTGGGGTAGGCTCTCCCTCACTGGAGGTCTTCAGACAGAGCTGGGCAGCTCTCCGTTGGGGTTGCTCTAGCTCTAGGTTTCCTGAGCAGGGGGGCTGAACTAGATGGCCTACAAGACATACCTCATTCTAGGTATTACTCTGCTTTGCTTTTGGGGGACTCATCAGGATTCCAACAAAGGGAGGCTGAGGGCAAATTCTGAAAGTAACTGGTAGCTAGATTTGTTTTCAGCAGTGCTATCTTTCTTTCTGTAGGGGAAAGTGGCTACACCACCTTTCCTCTCTCCTACAGATGGGACAAAGTTTCCTCCTCCTCCTCCCATTTCACATCTACCTCACACAGATGGCAACCCCTTTTCCCAAAGCTTTCTAGGTAAATATGTTCTCCTGTCTTTCTGAATATATTGCTGATATGATTGTATCCTGCATCTATGGCAGGGCTGCTCAACTTCAGCCCTCCTGAAACCTAGGGGTAGCTGGGGGAAAGAGGCTGTCACCAGGCATAAGAATATAAAAATTCCTCACATAAGCAGAAGTAATCTTATGCTACTTTGAATCCAAGCCATTATTAATGGATCAGCCCTTTAAAAGTATGCATTATTTTTTCAGGAACCAAAAGACCAGTAGGCCTTAGACGCCGGGAAGAAACCACATTTCCAGGTGCTGGAGACCAGGTGAGAGGAGGAAACCACCTTGCACATGAAGAAAGGCCTGTGGGAGAGGACTTGAGAATGCCCCTTCTTTCTGTCACTGGGGGAGGACAGGAATCTAGTAGAGTACAGCTTTTGGTAATCCATGTTGGCAGAAGGGCACAGCCAGCTCACTTTTGCTGCCCTGTATCTCTTGGGTTTTTTCAACCAAGGGTACTCAGTGCGTCTTCTGAGTTGCATCAAGTCAAATGCCCAGTCCTTGGCTTGTCTGGTTTGTGTTTCAAGAGTTTCTCCAAGTTCATTGCAGTGCTGATAGTGTGTGATACCAGAACCTAAGGGGTATACTCTTGGGTCAAATGGGCCGCAACCCAAAATTTGGCTTAAAATAAGCTAAATCTCAGTATAGTACGCCTCTGATTAGTAGTAGTGCAATAGTGGAAGAGGGAGTGTGCCTTCATCTCCTGCATCTTCCCAGTGGGTCATTGTGGGAAACAGGATGTTGGACTAGATACAGTAGGCCTTTGGCTTGATTCAGCAGGGCTCTTCTGATATGTGTGTCTGCATTAAGATCATGAGAATTATCTCTGTAGATGAGGCCAAGGCTCCATCTAGTCAAGCAGTCGGTTTCAATCAGTCAGTAGAGGCCTCTGGACACTTACGAGCAGGGCATGAAAGTGATAGCGCATCTCCTATTGTTTGTCCCCAGCATCTTGTACTCAGTTATGCTGCCTGTGTACTTAGAGGTTACATTAAGCTATCATGGCTATTCTACTGATCTATTATAGCCTTCTCCACTATGCATCTTTTTGGCTGGCTTCACTGGCTGGTACCATTTGGTTAGGATCCCTGCGGGAAAGTAAGGTTTAGTGAGTGAGGCATGGCCTGATGCAGGTGCCTTATTTCACTTTGGTGGGGTGGGGTAGAACAGTGTCCAAAGTTGGCATCTTGACAATCTTTACTGCAGGCTGCAAGTCTACAAGGAATCTAAAATTATGTTAAGCAACTACAATGAGCCCCTGGTGGCGCAGTGGTAAAACTGCCGCCCTGTAACCAGAAGGTTAGAAGTTTGATCCTGACCAGGGGTTCAAGGTTGACTCAGCCTTCCATCCTTCCGAGGTCGGTAAAATGAGTACCCAGAATGTTGGGGGCAATATGCTAAATCATTGTAAACCGCTTAGAGAGCTCCGGCTATAGAGCGGTATATAAATGTAAGTGCTATTGCTATTGCTATTGCTATTCTGTGGACCCAAAACCCATAAAAACTGGGGGGATGTATGCAAACTGGCTACACCTGCAACATTTACATAACTTGTATGCTTTTTCAGGCTGCAAGGGGTGAAGGTTGAGGGTCTAAAACTTAGACATTGAAACAATTCTCTTCTTAACAGGTCTCAACGGTAGCAGCCTCTTATGCTGGTCACCCACAACGGATTTTTCAGCAAAGCCACTCACCTCATCCATGATGATTAAAACCCTCTAGGATATTTCTAAAACCTTCTAGCAGATCAGAAGCCATTCCCACTCCTGAGGTTAACAACCGTCCGATTTGTTATGTAGCTCATTTCCTTTTTTCTGGCAATCTAGTCCTTCTCCAGAGGGTATTACTGAGAGTGTTGGGGGGGGGCAATTACTTGCTTCCCCCTCCTCTTGTTTTTTCTCTGCCTTTTAAAATGTGGTTAGACTGGTGGTATGCAGTTGTGACTCATGTATAATGAAGACAGGATGAATTAGCAGTATTTACTTGAGCATAAATCTCACTAATACCTTAATGTTAGCAGTATTTTTCATTTCTCCTTGGCCTGGGAATCAACAGATCAAAAACAGGGAGAGATTATTCCAGGGTCACCTTTGATTTCCTTTTGTATTTCTCAGGGAAGTGAGAAACTGGGGGTTAGGGGGAAGAGCCTAGTTGTCTCTGCATTGTCAATCAACACAATTGGTCATGATCCATGAGAAGAATAAATAAGGCATGAAATTGGCAGGCACTGGGGGAGAGGTTTGGATTTTTTCTTCTTCTTTCATTTGTTGAGGAAGGCTGTTCTACTTTGAGGGCTCTGATCCTATTGAGGACCAAATTGTTCAATGTGGATGAACATTTATAAGTTGTGCAAGCCAATCCTATGCATAGTTGCTCAGATATTAGATCAGTGATGCCTGATCCCAAGGAAGTGTGCACTGGGATCACACCCTTAGCTATTCACATTTACTTTGGAGTAATCCCACTGAAATCAATGGGGTTTGCGTCTGCATAAAGGTCCATAGGAGTGGGCTCTTACTTACCTTTACAAGGCTGAATCCTAAGCATATTTACTTGAGCATAAATCTCACTAATACCTTAAATTAAAATTCAAAAAACTCTTGTAAAATTATGAGGATCAGGCTGTAAGTGTCCCCTTGTAAGGGCAAATTTGCTTTTGGTTCTGTACATTCTCCCCACCCCCCACTTTAAACTGATTATGATCCTAATTCAACATGGCTACAAGGATATGTATAAGCCTTCAACAAATGACTGGCTCAATAATGGGAGGGTTAGGGGACTGGGAAAAGATTTCGTTGAAAGTCTCTGTGAGCTATTGACTAGCAGCAGGAGCAAGGTAGATTAGTGGCTTTCCTTGGTGGGGAAGTGAGGTGGGAAAGGACTGGAGAAGATATCTAGGAGTGCTTCCTAGGAGGCCTGAACTGATATGCTGCTTTCTTGCAGCTGAGATCATGCCAGCAGAAGAGTTGTCAGCATTTTGGGATGAGTCCCTTTTTTTCATCACCTTGCTGAACCCACCATTGCTGGGAAGGCAGTCTGTCTCTTAAGATTATTGGGACACCAGTTTTTAATGTGGTGGCTTCAGAAAGAAGGACTGGGGAAATTCATACCCTTCATAGATTTGTTTTTAAAGACTTGAAAACCAAAGCGAGATATTTCTCCCTCATGCCTTGAGAAGTATCTCAGACTATCAGGCTAGCCTTTAATCTTGGGTATAATCCCCCTACCCAATTACAAATATGCTGTTATCCTTCTCCACACTTAAAGGAAGTCAGTTATCTAAATACTCATTTGAGGTCCCCCATCTTCCTTTTATCAGCTGAAGTGTACTGTTTTCTAGTACTGATGTGGCCCTCTCCATATTGGAGATCTCAATTCCCCCCTGCAAGGGGCTTTTAAAAAGCAGTATTGTTTTGAAATTGCCGTTCAGGCTTATAGGTGGAGGAACAGCTGCCTTATGACCACTAGTAGATACCAAGACCAAGTAGATACCACTAGTAAATACCTTTCTTGTTGCCAGGGACAAGGCAGAAGGGTTATATAGTGAACTATAATGAAGGTTACTCCCACACTGATTAGTTAAGAAAAATAAGTATATATAAAAATTAAGTATATATAGGTAATGTATAGTGTGACTCTGTTTATACATATACATAGATTATATCCTCCTTCCTATTGCTATACTTTAATGGGGGGGGGAGATAAAGGATCTAAGAATTTGGTGTACAGTTTTCTTGTTTCTAGTTTATGTTGTTGTGTTATATTATCAGCCACTAATAATAATGGCCTACATCAGTGGTACATGAACCCCGGGCTACTTTTAAGGCTTGTAAGAGGTACTCGGAGCCAGGGGAGGAGCTATAATAGGGCGCACAGGTCCTAAGAACTGGCGTGACCCTGCCTCTGGGGCTGTCTTACTTGCTCACTGACACAGTTCTCCCCGTGGTGCCATGCACCACACCTAGTGGTGCGCTCCTGTAGCCCACTACCACTGCATCGCTGGTAGGAATATGCCACTGTGGGGGTGGGGCCATTGCCTGCCGCCACCACCACCACCACCAGGGTAGTGAGTGTGCTGTTGCCGCGATGGGGGCGGGGGCGGGGGGCTTGCAGCTGCCTATGCCACTGCTCAGAGCCCTTCCAGCTCACTGACTAGTGATTAGGACAGTTCCAACTCCATTGCTTCCTAATCAGAGGACTTGACTACTACAGCGACTGATTGCATCCAGATTAAGTTACTCATGAGTAGTGATATAGAAACTAGTGGGACAAGTTTATTTGCCCTGTTCATTTCAATGGGAGTACAAATGAGTAACTGAGTTTGGAAGTAATCCAGTGATTTTAGTGGTCTGTCTCATAACTGTAACATTTAAATGTGCGCATGTGTGTGTACATACATGGACACACTTAAAATATCTGTGGGGTACCTGAACTGCAGGTTTCCGTTTCAGATAGAAAGGGTACACATTTTTAAAAGGCTGCAGTTTCTTGGCTTACAGGAAGAGGAAAATTCCTCAGAGTAGTCCCATAGAAATTAAAAGGACACATTTAGTATGCCCAACTTTCCCTTTTAATTCCAATGGGACGCCTTAAAGTAATTTCCTTATCATGCAGACCAACAATTAAAAAAACATGTTGGCTTTGCCCATTAAAATTAATGGGTTTCCACTAGTTGTCCATACCTGCCAACATAGTCCATATTTCCCCATTCACCTGAATGGGAAAATAGGGATATGTTGGCAGGTATGGTTGTCTAGGCTCTTGCAGTTTGCACACAATGCACAGCTACAGGTGATTACTTATCACAGTACGCATAGAACAACATGGGTTAGTCATTAATCTCTTGTGTCAGCCCATGTAGGCAGAAGAACTTTTCATCAGGCAGCTTCTCCAGTTTTCTTCTCCGGGACATAAAGTGCATTGCTGGATGAGGCCAAGGGCCATCTAATGGTGACTTCTGCCTCCAAACTGGCCAGCCAGATACGTCTGGAAGCTCACAAACAGAATAGGATTGTGATGGCCTTCTCCTCTTCTTGTTCTCAGCATCTAGTAATGTTGCCCAAAGTTGCAATTCCTGTTTTGGAATATCAATTTGCCCAGCTTGTAATGCTCAGATGTATAACAAATTGAACATCATTTCCCTGAGAAGCATCTTATTTGCATTTAATAGTGTTTGAGGAAAAAAGTTCAGAGGAGGGAAAAATCAGCAGATGCATTTAAATGAAAATATATACCAATTTCTTTGGTTTTATTGCATGCATCTCTAACAGTAAAAGCACGTAATTTGAATTTTATATTGAGGCTTATGGGAGGAAAGTCTTTTTCTTCACTGTAACTTTAAAAAAAAAACAGAGGCTGGGAAGAGATAAGTTATATGAGGGTCAAGCTAGATGTTATGTTAAAATATTCATTGTTTTTAACATTAGTAGCTATGGGGAATCCCAGTCTGAATTGAAACTGTAGTGTGGGTGGAGTGAGGGACTTAATCATTTCCCTTAATGCTGTTCCTTGCTAACTGGGCACCTTTTAAAAGTGGTGATTCTGTTTATTTAGCAGGGGGAGAGCAACTGGCCCTCTTCCTCCACACTATCCTTCCAGGGACTGTTGTTGGTGTCTTGTGTTTCCTTTTAGATTTTGAGCCCTTTGGGGACAGGAATCCATCTCATTCATTCATTCATTCATTCATTCTCTATGTAAACTGTTTGGAAACTTCTGCTGAAAAGCAGTATATAAATATTTGTAGTAGAAGTATAGTAGTAATAATTCTGATTGAAATTGCTCCCCCCTGCAATGTGATTCTAGGTACCAATCGCAGCTTCCTGTCCAAAGCAATGACACTTCTGAGAGAGTGTGCCATTTGCATTGGGTCTGCAGTACTGGGGGAGAGGATTGAACCACGCTGCAGTCCCAGTCTGGATCGGGATATCTTTAATGTTGCATCTAGTTTGACCCTGAGTATCTCTGTGGAAAGTGTAGGTCATTTGGGCTGGGGTCAGGTGCGGAGGGAGCCAAGCGGCAGGCCGGGTTCTGCTGCTGTGGCCCCTCCAGCCCCACCCCTGTGTCTGACATATGATGCAGAGTGCCCTACATCATGTGTCAGATGCAGGGGGCGGGGCTTCACTCCCAAACAGGGCCACACTGCCATATTAGGGAGCGAAATCGGCCAGCGCTGCCTTTGCAGTGTGGCCAGGAGTGGCTTTCCCTGCCTTTAAAAGGCAGGGAGAGTCACTCCGGCCGTGCTTTGAACGCAGCGCTGGTTGATTCTGCTTGCAAATGGGGCTGCATGGCCCGTTTGCAAGCATGGCCCGTTTGGGAGTGAAATAAGGCCCTGCGTCTGACGTCAGATGTGGGTGTGGGTGTCTGGGGCTGCGAGGCACAGCCACTGATTGGCAGCAGCTTGGGTTCTTTGAACCCGTCTGTCCAATGGTGGCTCCACCTCTGGCTGGGGTGTTTCCTGGTGCTTGATCAATGAAGAGCAACCTTTCTGAGGTTGGTCTCCAGAGTTCCCTGAAGAGGTCATATTACACCCATTTCAAAAGAACTACACTGGCTGCTAATAACTTTCCAAGTGAAATACAAAGTGTGGTCATTACCTATAATAAAGCCCTAAACGGCTTGGGTCTGAGGTATTTAAGAGAACGCCTTCTTCTTCATCAACTCTGCCGCCCATTAAGATCATCTGAGGAGGTCCGGTAGTGGTTGCCACTGGCTTGGTTGGTGGCGACTCGAAACTGGGCCTTTTCTAGAGTTGCCCTGGGACTCTGGAATGCGCTTCCTCATGAAATGAGAGCTTCCCCTTCTCTGAATGTTTTTTAAGAAGGACCTGAAAACATACATATTTAGCCAGGCTTTTAGTTTATAGTTTTAAAACTTTCGGTTTTAGTATTTTTATCTGTATTTTAAAATTGTTTTAACTGTGCCAATGTTTTAATGGTTTTTAGAATGTGAGCTGCCTGGGGACTTTCTGGTATGGGGCAGTATAGAAATGTAAGAAATAAATAATAAATACATAAATAAGATTGCTATAGCTCCTTGTTTCCATAGCTCTGGGGCATGCCTGCAATTTCTTGGAGCTATGAAAACTTTCCCTTGGGGGCAGGGCAGTGCTTGCACAGCTCTGTGAGCTATATTTAGTGTCCATGATGTGGAGAAAAAGATAAAATGTTGTGGAGCAGTTGAAAATAAAGTAACATGATAAGGTGCAGCTGACATTATGAGTCAATTTAGAACTGGGGGAAAAAAGGTGAATTGCTGACCCAATTCTGAATTGAGCTGAGAAGAGTTCGCCAGTGACTTCTAGCATCTGGTATTTGGAGATTGTAGCAGGGAGGGTGGGAATGGGAAGGTCTCTTGATACCTCCGCCTTGCACATAGACAGCACATCTTCATGCTTTGGCAAGCCCAGTAACATTTCACTAGATATTCTGTGAAGATTGTAATACCATAACACATTACTAATTCAGTTCGCAGTTCTAGTCATTTAACTATATAAATTTATTTTTATTTTATTTATTTATTCGATTTCTATACCGCCCTTCCGGAAATGGCTCGGAGCGGTTTTCACAGAGAAATAATAAATAAATAAGATGGATCCCTGTCCCCAAAGGGCTCACAATCTAAAAAGAAACAGTCACTGGAGGTCCTGTGCTGGGGGTGGGTAGGGCCAGTTGCTCTTCCCCTGCTCAATAAAGAGAATCACCACGTTAAAAGGTGCCTCTTTGCCAAGTTAGCAGGGGTAATAAATGCACTCTCAAGGCCCAAATAGACATGGTGTCAAATATGCAGGAGAGTGTGTTAACTCTTCCCTCTATACCATTTCCCTGCTTTAAAGCTCAAGTAGCAGTGGGCGCGGGGGTGGGGGGAGACAGGCATGATGCAGGTACTTGTTTTTTTGCTGCTGGCCTGTTAGATTTAAAGCAGGGAAACAGTGCAGGGGGAGAAAGTTAAGTGCCTCTCTCTCAACTCCACTGCTCCTATCAAAACTGGAGCTGCCCCCCCCACCCTAAATGGTGGCTTCAAAGTTAGTTTTTTAAATGTTGGGAGATCTAATCACAGATCTCCTTCATCACATATGTTGCAGCCTTATGTCTAGCCTTGGATGCAGAGGCTGACACGGAGCAAAAATGCACCAGTGCAGCAAGAGAGCAGCCTAACCACTTCTCAACTAACTGTACCAGTGCAGTATGAAAGTGGCAATTCTTGATACTCCCCTCCTCAAAAAGCCCTCTGTGCTACCTGAAAATATGTCCTTGAGGATTCTGCAGTCCTCGGGGACATATATTTGAGTGGCACAGAGCACTTCCTGGGGAAGGGGAGTGCTTTAAAAATTGCTGCTTCTCTGCTACACTGATACAGTTAGTCGGGAAGTTATGTTAGGCTTCTCTCTTGGTGCATCCTTGTTCTGTATGTCAGCCAGTTCTTTTTGCCTGTGTTGCCTACTTCTCACAGCCTGGGTTTTTTACAGCTGTCCTGGGACTTTTACACACAGCAGGCTTTACTGTGAGTTTATTGGGAGGTTTTACTGCGAACTTAAAGTTGTCAAAAAACCCCGACACAAATAGTGCCCCCCACCCCATTTCTCCACTGAAAATGGCACCCTCCTTCTACCGTTCTGTAACCGTTGGCAACCCTTCTCAGACATGAGTCTGCTACTTAGCATCTAGATTGGCCCTTTGAGTGCAATATCTAGAATCCTATTTAGGATGCAGTGCCCATTGATGGTAGCTAGATCTCTACACAGTCTCAGAGCAGGAAGAACTGCACATCCATGACTTTTTCCTGCCATGGCAGAGTCAGCCCAAAGAAACAGATCCCGTCTCACAGGGAGATGGCATCCTCCTATGGCCAACCCCAATCTTCAATATCTGCCCCTAGTAGTTCAGTCAAAGTGTTGTAGTTCTCTGCTGCTATGCCTGTTACTGTAGCTGCTTGATTTGCAGACATTGGCCTGGTTCACACATAACATGGTATCTCACATTTGTATGAGGTGCCACAGCCTTGAGAGCGTGTGCCGCCCCTACTTCTGGTGTCGGTTCCCCCTACTTCTGGTGTCGGTTGGTGGAACATACAAGTAATTAATAATAAGCAGCATGTTTTATTACCAGAATCCTACTTAGTATAGTCCTGTATAGGGCTGGTATGGCTGGGCTGCCGCTGAAGGCCCTCAGCTGATCTGAGACCACCTGGTCCAGTGACATACTCAGGATCTATCCAAGCAGGGGATCCATGGAGGGCAATTTCTGAGGCCCCCTGGAGCCAGCCCTGCCACTGAAGCTGGGTGCTGGGTGCTGGTTATGAGAGGTGTGCACAAATTATTTTTTGTGATATGGTTTGACCTTGAATAGAATCACACAAACACACAAAGAACCGATTCATCAAACCAGCTGGCCATTGATGGCTGGTCTGACAAACTGAATTGGACATTCGCAAAAAAAAAAAAAAAAAAAAGTGATTCACCCATAGGGGAAAATTGAATCATCCCATTTCCCCCATGGGTAGCTTCTAGGGACACCAAAATGGGTTGTGGTAGGGCATGATGGCTGCTGCCTACCACCCAACCCACAAAAGAAACGGGGAAGTGGGCAATTTTAATTTTTTTTAAACTCCCCCCCATCCCATAGGATCCTATGGTAGTTTAGGTTATTGTTTTTAATTGCTCGTTTGCCCATTTCTTTTGTGGGTTGAGTGGTAGGTAGCACCCATCACACCATCCCACCCATCCCACTTTGGTGTCCCTAGGACCTACCCATGGGGAACAATGGGGTGTTTCAAATTCCCCATTGTTCCCCATGGGAGAAACAAGCAGAGTGCACACATTTTGCATCCCTGCCTTGCAAAAACAAATAAACAAAAAACAACACCCCCTGCTGGAGATTGGGGATGATGGAGAGAGCTATTTGGCTGGGCTAGCAGAGCTTCTTCCCTGACAAGAGAGGATCTCCCCACTACTTCTACAAGTGGCTGCACTGTGGGACCAGGCTCCTCTGGAAAGGAGAGCCCATGCGCAACCGCATCAGTGGCACGGACGACTCAGGAAGTAGGCTCCTCTCACCATTGCCCAACATAACCAGCAGCATCTCCCCTGCCTCTGCCTGCCACTCTGCTCCTAGCTCTGCTTCACACCCTCCTGGTTGTTTTTTTTTTTTAATTAAGCCCCAACTCTGATGTGGGGGGCAGGAGAAGAAGCACCTTTAAAAGAGTGTGGGGTTGGGGGTGCTCTATTTATCGTCCAGGTGCCGCACACAGCACTATCTATAGCACTGTGGTGCACACACAGAAGCTAGAAAAATTAAAGCCCCCTGCCCCCTAAAAAAGCAGGTTTAATGTGTTTTTGGAGGGAACTATGTAACAATGAGGCAGGCCTAAGTGAAGGCAAGGCATAGAAGGGCAGGGGATTACTGCTCTCTCCAACCCACCCCTCCTGTCCTACAGTCCTGCCACTGCATCCCTCCCTTCCCCAAACTAGGCCCTATTTAAAGAACTCTTATTTTCTAATAACCTGACCGAGGCAGGAGGGTGTCTCACCGATCTGGCATCTTTGGCTGGGAGCTTCCAGCAGGGTCTTCAACTGGAGTCTGCCAGGTGCTGTTCTTGGAGGCATTCTTGGACTAAGTAGACACTGAGACTTGACAGCTGGGGGGAGGGCAGATGAGCACCAATCAGGCACCCACCCAAATAATTTTAACCCCCCAAGTCCCCCCTAAAAGATCTACACTGGCTACCAATAAGTTTCTGGGCAAAATATAAAGGGCTGGTTATTACCTATAAACCTCTTAATGGCTTGGGCTCACGGTATTTAAGAGAACACCTTCTTTGTTATGAACCCCACCGCCTATTAAGATCTTCAGGGGAGGTTTGTCTGAGGGTGCCGCCAGCTCGTCCTTCTCAGGGTGTGCCTTCTCTGTAGTTGACCCAGGGCTGTGGAATGCACTTCCTGCTGAGATTAGAGCTGCTCCATCCCTATTGGTTTTTAGGAAACAACTAAAGACACATCTCTTCAGCCAAGCTTTTTAGTTATCTGGTAGTTTTTATGGGTATTTTAATCTTTATTTTTAACTGTTAAAGTCTTGGTTTGTTTTATTCTTTGTTTGCTTTATGCTGTAATGCCTAGCGACTTCAGCAGTGGGCAGTATAAAAATTTATTAAATAAATAAAATACAATAAAAATAAAGTAAATAGAGGGAGCCTGGCAGGCTGGGCACCACACATCAGCCTACAAAAACCAAAAATTAATCCACCAGGCAGTATACAAGTCAGCGGTAGCAAAGGTAGCAGCAGGGCTGCAAAAACAAAAACAAACAGCACTCCAGCTATTACACACAATGAGAAAAAAACAAATAAAAAATGAATAAAATTCCAAGCAGCACCCAGTTAAAGTCGGGGTGGTGGTGGTGGTGGTGGCGGCTGCTGGTACAATTTAAATAAAATTAGAAGAAGAAAAATCACAGCACCCCAGTTATTAAAGGGGGCTGGCTACAAGCAATGAGAAAAAAGAAATCACACAAGGAAATAAATCCAAACAGAATCCAGTTAAGCTACTGGGCTGCTGGTACTATTTTAAAATACTTAGGAAAACAACAGCACAGACAGCACCCCAGTTATTAAAGCCACTGGGGGTGAGACTGAATACAAGCAAGAATAATAAAACAAAATTCCAAGCAGCATGCAGTTAAAGCCACTGGTGCTGCTGGTATAAATTAAAACACACACAGAGAAATAAAATAAAGCAGTTGCTGGCACTGCAAATTAAAAAGATAACTGAAAAATAGAGAGAGTAATATAAGCCCCCCTCCCTCTCTCCACCTCAGACCACCATCACCACTTTGCTCTCAGTGCTGCTGCAGTCTCTCTCTGATTATCCTCTCCTGAGGCACAAAAAACAATGGCTCTCCCCACCTCCCAGCAGCTCCTTAAATACATATTGAAAATCCCTCCTTTGGCCTCTCCACTCCCTACTCCCTTCCCAATGCCAATGGAGGCACAATTGCTCATGCCAACACTTGATTTGCATGACAACAAGTCAATCAAGAAGCAAGAAGATCTCAAGCCAATTGGAAGCCAGTACCAGAAAACCAATCCATGACTGAAAAACACAGAGACAAAATGGTACCTGCTGTATGAATTGATTCACGATGAATTGGAGGTGATTTGATTCGCCCTCAAATCAGCACCTTCATTTAAGGGGAGATTCAATTCATGGGTGAATCCACAAATGGCCTCCAATTCATGTCAAATCAAATTGCACATCCCTACTGGTTACCCCGACAAAGCCTCTGGGATGTCATTGAAATCTTCTGTGTGCAGCTACCATGCCCTGGTAGGACTGAATCACGCAGTGGGGATACTTATGCAGTTATTTCTGGAGTACATGTTTTGGGTACCCTTTCTGCAGGTCTTTCTGCAGTACAAAGGCTATAGCTGTTACATGAAAAACAGAAAAAGGAATGCTGCCTTTTTTTGGCCTCTTTGATGTTAGCCTATACAATTAGTTAAATCACATGTTCAAGATCTCTGAATAATATATTATCATCACAAGGAGACAAACAGTATGTTAAGAAGCTGTAGTCTGGTTTATATATGCATTGCTTCCATAATGCATTCTGGTATCTGATTGGGAGATATTTAATACATGGGCTGGTAATGAAACAGTTCATTAGTGTCATATAAGATGGTGTCACAATACATTTCCATGTGTTCTTCTAGACACATTCATAATTGCTGGAATAATCCTGTGATATGAAAATGTAATGTGTGAACCAGCTTCAAGCCCAGAAAGATATAGGTGAACTGACAAGCTCTTGCTATTCTGCACATGTAGGAAAGCAAGATCTCTTTTGCCACATTAAAAAAATGAGTAAGAATTGCTGCAACCACTGAGGAAATCCCTTGCTGCTGATGCCTGCCTGCTACTGTCTTCTGGCAATGGGCTTCCCCATATTTTTTCTGTTTATTAATCCTGCTACATGAGAAAATTTATTACAGTATAGCATGGGTGGACTTAGGCAAGGGGTGGTAATCAAGAGCAAGACCCAGAGCTGTTGGTGGGTATCATTTGTTGCTGGCTGCTCCTCAGATCAGGAGTGTAACACAATGAGATGCTTCACACGACACTTGCGAAGCGCCTGATGGGGTTCTGTGGATTGGCCGCCCACACGACTGCTGGCTATGTCATGGAGCTGGTGGGGGCTGTGGGGATCGGAGGCTGTGTGGTCCCCGGAGGTTCCAGGGTGACCCACGCGAGCATGACACATGAGCACAAAAACAAGGTTAACGGAGCGATTGCTCCATTATCCCCATTTAAGGGGAGGGGGATTTAAAGTGGCTAGCTGACGGGAGCCGCACAGCTCCAGTTGCAACACATGATCACCCAAAAGTGGGCTGGGCTCCCTTAGCCCACTTTTGGGTCATCATGGGAATAGCCCCAATGTGTATTTTGCAGCTGTGGGGTACAGGGAAGAATGAATTCCTTTAGAGTGGTTCCTCCATTAATGAAACACCAACTCATCATTTGGTCAAAGTCAGCACCAGGCCATTCCGATAAAAAAGAAGGTACACTTGACAGTACGAGGAAGAATGGTGGCAGAATCATTATTCTTTTAAAGGGTTGTTTTTTGTATTTGTTTTAAATCCCAAGCTATAAGGCTGGGTCCATAACTCAGTGGTAGAGCAAGCAGTTTGCATATTGGTTCCATTCTCAGGTTCAGCCCCCAGCATCTCTAGTGATAAAGGACTCTTGCCCAAGATCCTGGAGAGCCAGTTCCAGTAGACAATACTGGGCTATATAGACCAATGGCTTGGTTTAGTTCAAGGCAGCTTCCATGATCCGATACATTAGTTTGCTATTAAAAGCCTAAGATGACAAGTTAATGCTACCTTAAGCATAGTTCACTCTGTGTGTGTGTGTGTGTGTTGTATTTATTTAGGAAAGGAGTTGTCCACATTTCCAAGATAGTGTGCCCAATCCTAAAACAATCCTAGAACCACCACCACCTTTTTAATATAGCCACCCCATCACTCTTGTTCTCTGGGCAACTCACAACAGCTCACAAAACAACAATAAAATAAGCAAAGACAAATACCTGTATCCTATGCTGGCGTTCTGCCGTGTGAAATGGTGCCCACAGAATGCATTTGGATTTACACCCAAGGGAGAGGTGTGCTTAAGAGCCTTTGTTCTAACATTTTTCAAACACAAGCTAGCACTCTGACACTTTGATCAGTCATTTCAAAGATTCAAAAGAAACTTGGAACCATAAAAAAGAAAGAATGGACAAAAGAAAACCACTGTGCTTTTTGTACAGGGACCCTGTTCCAGAAACATCAAACTATTATTTGGAGTCAAACAGACATGTGTCTTTATTATTGGGCAGAATACAGTCTGACTTAGAAATGGAAAGGAACAGGAAAAGAAAAGTCCAAAGGTGGAGCATAACTCCAGCCCAGAACAGAAGGTTCTAATATTTAATTTGTTAATGATTTGTTACTACTACAGTAATTCTTCATGGAGGTATTCACTAGTATACTATTCACTAACCTCCCTGGCTATCTCTTCATATAGCACTAGGTGGCTCTCTTTGCCTTAGACGGCCGATGAAGTTCCTGGGGAGGAAATGTTGACAGGCATTGATCCAAATCCATGCAAAACAGAAAGCAGGGAATGAAACCCGGTTCTCTTTCAGGTATTTTATACACCTCCAACTAAGAGCATAGAATATTATTTAGAAATCAAAATCACATAGAGGGAACTTGTTATGATTTGAAATGTTTCCACTTGATTATTCCACTGTCAACTAGAGATGTGTAAAAAGACTGGAGCTCGAAACCATTCGAGCATGAAACGAATCACCCCTAAAATAAAGGGCCTGTTTTGAGCTTGAAACAAAATGACAGTTTTGGGTTCGAACTGTTTCGAGTGTTTCAAGCGCCATTTTGGAGGGCCATGTCCCCCTTGGTGGTTGGTTTTCTGGCACTGTTTTCCAATTGGCTTGTGATCTCCTTGCTTCATAGTTGGCTTATATCATCCAAATTGAGTGTTGCCATGGGCAATTGTGCCCCCATTGGCTGGGGTGGGGGAGGGAGGGGGGAGCCAAAGAAGATATTTTCAAAATGTATTTAAGGGGACTTCCTGGACTGGGAGGCCAGAGACCTCTCTCTTTTAGTGTGCCTCTCAAAAGAAGGAAGGATCAGTACTGCAGCACAGAGTGAGACTGGTGGACTGGGGCCTGCCTGTGTGTGGAGATAGAGACAGAGAATGCCTATGGCTTATCCCTCTCTTTTTCTTTGTAGTGCCAACTACTTTTTTATTTTTTAATTTTGGCCTGCTTGTGTATGGAGAGAGAGAGACAAAGAATGCCTGTGGCTTATCTGTCTCCCTCTTTTTTCTTTGCTGAGTGGCACAGTGGTAAAACTGCTGCCCCCTGGTGGCACAGTGGTAAAACTGCCGCCCTGTAACCAGAAGGTTACAAGTTCAATCCTGACCAGGGGCTCAAGGTTGACTCAGCCTTCCATCCTTCCGAGGTCGGTAAAATGAGTACCCAGAATGTTGGGGGCAATATGCTAAAATCATTGTAAACCGCTTAGAGAGCTCTGGCTATAGAGCGGTATATAAATGTAAGTGCTGTTGCTATTGCTATTGCTGTACCAACTGCTTTTTATTTATTTTATTTATTTTTAATTGCACCAGAAGCCCCGGTGGTTTAACTGGGTGCTGCTGTGGATTTTTTTCTTGTGTAGATTTCTTCTTGTAGCTAGCCCCCAGTGGCTTTCAACTGGGGTGCTGTGCTGAGATTCCCCCCTTTTACAGCCCCAAGCTGCACCACCTTTGCTGCTGCTGCCACTGCCGTGTGCCTTAAAAAAAAATTTTTTTTTGGAAGTGTGAGTGCCCACACACTTGGCAGTCACCTGCCCTCCCTCAGCTGTTGAGCCTGAGAGTGTCTGCTCAGCCCAAGTGCCTCCAAGAATGGCACTTGGCCAGAGTCCAGCAGAAAATGGCAGTTGCCAGAAAGTAAGCACCCTAACCTTGGTCAGGTTAGATTTCTTTAAATAGGGCTTAGTTTGGGGAAGAGAGGATTAGGTACTAGCCAGGTAGTATGTAGGACTGTAGGACAAGAGGGGTGGACTAGGAGACAGGCCACAGTAATCACCTTTCTCTTCCCTTCCCTTGGACTTACCCCATTATTTCTCGCTCCCCTCCAAAAAAAAGCCCCCCTCCCAAAGAGTGTGGCACACACAGCATAAATAGACTGCCCCAACCCCACACCCCTTTAAAAAATACCTGCCTTAAAGGCGCTTCCCGTTCAGAGTTAGGGCATCCAGGATGGTGTGAAGCAGAGCCAGAAGCAGACAGAGGGAGGGGTGATGCTGCTGGTCATTGTGGGTGATGGTGAGAGAGGCCTACACCCCAAGTCACCTCCATTGTGCACAGGGTCTCCTTCTGGAAGGAGGGTGATCCTGCACTGCCAGTGGTGGCTGAGGAAGCATTAGTGGGGAGGTTTTCCCCTGTCATAGAAGAAGCTCTTCCTGTGGCAGTGGAGGAGGAGGTGATTGTGTCAGCTGCTACTAACCCAGCCACATCACTTTCACCATCCTCCCCAATCCCCGTTGGCAGTGTGACCCTGCCCTGTCCAGGACTGAGGAGGAGCAGGAGGAAGTATTTCTGCTTCCTGGACCTTTTCAGCTCCAGACTGAGGGTGGTGGTGGTGATGGTCCCCAGAAGGAACCATCAGCCCCAGTAGTACCACCACTACTGAAACAGTCCTGGACTGATGGCAGCATGGGGTGGGACTACTTTGAGCTCCACCATGGTTATCCACACCATGCTATTTGCACCCACTGCAGGGCACAGGTCAGCAGGGGGAAGGACCCCAAGTGTCTTAAGATTCTGGGGATGCTGCTGCACCTGCGGCACCATCACTTGGGGGTCACTTCTCCTGCTGGCATCAATAGGCCTGATCACAATGCAATCAATCACAGTGCAAATCATCACAATGCAATCTCTTTTACTTGCAATTTTTATCTCACATATATCCAAAAGTAGGAATTTGGACTTTATTGAATCTCACTTCATCTCTTGCTAAAATCTCTTTACTCCCTTCTGCCCTATGGAGAACAAAAGTGATGCCCCAGCACATTCAATAAGATCAATGTGGAGCAAACCGCCCAGACCTGTGGAAATAGCCTGTGGTGACTGATCTGTCTTTTGACCATTTTCACATCTTATTCGCTGCCATTTATGTTAAGATGTAGTGCATTTCTCTTGAGCACACCACCACTTATGGTTCTGATAAGCAAATGTAGCTTTGAAGAACTGAACTGCTGCATCAACCCAGCACCCTTTGCAAGAGTTCTTTCTTGCTTAAGGCACACTTAAGCAAGAAAGGGTTTGCAGCTAGGAATCCAGTCCAGGCTTCTTGTCTGTACAGTCCTGACTGGCCAGCAACAAATGCCGTTTAAACACAAATGCAGTTTTATACCAGTGAGTCAGTTAAGTACATAAGAACAGCCCTGCTGGATCAGGCCCACGTCCCATCTAGTCCAGCATCCTGTTTCACACAGTGGCCCACCAGATGCTGCTGGAAGCCTACAGACAGGAGCTGAGGGTGTGACCTCTCTCCTGCAGTTACTCCCTTGCAACTGGTATTCAGAGGCATTCTGCCTCTGAGGCTGGAGGTGGCCTATAGCCCTCCGACTTGCCATTGATAGACCTCATAAGAACATATGATACGTTATGTGATATGAATACGATGAATATTTATATACCACTTTCCAACAAATATTCCCAAAGTGGTTTACATAGATATAGCTAACTACAATACAATACAATACAGTACAGTACAGTACGGTACAATACAATACAATACAATACAATGGCACATACAACAGCAACAGTATGGTTTGGTGAACTGAGAGTTCATCATATTGGTCCACATGCAGTGGAGTGAGACATAGGTGGTTCAGCATTGCTTGCACTGCTGTGGAACAGGGCTTTCCGGCACAATGCATTCTCCCTTGGACATCACGGAGGTAGGGTTGTGCAACTGCAGGTGCAGAATTTGAGGTTGGAGCAGAACAGCTCCACAACTGCGCAGGTGGTGTTTGAGACACATGCCGCAGCGTGGGTGGTGCTGAACTGCCTGCTTTTGACTGTGCTGTACGTGGGTGATGGATATTAATAACAATTCCTAGTGCAGTCTGGGAGGGAGAAGCTGCTTAGGGTTTCCTATGATGGCTGTTAAATGTTATTGTACCTGATGGTTCTGGGGAACAAATTGTTGTTCCTTTGAAAATAAACAGCTTGGTTTTCTTCATAAGAGGCTGATGACTTCCCTTTGGAATCTAGAACAGGTATCTAAATCTCTATTAAAGCAAGTTAAAATTTGCCTATGCAACAGTGTTGTTGACCTTTCAAAATCATTATTTGGAAGAAAATAATGGGCAAAATGGGATTCAGATGATCTGAAAAATAAAGTCAGGAGAAATAACCTGATAATCCAAGGTGCCTCCTGAGAAGAGGGAGAGGGAGAGAGGAACCCCTTTCCTTCATGGAAAATTGGACAGTTTTTAAAATTAGACTTGCAGGAACAAGACACTAACACAGACTGAGTGCCGGTTCACACATACAGTTTAACCGTATTTATTGCTAACAGTGTTTGTAACAGCAGTATGCCCAAAAGCAGAAAACTGCTGTTAAGCCTCCAAAGTTAACTTCAGTCTTCCCCAACTAACTCCAATTTGTACCCAAGATTTTTCCTATGGTTCACTGCCGATAACTGTGGTTATGCCTCTTAAGCATTACACCCGAACGCTGACTCCCCTCTAACAGCAGTTAAGTACCTCTGTCTGCAATCCTACAGCTGCAATCCTATGCACTCTTACTTAAGAGGAAGCTAAATCGTTTTAGTCTATGCAATCTCATTTGTTTATTGCAAGGCAATGGAGCAGTCCAGGGCAGGGAGAGAGAACTGTCACTTACTTCAGAGGAAGCCCATTGGATTGAATCATTTACTAGCAAGTCTGAAAACTGTTCTCAAAACTCAGAAAAACAGCTACTGTTTTATGATGCGCATGCCCTTTACAGCCGCAGCATGTTTCTGATCTTCTTGATGTTTCAGGCTTGGAGGGGCTCCCCGCTCCTTACCATTTAGGCTAACTGGAGTTGTTTCTGTACATCTGCACCATGAATTGGAGTTAGGATTTTTAACTCCAGTTTAGCGTTAAATCCAGTCAAACTGTATGTGTGAACCAGCTCTTAGATTTTAGACTGAAATCTCAGTATCCTGATTCAGATAAACATCCTGGTTGCTTTCCAGACTAGCTGCTCAACAGCAGCAAAATTCCTCCGTTCAGGCAAGTCACATTCGAAATGTAAAGAGCAGGGGGAGCAGTCTCATGGAAACTAACAACCAGAACAAACAGCAACTTTTTAATGCAGGATATACGATGTCATAGCTCTATATCGCAGCGATTGAATTCAAAACAAGGCATCGGAAATGTGAATGGCACCCTGCTGTCCATGTAGGGACTGCGGTTACACAACGCAGGAAGTGTGGAAGCAGACTTCCGAGATACGACGTGACCCTGTTGCAGGGAAGAATCTAGAAAGCACCCTAGAGACACTATTCTACAACTTTTGACAAGTTTTAAAGAAGCTGATAAAATATACTGTTTGGGAGAAGCCTAATTTGATCATTAGTCAATCCTTAGTTACTGTCAGATCTGTCACTTGAAAGTTAAAGTACGTTGCTAAAGAAAGTCACCTCTGCTTTGCAACAGATTAATCGCTGATGGGGCTTTAATTTAAAATGGATATTTTAAAAGTGTGAATCAATATAAATTTCTATTTGTGGTGAAGGATGCATATTTTTGAGAGGTATTAATGCGATGGAAGTGAACATCTAAAGTAGACATTACTGAAGCATATGTTTTGTAAGACTGTTTTTAGTAGTCAGCTCTGTCATGCAATATGACAATATTCTAGATTCATATGGACATGTGTTTTCTTGGTCTTTGTTTCTGTGGCAGTAATGACATTCTGGTTTGCATATTTCTGTGAATCTTGTAACCCTCCTGATAAACCCCTTGTCCCTCTTCACTGAAATCTAGTGTTGCCAACTGGCAATAATTGTTTTACCAACCCTTTTGGTAATTTTGCCTTGGGCAGGGTATCAATTATTTGGGCAGTGGATTTCCCCCCACTACTGATCTGCTAGACCCTGACCCAAGCTGCTCCAAAACTATCAGGCTCCGTTCCTAGACCTACCAAGAACCACTAGGTTCCATATGGTGCCCTGTTCAAGTCCTGATGCTAGCTCTGCTCACTAACTAGGTATTCTTAAAATCAAAAGTTGGCAACCTTACCGAAACCTGCAATGGTGCCCCTAGAGCTTGGGAATGTGCTGCATTGATTTTAGTAGGGTTGACAATTTTTTGCTGGCCTGTGCTTCTGTGTTTTTAACTGCAGAGGGATCTTCAGATGTTAGCAGGTGGTTATGGTTATCTCTGTGCAGTGAAAAGCATCACCTGCTGATTTCTGTAGACTGAGCTCACATTAAAGGCACATGAGCAGTCTAGGTTGAGCCTCTTTTCAGTGGGATGTGTTTCCATGTAAGTATGCTCTCAATCCTTTAGCTTCAGGATGGGAGGAAATGGAGGAAGCTCTTTGCGCAGAGCTTGATTTTCCTTGCAGATCTGTGTAAGGAAAGTGCATTCTAGCTCATCATAGTTGCTATTGGGTGACGAGACTGTACACAACCTGAGCTTGGAAGGAGAAGGGTTTTCATCTCTAGCACAGCCTGTTTAGTCAACCTGCTCACTCAAGCAAGTGACTGCATTGTGTTGGCAGCACATAGCTGTAGAAGAAAGGCCGTTAGCATTCCATGGGTGAGAAGAAGAAGAAAAAAATCTTAAGTGCCGATCTGTTTTATTTGTGCTGTTTTTACAAATCTCTGTCCCGCATTAAAAAAAATAGTAATTGCAAATTCTCACCTTTTGCCTCAGTGCTATCATTTAACTAGAAAGTCATAAGTCAAGCTATTTTTATTTCTGTGGAGCTGGCTGCTTATTGTTGGCTTGGTTGGCTGCCTGAAATCTGCAGCAAAGCTGGGTCAGTTGAACGGATTCGCAGCTCTCTTAGGATGTGCGAGAATGCTCTGTGTGACCTGGATAGTTAGGTGTGCCTTTTGTGCAGGAATAAAATCTGGGCTTCTGTAGCAATTATGTACTCCGGCTCAATCAAGCCTGCACAATGCATGACCCACCAAGAATAACACAGCCCATCAGCCATGTACTGTGGCCGGCAAGGTGCCTGACAACCCCTCTGCAGTCCAGCTAGATAACACAAACAGGAGGCTTATTGAGGCTCTGAAGGGGTGTCTTATAGAGCTGGTAGGTTTAGCATTACCAGGGCTCTGTAGCTTCAGATCCTGATGGTGAGGAGCCTAGGAGACAAGAGAGGTGGGAGAGAGAGCCTGGCAGGGTAAGCGTGGAAGTTAGTTCCATCCAATCCAAAGGAGGCAGGAGATAGCACCTGAGGCATCAGGGCACAGAGCCTGGCTATGCCTGGTGTGACTTAAGCAGTCCCTTTTTTGGATTTAAGCATCCATTCTAGACAAGTGAGGCTGTCGTATAGGACAGGAGCTTGTGCCTTGCAGCTACTAGCCTGGAAAAGGCAGGCACTGCAGCCAGTGAGCTTCCCTTCCCTTTTTCTTAATGAAGACAATTGCCAGTCAGGTAAGCAAATGTCTGACAACCATGGAAGTCTGAACTGACCAACTAGACCCCACAGGAGGCAATTGGAACCATTTCTTGCCACCGATTTAGTTTGGCACACCCAGAACCCTGTCTGTTTTTTCCTGCCTACCAGGCAGTATTGTCTCACCCAGTTAGCCCCCCAAGCCTCTCACCTGGGTAGATCAGCATAGCTAGCTACTTCCTTGGTCACCCTGTTTCCTTTGACTGATTCTGAAACTGCCCCTGGAACCCTGAATTTTGTGCTGTTTCTTCTGAGGGAAGGCCAACAGGCTCAGTTTTTTCCTCAGGGACCCCCTGGATATATGCCTGCACGCTAGTAGCTTCACTCTCTGACTGCTGATCTGTAGTAGACCAGCTCCACTCCGTGCAATCTACCTTGGAACCACAGTTTATGTCTACCTGCTGTGCCAAAGTCTTCTTAGAATCCTGAACCTGGGTGTTTGCCAGATACAGCTGAGACTTCTTGGAACCTGGCACATGAAGATGCAACTTCAGCTGTATGGAAACCCTGACCCCCCTCCCTCTTGAGGTTTTTGCCTTTCTACAGCAGAATAGGAAAGGCATTTATCCCCCCAGCTCCTTTCCCCCCACTTTCAGTTTTTCAGCCTGTGGTGTTATTTGTTAATCCATTCCCTGATCCAGGCCAGCTTTTGGATGGGGCTTGTATTCAGTCCTGGAGTGGAGGCGGGGCTAAGAAACAGCCAGCAGCAAGAGCATGGAAGGCAGACTGCACTTGCCTCTCTGTACATAATATCAATTACATTAAGCTATTAATATTCCTGATTCCGCTCTACTGCCTTGTCCTTGCATACCACAACTCTGTCCCTTGGATTCTCTGCAGCCAAGCTTTGACTTTTATTCTCACCCGCTTTGCTCCTCTTACTCAGAAAGCCTTTTGACCTAGTCCACCCAGGGAGGCCAAATATTGACCATGATCCGCAGCTGTTACAGATTCAGCGGAAGGTGCAAGGATGCTGCCCTGGACTCCTAAGCAGTGAGGATGCTGCTGTTGACAGGTGGGTGTGAAAGCAGGATCTCTGTGGCATTCCCCATTTGGCACAATGGGGAAAACTGCAAGGGCACCTGCTTTTGCACCTGTGCATTGGCTGCACCATTCTCACTGCTTAGGAGTCCACTGCAGCATCCCTGCACCTTCCTCTGTCGTGTCAGCTATTGTCTCTTGTTTTCCTTTTAACACAGTAGTCTGCTTCTTTCTTTGGAGAAGTCCTGGCCTACTTACTCTGTTTGCCCCCTCAGGTACTTTTCAGTGATGCTTCATGATCTGGATCCTGATCCAGAGTCAGAAATCTGGTTCTACCAGATGGGTGCATGGCTGCTTCCCTAGTTGATCAGAGCTGGCTGCAAAATGATGAGAGCAATGTGTTCTCGTTCTTGGGCCTGTCTGTCTGGCCCAGCGGCCCTTGAAAACTGCAAGGTGCACCTGCACAGTTCGAATAGATTGTCACAAGCCCATGACGCCTCCAAGATACCTTCGTTTTGTTCTGTAAGGCATGTTTGGCTATGCTGCCTTGGAATTGTACTTTGGAGAAGGGAGAAACCCCTAAGATTAAATGGCTTCTTTCACTTTTGCTCCCTACAAGTTCTCCCTGTGATGTGAATTCTCAGTGGGTCACTCATCTTACCCATTTAATGATCCATTGCAGGAAACAACTGCAGATTTCCATTTCTCACTAAACTGTGCCTGGCACATAAATATTCATCAGTCCCTCTGGTTCGCTGGAGCCATACATCACCCCATCTTGGAGAGCTCCTGGGGAATCTGCTTGGCAGGCAGGGTACTCCTTGATGGAGCAGTAATAAATGAAGCATTCATGAAGTCTACCCACAGATCCTTTGTCCGGGTCTCAAACTCTGACTGTACATTAGTGGCAAGGCAGAACAACCCCCCACCCCCATCTCTCTCACACACACACCCTGCTGTTTATCAGAGGAAAAGAAAACTGTGTGGCCTGAAGATGTATTTAAAGTAGCTTCTTGTTGCTTGAAGACATCCTACAAAGAGGAAAGAGCAACCAAAAACATCTGGAGTAAAATCCTTGTGGGTGGGCAGGCATGAAGACAAAGGTCCATCTAGTCTTGCATTCTGTTCCAACGGAGGTCATTCAGATACCTCTGAGAGCCTCACAAGCAGGGTGTAAAGATTAGAGTCTTCCCTTGTTATGTGATTTCCCCCAGTATTTAGTAACCAAGTATATACTTCTTCAGAACATGGAGGTTCCATTTTACTGCCATGGCTATTATCCTTCAATGGAGCTATCCTGCTTGCATGATTTATTTGAACCTTATTAAAGCTATCTAAAGGTGTGACTAGACATGATGTGGGAGATCTGTGAACAGGAATTTCTGCTGTGTTAAAAAACAAAGCAAAAACACAACTGCTGGACCCCTGAGAAAGATCAGGACCATGATCCTGTGGGGGAAGAGTGGTGTTTAACTCCTTTCCCTGAGTATTCCTGATTAAAATTGTCCCATTAGGGACAACCCATTTGCACATGGTACCTTTTGTTTTCTCCATTGGGGCCAATATCTTTGCATGCAATTGAGAAAAAAATGTTCGTTGTAGCTTTGCTTTCAGCCTGGCTTTTGGCACAGGGACCATCTTGATCACTCTGACTGAAGGCCCGTCTGAAGATACAGACAAGGGGGAAATGACCTTGTTACATTCTGGTAGGTTTCAGTACCATCAACCATGATATCCTTCTGGACCACTTATGGCTTAGAAGCTGGAGGCATTGCTCCTTCTTGGAGGGCAGGCTCCAGAAGGCAGTTCTGAGGACCATTGTTCCTCCCTATGGGAATTGTCCTGTGGGGGTCCACAAAATTCAGTTTTGTCCCTTACAGTGTTTCACACCTACATGAAGCCACAGGGAGATGTCATCCAGAGCTAAGGGAATGAGGGGCCATCAGTATACGGATGACATACAGGCCAGCTCCATTTTTCCTTTTCATTGGATCTAGATTAGACCATTTGTTCTTGGACAGGTATCTGAAATCAGTAGTGGACTGGATGCAGGTGAATAAGCTTAAGTTCACTCCAGACAAGGTATTGTAGACCGTGTTAGGTGTTGCAGACAATGTTAACTCTGTGAACTGGTTAACTGAGGAAGTGCCTGCCTTGATGGGATCCCACTCTCTCTTAAGGAGTACGCACTTAGAGCTTAGGGGTGCTCCTGGACCTAGCATCACTCCTGGATTCTCAGCTGTCAGCTGTGCTCTAGAATTCGCAATGCTGCTGGTTCAAAATAACGGGCTTGGAACATGAATCCCCACAGCTCATAATGCCTGGATATATTACGAGGAGAGCTTCCTTGCCTGGAAATTTCCACTGTGCTCTGAATGTAAAACGAGACGATTTTCAGTTTATGTGTTGATTTTGCACCTGCCTGGTCTGTATTCATTAGTGTAGGCACTCTAAAGCAGCAGTGGTTGCAGGCTTCTTCTCAGGTTGATTACTTTAACCCCTTACTCTCAATGAAGTGATCCCTGATTGCTGCAATTGGCTCAAACTTTTAAAAATGGGAATGCATTTTACAGAATATCTGGGCTTCAGAGCAATCAACTGGCTCAGAAATTTCCAAGTTTGAAAAGTCAGGTATGCCCCAAGAGCATGTGGCATGTAAATGTGACCTTTAAAGCAACCCAAGAGCACAACTGGAAAAAAACCCCGTTTTAATTTGCTCCCCTTATACACAAACTGCCCTTACTGGGATTTGGCTCTGCTTGTACCCAGGAGACTGAAAGGAAAAGGAAGAAGCTGCTCTGTTGTTCTAGGGTGAGTGACTGTGTTGCTGATGCTGCACACTACAATCCCCAAGTACCATTGTGAGAACGCACATGCTTACAAGCCACTTTAGAACTTTATATTAAACAATTCTTTCCCAGCATTTCCCAATAATGCTCACAATTGCTGACCTGATTCTGAACCAAACTGAGTGGAGTTCATCCATCACTACCTAGAGTGCTTTTTACCAACTCTAGGTGGTTCACCAGGTGCCCACTACCGGGAGAGAGACCTGGCTATTGTCACTGATACCCTGGTGACTGCTGTAATGTGCTTGGCTTGCGTCTAGCCTTAAAGATGGTTTGAAAACTTCGCTTGATGCAGAATGCTGCTGCCCATTTGGCAGGTGTGGGCTGACAAGAATATGTCACACCTCTTCCGAAGCATCTGGGTTACTCAATATTTCCTTTCCAGACCCAATTCAAGGCATTGTTTTTGATTTCCAAAGGTCCCAAGTATGTGGGACCTTTGAATGGTCTGAGCCCTGAATATCTCAGGAAGCACTTTCTTCTAGGGCTTTAAGATCTGCCAGTGAGAAACTGCTCCAAGCACCGTCCTTTAAGAAAGTAAGCTTCTCATTAGCTTGAAGTTCCACAGTTCTGTGATGGTTTCAAGTTATGGAACGGGCTTACCTGAGCACTCCATGTGTGTTCCTCCCCATTTTATTTTCAGAAGCAGATGAAGATGTTTTTATTGTAAAAGGCATCTGGAAATTGCCTCATAAGAACATAAGAACAGCCCTGCTGGATCAGGCCCAAGGCCCATCTAGTCCAGCAGCCTGTTTCACATAGTGGCCAACGGATGCCACTGGGAGCCTCTTGATTTGCCCCTCGCCCCAGCAGGCCCTAATTTCCCAGTCATGTTCATTGCCAGCTGTGTGTATTTTGTTTGTTCTCTCCCTCTTTTGCAAGGGAGAGAATGAACAAAACATGCACTCAGCAATGAGCATGGCTGGAAGTGAGCTCTGGAGAGCATACACAGCCCTTCCGGGGTTTTGGCCACACCCCCTTGTATATGGCATCACATGCAAGAGACATGGCCAGAGCCCCAGAAGGGCTGCACAAGCTCTCTGGAGCTCATTCACAGCTGGCACTTCATTGCTGGGTGCATATTTTCCCCCTCGAGCTTGAGGGAGAGAAAGGAAAAAGCATCAGCTGGCAACAAAGAGACAGCTGGGAAACAAGCTCTGGAATTCCATTTTGCTGCCCACTGCCCCAGTTTGGAGAGATCCTTTTGGAGCTCCTCACAATCTGTTTTGGATTTCACTACCCGAAAGAGTTTGGTATCATCTGCAAATCTGGCCACCTCACTGCTTACCCCTGCTTCTAGATCATTTATGAATAAATTAAAAAGCACTGGTCCCAGTACAGATCCCTGGGGGACCCCACTTCTTACTTCCCTCCAGCTAGAGAACTGTCCATTTATACCCAGCCTCTGGGCAGAGATAATGGAAGCATGAAGCTGAGGCTGTAGCTGGTGTCGAAGATACTTCTGATCACAACTGATACCCAAGATTCCAGGAGCCCCCCAAGCTGCAACACTGCTCCTTCAAGTGGGAATGTAGAAGGCAGAGGTCAGACACTAATGTCTCAATACAATATCTCATCTACAATCATCATCTCTGTCTTATTTGGACTGAAATTCAGTTTATTGGCCCTCATCCAGTCTATTATTGAGTCCAGGCAGTTGAATTCCTAGATTCCACTGTCCCGGTGGGATTTGAGGCGTAGGGGAGAGATAATTAAGTGTCATCAGCATACTGATGACATTGTAATCCAAATCACTTGACAATGTCTCCCAGCAATGTTTCACAGACGTTAGGAGAATTTAGTAGAATATGGACCCCGGTGATATTGGGGATATAGTAAAAGTAATATGGGATGTGATATCATCCATGGGATGGTACATTTTGGGGGTTTTGTAGCAGATGCCTGCCATCCAAGGATACACAGAGATAGCATACATAGAGATAGCAAGGATGCATAGAGATAGCATCTGTCTGAGAGTAAGGATATAATTTCAAACAGAAGGAAAGCCACACCACATATTGGAAGAATTAAGAAAAGGTGGAGCCAATGGGTGCAAGAAGATTTATTAGCAAATAAACATGATAGCCATATCAGATTTCCCAAAATCTTTTGAATATCTGTGATCTTCCTTGGGGGAAGTGACCCATCATATAATCATTAATAGATTGCCAGATTTAAGAGAGGAGCTTCTTTATAGCTAGTTTACTCTTTAAATGTTGAACAAGATGATGTACTGAGCACCAACTTTGCTAGGTTCTAAGATTATGAGGCTATTCACATGATTGTAGAAAATCAGGCTAGCCTCCGCTAGCCTGATTTTCTACAATTGTGAGAACCACCGGGCTGCGAGCCCAGTGGTTCTTGAGCGGGTAACCCGCTCAAGTAGCCTCCGCAAACCTGTTTTTTTAAAATTGTGAGTAGCCGCGGCACGGCTCCATGCCGCAGTTATGCATGAATAGACCCCTGGTTGGAGGCTGAAAAGCAGCCTCCCGGCTTGGGGGTCTCCCCAGTATGCCCTGCGCGCTCGCGCGGCCCCTGAACTCCCCAGCCCCCACCGGCTCTGTCACGGAGCCAGCAATCATGTGGGCGGCCAATCTGGCCGCCCAGGGCTCCTGCCCTGCTCGTGTGTGGGGAGAGCGGGCTTAGCCCGCTCTCCCCACTTCCCTTCCCAAACTGAGTCTCACTGATCATGAGACCTGGCTGTATGTATGTATGTGTTTGTTTGTTTGATTGATATACTGCCCTTCCAAAAATGGCTTAGAGTATAATTTAAAATTATACTGATATTATACAATCCCTGAGTGTGGCGGCCCGGGTTCTTTGAACCTGTTCATGCTATGGTGACTCCGCCCCTGGTCTGATACAAGAAGGCAGTTATTATGGCCTTAAACAACACACTCCATACCTTTCATTGAGAATCCATGGACAAGCCACAAGACAAGCTTCTTCTTCATACTGCTAAAATTCAGTGTTGATTCAGTTGTGGAATGATTCCAATCCTCGCTGAAGTCAATGAACCTCCATCCTTTGCAAGGTAGTCCAGGGTTTTCCCTTGCAGGAGGATGTGTGATTGGCTTGAGCTGTTTGGTGCAATACACATGATGTCCCTGGGCTATGATAACCCTGTAGCACAAAATGAAGGGCTCTGTTCAATAAAGTACACATGCTGCTACAGCCGTGCCAGAAAATAATAGCCCTTTGCCACAAAGAGCTTGACACATAAAAGTTTATGCCTGCTGGTTGTCAAGGCCACTGACTGCACTCTAGTCAGCTCTGCTCTGTACGCTGCACCTCAGCCAGCTACTGCAGAGCCATGGGTTAGAAGGGCAAGTGCTTTGAAATGACTGTGAGTATTGCATGCTGTGGGGCAAGCAGAGGCCAATTGTGACCTTTCTCTCAAGAGTGGACGCCAAGCTCATCATGCTGATGAGAAACAAACGCTTACAACAGCTCAGCCTGAATGCATGTAATTCTCCACCGATCAACGCCTAAGGAAGAAATTATGGTATATTGTTCATATTCAGTCTCTGAAGCAAGGGTGCTGAACCCTGAACAAAGGAGTGGGTGGGGTAGGGCGTATCAGTGAAGACAAAAATAATGTTAAAAGGGAATCTGCAGGCCTTTCAGGACTGATGCTCCATTAGGCAGAAAGGGTAGCTGCCCTGGGTGCTGGAACAATCTGCTGGGCATTGAGCCTCTGTTGCTCTGTTTGACCCTGGCTGCCCATCACCCTGCAGCTAACCATCTTGCTTGTTTTGAGTAAGAGGTGAGGGAGAACATGTGGCTGCCTAACTAACGCTGTCGGATGTGTCAGACCCATTTGAGTATAGACTGATCCCAAATTGATCCATTTTGTGGTTCTCCAGAGTCCAACTTGTTGTCCCATCCCTAGCTCATATTTATTCAAATGGCATGGGGGGAATACCCCTTGAGGCTGTTGCACATGTTATTTTATTTCTTTATTTATTTGATTTATATACTGCCCTTCCAAAATGGCTCAGGGCAGTTTACAGCATGATAAAAACAATTAAAACAAGTTAACAGTTAAAATTAAACTATAAAACAAAATAAAACCAATTAAACAATTCAAACAGCTAAAAAAAACCCCTGGAAATCAGGGCAGCAATTTAAAACAATTTAAAACAGTTTGTCAATCATTTAAAAACCCTGGAAGGCCAGGCCAAACAGATAGGTCTTAAGGGCTCTCCTGAAGGACAGTAATGATCTCAAATTATGAATTTCTGCTGGGAGTGTATTCCACAGCTCAGGAGCAGCTACAGAGAAGGACTGCCTCTGTGTCGCCACCTGATGAACTGGTGGCAACTGGAGACGGACCTCCTCAGATGACCTTAATGTGCTGTGGAATCATGTAGAAGAAGGCTCTCTCTAAGGTAACTCGGACCTAAGCTGTTCAGGGCTTTAAAGGTAATCACCAACACTTTGTATTTTTCCCAGAAACATATCAGCAACCAGTGTAACTGTTTAAAAACAGGCATAATATGGTCTCTCCGAGTTACCCCAGAGACCAATCTGGCTGCCGTATTCTGAACTAACTGAAGTTTCCAGACTAAGTACAAAGGCAGCCCCACGTAGAGCGCATTGCAGTAGTTGATCCGGGAGGTTACCAGCTGATGCACCACTGTTTTGAGGTCATCCTCTTCAAGGAATGGGCGCAGCTGTTGAATCAGCTGAAGCTGATAGAAAGCACTCCTGGCCATGGCCTCCACTTGAGATACCAGGGTGAGGCCTGGGTCCAGGAGTACTCCCAAGCTGCACACCTGCTCCTTCTTGGGGAGTGTAGCCCCATCCAGCACAGGAAGATCTAACTCATCCCTCAAATTCTGAGCCCCCACAATGAGCACTTCCATCTTGCTTGGATTCAGCTTCAATTTGTTCTCCCTCATCCAGCCCATTACGGCCTGTAGGCAGGCATTTAGAGAATGAGTGCCATTTCCTGAAGATGAAAAGGAGAAATAGATTTGGGTGTCATCAGCATACTGATAACACCCAGCATCAAATCTCCTGATGACCTCACCCAGTGGTTTCATGTAGATATTGAAAAGCATTGGTGACAGAATGGAGCCCTGGGGGACTCCATATAACAGCTCCCATTTTGAGGAGCAACTGTCACCAAGCTCCACCATCTAGAATCTATCTGAGAAATAGGAGCAGAACCACTGCAAAGTAGTGCCCCCTATTCCCAACCCAGGCAATCCAGAAGGATACCATGGTCGATGATATCGAACGCTGATGAGAGATCCAGAAGAACCAGCAGAGTCACACTCCCTCTGTTGATTCCCCAGTAAAGGTCATCCATCAGGCTGACCAAGGCTGTCTCAATCACCTTGCCCAACCAAGGGAGATTGCAGATTGGCCTGGAACTGTCCATCACTAAGGGATCCAGGGAAGACTTCTTTAGGAGTGGTCTAACCAATGCCTCCTTCAAACAAGGGGGCACCCTACCCTCCCTCAGTGATCCATTTATGATATTATTTTGACAGCAGAGTCAAGGGAACTACAATTCCCCTGTTTCCTGGTGGTCCTGTGTGCTGCTGCATATATTTCTGGGAGTTTTAGAGGTTAATGGAAGCTCTGCTGCTGTGCCCAGCAAAAGCCCTCCCTGATTCTGCCTCAGGGTAAGTTTGGGAGAGGGAAAGCTATAGCCTGGATGATGTTCCTAATTCTCTTGAGATTAAAAATTAAAAGATAAAATTTCAACAAAATCATAATCATAATAATAAAATTCAGCCATCCCAGGTCCTTGGGAAGGACTCAATGTATGGATAAAACAAACCAGTCAATAACAACTGTCTGACTGTGTAAACAAGAAATAATAAATAATATAATAACCATCCCCCAGTGAGGCACTACCTTGGCATAGTTGTGGGGCTTGCGTGCTCTGAGGAAGGTGAGAGCTATGCCAGAGGTCGAACCATACTGGACAGGTCTCACCAGAGGAGCCAGGCAAAGAGTGCCTCTCCCATTAACAATATGGTGAGATGTAACTTTAATAAATCTATACCAGATCAGTCATCGCCCGGGTCAACAAGGACTGTGCCAGGTGCTGGAGTCCCTGGACATCTGGTGGCAAGTGGGCTACAGGACTCAGGATCTCTAGTTGAGCAACTAGGGCTGGAGACTGCAGGATTACTGGAAGAAATGTCGCTTAACCGGAAAAAATATACGAAAAATGCCAACAAGGAAATAATGATCTGCTATTACAAGTCTAGTCCAACTAGAAGAGTTTATTTAAAAAGAATGTACCAAATTTGGAAAGAGAAGCATCCAGATACAGAAATAACAGAAGAAAGGCTAGCAGACCAGAGAAGATTCACAATAAGAAATAAAGTATTCACAGAAGTTGAGCTGGAAGAACTGTGAAGAGCAACATAGGCTCAAGATATGGGAGAAGAATTACCACCAACTGAAGAAGTTGCTCAGGCACAGGTGGAGGAGGCGTTGGAAATAGAAGATGCCACTGTTGCTGAACTGTTTCAAAATCAAAACCAGGCAACCTCCCCTTTGCCTTCACCTCAAAAACTTGAACGCCGTTTAACAGTAAAGCAACAAGAACTAAAGCAAAAAATAACTGAGCACATGAACCAAACATCCACCAGGGTTCAACTTGCAGCTCTAAAAGCAGTTGCCAAAAACCAACTTGCTCAGGCGTTAAAAGATGTAAATGCTGCACTTGCAGAAATAACCACTACCAATAATTTGCAAGAAACAAACCAACTAATGTACATTGCAGCAACAATAACAACACAAGAGCTCGGATATAAGATCAGTGGACCTGTAAAGGTATTTATTATTATTTCTTGTTTACACAGTCAGACAGGTGTTATTGACTGGTTTGTTTTATCCAGACATTGACTCCTTCCCAAGGACCTGGGATGGTTGAATTTTATTGTCAGTGTTGTTGCTGTTGTTATAGATATCATCGCAGAATGTAGGCTGTTCCCGGTAAAGTTGCTTTTTGTAATTGGCTGATGGTGATTTCTGTGGCCCCTATGGTGTTGAGGTGCTCTTCAAGGTCTTTTGGAACTGCACCCAGGGCGCCAATTACCACTGGGATTATTTTAGTCTTCTTCTACCACAGCCTTTCAATTTCAATTTGTAGATCTTTGTATTTTGTGATTTTTTTCTATTACTTTTTCTTCTATTCTACTATCCCCTGGTATTGCTATGTTGATTACTTTAACTTGTTTTTCTTTCTTCTCGACTACAGTTATATCTGGTGTATTGTGTGGCAGATGTTTGTCTGTTTGTAGTCGGAAGTCCCATAATATTTTTGCATCTTCATTTTCTTCAACTTTTTCAATTTTATGGTCCCACTAATGTTTGGCTACAGGTAGCTTGTATTTTTTGCAGATGTTCCAGTGTATCATCCCTGCTACTTTGTCATGCCTTTGTTTGTAGTCAGTCTGTGCGATCTTTTTACAACAGCTGATTAGGTGGTCCACTGTTTTATCTGCTTCTTTACAAAGGTGGCACTTGCTGTTTGTGGTTGATTTTTCGACTTTTGCTCTTATTGCATTTGTTCTTAGTGCCTGTTCTTGTGCCTCCAGTATTAAACCCTCTGTTTCTTTCTTCAAATTGCCATTCTTAAGCCAATGCCAGGTCTTGGTGATGTCTGATTTTCCACTTATATTGTGCAAATATTGACCATGCAGTGGCTTATTTTTCCATTTTTCTGCTCGGTTCTTGACTTGTTCTTTCTTGTAGGCCTGCTTTCTTTCATTGGTGTTGAGTAGTTTCTCGTTATTGACCATTTTAAGTGCATCTTCTTCACTGTCCTTGATATATTCTTCAAGGCCTCTTTTCTCCTTCTCTACTGTTTGATGGACTTGCAGCATTCCTCTTCCACCTGAGCTGCGAGGGAGGTAGAGCCTATCGACATCACTGCGGGGGTGCAGAGCATGATTGATGGTCATGATTTTCCTGGTCTTACGATCTAACGTCTCTAGCTCTGCCTGGGTCCAGTCTATTATTCCTGCTGTGTATCTGATAACAGGTATAGCCCAGGTGTTTATGGCTTGTATGCTGTTCCCGCCATTGAGTTTGGACTTGAGGATTTTTCTAACTCTCCTGATGTATTCACTGGCAATTTTTCTTTTAACTACAGTGTGTGCAATGTTATCAGCCTGGAGAATGCCCAAGTATTTGTAAAGTTCTTTCTCTTTATTATTTCTCTTTATTTCTCTTTCTCATCATCATCATCATCATCATCATCATCATCATTTTACATTTTATATCCTGCTCTTCTTCCAAGGAGCCCAGAGCGGTGTACTACATACTTCGGTTTCTCTTCACAACAACCCTGTGAAGTAGGTTAGGCTGAGGTAGGTAGTACATAACCTAAATGGAAGATTAGATTAGAAAATAAAATAGCCAGGCTTAGATCAGATGCTAGTAAATTGAAAGATATGAAAGACAAGAAGCTGATGAATGAAAACACCGAACAATATCTGATCCAAGAATACTATCTAGATTCAAGGTAAATTAGAGAAGTCCTGGAAATAATAAAGCAGCAAATAACAGCAGTGTCAAAGAAGATTAGCAGATACAAAGCCAGAATTACACAACACAGGCAAAATCTCCAATTCCAATCGAATCAGAGACGTTTCTACCAAAGCATAGAAGGAGAAACTGCAAGAAACATAGAAACACCAAATAAAGAAGAAACAGTGCAATTCTGGGGGAAATTATGGGACAATCCAATAGATTATAATGAAAAAGCAGGCTGGGTAAAAGAGGTCGAAAAATGTAACCAACAAATGCAAGATCTAATAATAACACCAGAACTAATAAGTGAAAGAGCAAAGAAAATTAAAAATTGGACTGCTCCAGGCAACGATGAACTGCATGGCTTTTGGCTTAAACACCTAACAAGCCTTCATAAACAACTATCAAAACAGTTCAATCACATTTTGCAAGGAGGTGATATTGAACAATGGCTAACAACTGGGAAAACTCATCTCATCATGAAAGACCCAGCAAAAGTTGCAGTTCCAAGTAATTATAGACCGATAACCTGCCTGCCAACCATGTTCAAATTATTAACTGGAATAATAGCAGATGAAGTGATGCAACACTTATTAACTAACAAACAGCTTCCAGTTGAACAGAAAGGAAACTGCCCGAACACCAGAGGCACAAAAGACCAGCTTCTGATTGACAAAATGATTTTAGAAAATAGCAAGAGAAGAAAAACCAATCTAAGTGTTGCATGGATTGACTACAAGAAAGCCTTTGACTCATTGCCTCATACCTGGATACTAAAATGTTTAGAAACAACTGGTGTCAGCAAAAACATTCAGATATTTATTTAAAAAAGCAATGAGCATGTGAAGTACACAGTTAACAATCAATGGCGAGACACTTGGACAGGTTAGCATTAGAAGAGGTATTTTCCAAGGGGACTCACTATCCCCTCTATTGTTTGTAATTGCCATGACTCCACCTTCACAAATACTAAAAAAAACAGGCCTCGGATACCAAACATCTAAAACATCAAGTAAAATAAACCATCTGCAGTACCTGGACGATCTGAAGTTGTATGGAAAGTCCCAGTCAGAAATCAAATCACTGCTAAACACTGTCTGTATATTCAGCAGCAATATAGCAATGGAGTTTGGACTAGACAAGTGTGCTGCATTAATAATGAACAGAGGGAAAATAACAAAAACGAAAGCAATAGAAGTGCCCAATGGAAGCAACATCAAGACCCTGGAAGAGAAATAACATTACATATACTTGGGCATTCTCCAGGCTGATAACATCGCACACACTGAAACAAGAAATAATAATAATAATAAATAGATGGGTGGACAACCCTTCCTCACAATCTGCACTGGAAATAATGTGAGGGAGTTAAATTTTGTTGAGGATATTCAATAATACAATCCAATTTCTCCACATTATTTCTAGTGGCTATGTTTTTTTGTGTTCTACACATCCCTACCCCCCGCCCCACTCCTCCTCCTCCATTGAATTGTAGCCTAAGAAAATTATACATGACTAAGCAGCAATTAATAAGGCAAGTTAGTTGTGTGCATGCTGGGGTGTAGCTATAATTGAGCGGATGGGTTCAAAGAACCTGGGCCCTACAGAGCTCCTGAGGGCCCTGCAGTTCCACGCCTCTCAATTTTCTTCATTATCTCCCTCACTCTGAGTGTCCACCAGGGAGGGGGTGAACATGGGTCCACTTTCACCTATCTACGCCTCTGGTTGTGTGCCTAACTTAAATTTCATTAATGCCAATAGGACGCAAGTACTAACTTTCTTAAGACACAATCCATTATTGCTGCCGCTGTTATTATAGATTTATTTTATTTTTATTCAGTTAGTTTTGATTATAAAATATAATGATTTCAATGGCCAGCATCCTGACTAAAGCTGTGTGTGTACAGCCAAAGGATTCATAAACACAGTGGCAACATCCCCACTTCTGCTCATGTGCAGAGGGACAATTTTCGCTGATCTTCCCTTCCCCCAGAAGTACTCTTAGCATTGCAATGTGTAGTTATGTCCCTGAGGGTCACACAGCCCTCAGGGACATAACTGCACATTGCTCAGAACACTTTTGGAGGGAAAGGAAGACTGGCAAAAAGACATGCCAGGAAATTCTCCCCCTACTGCTGTTAAAGGCACTGGAGCAAGATCAGTTAAAAAGGGTGGCAACTCTGCTTGTCCCTTGTCCCCTTCCTCCCAGTCAGCATTTGATTCCTGGGCTATCACATGCCTCTTGACTGCTAGAGCTGGCAATGTGTGGCAGTACTTCAGCCACTCCAGAACCTGAGGTGGGTTAATCCAAGTCAAGAGCACCAATCTGGACATCAATTGTTTTGGCTGGCAGTGAGCAGCTACATCATGTAATTGTCTTCTGATAGAGAAACTGTGGAATCCTGACGATGAACGTTAAGTTTTAAAAGCAAATCCAGTTTCTAGCTCTCATAGAGGGAAGGTAAGGTGTGCCGTCAAGTCAGTGTCGACTCCTGTCAACCACAGAGCCCTGTGGTTTTCTTTTGGTAGAATACAGGAGGGGTTTACCATTGCCTCCTCCTGCACAGTATGAGATGATGCCTTCCAGCATCTTCCTATATTGCTGCTGCCTGATATAAGTGTATCCCATAGTCTGGGAAACATACCAGCGGGGATTTGAACTGGCAACGTCATGCTTGCTAGGCAAGTCATTTCCCCACTGCACCATTAGGTAGCGGCTCATAGAGGAAAAATACATGGAAAAAGTTTAATAATTTTTAAAATTTTAATGTGTTATTAAGGTGTTTTCATCTACTATGATTTTATCTTTTAATGAATTTTAAATGTGTTATGTTTTATGTTTTTAATTCTGTACACTGCCTAGAGATTTTTCTACTAGGCGGTATATTAATACTACTACTACTCTACTGCTACTATAATATAATATAATATAATATAATATAATATAATATAATATAATATAATATAATATAATATAATATAATATAGCACATTTGAGTCTTCAAAGCACTACATTAATCCATATTTATAGCCAGTTCTCCACTTTCTCTCACAGACGAGTGTGTGTGACCAAGAAAGAGAGCCCAAGGCACGACTATACATAGGGGCTGAACTGGTTCTTGGTGGCTCCCATGGAGTTCTGTGGGACAAAGTACGGGTCTGCTTGAGTAACTGGTCTTAGTGGTGCATGAGGTGGTGTGGAGCGAAGGTGAAGAAACAGGGCAGTGGGACAGAGAGAGGACTGGAAGTCTCTGATGGGCCTTTACCTAATGTGTGTCTCTGTGTGTGTAATTTTGTTTGTATGACTGAAAACCATTTCAGTTGTTTCAGTGCCAAAGACTTCTCAGAGAGCAATGAGATAAATGCTATTAGAGTAGTTGTTTAAAAGAAAAAAGGACACACATACACACACTAATTGGCATTAATTACAAAGAAAAACAAATGAGCGCAGAGTCTGGATAGGAATGTATTGCATTTGGTATTCCCTATGCGGGAAACTTCAGTGCATCTCATTAGCTTAATACTCTGATGGAGATAATTCAATATCGAATGGGTAATTGATATGACATTGAAGCATGCCAGAGGATTAGACTCCTGCCCATGAAATGAATCCACTGCAGCCTCTCATGAAAATGCGCAAACAATGCAGCCTCTGTGAGAGAATATAGGCAGTTAATTAAAGCTCCTGGGAATAATATACTAGTCTACCAAGGACAGGAGAGTTCCTGCCTCTCAATTCTTGATTTAGTTTCATCTGTATGAGATAAACAGAGCATTTCTTGGAAAATAGTCTCCTACACATTGTGCCCACGGAAGGCTTTCATATGCCCTTAGGATTTGGAGGCAGCCTAAACGGCAGCACAAACAGTTCCTTTCTATTTCTTGACAAGTCCATCAAACTCACAACCTTTAGGTGGCGTGCAGCACACTAGCCATATACCAGGCATTTGATAAACTCTTGGAGGCTCCCATAAATAGGGTGTCTGGCAGGCTGCAATGCATGACTAGTGTGCTGTGCACAGCCCAGGCTACAGGCAGCCTGGGCTCAGTTCTGTATTATTATTATTATTATTATTATTATTATTATTATTATTATTATTACTACATTTATATCCCATTCTTCCTCCAAGGAGCCCAGAGCGGTGTTCTACATACAAGTTTCTCTTTCACAACAACCCTGTGAAGTAGGTTAGGCTGAGAGCGAAGTGACTGGCCCAGAGTCACCCAGCTAGTATCATGGCTGAATGGGGATTTGAACTCGGGTCTCCCCGGTCCTAGTCCAGCACTCTAACCACTACACCTGTAGATTCCCTCGGCTCTGCCATTGATGAATGGCGTAGGGGTATGCTGTTTCAGCTTTCATCTCACTGTGAATGAGTTAATGTCTTCAGCCTATAGAAGAATTCTTTCGGTGGACAACACAGAGGCTTATGTACAGTGCAACACCCTGCCGATCCACGAGCAGGGTTGTGCACTTGTTCTGTCCTTCTCCAGACTCCCTGCATGATGCTAGTGAAGGAGGAAATGCTCAGGTGCTACTGAGGATTGTATCATTGCTTTAGTGACAAACCTCCCATTGGGAATAATGGAAGTAGGTACAGATACTCTGATGCAATGGTTAGGGTGCATGGAGCTTCCCCTGTCATTGGTTGGAGCATCCACACAGTGGTGGGTGCCATGGAACCATAGAGACCCTATCCCTCTTGGGAATAACAGTATGTTAGCCTCTGTGTGTTAGGAAGAGGCTACTTCTTTGCATGGCATCTGCAGGACCTTGTCTGGGGTGGAGGGAGCAAAGGTTGCAGTCTCTTATCCACTTACTTAGGATTAAGTCTCATTGACTGCAATGGGATTGGCTCAATCAAACTGCCCCCTTTCCCCCTCTCTAGACACTCATGCCTCTTTGGTTATTCAGTCTCCTGGGTTTTGTGTATAACCACACACCACCAATTGTAAAAAAATATTAGAAATATTCCTTTTTCCTTTGGTCAGTAGCCCAGAGTAGGGCAGCAAGGTTTATACTAATTCACTGCATGTACCAATTAATCATCCCATCTTTTAGTAGACTAACTAATGGGGCCCAATGAGTAAGGATTAAATATGCTCATTTCTTGAGGCTATTCTGGTTCTAGTGTGTTTCTGTAATAGGGGAACAAATACAATATTAATAGTGGCATTTCCTTTTGACAATAAGTGACAAAGATTTTCAATTGTAAGCTATGCTATGCTTCCTTCAGTATCTCAAAGGCATCTATATTTTAGTTTTGATAATATGCAACATTTATTTACACTTAATTGGCAGACTGATTTAAAAGTAAATGATTAATCAACTAAAATATTTTAATTGGTGGCAGCTCTATTCCAAAGGGACACATCAGGGTGGATAATATAACCCCATCTTATGAACATGAAACATGGCATGAAATATATCATGAAAGTGAACATGTTAACAGAGCAGTGAAAATGAGCTCAATGCTCTCGTCCTTGGTTGTCATTTGAGCTATGGTCACTCTCCCCACTCACCTGGAGATGTCCCTGCCAGATGGTTGAAAGCTGATGTTCTGCTTCTCAGGCTTGGCAGAAGGAGAACTCTGTATGATAATGACCCTCACCAGAGCTGGACACTGTGCTTTCCAAAGGTGAAAGGACTGAGCAAGGACCTCATACCCTTAACATTAATATTGTTAATTATACTTGGCTTAGCAAAGACACCAGATGATTCAGAGTGGAACAAAATCCAGCAAGACTTCTCTTCTTCCCTACATTAACTCTCTGCCAAGGGCTTCAATGCTACTTTCATGTTTCCACCTTGTGTTTACCTGAAGCCCCCACTTTAAGCCTGACATGCAGCATTTCATCTATCTTCCTCTCTAGGATCCCCCCCTTTTTTTGTGTGTGCTCACATTAATCCTCCCTCCCAAAGCTGATTTACACCAAGCAACCTTGTGCGCTGCTGCCCAATAGGCAGCCTCCTTTCTGGAGCAGCATTTTGTTGGGGTAACTTCAAAGAGAGGAGCAAGGAAGCATTTTTCATTCGGGAGTGGGTGCATCCTGACTAATGCTCCATCCTTTGATTGCACCAGATTGTATAAAATATGGCATCCTCTCACCCCAGGGCATCATTGTCTACTTGATAGATTGAGCTAGCTTCTATGGACCTTGCTTCATCTTTGCCATATACCTAATCTTGATTGTCCTTCTGCAGACTCTCTCTGCCCCTTCTCTAGTATTATCTGCTCCCACCTACTTTCTACTGCTCCTCCATCAGGTAGTTCTTTTTTGGATTGTATATTTCATAAACTTTGGATCGGAAGCTGGACCATCCCTTTGAATTTATTGGCCTTTTAAGCCTGGACCCTAAGTAGGGGTTACAGGTCTCGACATTTGACCTGAAATGACATTATCCTCTTTCTCAGCATCTTCAGAGGAAGGAGTTAAATCGCAGAGGGAGGAGCCAGAAGGCCAGCTGTTTTTCATATGGCTATATGGAGCTGCTTCACCTTGGATCACCCTATTGGTCCACTTAGCTTGGTATGTTTACACTGACTGGCAGCAGCGCTCCAGGATTTCAGCGGGGGAGGTCTTTTGCACAGCTACCTGGAGATGCCAGGGACAGAACCTGGGACCTTCTACATGCAAAGTGGGTGCTCTACCACTGAACTACAGTCTTTCCACAGGGCCCATTCTCAGCCTTCTCTCCCTGCTCTAAAATTTAAACCATCCCCCTTTTCTACCATGTTCTGTTCATTCTTGGTATCCTTCTCTTTCTGTTGGGGAACGTGACTTTGAGGTGAATACCTGAGACATAACAGTGGTTAGATATACTTATTGTGAACTGGGATGGTTGAGTACCTACCCATTGGGAGCAAAATGAGGCCACTTCAGAATAAGGTAGTGGTTTCTACACATCTCTCAGTGTAGAAGTCTATCTTGGGCTTCTCAAGAGATGGAGAAGTACATAAACTTGTAAATTACAAGAAAAAAGTAAAATGCCCCCCTCCCTCAAACTACCTGACAGAGACTAAGCATGGTGAGCAGCCATTAAGTAAGCAGCCATTAAGTAACCAGTAAGCAGGTCAGCAGAGTTATGAAGAGCTGAAGCAGGAATTGGAAACAAGTAGTCCTCCTAACTAGAATGAATGCAATCTATTTTCTACTTTTTTCAATGTCCAAGAAGTTACATTAACTGTTTATAATAAATCCATTTGATACTGTTTGATTACTGTTCTTGGAATCAGATTCGTTTGTTCACTATTATTTTCCATAAAGGGGAGGTGCTTATAATGTGTGCGGCTGTTAACATTGTTCAAGATGCTAGATTCTAATCAAAACACCCCAGTCAGGGTACCGTGTTCGATGTGTTGTGAATTTACTTTGTATTAGATTGTAAACTCATGAGTTTTAAAACTGTCTTGAGACCTTGGTGAATGGAAGGGTAAAAGTTCTTAATTTTTAAAATAGAATAACAAAATTAAGAGGTAGTTCTTATACTTTGGCAGCCGTCTTGTTTCAAGATGATGAATAGGACAAATATACCCAATCAGGACACCTCAAAACTCTCATGTGTTGTGAATTTGGGTTGTATTGGACTGTAAACATGTGAGTTCTAAAGGGATGTTTCTTATAGTGGTTGACATGCTGAGCAAGGCAATGTAGGAGCAACACTTGGAGGTAGCTCTGCCCCTGTGCCAGGTGCTCAGATTGCTCTGCTACTGCCCACAGAGGTGTACCTAGATAATTTTGGAGCCTGGACCTAAAGGTCTTTGGAGCCCTACGCCATTGCTGAAGTTAAGCGGCATCCCCCTACACAGACACAGACACAGACACACACAAACACACACAGTGACACACACAGAGGCTATTCTCATGATGGGGAAAAACCGGGCTAAAGAAGCCCAACCTGGTTTTTCCCCATTGTGAGAATCAGTGGGCTTGAGGGCAAGCCTGGTGGTTCTCTGGCGGCTAGCCTGCCAAAGTAGCCTTCCCCTTAGCCCAGGTTAGCAGAGTGAGCACCCTGCTAACCCGGATTTCCTGATCATGTGCTGCCCTGGCAACACACGAGGAGACCCCTGCTAGGAGGCTGCAAGCAGCCTCCCAGGCTCGGGGGTCTCTCCCGGATGCCCCACACACTCACATGGGACATCCTAGAACTTCCAGGGGCCGCATGACCCCCAGTGCCCGCAGCCCCTGCCAGCTCCGTGACAGCCGGTAGTCATGTGGGCAGCTGATCCAGCCACCCAGGGCTGCCTCCTGATCGTCTGCGGGGAGAACGGGCTAAGCCCGCTCTGCCCACAAACCTCCTCTCAGTGCTTCCCACTGCTCGTGAGAAGCGCCTCACAGTCTTTTTAACATGTGGCTTCTTGAGGGCAAAAGCAGTAACTGAACTTACAGGAGTGTAAGAATATAAACAGATTTTTTTTTTTTGCAAATATGCAGTAGCAGAAACATTTCAACACACAACTTAACATATTCCCATCCCACATATTTCTTTCTCCACTTCCCCTTCTGTCTCTAAAGCATCTGGCGCAGGTCACAATCACACTCGGCCACTCGGTGCAGTGCAGGCCAGTGGTGCTGCACGGCAACCACACCGCCCAGGACACACTAAAGAGGATTTGTGGGCCCCCAGGTGGTATGGAGGCCCTGAACCTCGGCCCCAAAGACCAGGGGTAAGAGCACCTCTGACTGCCCACTCCTGCCTTCCTCAACAGAACTTGTGTGTGGGTGTGGCACGGATCTATAATGAGGCGAGGTGAGGTAGTTGCTTCTGGTGGTGAGCGTGTCAAGGGGTGACAAGTGCAAGCATCATGCCCTTCCCTTCCACAGGTGACACCCTAGGTGCCTGCTGCTGGTCTGCTGCTGCTGCTGCTTCTCCTCTTCTATGCTCCCCATTTTGGGGCATGCTCTGCCCACCTTGCCTCAGCAGTCCAAATACCTGGCCCACCACAACTCTGAAGGAAGCAGACTCATTTACTCTACAATCTCTCAGCATATGAAATGAGCTGAGTAGTGCATGTGTAGAAGTTACACAGAGTTTGAACGTGTATAAGGAGAGAAAGTAATGCTGCTGAATTTTAATCAAAAAGTTATGGCTTTACTCAAAACAATTTTACAATCGAGCCAGAGGCAGAAAAGAAGATGACGATGAAGAAAACGCCCGGCCAAATGCTTTCTTGTTGGCTGACAATCCTATTTTGCATACAGTTCAGGCTTCAGTAGTGAACATGCATAAAACTGTCTTCTAGTACTGAGTCAGACCATTGATCCATCCAGGCCAGTATGGTTTACTGGCAGCAGCTCTCCAAGGATTAATAATAATTCTTACCACATGAATTGTACTTTTTCTGAGTGTTCAAAGCACTTCACGTCCCTTATTTCAGTACTCTGCAGAACTACCCTGTAAGTTAGGCCTGCGTTATCATTGCTATATTGTGGAGGGGAGGCAGAGGTTGGGAGGTAGTGGCTTGCCTACGAGAGAGCTGACCTGGGAACCAACAGACACTCTGAACTGCTATACTACACCTGCTTTCATCTTGCATCACCACCTGCTCATTGGCTACTGGCCAAAGTATCAAAAGGACACACACTGCTTTGTCATGGGAAAGTGGCTGCTAAGAAGGCATGCTTAAGGACTTGAATGGCCTGGAGACTTTAACAAGATCAATACCACCCATAGAAAAGATTACATGCTATGCTAGGCAGCAAATAGACCGTTGCTGCTGGATTTGGAAACCATTTATAAAACCTATTAGGGACAATAAAGGAGGCCAGCACAGAAAGAAAAAAAAAGTATCTCTACACAGCAGGCTTCAAGCTTTTGGTTCCCCTCTACTCCATTGTATTAAGTTATTGAATTAAAAGCCAGATAAATCAAAAGATAATAAGGTTTGCTGTAATCATTGGCAGCAGCGATGCAGAAGCGGGGTGGGGGTGGGGGTCACAGAGTCTACTCCAACAATATAGCTTTATCCCTGGGCTGATCTCACTAGCCAGGTCCCCCCTCCCCACTTCTCCCCTCAAAAGCCATGATTCCAAATGCATTGACTATTGTTGACTTGGAAACCATCCAGAAGCTCATAACCCACAGGGAAGAGTTCCTCTGCAAACCTAATTGACATGAACTGAAGAAGCACAGAAGCAGTCATTTCTCCTTGCACTGGAGAACTTGCTGTATTGATTGCGCTCCAGGTTAGCAGTGGCTAATAGCAACTAGTGGAATAATGTAGCAGTGAGTAACAGATAAATGGCTTCCCACTTGACCTGGTTTATGGAACCGTGTTGCAATCTGAGTAACTTTGAATCAGTGTACATCCATCAGATGGAGGCTGAGTTTGTTGGTGGGGTTAGAGAAATTCTCCTCTTTCTAACTGGTGGAGGAGAGGAAATCATCTAGGGTAGGCCTGTACAACCTGTGGCCTACTAAGCCAAGTGTAATCCACTGTGCTTGATCTTTTGGTCAGATTTTGTAAAAATAAAATAAAATAAAATCCCCCCTTCTCTTTGTGTGCAGAGAATATATGTGTGTGTGTGTGTGTGTGTATCTATTCTTTCAGGTGACTATTTCATGCATCTGATGAAGTGGGCTCTGGTCCACAAAAACTTTTGTCACCGCACATTTCTATTATGGAGTGCCTGTCAGTACCCCATTATATTTTCTGGAAGAAGAGTCAGAATGGTTTGAACTTTTCTCTCTCAGGGCAGATCTATTTGAAGATTATCAATGTGAAATTTCAGATGAAAAATGGCTGAGTTGTGGTTCCTTGAAGTACAGCTCATCAAAAATGGGTTGGGCAGCTTCTTGTCAGTTTTCATTCAAAAGACACCCATTTTTGAAAACAGTGCTTACAAGGTCCATTCTGTTGCAGCACACTGATGCAGTCTGAATATGTCTCTAAAGAGATTCACCAGGTCTTGTTAACAAACCTGTTTTTGCTGCCTGTCTGGGAAAACAGGACAGTGCAGGGTCATTAGGGTGCATAAACCAGAACTCGTGGCTTGATTCAAATTCAAATTAAATTTGAACCGAACCATGTGCTGCTGAACTGACCAGCTGGTCCATTTGACTGGTTTGGCAGTTCGGCTATACTTGTAAAGAGGAATCCAGTGAGGATTCTCCTATACGAGTTAATGTGTGGGGAAATCTACAAAGGAGCCAGGGTGGTGGCGGCATGAAAAGTAAGGTACTTCTTACTGGCTGGCGCAGCTGCCACCCACTCCCTCCTCAGCGCTGCCCACATGTGGAGGACCTCCTCCTCAATTTTATTACAGCCATTGGCCAGCAGAAATAGAAATAACAAACATATCCAATGCAACAATACTATAACACAATAAAACAAAATACAGTCATTCATAAAAAATTAGTTTAAAAAGCACAACAGCTCCCACAGTTAAGCACTTAATTGAGACCTTAACCTAATGGCAATATAAAAAAAATTTTGCTACAGTTTTTGTAATCTCAGAGCTTACATCCTCAAGACAGTAATATGTATAAAAATGCTCGCACCTCCCAGGAAATTTGAGTAACATAGGGGAAATAAGTTCTTCTCTAGCATCCCGATACAAAGACAATATAGCAGAACATGGGTGACAGTTTCCAGGAGGCCAGCACCACAAGGGCAAAAAACTGTAGCAGATTGGTCTTTAGCAAACTTCCGTTCCAAAAGAGAAGAGGGCAACACGTTGAACTGAGCCCAAGCAAATGAGACCTGAAATTTAGAAAAGTGCAACGTTGTTAAGTAATTGGCACCTCTATCTCCTCTAGGTGGCAAAATCCCAAAATGCAGAGGGGAACAAGTCCTGTTGGCCAAAGACATTAGTTACTGACGTTCAGTGTCATGCAACTGGAGAAATAGTATTTCCTTCACCTTATTGCATTCCCGAGTGAGAAGTTCAAAAGGATAAAGGCCCAGTTTCACCCTTAAGTATTGAAAAAAAGAGAATTCCTGAATCTCTGAGCAGAATTTACACCATCTGGCAAAGGTAAGCTCCCAGGCTTTTCAAGCTATGGAGAAAGACCCAGATTCCAAGCATAGAGAACAGAGTATGACACGCACCTAGGCACTGCGAGGATTGCTCTTAAAAAAATAGACTGTACTCTCTCCAGTTCAGCTGACACTCTCTGGATCCATAGCGGGACTTCAAAAAGTAATTGGGCCACAATCTTAGCACGGAATACCTGAAGAGCCATGGGAACAAACTGACCCCCTTTAGAATAATAAAAATGCAAAAAGGCACTGAGAGTATTACGGGCTATATGAATTGAAGACAGTCTATGGGTGTTCCAATTAAGATATTGAAATATTATACCTAGATATTTATAGCTGTAAATCTGCTCAATGCAATTCTGATTTATAACCCATTTGTATAATTTCCTGGATTTTGAAAAAACCAGGACCTTTGGTTTTTTTAAATAATTAACTGTTAGTTTGTTATCATGAAAGTAGCTGGCAAAAGCACGCAACAGTCTTTGCAGACCCAATCTGGACTGAGATAGCACAGCTGTGTCATCGGCGTAGGGTAAAACGGGCACTCGTATATTAGCCTGCTTTGGAGCATGGGAATCTACCCTCTCCAGAAATGGTGCCAAATCATTAATAAAGAGATTAAACAGAGTCGGGGCCAAGACGCAGCCCTGTCTGACCCCTCGAGTAGAGGGAATTGGATCAGTTAGGGCCCCATTGGTAGCATATCTGACCCACAACGAGGAATTAGAATAAAGCTGCATCATCAAAAATAGCAGTCTCTTATCTATTGCTGTTTTGCAAGTTTGGACCACAATAGATATCTGGAGATAGAATCAAACACAGATTTTAAGTCAATAAAGGCCACAAAAAAATTGCAATTGGGGCTGCTAGAGTATTTCTTTGCTAGATGGTACAAGATTATGCAGTGATCGAGGGTAGAGCAACCTGCTCTAAAGCCCACTTGTTCAATCCCGAGAATTTGATTTTCTGAAATCCATGCCTCAAGCTTATCCAAAAGGTACAATGCATATAATTTGCCAACCACTGACAGTAAACTAATGGGTCAATAATTAGATGGATCTAAATGGGAACCATTTTTGAATATAGGAGCAACTATTCCTGTTTTCCATTGCTCTGGTACAACTCCTGTACTACTAATAGATGTAAATAAATTGGCTAGAACTAAGGCCCACCATTCTATCTTAGCCTTTAACAGTTCAGGGAGAAGAAGGTCAGGACCAGGGGCTTTTCCGATTTTAAGATGACCAACTAGGTTCATTATTTCTACAGGGGTAACTGGAGGTCAGCAGGGCAACTCCTCAATCAAAGGTGGAACAAAGACCTGGCTAGGCTGTGCATCATTATGGACCGCAAAGAAATGGACTTCCCATGAGCTAGCCGGAATTCTGCAAGGCATGGAAACTTGGCCCGTTGCCAAAACCATTCTCCAGAAAGAATGGCTATCTTTATTAATGGTAGGCGTGGAGGACCTTATTTACCAAGCTGCCCACATGGTGGCAGTGTAGCTGTGGCTTCTGGGCATGTGCAGAGGCCACAACTGTGCTGCCACCGTGCGGGCGACTTGGTAAATACGGACCTCCGTGCATGGGCAGAGCTGGAGAGTGGGGTGAGCAGAGGTCCCAGCAGCCATATCGGAAGTAAGGAGCAGTGTTCTCTCTAATTTTTTCCACCAGTGTACAGAATGAGTTTTGTTTTGGGCGGCAGTACCAAGGCAGTGTGTGCACATGTGAATTCAGAGTGGGCTTTCCTGTTTCAACCTGAGCAGGATCTGAAACTGACTGAACAGACATTTAAAAAAACCATGTGAGTATGTGCTTATGTGCATGCCTTAGAGGGAGCACTGGTAAGGAGTACTATACATTACTTTTTTCAATGCCCCCGGCTCTTTTCAATGTAGAATCAGTCTGTTTGAACCAGGCTTCATTCTGTTTGATCACGAACCAAACTGGTCCCAGTTCAGTCCACGATCGAAGCACCAAACCAGCCTGGTTAGATACGAACCAGTTCTACATCGAACAGTTTGTGCACACCCCTAAGAGTCATTCAGCAGGACTCACTTTTGATGACCAGAAGCCAAAGAGGATGAGGTTCTGGTATCATTCATTGGCAGCAGAAAGGAATTTCAGGAGATACAGCATTTCTCAAGCCTACAAAACAATTGCCAGCATTCTCTTTATAACTTTACGTTAACCGCCTTTGCAGGGGCGAATTAAGACCAATGTGGCCTGGGGGAAGACAGAAGAAAAGAGGCCCAGCCCAGTGGAGCTCATTTCATTGGCTCCTTTAGAGACCAGCACTGGCCTGATAGGATGTTTGGAGCAGCCCCTCCCTCACATTCCCAGGGTCTTCTTGGAGGTCTGGATGCTCTGAAGAGAAGGCAGAAGAGCAGTGGCCAATGGCCTGAGGCAGACAACTTCATCTCTTTTATCTTTGTAAATGTTTGTTGTGGTTTTATATTTTTAAATTACAGACAGCCTTGAGCGCCATTGCAGAAATACAATAGATAAACAGTAAATAATAAATAAATGAACAAATAAAATAAAATAAAAATGACCAGGGAGGAGGCTTTTAATTGTATGAGACCTTGGTTTTCCTTGCCACACCCAACTGATATTTCTCCTTTCCAGCTTGTAGGAGGACACCAGATGTGGGCCAACTGGTGTCCTCTATAGGAAATGCCCTGGACAGATGTCCACTCTCAATAGTGGCACAGCTTGTCCCAAGAGGAGGGTGGATACCTCAGCTACTATGTGCAGAGGTGCTTTTAGCCCTGGACCTCCAGGCCAAAGTCCAGGGTCTCCACAGCCACTGGGGCCCCCCCAATCCTCTTTAGTCTGTCCCAGGTGGTGTGGTCGCCCAGCTGAGCATGATGATGCTTAATTTGCAGGGGAGGGGTGCCTCCAAAAGCCTTTTGGACCAGGCTCCAAAATTACCTAGGTGCACCTCTGACTATAAGACTAATGAAAATGATCTCTGGGGCAAAGGGGTGTGTGTGGTTGTGTTCAGTATGAGGATGAGGAGGTAAGGCCAGGGACTACATCTTTGTAACACTGTGAGGCTGTTTCTCTTACCTTGTCTAAAACTAAAAAAAAAAAAAAAAAACACCCCAAAGAAATAAGAAACCCTGATGTAAGCTGATATATTAGCCTCTTAAATTTCATAGATGGATTCAGTTGGCCTGTGAACCTATTTTGCACATTGCCTTTGAGCACTCTTATTCATCCTTTGAGACATTTAAAAATTAGGCTGGACACCACACAGGAGGATATACTGCTGGAAAATGTCCTGCACTGTTCCCTGGGGGTATGGACTGGGTGACCTAATGTGTTTCATCCCATCTTTAATTTATCAAAATTTATTATTCATAGAAGGGTGAAGGTAAAGATATGGCACTTTCCCAGCAGTTGCATACCGTTAAAGTATCAGAAAGCAAAAGGACACAATCCGCTGGGAGGTTTGCTGCATAAGCCCCATTGAAATGAAGGGGAGCTGTCCAGGTACACAGCAGTGCTCTTGTGCAACTCCCATTCATTTCAATGGGAACTGCGCAGGATAACTTCCCTGTCGATTGTGTCCCCAGTCTACTGAATGTCTGAAGTACCTTATACTGAGTCAGACCATTGGTCTATCTAGGCCAGCATTGTTTACCCTGGCAGCTACTCTCCCAAATTGCAGTGGGTCTTTCCCACCGCTTGCTTGGGATGTCAGAGATATTGAACTGGGGCCCTTCTGCATGCAAAGCATGTTCTCTGTCACTGAGCTATGACCCATCCTTATTCTAGCTCTGAGAAGCCTACACATTCTGTCTCAGCAATACTCCTCGAAGCTCAGGTCGTATGGCTGGCTCTTTTCTCCAGCCTAGGAAATTGAATTTCTGTGCCCCACTGTCTACACTTTCTCGTTCTCCAGTGTCCAGATCCTTTGCTCCATGTCTCTCCCTTTCACAATAGACATAGGATAATAGGTTGCTCAGGATTCAGGGCAGGGGTTTTGCCATGGTGGTGGTGGTTGTGCTGCCCACTTGGAAGAGAAGTTCAGCCGTGGGCCTCCCTGTGCAATTTCAGAAAGGCATTGTGCAATTTCAGAAGGCATTTCTGGCTGTGTCACTGTTTTTTGTTTTTCTTTTTAAAGCTGCATTTTAATGTTGGATTCTATCTTGGACTTCCCATAGTTTTGTTGTATGTTTTTAATTGCTGTTTGATTGATCACATTTCAATTTTATTGATTGATTGATTGATTGATTGATTGATTGATTGAATTTATTTAATTTATTTATTCAATTTCTATACCACCCCTCTAAAAATAGTTCAAGACGGTTTACACAGAGAAATAATAAATAAATAAGATAAGATGGATCCCTGTCCCCAAAAGGGCTCACAATCTTAAAAGAAACAGTCCAGTGACTGTTGCTGGTGTCTAACTTATGTTTCTAAAAAGAAACATAAGATAGACACCAGCAACAGTCACTGGAGGTACAGTGCTGGGGGTGGAAAAGGCCAGTTACCCTCCCCCTGCTAAATAAAAGGGAATCACCATGTTGAAAGGTGCCTCTTTGCCAAGTTAGCAGGGGCATCTTTGCTAATTAATTAATTAATTAATTAATTTGATGTCTATGTAAGTTGCTTGGAATATTTTTTAGAAAAAGCCACAGGTACAATTATTAATACATAATTATGGCGACGAGGACAGCGCATTGGGGGATTATCCCAGGAGTCGGGCACTCTAGGCGCCCGACTCTACGTGCAGCCCGAGCATATACACAATCCTGGCACTAGGGTTATGGGCATGCTTGTGCCCTTAAACTCTGGCTAAAAGTCAGGGATAAAATGCAGGCTACCCATGAGGGCAGTGCCAGGATTGGGCTCAATCTCAGCAGTGCACAGAGGCACCCAAACCCAGGCTGGGTTGCCCTAGCATGGGTTTGGCTGCTCAAGTGCACAGCCTCAGTGTCTGAACAGGGCTAATGTCTCTTAGTTCTGCAATAATGTAAAGACAGAGCATGTGCCTCTGCCTTACAGCCTGGTAACCCTCACCCAAAACTTCGTACCAGAACTCATATCTGAGAACTAGCCCCTTTCTTCAATGGTGCAGAATGCAGCTAGCGTGCCTCCTCTATAAGAGCTCCTGGCTTCTCTGCATGTGCTGAGATAGTCAGAGTCCACTGATTCCCTCCTTGGAACTTGGCAGAGAAACCCATTCACTTCCCTTGGGGACAAAGCTAGTTTGTGTTCTGGGTACAAAAGGAGAACAGGGCAAAAACTCTGTGATGTGTTCTGTTTGCTCAGCTTGGCTTTGTATTTAGCATTATGGTTCCCTTTGCCTTTCCCGATGTGTGCCCGAGGGGAAGGGAAATGAGTTAAAACTATCTTCAGACACGTTTGTATTGATTCTGTCACTTTTTTGCGGCTTGCTGACAGGTGATGGATGGCTCATAATGCAGCCAGCACAGTACATTACGTTTCCCATCCAGGGACTCCTAAATCATTTCAAATTTTCAAATTCCCCAATCAATATTTTAGCAGTGGCAGAAGAAAGCAGAACAGACCCATTTCTCTGGAGGAATGAGAGTGGAAAAACTAGCGTGTGTGCATGCTTGGAAGAGAACCGACACGGTATGTGAAGATGCTGGGTATGCAGTGGGTGTAAGTCTTTGGTTATATCTGGAATGTCAGGCTGCTAATCCAAACAAGCAGAATGACCATTCAAACAAGGGATGTGCACGAATCACAATGCATGCACTGATTCGAAGGCTTAGTTTGGGCACCTTTAAGAGCGAGGAGAGCAGGTCCGTACCTGTTTCTCCTCCACTCCCTGCAGTTTCCTGCTGCGGCATTGCACTCCCCAACACCCCTAGTGTGGTGGCGGCACATCAGCAGCAGTGTGGAAGCATGCACATGACCTCCGTGCATGTGCAGAGGCCATGTGCATGCCGTCACCGCACTGCCGCTGCCATACCAGCACATAAGGGGTGCTGGGGAACGACACACCGTAGCAGGAAGCTTATGGACCTGCTCTCCTTGCTCTTAAAGGTGCCAGAATGGACCCTTTGAATCAGTGCACGAATCATGATTTGTGCACATCCCTAAATTCAAACCTCACTCCAAGACTACTGACTTACTACTGCTGGAAGCAAAGTTGCTGTATCGTGTGGCATTTAGAAATCCTCTGATCGGTTCCTTATGTACATATTCCCAGCTCTTTCCCCACCTAGATATCATTTCCTCCTATATTAACCTGTCTGGTTTTTTGTTTTTTTTTAAAGAGCATATTGAGAAGTCCTTCTTTAGGTGATCCCACCTTCTGAGGTAAGGAAAGAAGTATCTAGGATTATGGCATTTTCTGTGGGGAGGCCTTGTTTATTAAACACTGTCCCCAGGAACATTTCCTTCACGTGAGCTCTGTTATCCTTCAGCTTCCAGGCCAAAGCTCGTTTTATTTTTCCAGGCATTTATAGCTTGCTGCTTGTTGCTCTTTTATTGCTGCTTCTTTTTTTCTGGATTTTATGGTTTGGAGTGTTTTTTTGTTTTGGCGTGTTGTTTGATTTTATTGTTAATTAGATTTTTATTGATTTTAAGATGCCTTGGATACTTGATAAGCAGACAGGCAGGATAGAAATGTTTTCAATAAACAAAGAAAAGTTTGAAGCCTTCCCTTCCCCAGGCTTGCATCTCAAGCTGATTCACAGGACTGCTTCTGAGGTTTAATGTATCTCTGACAGTTAAGCATTGGCACCAGTAGATACTTCAGCACAGTCAGCAACAACTAGCCTGCAACAACTTCTGATTTGACTTGGCCCCAAACAAATAACTGTATTCTTGTGGGTGGATGGGCCTCACGGGTGTTGGAAGTAAAGGACTTTGCGCTGTCTCTTTGCCTCAGACAGTGGAGGACAGACTAGTAAGTCAGAGGGCTAGAAGGTCAAAGACATTTGGTCATCACTTCCCACTGCTCTGATGCTATCCCTTTGAAATGTAGATTGCTCATCTTAGGGGATTCAACTTCCTTCCTCCTTCTCTCTCTTCCTACCTGGCTGTTGACCTTGCAACATGGCAAGTCTCTTGCCCTGCACCATATGTGCAGAGAAGATGGTGAATCCATCTGCATCCATTTAGATAGATAGATTAGAGATCCTAAATCCTCACTTTCCTATCTAGAATGGAGTTCCTTAATAAATACCTTTTTATATTGATTTGAAACTAGCAATTGGCTCCAAGTTACTTTACTCTTAGCACACATGCATGCATAACTAAATCCACTGTGTTTGTGCCTCTGTGCACTCTGCTATATTGAAAAAGGGATTCTCTCACCACAGAGAATTTCCAACAGGTTATGGGCTCCAGCCAGTTATGGGAGCAGTATTTTGAGCTGTGTGTGCTGCAACTAGAGAGTTAGGTTTGTTCCAGGAGATCCATTGAGATCTAGCGTGGACACTGCCTTTTGGAGCCGGTGAGCATGGCTGCATACCTGGAGGGAAAACTCAGGCTTACCATCCTGGAAGCGGATAATTACTTGGAATGGAAGACTCGACTGAGGATTGCACTGAAAGCAGAGGGACTCCACCAAGTTACTGAGGGAGACCCGCCGCCAGATGGAACCTCGGATGCTGAAAAAAAGGAGAAGGAACTCTGGCTAATTAAGGACCGAAAATCACAAGCGATGATTGCAGCTTCCGTGAGTAAAACTTTCCTTTATGCTATTTGTGATCTTGGAACCTCAAAGGAGATGCTAAACAAGCTAGATTCTATGCATATGAGGAAAGGATGGGCATACACGTTTAATTTACGCCGAAAATTGCAAGATCTCCAATATAAAGATGGGGACTGTTTCTCTACTTTTATTGGGACTTTGGAAGATTTCTTTTTTCAATTTAGACAAGCAGGAGAGGAATTTACAGAGAGTCAAAAGCTGGAGACTCTGTTCTTGAGCTTGCCTGCTTCCTATAGCACTATAATTGGGCAATTGGAAACCCACACCAATCTAAACTTTGAAAAGGCTGTAGAAACATTGTCTTCGGAGGCTAACCGAAGAAACCTTTTAAACTCACGCTATGAAAGTGAACTGGCTAGCAACTTTGCTCTTAAAGCAACAATTGATCATTCCAGACGTAACCCGAGATGGGGAGGGAATGCTGGAGGAAATGCTGCAAGAGGGAACCGCATGGGCACCTCACATTTGCATACAAAGAGAGCAGATTACACCAGAGAAACTCAGCCCAGAGAGAGAGGTCACATGACCGCCAGTGCTGAAATGAGGTCAGCTGGAAACAAAGCCTTCAGGTGTTTCCTGTGTAACGAATTTGGCCACCGGGTGGCGCATTGTCCCAAGAATCAGACCAGGAGGTCTGGGAATATCAGTCAAACAAAGGAGAATGAAAATAGAGATTCCAAGTATACAGACAGACATTTCAACAAGAACTATAGTGTTAATTTAATGAAAAATAATGAAAAGCTGATTTTAGATTCTGGGTCATCTGTCCATATTTCTAAAAATCTAAGTTTCTATACTGAACTGTTTGATATTCCTGAAGAGACTGTTTATTTGGGCAATAATACTACAATTAAAGCAAAGAAAAAGGGCGAAGGAATTTTATATTGCAAATTGCTGGATGGATCTGTTAAACCATTTTTTCTGAGAGATGTTTTGTATATCCCTGAATTCTCAAGCTCCTTGATTTCAATATCCAAGCTAGAGCAACAAGGCTGTGAATTGTATATTAAAAATGGACAATGTGTTGTTACCCAGAATGGAGAAGTTTGCCTTGTGGGCTCGGAATTTCAAGGTCTTTATCATGTGGAAGAGCAATTTACATACAGAGAAAGACCAGCCCAGTCCAGACCTGAGGCATACCAGCCTAATGTAATGAACCTAGCCAAGTTGTGTCAGCATGGAAACTGCTTACAATTATGGCACAGAAGACTAGGACACAGAAGTTTTGAATCAATTCAAAACATGAAGGAACAGGGATTAGCTAATGGCATTGATTTTGTACCATGTGACACTGTAACTAACTGTGTTTCTTGTCTCGAGTTCAAAGCAGTAAACAAGCCATTCCCAAAGCAGAGTGAAAGGAAGACGAAAGGACCCTTGGATCTGATCCACAGTGACATATCTGGACCACTACCAGCAACCATAGGTAATCATAAATATTTTCTAACTATAACAGATGATTTCTCAAGATACACGTGTGTTTATTTACTGAAGGAAAAATCAGAGATGCTGGAGAAATTAAAACAATATGTGGCGATGGCAAGCAACAAATTTGGCTCGAAGCCAAAGATCCTGCGCACAGACAATGGAGGAGAATACATGTCCAATGCTACACAGCAGTTCTTAAGAGAACATGGAATTGTGCATCAAACTACGGTGCCTTACTGCCCGCCCCAAAATGGAATCGCAGAAAGAATGAACAGAACTCTACTGGACATGGTAAGATGCATGCTTGCTGACGCACACCTCCCACAGAAATTCTGGGGAGAAGGCATCATGACTGCTACATACATACACAACAGAATGAACACAAAACCTATTGAAACAACACCTTATGAACTTTGGCATGGTCATAAGCCGTCCCTGACGCACCTGCGTGTCTTTGGAAGCACGGCTTACTCATACATCCCAAAGGAAAAAAGGACTAAGTTAGGGCCTAGGGCCACAAAAGGGATTTTTGTAGGCTACGCAGCACAATCCAAAGCCTACAGAATTCTGGATCCTGACACCAACAGGATAACCATAAGCAGAGCAGTGTGTTTTGAAGAGGATGAAAGAGCTACACCTTCAGAGGGGGCCTACACTGAAGCAAGCAACCAGACCAAGCACCCTGATGACTGGATTATGCTTCCTGATCTCAGAGGAACTGAGGAGGAGGAGGAGACAGCAGATCCAGATCCAACCACACTTGACACAGAGACCCCCAGCGATCCACCAGACGCACCTGAGGTGATAGAAGAGACCACAGAGGGTGAGGTGAGGCGATCAACGCGCTCAAACAGAGGTGTTCCAGCTCCGAGGCTGTCCTACCTCGCAAGAACAGCGGAACAACCAGAACCTTCATCATGGGAGGAAATATCCCAGCTACCACAACCAGAAGCCCAGAAGTGGAAACAGGCTGCAATTGAAGAGCTTGAGGCTCTACAGAAAAACAAAACCTGGACTCTTACTAAGTTACCACAAGGAAGAAAAGTTATTGGCTGCAAATGGGTTTTCAAACTCAAACATGATGCTGATGGTGAGATTCAGCGCTACAAAGCCAGATTAGTAGCAAAAGGATATTCACAAAAATATGGAGAAGATTATGATGAAACCTTTGCACCAGTGGTTAAACATACCACAGTAAGGACTCTGTTAAGTATTGCTGCTAGCAAAGGAATGCATGTTGAGCACCTAGACGTGAAAACTGCATTCTTGCATGGTGAACTGGAAGAGGACATTTACATGCAACAACCACCAGGTTTCTTACAGGAAGGCAAAGAGGACTATGTATGCAAACTGCAAAAGAGCATTTATGGTTTAAAACAAGCTGCCAGAGCATGGAATATAAAACTGAATGATATGCTGCTTCAAGCAAACTTCAAAAGAAGTGAAGCTGATCCCTGCCTGTACACGAGATGCAGAGATGGGAAATGGACTTACATTTTGGCGTATGTTGATGATTTGATTTTTGCCTGTGAAAATCCAGATGACAGCAAGGAAATAATGGATCATCTGAACAAAGAAGTGGAAGTCAAGCAACTTGGCAACATTGCACACTACTTGGGCATTCAAGTACAAAGAGAGAAAGATGGAAGTTTCCTGATCAACCAAGAACAGAAAATTAAAGACTTGATAAACTTGCTCAGACTGGAAAATGCAAATCCTACACCAACTCCAATGGAAGTGAACTACATAAAGCAAGAAGATCAAACTGAGCCACTATCTGACAACCATAGATATCGTGAAGCATTGGGTAAGCTTTTATACATTACTACACTCACTAGGCCAGATATTAGTACAGCAGTTGGTTTACTTTGTAGAAAGACTGCATCACCAACAGTCAAGGACTGGAATGCAATGAAAAGACTTGTTAGGTACCTAAAGGGTACTGCACACTTTAAGCTCAAGCTGCCAGCTAATAGTGAACCAAAACTAGAAGCATACGTAGATGCAGACTGGGGTGGAGATATAACAGACAGGAAATCCACCAGTGGTCACATAATTTTCTATGGAGATGGAGCAATAAGCTGGTCAAGCAGAAAACAAGACATAGTAGCATCATCAACCACTGAAGCTGAATATGTATCAGCTGCACAGGGCTGTCACGAGATACAATGGCTGTGTCAACTACTGAAGGACCTAGGTACAGAGGTACCACAGCCCATACCAGTGTATGAAGACAACCAAAGCTGCATTCAACTCTCCAAACAAGAAGATGTAAAGAGGAGTACCAGACATATTGATGTGAAGTACCATGTAGTGAGAAGTCTGCAGAAAGATGGACTAATCAAGTTGCTCTACTGCCCGACAAATGAAATGCTTGCAGACATACTCACTAAGCCACTACCAAGACCCTGCTTTGAAAAGCTGAGAGAGAAAATGAATATTGTGAACTGAGTCACTAGACATCGAGAGGGTGTGTTGGAAGTAAAGGACTTTGCGCTGTCTCTTTGCCTCAGACAGTGGAGGACAGACTAGTAAGTCAGAGGGCTAGAAGGTCAAAGACATTTGGTCATCACTTCCCACTGCTCTGATGCTATCCCTTTGAAATGTAGATTGCTAATCTTAGGGGATTCAACTTCCTTCCTCCTTCTCTCTCTTCCTACCTGGCTGTTGACCTTGCAACATGGCAAGTCTCTTGCCCTGCACCATATGTGCAGAGAAGATGGTGAATCCATCTGCATCCATTTAGATAGATAGATTAGAGATCCTAAATCCTCACTTTCCTATCTAGAATGGAGTTCCTTAATAAATACCTTTTTATATTGATTTGAAACTAGCAATTGGCTCCAAGTTACTTTACTCTTAGCACACATGCATGCATAACTAAATCCGCTGTGTTTGTGCCTCTGTGCACTCTGCTATATTGAAAAAGGGATTCTCTCACCACAGAGAATTTCCAACAACGGGAAGGGCGAGAGTGCAGATGGTGGGTGAGTAAAAGGAAGTGCTCCCTTGTGTGTTGCTTTGTGTATCTAAAATAAAAATTCATCTGTGTTGGATATTACCAGAGATGCACCTAGGTGATTTTGGAGCCTAGACCTAAAGGCCTTTGGAGCCCCCCCCCCCGCAAATTAAGCATCATCATGCTCTGCCAGGCGAACACACCACCCGGGACAGACAAAAGAGGATTTGCGGGGGTGGGGGGGGAGCTGTGGAGGCCCTGGACTTCAGCCCGGAAGTCCAGGGGTAAGAGCACCTCTGAATATTACTGCTCCACTTCATATTGAATCAGATGCTCCAACTGTTCCTATTTACCAGAGACAGCCCTATTGTCTGGAATCTGTCTCTGGTAAATCACTGTCCCTCTTTTGTCTCTGTTTTTGCATGTGAGTTGCTCGAGTTGTCATGTGAGTTGTCTAGCAACTTCATGTGAGTTACTAGAGTTGTCATTCTTCCGGATTGAGCTCCCTCCTCAGAGTCTCCATAAATTAAATCTCTAAGCGGGTGGGTGGGTGGATGCATCATGTCTCTTCATGTACCTGGCTGTAAATGGGTGCAAAGCACTAAGGAACTCTGCAGTGCAGTGTAGAATCTAGGCTTCAGCAATGTGGAATAAGTGTGTGTGTGTGTGTGGGGGGGCCCTCAGGCAGTAATCTTTGGAAACTGGTTGTTAAAAGTGTATCACCCTGTGCACTGCAAAACGTTGGAGGGTGTGGGCTTGGCTCATCTGCTTTGGTAATCTGGAATAATGTACTCTTCATGCACTTTATTACCTGTTTTCCATTACGGATGCACACAAACCAAGATTCGTGCACTGGTTCGGCACCATGGGGAGGGGGAAGGAAGCTGCATGTGGCGCCAGAGAGCAGGTAAGGACATGGTCTCCTTTAAAAAAACAACACCATCCTGCTTGCCTTCCCCCTCCCCGTGGTGCCGAACTGGTTTGGACCTCATCCAAACCGGTTTGGCACTGAAACAGTGCATCACCCTCATTTCATCCCTATTTTCCATCTAGGCATGCTTGTAGTCAGAATTGTACACCATACTTACAGGTTGCTTGACTACACCTCCCTACATATTTACATGCATGTCCCTATTTTAGTTAGCTAGTACATTGAAAACCACCCCAAAAAGCATGTGAGTCCCTGGTTCAAACAGCATCTCACTATTGTCTCAGCCCTCTACCTGAAATATGGGGTTAACACTATTGACCTACCTTACAGGGATGTTGTAAGGCTAGTTGTAGTATACCAACAGCTGGGGGGCAAATGTATCTAGATCTGATCTCGATCTGGAATGAAGCAAGGTTCATCTTGATAGATGATAGTGTGTTAAAGAGCCTTAGGAAAGTATGGACCCCATATAAGTGCCATTTTTGTAGCTACTTCTAGTGGTTTTCAGGTTTTCTAGCTTCAGGAAGCCAATAGTGTGGTAATGTGACCATTAATGAGCTAAGATATTATGGTTTAGAGTAAGACTTCTTCCTTGGACTTTTATTTCTTGTTAGGAACATAGGAAGCTGCCATATACTGAGTCAGACCATTGGTCCATCTAGCTCAGTATTGTCTACACAGACTGGCAGTGGCTTTCCCAAAGTTACAGGCAGGAGTCTCTTTCAGCCTTATCTGGAGATGCCAGGGAGGGAACTTGGAACCTTCTGCATTCAAGCATGCAGATGTTCTTTCCAGAGCAGCCCCATCCCCTAAGGGGAATATCTTACAGTGCTCACACATGCATTCTCTCAATCAAATGTAAACTGGGGCAGACCCTGCTTAGCAAAGTGGACAATTCATGCTTGCTAGCACAAGACCGTCACCTTAAGTGGTGCAGCGGGGAAATGCTTGACTAACAAGCAGAAGGTTGCCGGTTTGAATCCCCGCTGGCACTATATCGGGCAGCAGCGATATAGGAAGGTGCTGAAAGGCATCATCTCATACTGCACGGGAGGAGGCAATGGGAAACCCCACTGTATTCTACCAAAGAAAACCACAGGGCTCTGTGGTTGCCAGAAGTTGAAATCGACTTGACGGCACACTTTATATAACCTGCTTTAAGAACTTTTTTGTTGAAAAGTGGTATAATAATAATAATAATAATAATAAGAAGAAGAAGAAGAAGAAGAAGAAGCAGCAGCAGCTTTGGTAAAAAGATCACACATCAAGAACTTGGAAGAGAAAAAAACACATTACAAATATTTGGGCATTCTTCAGGCAGATAACATCAAACACACTGAAGTTAAAAGAAAAATTGGAAGTGAATACATCAGGAGAGTCAGAAAAATCCTAAAGTCCAAACTCAATGGTGGGAACACCGTACAAGCCATAAACATCTGGGCTATACCCATCATTAGATACACTGCAGGGATCATTCATTTATTTATTCATTCATTCATTCATTCAATTTCAATACCGCCCTTCCAAAAAATGGCTCAGGGTGATAATAGACTGGACCGAGGCAGAGCTAGAGATCCTAGATCGTAAGACCAGGAAAATAATGACCATTAATCATGCTCGGCACTCCCGCAGTGATGTAGATAGGCTATACCTCCCTCGCAGCTCAGGTGGAAGAGGAGTGCTGCAAGTCCATCAAACAGTAGAGGAGGAGAAAAGTGGCACTGAAGAATATATAAAGGACAGTGAAGAAGATGCACTTAAAATGTCAACAATGAGAAATTATTAAACACCAATGAAACAAAGCAGGTCTACAAGAAAGAACAAGTAAAGAACTGAGCAGAAAAATGGAAAAACAAGCCACTGCGTGGTCAATATTTGCACGATATAACCAGAAAATCAAACATCACCAAGACCTGGAAGTGGCTCAAGACAGGCAACTTGAAGAAAGAAACAGAGGGTTCAATACTGGCTGCACAAGAACAGGCACTAAGAACAAATGCAATAAGAGCAAAAGTTGAAAAATCAACAACAGCCTTTGTAAAGAAGGAGATGAAACCGTGGACCACCTAATCAGCTGTTGTAAAAAGATCACACAGACTGACTACAAACAAAGGCATGACAAGGTAACAGCGATGATACACTGGAACATCTGCCAAAAAATACAAGTTACCTCCAGCCAAAAATTTGGTGGGACCACAAAATTGAAAAAGTTGAAGAAAATGAAGATGCAAAAATATTATAGGACTTCCGACTACAAACAGACAAACATCTGCCACACAATACACCAGATATAACTGTAGTCGAGAAGAAAGAAAAACAAGTCAAAATAATCGACATAGCAATACCAGGTGACAGCAGAATAGAAGAAAAAGAAACAGAAAAAAAAATAACAAAATACAAAGATCTACAAATCGAAATTGAAAGGCTGTGGCAGAAGAAGACCAAAATAATGCCAGTAGTAATTGGCGCCCTAGGTGCAATTCCAAAGCAACTTGAAGAGCACCTCAGCACCATAGGGGCCGCAGAAATCACCATCAGCCAACTACAAAAAACAACTTTACTGGGAACAGCCTACATTTTGAGGCGATACCTTTAATAACAAAAATATTGATAACAAAATTCTGGCATCCCAGGTCCTCGGGAAGGACTCAATGTCTGGATAAAACAAGCCAGTCAATAACACCTGTTTGACTGTGCAAACAAGAAATAATAATAATAATTTCAAGGAAGCTTGTCCACCATGCTCTGGGAATTTCTAAGGAGACCCATAGTTCTCTGGAACATAATTTCAAAACCACTGCTTTGCTTCCAAGGTGCTTCTAAATCTGAGCTCAGCTACAGTTCAGACACAGTACTGTCTGAGTCAAAATGAAAGATTGGCCGCCAAATTCAAATATTACATTTTTCCATTTTATATCCCGCTCTTCCTCCATGGAGCCCAGAGCAGTGTACTACATACTTAAGTTTCTCCTCACAACAACCCTGTGAAGTAGGTTAAGCTGAGAGAGAAGCGACTGACCCAGAGTCACCCAGCTAATATCATGGCTGAATGGGGATTTGAACTCGGGTTTCCCTGGTCCTAGTCCAGCACTCTAACCACTACACCACGCTGTCTTTACCACGCTGGCTCTATAGGAGATGGCAGCCCAAATAAAGTGTAACCTCCCCTTGGTGCTGCCATTTCTGCCTATCTTGGGCTCCACTGATCTTTCTCCGTCTTTCCCTCCTTAGTGGTTTCTTCCAAAGAGGCTCATAAGTGTGTGCATGGCTGTCACTCAACTTGGCTTTCATCAGATGTGTCTCTTAAGGAAAGCTTTGAGGTTTTAAATAGTAGTCCCAGACTCTGGCTGCAGAAATGAACAGTTTGGTTTTATTCTTTGCTACTGATTTTTCTATGACACCCAGGGTATACTACTCTGAAGGCCTGCCTAATTTCATTCAGATGATTCACGAAAGAGAACTGATGAGTCTTCTAGGCTTAAGTGTAAATAGGACTGTGAAAACTTGGTCTGGTAAAGCTCTGAAGAGATACCAACTCCACAGGGGCGTAACTATAATAGGGCAAGGGGAGACAGTTGTCTGGGGGCCCCCTGCCTTGGGGCCCCCCCAGAGGCAAGTCACATGTCTGACTCCCCCAGCCACACACCTGCCCAGGCTTCCTTCAGTTGTATTCATCCTCCCAAATTGATGTGAGTGTTAAGACCTGGAGCTACCAGAACAGCAAGTCTTTCTCTAGTACCATCAAATGACTTGCATTGTCCACAATTTACAAAACCTTAAAAAAAATAATTTAGGATGATGTTCTATTGTGGCACATAGGTTGTGTGTGTGTGTGTGTGTGTGTGTGTGTGTGTGTAATGTGTGTGTGTGTGTGTGTGTGTGTATATATATATATATATATATATATATATATATATATATAAAATTTTATATAATTGTGTGTGTATATATATATATAATTTTACTGTGCTTTTTGTTACCACTATTCAGCCTCATTTAAGATTTCTTAACTTCATGAGCTGAGTAGGGGGGCCATTTTAAAATCTTGTCTCTGGGCCCACTCCAACCTTGCTATGCCCCTGCAACTCCACATTGTTCTCTGAGGTGCAATGTTCCTTTTGCTTCCGTCAAGCCACAGTTTGGGGCTTTTGGGAGCCAAGTGCATCCTTATTGGCCCCCTTGAGTCACCTGACAGCTGCTGAACTGGAAGCTGCTGTACCATCCTCTAGCTGGCTACATTGGTGATGCCTAAGTGTAGCATTAAGTCAGCTTAAGTCACCTTTAGTGGCACAGTGGGGAAATGCTTGATTAACAAGCAGAAGGTTGCCAGTTCAAATCCCCGCTGGTATGTTTCCCATACTATGTTTCCCTGCTGGTATGTTTCCCATACTATGGGAAACACCTATATTGGGCAGCAGCGATACAGGAAGATGCTGAAAGGCATCATCTCACACTGCATGGGGGATGGTGATGGTAACCCCCTCCTGTATTCTACCAAAGAAAACCACCGGACTCAAGTCGAAATTGACTTGGCGGCACACTTTACCTTACTCTAAGTGCAGCAGAGAGCAGTCAAGCAGCTCCTCCTTTTGGGAAACTGCTGCTGCTGCAGAGAACACAGAGTACTTGGATTTTGTTATCAGAATCCCTGGTGTGATAACACAGTGCCCCACAGAAATGTATCTAGTATGGCCACTACTAGAGACAAACTGGGATCCCATTGTGGAGAAAAGACTTCATTGCTGGCGGGAGCTACCAGAGCAGGAGGCATTTTGTTTCCTTAAGTGGACACCTGCTCATTGGCAAATGGACTGTAGCCACTTTAGCAGTTTCTGCATAGTTTTGGCTTTGGTCACTTGTCGTCTTGGCCAAATTCAACATGCATATGCATGTATCTGGCAAGTAACCTCTGGCGCCATTTCAGAGGCTGACATTTGCACTCTCCTGAAAGCTTTCGTTCTCTGCAGCTTGTACAGGAGTGGGCTTGGGAGGAGGTGCTGTAGCCTGAGCCATGTCACTCTTTTATAATAATCTACGTGAAGTATCATTGCTTGAAGTGAAGCCACTTTACCCTACCAACCCTAGCTCTCTTTTTTCTCAGCAATTAAAGCAAGAGAAAAAGCAGAGTCTGATGATCATGAGAGGTGATGGTTTATTTTTAAAAGCTGATTATTTCTAAAAACATTTTTAGGATTTACAATTAAAGGAGACACGCATCACAAACAGTAAAGCAAAAGAATGAAGAAAGCAAGTGTACAATGTAAAATGAGCTATCTGTTGGGATTTTGCCAAAGACATGCTCTCTTTCTTTGTATGGGCATGTTTCTCTATGTGAATGTCTCTATGTACTGGCTTAGGGGTGGAGTCACAGTTTATTCCTCTGCTCCTTACTTGCTGCCTTTAATTCAAACTGAGAGGTTCTCCCTCGCTATGCATAAGTAACTGTTAGTATGTTTATTGTCTTCTTAGCCTATGTTTAATTAGTAATAAATATCAAACTCTTGTTTCTCAGTTAAAGTTGCTTCCTATTCAGTTACCTATGGAGGATAAGTAATTTCTCTGCAGTGTAGGCTTATGGACCATATCATGACCTAGGCCACACAGAGGCCCATTGTGGCCTCCAAAATGGCCACTGCAAGAGGGAAAGGCCCGGAAAGGGCTGAAGAATGCCCGAACTGGGTGATTTTTGGCTCAAGGAAAGCTGCTGTATGTGTGGGAAATCTCTGCAGAACCGCCCCCCCCCATGGCCTTGGAGAAGGCACCCCACCAGAGGGGGTAAGTACTAATTTTTTTTTTAAGGACTTGCAAACCCCCACCCCACAACCGAACCGGGCGGGGTTAGATGGGAGGCAAAACTGAACTGGCCCTGTCCTGGTTGGATCCAGTTCAGACTCATACCAAACAGGGCCAGCTGGTTTTGTGCACACCCTTAGTGAGTACTAGTTATGGAGACCCACCCACAGTGCTTGGTAAGGTCCATTTAGCATACATGGACAGGTTTTTTTTAAAAAAATCTATGTTTCTGAGAGTATGTTAACGTCACAAACACCTGCTTGCCATGTTTGCTTATAGGTGCAAGAAATCCTATAGATGGCATGAATGGCGTTGGATGTGATGAAATGGGCCCAATGTTCTTGCAGCAATAGACTGGTTAGCTGAAGGTGCCGCTGTACTCTTTTTCTTGCTTTTGCTGATGTCCTCCTTGCTTGAAAACCTGACTTATAAAACTGATCACATTCACATCCATCAAACACAGAAAAATACAGGGGAAATGGACAACAACAGAACTAAAATAGCAGCTATGTGAAAATGTAAGGCTTGTTCTCACGATGATTAGTAGGGCAGGACAAGTTTGGAAGCTCTCCGTGCTGCCGCATTGTAACCCTCTGTTAGTAGAAAACAAGGTAGGAGGCTCCAGGATAGTCAGGTATATCCCATTGGATTGAAGTGATCTGTCCTACCCAGCAGCTGTACTCAGCTGCTGAATAAGGTAGGAGGAAAAGCCCTTTATCTCAGCAAGAGTGCAGCTGACTATCACTGTTGGTGCCTCCTACTTTGGTTTTTGCTAACAGATGATCACAAAACAGGTGTGCACAGAGCTCCCAAACTATTAATCATTGTGAGAACGCGCTGATAAAGTCACACTATTCTCCAGATGGTATGCTCTGCCCACCTGTGAGTCACCACCCTATGCAAATTCATTTGGTGGATGGTTGTCTGTCATGTATATATTTATTTATTGAATTTATAGCCTCATTGAAACACATCTACTGTAGAGGTGTGCACAAAACCAATTTGCCTGGTTCGGTTAGAGTTCGAACAGGACTTGAACCAGACCGGGCATCAGTTTTGTCACCCTGAACGAGGGGCCCGGATGCTGCTGTGGCCATGGGGTGTGTGTGTCCTCCAGTGGTTCCCCCTCCCCCTGCTGGCCTCCCCCAAGTCTCTGAAGGGCCATTTCAGTCCATTTTCAGGCCTTTTCAGCCCTTTCTGAGGTGGCGGTGGTCATTTTGGAGGCCACCACGCATGCACCATGGCCATTTGTGTGGCTGGGTGATTTCCCCCCAACTGTAGAACCCTTGAACTGGCCCCAAGCTGGCCTGGGGGGTTCGACTCAAACTTGAGCCGAGCCGGACTGGTTTGATGTTGAACCGGCTCAAGGTTGAGCATCCCTAATCTACTGTATATAAGGAAATCAGCTTGACATATACAACATTACCCCTAGATTTGTCCTGATGGGAAGTGACTGGAAGAATCAGGGACAAGTGGCTGGGATCCAGAACTGAAACCCACATTTTCACCTTTAAGAGCTCAAAGCCAGCTCCTTCTCTCTCCATTATAGAGTTGTACCTTTTACAGCGTTGCTAAAGTGAAGCAGAAAATACATAGTGGACAATTTCCTTCACAATAGCTGAGCTAAAGGAAAACTTGCCTTCATCAGATTCTCCCTCAGGAAATCTGAAGGAAGGTGGGTGTAGGGATGAGCCTGAACCTAGAGGCAATTTCTCCATTTTGATCAAATGCCTTCAAAACCTATTCCCTCGCCACCCATGATGTTTGCCTCCAGCCAAAAATAACTTGCCGGAGCCAGTATTCCATAGCAACATTTCTAATTCAAAAGTTAATAACCTTTGAAATTGGATTTTAATCAACTCATCTTTAGTTCTCTCAGCACTAGATCCCTGTTTGGGGAATCCAGTAAACTCGACTGTCTCTCCCGCTTCTGCTGTCTGGTTCTTTTGTAGTGATGTGGTAAAAGGAAAAATGTGACCTTTTGGTTCCACTCACCTATCCTTGTATTTAGAACTTGTTGATTCCTTGATTTCTAAGTTCATGATTGATTGAAATTTTTTTGACACATATCTCAAAAATCCCAGTTTATGTTGTTTTTTGGAACTCTTCATAGACTTCAAGGGTCCAATTTGATTTTAACTTTCATCATGTAATTGGCACTGCTTGCATGCTTTTTCTCATGTAAACAGCATGAGTGAGGTGGAGCAATCCAGATCAACACCGTGAGGAAGGGAAGGGGACTTTAAGCCTACTCCCTCCTGCAGACCCAATCTGGATGGGACCCTGCTTATGCTATTTGCAATGGGGAGAAAAGCTCCAATCGGAACCAATGGAAGCTTTCCCTCCAGCTCAAATTGGATGCTCATAGTCCCCCAGTCCAGATGAGATCTGCAGCAGGGGGTAGGTTTAAAGCCCCCCTTCTCATCACAGTCTCAGACCAGGTTGCTCCTCCCCCATCCATGTGCTATTTATATAAGAAGCAAGCAAGCACACCAGGGCCAAAGATGTGATTATATATAGCCATATCTACTTTGGCCCTAACAATCATGAAAATAAGTCCGTAACTAGTTTTACTAGTTATGGACTAGTTTACCACAGTAGGTTTTACTAGCCCTCCTGCTTTCATATACCTGTAGTAGTTATTTGTGTGGCCTGTAAGAAAAAAATAACCAGTTTATCTAAGTTTCATTGCCTGGTTGCTTGGAGGTAGTTCATACTTTTTATTTTTTATTTTTACATTTCAATACCGCCTTTCGTTAAAAGAAAACCCCAAGGCGGTTTACAAAAATTAAAACATACAATAAAAAACAGTAAAAACATCAAGCTAAAAACAAGCATAAAAACAAGACAACAGATAAAAACACACAAAAGCAGCAGTAAAAAACGATTATGTAAAAGCCTGGGTAAAAAGCCAAGTCTTTAAAAGCTTTCTAAAAGCTGTGATGGAGTTCGAGGAACGAATGGCCACTGGGAGAGCATTCCAGAGTCTAGGAGCAGCAACAGAGAAGGCCCTGTCCTGAGTGCACGACAGCCAGGCCTCCCTCATTGTCGGCACCCGGAGCAGGGCCCCCTCAGATGTCCTCGTCAAGCGGGCAGCAACCCTTGGGAGCAGGCGGTCCCTCAAATACCCCGGGCCCAAACCATTTAGGGCTTTAAAGGTCAAAACCAGCACCTTGAATTGGACCCGGAAACAAACTGGCAGCCAGTGCAGCTCTTTCAAAATGGGGGTGATATGTTCCCAACGGGCAGCTCCGAATAAAACCCTCGCTGCCGCATTTTGCACTAGCTGCAGTTTCCGGATATTCTTCAAGGGCAGCCCCACGTAGAGCGCATTACAGTAATCCAGCCGCGATGTGACTAAGGCGTGGGTAACCGTGGCCAGATCTGCCTTCTTGAGAAAGGGACGCAGCTGGTGCACCAGCCGAAGCTGTGCAAAGGCACCCCTGGCCACCACCTCCACCTGAGCCTCCAAAAGTAGAGCCGGGTCCAGTAGTACCCCCAAGCTGCGTACTTGCTCCTTCAAGGGGAGTGCAACCCCATCCAGAACCGGTAAAATCTCCTCATCCCGATTGGCTCTCCTACTGACCAACAGTACCTCCGTCTTATCCGGATTCAATTTCAGTTTGTTAGCCCACATCCAACCCATCACGGCCTCCAGCCCCTGATTCAGGACATCCACCGCCTCTCTAGGATCAGATGGCAAGGAGAGATAGAGCTGAGTGTCATCCGCATATTGCTGACAACTCAGTCCAAATCTCCGGATGACCTCTCCCAGAGGCTTCATGTAGATGTTAAACAGCATGGGGGATAAGACCGAACCCTGCGGGACCCCACAGGCCAACGGCCACGGGGCCAAGCAGTAGTCCCCCAGCACCACCTTCTGGACCCTCCCCTCAAGAAAGGACCGGAACCACTGCAACGCAGTGCCTCCAATTCCCATACTCGAGAGGTGGCCCAGAAGGATACCATGGTCGATGGTATCGAACGCCGCCGAGAGGTCCAGCAGAACCAACAGGGATGCACTCCCCCTGTCTAGTTCCCGGTGTAGGTCATCCACTAGAGCGACCAAGGCAGTCTCAGTCCCATACCCAGGGCGGAAGCCAGATTGAAAAGGTTCCAGATAATCCGTATCATCCAAGACCCTCTGCAGTTGGTACGCCACCACACGCTCCATCACCTTGCCCAAAAAGGGAAGGTTAGACACTGGTCTATAGTTGTCCAGGTTGGAGGGATCAAGGGAGGGCTTTTTTTTAATAGAGGTCTTACCACCGCCTCCTTGAGGCACGATGGCATCCTGCCCTCCCTTAATGAAGCATTAACGATCACCTCCATCCATCTGCCTGTCCCCTCCTTGGCAGCTTTTATTAGCCATGAAGGGCAAGGTTCAAGAGCGCACGAAGTCGCCCGCACACTGCCCAGGATCTTGTCCACATCCTCAGGCCGCACCAACCGAAAAGAATCCAACACAACAAGACCAGATGGTACCAAAGGCACGTCTGCCAGAACTGCCAAACCTCTGGAGTCCAGGTCAGCACGGATGCAAGCGACTTTATCTGCAAAGCGACAGGCAAACTGATCACAAAGAGCTGTAGATGACTCCTCCCCCTTTGTCCAGGGGGATGTGTGGAGCAAGGTTTTCACCACACGAAACAGCTCCGTTTGTCTGCACTGAGCAGATGCAATGGAGGCGGAGAAAAAACATTTCTTCGCCGCCGCCCCCACCACGGCATAGTCCCTAAAATGGGCTCTAGTCTGTGTTCGATTGGATTTGTGATGACTCTTCCTCCAGCGTCGTTCTAGCCGTTGTCCAAGTTGCTTCATCGCCCTAAGCTCCGAGGAAAACCAAGGAGCAGAACGGGCTCCACCAAGCCAGAGAGGGCGCTTGGGGGCAACCGTGTCAACAGCCCGGGCCATCTCTCCATTCCAGAGATCAACCAAGGCCTCGACAGGGTCACCAGCTGTGGACACTTGAAACTCCCCGAGGGCTGTCTGGAATCCAAGCGGATCCATAAGCCTCCGGGGGCGGACCATCTTAATCGGCCCACCACCCCTGCAGAGGGCAGACGGAGCAGTCAAACTAAACCCCACCAGGTGATGATCTGTCCATGACAAGGGAATCATTTCAAATTCCCCCACCTCCAGATCATTTATTTCCCAGTCGGCAAAAACCCGATCCAGAGTGTGTCCCGCCACGTGGGTAGGGCCCAATACCAATTGAGACAGGCCCATGGTTGCCATGGAGGCCATGAAATCCTGAGCCGCACCCACTAGGGGGGCCTCAGCGTGGACATTGAAATCCCCCAAAACAATGAGCCTGGGGGAATCCTACTTGCCACAGGTGATCAAGTCGGTGGGCATTTGCAGACCTTGCTTATAACCAGAGGTGTCATGAAACTGTTCAAAGAATTTTGCTTCCAAATGGAATACTGAGTGAAAGTTACAAAGTGAGTGACAACATAAAGTTTTCAGATTGTCTGATACTCTGGGAATTGATTGGACCTCAGCATATCACTGGCTTCCAAACAGTGACTGACATATCCCACAGTGTAATGGGGTGGTGCAGACCCAGCCATGCCTCTGTGGTGCTCCAAATGACCTGGTGGTTTAGAGGACATTATACAGGACATTTGTAGCGGATTAAAGCCTTTGTCTCAGAGCAAGCTCATGTGAGGGGAAGTAAAAATGCTGTATTTCTGTATTTCTGGTAGATTCAAAAATGGTTGCCATCATCCCTCTCTTTATTACAGAGCTTGAACTCCCTGGGCTTGAGGTGGAATTCCCAGGGAAAACTCTCTTTCTTTTGCTATTGGAAAAATACAAAAATCTTCCCTCTGCAAGCCTACACGTGGTGAGAAAACTGATAGCTTTTGACCACCCGAGGAGATGTGTTTGCACCAGAGAAATCCCCCTTTTAGCCCCCCTTTCCTGAGTTAAAAACCAACTCTGAGGCTTGTAAAAGAAAAGAACAAAAAGAAAACCAGCTTTATTCAAGTACCACAGATTGCTTCCGTCTGAGGCTTTCTCAGCTTTTAGTTACAGGTAAAAATACTCAGTAGGTTACAAGAATACTTCAAAAAAGCACCTCAAATGATGTTTGGGTGGCACACTTTAAAATTCATGGTTACTCATTTGCAAGGAACAGGTACGTAGGAAATTACAAAAGCACCTTTAAAAGCTTTCAGAATCTTTAGCAATGCCCTGGCTGGATGGGCGAAGACTGGTGTTTTTTAGTTTAGTTATGTTACAGAGATATACAAAGTTATGTTATGTTATGTTATGTTACAGGGATATACAAAGCACACACCAAAGAAACAGAAAGTCTAACACAAAATCTGACTAAACAAAATTTCCCTCAACTAAACTTCCTGAAGCCAAAGCCCAGGATTCCTTTTCCCTTTTTCTTGAACTCACCCAAACCCTGGTTAAGAATTCAAGCCCCTGCAGTTCTGTCTTCCAAGAGCTGCAATCATCTTCCTGCAGCCATCCTCCATAGCCGCATGTATCCTCCTGCACCTCCAGCCCAGCTTCTTCTAACAAAGAAATTCACCTTCCTCCCATTGGGACAATGAAACCTAAAGATAACCAAAGGTGACAAATGGAGTTTGAGGAGGGAAATGGTGAGGCTATTCCCATGATCTATGGAAAGCAGGCTAAGGGAGCTTAGCCCACCTTCTATGGATTGTGGGAACCACCAGGCTCATGGGCGAGCCCAGTGCTCTCAAGGCGGCTAGCCTGCCTAGAACACCGTCCCCTTAAGTGAGATTAATGGAGCAAGCGCTCCGTTAACCTCATTTCATTGTTCGTGTGTGGCGACACATGAGTAGACCCCCGACCTGGAGGCTGCAAGTCTCTCCAGGATGCCCCCCGCACTTGCGTGGGGCATCCTGGACCTTCTGGGGGCCACGCAGCCCCCGATCCCTGCAGCCCACGCCGACTCCGTGATGGAGCTGGCAGCCGTGTGGGCAGCTGATCCAGCTGGCCAGCTATGAGCGGCTGCTCCCTGCAGACCGGGGACCCCAGACTGGGGAGAACCTCTTCTCACGGATCATGAGAAGAGCTGCCATGTGTCCATTTCCCCCTTTAACTATAGTTCCCCAGGTTTAGACGTTCAGTTAGTGAAACTGGAGGTGAAGGGACTTCCAGTTTCATATTTTGACTGAACCCGGCCACTCTAAAGCACGCCACGCTGCTTGTAGAGATGTGGCTGCTCCTTGCCTACTAAGCATTGTGTAGGCACCTTTGCAATGCTGCTCCGATTGGAAATGAAGGGAATAGTGTTACAACTGCCCTTATGCAATATTTAATAAGCATGGAGCAACCCCACCTCCGTGGGTCTGCAAGCAGCACAGGCGTGCTTTAAAATGCCTCACAGCAGTGCACACTCCTTTCTTTTGTATCAATGGTATCCTGTGTAGGATGTAAGCCACAGTTGACCACTATGACTACCTGAAACCCTTGAGTTTAGTGTTCTTCTGAGAACAGGTTGTTGGCACACATGTTGCCTCAGTTTCCTTTGGAGTTCTCAGACAGGTGCCCTGTCCATTGCACCCAGTAATCCCACAACAGTGTTTCACACGGCACATAATTAACCTATGGAATTCTCTGCCACGGAATGTGGTGATGGCCAGCAGCCTGGATGGCTTTAAAAGGGGCTTAGACAAATGCATGGAGGACAGGTCTATCAATGGCTATTAGTCTGATGGCTATAGGCCATGTCCAGCCTCAGAGGCGAGATGCCACTAAATACCAATTGCAGGAGAGCAACAGCGGGAGAGAGGGCATGCCATCAGCTCTTGCTTGTGGGCTTCCCAGAGGCATCTGGTGTGCCCATGGCTATAACTATAATTGAACGGATGGGTTCAAAGAACCTGGGCCCCCCAGCTCCCTAGGGCCCCCCCAGCTCCACCCTTCTCTATTTTATTTCCCTCACTCCGGGGGCCACCGGGGAGATCAGTAAACACGGGCCCCCTCTCCCCTAGCTACGCCGCTGGGTGGGCCATTAGGTGAAACAGGATGCAGGACTAGATAGGCCTGGGGCTGATCCAACTGGACTGCTCTTAGGTTCAAGTTACACTTTGAAACCTGGCTTGTTTATTATTTATTTTACTTTATTTATTTATCATATCTTTATACCACCTGATATATATATCTCTAGGCGGTGTACAAAATTTAACACACTATTTAAAACCAGCACAGATTAAAACACACAAAACAATTAAAACAGTAGCATAAAACAGAAATAAGAACAGTAGCATAAAACTATTAAAAACAAATTATTAAAATTAATTCTAATTAAAAGCCTGTGAGAACAGGTGAGTCTTGAAGGTCTTCCTAAAAACAAACAGAGAAGGAGATGCTCTTATTTTAGCAGGGAGCATATTCCAAAGCCTCGGGGCAGCCACAGAGAAAGCCCAGTCCTGGGCCGCCACCAAACAAGCTGGTGGCAACCCTAACTGAACCTCTCCAGAAGATCATAATTTGTGGAAGGGTTCATGACAAAGGAGGTGCTCTCTTAAATAGCCTAGACCCAAGCCATCAAGGGCTTTACAGGCAATAACCAGCACTTTGTAGTTCACCAGCACTTTGTAGTTCACCCGTTTGCACATGTGGTGCTCATTTCTTGCTTGAGATCCTTGGCTGGGTGTTCTCTAGACAGCCTCAGAGAAGCTTTGAACTAGGTGCTTGCCAGGCACTGTATGGCCCTGCTTGAGCCAGGTGAGAGTCTTACTGGGGAATTCTGAATTCCCTGCTTGGGATCCATCCCTCTGCATTGGACCTTGCTGCTTCACAACAGGATAGGTAAAAATCTCCACTTTCTCCTTCCTTCCCTCTGCTCCTCTTTTTTCTAGTTGCATATTTTCAGTTTCCTATCCACTTCTTGATTCTTGCTCTCACTGACACCTTTCTCTCTCCATTGGCTAGCTTCAGCTCTTGATATCACAGTTCATTCTAATAATGAAACACTCCTTTCATTGCTAATGTATTTAAATAATACAATAAATATAATAAAAAGTTGGAATTGTCCTGGCCTTCTGTTGACTTCTGAGGACACCTCCTTTGATGCTCTGCTATCTAGATTGGCGCCCCAGTTATTCATGCTGCTCCTGGTTAATTTGGTCAAGGGTGCTAGCAGCAGATCTGCCGGAAAGGAGCCCGTTCCTCTGGCTGAGTGATGGTCTCATAGCTGCAGAAGGGAACAAGTTGCATTCAGAATAACTTTCTCAGAATGGATGAAATGTTCTTGCAGTCCAGCCCCTTAGGTCATGCTAATTAGGTGCACACTTCTATCTGTTAGACACATGGATTTGTGCATGGATGGTAACAGCAGGAACCAGAAAGCGGGGGCTATCTCTGGTAGGAGTTTATCAGTTGCCTTCTTGTACACACTATTAAGGTACAAGAGTTTCTTTTCCTTCTCTAGTCACCCTATTTACGGCCCACGGCTGCCCAAATAACGGAAGCTACAGACTCACTTAAAACTCTAACATAGAACTACTGAATGCCAGATTCCAGTCATAATGAGGTGAAAAATGCTAAATTCATCGTTAGGCATCTACTAAAATCCTCTAAATTTTGCAACGCATGAGGCATTAGTCATGCCTTTAAAACTGTGTCCAAAAAAAGAAGCGCAGGAGAGTTTATGAAATATTCTTTTTTGCTGGCAACAGGACAAGAAATAATTGGACATTAAATCAAGAAAATGGGAAAGATGGAACAGCAAATCAAGGCAAATGGTGGAAAATTAGGTCTTGCTGTAGAGAAATGTATCTACATCGATGGCTGACAGTTCCAGCAAAGATAAACCATCTATAAATCTTCTCTTTTAACACGTTCAGCACTGCAACTAGTGGAGTGCAGGGATGACTTATGAGGCTGATGAGTTCAGATGCTTGCTGGGGTCTCAAGATCGTTAAAGGACTCATGGCCCCATCACTGCCATTCTCACTATGCAGAATGAGTGTTATCATGTCCCATCTCTTCCAATTTAAGGGGGCTCACTGCCCAAGGAAAGGAAAGATTGTGCTGTCAAGTTGGTGTCAGCTTCTGGCGACCACAGAGCCATGTGGTTTTTGTGGTAGAATACAAGAGGGGTTTACAGTTGCAGTATGAGATTAAAGATGATGCCTTTCAGCACTTTCCTATATTGCTACTTCCCAGTACAGGTGTTTCCCAAAGTCTGGGAAACATACCAGTGGGGATTCGAACTAACAACCTCTTGCTCCCTAGGGAAGTCCCTTCCCTGCTGTGCCATTAGGTGGCCATTGGGACCCCAAGGCTCCTCCAAATCCTTTAGCCAGCACAGCTGGAGTGTAAACCAGGCAGGAGTAGAGGAGGGCTCCTCATGTCAAGAGACTCTCATATTAGTACCTTCTGGCTTGATTCTACCTAGATTAAACCCTGCTAACAACATAGAGAAAACCATAAGGAATATATTCAGGATCTTGCCCTGCCTTAAGCATTTCTGCTCCCTGTCAGTGTCAAACCTACGAATCCCTGATCTAGAGGTCCCAAGATTTCAACCCATTCTAAAAGCCCATGGGTACAGTCTTTTGGGAAGTTCTCCCATCCATGCCACACTGTGATGAATGGGAGGTGCACACAGCTTCATCTAAAAGACTTGGGCATGATCCTGTTGGATCATTCTTTTGCACAAATCCAATTGAAATAGATGCAGCTGTGTAAGACCATGGGCACATTTCCCCCCACCCCCCAGCTAGTCCCGACTATTGCAATCTGACTTGTACAGGAGAATTTCCTATTGGATTGCACAAGACATCAATAAAAGGGCTGGCTGGAATGGTAAAGAGCAGGCATGCCATTACAAAATGTGTCCAAGGCTATGGTGTGGTTGGCCAAGTTCAAAAGCAACGAAAGAAATGATGATGTAAACATCACTGATGTAAACCATTCCAGTCAGCCTTTTCATTGATGTCTTGTGCAGTCCAAGACATCAGGTCAACTTAATTAGGATGTCAGCCACTAGGCTGGCTAGGAGAGTTCCTCCCCTGCCACCTTGTTCAAAAGCTGGGAACAGAAGGCTTTTCCTACATAGCTGACACTTAGCAGATGATCACACTCCCCACCTTGATTTGTAGTCACATGTGACTGAAAATCAGGAGCGCACACAGCTCCCAAAGCTAGGTAGAATGCTCATCCTACCTAGTTAATGGTCATGTGAACAAGCCTAGAATCTTTTAGGAGGATGTGTTGCAATTCCCCCCCACCCCCCACATATACTAATGGAAGTCCAGATACCATCGTAAGTAAACAGAGAACTTTTGAATAAAAGAAGTGTGCATATTTGGCATGACGAATTGCTATGAATAAAATAAATAATTAATATCTACATATAGGTTCATACTTATTCAGAAGTCAGATACACAATCATATGGGGGTGGTTTGTGGAGGGCAGTGGGCAGTAAAGAGCTCCTATCCTGATCTCCACAGCCAAGCAAACCTTCTGTTTGAGTCTGCAATCTCAGCTCCTAGACGATCCAGGCAGCCATGGTCTCCATTTTTGAAACTGGGAGGTCGGTCCTCTGAGGATCAAAAGAGCTATCCCAGCATGTATTGTGTGACCAGGGGATTGGGCACCCTCATTACATCATCAGCTGTCCCCTGATAGGCCATGAAAGGGCAGGAGGTGGGACCAGCCCTACTGAAGGCATTGCAAGCAAAGGATCCTAGAGAGTGCTTTGCAGAGTGGCAAATCCAGAGATGACAGCCCCTGTAGCCACAACACTCTATTACAAACATGGTTACTTGAGCTTAGGGATTCCTAAAAATTGCAAATGCACCCGCACGATCAACACACCAAAGTAGGACAGCTGCTATTTTTGTCCTATCTCAGTGAAGAATAAGGTATGGGGCCTGGGCTACCCACATTTGACTGAGCTGAATTGGAGGGATTTGCATGGGTTCTTATGAGCCTGCAAACCTGGGATGAATGTCTCCTCCCTTCATTTTGATCTGTGTGAATAGCCCTGTTGTGTGGTTGCTGTTTCCAGCTGCTGGGAAAGAACATGGTTTGGGGACAGTCGGTACAAATGATTAATTTAAATATTTATATCCTGTACTTCTGTCCTGAGGCAGCATATATATATTCGAAGTTATTATCAAGCCAAAGCCTATTCATAAAACAGGCATCAAAACAATACCATACATTGAGCCCTTTCTCAAGATCTGTGAGAAGGGCTTGAAGGGGAAAGGGGAGGAAGTCTAGAAAAGCTTACCTCCTCTGCAGACGATCCTCTCCTTGTGGCTGGGCAAGCAGATGGCCCGCCCAGATGATTGCTGGCTTCTGAACATAAGAACAGCCCTGCTGGATTCGGTCCAAGGCCCATCTAGTCCAGCATCCTGTCTTGCCCAGTGGCCCATCAGATGCTCCTGGGAAGTCCACAGACAAGAACTAAGGGCATGCCCTTTCTCCTGCTGTTACTTCCCCGCAACTGGTATTTAGAGGCATCCTGCCCTTGAGGCTGGAGGTGGCCTATAGCCCTCAGACTAGTAGTCAGTGATAGTAGCAGGCAGCAGGGAGATTTGTGGGCTGGGAGGCCCCTGGAACTCTCACAATGCACCACATGAGTGTGCAGTGCATTATGAGAAGTTCAACGCTGGCCGAAGCTGCTGGTGTGTCATAGGAACATAGGAAACTGCCATATACTGAGTCAGACCATTGGTCTATCTAGCTCAGTATTGTCTTCACAGACTGGCAGTGGCTTCTCCAAGGTTGCAGGCAGGAGTCTCTCTCAGCCCTATCTTGGAGAAGCCAGGGAGGGAACTTGAAACCTTCTGCTCTTCCCAGAGTGGCTTCATCCCCTGAGGGGAATATCTTGCAGTGCTCACACATCAAGTCTCCCATTCATTTGCAACCAAGGTGGACCCTGCTTAGCTATGGGGACAAGTCATGCTTGCTACCACAAGACCAGCTCTCCTCTCCCTGTCAGTGTCAGTGCTATGTGGATCCATGCGGCCCCGTCATGCGATCAGTTAGCCCAGGCTAATGCCATGTTTATGCCCTTAACCTGGGCTAACAGCCAGGGCGCCCTTGCAGGTTTGCCACCGTAAACCGCGTGGCTCCCAATGGCTCTCATGAACAGGCAAAACTAGGCTGGGCTTCCCTTGCCCAGTTTTGCCTACACATGAGAACAGCCTCAACATCAAACAAAAACAGAGATAGCAGCACAGTTTATACAAGGAAGTTGTCATCCGAGCCCATGAGCCTGGGGAAATGATAGTTTTAATCAAAGAAGGAGTGATATGAACCTCCTGGGACAAAGAGTTCCTAACTTGGCAGAGGCACCTTTTAATGTGGTGATTCTTTGTATTTAGCAGGGGGAGAGTAACTGGCCCTATCGACCCTCAGCACAGTACCTCCAGTGACTGTTGCTGGTGTCTATCTTATGTTTCTTTTTAGATTGTGAGCCCTTTGGGGACAGGGATCCATCTTATTTATGTATTATTTCTCTGTGTAAACCGCCCTGAGCCATTGTTGGAAAAGTGGTATAGAAATCAAATTAATCATCATCATCATCAACAACAAATGCAAGATCTGATGCAACATCAGAATTAATAAGTGAAAGAGCAAAGAAAATTAAAAATTGGACTGCACCAGGCGATGACCAACTGCATGGCTTTTGGCTTAAACACCTAACAAGACTTTATAAACAACTATCAAAACAGTTCAATTACATTTTGCAAGGAGGTGATATTGAACAATGGCTAACAACTGGGAAAACTAATCTCATCATGAAAGACCCAGCAAAAGGTGCAGGTCCAAATAATTATAGACTGATAACCTGCCTGCCAACCATGTTCAAATTATTAACTGGAATAATAGCAGATGAAGTAATGCAGCACTTATTAACTAATAAACAGCTTCCAGTTGAACAGAAAGGAAATTGCCCAAACACCAGAGGCATAAAAGACCAGCTGCTGATTGACAAAATGATTTTAGAAAATTGCAAGAGAAGAAAAAACAATCTAAGTGTTGCATGGATTGATTACAAGAAGGCCTTCGACTCATTGCCTCAGACATGGATACTAAAATGTTTAGAAACAACTGGTGTCAGCAAAAACATTCAGATATTTATAAAAAAAGCAATGAGCATGTGGAGTACACAGTTAACAATCAATGGCGAGACACGTGGACAGGTTAGCATTAGAAGAGGTATTTTCCAAGGGGACTCACTATCCCCTCTGTTGTTTGTAATCAACATGACTCCACTTTCACAAATACTAAAGAAAACAGGCCTTGGATACCAAACATCTAAAACATCAAGTAAAATCAACCATCTGCTGTACATGGACGATCTGAAATTGTATGGAAAGTCCCAGTCAGAAATGGAATCACTACTAAACACTGTCCGTATATTCAGTAGCGATATAGCAATGGAGTTTGGACTAGACAAGTGTGCTGCATTAATAATGAACAGAGGAAAAATAACAAACACAGAAGGAATAGAACTGCCCAATGGAAGCAAGATCAAGAGCCTGGAAGAGAAAGAACATTACAAATACCTGGGCATTCTCCAGGCTGTTAACATTGCACACACTGAAGTTAAAAGAAAAATTGGAAGTGAGTACATCAGGAGAGTTAGAAAAATCCTCAAGTCCAAACTCAATGGCCGGAACACCATACAAGCCATAAACATCTGGGCTATACCTGTTTTCAGATACCCTGCAGGAATAATAGACTGGACCCAGGCAGAGCTAGAGACGCTAGATCGTAAGACCAGGAAAATCATGACCATCAATCATGCTCTACACCCCCGCAGTGCTGTAGATAGGCTATACCTCCCTCGCAGCTCAGGTGGAAGAGGAATGCTGCAAGTCCATCAAACAGTAGAGGAGGAGAAAAGAGGCCTTGAAGAATATATCAAGGACAGTGAAGTAGATGCACTTCAAATGGTCAATAACGAGAAACTATTCAACACCAATGAAACAAAGCAGACCTACAAGAAAGAACAAGTAAAGAACGAAGCAGAAAAATGGGGGGGGGAGCCACTGCATGGTCAATATTTGCACAATATAAGTGGAAAATCAGACATCAACAAGACCTGGCAATGGCTTAAGAATGGCAACTTGAAGAAAGAAACAGAGGGTTTAATACTGGCTGCACAAGAACAGGCACTGAGAACAAATGCAATAAGAGCAAAAGTCAAAAAATCAACAACAAATAGCAAGTGCCACCTTTGTAAAGAAGCAGATGAAACAGTGGACCACCTAATCAGCTGTTGCAAAAAGATTGCACAGACTGACTACAAACAAAGGCATGACAAGGTAGCAGGGATGATACACTGGAACATCTGCAAAAAATACAAGCTACCTGTAGCCAAAAATTGGTGGGACCATAAAATTAAAAAAGTTGAAGAAAATGAAGATGTAAAAATATTATGGGACTTCCGACTACAAACAGACAAACATCTGCCACACAATACATCAGATATAACTGTAGTTGAGAAGAAAGAAAAACAAGTCAAAATAATCGACATAGCAGTACCAGGGGATAGCAGAATAGAAGAAAAATAATTAGAAAAAATCACAAGATACAAAGATCTACAAATTGAAATTGAAAGGCTGTGGCAGAAAAAGACCAAAATAATCCCAGTGGTAACTGGCGCCCTGGGTGCAATTCTAAAACAACTTGAAGAGCACCTCAACACCATAGGGGCCACAGAAATCACCATCAGCCAGTTAAAAAAAGCAGCTTTACTGGGAACAGCCTATATTCTGCGACAATATCTATAACAACAGCAACAACATTGACAATAAAATTCAGCCATCCCAGGTCCTTGGGAAGGACTCGATGTCTGGATAAAACAAACGAGGCAATAACACCTGTCTGACTGTGTAAACAAGAAATAATATAATATCTTGGTGCTGTAATAAAAAAGGCCCTGTCCCATGTTCTCACCAACCACACTTCTTATGGTGGTGGGGTGTAGAGCAGAGCTTCCAAACATCACCTGAGTGGGCAGGCAGGATTGTATGAGAGAAGGCAATCCCTTAAATCCACATTTTGGAAACAGGCCCAGACTTCTTTCATACCTGAGGATTAAATAAAGCCTGTGCCAGATGTTCTCAATATCAGAATTAACTTCAGCAGTAGCACATTTCAGCAGCCACATTGTCTCCGCCAAACACCTTGCTTCACCAAACATACACATTGCTTCTGTGCTTATTCTTGGCATCCTTTTCTTTACATCATCATGTCAGATGTGTCATTGACAAAACCGCATGGACTGGCTGTGCCATTCGGATTAAATGGCAATGCAGGAAAATAAGGCTGGTCACAGCAAGCGTGAATGAGGAAGAAAAGTGTAGTGTAAAACAGCATAAAAACAATGTTTCATAGAACATGGAGTTAGAAGGGGGCTTGTAGACGATCTTGCCTAATCCCTGCTTGATACAGATAATCCAGAGCCCCCACTTCTCCAGGCTTACTGAAGAGTATTGGGCCCCGAATAGAGCTCTGCAGCACCTCACTCGAAACCTCTCTCCAGTTGGATGTAGAGCCATTGACTAGCCTCCCTTAAGTACAGGTTTCCAAACAGTTGTGAATTCACTTGACAGTATTGTCATCTAGCTCATATTTGACTGGCTTGGAAACCAAATAGAATGGGGAGCTTTGTCAAATGCTTTGTTTGCTGGTCGAATGACCGTAACAAAGATTTGATCTGAAATGCTTTGCTGGAATCAAGATAAATTATGTCCATAGCATTTCCACAATCCACTAAGCTAGTGTCCCAATAAAGAGAGAGTGTTCATATTAGTCTGGCAGAATTACTAATCGCCTCGTTATCAATGAGGCTTACAGACTGACTGCTTTATAATCAGTTCTAGTATCTCCCTTGGTGTTGAAGTCACATTCCCCCAGATCCTCCTTTCCCCTCTTGTTGAAGTTCAGGGCAACATTAGCCCGCCTCCAGTCTTCTAACACCTCACCTGCTCTCCAGGATTTCTCAGAGATAATATACAGAGGTTCTGTGAGTACTTTAGCAAGTTCTTTTAGTAACCTAGGATACAATTCATTCAGTCCTGAAGATGAACTCATTTCAGGTAGATACTGTAGGTGTTTCCTGACCAACTCCTTATCAACCTTGAATTGCAGAATTGACCCCTCACCATTTACATTGCTTTTGTGAGGTTCTACACTGTTCCCCTTTTGGAAGAGGATGGAGCAAAGCAATAGTTCAGTTGTTTCACCATCTCTTTATTAACATTTCACCATCTTTCTGAGCAGTGAGCCTACAATTTCCTGCCTCTTCAGAAATACCTTAAAGTTACTTCAGAAATACCTTAAAAAGCCCCCTCTATTGCTCTTAAATGAATGCCAGCACCAGCTCATTCTGAGCCATTTTCCTGCAAGTGGCCAACTTCCTAACAAAGCAGGTGAGTACGCAGCAGCTATAGGGACACAATGGGACTGTCCCTGCTGCTCTGTCTGTTTCCATCTGAGGGTAGTGACATGTTTCTGCTGACAGAGGTCTTTGGGAGTACAGGAGTGCTTCAGAAGACATGCCTACCTGTGTGCATAACAGAGGTAGATGGAGCAGCGGGCGGTGATCCAACTGCATCCCTGTAACTGCTGCTTACATGCCCGCTTTGTTACCTGGGATGTCAGCTACTGTCCCCACAAGTCTGAGCTATTCATCTGTACAAACATGATGACTAAAGGTAAGGTCAAACTGGACGTCAAATGACAAACACGAATGCCTTTGCAATAAGGGCCAAAATGACTCAAACTAAATAGCATCTTTTAATACTAGTTAAAACAAACTTTAACTAAAGTTAGTACTTTCAGCGTAGCCCTGGCTTAAATTGCCTTTGAGCTTCTCTCTTGTTAGTTACTGAATACAGATGTAAAGGGTCAAATAAATGTGATGCTAAACTTGTCATTTCTGCCTGCCTTTTTTCTTTTTTCTTTTAAGTTAAAAGAGCAGCTGTAAGGGCCCCAATCAGGATTAGGACCGTGGTGCATAGGATGGGAACAGTTTACCTTTCCCTCTCATGCTGCAGTCCCCAACAAAAACAGATGAAATGCTGCTAGTCTCACAAACATGGGGAAATGCCAGTGCATAGTGACTTTGAACTGCATCCTTTGAACCTGTTCCTCCTGGTGGCTCCTGGACTCTTTGTCTCAGTGGCCATGTTTCTTTATGAGATATACATTGACTTATGATGTATATACACAGCATCATGGGGAAACATGGCAGCCATTGTTTGGATAACTGTGACCATCAAGAGCAACAGAAAAGGATGACTGGGTGTGAGGAAAAGCAGAGACTTGCTCAGCTTTATGTGGCCCCAAACCACTCTCTAGCCTGACTACTGTTACTCTGTCTGTCAATTCAGAGGAGTCCCTCAACTAGGCCACTCATATCCAATTTCACAAATGGAGAGCTGCCTGGAACACATGATCAGGAAATCACATGGTGCAGTTGTACCCAGACTGCCATTCAGACTGAAGGCAGGGGATTACATATTTGAAAGCTGCCCAATCTGAGAAAAAGAAATCCTTGCTCATTTGAAACAATGATAGTATCTTGGCTAATTGTATTTCTGTGCTTTTAGTCACATTGAGTTCCCTAGTGGAAGAAAAATGGGATTGAAATCCTAAAGACAAACAAACAAAGAAGGCAAGCAAAGAAATCGTTGAAGGAACGGAGGATGCTTAGCCTGGAGAAGAGAAGACGAAGGGGAGATATGACAGTCGTCTTCCACTATCTGAAGGGCTGTTGCAGAGAAGAAGGAGCAATTTTGTTCTCTATTGCTCCTGAGAGCAGGACTAATGGATTGAAATGGCAAGGAAGCAAATTTAGGAAGACTTTCATAACTATTATTTATTTATTATGTATTTATTCAAAATATTTATTTATTAATTAAAACATTTATTTATAATATAATATTTATTTAAAATATTTATAGCCCGCCCCTCCAGTATCATACTGCTCGGGGCAGCTCACAACAGTAAACCAATAAAAGTAATAGGAAATTTTAAATTGTAAAACAAATAAAACACAGTGTAAATTAATATCAATTAAAACAGACCCCATTAAAATGTAAAAACCCACCAAACTGTAAAAAGCCTCTCTAAACAAGTAGATTTTAAGATCTTTAAAAAAACAACAACACTTATTGAGGGAGCAGGCAAAGCTCTTTGGGCATTCCAGAGCTGAGGGCCACAATGGAGAAGGGCCTGTTTCTTGTCCCCACCAGCTGAATCTCAGTCAATGGTGGGGCCATGAACAGAGCTTGAGATGATGGAGCTGAAGCTGTTAAAAGACACTCTTGCACACCTCTGCCACCTGTGACTCCAAGGACAGCATCTGGTCCAGAAGCACCCAAGCTGCAAACTCAATCTTTCAGGGTGTGTGTGACCCCATCTAGGACCAGATTTACCTGACCACTCAGATAATAAGTTTTACTGACTCAGAGCACTTCCGTCTTATCTGGATTAAGTTTCAGTCTGTTTGCCCCTGTTCAAGCCAGAACATCCTGCAGACACTGGTTTAGGACATCCACTATCTCCCTAGCATTAGCTGACACATGATAGGTAGGACTGGGTATCATCAGCATACTGATGACATCACAGCCCAAACCCACAGATGACCTCTCCCAATGGTTTCATGTAGATGTTAAAGATCATGGGGGACAGAATAGAACCCTGAGGCGCCCCATAAGCCAATGGCCAAGGGGTAGAGAAGGTGTCCCCCAGCACCCTTTTCTGAGTACCACCCCCAAGGTGGGACCAGAGTCACTGTATCACATTGTCCCCATGTCCCAACCTGGAGAGATGACACAGAAGGATATCATGGTCAATGGTATCAAAAGCTGCCTAGAAGTCTAGGGGAATCAATAGGGTCTCACACACCCTGTCTGTCTCCTGGTGGTCATTCACCAGGTTGACCAAGGCAGTTTCCATCCCATATCCAGGCTGGAAGTCTGACTGGAAAAGATCTAAGTAATACATTTAATTCAGGACTATCTATAGCTGAGAAGCTATCACATGGTGGGCAATATCTTGCCCAGAAATGGGAGGTTAGAAACTGGAAGGTTAGAAACTGGCTGAAAGTTGTTTAAGATGGTCGAGTACAAAGATGGCTTTTTCAGGAGGGGTCTAATTACTGCCTCTTTGAGCATGGAGGAAGGCATTTACCAACCCTGCCACCCAAGGATCCAGCCCCTCTCTGGCCACTGTCACCACCACGAAAGGCAAGGATCAAGCACACATATGGTAGGTCACAGACTTCCGAGCAACTTGCCCACCTCCTCAGGCATCTGACTACCTGGTCCTGATGAAGCAGTGGAAATTAAAGAGCAGTTGCTGATGGATATTTTCACTCACTGATTCTTGCAGCTCCCATTAATAATGTTTCTTCACCCAGCATTCATTTCCTGGCCACAAACTGTTCTCACAGGCTGAGAGTGCAAGGCAAGAGCCCCTGTGCTCATGCCAAGAGGCTTGTGCCCCCAGCTCCAGCAGTGTTTATAAACACACACCCCACACACAGGGCTGCTGATACCTGCAGAGGGAGTAGAACAGATGGAGATGCTCAGACTTGTTGAGTGAAGCTGCCAACTTCTCCCTTCCAGCAAACCCTGTCTCTCTAGCAGTTCTTATTCTCTCTCTCTCTCTCTCTCTCTCTCTCTCTCTCTCTCTCTCTCTCTCTCTCTCTCTCTCTCTCTCTCACACACACACACACACACACACACACACACACACACACACACACACACACCCCAGAGGGAGTAGAGCTATAATGGTAGAGTTATAATGGTGCAGCCTGCCTCATGCTGTGAGAGGCTCTTCTTCTCTAGAGGCTGGTCATCCATCTGTTGGAGATGATGTAACAGCTTCTTGCACTGAGCAGGTGGTTCGAGTAGAAGATCTCCAAGGTCCTTTCCAGCTTTAAAATTCGATGATGTTATGATTTTACAAATAAACATAAAATTCAGTCATCTGTGAGATTCAAAACATCAGTCAGACACAGAAGGAGCTGCCTGAAGCATCTCTGTATGATTTACTGCTCTGGCTTTGTCTCTGTCTCTTTCCAGTTTGCCTCCATTGCAGGTGAATAATTTTGCTGCGTCTCTGCATTGGGTGGGGTTAGGTCACTCAGTCCCTTCCTGGTGTACCAATTCTGCAGAATTACCTACCCCTGGAAGAAGCACACCCAGGACTACGATTCATGGTGGGAACAGGTTTCCTCTGAGTGTGGGTAGCCCTTACTTTTTATATACCATAATATTAAAACATTGGGAGCATAAAGGCAAAGTGTGTTTCCAATTTTAAGTCGGAAAGAAAGTGTGTCCTGGATAGTAGAAGTTTGGGGATCACTGCCCTCCAGTTTAGAGGGCTAGGTATTCTCAACTCCTCCGTCTTTCAACCACCCACAACGTTCAGGTGCCATCAAACCACCAGTATTTGGGTGAACAGCCATTCAGACCCCCAGGGGTTTGAATTCTAAATGTTGCTGAAGACAAGTGCTTCAAAAAAAGCAGCTTGAAAGGTATTTGTATGGTACTTTTCTTTCCACTTTAACCTTTAGTTTGTCTCTTCGTTGCTGTCAAACCTTCTGCTTGGATCCCATTTCTCAACTGTTGTTGTGGCAGTAACTGAAAAGGCGAGTCGCAGAGGGTTAAGGAACAGCTGTAGGAAGATAATTAATGCTATCTAACATTTTCGTGCAGCCTTTAGCACCTTGCCGTGACACAGCCGGCAACATCTGTGCTTCACGGCAACTAACCTGTAAAAAAACCACCCACCCACCACCCCTCTGTTCCTCACCAAGCAATTGTCACCCATCCTGGCACAATCAGGATAAAATTTACACAATTGCTTAGGAAAAAAGGACCAGAAATACATTTTTGAAGATGCAGATGCTGAGTCCTTCAGAGTGGCAAAGTAGTGCTTGTAGCATCCTTTCCTACTTATAATGCTGATTCTTAATGACATGCGAGGCCCACAGAGGATCTTTTGGAATGCTCTGGCACGAGAAAAAAGCTACAGGAAGTGCTCCCGTCCAGCTCCTTCTGTAATAGATTTGGTTCTGATCCAGATCCTGGCTGCTGTGCTCCATTATCCTGTAAAACAGAATCATTGATGCAGTCAGTGCCTGGATACACATCTTGGCAGTCTGAAGTTCCTGGAAGGAAGCCCCACTAACTTCCCAGGACCATATTAAAATTTTTCAGCTTTTGTGATTAGGTAGGTTTATTTATTATGACCCAAACTAGCTGGCCATTTTGGTTCATTAAGATAGATCAACATCCACAAGGACCAGAGAAGTAGCAAGGTTGGAGTGGGCCCAGAGACACGATTTTAAAATGCCCCCCCCGAAGCTCAGCTCATGAAGTAAAGAAATCGGAATAGTGGTAACAAAAAGCATAGATAGATAGATAGATAGATAGATAGATAGATAGATAGATTAGATAACCTATGTGCCACAATACAACATCAGGTAGCTCCAGGTCTTAACACTCACATCAATTTCGGAGGATGAATACAACTGAAGGAAGCATGGGCGGGTGCGCAGCTGGGGGAGTCAGTCATGTGACTTGCCTCTGGGGGCCCCCCCAAGGCAGTGGGCCCCCAGACAACTGTCTCCCCTTGCCCTATTATAGTTACGCCCCTGACAAGGACAATACAAGTATACTTTGTGACCCACTATGCAAGCATTTGACTTACAAAGAACTCTTCTTTGGCTAAGGGGGGGGGAAGATGGATGAGGGTAGAGAAAAATCATATTTCTGAGAAGGGACATGGTGTTTGGTTCTGTCTTAAGATGGTAATAGAGGAAGCTCTGGCAGACTAACTTAGATTAGAACTATGCCTTATGCAAAAGATTGTTATTTGCTTGCACAGCAATCGAATAAGAAGTTAGGCCTTGAGATAAGAACCAGTAGTTAACTATTACACATAGCTGGTGTCTTAGCCACGTCAGCTGCCTTCACCTTATCTGCTGTGTAGGGTGTATGCAAATACCTTAAGGTTTGTAACCTGAGATCTTTTGTACAAGGCAAAGTTCTAATTCCTAGCTGACAGAAAACAAAAGCTTAGGTTGGAATAGCCATGGTGGCTTCTGCTACCAGGGTTCCAGAGTCTTATTTCTTGTAGATGTTCCCAGAAAAGAAAAGAGTTAACAATCACATATATCTCAGGGAAATCGTCTTGTGGCCTGGCATGGGAGCTGGAGCTGGGAGAACAGAGGAAAGGTTAGAAGGAAAATCTTGAGAGTCTACTTTCAAACTGACAGTGGCTAACATCCTGATGAAATTTACTGGAGGAAGTCCCATTGTAATTAAAAGGACATTACAACTGAGGAAATTATGCTTAAGTAATCAAGCTCACTTGCCCTTCCTTATGCATTGATAATAGCCTCTAACTCTCCACCCTCCACGTTTGGCAGCTTTTATCAGCCAAGAAAGACAAGGATCAAGAGTACATGATGACACCCACATGATATCAAGGGTCTTGTCCGCATCATCGGGCTTCACAAGCTGAAAGGTATCCAGAATAACCAGACAAGAGGAGACCTGAGGCAAGTTACTTTAAACCATTCAGGCCCCATGATTGGTTTAAAAAGCACCAAAACAGGGCCAAATAGTTTTGAATTCGATTTGAATTCAAATCAAATTTTCAGACCAAATTCAAATCTGATTTGAATGTGTAATGAATTTTCAGAATTCGATTCAGACTCAAAACAATTTGAAAAATCATTCCTTGCACATCTCTAAACACTGCCATGACTTAATGCTCTTCTGCAGATATTGCTGAGTCAGTTAATTCCTGTAGGGGCTCAGACTGGAATTTGGACCCTTATGGGGATCACCAGAAAGACTGTGGGCATGATCCTAGCCAAGATTAAGCTGGGGCATGTACCAAGGATCTGGTATTATGTCCATTAGGTACCAAGCTGAGTGGGAGGGTGGGAAACTTAGGATCCTTGGACAAACCCCCCACCCCTTGCCCTAGCAATTCTAATTAAAGAGAACAATGGATGAAATATCCCTTGGGAATGGGCAGCATCTTCTGCCCTGCTCTGGATCAATGAATCTTCCTAATTAAAGATTTTCTACTTCAGAGCAGTGGGTACTTTGCCCTTAGGGTGACAAATTCAAAGATGCAACGCTGCACTTCAGTAAAATCTCTATAGCTTAATATCTACCATATGACCCATCAGAAAAGATCTGAGCCAGTGTATCACTTCACTCAAAGGTAAAACAGATGTAAAACAGCTGGGTGTTCGCTAATTACTCTTTTTACACGCTCAGCCCTTTCCAAGTAATTGTGTTCCCCTCGTAGCAGTAAGATTGTAATTCTATTCCCCTTGTAGCAGCAAAATTTATGTCTGCACACTCTTTTCTCAAGCATACCGACATACACTTGAAAATACCTTGCCTTTTTACATGAATAATAATTACAAGCTCGTCTTTGGATAATCATACTTAGCATTTAATAGTGCTTTATCGTCCAAGTCACTTCACATATATTCTTTCCATAATCCTTTCAATATTCCTCTATTTTAGGCTTGTACAAATCTCTGTTGCAGCCACATTTGGAGTATTGTGTACAGTTCTGATCACCATTACTTAAGAAGGACATTGTAGAACTGGAAAAGGTGCAGAAGAGTGCAACCAATCCTTTATTTTTTAGATTGTGAGCCTTTTGGGGACCGGAAGCCATTTTATTTATTTATATCTATGT